>NW_026706863.1:0-1257500 GCF_024137745.1 Phymastichus coffea
TCTCTCTCTCTCTCTCTCTCTCTCTCTCTCTCTCTCTCTCTCTCTCTCTCTCTCTCTCTCTCTCTCTCTCTCTCTTCTCTCACACACATCTGTTAATGAGATTTTGGACGTGTCACGACGCTAAACAAGCATACATACGATGTAATCTACATGTCTTTTGTTACGCTCCTGCGATGTGATGGCATCTTTTAATGGATGCTTTTACTTTGTAAATACGACATTCAAACTTAGGAAAATTTTGGTTTTGTTAATACTATAATATTGTAATACGGTATCTGTAAAACTTTTTCATCGTCAAAATTCAAAATTTATTACAAATGTTTTTTTAATTAAGGTACACTTACGTAGATTTGACAAAAATATATGTGCATGCGTAGACGTGTGAAAATTTTTTAATTCGCACAGTTCCAAGCGTAATGAAATTATAAATTATAGGTTGTATGTGTGTATGTATGCGTGCGTGCACGCACGCCTATACCCTCTCAGTCAGAGTTACTCTCTCTCTCTCTCTCACTCTCTCGTTCTCGCGCAAACGTGGGCTAATTTAACAAGTTCTCGTCTCTACGAGTCACTTTAACTTGTGTATATACGTGAGCATCGAAGTGCAAATGCTTCGTTTCGTGTAATTATAAGTGCATCATGCAGATGCTTGCCTGTTTTGAGTAATTCACTCATGAATCTGTACATACATTTGAAATTGAAATAGATGCCACGGCGAATGGCATTTATCCTTCTCTTTTGTTATAAAATCGAAAAAAAACCTCTAAATTTTTCCGCGTCGATCGAATGTAAAATTCAAAAAATGCAATTTCATATTTGAACTAACTCACGCAAAATTATACAAATGTAGTATCCCTCCGTTAGGCAGGCTTAATATCACACGTATAAGTCCCAAAAGCAAGAAGCGACACCTACAGCTCGCGCCCAACTTCTTTCAGTTTTTTCCGTGTGCGCATGGCGTCAACACGTAATCGACTTTAAGAGTTTAGTCGTGTCTTATTAAACATTAAGATGTCCGAAAAAAAGCGTAAGTCGGAAGATGAGAAGCTCAAAAAGTATGCAAAGAAAATCAGGAAGATCGAGGAGAGACAAGAATTAGAGAGGTTAAGAGCGCAAATATTGACCTCTCAAAATCTTGAAAAGAATCCCGATCAGAACCACGAAAACGAGACCTCGCTATCAGATGTCTCAGAATCAAGAAACCTTGAAAAAAGGGAAACACCCGAAGAGGAGAGGGATGAAGAGTGGTTGAAAATCGTAAGTAAACCATTTTTAGTGTCTCAAAATTTTGTGAAACGATCGATCGTGTGAATCGCGTGAGCGTTATAGACTTGGGAAATTTGATACGCCGTGTTTACATGAATGGTAAAACGAAGGCGAAATATCGGGTCTGTGCTTGCTGCGTGGCAAGACAAAGACTTCATATATATTTGTCGGTGCTAACTGCTTGGTTAGACGAGACAAAAAATAATCGCGCAAAATTCTGTGCTAACTGCATGGTTAGACGGAAAAACAAAAATGCGCGTGGCTATTATGAAAAAGTGTCGGTGCTAACTGTGTGGTTAGACGAGACACATAAAATTCAAAATTTTCTTACATAAATGAATAATCATTTGTAAAATTTGTTAGATTGGCGATGATCCCAAGGAAAGCAGAGCAATAAAAATGCAGGTTAGAGAGGATCTATTAAATCGTTGGCAATTCATTTGTAGAGAAGCAAATACGAAAGAGATGAAAGAATTGTTTGAGCAATTAGACAAGAAGTATGAATGCTTAAAAGATTTGATGGCCCCTAAGTTGAATCAACAAATAATTAGCGCATTAAAGGAGACTGCAGTAACTAGAGATAAGTACATGATCGAGTTACAAAACATTGCTGGTAAGGCAATCTGTATTATTGGTTCCTTAATGACGTCACTCTATGAAGGTGCTGAGGAAGTGGAGCTTGAGACTTTATTAGAATGTTTAAGTGATATAGCTAGGTTGTTATCCTTCATGATTTTTAAAGAATCAAAATCAAGAAAAGCATTCATTGAACCGGGTTTAACAAAAGAAACTGTAACAATTTTAAAAGATACAAAAATTGATGAATTTCTTTACGGAGAAAATCTGACAGAAAAATTGAAAGAAGCCAAGGCTGTTACCAAGCTGGCTGACTCTATGAAAGCTCAAACTCTACCCAATAAGAAAATCAATTCAAATAATACTCAGGCAAAACAGCTTTTAAACTCAAGGTTCCCGTTCTCACGTCGTCCGGGCCAGACGGGATTTACGCCTACAGGAGGACGACAGAAACAAAGGCCATACTTCAAAAACAAACAGCAGTTTGTAAACCACAATGCTCAACCGCCAAACCAACGCCCATCAAATCAGCAGAAACAACAAGAAAAGACCACTTAAATAATGTAGGTCCAATAGCTGGTAGACTAAAACATTTCATACACACATGGAAAAATATTACTGATGAAAAATTTGTTTTAAATTGTTTAAACGGTTATCAAATTCCAGTTTCAAAAAAGGTAGCTAAATATAATAGATTTCAAGTGCATGAACCAATAAAAAATTCTGTTTTATTTGAAGATTGTCGTACAGCTGTGGAAAAACTTTTAAAAAAGGGTGCTATAGAAAAATGTGATTATTCTGAGGACCAATGGGTATCTTCGTACTTTTTAGTTGAAAAGCCGGATGGTTCTTATAGATTCATTTTAAATTTAAAACAATTCAGTAAGTTTGTATTTAAACAACATTTTAAGATGGAAAATTTAAACACAGCAGTAGAGCTCATTTTTCCAGATTATTTTTTAGCGTCAGTAGACTTAGAAGATGCTTATTTTTTAATACCGATTCATGTTAATAGCAGAAAATTTTTGAGATTTAGTTTCAATGGAAATTTGTACGAATTCGTTTGTCTACCCTTTGGTCTTTGCACAGCACCTTATATTTTTACTAAAATAATAAAAGTTGTGGCAAAGTACTTAAGATCTTTAGGTTTTTCATCAGTAATATATTTAGATGACATACTATGCACAGAAAGTTCATTCGAAAAATGCCAAAGAAATATTAATCAAACTGTCAAACTATTGGAAACTTTAGGATTTCGAGTAAATTATCGCAAATCAGAATTGATACCAAAACAGATATGCAAGTTTTTAGGTATTATAATTGATACGAAGGAGTATGCTATAAAATTACCAGATGATAAGAGAGAAAGAGTTTTAAAATTAGTAGAAAAATTTTTAAAAATACATAAATGTACTATTAGAGAATTTGCTCAATTAATTGGCAAGCTTATATCTTGCTGCATAGCGATTGAATACGGTTGGTTATATACCAAACAATTAGAAAAGGAAAAGATTTTCCAACTTATATTCAATGATTATAATTACAATAGTGTCATGTCAATACCCAGTACAGTTCAAGAAGATCTTTTTTGGTGGAAGAATAATATAAAAGAAAAAATCCATTTTATTAAAACAGGTAATTTTGCAATGACCATTTACACTGACGCATCCACCACTGGTTGGGGAGCGTCAAACGACTCTAGAAATATTTATGGTTTTTGGTCAGATATGGAATCTAAATTTCACATAAACTATTTAGAATTATTAACTATAAAAATAGCATTAGAGGAACTTGCGTCTGAATTGAAAAATGAACAAATACTAATAAAAACCGATAACACTACTGCGTTGTCCTATGTAAACAAAATGGGTGGTATAAGGTTTCAAAAATTTAGTTCTCTAGCTAGAAAAATCTGGCAATGGGCTGAATCAAGAAATATTATTCTGATAGCTTCATATATTCCTTCGAAAAAGAATAAAGTGGCTGACAGCCTATCTAGAAAAAAGAACATTGATACGGAATGGGAGCTAAACCATTATTATTATAATGTTATTGTGAACACTTTTGGAAAACCGTCTATAGACTTGTTTGCTACTGCTAAAAATGCAAAATGTGAACAGTTTATTTCTTGGGGCCCAGAAAATAATGCGTCTTTTATTGATGCATTCACGGTTAATTGGTCAAATTTTTATTTTTACGCCTTTCCACCCTTTTCATTAATTCTTAAGGTTTTATCAAAGATAAAACGTGAAAAGGCGTATGGAATTGTAGTAATTCCTTTTTGGAAAAATCAGCCGTGGTTTCCATTGTTTGAGAGTTTGATTGTCGGCAGTCCTATTATTTTTGAGCCTGATCCAACAATATTGTTGTCACCATGTAGGTCAATCATCCACCCAAGATCGGAACACTTGCGAATGATAGCTTGCAGAGTATCAGGCAAGCCTTTTTAAATAGAAAGATGTCAGAAAAATCTACAGATTTAATTTTGGCATCAATAAGTAAAGCAACACTAAAACAATACGCAGGACCGTTAAAACAATGGAAAAGTTATTGTGAGAAAAATGATCTTGATATGTTTGATGTTAAACCAAATAATTTGATAGAATTTTTAACTATACGCTTTGATGAAGGTGCCTCGTACGGCACAATCAATTCATGTAAATGTGCCATATCTCTTCTTACCAAAGATAAAGTTGGTAGTCATTGCGATGTAGTTAGATTCATGAAAGGTGTTTGGAGATCAAAACCTCAAAAACCAAAGTATTCTAGTACTTGGGATGTTACGATAGTATTGAATTATTTAGAAAAAATTAATGTCTCAGACGTCAAAAATCTAACAATTAAGACCGTAACTCTCTTAGCCTTATGTTCTGCTCAAAGAGCTCAAACTATTTCAAAAATTAGGTTAAGTCAAATCAAAAAAGTCCCTAATGGACTTGAAATAAACATTCCAGATTTAATAAAAACTTCCGGCCCAGGCCGCTACCAGCCAGTCTTACAATTAGCATTGTTTAATGAGAACCCAAGCCTTTGCCTGGTTTCATGTATTTTGTCTTACATAAAACAGACCGAGTCATCGAGAGATGGCATTGATGAATTGTTTTTATCAACTGTAAAACCCATTCACGCCGTTAGTTCTACTACGATCAGTAAATGGGTTAAAAAATGTTTGAAAGAAAGCGGAATTGATGTGTCGATTTTTTCGGCTCACTCTACACGACACGCATCTACGTCAACAGCGGCTGAAAACGATGTTGACTATGATACTATAAGACGAACGGCTGGCTGGTCTGAAAGTTCTCAAGTTTTTGCAAGGCATTATAAGAGACCTATTCGAAAAGATGGGTTCGATTTTTCAAAAGTTGTATTACAGAGAAGTTTACAAAAATAAAATTTTTATATTAAGAAATTAAATTATTGGGTGGTAAAATCATTTTACCAATAAACTCTAAAAAACTACATTTGTAATGTAGGAGAGCGAGGACGTAGTATAATTGTACGATCAAACGAACTTACCTGTAAGTGATGTTCGATCGAGATTATATGAAGTCCTCGCTCGAGTACATTACATCCCACCCAATCGCCAATTTATTAATTGTCTACCCTATTCCCTATATTATTGGTAAAATGAAATATAGGAGTGCTCGCGTCCGCTTACTCTGAAAATTGAAAGAAGTTGGGCGCGAGCTGTAGGTGTCGCTTCTTGCTTTTGGGACTTATACGTGTGATATTAAGCCTGCCTAACGGAGGGATACTACATTTGTAATGTACTCGAGCGAGGACTTCATATAATCTCGATCGAACATCACTTACAGGTAAGTTCGTTTGATCGTACAAGAATATTGATGTCCATAGTATCCAAAACATTAAAAATTTCCGTTTGATATAGGCAGGTGCATATCTCTAACACAATAACAAAGTCCTACAGAATACAGAAAACAGATACAGAGAGCGTTCTCATCCTTTCTCCGGATGCCAGAGGACAGCGAAAATCTCATTTGCAGTAGATCGATGATTGGCACGATAAAGTATCGTGATGATCCCTAACATTCAAACTCCCACCAAACTAATGACCTACCGTGTGGGATAAGTATCATCGAAGTTCGTAGGTAGAATAAAAAGAAAACGTGCGCAGTGTGCTGAGAAAACGAAGGATTTATTTCCGTGCGACGACTTTGCTCGCCGTGAAAGAATAAATCAACGCTCGTGGCCTATATATATAGGTATATAAACAGCGTAAGTTGTGGGGATTTTATGAGCTTTATGCTTTCTTTTTGTCGAGCGCAAGAGCGACATGGAAGAAAAGAGAAAACAAATACAGCTGAATTAATTTTTTGATTTATACCGAGAGCTTATTGGTGGTGAATGGCCTGTATTCTCATTTTTAGGTGATACGAGCTTTCAATTGTATTTCACGACTATCCATATGGTAATAAATGAGAACTTGTAGTCACGTTGAAACACACAAGTAAACTGTGAAATGAATGAACAATAATAACAATGAATGAATTATAGGAATTTAACAATAATTTGAAATATGTACGCATGTTGAAACAACAGTAGTGTAGCGAACTGTTAATAGTTCGATTTCTGATACCGATTATCTCGCTAACGATTTAATTAAAAATTGAGCAGCAGATAAATCAATGTACCCTGTGTGGAATAGATTCAGAAATGTTATGCATTATTTATTAATCAACGATGTATATTTTAATATAAAAATTAAAATTAACCGCATACACGACTGTATTGTATGCCTTTGAAAAAAACAATAATATTTATAATGAATCCAATTAAGTATGTCACTGATTTTCTTTTTAAGGAAAACTTTCATAGCTTCTAAAAATAAGATATTTTATCAAGATATTACGTAATCATCAGAAATCCTTAATAATTATAGTAAAAGTACGTGCTCTTGTTTCTAGCTTAAGCAAATGACAGAAGTACGGACTTTCACCCAAAGTATAGGGAAAATTATCTTGTTACACATAGGTTTCTAGAGTAAGATTTTATCAGAACCATGAGATTTCAATTAATAATTAGTTTTCATTCGTTTGCGCAACGTCTACGATAGCAGACACAATTTATTCTTCAACGATCAACGAGATCTTTTCGATGATTTTTACCTTGGACGCACATCATAGTGAAGACGGCAGTTTGACTCTTGATTGAAGTCAGCTAGTTCACGAGCTAACGTAGGTCAGACACTCGCTACTGCCAACCGGATGAAGTTTGACCACGGGTTGCGGTGATGGAAACTCCAAAGTTGTCTCTGCCTCCTTTGTCTTCGTTCTCCGATACTCTTTAACTTATGTCTCACATTTCGTCGGGTATCTGTTTAGTTTCTGCGTATCTCGTTTCGATTTATCGACATATTGGCTCACGAAATATTTTCAGTATCGAACGCCTTTGAAAGGTTTGCAAGTTTCATCCATAATACGAATTCCCTTTTAGTTTCGCATTTTTTATGTATTTTCGTTTTGACAATAAAATTTGTCTTGTTACTGTTCTAGCCTATATATTTCAAACATTCAAGAAGATTATTAATAATGTATACACATGTTTCATATTTTATAAAGTTCAAGTAAAAGATTCAAAAATGTTCAATAACGTATTCTCATTTGTGCTGGCAAGTATAAAATCATTAATTTTATCAATCTGACTTCGGAAGCTATATAATATACCTAACTTATTCTCCGTTTACATAATTTTACCCTCTAGAAGCATAATGGCTAATACAAATATTTTAATCATAGAACAAATTTTCTTGGCAAAGCAAGCATTTTGGAGCCTGAGAGCAAGTCACGGTAATGTAAATAAAAAGAAAGAGGATTTAATAAGTACCTCGTATAACGCACTTTTCAGATTCCATTTTCCTGCAATTCAAGCATGAAGTATCGGATCAATTGTGTTTGCTCTAGCCATGAAAGTATATTTGGCTTTCAAAGTTGGAATAGCTGCTCGATGAAGTACAAGCATTTACTAAAGCACACCGCTAATGTAGGCTTGTTATACTAACTATTGAATAATCTCCTTTTTTTACTTGTTCCATTATCAGAAAAAGGTTGGATTCCTTTAATCAGAAACCGATTCGACACGATTTTATACTTCCCGAATCTTCTAATTTTGTTTATTTAAAATTATGATTTTTTTATTAAACAAAAAACATAAAATAATATTCGTTAAAAAAATTTGAAAAGAAGATATGAACTTATAAAATTTCTATGGAAAATTTGATTAGAAAAGAAATGAGGCAAGGAATGATACATAAAATGATTCTGAGGAATAATAATAATATATTATCAAATATAAAGAAATGATGAAATGTACGATTATTTCGTGTTAACTGTTTTCTGCCAATTAACCTTTTGTTAAATTTCGTGTAAAAAGATATGAAAAAAGGTAATATTTCATATTTTATGAAAATTATTTTTCGTATTCTACAGAAAAGAATTATGTTAAATAAATAAAATTAAAAAATGTATCTAGAATAATATGTATAAAATAAACCCGGCCATGCATTCATCATTCTTGAACATGTATCTACAATGGTCTAATCGCATGAATTATTCTTGTCGAAAGATTAATCGAAAAATAAAAATCATGTTTATGAAAAAATCAAGTGTAGAAAAGAAATTTACTTAAAATGGAAATGATGCTCTGTTAAAATTTCATAGATCCAGTTTTCCACTAATCATTCGAGAAACACTCTAAACTTTATTACTAATACGTTATGCTTTCTTAGCTTGCAAAAGACAACTTGCAGCGCAGTCGTGCTTTCGTCTTTGCTGTCAGAATGTAATCCCCTCTTAATGCGAATAGTCGAGCAATGAAATGCGAAAAGAGAAAGAGAGAGAGAGAGAGAGAGAGAGAAGAGACGTAACGGGGCACGATCACTTTTGCCGAAGGGATGCAAAGCACGAGGGCGCTCGAAACGAATTTCGACATTCGAGTCTGCGCTGCTCTCGGGCGCGAGAAGGAAAAGAGCAAGGCTTTAATGCATCCTGGAAGGAAGAAAGAGCAAAGAAAGCGACTTCGTAATATCGGATTATCCTTTCCTTCTAGGCAAGAGAACTTTTGAAAAAAGAGATGCTTGAGAGAAAGAGAGAATGAGAAAGTGCTGCAAGAGTAAGAGAGAGAAAGAGAGAGAAAGAAGCAGTTGATAGGGAAAATATCGAAGGAACTCTACTCGAAAAATAAATTATTGATGAACGTGCGCGCGCGCTTACCTCAAAAATTAAAATGTTCATCTGATTTAGGAAGTTCAGGACAGTAAAGAATTTTAAGGAAAGTTTTATCAAGTTATTAGCAAGAAATTTTTATAGTTAGTAATAAAATATAATTATAGTCTTGACTACCTTAGTTACGTAAAAAACTTTACTTAGTTAACAAAATTTATACGCGAAAAAGAAAATATACTTATATCATATTCTAATAATACTATAATACTTAGAAGTTTAATTTGAACCAAAAAGTTAGAAAATCCGTTTATATTCATTGAATTTTTAGCAGGCAGATTCCAATTTCTAGTTCCGAGAAGCTCCAATTTTCCATTTCATATTCAATAGATTGGCTGCCTTTGTTAGGATTTTTACAATTTTTTTATCAAAACTTTTCGTTTATATGCTATTTTTTAAATAAATGTACGCGACTGTTTTGTCAAATTAAAAAATACAACATCGTACGTTATATTTTTTTTGAAATGGATTTTTGACTTATCTACAATTTTTTTTATTTTCTTTTATGTAAATTCAACTGAATGTTTTATGAAACATATAGGGTAAGAATTTAAATTTCCATCCTGCCGAAAAGCATTGTTAAAAAAATAAAAAATAAAAATGTACGCGTCTACGCAAACAAATACGAAAAATACAAAAAAAAATCAATACACATTGTCATAGATATCACAACGTATGCGACTCTGCGATTATCGGAAGGACAGGACGGATAGCGGAAAAATAAAAGATAACGACGATATACAGTATAAGAAAGCAATACAGTGGAAGCGACGTAAGGCATAGCAAATGAAGGCTGAGAAAGTCGAAGCCAGTTGCGCCGATCTGAAAAAATGAATAACGAAGGGAAAAAGGGCACACATTTGAGTTGTCGGGCACGTGCCACACTCTTTACGTAGTAACGTCATTCCTGCTGAGAATGGCAATGCGCACTACTTCGATGATATCCCATATGCGAAGTTGCGTAATGCTGCTACGTGACCACCGTTATGCGTCAATACTAAATATTCAAGTGCAATGTGCTGAAATAGTCAGGAAACCATAGACAGAAAGTTATATTTCATCTTTATACAACTTCTTTTTTGGTTTGATTAAGCTAATCTCGATACAAAATTTTATCTAAAGAAAAAAAAACGATTACTATATGATTGGAAAATAGATAAATTGGTGATAAGAATCTTCTATTAATCTCAATAAGAACATTTTTTTTTACTTTCAGCGACATTCTTGAGAGAGAGAGAGAGAGAGAGAGAGAGAGAGAGAGAGAGAGAGAGAGAGAGAGAGAGAGAGAAAATCACTCAATCACTCATTCAGCGCATATACACATAGAGACACAGGCAAAAAAGAGAAATGAAATCGGCCTAAAAAGCATCTTTCTGCAATCACGCTGTCTTTGTTACATGATCAGACCTTCGTTTCAACCTCTCACAAGCAGCAGATGGCACTTGGAGAAAAAATCGAGCAAGAAATGTGGGGAGAAAAACGAAGGGAAGAGAGAGAGGCGGGGGAGATCAGGATAGGTCGTTTTTTCTGTAGTACGTAAACGAGTGATAGCTATATAGGAAACAAGGTACATAGGAAGTATGTACGTGAAACGTGATGCTTAATGGGACGAACGAAAGCTCGATCCTCTTTCTTACTTTCTTACTCCCGCTATATGTGCGTAGAACGGCCTTTATTTTCTTAACACGTTTCAGCTTTATTTTCCACCATATAATAGTAAGCTATTTTGCGCAAGAAAATGCTTGTCTTTTCATAGCTTATATCTCGTTCCTCACTCACTCTCTCGGTGAGAGAGATTCTTAAATTCCCTTTTCCGTCTTTTCTTTCGCGTTAATGGATATTCTTATTACTGAACGGCAAAATTTTCATCGTACTTCCTCCCGGTCAAAAGAGATGCATGAACTGGAGGCTGTTTGTATTCTGGGAAATGACGCGGATAATGGAAAAGTTTTGTCATAGGACACGAACTTAATCTTTACGAGGATATTTTGATGGACGTCAGCACTCCAAGTCGTAATTTTCAAAATTCTTTTCAATTGCTTCTCCAGACAAACGCTAGTAAATGAACGATTAGATTTTACTGTGCATACTTTTTATATAAAATATTGAAAATGAAAATGCTGATTTTCCTGTAGATATCTTTTTTTGGTTGCTGCTGTAAATTATCTTTCTGACACGCGTAAGTAATCCATGAATGAATTCGTGGGCATATTAATGAAATAATGACGTAAATGAGTAGCAGCGTTAAATTTTTACCTGCTAAGGTGTAAACAGAGTTAAATTTCAACAGTGGCATCCATTGTACAAAATCCAATGAAGAAACAATATTTTCAAAAGTTTCTCTCTCTCTCTCTCTCTCTCTCTCTCTCTCTCTCGTGAAGAAAATAAAAAATCTAGTAACTTCTCTATTTCCGTATAGCCAACGATGACATCGCTGTTGATCGTAAAAACTTTTTTCTCTCCTAATTTGTCTTCTTTTTCTTTCCTCGCCTTTTCCCTGTTTCAACACTCTTTCCTTTCTCTCTTAGTCGCTTAAACTTTTTTGTTGCAGTTAAACGCAATTTTCTGTCATTTCTATATTGCCATCTCAGCTTCGTCGACTATTTTTTACAATTTTAATTTTCTTTTATGTTGGCAATTAAGTTGGCATTCTTTTATGTGGCCGTAATAAACCAAAGCAAATGCATAATCCAGATGAATACGTATTACTTCTTCAACCTCAAAGTTTAATATTCCATCAAAATACAATAAAATTCTTGACCATATACATCGCAACCAAAATGATCTCTCACAGATGAATTTTTAAATTTATACAGAATGAGTTCGTGAGCCAAGATTAAATGTTGCAATAGCGAACATGGTGCATATTGAATCGCTTTGTCTCATTATCACGACTAGAACGCGCGCGCAGAACAGTCATGAGAATGGCAATGCATGAAAACGAGCTATAGCCGTTATAGCAAGTTAGCCTTCCGAATTTCATTTTGAATTTCGATTCAAAGAGCATTACCAGCACGGGTAACAAGCAGTTTCACGCAAATTCTGCCCAATGAATTTGAAATTATGCACTTCGGCCAGTTACGAATACGAACCAGTTCATTAAGAAAGTTCATTGCTCTCTCTCTCTCTCTTTCCCTCTCTTTCTCTCTCTCTCTCTCTCTCTCTCTCTCTCTCTTTCTCTCTCTCTCTTTCTCTCTCTCTCTGTCCGATTTTCCATTATACATTTTCCGAGTAACTATATGATTTGAAAAATGTTACAGTTTTTTGAAAATTCGAGAATATTTTCATAGAATACTTTTTCAATTAAAAATTATAAATAATTCCTTCTCAATTTCGCAACGGATATTATTCTCAAAGGCATAAATGTGTCTACTATTACGTGAATCATCAAACAATGTTTAGTTACGCATGCCTGTTTAAATGCAAATCTGACATAGTCAAGAGTCACTTACTTGGCATTAACTGTTCAAACATAGCATGCAGTTGTAGCAAATCAACATCAAAAGCATGAGTTCGCCTTGTGGAAGACTTAATATATAGGATAATGTTATAGACAATCACCAATGAAATCTGAATAGTTAATACCTCCCTTCTCTCATAATACCAAAACAGACCAATAATCAAAGTCTAGTGGTCTATTTTTCCATTGTGAGAAAAATGAGCAGAAAACTGAATGTTTAGTCACACGTATTGCGACTGCGCTACTGTTTTTTCATCGTTTAGTTAAAGCATACTATTTATAAAAAAATATGTTTAAAACATTGAAATCTTACGCATACGTTATTTCACAGGTCAATGGAACTACGGTTACTCGACATTCATCTAGAATTTGCATTTATTAAAAAAAAATCTTCTGTACGAATAACTACATTAACAGGTTCGCATTTGCTTTGAATTTACAAAGTGAAATTTAAATATGAGTTGAATACATCTACCGACAAATTAGTGACTACGAATGAAAATAATTGAGCGGCAAATAAATAAGGAATATATAAAATGTATTAAAAGGTGACTAATTGAAGGGCGTACGAGTAAGCGGGACCGTAAATAAATTAGTATGGCTTGTAACATTCGGAAGTGCACCAACAATCCAAACATCCGATACACATGTAGCACGGGTAGTGCTATACACAGAAGCAGACCACAGTGACACTTATTAACTGAATTCTCTGACTGGCGCGAGGTGCAAAATCTAATCCATCCGTATGTGTAATAACGAGGTCCTCCGTAGTTGCAGTCACACAAAACTCACGTGGTACATATTGCGCCTACTGGTTTGTCCATTATATGATCGTAGGGTTTCGACGCAACGCAACGGCGACGGCAGTGGTGTGCGGTTTTGTCATTCTAATGGAGGGCCGATGCATCAATTACAGAAACAACGCAGGCGCCGCGATTATACCGCTCGCAGCGATAAATTGGCCCGATCGCATTCGGCATTTCGGTCGCGCAGCCTGTAATTACGAGGCGGGAAAAATTATGCGCCCCCTCCCTCTCCCCGTCCCGCCCACCATCGCCGAAGCGCGCGATGATATAAACGATTTCATGCTCGCTAGATAGAGTTCGCTTTGCGCCAGATGACAGGGAGCGGGCAAAACGAATAAATATGTGCACGAGGAAAGTGACAATGAGTCGCGATGGAAGTGCGCTCACCGTGTTGTGGATGCGATAATGTAGAGTTGTGACTACGCACGAGTACGCAGCCGACGAGTACGCGAGGTATTATTTGCCAGCCGCAGAAGGTTCATCTTCTTTTTAAAGTGTTTATGTATTTCAACATATATTTCGGAATTCAGAAGAAAAAGGTTCGTTATCTAGTCATCTATGCTTTCATATAGTTTATTTATAGAACGTATAATTCCATTTAATCATTCATTACTACTTAATCAGTTTTCTTAAATGCAAGAGAAGATACTATATTAAAATAACTCTTAGTTCTAATCAATATTTTCAAATAAAAGAATGACAAGAAACATGCCAGGAATCTATGTAGTACAATCGATTATTTTGATTCAATTAAAAATTTTTCTAAGTATCTGACAAGGAGAGGGCCATGTGTGTGGGTTTTCGATTTTTCTAACTTTGTACGTACCTCCTTTGGTAAAAAATATTACATACTTGTGTTCCGAATATCGTTTTAGCTACGACTTTTTAAATTTCTTAAAAGATCTTATTCTTGATTGTGTATTTGCGACATGTTTCGAGCGACTAAATTATGCTTTTCTTGTACCGAAAATTAAAAAAATTAGTGATAGTACTTATTGGCCGTAAAATAGCAAAATACCTCTTTTTTATTTTTAAAAACAGACGTGTAACTAGCATACAGTAACAAGTATTTTCATCTATTCAAAATGATTTAAATATAAAAGTAAATTTTTGTATATTTTATATAATATAACGAAAGAAATGTTTGAAAGACAAATACTAAATGAACGGGGTATTGGCAGGTAACGCAGCGTGAGGTTTTACGTAAATTTTGTATTCAAAGTGGCCACTGTTGTGAATCGCTCGGCTATACTTGATGGATGATCGCAGAGAAATTCAATATCGCATTATCGTATCTTGTTTATTCCCCGTTTCGCACGAATTTAAACTTTTGATCGATAATGGAAACACGTACAATAAAAGCACGGAATTTTTTCCTGATTGAAAGATCGGTTGAGTCAATAAAAATCAAACTTGTAACAGTATATTACATTGGATCAAAAAAACTTTATTTCCCCTGTTTCTCTTTTTATGACAAGTAATATGTGCTTTAATTCTGTGGATTCAAACCACTTCAAAACAACTTACAAAGCTGGAAACTTTCATCCTTAATCAGATTTACCGAAAAAGCGAAGAGCTTAAAAGAAACGTCATTCCTTTGCTCACCAACCCACTATTCTACATTAAAAGAAACTTGGTATGGAATTCGTTTCACAGCGACCTACAAACTTTAGATATCAAATGTGATATTCACTGAACTTTTGATCTAAAGTTCGAAAAAGAAATTTCTTTTTCAAATAACATGATAGATCGATTTAAATAAGAAAAAATATATACCTATATCCCAATGAGTACTGAGTTTGAAAATATACAATCTCCAACTTGTTCGACATACGTTCTATTTGTTTTTTCTAACGTACAGTCTATTGACATCTCTAAAGGAAGCCACAAAAGAAGAAAAAATGTCACTTCAACCCTTTTTACAGTTTGCTTAAACACATGTGCACGTCTCACAAGGACACACTTACATTTCGAGATTCCAAGTGCACGCGCCAATTCGATTTGCTAGCTATTTGCCGACGAGAAGCTGAAACGTGCTAGGCAAATTCGCTCGCGAGTATATATGTATATATCGGCATTGCGTCTAGTGACATATTTCTGTGCGTATCCAATTTAACAAAAAAAAGTTTGTTTTAGGTCACGACGCGTAATGGATTTTTTGCGATGTTGTACATATCCCCTTCGGGCTTAAATTATTTATTTATATAAGCTCTAAACACCATTTGCGTTTCCTTATCTAAAATTTAAAGTTATAAAAATTGTTATGGCATGATCAGAGCTTCCGTGTACACCCTTTCAAGCTTCCATAATTTATAAAGCTCTGCTCATAAAATATCCATTATTGATCGAATAAGTCCTGAGATAATATTGACATTTTCCTTAAGCAATGAACTGCTAACAATATTATTATACTTGTCGAACTCTCATAAAACCGGAGCGAATAATATTCAGTTGACGTGGAAAGTTTATAAATGGTTTACACGTTATCTACCATTATCTCGAGAAACAGGAAAGTGAAAGAGAGCAGAGTATACAAAAGAATTCAAAACTCCTCTAAGCATTTTATAGATGTGTACTCAGAGTACACCAAGTTTTACCAGTGGTAGAGTTTAGCTATCTATCGACTGAGAGAGAGACAGACAGAGAGAGAGAGAGAGAGAGAGAGAGAGAGAGAGAGCTCATTTTGGATTCTGTTAGCGCACCAGCATGTCAAGATTTTAACTTGGCAAGTTTTGCATGTCTTTACCAAACTCGTCTTCTCTCTATCTACTGCTGCAGTGGGTACACAGTTGCCAAATCAAGTGAACTTACACATTCGAAAGCATATATACAAACTCTTATATTTCAATGTCTATTTCGAAAATTATTCGACTCCCTCTCTGTATTTTATATTGAACGTATATCTATTTCCCGTTATACTTCCATATATTTTATAGAATATTTAATGACAAACATCAAATCCATTATCAATTTAAACATTCAAACTGAAATTATGTTTGAAACACGAGCGGAATAATTTTAATAACCCGCAGTTATAAGCTCTAAACATGACTCTTATTTATCAAGTTACGGCGCTGACATAAACTCATCTTTTAATTGAATTTGAAAATGGTCAGATATGCTGTAAAAGTTTAATAATTTGATACAATCGTCTAACCAGAAATGTCAAGTTTCAATCAAATATGAAAATAAAAAATTATAATTCGTAACGTGTCTATTAGCATACCTCTTGTCCTCGGTCGTGTTGCTTGGAAGGGTGGGCTTCTAGGGCATGCGCGAAGGTCTTGGGGTGGTTCGCTCAAGGCCTACTCCGACGATAGCGTTGACAGATCACGCATCAGGCACTCCCTTCTTTTATAATCCCGCTCAGCTTGCTCTCATTCCCTGTTCTACGTGCGTCACTGCATGTCGCTCGGAGTATGCGACCTTGTTTATGCTTTTATCGCATTAGCATTAGCGCATTCGCGGTGAGATGCGATGCAAGTGTCAAAAGAATTGAAGTTATATGCACATGCTCGATAGAACGTGAAAAAAGTGCGTCATGCATGAACGGTCAGATTGAAATTTCTCATACGGAGTTTTCTAGACACCGACGCGTTTATTGAACAAATATAAGATTATAAAATGCTGTTTACTTTTTACTATTGCCGACTTGCAGCTCCCAATCAAGTTGTTCTTGTTCAGGAGCGCGTTTACAATGAACTTACTAATTAGCTTACGGATACCCTCCCGGCAGTTTGAGCAGCGCTTGGCTCCTCGTAGCTGCCACCGTGCAGTTGCGGAATTATCACCGCGAGTGATAATTGCGCATCTGTTGCAGGACAGTTCCGGCTGTCGCACGATGTCTCTCTCTCGCTAGCCCGACGTGGAGGTCTGCGAACTCGCCCCCCCCCCCCCACACTCACAGCACCAGCTGAAAAGTATACGCACACTTGCGCAGTCGTGCGTGCCCTCCTGATTCTCCGTGCGTTGCTGTGCACGTGTGCCACAACGTTCTCTCTAAACTCTACGTTCTTGCGCGAAGTGCAGGATTTCGTGTTGCCATTTACTACCTCGATAACTCAAAGAAATTCGCTACGATCAACAATGCGCTATCTACTTCGTTTTCACATTCCATGCACCTCGACGAATCCTTAAGAATAAAAGTCCAAAATATCATTAGTCATTGTTCGTCTAATATTCGTATCTCATTTGCAGCCAGTCGTCTTGCTATCTAAATTTCTGTGCTGCGCGCCAGAAGCTTCTCTCCCGCTCTCAAGCTCGCGCGGACGCGTAACTCGCAGCACTTACATGCCGAGGGCGAAGGAGTGCCTCTGTGTGTGCCCGGTAACACGAAGTCGTACCATTAATCGCATTAGTCGAGCACACCGACTAGATAGCGCTCGTAGCTTCTGGTGCTATAGCTTTCCCTACCTAGAATGAGAGGGAGAGAGAGAGAGAGAGAGAGAGAGAGAGAGAGAGGAAGAGAGAGAGGTGTATCCTCTTCTAAGGAAGTACCAAGTACGAGAGCAGTAGCAGTGAGAGCGCTCGTGCTGCTGCGAAAAGCTGCTCTTTTTTTTCCTTGAGGACTTCCGTCTATCGCTAATTGAGATGTTTCAACGATGAAGAATTTATCGTGATTGTGTTCGTAAATTGATTGACTATTTTTTAAAACGTAAACATTTTTCATCTTCTATAGTGATTAAAAAGTATCATCTTTGCTAGGACTTCCAAACTCCTCTCTTCTACTTATTCAAGGTATATCATGACGGAAAGTGCTCGTGAACAGTAGAATAGTTCGCAACTATTTTTTGTGGAATTTTTATATTACTGAGTACTGAATGAAGAAAAACTGACTTCTTTCGCTTGTAGCTTAAGGTAGAATCTAATTACGTACAGCAATTGTAAAAAGTGATGATGGACAATGATAATCGAGTACTATTATTTAATACCTTACAAAATCGAAAATAATATTTTCTAATATTATTATTCATCTGTATAGTTAGTTAAAACAGCAAGCATTAATTTCAGTTAGAAAAAGATATAAAATAGAAACTCTTGATTTTGACTATATTATATTACTCTTAGGAATTATTGTTCACTCTCACTACTAGCAAAAAAAATATTTCTGCGACTTTTCGGCCTCGCAAAAATTGATTTTTTATGAATTTCGCTATGTATCGCCTCCAAATTAGATGAATCAGCGCATTTATTTAAAAACATCAATAGCTTGGAAAACAACGTTTACGCTTGAATAAAGGTCTATTAATCAAATAACAATGCGCTTTTTGAATTTAACATAATTTATTAAAATCATTGTTTAAAAACATATTTACTTCATAAACATAAATCACATCATCAAACTAACTTCATCACTAAGGCTAAAGATTTAAGCATTTATACTTATACAAATCCGAAACTCAATGTATACAGCAGTATAGACAGAGAGAGACAGGAAGTTCACTTGTCAATCATCTTATAACAAACTTCAGCGTTAGTTCGATAGAACAAGCCGAAGATCAATGCTACACACCTGAAAGTCTTCGCGTTACTATAGTATGTAACAATACCACGCTGTATGGAACTTGCAGCTTTAAAGCTCTACCTTGGCACTTACCTCTCAATATATACACATACACTTCAAGTATCTGCATGCAGCACCAGCAGCAGCTTTAAAGTTTAGGAGGAGAGAAGGTGGCCCAGGATGCAAACACTTAGCGTTGTCTTACGACTGCCTCGCGGCACCAACTGACTTCACGATGCATGATCTATATGCAAATACGTAAATCGGACACCTGACCCGCGCACCGTAGTTTTTTTCTCTACGAGTTTCAAGAAGTTTCAAAGTTAAATTATTAGCTATATTTTTTGGAGGAAAAACTACGCCCGTTTATGAGTTGATTTTTGAAAGACTTAATTTTTAAATATGATATGTATGATGGTTTAAACATTCAAGAAAGTGAAGTTTTTCACAATTACTCCGATAGTTATACGACAATTAAGTCAATAATGATCGGGATCATTTATGGAGCATACTTCAACTGAGCCCCCCCCCCCCCCCCCCATTAAAACCGGTAAACCGGTTGAAGTGTCTTATGGTTTTCATTCTTCGACACAGTGGAAAATTACAAACATTAAAGTAAAAAGTCACGAACATTAAATTTGACTGCTTTTGCTCAAGATTTGAGCTAAAATCTACGAAATCCACCACAAAAATCTGATATTTTAGAGCATTTTATGCATAATATTAACTGTCTTGTCTTTTCTGAATGATTTTTATATTGTCAATAGTAGCGGCCAAAATTGTTATTTTTGAAGTGTAAAAAAAAATTCTTGATTATTACTATCTACATTACTTTTTAAAATAACGCTAATCCAAGCTTTAGCTGAAAAAAAAACTTCAATTATAGTGATTTTTACATTAATACTCCTACACATTATAGGTGATATGGCATCTGACACTTCTTGATAGTTATATATCACTGATTGATTGTCTTAATATTCCTTTCTTAGTTTAGAGAAAGTTAATAAAATTAGTGTCAAATTGCAAAATAGAAATACTCGATAGACACATCAATTGTTGTCAAAACGATCGCTAGTTTACACTTTTTTATACGGTGATATAATGTTTTTGTTCGAGTATCAGAAAAAAAATATCAGCCTACTGACAAAAAATGATACCATCAATCTGTCAGCACGCCCGATAAACCAAGAACTTCGGCTGTTCAGTCTTATCATCCCCACATCCCTAGAAATAAAAAATATTCGCTCGATAAAAATTATCGCTCGCGTGGCTCTCAAGGAAGAATTGCTTTTTAAAAAATAAATCCAGATTTATATATATCGTATATACAACTCGCCTCCCTCGCGAGCGCGGTTACAAAGTACTCGGGTATTCCACTCGTTCTGGCGCTGCAGCCAAAGAAGAGAAATCAGTACCGAATCCATTTTCCCAGCGCCGCGTTGCGATAAAATCCACGCGTGCACATATACTCGGGATATGGAGCCTTTTTTAGATAGCCCGTTTACTTCGTATTAGCGCTCTCCATCCCTCGAGTTTTTTCCTGGATGATATTTATCGAGCCTCCGCTACCACGTGATCGAAGTAAAAGAATTCACGCCAATGGCGTGTGGCGCAAGACAAATATCGTTTACACAGCGCTTTTTCTTACGTTCAACCTACAATTTTAGTTGAGCCGATTTTCTTTTATCCACTACGGTACTTCAAAAAATTTAATCTATCAGGAGAAATTTTCTAGCATCGAATTTCGTTTTACTTCGAATAAAAACGTAGTCGATTTTTATGCTTTAAAAGTAAGACATTTTGCATAGGTAATTTTTCGACTAAACATTTTTTATAAGCTTGATTATACATATAAACTATGGATGTTTCAAATGAAACTGATAAAAATGAAAAACATTAAATAAATTGTAGTTAGTGGTAAATTTTGATTATGAAAAGATTAAATCTCGAGCAAAATATCCCCACAAAATAAATCACGCCAGTACTTGCAACAAAATTATACCTTAATTATTGTTAATTTTGGTATCACACCAGTAATTGTAACTAAATTATGATAAAAGTTTTAAGTATTATTAAGCTGAAGATTTTATTAATGTCATGACTGACTATGTAATTGAAACTTACTACGATTATTTAAATGATGATCTCCTTGTATTAAATAAATGTAAAAATTCAATCGGATAATTTTCTAGATACAAACTAGAGAAATCCAATTGGCTAATTAAATGCACTCGAGGTCGATTGGTAAATGTAGAGAAGAAACTCATTACTAACAGTATACCCATATCGACGCATAAAATAGTAATCCGATTGAGAGGGTAAGGCTTCAACCAAAAATCCCAGCGAGCTACAAAACTCGAATGTAAAAGGGAAAGGAAAAAGTAAAACATCTCCCGCAGTATTTTGTCCAGGACTACGAAATAAATCCTTATCTCAACCCCTCTGCGCCGCACTTGTCGGCCTCTTCATCTACATACATCTGCTATCTCTCTCGACTGGCGAGCGTCGCAAGCGACAATCTTCCTCGGGCGCGCGCGCGCGCGCGCGCCGAATCTCCCTAAACCTCGGCCTATCGACTTTCCCGTAAAGTACCTAGGCTCTCCAGCAAAATGAGAAAAAGAAGAACGACTCGCATTTCTATAGGCGTTTCCCCTCCATTCACTCTCTCGCTCTCACTCCGTTATTTTGCATGAGTTCGCTCTCTCTCTCTCTCTCTCTCTCTCGCTCTTTCAAATACGGCAGCTCTCTTTTTCTCATTCACATCTTTTTTTTTCTTCCGACCCTCCATTCCTCGCTCATTGTCTCTTTTTTGCCTATTTTTTAAAACTCGGCCAGGAATGCCATTAAAATTTCGCGCGAGCTGCATCGATAATAGATTTCCAAGCACGCGCTTCGTGGAAAATTATTTTGTCGTGCGGGAAAATAAGGTATTTATTGGGTGGGAGAACAGAGAACGTCCATTATGGTCATTTTGAAAGGAGCTTATTATCGATTATATGCTCTGATTTTATGGGCAAATAATCTGGAAAATGACATCTTTCTGTTTTTTTTTTCGCATAACGTGTTGCAATAAATAAAGGAGTTTTGTGTAAATATTTTGTAGCCCATATGTTTGTATAAAGGTTTTATTCAAAAGCTAGGTAAATTCGTAATTTCTTGTTACCTACCCGCGGTACAGGTAGGGAAATTTTAAATGCATCATAAGGAATATAAGATCCCATGTATACGACTTATATCCCCTTTCACGTAAGTTTATAAAGAGCTCGAATCATATTTACGATATCATTCGAAAGTTCTCGTGGAAATATTTTTAATTTCTGCATTAACCTTATTCCATTGAAACATATATTCTCGTCTCCTTTGAGTTTCTTTTCCCCTCGCATCATTTGATCTATATAAATTATTGGAATTTTGAGGACCTTGCGACCTGTGAATTATGAGAAAATAAAACAAGTGAGAGTGAGACTCTCTGGGCTGCTGCTTTTTTTCCTTTGACCGAATATTCCTCTTTTTTTATGACGAACGACCACCGATTACGTCAAAGGCGATTTATCGACTGTGGCTCGAGAGCGCGAAGATGGGTTTTATAACGAAGTAGCGTCGAAAAAATGTTACAATTGCTCTCTCAAAAAGCGCACATATGATATTTCAACCAAATAAAATGCTCCTATGCTTTTTTACGCGATTAACTCGATGTTTACATTTCACGGTTGCCTCGTTAAAGTCTTTTTTCTTCTGTTTATGATTCCCTGATTCTCGCTTGGAATTGCGCGGTAAAAATTATTTTTCTGATGAATGTGACTCTTGATTGTAAGCCCATCGTTATACCTTTGAATAGAGTTATCATGTATACAAATTAGGATAGAAATTACGTCAGATATTCATTCAATAAGTATTACAATCGATGAACCATTTTTAGATAGAAAAAAGTACATAAGATTAATTCGTTAGAAATAAGCATAACTTAACAAAAAGTAGAGGGAGACGAGGCAGTTTCTACGTGAGTATAAAATTGTTATTTACTTCAATGAAAAAAGTTAATTTTTCAATATAACACTAATGTATTGGATCGCAATCTACGAATGATACAATATGTATGTACGTCGTTAAGATTTATTCATTTTTTTTGCATTTATTACATTGCAAATTAATGATTCGTTATATCGTCCTCATCTTTGTTTAATACGTCAAAGAGGTATTCATGAAAAACGTAATAAAAGAATATATATATCATCTACTTAGCAGTTAGTTAATATCGGAAAAAAATGATATGCAAAAACATATCAATTTACATCAATGAAAACTATATGCTTAATTTTTAGTTTTCCAGCTTTTTAAAAACATCAATATTGGCCGTTGCAACGCAAAATAACAAAGACTACAACATGGATCTAGACCAAAATTATTTAATCGAAATTATGAACAATCTCAGCCTACAGCTATGATAACAATAAATTTTTACCGCGTTTCTTTCGCACGTAATCACATATAGGAGGAAAGATCGAATCGATTTTGGTGGACAGATCATTTGTGTTATTTTGATCGTCGTCGGTGGGGACTACTCATAACTGGGACTGTCGTTTTAATTGAAATATATATTGGTGCGACGCCAAGTTCGCCTATCACATCGAGGCAATTTCGCGTAGTGCTTGCCTGCAACTGCTATCGATTCCATGTTCCACCGGTTTGTTTATATATTCGAAGCGCCAGTATTTGTGACTCCAGAGAAATTAGTGAGCTTTTTAATTATTTGAATATCCGTGCAGCGGCGCTAGGTTAAGTTTTGCATTTGAGATTGATTTGTGGTCAATCGCTAGATTTGAAATATTGCACGTTAAAGTCAAGTGTTTTTCTGAGACGGTCGTTGATTGCAGACTTGAAGTCTGAAGCTCCAAAAGGCTGTAGTAGAAGTGAGGGTTCAGCAGTATAGAAGTCAGCTGTTTGATCGAAATTTTCAGTCAGCATCAATTGGAAAGTCAAAACATCTGGACACATTCGCTCTACGACTGCAGAATTGCTTTTCGCCATTCTGTACAAAAAGATATTGTGGCATAAGAAAAATATAGTTGATGAATAAGATTTAACATAATTAACCTTGTTTGAAAAACTAAAAAAATCTGACGAGTCAAACGGTTCATCGCGCCAGGCAAAAGCGCCATTCAATAAAGCTGTGTAACAGGGTCGAGCTCGCGAAGTTTAATTTCGAAAGAATCCATCAAGTGAACCCGGGGCTTTTAACTTCAGCTTGGCGTCGACGGTAGCGGCAGTCAAACATCCAAGATGCAATAAACGCGCATTTCACTCTTCTCGCGCGGCGCGGACAATTTAACGCACTAGAGACGCGAGTAAAATCTTCGAAATTGTTGCAACGTCCGCACGACCTTAAAACAAAGTTCTTCGCGCCTTTCTCCGCTGCGTTCGTAACTTGACATTTTGCCCGCGATGAAAAACTTTCTCAATCTCGCTCGCGCACTACTCGCGCGCGCGCGTTCTCTTTTTCCCATGCGTTTTTACAAGCATAAGGATAGAGGTAGCTAGCGCGCAAGCGCGTTTATTGTGCAAGAAAGACGCGGCAATAATCCGCGAGATGCTGCGCGCATACAAGAGAGGGAGAGAGAGAGAGAGAGAGAGAGAAAGCTGTTGTGCATTGTACTTTCCTCGTCTTTTATCTCTTCTTTTCTGCCTACACTTTTTCCTCTGTTTTTGTCTTGCTTGGCTCCATTCGCACTTGTTCGGCTATATGCTTGCTTTCATGCATCATGTGCGCGTGCGTATACTCGAAATGAATGCCCGTTTTACTTTGTATCCAATCGTGCATTTCCAGACGTACATTGGTTGCCGAGTGAAGAAAAAAAAGTCTTTTTACGTTATACATCGGCATAACGCTTATCTAAAGGTATTATTATGTTAAAGTTACCTGGCAAAATGAAATGATGCCAAGTTATGAAACCAAAGCTTGAACCCAAAGGTCTTTGCATCTGCAGAATAAATAAAGGAAGAGGTCAGCTCTCCGCATCGCTTTCCTTTTATTTTGGAAGAAAGGAGGCTGAGTAAACTTACATACGATATTTGTTTGGGATGACACAAGTAAAAAAAGAACGAACGAACGGTATTACAATTGTTCGGCGAAGCGAGTATACGTGCCAACTTTATTTGCCTAGCGATTTTACGGCCAGAAAAATTGACGATTTTTCCCTTTGACTGCAGCATTATTTTATGTGCCTTCGATGAAAAAAAAATTCGCGTAAAACAGTGATAAAATTTATCTGTTCTTTTATTTTTCGTTTGCCCCATCGCTCTACGCGTTATATACTGATAATACGTTAGATGTTGATTAATTTCATATAAGGAAATTTTGCAAATCATCAAAACCTACTAGTTAATATATTATGTGTATTGAAAGAAAAACCTTTCAACGTTGCAAAGTATTTCAATTTTAGTCACATTTTCCGTTGGTTGCAAGAAAATACTTTGTCATAGTTAAAATGTTACAAATTGAGTTTTTTGCTGAAGTACACTTACTGCGTGTGCTGTCAAAGTCATTCGTTTTCACGCGTGAGCGAATGATGGTTTTTTTCTCGTCAGATGAAAAAATATTCATTTTAAAAGCTCTTTGACGTGTAGTAAATATATATACCTATATTGTTTTAACAGCATCTGTCATATCTCGTAACGCTTTTTATTTTTTTATATTTTTACTTTTTTATATTTTTGTGTATGAAAAAAATACTAAAGATAAAATGTCAAGCTTCTAGAGCGATAAAACATTTTTGAATAAATCCCAACGGCAGAAGAAACCTGAAAAAAGTAACGCGAAAAAGTTTTTAATGCTTCATTTTTCATTTAGAATTAATTACCGTTTTAGAAATATATGTCGCTCGTTCGTAAGCTCTCCGAGTAAGTAATTAGCAGCAAATATGATCAAGTTTAATTACGGAAACACTAACCTGTAGTTGAGTGAACGCGACAGTAAATCAACGCGACAGACACATCAAAGAGTATTTCTATCGTGACGGGAGCAAGTCTCTCTCTTTCATCGTTGCTTACCACCAATTCAAAAGGAAAAATCTCTGGAATCGTTCAAGTATCGTAAATGTTTACAGAACAACTCAACTTCTTCTTGATTTTATGGCTTTGCCTTGTTACTTAAAAGCAATTGTAAATTAAGCTGGTTTTGACCAGGATTCGTATACGTTATTTCATAGATAGCAGCTTTGTGTAGAATTTCACTCACATTGTATTTATTTTTTATTTAATTTTTCTCTTCTTTACTTCCGCAAATTGAAAAAAAGTAAGAAAAAAGGAAAAGTGAAAAGGATAGGAAAAATTCTCAGAAAAGAGAAGTAAAAAATTTAATAATTGAAGATAAAAGGAAAATATTAAATTGCCGAAATAAATAATAGAAATGATTGAATATAATGAATATGTACTTAAATCTGTAAATTTCCCCCTATGAAAAAATTACTTATTAAATGAGAAAACTCACTGATAGGATATTTCAAAATATGTACACTGTCATAAGGAAAAGAGCACTTGAAGTTTTTGACACACTTAAGTAAGACTAATCCTTGAAATTCAAATTTAGGATAAAACGATAAAACATGATTAATGTCTTCTATAACGTTATTACAAGTAGAGCAATATTCGCTATTTGTTAAATTTTTACCTAATAAACTATATTCTAAATTATAGTGGTTGGATTTTAATCTATTAATTGAGGATATATAAAATCTGGAGAGACCCCAATTGTTCTATAAAAGGTTTAATACTGTAGCAGTAAAAGTTCTTGAAACCAATCAATTAGTGTCAGATTAAAATTTCTTTAAAAATAATTTATTGTAGCAAACTTCTAAAACGTATGCATAAAAGTCAGAAAATGAAATTGGTAACTCGAATAAAGTACAATTTCTCCTAGCTTCATTGGTTAGAAAATCGACATTTTCATTATCTTGGATTCCTAAATAAGATGGAACCCATATAATTTTTATTGATAAATGTAAGATGTGTTTGAAGTAATAATTTTCTTAATATCAAGTATTAGACGTGATATGCCTCTACTAAAGGGATTGAAATTTACAGCCGTGAGAATACTCTTGGAATCGGAAAAAAATGTAGGCTCCGAAACCGTTGATACCTACTATGAATTTGTTGACTTCTTTCAAATCTATTACTTCAACTATGAAAATCGAACTATACTTCGTAATTTTCTTTTTTATAATAAAATTATATTCCCAGCTGAGGAAATAAACAGCATAATCAATATACCCATCATCAATTTCTTTGGAGTTTTGTAAAAAAACTAAAATTATTATTATTAAAATCTTTTTTAAACATTAAAAATTGTATTAAGAGAATCAGATTTTTTAATTTTGTTACCAGATTCCATTCTAACACAGGATAAAATTAAATTCGCTTAATGTTATATCCATAAGGTAAAGGGATAGCTAAATTGTATATTAAATTTTTTTCATTTTGAAATTTCAAAACAGTTTTCAATAACATACATTTTGTACTCAGACTGTGTTTGTCTGATTCTACGTCCTGTCATTTAAAGCATTGAGAATTTCGTAAGTACGGTGATCCATAGCCTAAATTAAAAGTCCTCATTTCCGAAGGAAAGATGCATATACGAATAGATACTCTATACCCCATGGCAAGTCTTAAGACCTCGTATTGAACTTGGTTAAAACATAATTTTATCTTTTCATTGAAAACATTATAAATATAAAAGCAGCATAATTAATGATGTCTCTGATCATTACTTTACAAACATCTTGTAAAGACTTAAATGTTCACTCCGTCATACGGATCTGAGATTTTTAATAATACTTAACACTTAATCGCACCCATCAGTTAAATAATTAATATGTATGTATCAATAAGTAACTGTCTCTGATGGTAAGATTTCAATGTGATAGATTTTAATTTTATAATTCAAAATATTAATAATTTTATTTATATAGAGAATAATAAATTGAGTTTCTTCAGTACAACTTAGCTGATCCAAACAATCAATTCCGAGAAATTAGAGGACTTCCTTTAACTTATAACATCTCTCCCAAAGAAAAAGAAAACATGCAATCAAAAAGAAAAAACAATACCTTACCTATAGGAATCTTCTCGATTTTGTCAGCAGCAGCAGGCTTGGCGGCAACAGCCACACCGACCACCAAAATCAGCAACAACCTGAGCAGCATTATAATTTATATTGCAGCACAGAATAAAAAATATTGATATTGTCGATGTTAACAACAAAAAACTTCTTCTGGCACTGTCAACGAAAAAAATTTGAAAGTTTCATCACCGGTGAGAAAATAAAAAATGTATATCCGTATGTATTCGAATGATCACGGCAAAATTTCGATCGCAGCAGAAGCAGCAGTGCAACGATAACGAAAGCCCGACATAGCGCGCGCGCCGGGGCTCTGGCACAAACTGGCGCGCCAGCATCCAACGAACCCCGGACGCTAGGCAGTACCCGCCACATCTCTCATCCCCTCCTTCGGCTCTTCTCTCTCGACCTTTGTACGCCCTAACGCGCGCAAGCGTTACACTCCCTCGCTGCTGGTGCTGCTACTGCTGCTGCTGCTGCTACTGCAACAGAGACGAGAGTAGAGGTAAAAAAGCTCTTCTTCCTTTTTTTTCCTTCTTTTGCTTTTTGCCTCAAATGTGCACGCGCTGTAGTGATGAGTATCTGACACTGGACGCTGTTGCTTTTTCAAGTGCACCTTTGAGGATGCGAACTGTCGTTGTGTCAAGTTCCCTACACTTCGGTTTCTTTACGTTGACTTAAGCTGCGTGTTTTATACGATAATTCTGCAATTCCGAATTTAGTGGAAGCTCAAAATGTTTATTTTTCCAAGTGAACAGTCTGTCTATGTCTTTTCAAAATATTGATATTATAACGCGAACAAAAATTATTATGTGCCGTTGTTTGCTTTGCTATCAGAATACTAATTAAAAAGGAAACTTGGAATATATTTTTATCTCAAGAATTACTTGCCATGTAGTGCATTCATTTGATCTCATCTACGTAGTCACGTTCTTTTACGGTACAGTTATCTTCAGCCATTTCAGTAAATAGAATTATTTTTTCCCTCTGTTTATTTTCCATTGCACGAATTCAATTTTATTTTTATTCGCAAAACAGGTAAGTGAAATAGACGATACAATGGGAAAATTGTATTTATAACGTTTTATCGAAATTTAGCCATTTTGAAATACAAAATAAACGGCGCAACCGTACTGGATCGATATAAAAGAAAGATAGTTGAAAAAAAAGGAGAGCCTCATAATTAACAGAAAACTTGAGAAATTCAAAAGGCACAGAGCAGCGCGCGCGAGTCACAAGAGAAGTTTTCACTTGGAGAAAATTAATGCCGAGTAGCGGTGTGCGCAGCTAACTTAATCGATGCTCGCGCAAGCTCAAGAACCGCAAGTTAACTTTCAAATTACCCACCGCGAATTAAAGATAGAAAATTTTTGCTACCTAGCCGAGGAAAGAAAAAAAGAAATGTTCAGTCTGGAAAAAAAAAACTAAAGAGAAAAACGACGGCAAAGTATAAGAAGGCTTGCTTCCCGCCCCCTATGCACCGCGTAATTTCCCGTATAACTTCGTATGACTGTGGCTTTTACCTCTCCCCCGTCTATTCGTACTTTCGTAATTTTCCGCGAGTTAACATCCGCCAAAACGTCGACAACGAATCAAAGTCGCCGGGGACGCGAGCGAACGCACAAAGTTACGCCGAGACACGTCGGAAGATAAATGAGAGAGAAAGCGCGACGATGGAAGAAAACCCCTGCCGCGAGTCGAAACGACAGCTGAGTGACATTAAAATAATAGGAAGACAATATTTTCGCTTGCTTGATCGATTATATTCTATATAACATAATTACGTACACATTGTGAATATTTTTTACTTGTTCTTTTACGTTATTACTTTATTAACAAATCTAATTGCTAGTGCGAGAAATTCATTTTTTTATAAAACTTTCATCGTAACTGTTTTGATCAATTTATAATAATTAAGTTCATTCGAATCAATCATTGTTCAAACCAAATTATAATAAAGTTTACTTATTGAATAGTTAATTAACAGTCGATTTTTGTCGTTGTTCATGAAATCAATAATTTTTATCAAAAGCAATCAATACATTAGTACATACTTACATATGAGTATTCACAGAGTCCACGTAGATTTATTTACGAGCATATGCGATTGTTCCGTATAAACTTGTGTTTATGACTTTAATCATAAAATGGGCTTTCATTATAAATAATTAATCTTTGCAGGAATTTCTATTCAACGAATTCAAGATGTATTGATCCATTGCTCACACATTTTTACATTTAATGACTACTTTTCAAAGTGATGTTTGATAATAGTGACTGCGACTTGTCAAGCATCAAAATCATTTCTTATACTTATATTTGATTATTTCTGAATAGTTGTAGAGCAATTAGAAATGACCAGAATGAAAACTATCATTTTAGTCTGGTCATCAAACCTTCGTTGCTGTTGAAGGCATAATTATGATATATTTTGTTCTATTCATTTGAAACTATCGTATACTAATTCTAAAATATTGAACAAATTAATACATAATCGTATTACATATTCAAGTACGTACTCAATCAACAGACGAATCTTAAAATGGTGACGTAAAAAAACTAATTCCAATGAGCGATCAAAAGAACAAAACAGAACGAATAATAAAACGTCCTTGGCTTATAATAATAATTCCCAGAACTCTTAGCCGTTTGCAGGCAACAGTGCTTGCGGGCAAAGACTTGACTACTTTATATATACATACACATATATATACATATACTGTGCAGCAAGGAGTAGAGTACTTAAGAAAACTTGTTAATCCGAGTCGCCCTATATCCCAGTGTCGTCGTCGTCGGAGCGGCGTGACTCTTAGGTCGTACAAGCACTGTCATATCCGCGCCGACGCTGCTGCTGCTGCTTACACCTCAACTTTCGGTCGACTTTGCATAATATAAATTATGCAAATCCCGATTGAAAGTTTAAACGCGCTCGCAGCAACGACAGAGAGAGAGAGAGAGAGAGGGGGGAGGGGAGGAGAAAGATGAAACGTCGTCGGGAAAGGAGCGACGGTAATGAGGAGGTGGCAAACGGCTCGACAGCCGACGAGTTGGTTGATGATGGGGTTTCATTCCAATTACGAGTGAGATCAATATGTAAACATTTTTTTTCTTGGAGAACGCTTGCGCTTTTGATGTTGTGTGATATGTGGCACTTGAATTAGTCAGTTAACAGTTGACTAAACTTGGATATGGAATAACATACGTAAAATGTCAAATTGAATTAATAAATTTAATGATGGAGCTTATGAGTTGGATAAAACGTGGTACGTATACGTTTAGCAAGAAGAGAAAAATGATACGATAAATGTTTTTCATAAGGAAAACTTTCTTAGACTTACCATCTCAGTCGGTTTTTTGTTTTTCAAACTTTAATATCACTTTAATATCGAATATAGAAGCTTTTTACTCAATATATACATTTAAAAGCTTATATATATATATATATATATATATATATATATATAAGCTTTGAAATTTATATATTTTAAATGTATATATTGAGTGTGTGTATACACACACACACACACACACACACCATCCTATTCAAATAGTTAATGGCAGTATCAGAAAATAGGATGCAAGCAAAACAGTCATGTAAATTCAGAGGAAGTCGCGTCAAAGTTGCAGGAAGAAAAAGTGCACGAGAAAGGCTGTATGCAAATGAAGAGTGCACGAAGGGAGGAAAGAGTTGACGATTTTCTGGCCTTTTAAACTCATGCTTTGCCACTTTTATATCGCTTTGTGTTGTGTGAGATAGGGGGAGAGAGGGGGAGCACGACATTGGAAGGAAGTCGAGAAAGAAACCGGAGAAACTGCGACGCCTGTAAACATCAGAGATCCCCACGAAAACGCGAAAAAACCTCTGGTAATTTCCTCTATCTTCGCTGCTTTTCTTTTGCGGGAGAAAAAGAGAGAGAGAGAGAGAGAGAGAGAGAGAGAGAGAGAGAAAGAGAGAGAGCGAAAACAAAACGCTTAGACATTTTAACTGCGATTCTTTTGGCAAGTAAAAGCAAAAAAAGTTGCTGTCAATGGTTTGATCTTTTTCTCATAGTTTATGAAACTTTCAGTCACTTACAGTTAATGAAACTTTCATCGCACTGACGGAATAAAATATTACATTCATAATCTGTTGAATGAACACTTAAATACGTAATGATTTGAGACTAAATATTTGAATAATTCTAATATTAATTTAAATAGTTTAATGCCTCTCGAGACAAAAGGAACTATATATCACTACTATATTTTTTGAAATAACATTCAATTATAAATGCACATACTTCAAACTCAAGTTATTTCAAACACAAACTTTTGATTTTCATGAAAGGACTAATTTTTCGATAAAGGTAGAGAATCAGCTGATGACAATTACCTTTTATTGCATATCTAGTATCATAATCAGTTTATACCTCTTTTGTGACAGAATAGAAAAGAATTGTAAATTATATTTAATTAATTAATCATTTATATTTTATTTCAGTTTTATATTAATAAAATAATGTTTTAATGTTTTAAAATGTAATCATCAATGTAAAATCTACACAATTTGTTTTTTAATTTTCCTATTTTTACAGATGGCGCTAAGGTGCGCAGAGTCCTGCGCACGGTGGAGGGTTCTGCGCACAGCGCAAGTCGGAACAGCGTCACAACGTCGCAGTCAGCGGCCGGTGGCAATCAGCAGATCATAATGCCAAAAACCAGAACGAGAACTGTTGCTCATTGCTCAGTATTCAGTTGGACAATTACTGTCTGGCGTAGTGCGGATTTGATATTGTTCAGTTGTTGATAGCCACTATAGTCACAAATTTTATTTAATAAATAACAGTAATCATGGATCCATCTTTGCTCAGAGAACATGAAGCTTTCAAGAAAAGAGCAGCTGCAACTCCAACGTGAGTTTTCCTCAAAAGCCACTAATACAATATTTAACCTAAAGACCTACCTTCAAGTAATTTTATTGTTTAAGAATAGTAATATTCAATGTCTATTAAAAATTAAACGTCATAAGAAATTTACCCTTTTTTATCTTAATTTTATAATTATATTTAGAATAATAATTAAAATTTTATTTAGCTGAATTATACAAATAATATATTTATATTTGTACATTTAGTTCCTATATGAATTCCAAATACCATAATACCATTTATGATATTAATTGAAATAATAGGAATAGTTTTTTTGTATGTATATTTTATTAAAAATGTAAAAGCCAAACTCCTTCATACTTCAATTTTAATTAATAATAAATTTAAAAAAGTGTTGATTGTGTGAAATGAGATGTTTTAAAAGTGTTTACATTTCTCATTATTGTTTTTGTATGTAGTATCGAAAAAAAGAAAAGAGATCCTGAGAAGGAAGTTGTACGAGATGAACCACCAAAAAAGAAACCGAAACCGCCACCAGTATCATCAGGGCCAAAGATGGAAATCCCCAATTACAAAACTATATCTGGTAGCTCAAATGTCAGATTTGGTATTTTAACAAAAATTGTACAACACATGAAAGCAAGACATCAAGATGGAGACGACCATCCACTAACACTTGATGAAATCCTTGACGAAACGAATCAACTTGACATTGGTTCAAGAGTAAGTAAAATCATATATACATAGATAATAATCACTTAAGGAATTCCAAATATAAATATTTGTTTCAGAATAAACAATGGCTGTTAGTTGAAGCTTTACCTCAAAATCCAAAAATAGAAGTAACCGTGGAAGGAAAATATATTTTTAAAGCACAGTATAAAATAAAAGACAAAAAATCACTTCTTAGGTTATTAAAACAACATGATTTGAAAGGTTTGGGAGGAATTATGTTGGAAGATATTCAAGAAAGTCTTCCTCATTCTGAAAGGCATTTGAAGGTTCGCTTATTAATACTTATTATTTTGTGAATGCATATCGTGTTTGGAATGAAAAGTCTATATTATAGAACAATTTTTATCTATATTATAGAACATTTTTAATATCACTCCATAAGTTTTAAATATTTTATAAGAGTTAATAATTGAAATTATATTTTTAGAATCTTCAAAATGAAATACTCTACATAACAAGGGCACAAGACAAAAAAAAAATTGTTTTCTATAACGATAAAACTGCTCAAATTCCGATAGATGAAGAATTTCAGAAGTTTTGGAGAGCAGTTGCTGTAGATGCGATGGATGATGCTAAAATTGATGAATACTTAGAAAAACAAGGAATCAGATCAATGCAGGATCATGGTGTTAAAAAGCTAGCACCAATCAAGAGGAAGAAGCCTAATCATAAAAAGAAACAGTTTAAGAAGCCAAGGGACAATGAACATTTGGCTGATGTGTTAGAGAACTATGATGATAATAAGTGAATTTTTTTATTATATACAAAATATAAGTGTTTTATAATTCAATAGAATAAAAAGTGAGAACAATTATACTTTCGGATTTCTATCAAGACAATCATGAGTGCATAGTGTATCAATTGAGTTGTAAAAAATATGCATATAAAGTACAGAATCATGAATGACAAGATTAATATTATCAGATATGCTCAGAAGTATTGACTATGCATTGATTATACTTCTTTTTCTGAAGGGTTGTACACTAATAACTACATGTAATCATTTTTTTGTAAATGTTTTGCGACAACCTACGATATTGTAAATTTTTTGATGATTCAATTACACATTATAGTTTGAAACATTTAATTGAAGATTTTTCAGATGAATGTTAATTTATAAAGTATCGTGTAAATATCGTACAAATAGATTTCAAATAAAACCTATTTTTGTTTTTATACAAAGCAAAATATATTTTTATCATTGAAATAAAATCTTATATAGACAAGTAATATTACTTTCTATAAAGGAATGTATATTATATAATCTTGATATTTTAGAATGTTAAAGCAACAATCATATAATGAATATTAAAAAAAGTATGTATTTAGTTCAGTGCGTTTGGTAAAAATACAATCTAATTTTGTGTAAACATACTTTACAAAGGAGAAACACAATCGCAAGGAACAAAATGAAATTTTTTTAAATTTCAATAAACCTGAAAAGCTTTTATTAGCTCAATCATTTTTCTGGAAGTACAAAAAATAGACATTTCATGTGAGGATCCTTAACATTTATCTAATTCCATTGATATTGCTAGAATACTTGTTTCATTAAAAAAAAAGGCATCAATCTTTTGGCAATGCGGAATCGCTTTTTCCCCTGGAATAAACTTTGGTAGATTTGCCACCAAGCATTCTGTCGAGTAATGATTGTTTATTTCTCCTTCTAGCTGAAAGAACTTCTCTGCATAATTCATGGAAGGATTCCGCAACTTGAGTTACCTCAAAAAGGTTTATAGAGGTTTAGGAAATTTCTCCAAACATTGAAGCAAACTTGCTCTTTCAAAGTATATACTTGTATATTTTGTTTATTATAATACTGTAAGAATTTTTACCTGTTCAGCAGCACTGACTTCACTGAACCAGCACTCAAAGTCTTTAGCTAAAATTTCTCCTTCCTCTGTGCTAACTTGTCTTAGGTGAATCATGTCAGCTTTATTGCCAACAAGCGCAAGAGGCATAGCAGCTTCTGGATCGGCAACTGCTAGTGCTTCTTTAGCTTTCCGTACGAAGTTGAAAGAGCTACGGTCAGTTATTGAATATACAAGCAACAATCCATCAGCCCACTGTAACGTTTCCGAAGATGGAAGCTCATCCTCTCTCTGTAACAAATATCGAGAAAGGATTTGTTGGTTTTGAATGGCTGTATGGATTTACAATTACAGCGCTTGCGAAGAGATAAAATGAAGAATTTCAATTTCATAAAAATTTGTCTCTCTAAAAATGCTCGGGCGCTTTCTTATTCAATTAAAATTACCTTAGGACAAGTGTCTAAAATTTCAAAAAGTATAGGCTCTCCATCGACAAGAACTTCATGTTTGTACTTGGTTTCTGAAAACAAAATAGTAAAGTATGTTATGAAACTTGAACGCAAAAATAAAACCGGAAATTTTGTTTTATAACATCAGTCTAGATCGTGAAAAATAATAAATAGACGTAATGTGAAGGCGAATCATCGGCTGATCAGTGAAAGCGATAGTTGGAAATTTTCTCTACGCGAGAGCGAGAGATGCGTCTTAATGTCAAATCGGCTGTCGTCTGATAAATTTAGCCCGGCAACAGCAGGCGCACGAGAGAAGAGATGGGTCCGGCGCGTTCTGGCAATTTTTCAAAGCGTGCCACCTTGATCATCGGCGCGCGCTGTGTTAAGGCAATGGAAGAACCTTGACAAATATCTCTTTTACCCGGTTAATCGTTTGTTTAGACTTTCTCTCAGTTCCGAAAGAGTCACTGTATCTACCAATTTCGTTTTTACATTTATTGAAGATGTAAATTTTGTCGTATCAAGTTCTTATGGTATCGAGTCAAGGCAAGACGACCCAAATAGGTCTTAACTTTTGAAATTTATTGTCTGGAAGGAATTCGATCAATCATTCCTACCTGATTGGTGATCATATTCGCCGATATATCTTCTGGTTAAAAATCTCACTGTTAAGGCTGAAAACAGAAGAAAAAATATACTTGACAATGAATTGCTAATTTAAGTTTGCCTAACGGTAAACTTGAATCTCGCTTTGCCTATTCAATTCAAGTCTGGCCCCTGATGAAATTCAAATAGAACCAGCGAAGCTAATTTATGTTTAAAAGTAAACGGAAAGACCCTGTCTAGACATTCTACTGTGTTTAAATTGATGTGCAGTTGTCGTATCATTGAAGTTCAATTTATATTTTCGAAGTAAAATCTACAGTTTTTCGTTTGCAAATTCAAAGTTTATTTAAAAGAAATTACAAGCATCGCGATATTGGGCCGACGCCAAAAATATATTCGAACGAACGGAAGAACAAAAACATCGAAATTATCGCGGAATATCGCGATTATGCAATATGCTGAGGAGGAAGAAGAAAAAAAAAGAGTGAGGCGCAGCGGGCGGGTTTGAGCACTGCTAATGCGAAACGAGTCCCGCAGCCCAGTGACCCGGTTTGCGGTGTACCACACTATTTTTACCTCATGTGGAAGCTGCCTATCTCTCTCTCTCTCTCTCTCTCTCTTTCTCTCTCGCTCTTTTACTGACGTGTATGTGCGGGCGAAGCACATAAACATTGCAAGTATGGGCAGTGATATAACGCGCTTGGGAGACTCTGATTTTTGGAGCGAGCTTGCGACTTCCTCTATTTTGCGGCTACCGGAGTAATGCTTGGCTTCGGATATTCCATCTATAGATTACTGCTTTTTATTTTTTTATTTTTTTTTTTGATATTATACGTATGGATTATTCTTGTGATTTTATGATTTATGAGATTTTGGTTTTCTTTTTTGTCGATAAAAGAAATTGCGATTATTTAAGTTTGGTTGTAATAAATGGCTGATTCATGTGAAAAGAAGCGTATTGTAGCGGACAAATCAATAAAGCACGATGATACCGTGTAAATAAGATGATTTTACGAGAGCCAAAGTTTGTTGATGTTATCAAATTTAAGCGAGCAAAGTTGTGATTATACTTACACGATTTTGACTAAAAATAAGTATGCAATATCTGTCCGCCAAAAAGACTTTCTGATTTTTCATATGAAAACCAAAGGTTTTCAGCGAAGTTATGACGGGTTTACAGTTTGATGTTCAAAGTATGCTAACAGACTAAATATTTAGTCAAGAACAGCCACGAGATGAAACGTTTTTGGAGTTCGGTGGCAAAATGCAAAAAAAATAAAAGCTGTTTTCGAAATCGTATACATCGGAAATAAAGAAGCAATCTTTAACGCCTATTTTAAGCATCAAAAGCGTGATTGACACTAACCAGCCGAGCACATAACTCTATTAGAATAACAGGATATGAATTTTGAAAATCTTCCGATACTTGTTATTTCAACAATGATGTTTTTAAGCCAAGATTTATACGTGAAAATTATAGTAATTACACGTTTCCATTCACATTTAAATTGCTATAACGACGAAATAATTTGTCAAAATAACTGAATAAATCTTGAAAAAGAAAGCATTGCAGTCATCAAAAGTTGTCAAAAGTAAAATGAATCGACCCAAATAGAGCAACGAGACGGCTGTCAATATATTTTGATGATGTAGACGAGACGCCGATCTTACAAAGTAGTAGTGATGACGAAATAACTTCAATGAAAAATTAGGACGAAGCACTTAAAATCGAAACAAGATCCAGTGACGAAGAAGCTGAAAATAGTCTTATCGGTATATGGTTTAGCTTTTGCCCAAAAATACATTATCTACTTCTCTTTTATGGCTCGAGACTAAATTCCTAGTATTTATCATGCGTTTTATCAGGATAGACAACTACCTGATTTTTGGAAGGACCTAATTTATAAGTTAGGGCATTTGATTAACTTGTTTTTGATTAATTTTATAACGTCAGTGATTTTTATTATACATTATCAAAATCTTTTTATAATCATATCCTACATCAAGTTTGTAAAATAAGGCAATATTAGCGACGGATTGATGGTATCTATAGTACAGGAATTAATATAACCATTTTACGTACATTCTTGGTACATAGAAATACATGTTCAAATAATCAACAGCACGCCACTATCATATAGATACATATACATAGTCCATAGTCCATGATACATATACATGCCTTCATAGTACAAACGGTACGAACAATTTGCCTGCAAACGCACTGCAATAATCTAAGCTCGCGGACTGCGAGTTCTGAAGGAGCGATGAACGCAACAGACTATCATTGCGGCGTTCGTGTAAACACGCTAATTTAATGTCTCTATTTAGGAAGGAGCAATTTTGAAAAGGCTCGCGGGCGGTCTGCCAATGGCGGAAGAGGAATGCCAAGCTTCGTTCCTACAATACCAGCTGCATTGTTTCCGTGGGAAATTTTACGATGTTTATTCCCGTTTATGTATTTACACCGCGATGCAGTTAAGGAAGTCGAGAAGAATAATCGATCATCCAATGAGAGTTTCAGATTTTAGTATAAAATTAGACAGTTGGAAATGATCAACGGAATTTTTCAAAAAATACGTGTTATCTGATCTGAAGTATTTTTTGAAAAATTCCGCGCCAAATGAAAACTGTTAAAATACATCAACCAAGTTGGTATCACTCCATTCTTATTTCAAAGTACAACTTACGAAGTTTTAAACGCTTACCGGTTGACAGAATGTGATGGCAACTTTTGTCACATAAAGCGCAGAATAGCAAAGCAACGAGTGCGAGCATACAGAGTGCGTACGGTATGAAAAGCAGACAAGAGGCAACAAATGGAAAAGCGTACAGCTGACCAAAGACAAAAGGGAGCTTGGAACAATGACTTTCAGCAGCCAACCATAGATCTCTTGTCGTAATAGAAAATATCATCGCTTTGCCTTTGGAAATCTCATTATCGTTTCAGATCGGAATTTTATTCGTCGTATATTAACCGTTAAAACAAAATGAAATCATATCAAAATAGAGTTAACTTACAAACTCCAAAGGCATAGTCGAATTAATAACAGGTGCTTGTATAATCGAAGTCGATCGATAGGATAATATAATCGAGTAGGATGGTGATTCAGACAGTTCGCAAGCCGAAAGAGAGTGACGGAATTATGTATCCCACGTGCGGCACGGCGACTTCTCGCAAAAGCACGTGTGCCATTACCCGAAAATTCCGGCTTGGCTCTCTTTTCTCCTCAGGGGCAACACGTGCGTGCCTCCCTCGAATCTTTTAAAGTTCCACGCGTCATTTTCCGCGCCCGAGTATGCAAAATGCTTTTGTAAACATGCCCGAGATTCTATATTGCGACGAATAAAATATAGTTGAAGTTGCTGCGTTTCGTCCGGAATATTTCTCGTATACAATCCGTTCGATTGGCTTAAGCTTTGCTTTAAGTTTGCGATGTGTTTTCGAGCATTATCAGTTTGAATCTACAATTGAATTTTTCCATGCTTACAGTGTTTTTGTGCTAGGTCTTTTGATTTATTTATCACATATTTTTTTTTTTAATTGAAGAGAATTTGAATTGGTGGACTAGAATTGTTAGTAGTGAGCAAGATCCTCGACTAATAGACTCATCAAGTATAACAACATGAAATGATTCTCTTTTGTCATCGTCTTGACCAAATTCACATTTCATAGGAATCAACATTGAAAATCTTTTAAATGTATCGTGATACAAAATATTTAATTTATTGACATGTAACAATTCGAATCCCCAAAAGTTTCTCCAATAAGATTCAAAGATGATTTCAAGTTTTTGATGTCATTCCAAAAAGTTTTTTCCTATAATCTTGGCAGCAGTTCAAAATGAGCACGAGTGTGCAATTTCAGATTTGTAATTTTGCTTCTACATACACAAAGTGAATTATTTTAGAAGCTATTAAGTTTTGCGCACATTAATTAACTCGTTTAATGTACTGCAATTTGGATTTTACAGGTAGCCATAAAAATATGAATGGAAAGAAGTTAATTTCAGACCATGAAAATATCATATACTTTTGCACTCTACTAACGTTGAATCAACAAAATCAATTTTAACTCATTCGTCGCTAACTATTTTATTTTATTATTTAAAAAACTAATTTGATGACCATTGATTTTAAAAGTTAAATAAAGCTAGATCATTGAGTATCTGTGGATTGGCTTCAACGCTACTGGTCGTCGCTTTTCACAATTCAGCCACGATTGAAGTCCAAATATAGCCGAGAAAATAAGGAAATAAGCAGACTCACCACTTTTGCCAACTCCTGGCGCGCCAATCACAGCTACCTTAACGTCGCTAAGTGAGCTCTTTTTTCTGCGTATGCCCCTGATCGCATTGGACGTCATGATCGGGGCATCGAGCCACCAATCTAAAAAGAACAAACCTCCATTTCAAAATTGTTATTCTCTCTTTCTAGCCGCACGCACCGGCAGAGTAAGCCTATAAATGCCTTCTTTCACTTGATTCCCTTTTTGTTCTTTTTTTATTTCCGGGTCAAAGTGCCTAGTGATTTTCCTTCGCGGGAAGGCATTGACCTCCTTACTTAGTTTCACCGTGTGGCGCTTTCCGAGCTTTTTTGTCTGGAGGCGAAAGCCGCAAGAATTTCCCCTCCCTTTCTCCCATTAGTTGCGAGATACAAATTGACAGCTTGTTATTAGATCGTTGAATTTTGTGGTTTTCTTTGTCAGATTATTGATTTTTAAATATAATGCGTGTCAATTTTTTTATTATTAGAAAGTCAAATTTGTATAGATTTGTTCATCCATTTAATCTAATAAAGCAATCATAATAATAGACATCTTTTTTTATATTTCAATTGTGTTTTTGGAAAAGAAAACAATTTTGACATATCTTTATACATTTCAAAATAATCGTAAAGTAAAGTCAATAATGATAATTTCTACACTTAGGAAGAATTTACAACAATTGCATATTCATTTTTGTTATATTTTATACTTCGAAATGTACATGCTACTATATATTGTTAAGAAATTTCTTGACGGTAAATAAATCAGAGGTTTTGAAAGAACGTTAAAATTAAAAAAACTTACTTCACTTTAGTGAAAAAAAATGTGCAAGTTCAGTAAATGTTAAAATTTTACGGATGCAACTTTATCTTCATACTACGGCACTTTTTCAAACAACAACAAAACAAACATAAAAACTGATAAAAAGAGCTTCGCCACACTGAAAACTTCACATTTGTAAATGAAAGCTTGAATATCAGCTCGTTGAAGCTATAGTAAAGTAATTGAAAGTGCTTCTTCGATAGAAGTTCATGGAAGCCACAGCGAGGCTTTCGTGTCACGTGTAGCCAAGAGGAGAACTGGAGTTAAACCGCATGGTCCACCGCGTTTCTTGGCCCGAACCCGACTGTCTGCGTCTTCTTGGTCTGCTTCTTCTCTCTTGCATGCGGCGCGTGCGGTTAACTAAAGCGCGGGCTTTTCTCTTACTCCCTTTTTATCTCTTTTTTTAAACTCCTCGCCAGCCGAGTAAAACACGTATATCACTCGTGTGTTGTATACAAAGAAAATACCTTCTTCCATGTATCATAATTTTGATGAAGGTTTTGTAGTTTCGTTTTATGTATTTAGAACATTTCTGTTTAATATTCATCGTGACAAATGTATTTTATACTTTTGTTATTTCAATTTCTTTATATTAGTTTGCTGATATTTCCATTATGTTTTTTTCTATTATTTTGCTGTTGACACGAATTATGTGTATGCGTACGATGATAAAATATTAGAAGTAACGTACATTAATGATGAAAATCCATTCCAATAATTTTTGCTATTTTCAGAACTTACTAATCTAATAGAAAATTAGATGTTTTTTGTGCCAAAATATATCCATCAATTATATGATAAAAATAAAACCTTAATTTTCATGTAAACGTTTGATTTAAAAAACTGCTTTCAATTTCTAATTGTGTATTTACTTATTATACATATTATTTTGTTCCCGAAAGCACAAATTATTACGTTTACCAGTACAATTATAAATTACTCTTTTTTTTTTTATTTTAGTAATATTTCATTGTGAGATCTCAATATCAAATAAATGTAATCTTTCTGTTAACGTAAGATTTTTTTTCTTCGTATATGTATGTAGAGTAGTTTTTTCGCCTCGCTTTGAAAATATCACTCCTCAGTGGTAACTATTCAAAAAAACCACTCTTGATACGTACATTTACCAATAAAAACGATAGATAGTAAACTATATCTGATAAAATAAATCTCTACCTTACCTGTTGTGCTTTCAGCGCTGTATAGTTTCATTTAGAGCTTCTTCGGTAAGCATGATGTCAGCACTTTCGTGCTCGTTGTATTTAAACATATTCGGTTCTTTGAATTTTGATTTTCTAGAAAAGCATATATTTCAAATAACAATTACAACAACTTCTGTTTTACAATATTCAAAATTTTTTTCTCTTTCATCTGTGTACCATGCTTTGCCTCTCCAAAAATCCAGTCGAATATTCGCGATAATGTCGATGGTTCGGTCATCACTATAACAATTATCATAGTATATTTATTATCATAAATAATTTTCATATTTTTAGTTGACATTAGCAAATTTATGTCCCACCAGATTTATCTATTGCTTTTTCGCGTGTCGATATATTCTGGCTTGCTTCGAAAGTTTTGTTAACTACAATTTCATGAGAATAATTAGTAAAAGGTGGTCCAATTATACTCGGTTTTACTGACTGTAATGTAATTATTATAATAAATGAAAAATAAAGACAAAATAAAAATATGAAATATATTCTAAAGATAATAAAACACATTTACGTCTTTTGTTGAAATCCTACCATACTGTGATTCCGTTAAATTAATATCTCTTAATTGCGCAATATTCACATTTATACTAGCAGAAAGACTTTTCAAAGAGCACTCGAATTGATGAATTTGATCGCTTAACCAAGACATTGCTTTCGTGAGACGATTTGGATCTACATATTTTAAAAAAGAAAAAGGAAAAAATATTATATGATAGAAGTTTAACAACTTTGAAATACTTACTGTCATCAACATCAAATCTTTTAGATTTTTGAACGTTTTTGTTTACCGCTTTTTTACTTGCTTGCAAAGCGTCACCAAATGAATCATCCGTTAACATACCGTTCAACGATGTCTTCAAAATACAAACATGTTAAAATTTAGGATATAAACAATATAATAAAATTTAATTGATGAAAGACATGTTATAAACGAAGATTCACTCTTTACTTACATTGTCCGTCTCAAAATCGGATAATTCAAAATAGTTGTACGAGTCATCGTTAGAAAAATGAAATGGGTATGATTTTGAATGTTTTTGATACTTATTACTTCTGAGGTCTCTATGAAATGGAATATATATTATAATTATTTTATCATAAAAAAATTTCTATAGAAAAATATGTATTCCTGAATTATAGATCCTATAATATTATTATCATTGCTGGAAATCGAATTAAAAATAATTTTAAAAAGACGAAAAAACAATTCTGTAAGTATTTATATCTTTACAATTGAAGAAAAAAATACCATACTTTCTCTGAAATCCTCGAAAATTATAACTTAACGACGTAGAATCACTACTAAGTTTCTGATGCTCAAAAGTGTCAAATTGCATCAGTGGCAATGAAACTCTTTTAACAGATTTCTCCTTAAGTTTCATTTCACGTGGTCTGTGTATTTCACATAATACATTTCCATGCTTGAGCCAATCACTTTCATTTTGTAAACATTTTTTCTCCTGCCTATATCATATACAGTTCCCATCAATGTTCTATTACATTGATTTGATACATAACAAACCTCTTTCTCCTATATTCTGGCACAATAAAACTGACATTATATTGTTTGGGATTCTGCAACATTTCATTTTTTTGAATAGTATCTCTTTTAGAATACAAAGATGACGATTCCAGTTTGTTCATGATATCTGGAGCAATTCTAATTTCTTGAGGACTATCAATGCTATTGCTATTAATCAACGATTTCGTATTTTCAGAGCTCTCTTCATTAGATTTCATTTGTTCAGAGTCTTCAATTTTACCAACGATTATTTTGAGACTTCCTGCTACCAGATCAATTAATAAATGACATCCCCTTTTAGCAGCTAAAAAAATCATTGGTTACTTTTTGCAATTTCGTAAATCGACATGATTAACCTAATATATTTACGCTTTCTCGTGTGTGGAATACAGTAAATTATTATGCTTGATAACATAAATAAAGCCAGTAATGCTCGACGTGCAGTGGTGATCCATTTGAACAACCAATCTGTCGATTGACAACCTACATTTTTCAAGCAAAATAAAAAAATTTTAATTGTTATTTTATATGAATCAGTACTTTTCTTAATAATAAATTTATTTATCAACTTAATGAGCTTTCGTTTTTATATTATAGAAAAAAAACCTTTTTAGAACAGGATACATTGAGGTTGATAGAAAGCATTACTTAACTCACCGTCGCAGTGATCGTGACAACACGATGTTTTTAAAAGCATACCACTATTCACTGATTTTGACTTTATGATGTCCATGGGTGAAAATGATTACTAAATTTGTATTTTAGCAGAAATTGAGGAATTTGTTGATATCTAGAGTGCATGTTTTTGAAAATGACGGGTCAGTTCAGGTTATGGAAGATACATTTGTTTAATAAGCGTGTTTATGAATAACATCAATTAATTCATTTCAAATTACAGTTTAGGAATGGTGAAGAATTTTAGATGAGATAAAATACACAAGCAAGGGTTCTCATTAAATTCATTTATTATGCTGATATTTTACAATATAATACAAACGAAGTGAGTCACATAGGTATTTAAGTGCTATCTGTTAATGCTGGTTATGTTTGCTACGTAGAGGCATAAATGTAATACTTATAGTGTGTACTATGAGTAATTATAATTGTCAAAAAAAGTAGTTAAGAAATTTTGTCGTGAAAGTAATTACTGATTTTCTATATCTTAATCCTCTCAAACATTTTTAAGTACAATACCAACAATTAACCGATACACGCTAAACATCTTTTACACAAGGTCGGCAAAGAGATCTTATTGAAATATATACTCGTTATTTGATATATGGAATGCATAAATTTTATTTGTTTTTTAATACATGTACTTTCTTTGATACGTTTTATTGAATAATTAACACGCGCAACTCGTTATTTTGGATTATATAATCGCGTCTGACTTTCTCATACACAAACACAAAAGAATAATAATAATTATAAAAAACAACAAATTTTATATAGATGAAAAACGTATCAATTTTACATTTCGGTTTTAACTAACAAGATCACAAGAAGTATCATTGCTAACCAGAACAGTTAAGAGTCTTAAAAAAGAATATTTATTGTCCATTAGTTGAGAATGAAATTTGTTACCTTGAGCAAGGGTGATTCTAATCTCTTAACTATGGTTTTTAATTAGCTATGACAACTTTGAATAAACAAAATACACTGTATTCGAATAAACTGTGCATATAGAGTGTAGATAATTATCTGTACAATCCTAGCAGTTCAGGCAGATGCTTGCTGTTTTAGTTGATTGTTCTTTTAAATTAGCTGATATACAGAAATACGCTAACAATAAAACATAGGAATAACATATTGATATAAGATACACAATTAATACAATAAAATATATAATAAAATAATATAAACAAATAGTGTTTATGTGCACGTGCGGTTCGCTCGGAGCATGCGCTTAAAAATCAGAAGTCGGAGAGAGAAAAAAAAGAAATTCACATCAACCGAATAATTTTACAAAGATCGTCATTATAGAAAAATGAAAAAAAAAATGTCCGACTCTCCGAGCGTGTTGTCTTATCCGCAAACTAATAATACTTTCAGGTCGCATATGCTACACCGCACGTGCGCTTCTTCCGCGTAAAAGTTTGAAAAAGAAAAATTGAAAATACACTGAAAGATAGAAGAGAAAGGGACAAAAAAGAAAACAGTGAGAAGTAAAAATAAAATAAAAATCGAACGCAGTAAATGGAGAAGGAGCGAGACTTTATACAAAGGGCGAGATAAGGAATAATAAAACCTGATGAACGATAACGAAGGTGTACATGTGCGTGTGTGCGTGTATTTATCTTTACACGATAATGAAAAAAATCATCGATTATTCGTATTTATCAAATATTTTCTTTTCATGCAATCGTATAACCGCGACATTGTTTGAACTCTGACATGTCTCAAAGGATTTTCTCAGGCCGCTATGTGTAATTTTCCGAAGACAATATACAAATTAACTCTGGTCTCAGTGAGAATCTTCCAAAAAAACATGTCGAGAGTGTAGACATCAATCGAACAACTATTGAAAAATAACCTTTTTAAAAGGAAAAAGAAATATTACTGTATTCACGTATACACCGACTGCAACGTACATACGTTTAATATATCGATTAATTTTCTGCCATAAAATGCGTGTATGCAACTCTGTGCGTGCGTGCGTGCGCGCGCGCGCGTGTGTGTGTGTGTGCATATGTGTATATGTATACATGTGTAAAATGGTAAAAGTCGTGTTTGTCGTGGCTTAGTATGTTTCTAATATATAATTTGTATAATCCTAGCGAACATATCGTTTCTTTGATAGTTAATGTGTTGAGAATGAATGAACGATCAAATAACAAGAGTTCACTTCTTATTTCTAAAGCATTCGTTGGTAGAGCAACACAATTACCCCATTCTTACGAACTGGAGATAACGTGTACTTTTTTAGTTAGCAACAACAATAAAGTTTGAAATCTGCGTACTATATGTGCGTTCTGCCATTCTATGTAAGCGGACAAATTAAAAAAAAATTAAAGACACAAATGTCGACACTTAGAATCAAAAGGCTGGCATATAGATATAAGAAAAATCCTATATATCGGCCTGCCCAAATGTGACGGCAACATATCTACCGATTATAATTTAGAACACCAACATTTATGATACTTTTTTCCCTTTTGAAGATGTCTAATCTACGCGTAAATATCTTTATATATACATTATCATGATATATATGCTTAAAGGGCATGGCAGAACTGTCGCCGATACCTGATCCACGATGAACGCGCGCGTCTCTTGAGTTGGTCCTTGAGCGAATAGTCCTGGCGCATTTGATCGGTCGACAACTCATCTTCATCATCTACCCCCTCGTGTTCTTCATCATTATCATCATCATCATCGTCGTCGTCTTCGTTTTCAGTAGTTGCCGGTTACGCGAACGATGTCTTCATTTTGTTAATGGCATTTGTCAGATGAGTTAGTTCTATGTTCAACTGTGATACTGCACCTTCCAACCTTTCAACACTGTCAAGTACTTCAACGTTCTGCGTGTGGGGATTGAATCTTACTTCGAATGGTCGTGACATCGTCGATACCCAACGACGGAATTTCTCCTTGGCATCTTCGAAACTGTTAGCTACGTAGTAGATTGGTTGATATTCTTGGTCCTTCAAAGAAAAATACAAATCAACATTCGTACAAATTATATTAATAATAAATTATAATTTTGAAGAAGAACAATTGAAGTACCTGATAAGGTTGAACAGCAGTGGTGGATGGTTCGAATGGCCGGTGCTCACATTTATCACTAAGAGCATGAAGAAGCTCACCATAAGCGGAGAGCAAACCAGCACCATAAGCTTTGGTTTCATTTCCTTCCTTGCAGAGACCAAACTCAACGGTGAACCAATAGATAGTTGAAAGCTTCTCGATTTCCTCGTCACTAGCACCAAGAGATGCCAAACCGATTTCCTGGGAGAATTGAGCAAAACTTGGGTCGGCCAACAAAGGCATGTGTCCAAGCAGTTCGTGGATTGCATCACTGAGGGGCAAAATTGTAATTGCGTTTCAATAGAAGTTTGTTGGTAGCTTATATCGATAAGGCATATCGAAATTTCGAAGTTGCAAGGAGAAACGAGTGCCGTACAAGTGAATTAACACAGCGAGAGCGTCATCGTCGTGTCGTTAAAAGCCAATTAGAGTTCCATTAAAAGCTTAGAGAGGCAGAACTGATTCCATTATTATCGTTCGCTCGAAGAGAGCGAAAGGACACTTTGCCATTGCACGCAAGCGTATGCTATATACCGCGTTGGCTCATATTGATTGCCCAGCGGGCGAACGAGAACGTGAGCTTGTGTTTCCGAGGTGTCAACTTGACATGTCAGAAGTGCATATCTTTGATTGAACTGTGCTAATGAAGCATAAATTTTACACGTTTGTGCATACGCCATGACTTGCTAGATTCTTTATTCACTTGAAAAAATTCATGCCCGACGACACTCCCTTGCACTTCATTAATTTAATATTTTATGAAGAAAATTGAAGATATATCATATACTCACGGTTCGGGCGTGTGGTAAGGGCTGTTAATATGACGAATATATTGAGTGCTCTGGAATATTCTAAATGCAAGGCTTGATAGGAAGTCACGCGCGGTAAGTAGACCAGCAGCAGGGCGAAGCGTGAAACCAGTATTCCTCTTCAAAAAATCGCTGACTTCCTGGAGTTGTGGTACGCAGTGTGGTTGGAAGATCTTCTCCTCGGTGAGTTTCTTAAAAACGCGCTGATATTCCTTACAAGCGTGTTTGGGTACCAAGTCGACCAAAGTGTTGAATACACGCCTCCAGGTCTCGTTCTCGGTCTCGGTATATGGAATGCTTGGGATTGGATCTCCATATTTATAAGCAAAAGCGATCTCGGCAATAAGCTTCCTACGAGCTCTGTATTCTTTGTCGGCGAAACCAGGATGGCTCATATCCAGATCAGGCTCGTATTTGGTCATCAGATGATTGCAGTTGTCAAGATCAGAAGCGTGACGTGGGAACCATGGATCTTTCACGGTGACAGCGTTAGTCTTGTCTTGCAAAAGAGTTAATCCACCGAGGGATGATCCTTGACGTAGATTTCTGATCAGTGATGCTAAATTGTGTCGACTCATGTTCACCTTGACCAACACATCGAATTGATTGTCTCGTTTCGATGGGCGCGTCTCTACATGAGCCACTTGACCCTTGAAGTTCTCGATGGTCTTGAGGATACGTGGTAATGTAGTCATACCTTCCTTCAAGCGCAGAACCATTGCGGCTGATTGCAATGACTGATCGTCAGGATTCTCGGAGATGGTGCGCGCCAATACAACTTCTTCCTCGGTTAAGCCAAAATCTATAAGAATTGTAAAAAATTTCTTTAACTGTTGTTTTAATTCAATTTGGATTAGCTTTTAAAATGGAGATTGTAGAGAAAAAATTAATTTTTAAGTATTAACCGATATAACGTAACAACGCGGAATAAGTGACGTCATTACCGAGAACAAGTAGAAATCACTTAGCGAGTCTTTTGGAATTCTCCGCGCGTCGAGACGATGGCGTGGGGGTTGGCTAGCAGCAATTTTAAGTCCATTTCCGGGCATCAAAGGTAATAAAGGTAATGGAGAAAGAGAAGTGAGAGTGCCTAGGCGGTGCACGTGATCGCGCGCGTAAAAGCGACGAGTGGCCGGGTGAAAAGGGGACACGGCTAACTGCGTTATACACACGCTTCACGAGCCATGCAATGGACCTTTAAAATATATCACTGTCTATATATTGGTGAGGTTGTGAGAGTTGATTGAGAATCGGTATCCGTGTATGATGTTAAAATTGAAAATTTCAATATTATAGGAATATTATGATATTCTTCGTATAAATAATTAATGCTGAACAGATTGCCAATTGTTTTGGGGAAAATTTCTTTCAAAAAAAAATTTGACTCAAATATTAGAAGGTTCACACATGAGACTCGAAAGAATTCTCGGCAATAATTCTGGGCATGAAAGAAAGTCTCGCAATTTACAAAATTTTCAAATGCATGGCGAGAAAAAGAAGGCAGGCACTCGAGATATTTGAAGAAGTGCACTCGTCTTTAACGACAATGAGGGGAACTTTCTCTAAATGAGGTCTTTTTACCGTTGCGAGTTCTTTTTTTTCGGGGTCGAGTTATTTATTCTTTTTTTTCTACTTACGTTCATCATCGTCGTCACCTTTCCCCTCGCCGTCAGAGGATGAAGCTTCCGCTTTAGCTTCTATAAATTACAAAGTTAAGACTGTCATGCAACGTGCAAAAGTAACAAAACGAAGAGAAGAAAACACTACAACATCACGTACCTCCTTCTTTAGCAGCACAAGCAAGAGTCTCTTGTTGCTCGTCATCGCTAGATGATTCAGTCGACGAGTCGGCAAAAGGCTGATCCTCCTTCTTAATCTGCTCCTGTCCATAAATTGTTGGATCGGTGGTATCTAATTTGAGCGAAACAAGGAAAAACACAAAACATGCAACATCGATTGACAACGAGAAGAAAGGAAATATAAACTACAATAATTTTGCCGTGCAACATCGAAAATTTACCATTCGCTCGCTGGCGTGCTTCTTCAAGCACGCTCTGCTTCGTCTGTTTCACCACCAGTGTTTCAAAACGAGCGTCATCTACGAGAGAACGACGTCTTGCTGGATATCCGTTCTGAAATCAAAAACAAACATTCACATTAACATCTCACAAAAAAGGAACCTTTTTCACGCTCGGGAAAAAAAAGAATTCCACTCGTTTAGCTCTAATTAAAAAGTTTCGTCTTATAATTCACTCGAATTGAAAGGGACAACTTAGCCGAGTGACCTAGAGATATCCTTTACAGAACAATAGCGCACTGTTGACGACGATTAGGTGGTTGAACAAAAGGCCACACGTCATTTCCGTCCTATAACGACTCCATCCCTTTTGCGCATAAGGGAGACAGAAAATAAAATTGCACTTGACAAGCTTGGACTGGTCTGCGCTTGAAGCTTTAGGAAATGGAAATATTCTAATTCCTATTTTCACGCACTGCAAATCAATGAGATTCAATTTTAAGCATGAGTTACTCCAAAATCCAGTTATAAAAAAAGGCAGAATCACGATGAGTCAAAGGTCGCGTTTTTGCCGCGGATGCATTTCGCGCTCATCAACGCTAAAAGTGGGCCAAGTACTCGAGACTTGAGATCGCCGAACGATGAGTGTGCACCACCGCCGCCAGTTTATTACGACACTCTGACGCTTTCCTACCTGTTTCTTTCTTTTTTCATCGATTTCGCGTATATTCGCGTAAAACCGGGTGTACTTGTGATGCCCAATATAAATATTCAATCACATCACATGTCACAGTAATCTTGATCACAAAGTCATCTCGCGAATAAACGTTCCGTTATAACCGCGATCTTTATCATTTTTTCGCTAACTTTCCGTTCTGTACGTTTCTTTTTTTTTTTTTTTTTTTTTTTTTTTCGTCTGTAACTGCAGCATTGACACGATTACCGTACGCTGTTGCAGACTCACTCTCCTTTTTTCTTTTTTTTTCCTCCGACGAAAAATCGCGACGTAATCGGCGCACAGGTTCAAACGTATTTTTATCCACGAGAGGCGGTAACAACAGGCTTAATCAACATAACTGGAATGAATTGCGTCTGTGTGTATGCATGCATGTGGGGGCGAGCCTCCTAACGGTCGCGACGGCGGCAGCACGTGAGTCCAGCCTTGTTCTTTGCGGCCTCGCGTTATTTTGTTGCACGCGCGCCAAGTAGATCGTCGATTTTATAAGATATTCATAATTACGGAGAGCTGCTGCTACGAGAGAGCCCATACTGGCAAGGACGATCGATTGAGAAATCCATTCCTCATCTGATGAAGTCTAAGACACCTGTTTCTTTTTTTTTTTTTTTTTCTGATTTTTTTTGCACTGCACGCATGATGATCGACGTTGGCTGTTTGCTTTTCGATGTGACAATTTTTTATGCCAATGTACTTGTTTAAAGCGTATGTTGATTATTATCATTTTGGCGTCGAGATCATCAATGGGCGTTTGTAAGAATAAAAAAAAAAGATAAATGAAACAAATCGAGAAAATATGTTTGTATTGAAAAAAAGCTGATATTCAAAGTAATCAAGCGTTCTTTACCCTTCCTTCATAATGAACAAGCTGCGCACGTGGATAATGAGGTAGACGAGCTTCATTTGTATATATATCGCGCAAGAGAATGATAGTGCAGCACGAGAGCGTAACTATCGGAAAGTATGTGTTTATAAACAAGTTCTTTTTTTCCACTTCACCATAAGATTTATCTTCAAATCGGCATCATTTTAAATATTGTTTTCCTTATACCATGCGCGACTTTTAAAACTCTTTCTTCTTTCTTTCGTAACTCATATCGATTCGAATATCTCACCGATCGTTCTTATAATTATTTAAATTTCACGCGTTGAAGAATCGCTTAACATAAAGTTGAACTGTCTATCGCGAGAGAAGAAAAATGCGAATGAATATTCCAAAATAAATTCCGAGAGACGCGCATAGGCGGATCTCTTAATTACGTATCTACACATAAATCAAACGGTTGCACGAGAGAGACGTCAAAGTGCGTTCAAGTACGTGCTTGCAATCACGTGTGCAAGATGTGCGTCTAGGTTTACACATTGTAGAAAAAAAGAAAGACAGACAGACCGACACGCTGCTGCCATTCTTCCGGTATATCCATTTTTTATAGACGCGAACAGCTGATCGGACAATGTCGCGATGTCGATGTATACCACAGGTGTCTTGATTTGAGTTCAGGGACGCGCACGTGAATAAGGAATCGGCAGCCCGCGTATATCTCGAGATACTTCTCGTTTCTTGTGAAAACGATCGACAATTTTTTTCCACTGTCAACTGGAGCGATTTTACTTTATATTAACAAAGCACTTTTTTCTTCTTTTTTTTTTTAACTAATCACTCGAATAGGTAGATTCAATGCCGGAGTAGAAAAAAAAGATTACAGCAGAGGCTTGGCACGAGTTCAATGAGAATCAAACGTGAAAATGTAAATGAAACAACAAAAAAGAAAGAAAACCTCATTCTACAATCAAGAGATAAATGACGTAAAAAGTAAAAAAAATCTAGAAGATTCGATGTATCTTACATATTTTCGCGTGTGAAAAGTGATTTTAGAAGCGTATTCTCCAGAATCTTACGTCTGTTGCGTGTAACAAGCGCGTTCCAACCGAATAATCATCTACTTATCGAATGTGTTACGTTTGTCGCTAGATTTGTTGTTAAAGCAAGAGGGGAGGGAGGAAGAGAAAGGTATGAGGAAGCTTGCCGCGTATATAAAAATGGATCAACATGTAAGTTTCTATAATGTCATTTAATATAAATAAATGACACATTGAATTTATAATTATTTAAATACCGCTATACGTCATTTGTATCTACATGTAATCGGCAAAATAATTAATTAGCATACGGCTTGTTCTGTTATCATAAAGAAGTGTATTATTTAAATAATTATAGTGTCTTCGTTTACATGTATTTTAATTATTGAATGTCTTTGACAACAAGATCGACGTGAATTATTATTCAATCTACCGAAGATAATATTTTTAATAATTATACTGGCAATCAAGATATTTAATAGCTGGAATATTTTTTTAAATAATAATTTAGTTTATTTTTTACTATATGTATTCGTTAATGATTTGGACAAGCATACAGAAAAATCCGAGTTTCCGATTCTGACTAAAAGAAATTGAATCTGTTCATCTAGTTAGCTGCACAATTTTCAAGAAAAGAAAAAAATGTATGGTCCATAGAAGGCCGTAAATCATCTATAAATTCCAAGGCTCTAACGCGTTGAAATTCACACAGCTCTAGTGTCTTGTGCGTACATGTCGCGCGCCTGTGTGCGTGTGTTTGATACTTTCTCTCTTAGATGGTGCTCGACAACTCGTCACTGTTTACAAGCTGTACGCACGCGCTCAGAATTTCACTTATGGGAAAAAGAAGAAGCGTTACTTGCAACGACTTTACTCGTCCGCTTCTGATGTAATTCTTCTTTCTTAACGAAAGGTGTAAGCGCGCGCTGTTGGTCACGTAGCCACATGATTTCCGCCGAAAAAAATTACCAGAAGTGTAGAGGGACTATTTGCAATGCGAAAGTTGTAGTCCGTTTGGCTTTTCGGCTTGTGATTTTTAAAAAGGTGAAACTGACATTGTTTGAGTCATACTACTTGAGATTTTTTTCCTCTTTTTTTTGGTCAAAGAACGGAAATGCTTTAGCGCGATTCATTTCATAGTTTCACGTCGGTTCCCCATGTTTTTTATGTTTTTTTTTAAATTATGTTCGAAAACTGTCGGTCAAAAATGTGTAAAATTAGCTATTTAGATTATTAAAATACTTATTTTACAACATAAGCACAAAAATGTGATCTACAAAAGAAAATTGACTATCATAAGTTGGATTTCTTATTTTGCACATTGGTTTCAAGTAATGAGATTAAAAAGTTAAAGTGTAACAAAGTAATCGTGATGCTGAACTAATATTGAGCGAGTCAATGAAAAATATCACACGACGTTGTCATTGTAATTACAATATAATTAATTTAATCGGACTTTCAAAGATAGTTCAGATTTGCATAAGACAATATAATTTATTATAAAAAGATAATAATCACTAGTAAATAATATCAACATTGATAAGCTAATAAAAAGGTGCAACGAAAGCGAAGTAAAAAAAAATCCAACATTTGTTGTCATTGTACAAGAAACCGTAAAATTCAAATCCCGCGCGTCATTTTGAATGCAACAAGTGCAAGATATAGACCGGTTTGTGTACTTCTGACTAAATTATTTGTCATAAAAATAATGCCTCGCGAGTAATTGGACGTTTTTTCTTTCTTGCAATCGTAAAGTCAAAATTTATTGGTAATTATTATCTTATTCTTTAACAGAATGACAAGCTCAAATTTAATTTTACGGTGGGACATTATTGAATTCATAAAAGTTACACTTGCAGTTTCAGATGCTTCGCACTTTATACGGCATATTATTTCTCGTAAAAAAGTTAGTTTTGAGTCTGTAAAATAGTCATACTTGTTTCTCTGACATAGATAAGTAACCTTGGACTGCTTTATAAAAATTAGTAACCATAATAAACGGGAGACGTCATCACTAAACGAACTTATACAAAATGGGATTCTTGGAAAAATACAATGATTCAAATACAATTAAAGAGAGCATCGACTTGAATTATTCACATTACACAAGTGCAGCTCTTAGAAATGGAAAAACCAAATTTGTAATATGAAAACTCACCTCAATGCTGTAAGACTTCTTGATGGCGAACATCTCGCGGTTCTTCTGTGCGGCAGCAACAGCCATTGTTGTTACTTTTCTCGTACGAAAAAAAACTTCAAATCAAAGATTTCAACAGTCGCGACACTACGCGCTCAAGTAAGATCCTTTTGCCAAACGGGGAGTCCCGAGAGATCGCGAAAAATATGAAGTTTAAGTGGCGAGATAAAAGGGCGTCTTTTAGCCAAGAAAACAAAATTAGGAAAGCGTTGAAAGATGCAATTTTTTTTTGTCTCAACTAAAACTGCACCGTATCTCAAGCCAACTCTAAAATCGGGCTTCCTAAGCCTGATCTGCTGCGGGCGAAGCGAACGAGCGAATGCGTCTCCAGGGCGGTTTGCCGGCAGTTATAAACGCAGCCTCCCTTCACCGAGCAGCCTGTTGCCGGGGTCAGGGGTGCCCCCACTCTCTCTCGCTCTATCTCACTCTCGCGTCAAGCGCCAGCTCCAAGCTACTGTTGCCTCTCGCGTATAACGCGCGCGCAACGCTCCGCGCGCTCGACGATCTACGCGCGCGTTACTAACATATTACGCCTTTTTTACTTTATCTCGGCGATTTTTGTTTGTCGATTTGCTTTCTTTTTCGACTGCCAAAGCCAGATTGACAAGGTCTTCGGGTGGTCAACTGCCGATTTCATTGCTACGTCTGATACTGTTGATCTTGGTTGTGATTCATTGCAAATGCACCGATGTACACTTGTCCGTGTGGATCGCGAGCATATGATTTTTAAACGTGTACTCGAGTGTTCGAGAGCCTTTAATTTTTCTGACCATTTTTGGTTCAGTCAAATATTACTCAAACAGACTTTTGTGATATGTTTCAGTATGCATGTGTATTTTCACTAAACTATCATCCAGACAATGAACAAATTATTCTTATCCAGTGTGTCAAATAAAAATTGTTATAGATTATAAATTATTCATTCAAGATACCGATACTTCGTATCTGCATTTAGATTTCTCTGGCCGCTTTATTGAAAATTTTTGTTCGTCTTGAACAACCTTATTGAAAAAACTGATTGTTGCCACACATTATCAATACTAAAATAAGACGTTAATTTACGTAACGTTCTATTCAAAGCAAATACTTTAACATAAAAATAACGGGGGAAAACCAAAATATATATCAGAATGCAGGTATTTGATTGAAGAAAAGTAGCCCATTTAAATAAATTTAATCTTGGCTATTATTTTGAGCAGTGTTCTCAGCTTCGTTAGTCATTTGCAGTCGAGTGCTGTAAGATGATCGTCGTTGCGTAAGATATTTCGTTAATGAGTCGAACCACCAGTATTATCGAGGCAATAAATTTGTTTTCAACGTTTCGATCGTCTTTTTTTTTTAGAGAAAAAAAAATAAATCCACTCCTACATTATTCTAAGACCTATGCGACAGATCACTACGGGACGCTAGTGCTACTAAGTAATTCTTCAAGTATATAGTATGATTTGTAGCATTCGATTGATTAAATAAACAGAATCGTTATAAATAATTATGGGAAAAATTCTCGCAGGTATTCAGGTCTGAAACATTTTATTATTCATTCACAATTTTGCTATATGCATATTGTTATTTGCTTTTAATTAACGCGTGTTCGTATTGCTAAAGAGATCAGTGTCAAATAATAATATGATGGTTTTATTATTATAAAGTCTATATTTAAAATCTTACATGTACAAGCATTTAAAATTTAGATAGAAAACTGAAAAGAGCCGGGCATGGAAAAGAAATAGACGCGTCACTTTTCTTTCAAGTGCTTAGATGCTAATTCGAAGACTTTCTGTTTACACATGTCAATCAGGAACAATGGTTTATCCTCAAATGAAGAATGTGAAAATTATTCGTAGCTCCATTTGCCTACAAGTAATAGAAAATATTCTTCCGCGGGGAGTTTACTTTATAAAATGTGTAATTATTACATTAAATTAATATTCCATGTCGATGATTATTTGAAATTACTTGTAAATAATGGGGATCAAGTGATACGTAACAATGAACAATAAAATTTAATGTTAATCGACATAAAACAGTTATGATTTATGCACTCTTCTACAAGCTGTCCTTGAATAATTACATTACGAGACGGAATATCCGCTTTGCTTCCTCACTGTTACTTTTCCTTCGTTATAGAGCCCAAAAATTTAAGTTTAGTAAAACAGTCATGCTGCGAAAATTAATTTTCTATAGATTTTTCCCAGCGTAGAAAAAAAACTTTTATCATTTACATCGACCTTCCATTGATAAAATAACTTGGTGATCGTGGACAATCAGCAAAAATGAATTGGGGCGTGCATAATAATTTTAGTCAAGCAAAAAGCGAAAAAAGCTAAACGGAAAAAAATTATTCCTTGAGCATCGCTTTACAACTTTTCCCTGGTGGAAGTTTCTTCGTATCGACGAATTGCTCTCAGCAATTAATTAAGAAAAAAATCATCTTACAACTTTCCTCTCGATCGCCAATTAACGTCTTGCCACGTGATGCCTTAGAAAATTTTGCCGTACTCCCCCGTAACTAACAAACAAGCGAATAAATAAAAAAAAAAGTCGAGGGCAAGATAAATTGTGCGTAAACAATCTAGCTTCGAGAAAAATTCCCAAGACATGCGTTTATCGGGCTAACAGTCGCGAAGCTACGTCACACGAGCGGCTGCTGCAGCGCGTTTGACACGCATTATGACGTAGGCAAAACGGACAGTACTCGCACGCGCACGACGCACGCAGGTGCGCGCGCGGCAACTCATTGACTCGCTCGAGTGATGTATGTGTGTGTGTGGGCGTGTGTGAGAGAGAGAGAGAAACCACGCGGTTCCTTTCGCGCTTAATTAATATTACTTTCCTGCTGAAAAACACGTTTTGCTCAACCGTATTCCTTGAAGAAGCAAAACATGGATCTTCCCCGATGCTCTTTTACTTGTTGATGCTTTTTCTTTTACAGTTTCCTACGCAAGTGCGTACAGAAATGGATTTTCCGTGTGATCAAGTATCGTCTGAATTATGTTTCGTCCTGATACATCCTCCGACACTTGACAGTGGAAATTTAAACGACACTCGGTTGTGCGATGATGGAAATATACTTACCTTGTGAATCTAAAATGTCGTGGTTTTATCTGCCATACGTTTCTAAAAGATTTTTCCTTGTTCGTCTGTAGGGCAAATGTCATCTATCCAAAAGTTAGCTTTGAAACATATTCGACGTGAGATAAAAATGATAAAGAACGATATTTATAAGCTCACGGATTTAACATGAATTTCGAAGCGTATTATGAAGACATTACGGTATCAAATTGGCACGATAATGCAATCGCGCGTACCTTGCGTAATTTACCTAACAATTATCTCGATTGTAATAGCTGAAGTAAAATTATGCAAGTTAGTACGTTTTTTCCCAAAAAGAAAAAATCTTACACATGTATCGGTATTATACAAGTAACAGAAAAAACATCTTTCGATTGCGTTTTAACTACGCACAGATTAATTTTTTTTCGTTAATTACCTCTTTGCATATGATTGCTTTAATCTTCCAATGAGCTTTATGATATAAAAAGTGAAATACGTGACGATTAACACGTAATAATCCAATAATTTTAGAGATCAGTCGAATTTTAATCTCTTTGTTTTGCCAATTTCAGCTGAAGAAGGAGTTCAAATCAAGTTCTCAAATGCGTTTTAAATTATTGCATATCAGCAGCAGCTGATGACATTTAAAACAATGTCCGCGATACAGAGTTGCAACATATAAAATAATTTAAAATGTTTGTAGCATGATACAACGAGACGTATCCACAGGCAACATTTGAATATTATTATAGGACGATGCTTGAACATCGTAATCTAATAGTTTCCACGAGTGTGAAACCGATCGGCAGGTGATGACGCTTGGAATGGTAAAGGGAAACGAATGGACTTTTATATATCAAGGTCATGAACACGGCGGCAGCACGTATATATCGAGAAACTGGGTGGCTCTTTGCACTGATATCCGTGCAGGCACGATCAAAAAGCGCCTATAGAGGTCGAATTTTATTCTTACTCGATTTTTTCGACTGCTTGCATTTTATACGGAAGCTGGAGATATATACTGTCATTTGATCGTTACGATAGGTACCACGATCCGATTGTTTTTATATCTATCAGTGTGACGCGAACAATTTTTTTTTTTCGGTAGCTTTTCTTCCGCGAGGATGTTTCTCATATTTTTATAGTATGTATTGTGACGATTATGCAAATTTTTATCTAGTTTACTGCATATAAGACAATCGGGAGCCGACTTTGACGTTTATTTTTTCACAAATGCCGTTTCGTTGCATCGACTTTGGTTTTGTTACCATTAGTCCGTGGTAACTACTTGTACTACGTTCAATATATAAAAAATAAAAATAAAAAAAGTTTGCCTTCGTGAAAAAAAAATCACCTACGGTAACAAAATTCCACAGAAGCTATGAAATGTTCTCTATGCAATGAAATCTAAAGACGTCAAATTCATGCGCGGATAGATACGTAATGTAGCACGTGCCTGATGTATTTGATTGGTTTTAAATCAGTTCTGAGCATTATCCAAAAGCATTTACGAGACTTTCAGTGACTAACGCATTGTTTACATGATCAAAAAGATTTGATGACTGATGGTCTTCGAGAAATCATTAAGTTTTTAAGCATATTACTTCGCCAATAGTTTGCGTCAACGCGTATAATTGAAATGTTATTTTTTTTTGAAATTAAGGAAAGTTCAACCAGTTACGCACGCACGCTTACGGATATTAATTTTACAGATATAATATTCCACTAAGCTATTTATGACGCATGAAATGTTTTGACATTGTGACGTGCTACAATAATTACTTACCAGCAGAATTTTCTCCAAAGCTTTACGTCAATCCAACTGTAAATAGTTTACAGTTGGAAAATTTACGAGAGTAGTTAATTCTAACATGTTTTTCGTTATTAAAAATCAAATTATTTCTTATTGAAAAGTGCAGCGTGAATAAGACCGACGTGATTTCCTCACCAAATGAGTCATAGGTGTACAGCGTTCACGCGGGTCGATCGCCTCGAAAATCGGTCAAAGTTGCACACTGACAGTTTTTTTTTTGTCTCCATAAAACATATCAGATTCAACATTAGCATAACAGGTGCAATTCCAGACTCGCGGAGAAGAAAAAAAAACCTTACATCTGTATCGCTAAAACGCTAAAAATAATGGAATTCCAATAATTAGATGCATGCAAATGCATCAAGCTCTTTTTTCTTGTTCGACGAACACGCCCATTTTAGTATTTTTGTAGTCGTAGTTGTCCTTCCGTATAGTCTTTAAATACAAATTGTTTTAATGCTTTTTTGTTTAAAATCTCGTATTTTGAGGATACAATCGAAGTCTACAATGAATCACAGTACACTGAGTACGCGCAGCTTTTTTATCTTTCTTGCTCGCAAGCTATACAGGTTTCATGAGCTTTTTGCTTGATGATCTTGATTCGAGTTAAATGCTAATATTCTTATAATCAACCACATAGTAGACGATAATTAGTTCCTCAATGCAAATTGATCAATTAAAAAATCCTTGGAGGCATATAACGTGCGGGGGCTCGATTATGATAATCATTATAACATTATGTATCGTCGATTCTTCGTTCTTTTTTTATGTATGCGTGTGTCGGATCGAGCCTATGCGTTTGAACGTCATTAGCTTTTTACACTCTATTAGTGTTAATAGGTTTGCTTTTAGCAATTTTTTCCTTTTCACGTAACACACTTCGCGATCTTAACAAAGGCACTCTCGATATTACAAAACAACATCAGCTTTTGATCTCATTTCAAAATTTATTAATTTTTCGTATGTAATGTGCATTCGAAACCATTTTATTCCATAATTTATTAATTTTTTTTTTAAATGAATTTGTAAAAAAAAGTAATTTGCCAACAAGAGACCGGAGTAATCACTCCCTTCGAAGAAATCCGTTTAATAGTTTTTACATCAATCAACTGTTCCCAAGACGATTCATTGAAGTCATGATATGCAACTCAATTATTGACGAGGAGTTTAATCGCTTACAACTAAAAGAGATCTCGTATTCGTCTAAATGTGCGTCATTACTAGCTGTTACAAATTTGTATTAGCGAATTCTTTTCCACATATTGACAAGTACATTAGTCTAGACATTTTATCAAAATTTGGAAAATTGTCGAGATTCATAGAAAAAAGCATTTGATAATTTGTTTATGACATATTTTTATTAGTCAATTCTCTTTCCAGTACATAAATTAAAAATAAAAATAAATGAAAACAGCTTTTAATTATCGGCAGATGTTAAAACTCATCAATCCAGACAAATCAAATGATGAAGATTTAAGTGATTTCCAAGCTTTTATTTATATATAAATAACTAATTTGTTTATGCATCTACAAGAAAAAACACATTTGTAGGTACAATGTATGAAAAAAATGAGATCTCAATTACCAGATAGCACGAAATCGAATCTCGATCCACTTATTGTTAATAAAATCTGCGTATAGTGTGGTCGGTGACAGAGTGGCCCTTGTGCCAATGACACCACAGCTATTGTGGAACCTGTCAATCTTATTTCAAGCACAACTTGAATTCGGTATATACTGGTCAATTACTATTTGTTCAGTAGAATTGTCTAAAATAATGTCTTTGTGTGATCGGTAGTTTTGAAATTCACTAGAAAGGTGCAAAAGTAAAAAATCTTACATTTGTGAGATTAGATTGAAATGAAAGAAAAATAACAATATATATAATTAGGTAATTTTCATGTTCTTTCAAGTATTTCTGACTTTCAATGTAAATCTAAAAAAAGCATTCAAATTAAAAAGAAGAAAAATCTACACATCGCGGAATAGATGTAAATAAATCGAAGAGAAGTGCAGAGCATTCTGATGCCTATACATGTATCCCAATAATTGTTACTTACAACAAACTGATTAATCCATAGATATCTAATTAATCACTGTCATCGTTACCAGACAAAAAATTACCATAATCTATAGTAGGTACAGTCGAGATCATTGCAATTCTTCCTATCCTGGAAACTATCGTCTCAATGACATTGCGTTCGAAATTCACTATTTACACGTGGAGAGAAAGAGAAAACATTACATACTTTATGGACTCGCACCTGTGCGACATACTGTCAAATCTGCGTAATCCAATTAGACGCGCGAACGCCAAAGAAAAATGTTTTAAAATGCCATGGTCAACGTCGTCGTCGGAGCGCAAAAACTCGTCGATTTCACTCTTACATGGATACATGCGGACGCAATTGTTATCGCTACAACGGTGTGGACGTGATAATTTGGACTTTTTTTGTCGCACCTGCAACGACAAACTTATAATGAAGGTTATCGATCCATTTTAGTTATTTGGCTAGCTCCTTAATTTAAACGAGCAACAATGTGCAATCAATAAAGTCATAACAAACATTTGATAAAATGTATATATTTATATTGTAAGGAGTTGTTTGCTCTGAAATATACTGAATATTCATCGATATTTATATATCAGGCGCGTAAAGGTTTAATTTCTATCAAAGAGCTGTTTATAATCACGTCGCGTTCGAAAATTCCATCAATCAGATTAACCAACGGGGCGCGTATATAATCAATTAGCATCTGTTCTCACACAGTACACAATTATCGCGCGCATCTCATGTCCTCTCCTCCTGCTTGCGAGGGAAAAACATCGAATGACGGAAGCATCCAAGCGTATCGACACTGACCTATATTAAGCTTTGCGCGCTCGCGAGCGTAAGTAAGAAGATGAAGAAAAAAGAGCCAGCGTTATTGTCCGCGGCGCCATTGAACGACGTACGACTGGCACGCAAACGCATGCGTAAATTCTTCATTAGACACATTCGCGTTAATTAGATCTATAAAAGCGAGAGAGAAAACGAGCCAAATCACAGCTATGTTAGCTTTATAATGTTTCATTGTTCATATATTGCTTCAAAATACAGATACTCTCTTGGCGATTGACGCGTGTAAAGGGTTTTTTCTTTGAATTTTATTTACGAATACAGTTCTAATGGCTCTACCAAATTTTTAAAATTACCACATGAGTTTATTTTAATGAAATATAACTATTATATTGATTTTCTTTTGTTTCCTTTGACTTCTATTTGAAATGGATATATTTTTATTCCGATGTTTTGAAGTGTCATCGTCAGTAGAATTTGGTCAAATCTTTTATCAAATTCATAGAAAAATAAGCTGCTATGAGAAACAGCACATGCCTTATCATTCATTTCTGTAACTAATTGCTACGAGATATTTTTATGCATATTATCAAAACAATTACAAACTTTTAATGACAAAGATAACTTTTGCAGCACGATGTACTGATAATAAAGTCATCACGACATTTAATTTCTGCTTTTGAGATATAGAAGTTGCGTAACACAATATAATAGAATACAAAAGTAGCTCAATCACTCGATCGTCGTTGCCTATTTAATAAATTTGTTATAATTTCCTTTGATTTCATAAGTTCCAAAGAGTTCTCATAAAGCAATAAATAGGCGATGGCTAAAGTGATCTCTGCGAATAAACATTTTTACATAAAATCTTGATTATTTGAAAAGAACAATTGTCCATTTTTCAAAATTAAATACATCAACGCACATACGTAAATGTGACCGTAACGTAATACAAAAAAAATTAAAAAGTTTACCTATGCAAATAACTAAATTTACAATTATCAAAGTTAAAAAGTCCAACACATAGACATTTTTACTATTTGTCAAATAGTCTCTAACAAAAAATAATAAGTAGCAATGAAAAATTGTAACTGTTTTTGTTCAATTGTAAAAATGTTTGTTCATGAAAATCACTTTAGTCGTTACTTATCTGTTACTACAGTATGAGTGGTTCAGCTTAATTTTTCAATACATAAGATTCAATATCTTGTAAAGAAACTTTTTACACTTTCCTAACTATGTAAAACTTGTAATTAACCAATTAAAAATCAACAGTTCGGTTATATCTATGAAACCGGAATAGCTACCCAATACGGAAAATAATGTTATGAGAAACAGAGCCGCGTAATATCTTAGGAGTCAACGTTATATAGGCTAGAGCGTGGATCATTGTCCTTCATTCGGCACGCCGCAAAAGAAAAGAAAGAAAGATAAAAAAGGTTGTGTGTAATATTGCGAGACAAAGATTTTCTCGCCGGCATCGAGTGCAGCAGAGAAATCAAATCGACATCCGTTCAAGCGTGACGTCATGATAGCGCACAGACGCAAAAAAAGAAACATTGTATGTTAGAGGAATGCATGATCAGACGTATACGGATTTTAAAATCAATATGATTTGTACGTATATTACGTCTTGTTCTTCGTCTCCTCGCGTTGATATATCTTTCATATGCTTTAGTCAAGGTAAATGAGAGACGGATTATGAAGCTTTTCATCAAAGCGCTCAATAAAAGAGTTACATATTTCATGCGACACATGCCGTCAAGTCCTTAACTAACCAAAAAAAAGTTTCCTTCTTTCATAAAAATTCCTTTTCAACTGATTCGATTCAATTAATCGTGACGTAGTCTAAAGGTTACGATTGAAATGTTCATTCAATTACGGCTTTAAAAAAGAAGTCACAAAATATTTTAATAATCAATATTTCAATCGTATGTAATTAATAAATAACGACAATTTCGTAAATTAACGATAGAATTAAAAGGATCTGATGGAAGCTCATAGACATGCAATCTTCACGTGCGCGTGTATATACATATCCTAATGTGTAATTATTTGGATTGTTGAACGGATCTCTGCAGAGAATTACTCATTCTTGCATATACGCTGATAACGATCTCGAAGGATAACGAATGAGCGGACAATATGTAATGTGTGTATCTCGCGCAGCAGCTACGTAGCGGCTTGAAAAACTTGGAGGCTCGAAACTGGTTTTTCTATATATACATATATACATCAAATGAGGAAAGTACATGTGTGACTACTGAAGAGTGAATCTTCTGTCACGATTTATATAGATTGTAGCATTTTTGCAATTTTGCGTCACAATTTTCATTACAATTAAATCATTTTCCTGACTGTAGATCACTTTTTTTTCTGTCGTCAACGTTGGAAATCTCCATGTACGTGTGTCATCTCAAACTATTCGTCAGAACAGAAACGAAAGCTTAAGTATTGAAGAAGGCTGTAAACGGTATAATGAAGAGGACTAAACTAGTTTAGTCCCTTATATTGCTTCGTTGAAGATTCCTCACTTGCCCGATCTCTTGAATCTGGGTTTCCCCGTACACGTCAAATATTTATCTTGTTCACCTTCTTTTTAAGTTCAAGTTCATTTTACAAATTTTTCAACGTATACGACTCACAAATCAGACTGTTCCGAAAGACTTAAAGTGACAAAGTTAGGTATCTATTAAATAAATATCAATGATTTCAAATCTTAAAACAATTGTTTAGTGATCCAGTACAACTCATCATGACTTCTAAGAATAAGGAGACCTGTAATGTACTTTTAAAACCGGTCAACCTTCGGTATGTCGAGTGAGAATTAACTTATTTACTTTTATTGGCATACTTCTGTCTTTATAGTATTCCTGCGTGATCTCATTCAGTCCGAAATCTCACTGAGATTAAATCAAAGATTAAACGTTTTTGTTACTTTAGATAATTTATAGTTTCAAGAGCCACAATAAAATTTCAATGTATTCAATCTTGTTTTGTATAATACCAATTCACTGTTGATAAATTATTCGAAAAAAAATGTTGTCGCGGTTGATCCATTCGCAACTTTTCCGGATTTACTATAATATATTGTAGTGATAAGCTAATTTACTTACAACCATCTATCGATTGAAAATAGCTATGTCGGTGGGTTTGGCTTTGAAAAATTATATAAATCTTTATAAAAAGTGAACGAAACATATTACTGCATTTGGTAACATTAAATTAAGAGAAATTAACAATGTTTATGAGTTCCATCTTCAAATCAATCAATAAATTTTTTATCAAATTTTCATTATTATTATTCCATTGGAAAATTTAACAGTCAAGATTTTGGTATTTATTTTTTTCAGAGTGATGCTATGTTCGTGTAATTACAGGCCATTAATCGGAAGTAAATTATTGCCAATGAGCCAACGCTTAATAAATGGAAAAAGATTTAAAAATAGAAACAGTCATTAAACTTGAAATACAATTGTAAATCGCGATTTCAAAAGCATTTTAGAGTAATCATTACAGCTGCCAAACCGACACTGAATGTTTGAAAAAAATTGTTATCGTACATCAAAATAATTGGAGCTTTGCCACTCGGCATCTAGAAATAAAATTTTCACAAAATTCTTATTGAATTGTAAACAACTGACTCTCGCACATATCAATATTACTAAATAAGTGATTAAATAAACTTCATATAATAACGTATCATCGAAACATATACAATATAATTACCGATACGCCGCGATAAAATTCACGTAATCCCGCTAATTATGCGACAACTCGTGCAAGTTACGTTAAACGAGTGCAAAAAGTCACACACCTTCTGCGTCGTACGAATACTGATCAAGTTTTTTTTATTCTTTTATTGGCGCGTTAAAATCTTGTGATTTTTCGCGCTCCTTATATCAGCATGCGTCGCACACGCCTCTTGCACGCAGAAATCTTTTTTTATTTCGTCCGATCATCAACTACGACAATGACGGCTCTCAGGGTCTTTATTTTCTCGACCACTCCCACACTTAACTTTGCGAGAGAAGGGGGAAGAAAAAAGCACGGACGTGCGCCATATAATCGTACTCATTTTTTTGAGGATTTCGGCAGGATTGTCTTTAGAGAATATTCTAGTTTCACTTTTATTGTCTAAAAATCTATCCTAATTAATAGTCTCTAGCTTCACAAACATTTTTCTTATTTGTTAAAAAAAAGATTATGTAGATTTTTATGTACAATAGTTATTCGATATTAATAATAGACATCAGAAAGAAACGGAGATAAATTTAATTTTTATTATCGTTGTAGATGAATTTTGGAAATTTTAAGTCTGGAAATATCTTTACAAAATCTTCCAATATATCCAAACATATCTTGTAATCTTAAAAGTAATTTAAAAAAATTCTAATAAATGTTGTCAAATTTCACTACATTTTGTACTAGCAACTTGAGGAAACATCAATTTCACGATGTTTTAAGCTCTATTTTTAACAATGCGAGTGAATCATCGACGTTTACCTGAAATAAAACATTCGAAAAAAAGTCTTTAATATGAAACCATTTGCACCGTTATGCAAACATTATAATGAGAATGCAGTTATATTCAATCGCTAAGTGACTTTACAAGTGTCAGTGGATGATATCCGGATTTGAATAGGTAAGGCACGTTAGTGGGTGTGTGACTACGATTACCTATTATAAAACGTTGACGCGCCTTCAAAAGCAATTTCTGAACAAGAAATCTAATTACATTAATAGTGCAGTTATAATTATTCAGGTATATCACTTTAATATACATTGTTGTAATATAAAATTATTAAATTAATGCAATATATCAAATATTTAGAACAAAGTATAAAAATAGAGAAGCAGCAATCTTTCAAAAGATATACAAAGCAATTTCACTCTCGCTGATATTTATTTTATTCAACGTCTCAGAATGCGGCTTACTAAAATAGGGGATGAACATTATTCAATGAGGAAGATGCTTCCGCTACTTTCTCGAGTAAAGTAGACGAGACTATTTTTGCCCTTCCAGATGATAAAGAGGAATCGCAGTAGGAAGTGCCCAAAGTCACGTAAAAGCTGAGTTATATGTCTTTCTTATTGGCCGAGCATAAGACTTTCTTCCATCGTCAAAATTTTAAAAAATATCTGTCATAGTTATTCTTCCAACTAAGAATTAATAATTATACAATCATACATTTTATAATTAATTTTTATGGTCTTCCACTTTCATAAGTTTTAATAAGTCATCTGGAATGATCAATCGCATCATAATAAAGTCTTTCTTTTTCATTTGAATTTATGAAAAAGTTGTCTGTTTATTTAATAAATTAACCTTGGAACCAATAGTAATCATAATGTGGAGCCTTGTGACATTATTCTATTTAGAAGAAAAGCTGTTAGAAGATATTTAACATTTGTTATAATTATATGGCATTTTAAATAGAAGAAGAAACAGTCAGTCATATTATATCTTTCAAGTTTGCAATATCTGGATACAGTGCACTAGAATTTATAATGAATTATTCAAACGTAAACATTTTTTTTTATGAAAAGAAACTTGATCAGATTATAGAAAAAGATGATTCGCTTCAAATATTATCGCTTAATTTTATTTATCGCTCATAATTGTAAATCTAATTTCCTGTATTAGTCATTTATACAAATTGAATTATGTACATCATTTAAGTTAATCAATAATGTTGATTTCAACTATCAAAGTTACATTTAAAATAATTTATTGTAAAGCATAGGAAGTCTGTTTATATATGAAGTACAAAACACCTTTGTTTGCTTATAAAAAGAACAGAAAAAATTATCAAAAAGATCAAAAACTTCTATTGAGAATAATTTGAGAAGGTAGCAGCATCTAGACATTTAAGGGAATAAGAAACCAATGAACCAATCACAAGGAAAAGATCAGGACATTCTGGTATCTAATAATTGTAGTGTTTAATAAAGCGCAAGAACGTTAAGATTGGACACTGCAGAAATGCGAACGACTGCACTATGAGTGATATAACGCAACACGCGATCTCCATGTGCCGACCGACCTTGTCGAGCTGTAAGATACCAAACGATTTCCAATTATTATGAACGTTTGGAAGTGATCACGGAAAAAAATCTTTGTTCCTTACTATTAACCATTACAAATATGTAGTTATGTTTCATTTTATTGCATTTTCTTTTGAAATAGATATAATTTTTGGTACATATTGCTCCTTTATTATAAAGGACGAAATAAATACAATTATGGGTAATAAAGTATGAAATAAAATTTTTATTTCAATCAAATTGTACTGCTAATTATGTAAAGTCAAGATGAAAAACAACAAATATTTCAATATCCTATGTGCATTCACAATATATGCCAGAATTATTAGTATTACTCACTATGAATTATTCACAATGGCATCGTCTAATTTAAACAATGTTTAGGTTAAAAAATTTGTTCTGCTGTCAGAACGCCAATACATACTTTTTTGCAAATTAAATGCAGACACAAATAGAATGTGCACTACTTTATCATGATTATAAACTCATGGATTTTTCCGTCATCAATAAACTCAAGTATCAATTTGCATAAAAATTTGTCAGCGCAACAATTTCTTTACGACATAATCAGATTGTAATACTGGCTAGATTGTAGGTGTCTTGTGCGTTAAGAAAAAAAGTAGAGAAAGGAATCGTGTTCAACCATTCATTCATGAATGAGAGCAAATTTTATAGAATCAGTTATAACAGAAAAATATTATTTAACGAGTATACCACATATTTGTTTCTTGTAATTAAGCTATCATTTATTAGAAGAAACCACAAAATGCGGATCACCTAGGAAAGAAGCTACAGCCGTTCGGTCTAGTGCTAGATTTTTCCTAGTTACAGACTATTCTCGTAGAAATTGTTCAAATACATTATTTTCTTATAATATAAATAGATCGTGTACCAAGCAATATAAAATTTTTGTAATATCATAAAATCGAAGCTAAGATCAGAACCTTTGCATGGAAAAAAGATATTGTTGAAATGAACAACCAAACCAAAAGTTAAGCTGAAACAAACTTTATTATTTACTTATTAGATAAAATTTGCTGTTTATTAAATCAACTATTTTTTATAGAAAATATTAAATCTGAGCTTTTGTTGCGTGATAATACGAAAGCTTGGATTACTAGTTACTTACATTAAAAGACAATAATGAATTTTGATCGCTTAAACAGTCGTAGCCTATAACTATGAAAATATCGAGTATTATGCCAAATAACTACGGTTCCTTAGATGTTATTATCCATAGAACTATTTTTCAAGATTACAGGTAAATTACTAATCCACATGTCATGATCTCGCCATTTATATTTATTGAAGGTATTGCCGCGATGATTTAATTACTCAGAATCAACTATCTACCTCGTTAATCTAAGAACATGCATGTGACAGATATAAGAGATAAAAATTACACGTTTCAGAACTTTTTGCTTCATCACGAAAATTCCACGTCAATGTACTAACTATTAGTATATAAATATTCCGTTAGAGTTTAAATATCAATACTGCCTAAATACACTAAAAGCATCCCTAAAACTTCTAAATTTTCCAGTTTAAAAAATCGACCATATGTATAAGTGATATAAAAAATACTATAAAACACATGATGCATAAAAGATATAAGAGAGAATAGTGAGAACCAATAATTTTGTATGAAGCAAAGATTGCCAACCATGCATCTTATAATCTGAGGCAAATTGATCAAAACGATGAAACTCACATTATCAAACACTCACGCGTTCATGCAATACGCGCCTGGGGACTTTCATGGCCAAAGACCCGGTACGTGACGCCTACGTCTTTATATACACATAGACAGCATACCCAGATCGCCCTACAGCATTAAATAAAACATTGTTTGTTTTGTTGATTTTCGAATACGTGTTTGCTTAATGGTCTCAGAAATAAAAAGCGCTTCTACAGGATGTAAGTTTACGATTTTAGGTGAAGTCTTATGTACTCTTTATTTGCTCTTTTTATTTTACAGAAAACTGTAATATTCATTAAAGTTTTACTAATTTCATGATAAAAAAGACGGTATTGTGCATGAGAAAATGAATGAAAACGTCTGTTCGAGCAATACTTTGCAAGTGCACAGAATCTCAAAGTGAATGATTGTACATTGACAGTAAATAATGTAATTTCTTTTTAGTTTTTTAAATAAATTTTCTATAACCTTAGTAAATTTGCAGATTAAATAAGCTATTTATACAGGAAGAATTTGATCTAAAGATGGATGTTAAATCTTATTTTATAAATATTGAATAGATAAGTTTTCTTTTCGTTTCCGCAATATCCGAATTCTAAGCATCTTCCTGATTTAAACATCTAGTAGGTATATACCCTTGAAAGAAAAAAATGTACTATCACACTCTCGTCAGTGGCGCATGCTTATCGTCGGCCTTGATGTGTCAATCGTCGCTGGTTCACAGGCACCAAATCATTACATTCAGATCCGCTCTCGCTTTTACGCTCTCACGTGTAATATATAGTTCCGATCACGACCTTGGCCGCAGATGTTGAGAAGTATTTGAGAAATTTAGCAAATTCGATTATTTACGTATTATGTTTTCTTCTAACTCATTTTGAAATATTCTGTCATGCGTTCGATGGAAACATGTTGATTTGCAGAACTTCATCTTTCATGGTGTTAAATCAATTATGTTTGCGAGTTTTGAATAAGTTCAAGGAAGTTGTAGTTCTTGTGCATGTACTTAAATACGTCGTATGCGAGATAAGTATTTTGTAAACAGATTAATTTTTTAAACAGTCAAGTTCGAAATTTAGCTATTTGGTTGTAGGTGTAATTTTTGTTTTTTAATTGTAAATGCCTTTCCACAATTCGATTAAGTAATAGTTAAGATATAAAATAAAAGACCATCTAGGCTTTTCGGTTAATTAATAAGAGGAAGCCATGGTAGAGCTCAACAAATATTTATGAACAAGTATGTTACATCACTATATATTAAATTTCAATTCAATTTCAAATATACAATATCTGTCACATTAATAGGATTTTTATAATGAAAAAATTTCTTTTATGGATTGGTTTATAAATAATAGTTATCATCTTTTACAAAAATTGTCGTTTATTTCGTGTCCAATTGATTCTTGTCAGATTCAATTTTCATTTATCGATATGATAAGGTAATTTTTATGTGGTGAATTCATTATGTAAAAAAACTTCGTTATAAGGGAGCACTATTCTTCTATAAAAAATGTAAGTTTAATTTAAGAATTCTCAGAAAAAATATATAATTTTGTATTCAGAGGTGGGGTTTTTCGTTTTATAGAACATTGTAGTTCATGATTGACCAAGTGTACGTCATTTTCTATATTGATTATTAACGAAAATGATTCGCAGCTAGTGAGCAACATTAATTAACACGTTCAAAAATGCAAAGAAAATCTGTTTATTTGAGTATTGACTTCTTAAGTAAATGTATAATTTTTAAAATATTTCTCGTTTAGAATGTGTCAAAATGTGAACTATACAGCAGAATGTCTGCTGTACATCAATACACATATTACTAGAATCTTTGAATCCTGCACGGCATGGTAATAGTTTCTCATGAAGTAATTTTCTCTATTTGTAATGTAACTTAAAGAAAGTAATGCTAGCGATGCTATTTCTCAGGAACCGTTGGTAAGGAAATCCTTGAATAGCGAACGGATAAAGTTGGTTTTCTAAATGAAAATCCGCTCTAACTTGCGCATGAATCGGCAAGGTTTTAGCACCAGACAGCAACAGCAGCAGCTGATCGTCGCGCGTTGTGCTTTGAAAATAATGTGTTATTAATGCCATTATCGAAGCGGGAAGGACGTATGTAGTCGGCACATCTAATGCGTATTGCTCCCCTTACTACTGCGGTGTATCTTCTAATGCTTCTGTCCAGATCCTATGGCAATTATTATGTCAGGGTCGAGATGCCAGACTGTACATGTGGCAACTGCGTTGTATATGTTTGTTCCTCATCTTTCTTGTATGTACCGCTGCGCTGCGATTGATATCACTGTCACCTAATTGCCGATGAGACTATATAACGGACAAAACGCTGCTTGATTATTTTTCTTAAGACATTGTTCTACCTATATAGCACATCTTTACCTTTGCTCTTATGAAGCCACTGTAAAAAAGTCGTGCGTTACATTTTGAGTATTAAAAGGCCAGTGATTGTGGTAGTATTAACAATGTATTACGTTTTTACAACAATTGTAAATAACATTGTAGGCATATACAACAACAAAAATTACATTACAAATACAAAATTACAACAAAAATTGATTCTTGCACTTAGCAGGGTACAAGATAGAATTATAGAATGAAGAGTTTAAAAGGTAACAATTCAATAGTCTGGATTACATTATATTTGCAAATGAAAACAGAAAGGTTCCTCAGCCAATCTGGCATTACCTATCTATAACTTTTTAGCCAAACGCTGTCTGCGATCTGACAAAACCGCGAACATTTCACAATATTTAGTCATCATTCAATCAAACAAATTTTTATTTATTTGATTTAATGCATTATACTTTGCTGAATAAAGAGTGTAAGAAACAATTTCAGAAACAAATTTGTCAGTTCATTTCTCAAATTATGGAAAACCTCTTTATATAGAAATTTAAATGTCATAAAAATTCGACATATTTAACAAAAATTGAGAATTTATTATAAAAGAAATCAAAATAGATAATTCGATTTTTATCGAGATTACATCGTTATGCCAGATCCTACCACTTTAAGAATTTCATTATTCTTCTTATCGCTTCCGTCTTTAGCACGTTTTATCGTACGCTTACGTGTCGTACTCTTTATAGCTTGAAATATCCTGATTATAGGGCTAAAGGATGTTTTGAAATTTAACACTAATTTCCGATCGCTATGACTTTCATTATTAGTTTCATTAGTATGAAATTCATTGCTCATTTGAGTATTTTCATTTTCTAAAACACCTTGTACCTTAGACTTATTTTCAACTTCAATAAGTGTTGACGCATGCTTCGGATAACTTTTACAGATGCTATCATTTTTTGAGGTATGTGATCTTTTATACCCTAAAAATACGATCGTTATTGTAGAAAAATATTATGGACATAACAAATGAAATACCTTTAGCTATATCTTTGAATCCTTTCTTAACTGTGTCCCTCAATGAAGAACGTTGCGAAACGCTGAGTTTACCAACAGGTGTGTATATGGTACTCAAGCTTTCAGTATCATCTGAATCAAAGATCGGGTTGAAAATGCCTTTCTAATAACAGTTAAAAGACATTTATGATATTTTTTTCTGCTGAAATTAAAAATTTATAAAATAATACTTACAGAATGACTATTCGTTATTGGAAAGCTAGATTGAGCGTCAACAAAAATATCTGAACTGAGAGTAGTTGTCGTTTTGGTATTCAAAAGCTTGATGTTCCACCCTTCATTCCATACTTTACGAATACTCAATTTAGCTTTTTCTAAAATGTCGCTCATAGTTTTATCACCATATAACTTGCTTGGCTTTTCGTCATCTTTCTTATCAGTATTTGTAGCTGCATGCATACATTCATTCTTATTGTCTAGACGGATATAAAAGAATCTATATATATAAATCTTAAATTTTTTATAATATATATTGAAAATAATTTTTAAAACTGTCCAAAGTTTGATAGTAATAACACTTATTACTACACAAATTGTTTTTTCAATAATTTATAGTACGTATTTGATCGAATACTTTAAACAAATAATTATATACTTTTTTGTTTTTTTTTGCATGCATTGCACGACGGAGGTAGAATAAAAGCCATCATGACTCCTAAACCGGCTCCTAACAAAAGGCAAGTACTCTTAGATATTGTTATCTGTATTGCCATCATAAAAATATAATTTAGAACTATGTCACAGCGCACATTTTTTCAATAATACAGCTAACTAAACAATTCAATATCACATATTAGTACAGCTGAGCTCAACTAGCGTCACAAACTGTGTAGCTGTACTGTTTACAAACCGAAATTCGATTGGTTATCTATAAACATTTTAGGTATGCTTAAGGTACGTTCACATTAGAACGTAATTACCGTTTATTATCTAACCAATCCTAATCATAATTAGGATAACGAATTTTTTTTCAAATTAATCTTTTCCAATGGTAAAATGAGCAGTTATGTTATTCGATAACATTGGATGATACAAATTGAACTCATGTTCAATTGTAATTATACTTGCAATTTCTATAGAATATTGCGTATGACACCTTGAAATATACAAGCTGCAGAAACTATAAGTATAAAGACCATCCGGCTTGAGTGAGTTTCATTATTAGTTAGAAAATAGAGTAGAGGTAATAGAAGATTTATTTGGAATAGAAATAGTTATTACCGATCTATTACAATTTTCATATGATGTAAAGATAAGATTTTTTGTGCTCACTAATATCAATTCTATAGATTTGATGAAACATAACAGTTTTAAATAATAATAATTTAAAAGAATCAATATAATATCGGAATAAAACTAAATATGCCAGATTATTAATTATACAAATGATAAACATTTTAGTCGTAGATACACTAACATGAATTAATTCAATTTTTCTATAAATCTAAGAATATTAAGGAGAAGATAAAATATAATGGTAAAAGATAGTCCCAACTCTATAGGTATTAATCATTACGTACATTCAATCAAATAGGTAGCTTACACTAATTGATTCGATTACGCGTTCCAAGGATATATCAGTATAATTTATCTAAGGTTCACCTATGGAGTCGGTGATAATTAGCGTTGCAAGTGCCAAAGCTCACTCGATCTCCGTGAGTATCATCGTTCGCTATATGGTGTAGGTTATTCTTAGCACCTAATGTTTTTTTTATTTATGCATCAATAAACGAGTGTGCGTGTCGACATGTTTCCATGATTCACGTTGGATAAATTTACCCGTTCGATTTTTTGAAGTAATTAATTTATCTTCGCTGTAATCGATCTTAAATATAGGCCAGTCCACTGAAAATTAATTAATCTCTGGTAACATTGGCGTTTGATATTACCTTGATTTTATATTTATAAAAAATAGTGAACAAAAAATTGGTTCATGCTTATCATACATAGACATCTGATTGACAAGTATACTTTCTTCGAACAACCTTTAGTTTTAAATAATTCTAAACGTTCGTTTGACGTGACTGTATCTAATGAGACTTGTCGGATGCGTTACGCGTATGATCTTTGAGAGAGACTTGGAATTTGGATGTGCTTCAAACGTAATGTTGAGAAATTGATTTTTGTGATGGACTAATTGATAACGCTACACCACATTCAAGTTTATTAACAAGAATTTTTGGTCGATAAAAATTCGTGAAAAATTATAAATTTCATGAGCATTACTAAGTTTCGAAATCCAAAAATATACAACATTTCAGAAGCAAATTTTATAGCTAGAATGCTATGCGAGTTCGACGAGCTCATACTACATAATAAAGCTTAATAATACTGTGTAGCTTAAAGTCTATCTGTTACTTTAGTAATTCATTTTGACACCGTGCTTAGAGCACTCGCTGGCGCTCATGCCCTAACCTCACGGTGCAAAACTGATCCATCTTAAGTCACGGATAGGCAAACCGAAAAATGCTGATTTTATAGCAGTTCTATAAATTGTTGTTTGATACTTGTGACGCGAGTATCCCATCGCTGTACCGTGTGATTATCGCCCTCGCTTGAGCTCGAGCATTAATATCATGCCGTGCAATAGTATGGGTTACTTAAGACACATGTATCATAGTATACTATAATAGGTCTCATTTTATTTTCATTCTGCGTTTCATTGGTCTTTAGCCGAGACACCAATTCAATCGACACTTGCTTTATTAGCTCCCTGCACTATGATGTGTTTCACACACTCACACTCACACACATCCTGTTGCAGTTATAGACATCAAAGAAAGACAATATCGTACACAGGTAATCTAATCGAACATTCAAATTGATTACTGTAACCTAGGCATTGGGTTAAGTTCATGCTTTATTAATCTTGAGTTGGGTTATTTAATGAGATTGAACGTTTATTTGACTTTACAGTATTTCTGTTTCTTTTATGGTAATAGTTGACATTTTGCTTAAGGTTCTTCCGTAAAACTGTCGATAATTCGTTTCAAGAAATCTATAAATATTTCTAGAAAAATAAATGAACAAGCAGTATTTATTTCATTTCTTCTGTTCTGTGGAATGTGGCAAGTTCATTCAACCACATGGTCGATATTTTTCCAACAGTCTTCCCCTTGTGTGTCGTGTAGCAAGTGTTTGGACATTCGAGTGCAAGGTAAACCAGTACACTTCGTCGGTAAATTCGAGCTGAAATAAATAAAGAATGATTATGCATAATGAGCCGTAGAATGGGAACAAAAATGATTGAAACCATTTTTAGCAAATTCTCACATAATAAATTTTTATGAATTATTTCATGAAAATTCTTTCGCAATTTCAAAATGTTAGTTTTCATTTCCATCCAATGCTTATCGCGCAATATTTGCTCCATTGAATTTTTAATTGATTCACTTTTAAAATATCTATTATTCTACATTTATAATATTAATTAAAAATCTAATTGTAAGTGCCATTTTTATTACAAGAAAATGCATCACTGTAAATGCTAATATCCAACTGAAAATTTGTGGGATGGTCAAAGATGTACAACTTATCACATTAAACTCAAATACAATTTCTTTATGTTGTTGTCAACCTTGTTGCTATTTTGTTACAACAGTCAGATCAACAGATGCGCGTTATCTCGATTGAAATCCCGATGAAAGAAAAGGGCGCAATAATCACGACTCGAGAGGCAATTGCATGTATACTCGCTGAGTGCGCGTGCAGAGCGGAAAGGAAAAAAGGGTGAGAGAGAGACGGAGATAAAATAAAAGATGCCGGATTTGTAGAGCAGAGCAGCCTTGACTGGCGAACGCTCTCTACACTCTCATTTGTATAGGTGCAGGTCCAATCAGGAGCACCTTTACTACACGCGAAGGAGGGGAATGTATATCCTGCATTGAGCTTCTTATCATGTACTTTAAATATATTGTGCGCGAGCGAGAATTGACAGTACATAGAAGGTCACAGTCGATATGTGCTCAAACAACACACACTGATCCGGAAATGTTTTTTGAATATACTCGTCCACGCGATTGTTTGATTTTAGTCTACTATCGAATCTTGTTTATACCTTGAGATCAAACTTTAGATATGAATTTCAAGGATATGCTATGGTTTTTTTCACTTCTTTGAGTGATTCACTTTAGGATTCACTGGATTTGTATTTTAGCTAGTCTGAAAGGAAATCATATTAACAATTGAAATAATTAAATACTCAAATAAAGGAAAGAAGTACCTTAGTTGTTACAAAGTATCGATTATCGCTCGCAATTTATTAGTACCGCGTCATCAGATTTTGTAGTCAATTGAAATATAACATGATGCGGCAGATAGTAGAGCAGTTAAATTAATCACTCTATGACAGCGCTTAGACAAGTGAATTATACGAATTTATTGACTTTCTTCAAGCAAGCGTTTAATGGTACGTGTCGACTTTGTTTAACAAGCTGGTTCGCTTGTGCAATTGTTACCCTTATAAAACGTCTTATCTTGTAAAAGGTATCATAGTGTTATCGCAGCACTGATAGGAATAATTTATGACGGTATCAAAATTCATTTTTCATGTTATTCAATCAGTTGCTACAATACAAACATGAGCAATTTCTTGTTTAAAGATTAAAGAAAACTAAACACGTAAACAGTCATTGAAATTTATATCGATGAAATTCATTACAGATAGATATTTGCAAGAAGTTTTTATTATTAAAAAACAAATAATTTTTTCATCACGTATAATTAATACATCCATTCGATTTTTACTATCTATATTATTCATATTATCAAAAGATTTTTTCATGGATTAACTAATAATAATACTGTCTAAAGTAATTATCCAATGACATCCAAACATTTTCAAAATATATTTATGACAGAATTTAATCAGTAAACAATTAAAATTATAAATATAAACTTTTTTTACATATTCATTCACAACCTTTGCAACGTTTGAAATAAACGTATTTCTTGAAATAGCAATAACAATTATTAATAAGTTCATGAGACATCGGAATCATTTTACAATTTCAGTTTTCCAGTAGCTAAAATGAGAAAACTTCTAGATTGACCATTTTAACATACTATTTTTATATTAAGCCTATTAATATTATAACAATTAATATTATATCAACTTTATTATTGTCTTCTCAATCTTGTGAAGTCATCGATTTTCGAAATATTGTATATTGGCATATTTTTTCACTTAATAAATTATTGACAAATTCTATGAAATCTCCAAAGTCAATGAAAAAATACTTAAAAATACTTAAAAATAATTAACAAAAGAAAACACGTAGTATTACATAATAACTGTAAGTTCATTAGCTTTGAAAATATTTCATTATTTTAAACATTACTATTTTTGTAAATTAGCGTTCATGACAGGTAATTTAGGGTATTGTGGCCGCGGGCACGAGAAAAAGTCTTGGAATCGCAGCTGTTCTTTTTACTAAGAATCACGTTTTAACAGCGCAAGAGCACGTTATAACCAATTGACCAGTGTTAGAAGAATGTTTATAAACAAAAAGAGCTTAATTTAGTTCAAAAATAATTGATAGTACAGTTGCTATGATGAAATAACTATAGTTCGATGTTTTAACAATGTTGTAGCAAAATTCATAATCGATCATCTTTTCGCCTGATCTTTTATTTATTCTTTTCCTAGGTAGTATTTTTAAGGATATTCTTATATAAATGTATGCAATTCATAAAAGTATCGTTCAATAAATTTATTATTTTACACAAAAATGTTAAGATATTTTTTATTTAAGAGAACACGTCACATTACCTTTACAGACGGCATATAATGAATATGCAATAAATAGACGAATTATTAGTAATGTTATTTTTGTCATGGAATCAGAATTATATATGTTAATATTACGCTTCTTTGACCGAAAATTTTATAGGAAAAACGATGATAATAATAATAATTTCTGATTGTTTGTACCTTCTGAAAATACGATGAAAATGATGGAAATAAATGTAGCATAATAAATTACATTAATATATTTTTAAAATATCTATAATGTACTTATCAATCTTGATTTTTAATAAAATAAAATAACGATTCTATTTAAATTCACCTTAAATAAAAGAGTAAGAGAAATAATTGTACGTTAAGTACGTAACAATATAGATAAATATTTCACGTATGGACAATAAATCGCATTATCTGCCGAGATCACTGACTTATTTATAAACTATAGAAAATTTTATTTTACTTATTAGATGATTGAACTAATCAATTATTTTTTATAGTTGTAATGATTCACTGAGCTTTAGCTATATATTTATTGAAGGTAATAATTTTTTTTTCTAAAAAATATGTTTCGATCACTGTCTCGATAATTTTTTTACTTAAAAAAATATATCTGTGCTGAAACATTAAAAATTTTTTATTTCGAATGACAGGTTTTTGATGTAATATACTTGTCTTTTCGATTAGTATGAAAAATGGCCGATAAGCTGTCATTACCCGAACGATTCAGATTTTTTTTTTACTAAAAATTATGCCTGTAACCACACCTCTGCTACAAGGTTAGATAGTTATCATGCGAGTCATATACTAACTTGAGGATAAACAAGTTATCTTATAATCTTGAAACGAAAAGTGTATAAAGTATGAATTTTTAGTGACGTGTTAATTAGTATTAATAGAATGTTACCAACTGTTTTAACAACGTAGTTCGGTTTAACATCCTTGAGATAAAGAGTTATTGCACTCTTGTCGTTAGCTTGGTTTAAATTTAAATTATTTATCAAATGAAATCAAATTTTCAAAAAGAAAAATCTGCTAGTTTTTAATACTTTTGATGTTCAAAAATACTCTGAGAGCTAAGTAACTTCTTTTTTAGAAAAATTTAGCTTTATGATCATATTATAATTAAAAAAGCTTAAAAATTGTGAATTATCTTGATGTATTGCCAATGCCAAAAACAATTTAAACTTTCAAATTCAGAATTGAAGTAAAAGTTCAAGTACACGTGTGACATCCTTTTGTATGAAACTATTATTTCTTATGGTTGCAACCCTCAGTAGAAGGATATTTTAGCCGTCAATTACAAACCCTTTTCTTGATCCGTAGTCAGCTTGCGGGTCACGTGAGTAAGCCATCTCTTCACACGCATTGCGACTGCCAACCGATGAAACGCCATAACGTTGGTCGAGATTATATTTATGATCCGTCGTGCGCTGGATAAAGAATAAAAAAAATATAGGGAAGAAAAGAAAAGACCGAAATGGATCCACTTCACAACGAGCCGCTGAATTATTGTGGTTATTAGAGATTCTTTTCCTCGCTTCTTTTTATTTCTTCATTTTTAAAACTAAGATAAAAAAAATAACTAAGTTGTTGCCGACTTTGAAAAATGGAAGTTCTGTATTCGATCTGAATTGGTTTTTATATACTGTCGAAAACATCTCTGAAACGTTCAATCTATTTTAGTGGGGATGGGTACAGCTGAAAGTGTATGTTTCGGAATGGTCCAATTTCATTACCAATTTTATTGAAACATAAATTTATGAGTCATTGCAACGAAATTTGAAGTCGGCTTTTGCTCAATTCATTCTTGTGATGTATATATCTCATTTATTGATTGCGCTGTATGCATTCAAGCAAAGAAATTCAATAATATTTATCATTTTGGAAATATAATTGCTTTAACAAAGTACACATTTGAATTAGTTGACTTATGTATTGCTTAAAAAGTTAATATAAAAAATAACGTTTTTGAGACTTGGCGTTGATAAGAAATAAAATCTATGACATTGCATATTATTAAAAGATAAAAATATCAATGAAAGTGTCTGTAAAGTATGCTTTCAAGCTATACTTTTATATAGAAAAATGAAAAAATCTTTGAATCTCCAGGGATTGTCTCATATAGAAAATGAAATCTGCATTAGTCGACCTAAAAGCCGCTTCCCTTCGACACGAAGAACAAATAATGTAAGAGCGCAGAGATCTCTATCTCTGAAGGTGATTCAATAAAATGAAACTAAGCCGATTTATCTGAGAGATTGACTTCATCTACCACTGTCTTTTTTAATTAACTCTGTACGAGTTTCCTATATCTTTTTATTTCTTTATTATCTTTGTATAAGTATTTCTGAACATATTATAGTTATATTTCATACGTTTTTACAATCATTGAAATTTTAATTGCTTTTTCAGGTAACATACGACATAATAAATTCATATAAAATAATCATCGAGATCGGATTATAGGTTAGTTATTGCTAATCAGATTATAAGTTGAACTGTCAATTTACATCCATTGACTTGTTTCCCCATTAACATAGGAATTTAATCGATATCAGATTAAAGAGAGATACTGGTTTTATTAACTCATGAAAAAATAGTACATTACACGTCTAAGGACGTAAAGTATTGCCAAGCTTATGGCTCATGTAAATTGATATTTGTGATGAAGCCGAGGATGCCAAACATGAGCTATAAGCTTGCCTTTTTCCTTCCCGTAGGATGTATATTATTGGACACTAGCAGTTGGAAATTCGCATTTCTCGGGCGCCTGGTAAGAAAAATACACTCCCAGATTACGATATGAGATTAAGTGTTACCTAAACGTAACATACTGTCTTGATTCCCTTATGATTTGTTTAACTGATAAATTTTGTAATGATGGAACGAAGAGAAATAGTGATAGATGGAAAATCACTTAATTTTAATTATATTCAGCAACGTTTCGTCAGCACATTTGTTGACCTCTTCAGGCTTTATTAATAAAAAAACACAACAAATTATTAAAAATAGAGTTTTCACAAGTAATTTTAAAATCATATAATTATAAGTATATGTGTATACCTGATTTCTCTCGTAGTCAAATTATTATAGGCTAAAACGAATAAATAGTAGCACAGTCAAAATTAAAGTGAGAAATCAAGTATTTCAACTAACATATATACTCTTCATCTATTGTCCCTTCCTCATCGATCTTAATAAAGGCTTATAGGTGTGACTAAGATATTGTATATCCTCTTTTAAGATTAAGTGTTGATTTTTTGCTGTCGCCATCTAGTATTCGAAAAGCTAACTTTACCACGATAAAATGAAGATAAGGCAGATATCTTTCTGTATCAGTTATACTACATCTTTCTTATCAAGTACGTGGCACCATCTATAGTAAATAAATGTACCGAAGCTATGTGATAAAATGAAGAAATTGATGACATTTCGATTACGTGTTATTCTTTGAATACAAATATTATGTCAGCATTGTTACAATTCACTTTTTGAATTAAATTAGAATATAAATTGATTCAGGATAACAAATCCTAATGTATGAAATTTCATTGTGAAAATACAATTACAACAAACATCAGATATAACTAATATTTAATAAATAAAATTAAGAAAAAGTAATATTTGAATAATTATGCTTATTATTTATTCTATATACATTGCCAAAAATTACTAGGAGATATAACTCAACAATATAATTGTTAGTCTAAACTTTCAGTAAACCATAATGTGAAATCATCTTTACATATCAGGCGAGTTTATTCATATAGTTAGTAAATATAACTATTATTATGTTGGATTTTAAAAAATATGGTTATAAGTCACATAATCAGACATTCATTATTAAATACAAATTTTGTCGTTACCATAAGCCTCAAATAAACATTATAAGACTACTCGTCGCTCGCGAAATAATGGATACATTTCTTCGTACATTTCGATCATCAATAATAATTACGTGCACAAATGACCGCTAGTCAAGTCAATGATGTAAAACAGGAATGGATTATCAATTAATATTGGAAACTATTAATATAAAGTACAATAAAAATATCTAAACTTTTCTATAAAAATTTACATTTTAAAACCATTTTTTTATAAAATGAAAAGAGTTGAGTAATCAAGCAGCGTTAATAACCAGTACAGTTAATATGTGTAGAAAAAAAATTTATTTCGTTATCTGAAAAAGATACTTATTGATTTTTAGTCGTTTATTGTAACTGAAAGTTCGTCCAGCCATTAAATTTAGCTTCTAGGGGCAAATGATTGCTTTATTTAAGAATAATAAAAATTAAATATTTCAAATATATCAACAGCCAAAATAATGTTCAAGACGTTTTTGAAGATTATAATTTTTGAATTATTTATGGCGATTATTTGAATACGTTGCTAGCATTTTGAATTATAAATTTCCGTTTAATATCATAATTAAAAAAAATTCAATGCCAATGTTAATAATTGTATGAAACAATGTTTATCATTGAAAAAATACGAAGAAAAATTAATTTATGTATGCATACATGCAGTATTATATTTTTTCAATACTTTAAATTTTTAGGCCTCGCTATGTTGATTTACAAGATACTCAGTTGAGTTTTTTTTAAAAGTATTCTACCATAGAAAATGTTACGGAAAGTTTGGGCTTTACTAATGGATCGTCACGTAGAAAGCAAGAGCGTATTCATAGTGTCATTTTACTCGTTTCGCATTAATCAAGTTGACAATGATGCAGTGGCACAATCATAATTACGCGTACGTGCCTGTCGTGAATGACGGATGCTTTAGTCTGATTTTCGCACTGAATGTATGATTTAAAAAAGAATTTTTTAATTGTAATTTATGCAATACAGTCATGAAATTGTATTAATTCCAATCTTTGTTCAAACGGTTTTCAGTGCTTTATACAGCAAGAAAGATCACATTGATCGACACAAATTCGTAAGTTCGATAGAACGGATAGAGAGCAACCAATGTTATTGCCCGTCATCTTTGACATTCATCAAGACTGATATCAACGGCTTGAAAGCTCATGGGAGCAGACAATTCTAGATTTGCTCGCCCTAGTATATACACTCTGTAGCTGTTGCGATTCGAACCATACCCAGTGAACCTACGTTCTCTTTGAATTGAACGTTATTACGACATTTTGTATTATATCGAATAGAACAAGTTATTATTGTAATATTGTTATTATTATAATCCATATTTAATATAGTAACGTATGTTTGATTTGTCGTTACTTTTCGAAAAATAGAATAATCATTACATTACTTGATATTTTCACTGCAATTGATCACATAATAAATATGAAATTTCATCAATAAATCTTCAAATAAACATTACTAAAAATACAAATCCAATAACGAAACCAAATAACAATATATAAATAAAAGAAATCTTATGCATCGTATTAAACATAATTTACTATATGTCCTCTGTCGATTACTGCATCAATAAATAAGAATGTTTTGCATTCCTTTACGCTATTATATGTACAAGCTTAATGCCCTCCGCCCGTTGAACTACCGTTTGCATGGAAAATGCAGCCTTGTTTTTGAACTCCTAGTTTATGCGCGAAGTGCCAAGGGAGTTCGAGATTTTCGCTCTTTTCTGATTTTTAGTATCAGAGTTACGTAATCTTGTGTGGTGCTTGCGGTTAATTTCATAATGCTTTGAACAACAATTAAACATTGATACCAGTGTTTTTATCGGTTTATATGGTTTCTTTTGGCAGAGATTAAATTAATTGTTTTCAGACTCCTTTACAGTTGGAAGAACTTCATGCGAAATAAAATAAAATAAATTTATTCGATGAAAATGTCGAACACCGTGAATTTTATCCTGTAATAATTGAGAAATAATAAAATATTGCTTTGTTTGAATATGCAATTCAATTTAATTTTTCGTTAGTTTATATGTTGATTAATACATTTCATCTTGAAGGTAGCGAAACCTTAATCATAGAAATTTCTCTGCAATTCATCAGGATCCTCGTCGGACCGCGTGCGCTAGCCATCAAAATGTCTAGTTTCAGAGTGACGCACAACAAATGGATCTACAAATTTCACGGCGCGTGGAAAAAAGTAAAAAACAAAAAAATTGCTCTACGCGCGAGGAAAATGAAATGTTGAATTCGATCGTTTTCACCGTTTCGCATGCCTGCGTTTCTCATACTCAGTGTATATAGATGCTTTTACCTGCTACGTTGCTGTATTTCACTTGTTACAAGCAATTTTCTTTGAAAAATTTCTCAAAATAGTAAATGCGTAAATGAGCAAACGTCCTATCTGTTATTTCAAAATTACTGATTAAAATGCTTCAGATAGCGATTGACGGAACTGTTAATGCAAAATACGAAAAATTACTGCCACGATAATCAATATTTTATTTACTGTCATTACAACGACATAAAAAATTGTATGTAGTAGCAAGAATTTTAAATAAGTTTAAACATTAAAACATCGATGTTTATATCTATTCATGTATTCTTACAAAACCATGTTTCATTTTTTATAAAAAAAGTATCAAACTTTTTTTGATGATCGTTGATTTTATAGTATGTTTATATGTCATTCGTTCTAAGAAATGTATACAATACAACTATAATGTTTATCGATTCATATTCGAAAAAGGTAAGTTAGGCATAGTATAAAATCGTTCAACTTCACCATTGCTCTGGATAGGAGTTTATACGAGGTCTAAAGCCGAATTCTTCCCATCGTAATTTATTTTCATTAACTATATTTTTATCTAACTGAAATCTATTTTACGATACGATGTACTATTTTTTAAAATTTATTTTCTATCTATTTCGTTCTTTTTTGGGCGTAATTTATTTTATTCATTTCCATTTTCAATTTACTTTGAATGTATGTTGATTTTACGAATGTTGATATAGAATATAGTTTGCGACTCAAAAAATTTAATTACTTCAATACGTAAACATTTGGTATAAAGCTGACATCGACTATAAATTTATTTTAATTTTTATATTTAAAAAAAAGATACTCGAGTTGAGCAATACATTTTATATATTAATCCAATCTAAAACTTGTTAATAATAAAATATAGCACTTAATAACGTACTATCTCAATTAATAGAGGAAATATCCTATCTATCGGCTCGTTCACGCGATAGCCGCTCAATTTTTTTCCTCTCTCGACATCTATCTCATCCGATCTATTTGTCTTCCTTTCAATTTCCCGCTCGTCTGCGCGGTTATGTTCAAACGTCACGCGATCTCCTTGCTGTTCGGGGAAAAAAGACGAGTTGTATTGTTGCACACCTGCGTTTTTTTGATTGAGTGAAGCCACACAACAGATCCACTTGTACATTTTAAACGATAGACTTTTCACGCGAGATGAATCTATTAGTGGGTGTTTATTGGTTCAGTAATCTACATTTCCGATGGCGCACTTGCTTAGGCACTTGCTTATCATAGTATTTTGTTTCAAAGAATTTTTAAAAGCTCTGTATGATAGAATTTCTATACAATTAAATAAAACTTGAAATTAAGTTATCTTTTTATCAATCAATTTCATCGATAAGTTTTCAAGATAAACAAATTTACATCATGTTCTTATTCTCATTGAAAAAGAATGAAACGTAAATTTTCGTAGAGATTTATAGTTTTTTATTCGAGTTACTTCTCAAGTGTTGAAGGCACTCATTTATCTGTAAAAATTTTTCTTATACAGCATTAATTTTCATTACCTTCTGTGGAATTATGTTGACTGAACATTGACGCAAATAAATCGTTTTCACTGATTTATTTGCCTAAAAAAATTATCTTTTCTTACTCAAATTATCCGAATCCCCTCTATGACAACCTATAGCGAACAGATTTTCCGAAATTCATGTATTCGTTATCACGTTGCAAAATATAAGCTTCCGCACAACTCAATTAACTTTTTCGTCGTACCATCACGTGCAAAACAGACATCCTTGAGTAATCCTACGTTATTCTCCAAGACTATTTCAGTGTCTAATCTCGCATGCATGATCGAATGAACTATTTAGATAAGCACGCCTCTTCTTTTTTCCGACGCTAACTTTCCATTCTCGTTTTTACTTTACTCTCATTTTCTATGCTTCTGTGGCTTTTTCTTCAAATAGACACGGATGAAGCATAGGTTTTGCAATCTTGTTACATGAAAATTATTTTTAGTTTATGATTTTTATTTAATGCACTGTCATCACGTCAGGTATCGTAAAATATTTGTTTCAACAGATGGTTTTTTTAATTTATTAGGAATGTTTCTTTTCAATAAAATTATACATTGACAAATGAAAAGTTAAAACGATTTTGCAATTAATTTTGGTACTAAATTTCGAAAGCTGGCTTTAAATTCACATCATAAATATTATAAAACGCAAACGTATGGCAATGCATGCAACTTAACAGTTAATTCATTTTTTAAATAAATTTTACCAACGTAGAGGAAACATTTTATAGATCGAAAATTCAAAAATCACATTTTAGACGACCACAAAATTCGAAAATATAAAAGAATTCATCATTAGTTGGTAATCATCAAAAGTGAGTGATTCAAGAGAACGAAGATGATAGAAAATAGGAGAGAGTGAATTCAGTGATCTCTGTATGTGCGTGAGAAATGTTTTATCCGCAATGAATTTTCCTCGGCATCCATGTGTTATGGTCGTTCTATATTCACACAGTCAAATACGCGGATTTTTAATGAAGTTGACCGTAACCGGAACGAGGCTATTAAAGTATGGAAAATCTCGCTGTGATCGTGAAAAAAATTGTCCTTGCTCGACGCGTCGTTTTTGATCGTGAAAAATGTATAATGTTAACGTCAGCTGCGACAAAATTTTGTGGTCAGGAGTTTTGCTCCTGACATGAACATTTATTGAAATTTCAATTCGACTGGAAGCCTTTGAGTCAGCAATACTGCCACTGACAATGATATTTCAAACAACTGGAACTGATTTCATAAGTATTTTCTTTTCAACAAAAAACAATATTTTATAAATGTAACGACAATGATGTATCGCGTGCATTACAAGCGAAAAATAAACGAAATTTCGTGCTCGGTTATTTCCATCACTAACGATTTTGTCTTGCCTTATAATAATAAACACAAATATTATACCAAATAATGGCCTTTCTATATAATGTGTCCAAAAAATATAATAAATAAAAGTAACAAATATAACTTTTTTTTTTAATTGAAACAAAATAAGATACACTTTTCCATAGAAAATCAATTTCTGATTAACAATATTTAAAAATTGCATTTTTCTCTATTACACTTACCTTTCCGGAATGAATTCTACATATGAGAGCTTCGAAAACAACGAAGAATGAGGTTCCATGAATTCACTGGTTTATCGCAGTATTAAAAATAAATATCATAATTATAATATATATATATAAGGGAAGGAAAAAGATAGGAATAGTGAAAGACAAACAAATAATATTTTTTTTTGTATTATTTATTACCATTTATTAATTCCAACTGGTCTCTCACAGTTTGTCTGCTTGGTATACTCATTCGTGTATCCGTACAGTTGATCAACTATCAATCGCGCAGTCATACCGAATTTATGCACACACATGCACACGCAAAACTGTTGAAAGCATGCTTTTTAAGCATTTTCAATACAGTACAACGTTTAATAATAAAGGAAACGCAGCGTTTACGATTTCAAATACAACAGTGTAGCGCAGTTTGATTATCCATCGAGATACCATCATACGCGTGTGATCTTTTCTCCAAAATCAACAATTTGTTCAGATTTCTTATATTTCTATGAGATACTTTCATAGAATATGGCTTTTCAATTCCTCAAAAAAAATTATTTCAAGGTTACATATAGAAAACACAATGCAATTTGGTTTAACATTACAACTACCAATGAACTTATTTTATAATCGAGTAAAAAAAGCATGTATCACAAAAACTTACCTATAAAGATATAGATACTCAATTCTATAGCGATATCTAATAATTCTTACGAGAACCATATCAATCAAACTTTTCAACAATACAGCGTACATGTCGTATATATAAGACGACAAAAGGAACAAAAAAGAGAAAGAAAGAAGATGAAACAACGGACTCGACTCTCTTGACGCATTTTTCGCTACTTTCGTCTAGCAACTCTATACACCTTTGAGGGGTTGGTCATCGTGGAAAAATCTCCCAGGGGTATAAACGACGAAAATGACGGCATGGCACATATACGTGTGTATGTATGCGTATATAACGGCTGCAAAAAAAGCAAATAAAAACGAAAAGGTCTGTAGCGACTTTTCTCTCTAGTACACCTATGCTCTGTTTTATTCTTCGCGTTTTTCATTTCCTTTTTTTCACTTCACTCATCTTACGTTCTTCTCTTCAGCTTCACGTCTGTAAATGTCCGAAAGGTTTCTTCTTTTTAAAGGTTATGAAGTATATCAACTACTTGATCCACTCACCATTGTATTTTTTTTTCTCTAACGAACGATTAATTCAAAAATTGTTTTTATTTTTACTTCGTATGAAGAGGTTTTTTTTCCGAAAAGTCACTATTATTCGTATCGCGTTATGTGACACTATTTTGTTAACGTCCATCGTTTCGCGAATTTCGTAATTTTTAAATAAGTGTTATATTCTCAAATATTTGAAAGTGATTCTTAACAATGGTTTCCCATTTTTCGGTAAAACAACCCTGCGTTCTCTTAAATTATGTTCTTTTCGGCCTCTCTATAGATATCTGTTGCATTGGTCGAAGCTTGCACTTGTATACTTATGAAAAACTTTTTATTAGTTTTTCTGAATACAGCTATAAGAATCCCATTGGTAAATAATGGGAAGAAGAAATTTCCGCCTTGTTTATCCCTTTTTGACACGACGTTCATCAGTTTTTACTTATAAAAATATATATCGTTTTAGTACTTGACAGAGTAATTTATTGAACATTCAAGTAAAATCATCTATCCCTTCTTCGAGCGACACCGTACGATTGTTCAACGAGCAATGTTTGTTGTCTTTGTTAAATCAAACTTTTTGTTTTGCCTGCAAATTCATAAAATATATAGGGGAAGTGTTAGTCGCTTGAGGAAGCGTAGACGATAATACAATCACTTTTGTGCACCTGATCATTATCACAATGATTTGTGTACATTTCCGCGGCAATCTAAAAATTGGTATTTCCTTGTGACTGTAACTAAACCAGATTTTAATTACTTTATAAGTACGTGTGCGCGTCACTTCGTCGAAAAGGGATCACATCAGCGCGAGATAGATAGAAAGAGATAGAGAGAAAAAGGGTAGAGATATAAATGTTCCGAGACGCGAAGAGAACCAATCTCGAACTTCACTCTCGTGAAAAAAAGGAGCGAGAAGGTAAAACAACAACGTGAATAAAAAAAAAGTAGAACAAGAGCAATTGCTGCTTCGTCGCTTGGTTCGTAATTGATGAGAGCTTGACTTTTCGTTTCGTGTACCGCAATAAAATCGAATGCTCGACAAAATCGCGCGACTGTGCGACTAGGAATATACAATATTGGTCTCCGCAAGGGCAAAAAAAAATAAATATGGGCACTCCGCTCGCATCTTTTTTTTCTTTTCAATGGATAGATGTATGTGTGTGTATGTGTGTGCAGGTGTGTGTGTGTGTCTGTGCGTGAGTGTGTGAATATGTCGGCTTTGTTATTTTTATCTGCACGAGACTGGAAATTCGTTAGCACTGGATCGTTACTAGCCGGATTGAACACGATTGTTTTTTTCGGAGTCAAATTTTTTTTTTAATTGTTAGCTGCCTCGTCATTGTTTTCAGTATTAATCTAGTGGTTGATATATATTGTCAAACTTTTGATTGAGAAAGATATCCATGCGCTAAGCTTTACAGTCATTGGTCCCTTGTGGTATTTCAAAGTTTATAGATTGACCGCACATAAACATTCGTATGAAGATAATTTATGCTAAAGTATTATTTAATTTCATTAAATAGATTAGTCTTTTAAATTTATACACATGTACTAATATTACTTTCATTATGTATCGAATTATTAATTTAATAGAGTACTTTCTTGAAATGATACTTTAGTTAAAAATTTTCAATATTTTTCTGAACAGCAGGTAATTTTTTCAGTACTCAGTAGTTAAGAATTTGTAATGTAGCAATTTATCACTTCTTTCTATTTCATTCCAAGTGCAATGTTTTGAATAACGAGAAGATTAAATATATTGATAAAGTGCACGAAGAAAAACAATAACTGTATAGCTCACTGTTTGCAAACGCTTGTAGTGATGTTCATGCATGTATTCAAAATAAATAGTAATGTATTCAAAATAAGTAATAATGTATGCAAAATAAAGCAGGATAATGTGTGTATATATTTCTCGACTGTGAGAAAAAGCTCGTGAATGCTCTTGTTATATTTTTTAACGTATTGAATTTTAAAATTCAACCCGATTTTGGTATTATTACGCGTTCATCAAAATGCAATTGACCTTTCATAATGTCAGGTATTTATAAACGTTTTTCTTCTTTTTCGGATAAACTGACGTTTGTCAAATTTTTAATTACAAATAAGAGAGATGTGACATTGAGCGCTTCTCCAATGATGCCGTTGGCAGAGTTAACGCTTCAAAAGCTGTCATTAAATTCATGATTATTCATTTGTAATTCATTTCACTATATATCACCTTTTTTATAAATAATCCATTAACGTTTTCGATCGTATTAAAAACCATTTACCTAAGAGAATTTTAAATTTAATCCATTGTATATGCGAATAAAGTAATCATTGTGTATGAATTTACAGAATTACAGATCTATTTTGTGACACATGAAACAAAAGTTTCGTCATAGGAAAACCATTAGTAACAGTAGGAGCGTCGGTCACAGTATTAAACCAAAGTCAGCTGCTGCGGCGATAAGAAGTGTACGTGACCGCACTTTTGCGAGCCGCTGCTGCTAGGTAACGGCGGTACACCTACACCTATAGCGTGTAGCTCACAGGTCGTTTCGCGACACTAACAATTTTTACCTTTTGTTTTCACGCGTAGCATTGTGTCGACAATATGATAACGCTATAAAGGAAAGAGAAAATGTTACCTGTGATCTTTCGAGGTCAATAAAAAGTTTAATGTTTCTCTTTTGCGAAAAAAAGAATGTAGGTCGAGCGTTTTTGAATACCGACAAACAACAGCTTTAGTTTGAAAGGGTAAACTTTTATCTATATCTCTTGATTTGCAATAAACTTAGTTAAAAGTACATACTTTTTTTCACCACTTTAAAAAAGGATAAGACGGTCCACGCAAAAATATTTATTTCTACCATGTAAAGTATGAGTTTCAGGTAAGATAAAGAGTTATTTATTTGCGGCGACTTGTGCATTAAACATTCAAATTTTGCGTACCGGTTTTCCAATGGTAAAATTTCATGGAAACATTAGTTTGATTATTCAAATGCTCGCCGTTCGAATGCAGAGTGCAATTCTTCGCTCAGCGAGTCCGATAATATAATCTTCTTTCATTAATATAGCCTTACATTTTTATTAATGTAATGCTTTTCCAAGGTTTCTGAAATGGTAATCGAAATATTGAATTATGTACGCTATGCAATTTACCTCGTTTAATACCGATTGCACACAATGAAAATATAATTCCATGAGCCACGGCATTTGAATTTCACAATTTTTCTTGCAGCAATATTATAAAGCACTTGTATAAAAAAATTCATTTATTCAATAATTTTAGGTGAGGAGTGCTTTTCGACTAAACGTAGAAGTTAAATTAAGCACTTTGGCGTTCGATTAATTGTGCGCGCAGCAACGAATATATGCATATGTGTATTGGTGCACGAAACCCCAGCGTCCTCGGCCTACTTGTTTCATCAACGATATTTCAATGGGGAATTATCGAGAGCGTTTGGCTCTAACGCCTTCGATAATTATTCGCTAATGGACCGCGTACCCAGTCGTTCGAGCATGTATGTGTGTGTGTGGGTGTGTGTTTATGTGAGCGGATTGGAATAATAATAATAATAATAATAATAATAATAATAATAATAATAATAATAATAGTAATAGTAATAATGTATATTCATCTAGGATTTGCTCTTATCTTGTTATTATATCGTTTTGATGGAGGAGTTTAATATAATTATAACTCTTGACCAATTCGCGCCCCGTTTTTTTAGTTCTACTTTCGCGTTTTTTTCATTTTACTCTTAACTACGTTGTACTTGGGCTTTCAGGAAATATAACGAGGAATCGTCTTATTTTCCGATTCATTACATCGCTTAAGAAGGAAACTGGAATATTCAGGCTCGATCAAATCGTTGCAAGCAATCAAATGATTTGTAGACCATTCTTGCTTCATTGTTTTTCGTATCTAATTTTATTTTGATTTTCTTCTTTTTTTCAAGATTTTCCAACATTAAAAAGTAGTAACATTTTTTTCAATATAAAAGAATAATATACGTAATTCGAAGTTTCATTTTTCAGTATATTATTATTATAATTTAGTATTCGTATCAAAAAATGACATTGCCAATCTTAATATATTGTATTTACAATAGAACTCAACTCGGAAAATCGACGATTCAGCTGTAAGCCCGCGTCAATCTAGTAATCATATCGCAATATTATATTCGAAAATTACACATGCAAAAAATTAATCCATCGCTCGTCGCTGGAATAAATTTTACATGACTTTTATTCCATTGGGTGGATGTGTGACAAAGCTAACACGAGTACAGTACATCGACATTTTTCTATTACTAAAACTGTCTCCTATCATTTAATGAACATTTCGTTTTCTCCGATCAAAGCGACAAAAAAATCCAGTAAAGATTTGTAGCTTTCAAATGTATTATTAATAATTTCTTTTTTCGTCATAATCAAAATTGATGATATGTATTCTCCTCTAATTTTAACGAGAAGAAATCAATAAATAATTTTTTCTTTTTAAAATGAAACAAAGTAAATAAATATCATTTTACGTTTGAATATTACGTGAAATGTATTATATCGTATTGGCTAAAATTATCTTTGTTCTTAATGGTCAAAGTTTTCTTCAAACGTTATTCACATGCTTATTTATTTTATTAAACAAATACGCTTGATTAAGTCGCTTTGTTCAATTTATAATATATTATATATATTTTTTTTCTTAGCCTCTCGCGTAACTTTTACCACGGGCTTGATTTTCTTTTTTTTTAATTGTATTATAACTTTTAATTCAACGTATAAAATCGTAATGTAAAAAATTGTGTAAATTCATACATGGTCATCGTTTTAATTTCTTGAAAAATGTTTTTAATTTATTTTTTGACAAACTTCTTTTTCTTTCTTCAAATAATTTCGTCATAAATCTCACGCATATATGTATGTCTTGATTTTAAATCTATCTTCTATATTTTACAATGACAAAGAGAGTTTCGAAGGAAGTTCCACTAAAATTACGATGAACGTTCTATATGGTTTGTTTTTCATTAAAAAAAAGCACACAAGGAATTTTACTCGCCAAGTTTTATAATCTAATCGAGTGCAATCATATGGCACTTTTTGCTTCACTCGCTCTTACACACATGAATAAATATAATTCTATTGTAACTATAGTAGCACCTATAATATACTTTATACTTTTCGAGCGTATATACGTATCGGAAGTGCAAAGAATCAAGCAACTTCAACATATTTACTTAAATAGCAATTTCCTTGACAACGTTTTCTAGCATCTAGCATCATCACACTTTACTTTTACTGGCAACAGTTTTTTTTTGATTTTTTATTTTTTGTTTTGCCTCAAAACAAAAACTATGATGGTGAGACAATTTGTCAAACAATGTAAATGATTTTTCAAAGAATATTGTACTAAGTATCGGAGGCGTTTGAAAAACTAAAGCGAAATACAAGCGTGAAACTTTTTTATGCTTTGATAACGCATCATCCTAAAGATGAAAGGAACCTGTACGGTGCCGCACACAGGAACGAAAGAATAATAAGAACTAAAAGAAAATATCGTATATATACGTCCGTGCAACGAGTCAAGGTCGAGAAAAAAGATCTGCCATGTAGTGTAGCGAGCAAGGTAATTTTCTCGTGAAAAAAAACCAACTATAGCCCTGCATTGAAAACTTGGAACTAAAACAGTTTCTTTCCGCTATACGTGGCAGCGATTTTTGCATTTATCGTTCGCGCACACTTGCACACCGATTAAAATTTAACGACACTCCATACTCTGATTTTTTCTTCAGACGAGGCAAGCATGCGCACTGTCTATACATATACCTACATATCATTTTGGTTGTTGTTTGTCGTGCGTAAAATATCGACGACAAGCGAATTGGAATCGATTCTGCGTTTATATACTTTCAAGGGATTCGGAAAACTTTCGAATCTCTGTTGCGTGTCTATATGGCTTTGTCAGTGATACTTTCTGGCTTGAGGTTTGTTCACAGTGTATAGAAAAATATGGATATTCTGCGAATACAGAGTGAAATTACAGTATAAAGATATATATGACGTAGAAAAAATAATGTTTGTATCAAGTTATAATAGGGTTTTGTGCGTCTAATGTAACGAATGAATGTTTGTTCTTTACATTTCAGAGAATTCCGAAAGATAGATCGTAGATTTTCTATGTATTTTGAACGATAGTTCAATGACTATATACTACTATGTAGGTTTTATGCATGATAAAACTAATTAGGAATACACGTTTATCGGTATCGAACGTAAAATATTTTCTTTTGGTTTTACAATAAACACGTTTTGAAGAAGGTTTATGGTAACAACCCAAGGCAAATACGCCCGCATATCATTTCCTTATGTACTATTATCTTTATCTCTATACGTCACTATCTCACTTTTTTTACTCGAACTTGTTGAATCCTCCGCGTCTAGAATAGAATATATCTCTTTCAATACTAGTTTTGTACATCAATTACATTTCGAACTTTGTATCTCTCGTCTCTGCAACAGTTGTAATATCGTCTAGACAAAGTGTGTATCGCATATTAAAGGCTTTAAATTTACTTTCTCATGACGAAACCACTGCCCAAACATTAAACAACTAGCATTTTCCAGCGCGCAAAGATGCCATAAAAAATATATCGTATAACTCTGGAAAAAAATCTAACTATACGTATGCTCGTTTCTCTAAAACAAAATCTACTTACATCACACACGCATTATATATACACGCAGGATCGATTCCACGTACCGCGTGGTGGTCTAAAACTCACTCATACATATAATCGCGCAGTCAGTCTTGGAGATGTATGTCTGTGTGTGAATGTGTATGCTGTGTGTTAATGTACTTTAGAGTACATGCAAGTTTTCGCAGCTTTTGGACTTGCTGTCGCGGGCCCATACTTTGCCAAGTAAATTGCGCACCTTGAGGCTAGCACTGGTACGGCTGCCGCGATACTTCTTGGGCGAGTTGGTCTCCGAGCACGAGCCCAATGGCGAGCGACTTCGGTTGCGTCGCGAGCGTCGTCTGAATAGGTCGCGACTGCGCTCGGGATTTTCTAATTTTAGACGGATTTGAGTGAGCAAACCCACCAATAGCTCGTCCACGTTGTGATTTATTCCTACGGATGTCTCGATGAACTTGCAGTCGTAGGTCACTGCTAAGTTCTTACCCTCTGAAACATGATTCACGAAAGACGGCCAAATTACATTTCATTTTTTAATAGTATGCGTAACTTTTTAACAGAAGGCATCATCTCGTTATCACTAGAATTCTTCAAAATAATTGCCTCCTAATTATAAGAAGGCTTTGCTCCAGCGAAATAACTTTGTTCATAATTATTGGATTGGTCAAAGATCTTCACAAACGAACTTACCCTCGGTAGAAACAAGACGACTACGAGCCAGATCTACCTTGTTCCCAACAAGAATGATTGCTCTGGCAGGTATATGGTCGCTCCGCCAAAGTGACAAGAGGCATTCCTCGGCAATGCGCACCGAGTGGCGATCAGTGATGGAGTAAACCACACAGTAACCGTGTGGCTCGTACGATGCTATACAATTCTCCGCCTGCAACAGAAACGAGAGAAAAATTGAGTTTTCGAACGAATTGGCACTGAGCAAAAGCAAACACGCATCCGCATTATGCGCTCGACTCAATTGTTTACCTCTCTATATTATCGTTTAGTTTTTATCGCGAAGTTCGCTTCGCGGGGCGCACGCGAGCAAGTTTTATCGCTTTGCATTCTTTGCTTAAGTTTCGCTAGTTTCAGTTCTGCAGTTGTATGTAGCTCTGTTGTTTGATTGCACAGAGTTTACAGCTGATCGAGCAAATTTAGAAAACGGAGATAAAATGTGAATTTCGAGGGAGGAGTGTTTTATGTCACTGTGACGTTCGCACGATTTAATATATTTATTGAATAAATATTTGGAAGCGACGTGTATTCGTATAAATATTTTCACAACAAAAAAAGAAAAGAAACTCAAAGCGAGATGCAGCTTGCAAGAATGTCCTCAAACACACACACACACACGCGAGCACCTCTATCTCGTAAACGGAATTCTCGCCTTTATTCTTTTCTCAAAGAATCGTGAACGAAAGAGAGCAAAATGTAAATTTTTTGGTCCTTTCTTTCGACGTCGCACGCGACATTCGCGATTCGTCCTTTGACTGCTAACGGCGATATGCGACGTTTTACGGGTCAAGTCGTCGAGTCAGACGTCGTCGTCGCGCAGCAAAGGTAATACTCGTGTGGAGGAGACGAGAAAGCGACAGAGAGCTTGGCGGATTTTCGTATTTCCAATGCATGCTGCCGTGACTTTACGACGAAATACTTGCTGGCGACATCATTTTCTCGTGTTGAGCATTTTACGACTACTAGTCTTACAGGCGAATTGACAAGCTAAATAAGAGAAAAGATACTTTTTTGCAGAAAAATAATCTAATTTAGTTTTACGTACGAATTCGAATTTTAATAAATCTTCCTCTATAAATTTAATTTCAAAATCAGAATGAAAAATATCATACTCGGCTGATCAAAATGGTACATTTTATGTTAAAGCGGAGTGTAAATCATATAATAATATAATAATTAATTGAATTCAAATACCATTGTAAGTCATGGAAAAAAAAGAAAACTTGCAGTGATAATGATTTTTAATTCTAAAATTCGTATAATGATTATATGATAATGATAATGATTCTAAAAAGGTTATTACGGTAATAATATATAATAAGTAGGTTAATACGGAAATAATATATGTATAATGATAATGATTCTAAAAAGGTTATTACGGAAAGTTTTTGCCCAGGTTACCCTATTCGATTTCAAAGCTTTGTACGGTGAGCTTTCTCATTTACGCTACGAAAGCTAGTAGTAACCAATACTCTAAATGAGCTTATCCCCTTTCGTACCTGCCCTTCGAAATGAAAATTCTTCGTGAAAATTTTAGAAAATGCGAGTTTTTTAACATGAAATATTCTATCATCAAATAAAATAAATACAAATGAAAGTTACTACAATTTTACTCAACTGATATACGTAAAAATTTAAGGGAAATATTCTATCATTTTACTCAGTAAAAATTTGAATTCTACTCCTACAATATAACTTTAATTTGTTTTCAAGAAATTTACTAATTTTACTTAGTCTAATTTGTGGGGATCAATTGAAATATGACTTAATATAGTCGACGTTATCATGGATATAGGTCTGATAGCTTTGTCACATAATAAAATTAAAACTCTTATCACAGTTAAAGGGTAACAATCTAAGATCCACTTTTTGCTGAAGAGGGACTTAATCCTCAAGAGATGAAACTCTAAGATTTCTTAGGTAAAGGAACAGTTTGCTGAGCATAGTTCATTTAATCAAAAAATCGTCCAAGGAATTCAGCTGAGTTTATTAATCTTTCGGTGCCTTGCCGAGCTTCAGAGAGATTTCTCAGTAGTAAACGACTGATAGCAAAATTACAACTGGGTTTTCTGCAGTCAGCGAGGTGTATTTATACATAATTTCTTAGGCCATTTGGTTTGAAATCTATTTTCCGATTATCAACGTATGACAATTTTTAGTATAAATACATATTTTTTGTTAAAATAATTGTTGTGTTTTTCCGATAACTATTTAACGTATAATCATACCGTGGACTTTTTATTCAACTTTTTGCTATTTTGTGATATTTCGATATCTCTATTATCTGCACTACATTATATTAAGCATATATAACTTTTGAGATATCATAGAAACAAATAAAATCATTGAGTAAAATATTTTCATAATGGATATATCTGTACCTGACGATGGTTATGACGTCATGTTCCATACATGGTAATAGATTTGATCGCCAACAACAACATATGTAGATATACTAATCTATTCGCACCTGATCTTTGATTATTCTAATCTGAAATGATCATGTGTACGATGGGTTGCCTTATGCAGGTGCTTCAAAAATGCTATGTGACCGTAACACTTTCGCACTGATAGTATACCACAATAACGATATGAATTTCGCATATAGCCAGTCGAACAATATGCCACATCAACTTAATTAAAGATATCGTCAACAGAATACAATTAACGCTTGAATGGCTTTAATTAAATTCAATTTAATAAAGGATATGTTCACGTACGCGAGCAACGTAATTTGAATTCATTTAGAGTAACAGCTTTCATTATTAACGAAAATTATTTTGCCTAGAAAAATATCTCACATAGCAAAAATTTTGTTTTGATTTGTATGTTACAACACGTACGAAAAATAGAACGATTCAGACGAATCGTCGTCGTCATAATAATTTCGAAAACTAATAAATCATCGATGAAATATCCTTTCAAAGGGTTAAACGCAAAGTGACACTTGAACACCATTCAATTAACCTCTCAACTCGAGCGTAAGAGTTTTAATGCACAATTTTCAATTTGAACTCTCACAACTTTGACCTCTCTCAACCATTCAGACATAATAACGTGATTAGGGTTTTTCCGTTATCACTCTCTCTCTCTCTCTCTCTCTCTCTCTCTCTCTCTCTCTCTCTATCTCTCTCTCTCTCCCTCCCTCTCTGACTGGATTAGCCTCGTGTGCGAAAGCTAACGTCAGACGATGAAGCTCGCTTAATGAAGAGACTTAAGTTGTAACCGACAGAGAGAGAGAGAGAGAGAGAGAGAGAGAGAACTTTGGTACAGTGGAAACCACTTCCCTCTGTGTTGGCTGAGAGAAAGAGAGTTTAACGACCAACTTCTGACCTTTTTTCCTTCTTGTTTTGCTTTACGAGTGTCATCCTTGCACGCTGTTGTATAAGAAATTATTTTGTTAGTGCCAGGTGGTTTTTTTAGTTTGATGAAAAACTTTACTTTCACTTTTCTAGCTGCAGCGTTAGATTAGGTTCTTGAATATAGCGAAATGATATTACAAGCTTATTTTTCTCCGAAACAATTTCGACCCATATTTTTCAAAGTAAAATAATTGACAATGAGGAGTCATAACTTTATTAGTAAACTCGATCGCACATACACACTATATATCCTTAAGAGAGAGAAAGAGAGAGAGAGAGAGCAGAGGCAACGTCTCGAAGACAAGTAAAAAGTCTTCCCAGCAGTCTCTATTCCGTAGTTTAATTAAAGGTAAACTCTACCGACCGACCGCGAACTTGGCAAACGGATTAGACCATTAACCGTAAGGTGTGTATAGTGAAACTTGAGAAACTGCCCCTCCTTTATCCTCACGCACAAAGCAAAAAAAGTTCGTTAACAAACTCCACGTCCCAAAAAAAAAATTAAACTAACGGGCAATGTCATAAAAAAATTGCGCGTACTCCACTTTCTCTCTGTGAAAGATGGAAGCAAATCGTGAAATCACAAGCTAGCTTGTAATTCCATGACAAAGCATTTTCAGACAATTTATCGTCGCCCGCACATACATAATTTTGAAGCGCGGAAAAAGACCAATTCTTGACGAGGCAGCAGCGGTAATCGCATCATCATTCAATATCAGCATCTCTCTACTCAATTTTCCAATCGAGAGGAGAGGCTATATGGTTTGCTCGGCCGTTAAATAAGGTTTAAGAGCTTGCATACTACATGCTACGTAACCCCCACTCAATCCATTTACCTAGAATCAATGCTCGCTCCTGGGCTATCGCTGATTAATATCGCGTTACGGTTTGCTAGGCGCACTTTGACGGGCTAGGACTGCCGAGCAAAGGTGAATTTTCAATTGGCAATAGTGATTTGAAAGTTAGTATATCGCAATGTACTAGCAATTTCGAGTTTTTTTGTTTTCTTTTATAATTCTAAATCTGTTACATTAGTTAGTTAGAAGAGTTTTTTTTTCAATGACGCATTGGAATCACGATCGTGGAAGAGACTGAGAAAGCAGAATCAAGGCATTTCTGACATCTGACGTTAATCCACAAACTGCAACTACAAACTAAGCTGTTCCCTTTTCAATAACTGTCCGTCGATAGTTTTCGCAACAGATTCTCTCTCGTCGCTAGCGAAGCACGTATTGGTAACGGACTACGTTTTTTCCGTTTTTCCCGTCGCGCAGCAGTTGCGTTATTTTTAGATTATTGATACTGGATATGTTCGAGGTCTTGAAAGCCTATAAACTAGATAAATCCGCCGACTTTTTAGCTCGAGCGTGAAAGTTTGAAACTTAGGATATTCAATCTCGTGTATACGAGAGTTTTTAGTTTTTCGGTTAACGTTTATTGATTATCTCTTCAATGTAGATTTTTACGACGGATAAAAATTCGTTGTGACTTACAAGTACTATCTTCGAATTAACGACCCAACGATAGCTAATAAATCAGCACGACGACATTTCCAGAGAGAGGACGAGTATCGAGAACAAGTAGAGCATCGGTGGCAGAGGGATATACTTTGAAGCCACACTGCCTCTTATTGAAATATCGGACATAGGGATTGATCGTTTAACGCTTGGCTACACTTAATGGCTGACCGCTCTTTCTCTTCGCTCGTGTACGCGACCGCTTCACTGACCACGTATAGACTTGCTAAGCTTGTGTATGTTGCGTTCTCTCTCTCTCTCTCTCTCTCTCTCTCTCTCTCTCTCTCCCACTCTCACACTCGGCTTATGCAACTGTTCAATTCCTTTGTAAGCGTGGGTGATAACGATGGCTTTTCTCTCCACTGTTGTAAAAACAAAGAGTGCCTCGTGGCTTATTCAGACAAAGCCAATTGTTTTCGTTATTTTTAGTCTGCTTGAAATTTTGATTGTTGTGCGCCAACTACATACACGGAAAACGAAAAAATGGCTTTTCGCGAAAGAATGATGAATGAATTTATTGGCAAGCTCGATGATTTGAGAGTGCGATAAATATAAAAGCGAGAGGTGCAAAAGTAGATATGTAGGTTAATAATGACAAATGCTGACAAGGCCAAACTGGGTTCTTGAAAATTGAACACTCGGAAATCGACTTTTGCTATATGATATCATCGGTATTAGGAAAATATTTTTTTAACTGTAACCTACACATCTACAATAGTAATTAAGCGCATTGGACTCTCTCGGCGTAAATTAATTAGACATTCGCGAATCTCGTTACAGCAGACCGGTGACAGATACACACGATACAGTAACTTGCAGTAATGAATTGGCTAATTAAATGTTGAAGTTATTCTTGATATATGAATTAAATGACATTTATCCGTTGATATAATCAAATATTTGTCGGAAAAGAGGGAGCTGTCGCGCTATATACAAACTGAAAATTCATCAGCGGAAAAACGGAACGATCTATCGGTTTGTGTGTTTGTATACGACTATTTCCAGTTTTATGAGTATCAAAGGTATACACAATATTTGAAGGATTTGTACAGGTCGCATATTGAGTTAGACATATGCTCTCTCTCATTTTCTGGATAACTTTCCACGTATAGAGTATGCTTGAATATCTGTACTTGTAACAGGGCGTACCGATTCCTTCAGTTTCATATTTATCGTGCGGCAGCAGCAGCACCGGGGAGACCAAAGTGGCGTTTTTTTTAATTAAAAGTTTGAAATAATTCATGCATTATGTGTGCAGCTCCAGGATTCTTCGTACACTCGTGCTTTTACGATGAAAAAGTTCGGGAAGAGTAAACGAATGAAATTTCACAAGGAAGTGACCAAACTTATTTCCGATGATAATTTTCTCAAGGACCGACGGTAACTGTCGTCCCGTACCACTTTCGCACCAACGATCTTTATTGTACGTACGTACGTATGCGGATTCTCCCCCTCAAACTCTCTTTATTCCGTTGTTGGGGCAATCGAGGCTAAAGGACTCGGTTCGCCACGCAAACTCGATTGTCATCTAGTCGCTTTTTTTGTCTGTCGCCTGGGTGGTGGTGACGCGGCCTCGCAGTCGAACGGCTTTATTGTTGTTCCTCTTTTCATGGAACGCCAACAATCACGCTTATAGGTCCTCGATCATATCCTTCGCTATTTTTCACGAGGGGTTTCCTTTATTCGTGAAATGGAAAAATTCTCTGCGTATGTAAATGCTATGAACCTTTTCACAAAGTGTTAGTACTTATGACCTACAAAAACCACGCGAAAATCAATAACACTTTGTTTCCAACACTACAAAAGGCATTACGATCTCCGTGAAAATGAATAATTCCCGCGGCCTTGCGCCGTTATATAAACGTATAAACAGATGTTCAATGGAGTTCGAACGTTTGCAGAGCATTGAATCTACCGCCTCCGCCATGGCCTTTATTTAAATTGCAGAATACAGGTGCAAGTTTATTATTTTAAGTCGAACTCTGTGCCTCGTAGTGAGAGAGAGAAAGAGATAACTTTGATGACGGTTTACTGCGCACGGATCCGTTGATTAGTTCAGAAAACACAAGACTGCAAAAGCCTTTTCCCATCCCCCCATTAAAATAGTAATATTTGTGAGACAACATTGAATTGAGTCTTCTTAACTACCGTTGTTTCACACGCTCACCTGGAATTTTCAATTTGTTGTTTACGCTCGACGCTAAAGTTTTAAAGTCTCATTAGCCGCAGCAATACCATGCAAATATATAATTGGCTTAGTCGAGTTTAACCAAACGCATATAAATTTGATAATTTGTCGTGAGTTATGAACTAACGAGCTGAGTTTCCAAGCCATTTAAAGAAAAAGATTTTAATATAACTTTTAAAACTCAATTAATTGGATCATTCAATAATACACACTTTTTAAAGAGATAGAACATTTATATAAATCCATTGCAACTTTTTACCGTGATGAAGAAAATGTCGCTCGCTTAGTAATCCAGAAAAATGTCAAGCGATTATCTTCCCGCAAGCAAGACGATGCCCCATCTAAACTAATAAATTAGCTACACTCTCACGCAGATGACGCTCAATTTGTCTCCACCCGGTTTCGCGACAAATTCGGTAATCTGTCTTGTTACATATACACCTTTGTCCACGATATGTGGAGAGAAAGAGAGAAAGTGAGAGATGAGCTCACTCATTAAATGTTGATTTCGTTGTGGTGCAACGCTCGCGAAAGTTCTTATACGGACGAAAGCCGGCTTAGCCAGGCACGACGAAAACTTTGATCGACTAGCCTGTTAAATTATATGTCTGACACCGTAAGCTTCGCAACGAATTTCTGCAGTAATTGAATTTAATTCCGTGCACAGGCTGCCGCTTAGATTTGGATATAGTTGGTAAATTAGTTCTGGATGCGTTCCAACAATTGTTTCACCACTGCGGGCTCAACAATGCAGAAAAATCACTTAAATTCGTCGCATTATTTTTAAATCGTACAAACATGTCATGATATTTTTGGTCAGAGCAGGCATTTATTGGACAAAACGATCATGACTTAAGAAAAACGCAACGCATCCAAATAATTTCTCATAGTTGCGTCCAAATAATTTCACTATTTGCAAGGCCAACAACATGACAAGGAAATAAATCTCACTAAAGAGAGATCGTTATCAAAGCGAAACGGAACGAGGGATTCCGACAGAACGAATTAACACGAAGCCCGCAATATAGGACGATTCATAATAATGCAACGAAGTACCCCCGTCAAGACAAGAGGAGATTTTCATATTTTTCGCAATAACCTGAACGAAATGAATGGGGGTAGGAGGAGACGAGGTGGAGAGCAGCACATCCCTCCAGTGACCGGGATTGCTTTGTCGTAGTCGCGACGCTTTGGCGTTTATTACTCCGCAGCGTCTCGAGTTTCCAGCGCACGCCGAGTGAAAACATTACAAGCTACGAAAGCACTCCCCGTGCCGGCGAGATAAGCACGAGGAAGAATATTAACTCGGACAAAAAATAAGAGAGACGAGCAGCGGGTATTGGATTTCCACTTTTTGTTGTTCCCTTGATGTAGCGAGCGATTATCGCTTTAATCGCTTCATTAAAACGCAATAAAATATACTTGCTAATTGAGCTTGTGCGCACGAGAGTTATCAACAGATCGTTGCATTCTTCTTCCTGATTATAAATATGTGAGAGAATTTCATCAAAGAATCTTAATTGCAGTGAATTCTTTGTCTGCCTAATGAAATTATTAATGAAATCGAAATCGAACGAAAGTGTATATTAGCAGATTTCATTGTAGATGTATATTTCACTCTAGAATTATAATCTCTCTATCGACGGTAAAAAGAAACTCTCCAGAAAGTGCATAAGAAGTTTTATAAATTGAAAGGAGCTTGTTAAGAAACAAGGCTTTTATTTTCAATTTCATGAAAGAGGTAGTGCCAAAAGTAGCCTCTTTCTCCGGTGAAAAGGAGGAAAAGAAAAAATATCACGTACAATTCCATAATTGTACAGAGAGTCAACTCGGCAAAAGTAAGGAGGCCACACTGTAAAATTCAGCAGAGCGGGTAACTGGACTGACGAAGAAAAAAAAATCCAGTCAAGCTAGAACAATAAAACATTAGCTTAAGAGAAAATGAAGAAAATGAACGCTGAAGGAAACGAGAGAAGAGAAGCGAGAAAGGGTCAAAACGTCCACGATGAATTTTATATGAGGATTTTTCGTTCGACGCCTACAATATACAGGACGACGTCCTATGCAGTCGTTGGACAGTTTGCGAAAACACTTGCGCTACTATGCTCTTTGAGACTATGTACATAGCGTCATTCTTTCTCTTCTATTTACGGTTATTTTCTTCCACTTTCAACGATGGATTCGCTAGTCTTCTTTTATCTTTCGAGGATCTCTTGCTCCTTTTTCGGACTCATTTATTTTTCACCAAAGCGCACAGCCCATTGCCACTACTACTATTCTTAATGGTAATGATTTTTCGATGGATGCGTGTATCATCCGAATTCGATTGATCGATAATCGAAGAAAATATATTGATTACAAAAATACAAAATAAAAACCAATTTGTGTGAATGATATGGGATGCGACTAGGAACCCGTAACGTAAACAACAAAAACGAAATAGAGCAAATCTACGCATATAAATGCAAACACGCAACCTGATATCTCATCGATTCAACTGAAACATGTATACGCTCATGAATAATTGAAGCTTGGGCCATTTTGAATATTGAATATGACGTAGTAGAATCCTGTGTTCGTATATATGTGTGTATATTTAATTATTAACACCTTCATGCATTCAGTATACCGCTCGAGCTTCACTTAACACGTCCATGAAAATTTTGCCTGACTATTTTGTGGAGGCTTTTTGATAAGCTAGAAGGAGGCCATCAAGTCGATAATGGTATTTTAATAATTTTCAGGATTATTTAGGTGAGTTGATTATTTGGCTGACAACATACTGATAAGCTCTACTTACAGTCGAGTTATCAAAGATTTTTTTATCACTTAACTTTGATGAATATAGTACATAACTTTACTTTCGAAGCAAAATATTCTGTCATGCTTGATACACGCAGATAACGTTATGTATACTCTCCCATATTAATTGTTTTTTCAATATTTGACTTCCTGTCCTTCATCCCACGTATACACACGCAGACATTCATATACTCAATAATCTGAAAAAACAAATCATCCACTCAAATGAAAGTTTTTGCACCCAGTGAAAACAAGAAGTGAGATCGGAATAAAAGTTTGTGTCCGTCCTTGCCACGGTTATCCAGTCAAATTTCCAAAAAGTAAAGTAAAAAGCAGCTGAGCCGCACCGGCCAAGAAAGTTTCTTCGTGTGCAACCTCTCATATGCAACTGCAAGCCAATTTGCGAAAGAGTAAACGTGTGTGTGCGTTCGTACGTGCGTGTGTGTGGATTTTCAGTTACACATAGTTGTGTGGATCAAGACGATTTTTCACGAGCGCAGCACATATGTATATGTGTGTGAAAGAGAGAGCACAGCTGCGCACTTTAATTTCGTCGGGAAATTTCAATTTCCTGCGGCGCCGAGAGATGGATGCGAAGTGTGTGGCGCGTGGCGTTTCAGATATTTCGTTCAGAGGTGAAAAAAAGATTATCACATTTACATACGTTTGCCAACCTTTCACTCTCGCTTCCTCTTATTGTCAGGTATGTTTATGCGGTCATGGAAATTGAATTTTTTGTCGTTCGTTGTCTTTTATAAACATGGAAAATAAGACAAGGACTGCGCCTATTTAATGGTGTGCGCTTGGATACGAGATTAATCCGAATCCTGTAAATGAAAACTGTGCCAAATTACAAATGTGTAGACCGTAGACTGTTCGACCGCAGCGTTATCGCTAGAAGTTAAATCTTTCGCTTATCAAAGCTCGACCATTGCGTCATCTCAATTTCAGCATGATTCTCATCCATAAATTAAACCTTCAGCAAAAATACAACTCCTCGTAACAAACGAAGACGCTACCTTTTACTTGACAATCCCGTAGTTGCATATGCCGTAAAATAAAAAAAGCTTCCTGCGAACTTCCGTAAAAAATCAGATAAACACGGAGAGAACGAGCTAGCAAGCTCTTCGTTCTATGCTATTGATTCGCAGTAGTAGCAGTAGCAGCAGTAGCAGCAGCAGCAGCAGCAGCAGTAACAGCAGCAATACACTGAACTTGATTGGCCCGGGGAGAGGTGAAGCGTCGGGCTGTTGCCAAATTACTGCAGTTGCGATTATCCGTTAACTTGACACCTTGTTGTTTATTCTAGGGACCTGATTCCTTGTCCCTCCTACAGCCGACTCTGCCAAATAATGCATATGCTGATGAGGTAAGATCTCGTGAATTTCGTATGCGGATGGATTATTGAGGTCTCCAAATGTCTGATGGATTCTTGTACTATGGACTTGAAATTCACATTAAATTGAAATGCTAGGCTTAAAATTTCTTGCGTATAAGAAAATAATTCAATTCATCGATTTCGTAAATTGTCTAGTTCCTAAAAGAACTTAGCAGAGATAGAGAGGGGAGGAGGTAATAAAAATCGGTGACAACTATCAATCGAGTAACCCGGCAGTTTCGTGACTGATTTTTCCTGGCAGTTCACTGAATTTCCAACAATCTATCAGCAGCATAACGTCCGTCAGCGTGTGAAAAAGCTATTCGAAAATCGAGTTACAATCAAATGCAAAAAAGGGGAAAAAAAGCATTGTGATCGACAGTTCGCGTGCTATTTTGCTATGGAAAAATTCGTAGAGTAGTACAAAGACAAATCGCACGGAATAACGAAGCGCTTCATCTTATCCCGGGGCGATCGACTGTAATATAAGATCCATGTTTGCTCGGATACGCGCGTTTATTTGAATAGCAGTACGGTCGCGCAGTTTTCCTTTGTGTCGTCAGAAAATACGACAAGAATTTTCTTTTTTTCCATACGCACAGACAACTACGCTACCTAGTAGGTATTTCGCGATCAATTGAAAGTGAATCTCCCTTAATTTCATTGTATGGAAACTTGAACGTCAAATGCAAATCGAAAAGTAATTGAAATCCCGAGTGGACACTTTAAATTGCAAATTAAATTGACAAAACCCTTGTGGAGAATCCTTTGCACGTATTGAAACTTTCGTCTACTGTAATCGAAACAATGACGATAATTATGATTTAAGCTCATCCTAAAAAGACACTGGACCGCTACTATGCTGATTTTGCTCGCGTGTCTCAGACTATTACGTTAGCAATTGCTTTCTTGATTGATTGGGATATTGATTGGTGAACATTTTTTACGGAAGTGATTTTCTATTAATATTTACGTTACCTTAGACGTACTTTCTTTGCGATTATTTAGAAAATACTTTCATTGTGATTTAGAAATTGTTAAAAACATTGAGAAAGGGCCTAAAAATTTTTAAAATAACAAAAAAGTAGGAGTAGGAGTTTTAAAACGACGCGCGATAATCTCGAACACGTATTGGTCAACGTGCCACAATAGAAGAAAACTCGCGAAGACGCAGGTAGTGAAGATCCGTGCGAAAAGCTTCCACCTGACTGTCGTCGATACTAACTAGAAAACCCTAAGACGTGTGGGCGAAAAACGTTTAGACACGTTGGGTTATTAGGGAAAAGTGCAGCTGCTCTCGCAGAACTACCTGTATGTGGCCTCGCGGTGTTGTATTGTAAATCGTGATGGAGCGATAATTATAGAAAATATTATTTATAAAACGAATATGAGCGAAGTTGTTTGGAATAAGTCTGCGTTAGTTTTAAGCCGCTTACTTATTGTATTCGCGCAAAGTATAATGTCCGTCGCGAATGTGTTTATTAATTGAAACAAAATTAATTATGTATATTGTATGCTCAAAATCTTTATCAAACAGCTCCGCTCGGCCTTAACGTGTACGAGCATAAAGGCATTTCGTGGCCGTAAAGCCAATTCCTGGCTCCAAGAGTCTGACGCTTGGAGGCCGTTAGACCTCGCGGGAAGTTCGAATCCAGGGATTGTAGGTCACCCAGGGACGGTAAGGGGAAGCTACAAAGCTGACCTGAGGACCGGTAGGCTAGCGAGCATGAGTTCGAGTAAGATGCGCCGACAACAGTCTTTGTTTGATTTCTCGTTATTCACAATTAGGCGTGCGACAGGTAAGTTCCTTTGTTCGCGACCGGATTGGTAAAAGTTTGTTTATAAAAAAATTTGGTTTTAAATATTTTACTTGTTCATTTATTTTGGCCTTCCCTACAAGTTTTTTATGCCTTTGATATTTTTTTTGTTTCACTTCAAATAAATTTCATTTTTTTTATTTTCCACTAAAACAAAACTTCTTATTTGTACTCATCCCGTCCCTTTCAGAAATATTAGTTCGAATAGGATCAAAAAAGTTTCAATGTCTGGCCGAATTACGAAATCTATTAAATTTAAAAATGTTGAAATTGAAAATCAATCCAGATTGTCAATCACCAGTACATTTTAGGTGAAACTATTTATTTAACAAAAAAAAGTTTTCACCTGATGTAATTTTTTTACGCGAAAATCGCATTATTAGAATCATTCAGCAATAATTTCATATACATCCATCCTCCCTCGTTTCATTTACTAAAAAAAGCCTGGACAAAATCTATTGCTTCGACATAACTCATTTACGAAAAAGACATTTTTTAACCGCAATAAATTCCTGTCGGACAACAACTCCTCGTTGCCTTAAAAGCCTTGTAGAAAAGAAAAAGCCTCTGCGAGAAATTGTGCGGGAAAAAGCACAACACCACACAGAGGACAACAAAAGTTCATTTATTTTCTTTCTCATCCACTTACATTTCAAAAGACGATAATTAGGATTGCAATCACTACACAACTTTTTTTAAATTTCATCAATTTTACAAACGTTGCACATTAGTGATGACGAAGTAAGTTTCTTAAATACAACATTCAAGTTATGTGAATTAAGGTTTAGAGCATTTCTATCGATCAAAAGCAGCAAAGTCGAATTCGAAAAAGAGAGCTTCTGGTAAGAAAAATTACATGATCCCTAAGAGCGTCGTCGTCGTTGCACACCTTTTGCGACTGCCACTTTAGCTTTAGCTCGAACCATCGTGGGAGGATGAAAGCCCTCGGTACATTTATCTTTCTCCGTATAGCTCGATTGATCCTTCGCGTGTGTTTTCCTATTTTTTTCCCTTAACCGTCGTCGAGTAGTAGATAGCTATTGGACGAACTTCAGGAAAAAGTTTGACGGACGATTAGTTTAAATCGTTGGCTTTTCCATGCCGAAAGTGACTTCTATTTTCCTTGTATACTCGTACATTTGGCAATTCATGGAATATTTTCCTGTGCGATCAGTTTTGTTAAATATTACAATTCAATACAACAGCTATGTAAGGTATTCCAGTTATAGAAATACGTAAATTGAGTAGAAAATCACAAAGCTCACTAAATAGCAATAACTTTTCAGGAGTCATAACTCTACGGATGAATATATAATTTAATTCTGACACACTTCGTATGGATAGTATATCTATACGTACGTATATAATTACATAACTACGAACTATTGGGGTTGAATTTCCGAAAGAAATATTATATTCCATGTCTTTCCAAACCAGCGATACGCGTAGCAATAAATGATAGGTAGAGTAGCGTTTACAGTCGTCATGATCGTAAAAGACCGCAAATGAATTCGAGCTTCGGTGCTAAAATTAACCGCTAAAACTGAGATGGTGTTTGTGTCGAAGGTACAATATATATTCTCTTCTGAGGTATTCGCATTTCATTGCTTACACTGTAATTCGACTGAGTATATTGTTTTCACTTCCTAATGAATATTATATGTTACAATTGAACATTAAACGAGTTTAGTGTTTGAAATTCGCAGAAGTAAAATTACAACAAAACGACATTCTAGAAATGCGGTATTTTCCGAATTTTCACCGTGAAACGAACAGCGCTGAAACTTTGTGATATCGTTACACTTTTGCAAACATCGAATCGGATTATATCTCCATAAGTGAAGATTTCAAATGTAACATTAATTTCAATAGGAAAAAAAAGTAAAAGTTTCGGCTGTATTTAAAAATAAATGGAAACGCAGAGTTCGACCTCGGTGGTCGTTTACGCACACCAACTCATTATATGACATGACAACTAAACAGCAATTTCGTCGTCGAGTGCACCCGAGGTCAATTCTCTCTCACTGCGACGTACTTCATTAACTTCTTGATGGTTTCAGTAATCGAGCGAATCAAACGTTCAAGACGGACGCACAGGTGGTAGTAGACGTGAAGCTGCTGCAGTTCAATCGCTATGACAGATGATTACGTGTCTATGTATGCCGTTGTATTATTCTCAGTTGCTTTGAGAGAGAGAGAGAGAGAGAGAGAGAGAGGACTCTTGATTGACGATTTGCTGTAGCGTGTCGACCGGGAGAGAGAGAGAGAGAGAGAAGAGAGAGAGGGAGAGATCGATCATCTATGCATTCACCGAATGCCATAAGATATCGTCGTTCGGCTATTGTTGTGCAGCCTTGTTTACTGTTTATCGATTTTCGAGATTGGCGTGTATGTATGCGAGATTATGCTAATTGAGGTAGCAGTGATAGGATCGTTACATTGAAAATTCATCAATATTTGATGAGGAGCTTTGAGGAAAATTGCATTCCATCGAAACACATTTGGCGCGACCAACGACTTCAAAGGAAAAACGTCTTTCTCTCTCTCTTTCTCTCTCTTTCATGCGAGAATATTCACGTGTAAATCCTTGCACGACTGTGTATTCTACAAGGAGATCGACAGACGGTAGTAAGGCATTGACGCTCGACTTTGCGAAAATCTCGAGACCTGCAACATCAAGTCAAAGCTATGCGCGTGCGCTCGTAAAAAGCGATTCCCTCGGAGATTCATGCGAAATACGTTATGGGAACTAGAGCACGAAAAGGAAAGCATCGATGTTGCATTTTCACATGGGACAATAACAGATGCTCAAAGGTAAAACTGCCATATCGGAAGTAGGGTTGATGATAAAAGTATGGCTTTGGAGAAAGAAAGTAGCACGCTGATAAGCGGGAGTACAAAATATTATTTTCAAAAGAGAAAAGAAGCTTAATCGATTTTATGGCCGCGACAACTCGAAAGCTCTTGTCAATACTTAGTTTTTCAATTGGGTCACTATTGAGTCGATTTTTGGTTTGTAACAAATTACAATCATTTGCATTTTACGCTTAAATTACTTAACATTAAAGAAGCATTCTTTCAAAAAAAAGTAGCTTTTCAGCCACCAAGTGGAGGTTCTCGACCACACGGAGAAGAAGAGGAAGAAGAGATAAAGTTCCATTACAAAGACAAAGTCAGAAAAAATGAAAAGAAAAACACGCATTGCGGGTAGGAACGCATTAAAACACGCACGTAGAAAAGAGAGGAGGGCGTACTGCAGAAGTTGACGTAGCAGCGCTCGCGGCCTCACTCTCCCTCCCACGTGTTTGGCCGTTAACCAATTTCTTGGGTCACTTCTTGTCTGTTAGCTTTCCATCCTGTATAAGCTGTGTTTAGCGATTAATTAATGATTGCTCCGTGAAGCATGAAATAATGTTTTGCCAAGGCAATTGTGTTGTTAGCTCTATCTATTCCGAGCAAGCGTTTGCAGAGAAAGTATTGTCTCTTTGGTTTTGTGCTCCGTTCTGCTTTGGAAAGTTAGTAGATGTGATCAGTGTATGGTCAGACAACATAAAGATTCTTTTTTTTTTTCAATTTGTGATTTTGCAAGTTTTTCGCAGAGAAAGTTTTACTGCAGCTTGAGCACGTTCAAATTACTTCTTTAACAACTTGCATCGTACAGTTGCCAATCAATAACGTCTTAAAATCGTCGTCTAAAGCAAGAGAGAGAAACACTACAATTACGGTAGCTCTTGAAAAAATGAAAGGAAAAGTAGACGAAGCTTTCACGTAGGTACTAGAAAAAAGATCTGTTTCTGTTAAAGCTCATAAACTTTGTTTATATATTTTTTCTCTCCTGCGCTCAGTATAATGGAATAGGCTGTGCGCGGTTTCGCCTTGCTACTATAACACAACTTGTCGGCTGACCATGCGTACTTGGCTGTTTGCTGGTCTCTTGGCAGGGTGAACATGTGCATACATGCGATGAATCATTTGTTTTCCAATTATCGACGATAATGAGCGCTTATTTACATGCAATTCTGCACGGAGCAAGCAAGTGCTTTATTCCCGTGAGCGTACAGATCCTCTCGACGTGACCGTCTCTCTCGCTTTGAGTGCGAATCAATTGGAACGTTGCATATTGTTAATCTCGAGTATTTATAATGATTGCAGCTATGAATATATTATGATGTGAAATTTAATGTTCTTTCTTGTTGTAATCGAATAATACGCAATTGCTAATGCAACTATATAGGTATGCGAGTTATTATCTCGCGCGATAAATTATATATTGTAATTTTGGATATTTTTAAATGTTATGCGGAACCTACATGAATTATTGTTTTTCATTTTTATACTTGAATATTACGTAACCAGAATATTTATTTCTAAATATTGGATATCCCATAGAAACATTTCCGTGAAAATAAAATAACTGCGACATTACAAAAGCATCAATTTCAAAAGACATTACGTAATTTTATTTCAAAATGGCGTTCATCAACAAACGAGCTGTAAATTGTAAAACAACGAACAAAAACGCAACTTCAATGAACTGCCAACAACGAATATTTAGATAGAGACTAACGGATCGAAAAATTCTCCAATAAAATAAAAATAGCATGTGCGCCGAACTTGCGTATGTGAATTCTCGGAGTTCGTCACTAACAAATTACTCTCTCAACTCTACAATGACATTAGCCACTTGCCAGCCAATGATTGTGATGCGAATTACAAGCGATTTAATTGCCTTCTGCTCTGGCAATCAATTATCAGAACGGAGTGTGAAAATTAATAGGCAGTCGGCTCACATGCTGTGGCCACGCAATATTCTGATCGTTTTACTATTTGCCATGACTCCGAACGTGCATAGCTTAGCTGACGATGCTAAAATAATTGCTTTGACGATAATGGTGAGTATTAATTTTATTTAGTGCGATCAATCGACTTATTTATGTTGGTTGGGAAACTGTAACGAGATAAGAATTCGCATTTAGGCACGAAACATGGATGCTTCCGACTCGTGTGTGTGCGTGGGCTCCTATCGGTGATTCGGGGAAATGATCGCCTATTCAAGACGCCGAATCAAAATTTTGGCGAGGCAACTCATGCGTAGCACGAGCGGCTCTTGCTCTCTCGTCTGGGACGTGTCAAGGGACTAACATCTCAAGCGACTCCTCGTTAAGACCGACGCCTACCGGTGATCACGGGCTGCTAAATACACTCCTTCGCGCCTGTTCAGCCAACGTCCAGCTTTCGTCCCGAATCCAAGGACCAGTGGGACAAGGCCATCTTCGTCATGGCCCAAGGGGAGCGCCTAAATATCAAATATCATCCAAACGAGGAGCCACCGATTGCTAAAAGCTTATCTTAGATGAGTACCTGCCGGCACGTGAGCGAGCGCACTGCAAGTTTTAATGTTATATTTTGCAATGAATTTGAATGAATGATTGACGGAATTTGGTATAATTGACGGACTATGGTATAATTGAGTATCAGTGGGATTAATACGGTTATCCTATTATACATATTTATTTGTATCTTTCAGTGAGTTACAAACTGTGCTACTTGATAGTCAATGAAGGTCTGAGCATTATTATATTTATCGGGGGAAATTTTGATGTACCCATTATTTTAAACGTTACAAAACCGAACTATATAAATGACATTATGTAAGCGTGAACTTTATTTCTACATTCAACTTTACTGCATATGAAACTTTTGTAATATAACTTATTGGTAAAATTTGATTAACTAAGGAAAAAGCGCGTTTCATTCGAGCAATTTCCATGATACTATACATAAAAGGCAGCCGATTTAGCGAATTTTAGCGAAAATTTCACCGAATGATAACGCTATATCACGTTATAGGCATTTAAATGAAATTAACGAACGTACAGGATGTGGCACGTTCATTAAACTATGCAATCGAGCGTACATAAAAAGGGGTTTATCCTATTATAGCACGAATCTTTCATATATGTTGTTCGGATCAATGACCTGACAATTTGAACGAGCAGAAAGATTCAAAGCCTTGTAATTGTGATGTTCGATTCCGTCAGCAATAAAAAAAAATGAAAGATTCAACGTATATCTTGAATTCCGTTTCAGTTTTTCAGAGCAAGAGATTTTAATTGGCGATTGTAAGCGTCATTAGTGAATATTCTCGACCGTTATGTTTCATCCTTTTTTTCTACTCGATGTCTTCTTATTATGGCAAGGTACGGCAAGTTGAGCATCCACTTCGAATTTTTTTGTCCAATGAAAAGCAAAATTAATGTGCGCTTAATGTGCGCTACTACTAACAAGAGAATCTTCGTTGAACATAGCAAAAAAATGTATTTTATTTGTCAGAGAAACGTGACTTCAAAGCTAATACAAACATTAAAACATGAAGTTTGTATTTTGAACGACTTCAACTGTCTGTTTTGCGATCAATGAGCGTAATTATCTATATTGATTCTACCAGTCTGCATAATCATTTGTCATTTAAACAAGTTGAATCCAAATGAATATTACGTAAAGAAAAGAAAAATGGATTTTGACAGATTGAAGAGATACGAGGGATGAATTTCTTAACGAGGAAACAAAGATTATGTTTCTCAAGCGTTGGCTTTGATTAACCTAATGCCCTACTTCCTTATCAGACAATTAAATCTCATCGATAAAATCTCAGTTTCTTTTTTCGGACTGAGCGTGACATTCAATTTCCCCATATGCTGCGGAAAAGTCGTTATGACATGAGCGCTCGTGGAGAGTAATGGCTTTTATAGCAAGTTTTAATTACGTCCTTTTCATTTTTCTTATACTATTCTATTTATCTTCGAGACTGAGAGACACTGTCCGACAAAGTCCATTTATGTCAAGCTGCTTTCTTCTTCTGAGAAAAACTCACTTTTTTAAATTCGTTTGTTCACTAACGTATAATACACGAAGTATGAGTGGCTCAAAAAAAAAATGAGTATCGTTTTCGAGTGTCGATTAATCTTTTAAAAGTTAGTCGTAAAAGTAAGAGTAAGAATTAGCCCCATTTCTTTTCAGTGCTATTCAAATTCTATACCTTTTGTCTATATATACTCGGGCCATTCGCTTCAATGCGTTTTCTTCTTCATGTTCTCATTTTTTCCCTTATTTCCAACTTATTGTTTCTCTTACTCCCTTTTCGTGCACTTATTTTTCTTTCGTTTGCGTCGCCCGCGGGATACTTGAAACTTCAATTTAAATTCAAATCTTGTTTAACATACGTGCCGGACGAAGACTTTTACGGCGAAAACTAGTTTCAATGAATATTCAGTATTGGCTTACCGAAACGTAACCAGAAATACCTAACAAATGATGCTATAATGCTATATTAATTGAACTTACCAGTTAAAAAATGACAAGCAATTTTTCATATCTTTTTCATTTTCAAAATTTATTCTCCTATAACAGCTCAGAGAAATTTCTATACTAAAATTTAATTTGGAGCACTAGAGCAAATTGCTATACGTTCGAAACTTATTTCAATTATTCATTTATTTTTTCATATTGGGCGCTACGAATAGAAAGAAAACCCTGATAAAAATGTGCTAGTAACTTTGTCTTTTCCTTTTCAGGAGAGGTTGTCGAAATGGTAGTTAAATCCCCCCAGCAATCTGTTGCAAAATATACAACGAATATATCCAGGAAAAAAACTCGAACAAACCTTTTCACTATGCATTGAATGCTGACGGAAAAAATGAAACACAGAAAATGTATATATTTAAAATTGCAATTCAGCGCTCCCTAATGTTACTGCGCATGGTATAGTACGTTTAATTTTTCTTAAATCTCATGGCGACAAATATTTACTAATAACACGACGGTCATAATATTCCCCACTATCACTTCCTTTCATATTATGTCGACAAGTAAATAAAACATCCGATCAAAGTAACCACTTTTAAAATATCTGAAAATAAATTTTTCCTGCGGAAGCTTCATTACTAATTAAAATTAGTATAAAGAATTCTATAAGCTCCTGCCGAAATCAAAAAGAGTATTTTTCGCCTACCGTCATCGATTACCAAGTCTCTGATGAAAAAAATTCTTAACCTATTTGTGTGGAATTCAAGTACCGAAAAAGAAAAAGAAAGAAATTTCAATTTCCATCTACCGCATCTATATACGCGCAATACGGAGGACGTGAGTGAAGCTTCAAACTGCACATTAACGCCGTCAACGACGCGGACCTCAATAACTCACTTGTCGCGTCGTCGCCCTAAAACTAAAGCTTGGATGTCCTAGATCTTGTGCATTCACTTCAATTACTTTTTTTTCTTCTCTCTTCCTCCCTTATTGCGTCGTCGTCACCGCACGAAATTTCGCATAATCGACAGTGCTGAAGAGAGAGAGAGAGAAAGAGAGAGAGGACAGTCATTCTAAAGGAAAAGATAATCTGGGTCAACGACGCACAAAGCACTGCAGCGATTTCACATCTGCCACCTTTTGTCAGTATGTGCTTGTGTCTGCATGTGTTTTTAATGTCTGATTACTCTCGAGTTCTTTTTTTTACATAACGCTTCTTTCTCGAGTGCTGCCTCTTCATCTTCTTTTTCTGTCGCGGCGTGTATTTTTTTCTGCGTGTGTCGACTTCGAGCCTACTTTTCCGTGTCTACTGTGGGAATTGTGCTGTATATAAAAGGCCGTTACTTCATTTTCTAGTCTTTTTTTTATTTGCAAGTGGAATAGTTATAATAAAAGAGCTTATGGAAAACTAGATGTGAATGACAATCGTTTCGTTTCACTTGTGAATGTTTGATAAATTAAACGTTTTTCGTCGTGTAATCTGGAATTCGTATACTTATAGTCCAAATATTTTCAAGCAGAGTGATAATATAATGCGCCAACATCATAAATATTATCGTCGAAGCGTATAGCAGCTAATTTTATGAAGACAAACATTTCAATATGAAAATGAATTGCTTTAAAACAACAAAGCCGTACATATCAATTTAATCGGCGTATGGTTGAATACCGAAAATATCCACCGTATAAATCCACGTCGTATGACGGAATTTTCGCGCTCCGCTACACTGTAGAGTTTATGTTCTTGTTCCGACTGTCTCGCGCTCGTCAATGAAAAATAACATGGTTTACGTAGCCTCGAGGGTACGGTGTGGCGTTTACACAGCATCAAAAAGTCATGGGTTTTTTCTGCTAAAGAAAACTATTCGGCTGGCAATTAAATGACCATTGTGAAAATCCGCCTCGCTAAAGTCTGCTAATTTACTTTCCTTCAAAGTCTCTTGTCGTGGAATGAAATTTTCAAAAATACACATGAGTTATGAAGAGGTTAATTTCTGTTTCGTGCCAAAAATAAACACACCTATATTTTTTTCAAAGAAGCATACAAATTTATATTGACCTCAAGCCGTATCACGGTTTTTAATCTAATTTCTCGCACCGAACAACTTGTGAAAATGGAAATAACTCCAACTCCCAATTTAAATTTTTAGGAGACAGTGAGAGAGAGAGAGAGAGAGGCAGAGAAAATTATAAAACGAGCGCAGGTAGTTCAAAAACTCAAGGACTGTAATGCTCAGAGAGGACTACGACGCAGTTCAATTATTAAGTCGGTCGCGACTTCAACGGTTATTCCCCAGATAGCTTCATTTAATTCGTATACACGTGCGCGCGCGCGACTAGTCAAAGAGAAAGAACCAGGACTCTCCGCTGGGATTTGCATTGCTGCGCATTGCCCCGCATGAATAACATACTATCTTGAAGTTCGTAGGTGGGGAGGGCTGCTTATGTCGATATTCTGATTGGACTTGAATGTACAAAGCACAAAGAATTTTTATAATATGCTAATTATATGGGATATATTTTGTTAGGACCATTTACGCTGTTATCCTTTAGTGTAATATTTAGATCGATAACAAAGATTATAATTTTAAAAATTTCGAAATGTTGGAATAAAATACTACTTGCTACAGTTGCTCGAAGATTATTCATATAATTAAGTTCAAACTTGTTTCAATAATCAAAAATAAGTAGGCATACTTTATGAAACTTTGATTTAAGATCGTATTACGAAAGAGTCGTCTAGCGAAAACGTACGTAAACGATATCACGTGAAAAAAATACAGATGCCAGTGACGGCTAAACTTTAATCTGCATGTTTCTCTGTAACTCTGCCTATTTACTCGACATACGTATTTTAGTTATTAGTTTTCTAACTAAGCAGAGCACTTGATTTTCGTATTTACACGGGAACCTCGTATAATGCGCAATATGCAGTCTGTTGTGCTGATGCTTTTCATTTGATAACCGAATTCCGCGAAATCTTTCTCCAGCTCGTGACTACGGTATATAATAGATCTATCTTCAGTGAAACCTTAATAGAGCACATTAACTCTAACTTCAATTTTCATTGTAATCTTTCTACAGAGAGCATTCGAAAGGAAGGCAAATTACAATTCGATTTACTCGGTCGTTTCTAAATAAATGGCCACGAAACTATTTACACAGTCCACCTTTGAGTTGGTGCACGTGCGCGATTGTGTGTGCTCGTCAAACGTTTGCGCAATTAAATATATACGTATAGTGAACATCAAGAGACGCGGAACGCAACGATCAGTCGAAACATCTCGAATGTCAACTGCTCATTAGCGAAATGTCAATACAAAAATTCACGATTTACCTGCATCATTAGTTTTAATAATGCAGATCTACTGCATCAGGCGATAATGAAAAGGACCTGGTGATTGTCTAATTTTTAGTTGAAAATGAAAATTTCTACTGTCAAATAGTCGATGTATCCGTATGGTCAGACGTAGATTTTATAAAAATAATACGAAATTACTTATTCTATGCAAAGTACAATATAATTCCCTTCATATAACCAAATCAATTTCAAATTCAGAGGCTGAAAGAAGGGCAATTATTCGCAATGAGCCTGCCAATTTCAACCAGATGATTAAACGTCGAGATTCCTCGGCAGAAAGAAAGCAAAATCAGGCGCGGCCTCGTTTGTCTAACATCCATAACCATGTCAAAACAAGACGTTTTAATTGCCAAGCTACCCACGGCTGCTTTTCATTTCGTCCGACCTCGATTTTTCCTGCATTGTTGACTGTCCACACTCTCTCTCTTTCTCTCTCTCTCTCTCTCTCTCTCTCTCTCTCTGCTTATTCGCATGGTTATGCTAATTGTTTGATTAGTGCTTCGAATGATTTGGTACGTTTCTACGTGCTTATTGTTATTTTTCTTGTTACTATTGATCAAAGTTTTAATTTCCTTTTTTAAAATGTCACTGTAAATTATATTTTCAAAAAGAATTCGTTATTCTTGGCGTGATGGCATCCGCCATACAACTTGTAAAAGAAAATTTTTTTAGATTAATAATATCTTCTAAAATTGAAGCTCTAAGAAAATTTTCTTGAAAAAGAATGACATTTCTATTCTAAGTATGTACTTAGTTTAAAAAAGTTTTCATGTTATGCAAGATTTATTTAATGATGAAACATTGAACAATTGAGATATTTTATTTATGCCATCATGTAAATTAAAGTTCAAATACGGTATCACAACTTTATAGCCACGTTGATGTAAAATTGAAGATTTGAGTATAAAATATCGAACATCAGAGACGCATAACACACGAAAGATGTAATAACTCTATCAGTCAGCAAACTTCGCTGATTTGAGTTGGAGTATATATACCGCCAACTTAGATGTAAAATAGATATCGACACTCTGTCAGCTATAACGAGATCAGCATCGTCTGATGTTGTTATATACTCAAAATCCTATCGATAGAAGTACTACGGGGCTAAAGCTCGTTATCAAGAGCGAAGAATGGTACACGCGCGAAAACAATTTTCCAAGCGATTGTCGGCGAGCGTAATGTGTGGTGCACGCGTGCGCATTAAACTTATTCAATTATCTTTGCGACAAGTGTAGAATTCGTTTGGTGTTCGAGTGTAAGTGCGTGGAAAGCAACTTTTAGCCCCAATCAAAGTTTTGAACCGTGGCCGTTGACTTGGCATTGCTTCGTTTCGTAGGGATTATGCAACTTTGACAGATTGATAATTGATGTCATGGATTTCGGAAACCGCTATTTCAGTTGGCTGAATAAAACATTTACGTATACGTATGGGTGTGAATATGTCGATTCCGGTCATTTTCTTGTGTGTATTGTTCGATATCCTCGAGATTTTGACGTTGACGCGTAAGCCTATGTTGGACGGGTTTTTGTTCTGTGACTATAACAAGGGTATTTTTTTCGATCTGAAATTGATTTCTCTTTTCTGTTGTAGAACTGATGTCCAATTTTAATGATTTTTAAACTGTTTAAAATGATGCTTTTCATGGTAAAGTGAGCATTCCAATGTATTTTTAGTAAGCGTATTGATATAAAAACGTTTTGAAACTTTATTATCAAATACTTTTGTTCGTCGATTGTCGTATTAGGTTTTCCACAATATTTATAATCTCGTAAAAAGTTACTATGATAACAATCTCTTCTCAGAATTCGTTACATTGATGGAAATTTTTTTTACATTTTTCAAATGAAATTCGGTATAACATAACTTTTAAGTGAAAATTTTCAAAACATCTATCTCTCTAACATGTCCGGAAGATGAATGATTCCAATTTCACATCTTGAGAACATATTTTTTTATTTCTTTTTACTAGACTCTAATCTCTAGAGTTACATTTGCACAAGAATGCAGTCATATATTTTCATTTTTATTCTAATGAACGTTATTACTATGTAAAGTCTGCTCGTGTTCCCCGTAACTTGCAAGAAAAACTTTTCAAAGTTGTATTTCACTTCAAAACTTGGTGGATTCAATGAACCTGTTATTTCTCGCAAAAGCTCGCTGATGCAAAAATTATTCTGCAAAAGATTTAAGATTCTCTCTTTGCGACTATTGATACTAAACATTTTTATGAAAGCGTGAAAAATTTTATCTTGCGGAACTTTACTAGAAAGTCCAGTGGAATATTATCGCATACATATTTGGTGATACAAGCCATAGCGTAAATAGGAATATAGAAAGGCTGTTGCTAAGGTACTGAGCGTGTCATCGGGGTTGTTGACTAAACTCATCAGTAACATTGCAGAAACAACCCCTGTTTTTGTAGCTCCGAGTAAATTACAAAAAACAAATTCCATAAAATATTTCATGAATTTCAGAAATAATAAAAATGTAATGTAGGAAAAGCCACCAAGTGCTTGGTCATCCAATTATTAAACTTTTAAAAACTCAGCACTTTCTGCAATAATGCTTCGATGTTGTTATCGAGAGACCCAAGTAAATGTGCACGTGTTTGTCATTGAAAGTATATTAATAAGATAAAACGGTGATTAATGACAATAACAAATTAGCATAAAAACCATATCAGAAAAAAAATTGTAAAACAAGAGAAACAGTTGTTATTGTTTTTTGTTATCGAACTTGTTTGCCGTCTTGAAATCTCAGAGAAATGAAGATAAAATGACCAAGTTGCACCCGGAAAGGCGATTACACCAGAAAAGTTCGATACTGCAAGACAAGCTATAAAATAACGACTCCAAAAATAAGCAGGTGAGGTATATATAGTTTAAAGGGTCAGGAGGAGAACAAAAATTCAGTCAAGCGCAAGGACTTTGCTCCGCAAAAACAACACAAAGCGAGAAAAAGAACAAGCGATAGATCAGGATTTTATGAAACGCTTTATCTTGCTATTTCGCTCGAAGCAAGCTGTCGCTTCGCTTCATTGTCCTCGTTTCGAGTGGTACAGCCGTCCTCGTCGACAATGCGAATAAATCTGCAGTCGGCAGATAAAAAGTAAAATAATAGATGACCCAACTAATTTCTGATATATTCATTGTGGCTCGATGCTGTTTTAAAAGCTTACGCATCTGTTTTTCAAATATGTGCGAGTCTGTATTTCACTACTGCCGCGGAATGTATATTCGGAGAGAATTGCCGAGTCATAATTCAGATAAGCCAATGACCCGTGAATTACATGGGTTGAGCGAGCCAAAAAAAGTTTACCCACACTCGAGTACTGGGAAAGTGTAACACTTCACTTTTCGTTGCAATAAATCATCATTTCACATTAGTTATTGCGGTTGCGGTACTAAAGTAACGACAATCGCGTTAAATCAACTTCCTCGCTATATTCGATATCCATGCATATCTTTCTTTAAAAAAATAATAATAAATAACGGATGCTGCTTGTGAAAATTGCATTAAAAGTATATTGGCAAATTGGAATGAAATTAGATGAAATTTTTTGCGCACTGCGGGTATATTTTTGGATACGCCAAAATCTGTAGCTTTGTAGAAAAAGTTTTCTGAAGGTACATTCATCCTTGAAGCAGTCAAATTTATAACAACCGACTTGAGCACAGTGTCCCAATAAGATTCACTCGATGCACATCAGCAGCGCGAAAATTCGTCCTCGCACACATGAGCACGGCGATAACAAGCCGCATCAAATTGATTTCCTTGCACGATAGAAATCCTACTTCTCGTTCCAATTCACGAATGGCACAAAAGCCCATCGCTTTCAATTCTCAGCGGAGAGCAAACTCGAAGGTATGTAGTAGTAAGGGACATACGCTTTTAGCATCAGGATTAGCGTGTCGCACGACTGAATAATTGAACGGCTTGTTAGATATGAAAACTACTTTGCCTCTCTGATGCGATCCTCCTGCAACTTATCTTAGAGGTAGATATTCCGAGAATCGGAAGCTATCTGAGGATTTTAAAAATACTTTCGGCTACCTGAAATTCTGCTTACTCTACTTGGATTTGTATGTAAAGGCGATGATTATGCTTTGGCAAGAATATCGAACGCTCGAGTTTTCGGGAGAATATTCATGAAAGCATGGCAAATATTTGTTCGTTGGCTCTAAAATGTTAATATTTACACGCGTGAGAAAGGAAAAGGGGTAACGAGGAAAATATTCCACCATCGATATCGCATGCAAAGTAAACGCAATAAATTCACATTTTGTCTATCATTTTCATCACGTGCACATCAAGCGGACGAGGGCATAAACATTTTTCACTTTCACGGTGCTAATGCACCAAAAATAACAATAAAAAAAATCCAGTCCAACTCGAGAGAGCAACTTTTGCTGTTGCGTCGCCCATCGAAAAAGAAATATTTACGAAATATCCGTTTGTTCTCTCTCTCTCTCTCTCTCTCTCTCTCTCTCTCTCTCTCTCTCTCTCTCTCTATTTTGCTCTCTTTATTTATTTTTTTGTGCAAGTTATGAATTCCGTTTCACGCACGTGCAGAGCTTTATAGATCCCCTAGCGACTCCTAACTTCCTTGACTGAGCGGCGCGTAGTGCTATACAAGTCACTGGTGACTCGTATACGTGCGACATACTATAGAAAGCTACCAATTAAAACATCCCTTGAAAAATAAATGGCGGATATTCATGGATGTCATTCCTTGTTTTAATTAGTTCTCTCTCTCTATCTCTCTCTCTCTTTCTCTCTCTTTCTCTCTCTTTCTCGCTCTCTCACAGCTCTAATAATAAATACGTCGCGCAGAGGGTGATTGCAATGGCAGTCAAACTTTAACACTGTAAACTTGCTGCTTTTGTAACTTACATAGCAGTTGTACTATAAAATTGACACTGGATGTACGTACAGGATATAAAATGCATGTCAAACTTTTATTTGGTTTTAGTTTGAGTGGAGTCTGGAATTTAATAACTGTCGATTTACGTTCTGCTAACCATAGAACAATGAAGCCGCCACATAAACAATATACCCTCCAATCATTGTTTATAACGTAATACAAAACTCGTATAAAAAGACTGTTATCGTAGATTGAATGAACAATTTCTAGCTATCAAGCAAACAAAAACCCGCACAGCGTGCAAAAAGGGCGGCAAAAATTAAAAAATCGATCGGTAATATAACCTGAAAATGCAAAATCTCTCTTGGTGCTTGCTGCACACTATCGACATTCCGCAAGTGCACTTGGCCATTTATCTTCCTCGCGGGTGACACTGATAGCGCATTTGCAGTTTTCCCCAAGCAAAATATCCTTCTCGTGTTCCACCAGGAAACATTTCCTTTAAATGTATGTGTGTGCGCGTGTGTTTCGCAGCGTAAACTAAGCGTCGGCTGGTCATAAAGCCGCGCATCAAAGTGATATCGTATGTGTATACGGACCTCGAAGAGATCGAGCAAACATCGATATCCGTGAAGGCAGGAAGGCAGTACGTTTGGCTGCAAAATTGACGCGCACACAGTGCAAAAGGCACGACGTCGTGTCAACACGCGGCACAATCAACAAAGCGACGCACAAGGGCAAATTAGCTTGCTCCCCGATAATCCAGCGTTCTTGAAATGTGGCGCGCGCTACTCTTTGAGACCGCCGAGCCGTGCGAGCGTCGGCCACCTTTGCCATTGACGTTCCACTTATCGTTTTCCCAAGACCTCTTCGAAACTTTGCCGAAGAGACGTTTTATCATAACAATAACTCTCGAACTGATTGCTATGAAAGAGCAATCTAAGCGCGAAAGACGCGGCGATGGCCGAGAATATCCCAGCCGAGTTCAATGATTATCCTGCGCGAGAAAAGTGGGTCATGAGATTCCATTGCGCGAGAAAGGCACGTTGAGGACTCATTGGAAGGCTATCATGTCGTGCACCGATACGTACGCACACGCGCGCGCACACACGCACTCACACATCCACACACACAGAGAAGAAATAGCGGTGTACTTACCGTCATCTCGGAGCAAGGATGGTCGATGAAAGTCAATTCGGATTCCTCGCCGGCTAGCAGCACGCTCACCGATTTCTCGCCGGACTCATCGTCTGAAAGCACACATGCAACTGTCATGTGAGACGATATTCCTTCTGTTTCTATGTCGCATATTTGCTTTTACGCCCTCGAGCAGACAGAACTATATTCGTATGAGAGAGTGTGTCAAGATGGTACACACGCTGCTGCTGCAATTTGACAAACCTTACATAGCTTCAACTTGTGATATTGCTTTGGGAATTTGTATACTCACTTTTGAGCACAGGAATGTTTTTCGCTAGTCTGACATAGTTGCACACAGGCATGTTCATTGCTCTAGATTCGAGTTTGTGGAATTCACCCGACGCAAATATTTCTTTCGTAAAAGCAAACTATTCGAGACATGAAATCAATTAAACTTGGATTCAGTCGTCGTTAATAAAATTTACGCGACAGTGACCATTGAATTTACGTCTGGTTCCCGGCGTGCGATTGCAAAATTTATAGACGAAAAAGAGATCTATTTGCCCGATGACACGCTTGCATCTAAAGCGAAACATTATAACTCACCATTTGTCTTGCCACGAGTAATCATCAAGCAAAACACAGCACAAGCTTGAAAGCCCGCCCCTCGCGCATCCACTACTCCGAAGCCCCAAAATTAATAACATGCACGAAATCATCTCATAACCCTCGACGAAAGAAAAAAGAACCAACCAAACGCAGGGTAGGGACAAACGATGACAAATCTCTTTAGCAGTCTACTATCACGACCGTATCCTTAAGTATGCATGCACGATCAGGTCTGGCTCTCCCTCCTTCTCGCTGTTTTTTTCTTGCGGAAAATCGGGACTGGGCGATAAATCATTACGGACATTTCCGGCGCATAAGTCAACGCGCACTCACACACTTGAGTGTGCGAGGGTGTATGTGCGCGCGCGCACGCGCGCGTGTGTGTGTGAGCGAGCGAACGTTGGCGTTTTACGACGTTAGGTAGTAGCTTAATTGGTAGTAAAACTTTTCGACCTCGTCACTAGTTGCTGTGCCGCGCGCTCGCGTTTGACGTGGAGCTTCTGCCGCTCGTAAATTAAACGTGCGAACCCTCTACATATATATATAGTATATCAACCCCGTCAACCTTTTTTATGCACTTTGCTGTATTTACGTTGTTTCGTATGAAAATACAAGTAGTGATTGTCTTACATTCGAATAGATAGTTTCATTGATTCTATTTGTAGAGTACATTAACCTCACGGAATATCGAATATGGTAGTAAATTTTATTGAATAGCTGCATCATTCGTGTTATTGAAATTAAGACACGTGTCACTCCTTTAAGTACGAACCTTCTCAATACAGCAATCAACCGTCGAGATGGTGAGTGCGCGTGAAAAAGCTTTCATCGTTCTCGAACGTAATAAAGTACGCTACATTATAAAAGCAAGCACTATTACGATTTTAATTGGAATTTTTTCTTGGCGCGCGTTAAAGCAGTGCTCGAGTAAAAACAACGAAATCAAAGCACAAAATTAGCACTTTTGTCGCCGCGCGGCCACTCGTAAAGAATATAGAAACACAAGTGCCCGAGCGATGGAAAGGAAATTGGAGGGATTTTCGTGAGCTCGCTTAATTGCGCTTATTAGAGTTCGTTATTGTTCAGATACGCGTAAAAGCGAGAACGAGCGATGATTTGCTCACTCGTGCAATAAGATTTAATTGTGCAATTTGGCTCGCGTATGTGCCTAGTACTGTTAATTAAGGCGACAAGCATATTTGTTAAAAAAAAAAAGAAAACCGGAAGAGAAAGAACCTCCGACTGCACGAGCAGAAGCATTATATAGTCACTTTTAGTCCAATCGAGGAAGTCACTCATTCGCGTGTTTGTTCACTTTATTTAGAGTAAAATATGTATGTTCGCGCCGTATACGTGCCAGGTGTTAGCAAATTTGAGCGCGCTTTCACCTTTACTTTGGTAATCATCTTTTCTGAACAACCCCGTATGTCGTTGCCATGTAGGCCAAAGGCCGCTGCCTAAGCGAGGCTACAGAGAGTAGGAGAGAGAGATATAGCAACAAACTAGCGTAAAACCCATTAACACTAACACGTGTCTGTCTCGCATAAATCTTAATTTTATGAGAAGAGAGCTGTGACGACAACCGATAGCCCGCTCGGCCTCTTTATCTCTTTGGCTTATTTCGCGTCTTCTGATTGGACCTACGCAAAGAGGCCCATGGGTGGGGAGTTGCTCCCTTTGCTCGCAATGGCGAAGCGCTGTCGGGAGGCCAGTCAGTCTCTCAGGAAAATTTGGGCCTTTAGCGTGCGTTCTCGTCTGAAATCTCTTATCCTCGGGTCCAACAGTTTTACTCCGTCAAGTGCCTATCGTTCGATCTATGGCATTCACGCGAGAGTGTATCCAGCGTCATCTTGGCGATTACGTGCGGCTATCTTCGATGCCTACCTAGCTGAGGGTACGCCGCGTCTTCTAAAGTTTGACTTCCTCTCAACGGCATCGGGCCTCTTCCATCAAAGGGCCGCGGACTGCGTTGTGCTGTGGGTTTGGGAACACTCTCCCTACTTGGGTGAATATCTTACCGCTGATACGCGTGTCGAGCTGGTAAGAATTTTGTGAATGGCCATTCAACTCGCATTTTGTACAGGATAAGCGAGCATTCGTAAATTTATTTATCCGCTTTAAATAATTTCTAAATTATATTTTGTTTATTTCCATTGTAAAGATACCCTGAATTTAAATGGCTTTTTCTTCGTTCCAGTATTAAGTTTTTTTATAATGGCTGAATTTCAGGCTTTTAGTGTAGTTTGATTGTATTTTATATTAAATTTATTATTTCATTCAAGAGCCAAGTTTCTATTTAAAACGACAATGTTCCATTTAATCGTTCACACCTGCCCCCAAGCCGCCCATCCTGTCATTAAAGATAGTTTCTACTTAATTTAATCTTATTCCTTTTTTCTTTCTCTTTTCTCGAATTATAATGTTTAGATTAAACACTATGTTATAATATAATATGCTTTTGTTTTGTAAAAGCTTTTTGACATCAAGCGATTTTTTTATGTAATATATAAATCGAGTTTAAACTTTATCGCGAAACTTTACCTGTACACAAAATTCGTTTATTGAACGGAACATACTCAATTACAATGTTTACAATCTGGTTAAGCAAGAGAAAATAGATTTAGCGCCTAGGCTGCGTAATGTTATCACACAAATATTGCAACACAGCAAAACTGTCATCATGCCGGCAACAATGAGAAAAATCAAATTAGGCTATCGCAATTGAATTTCAAATCGAAGCCAACTTGACCGGACAACTACTATGTGCAAGGAGAGAGGAAGAGAAACGATGAAATTTCCGTCGCGCTCGCAGGTAAAAATACATCCGGAATTTCTCTACAAAACACTGCTCTGTTTGCATGTGGCTATTTTATTTCGAAAAGTTTCAAATGAGAAAAACACTTTTTTCTCTGTTGTCAGATACGTTGTGCGTGCATGTCTACCAGTTTCCATTGACGGGAGTTCTAATTTGGTGTTTTGGGTAAATAGAAACTCGACGGGTAACAAAAACATGTTTTATTTGAATGTTCGGTACCGCAGAGCGAAGTTTTTTTTTGTAAATCAAAAATCTAGCCGAAATAATTTCACACGATTGAAAATTGTCAATTTTGTACTTTAGCATTGCATAATGTAACTTTTTTCCCCAATTATCTATCGTCAATATTACCGTGGCGTAAATATGAAAGAAGAAATAAAAAAGCGGAACAAGTCCATTAGAAAACAAATAAGAGGCGCACAAATGGAAGATGGAAAATCCATTTTCCATAGTGATTCGACGTTTTATTGACATTCGCGAATGAATGCACACACGCACGTCCGAATAAGAATCAATCGATTTATATCAATCATTTTGTATTTCAAAATTGACGTTACCCCAACAATTATGCGTCGTGTCAAAAGACGATCGATTTCAATTTATGCATTGGGTCAAAAAATGTATGAAACAGCCGATGAAAAGGAAAAAAAGAAAGAAATATCCAATAAACGGCATCTTGCTTCATCAAACAGCAGTAGCAGCAAAAAAAGCGCAAGAGCTGTCCTTGCTCGTGTTGATGGAAGAAGCAAGAACCGGAATAAGCCGGCTCAGCTTTTTCTTTTTCTCATCTCGCTTGCGCTTGCAATAATCCCGCGAAACTTATCGGGCCGGCAATGATAAGGTCTCTTGGAGTGTGCGCGAATCTTTGCGTTTTTTCCTCTCTCTCGCTCTCGGTCCCGTGTCGCTCATAAAATGAAATAAACTTACGTCGTGATTTCATTGGCTTTTCTTTCCTTTTTTTTCTTTCGAAAGCTCGGATTGTGTGGGTTCTTGAGATTTCTTTTCGCCCGCGCACATGTCTGGTAGGAAATTGCGAGACGACATTTTTTTTCGAATACGAAGGTGGATTCGCTTACTACTCGCGAACAACTCTCGGGTATAGGCTCAAAAAAAACTGAGCATCAATTTAATTTTATCAACCTTTTATAAAACATTAATAATTTTCTCTACTGAAAGGGGCATCTTTATGAACTTGTTTATAAAAGGCCGTAAATGTACATTGATAGAGCTTGGTTATACAGACTTTAAGTAAACAAATCTATAATAACTTTTAATCGAAAAACATTCCTTCCAAATTGTTGTTTGTTTTGTTTCCTGAAATTCATTTATAAAAGCTTTTCTATAATTCATTTATAAAAACTTGCCAGCTCAAAACAATATTTTTATTAAAAATCTACAGAAAGCAATTTTCGGCGCTGTATTTTGCAATACATTATTTTAGCACATTCCTCTCAAACAGTTTTCAAAGCAAAAATATACACGTTGGATATTAATATGTTTATCAAAAGTCAACAGCGTCGCGAAGTCAACTCATACTCCATATATTTTCCATAGATTAACAAAAAAAGAAAGAAAATTAAAGCTTACCAATAGACGTATCGTAGGCATGTAGGTACTCAGAGGTCATGAACTGCGACACGAGGGAACTTTTGCCAACAGCCGCAGATCCAACCATGAGAACGCGGTATGGTGCTGGTCCCTGGGAGGCACTGCTTTCTCTCGAGCTGGCTAGTGAGCCGGTGGCCGAGTTACGCGCTGTGCCGGGATACGAGGCGGTCAAGTGCTCGGTACTGTTAAACCATGTAATTTTCATTATTATATTGCTCATAGACGCTTACCTTGCTCCCGCTCCACCCTATTGTTAATTCTCCATCGCGTTCGGTTTCATTTTGCAAAATAATGAGGCGCTGCTGCTCTGTTCATATTTCTGCCATGTGTTTTACTTTTTAATTGTAAATTTCACTAGAGCGTTTGATCGATGTGTTTAATATTCAGATTAACTTTTAATAATCGAGTAATGGAAGAATATTTGTTTTGCCGAGAATGAAATGTCAAATTGAAAAATGACTCGTATGCGTAATTATTGATATTAACTCATAATATGAAATTAGCGCGTAGATTAGTATATAAAAATACCTTAAGAACTAGTGACTGACTTATATATGTACAATTTTCTAATAAAACTGAATCGATATTGACGACAAATATAAAATAGATGAAAGTATGCGAGAAAAATGCAAAATCAATAAAACTTGAGGCAACAAAACTCCGGCTACAAAACTGAGTTACCCTTTTCTTTCTTCAAATTTGCAAGAAAACACTTCGAAGAACTATAACCTCAAGTCGATCAGCATAACACGCACACACACGTAAATGTCATAAATGGTGTCAAGCCCAACAATAGATTGTCAAACATGTAACGTATATGCTTTTCAATAGCTTTTACGAGACACGATAATCACGTCAAATACAATAAGACGGAGAAAGGAAAAAAGCTCCCACGAGATATAGAAAAAAAAAGCTTCTACTCGATTACCTCCACAGTTCCGTGATAAGAAGCTACACACTCAAGCGAAATCGTATAACTATAGAGCGTCGAACCCTTAGCCTAAAAGTAGAGTAGAGAAAAATTGTTGGCCATGAGATTTTATCGCCCGAGCATCGATGAGTTATTTGCCACTAATAAACTTACGTATTTTATTGCCTGAAATATATATTTTTACATTGTTGTATACAAACACAACGTTTTTTTCTTCTAGCTGAGTGCAATTTTCGCATAAAAAAATTATATATTTTTCATAATGAATCATTATCGTGAGAAATGATTAGAGAGATGAGTCATCGCATTACACCAGAGCACGCTTGCATAATAATAAAAGTTATCAGCACACAATCGCATTCAGAAATTTCCATAAAAATTGACGCGAAGACACCGATAACATCATAATATCATAAGTAGCTCGTCGAATAAATCCAGAAGCCGACAGAAAAATTGGTAACATTATCCGAAAAGAAGCAAGCGTCCTATTCTTTTCTAAGTCTTCCTTAAAATAATACGTTATCTTCCCTGAAATTTTTTTTCCAACTTAAAAATGCTGATTGATGCGGCAATAGGGAAGACTAATATTCTTGATTCGTGCGTCATAACGTAGATCGATAAGGAGAGTGTACGCGTCTTAAACAATAATCGTAAATCAGAGAGAGAGGCCGTCTTTTCCGGGGCTTATCTGCATGTGCTACTCCCCTCTCCTTTTGTGGCGGTCGGTCGACGCTACTGTCACTCGAATTTACCGCTCGGCGGATTAACCGCCGTAAACCCCACTCCCCCTGTCGTGTGACGTTGCGGTTGCCCAGCAAACCTCCGCATTTCTGATGGTCCTTTTTTTACGCTGATGGAAGGATTAACTCTATTTTATCCTTTATAAATTATTGCTTGTTCTTCGTATATGGCGCACGCACTTGGAAATTGCTGATTTCAATTTGTCATATTTCTGGTATATATGAATTTGCGAGAGTAAGAGATGAAAATTGTGACTTTGTAATTGAGATTTATTGCGATTCACGTTCGTATAAATATATTCTGAGTGAAATGAAAAGGATATCCGCTTAGACTAACGTTCGAACAATGCTCTTTTCTTTATTGTTCGAATATTTATTCGAATAATCTTTTATCTAGATTATGCTTGAATAAATACAGCGTTAGAGTAGGATCACTTATACTAGAATTATAAAGTATGGACCTTATTTTTTGTAAGAATTCTCTGACGTTGCAAAACTTTTGAAAAATTATAACGGCTACGCGAAAGTATCGATATTAAAAATACTTATTTTTGTAAACATTCTTAAATCCTTTTATCGTGAATACGAAGCTCAATCTTCGCAATTTACGAATAATATGTGTATTTTGATATAATGACATCTAATAGTAAAATATATATGTATACATTTTAATTAATTGCGTCACTGCGTAAGATAACATTAAATATTTTCTTACAGCTTCTTAAAGCTTCAAATCCGTGAGTTATGTATACAAATATTTTTCAAAAATTTACTTTCTTTACATTAATTAACGTAATCGTTACACAGAAGAATGATAACAATGTTAAATCACAAAATATATCATGTTTTCTATTTTACGAATAGAAACTATTATATAAAATACGCGACAATAAATTTTAATAGTCTATGTGCACTTCCTTCAAAGATATATTTTAATGAAAATAAGTTAATTACATTCTTATCGGTGACAAAGTGTATTATTTTTATATTAATGAGTATTCAAGAATTCAAGGTATAAAATGGACTAATTTGCTAAATATTGTTAGTTATATCACAGCTATAATATACTGAAATATTGTCAACATTTTTAGCACTGTGAGTAATCGTTACACTTTCAAATTCCCTCCAAGATACATTTTAGTTCACACGGCTTAACTGTTTCCATTTTTCCAAATATTAATTATTTAAAACCTTTATATTCGTTTCTATTATCTTTTTTCTTTATTCGAAAAAAATGTTGAAGCTTTTGAATGATAATGTAGGCATTTTCATGAATGAAAAATTAATAGCCGTATATTTATTTTTATCGTTTATCTATCAAAAACTGTCTGCAATTAAAATTTCTAATGATTATTCGACTTAATTAGAATGTATGTATTATAAAAGACTTTAAATTTATTCATCAGCTTAAAGTTAAGAAAAAAATTTTAATTTACATTCCTTTTGTTTTTCTACAGCATTCTTTTCGTTACCCTGACTATTTTCTGGACATCCGCTGAGGCGTGTTATAATAAATATCAAGATGATGTGATCGATGCCACGACTAAATGGGCTGTTGAAGAAATGCATGATTTGTCAGAGCCTTATAAGTCACATTACCAGCAGATTGAATTCAGCCAAAAATAAACACTAGGAAAATGTTGGTGAATACTTTAAGTATATTCAGCAAACAATGGTAGAGTTCGTATCTGAGTTCATGCAGTCCAAAAAGAAGCGTAATATTCACGGTGATAATGATGACATTTTTAAAAAAGTTCAGAAAGTAAGCAATTTGTTTACTAAAATTTACTAATTGAAAAAAATTAAGAATATGTTTTTTGTCATCCATTTTCATTACTAATATTATGTAGAGTTACTATCGTCTGTATTTTAAATAAATATATGTATATGTGTTTGTATGTGTGCAAATATCAGCGATCGAATATATTATTGGTAAACACGAAAATTTCAGGTCTCGTATTATCTATTTATCTTACCGTTGTTTAGGCATTTGTTCAACGTTCCATGTATATAATGGAAAATATTGTACACGTAGTATTATGGTCAACGACTAATGCATAAATGCTATGATGTATTTGACATTGCCGTATAACACAATTCTTAATATTCGTGGTATCATCAAGACTCTCGGTAGCGAGTCACATGCGAATAAACAAGAAGTAACTATGAAGTAGCACAAAACTTATTATCTTATACAGTAAGATATCAGTTCCGGGCTCCGCCCAAAGTCACTTACTTTTTCTGTCACTTCCACACAACCTCGCGATATGCCTAATAGCGTAAACTTTATGCTACGCGTTATCACCCGGAAAAGGTTTTAACTCGATTGATACAGTTCTGAGAGACCTATTTACATTATAAGACTTTTAATATGATCTGTTTTTACTCTTTACCGGTGCAGATTTTTGTAGTTTACTTATTCTAATTATAATACGCCAATCAGTTCTATTAATCATATCGTAGAGACGAAACAAATCCGTGTAGGTAATGAAGAATAACTTACAAATGCTTCTTCAACGGTAAGAGGAAGTTCTTTAGCTGTTACTTTCGGACGTAAATATCTATCAGTGTTTACTATAAGGGATTTGCCGGGGCGACAAATCTTAAGTATTCGGATTTATTAATATTTATGATACTTGTACATCAAGTGCTGTGAGAAATTAACGCATAGGAATTATAATTTTGATTGTGACCATAAAGCGAAAGTTTTAAACATCAACGACCGTCGGTTTTATTATTTGTTGAGACATATTTTATTTATGAATTTCAAAAACTTTCTCGATACTCCTCCGTGCGCAAGGAATCGACTTACACAGAGTCAGGAAAGCAAGAGTGCTTCAAATCTAGTCTCGCACACATCGTATTGGAAAATTGATTTTGAAACAGTCACTATAGGCACCTGCACCCTTTTCGCGAACCAATTTTACCTTTTCTGAAAGGTGTGCATGTGGGTTGGGTTTACAACACTTGAACATTTCTATTGTGCTACCCCATTCCTTTTTGTGCTATTCATTTCCAATACAGCAGATATTTTTTAAAATTTAAGATTGCATATACGTTCATCTTCGATAGCTTACCGTCATTAAATATATTCGAGATTTCATTCTTTAAATATTTATTATTATATCGTGCACACTTTTACCAAACGTTTTTCTCATTAAACTTTATTGAAATTTTACGGTTCTTAAATCTTTAGTGTTGGTAATAAAATTATAGAATACAATGAAAACATCAGAAATTGCCTAAAATTCTATTTCAACATACTATAATTATTTTCGTAAAGTTCTTTTTGTTACATTGGTCGTTTCCTGTTCATCAGCTGATACTCACTAGAATAAATATCAAGATGTTATGATTGATTAAGTGGACATTCAAGGAAGTGCCTGACGTGCCCCATATTTACAAAATACGTATTACTAATAAATTTAACGAAGCCACCAACTTTGGTGAATATTTTGTGCATCTCAAACGAAACATAAGGGCCTTCCGCAATGAAGTGAAACGCATAAAGCATTCTGCAAGTCAAAATGATTTATATTATAAGATGTTCTGGGAGAACAATTGTGGTGAATATTAGTCTGTACCCAACGCTGTTACTCGTTTGGATCGACAATCAAATATCTTTTAAAATAATGATTAGAAGTAACTTTTTTATCCAAGTAATTTCAATGTTAACGTATTGATGATTTATGCTGAAGTGAATAAACGTAACAGCAATCGGACGTAATATGTCTTTTTATTATCTTGACATTGCAACTTTATTATGATTATCGCTTGAAAAAAATCATTAAGATGTAAGAGCTTATAGATTATACGCTTACATAGCTTTTAATTATCATTATTATGAAATAAAATGTGCTTGCGATTCAATGGGAAACCTACATTAAATTAAAATTATTTTGTCTCCTCTTTTGTCACGGAAATTACTTTAGAAACAGTTAGTATCGCTCAGTACGTAAAAGTCTTTTGCAATGTGAATAGTCATTGGATAAGAGACGGTCAAAAGGTCATACAATAAAATTTAAAAGTTATTTCAACTAACGAGCATTTAATACTGTGTTTGCGGAATATCGTTTTGGATTATCTGTAGCCATATCATTTGATTGATAAAAAAAAATTATGCTCGTAAACAAGGACAATTCTTTTTTTTTCTGAAAAAACAGTGATAACTGGTAGACAAATAAAGCATTTAGTGCACTATAAAATAAACGTTCATACCTTAGTTACATCATCAGTCTAGTAAATCGTCTGCTTTAGTCAAAATGAAGTATTCAACTCTGTGAGTATTAGCCTTTATTAGATCTGAGATCAAGTTTACTTCAGAATCGATCTTATTTCATACCTCCTCACTGATATAGCATTTTTATCTTACTATGACAATGTTGCATTTAAAATTGAATTTCTTTTTTTGTGATTTTTAGATCTTCGAAAACTAATCGTAGATATAAAAATATTTTATCATATCAAAATTGTATTAACTTGTCGTCTCGATTATTATTATAATAATTCTCGTTAAAACTTAAAACCTTATTAAATGGTATGACATTTAATTTACAATCATACAAAATCAATTCTTGTACATTTTTAATTCACTTTAAGGTTCTCTTCATTACGATGGTCGTTTTCTGGTCATCGATTGAAGCTCGCTACAATAAATATCAAAATGACGTGATCAATGCAATGAATAACTGGACTATTGAAGAAATCCGTGGTTTACAAGAACCATACAAAACTCGTCTTACCAAGAAATTAAACGAAGTCAAGAACAGAAAATGGGAAAATCTTGCTGAATACTTTATGTATATCCAACGAATCATGATAGACTTTATGACAGAATTAAAGCGTTCCAAACGTTCAATTCAGTATGATGTTGATAGACCAAATATTTTCGAAACATTACAAAGAATCAGCAGTGTATTTGATAATGGTATACCCGTTCATGGTTAAAAAAAACAAAAAATAAATGTTAACTATTGCATACAATTTATATGTAAAGAAGCATGATGAATTTCTTGATTAGGTAATTACACCGTAAATACTACGGCATTACGAAATATCCACTTTATTGGTAAGTGTTCTGAAGCCTACAAATCAACCTATTCGTCGAATAGTGCTCCAAATCAATTACATCTACAATATACCAATTACTTAATATACCAATCATTCGCGCACAATAAAATACATGAATTAATTTTTTCGTCGAAGGTATGAACGACATTCGCAGAGCGATCAATGGAATAGAATCGAAATTGCATTGCTTTCGGATTTAGCTACGTAACTTCTCTCTCTCTCTCTCTCCCTCAGCATTCGCTGTAATGCTCACGCGCTGTATGCTCACCGTACAATTGGAAATTGTTTGGATAGATAAGATAATGCAAAGTTTGCAGAGAGAAGGGAGAGGGAGAAGAAACTCTGACTGTATAACTAGATGGCGATCCTGGCAATTTCCATTCACGGTCTCTTAGCAGTCGGTACCCAAATAATCCGCATACTCTTTTGTAAGTGTCGCAGAATGAAACGAGTGGCTCGACCCCTCCGTGAATAAACATAATCTTTATCATCGCGGGAAATGTAGACGTTTCGTTTTCAGCTCTCTGACGTAGACGAGCAATCAGTCGTCTTTTGTTATTGTTTTCCTTTCTTTATCAAGTGTACTCTCTCGTTAATTGGGGAACGTGCATTAGACGAGGTATTTGTGTTGCGCGATCATAAAAATGCCCAAGCTCACATCTCGCATGTCGCTGTACCCGCGTTCACGCAAGAGAAACGGAGAGGGGCCCACTCATTCATAAAAAGTCACGTCGTCGACGGATCAGCCGTTCGTAACGGGACGCGAGCAGCGAGCCAGTGTTTACACGAACTCATCCGCAACTCATTTTTCATGGAAACTCAGCCTCATCAATCTCGCCCTCTAGAATGCACTTGCCTATAGCCTCGGCCATCCATAACGGCTATGTAGAGGAGAAGCCTGCGCGAAAATCAATTTTCCGTCAAGCCCATTTATAAGTTTTGCGCGTATACGAGAAGCCGCCTTTGCCGCACAACTGACCCGACTAATTCTGTTGGCCAAAAAGAAGGCTAACCGAGGTTGTGTGTTTTGAGAGAACGAGACCATTCAGGTGTATACTTTAACGAGGCTTTTAACCAAGGCTTCTTCTCTCTTCTTTTGCTTTTATAAGCCCCTATGTTCACAGCAAGCACACAAGATGACATGATGGAAATTCTCGCGTAAGTCTATTTTCTGCACGCTTTAGGTCGATGCAATATAACGTAGCTATACCTATAAGGTTTTCAGAATAAACGGCTTTATTTCACCGTGATTTCGCAAAATTCCATTCAAACTTGTTCTCTCATTTATTTTCATCCTTATTAATTCACGTCATATAAGAATTTGGTTTTTCTCACCTTACGCATCAATTAATACAATTGTCAATATCAATTGATAATCAATACGATATAATTATGCTCCTATGAATATTCATATTTAGTATAATCAAGCTTATTGCAGATTTCGTAAATACATTAATGAAAATAATGCACACCGAGCAGTAATCCATATCGTTAAGTGTCTGATTATGTGTCTCTGCTTAAATAAAAAAAATCTCAAACCATTCCCAATCTACGAAAGAGACTAAATAGGAACAAATTCCATGGCAACTTAATTCACTTCATCCTTGAAAAAATGGTAGATAATCCAGTGAGTAGTAAAAGAAATTGAAATAAAAAGAAGAAAAGCAAATCTCGAGGAGATGCAGCATATGTATGAGCTCGAAGTAAACGAGACAGAAAGTGAAGTGCGACTCAAAGAAGAGCAGAGAGAATACAGAGAAATGCTACGAGCGAGGGAAACAAGTTAAGAAATAAGCCGACGGTTGCTTGGTAATAAATCTGATGGTGGATAAGACATCGGAATGACGCACGAGCATGCGACCCGGTGCAATTTCCTGGACACCAAGTAACCCATGTCACAGCTGACAATCAAATAAACTTGTCTTATAGAAATTCGATTTTTTTCCGCTACACATCTCAACATAATACGTATTATTATGGTCGATATAAACGTCCATTTTTGAAAATACACTTTAAGTGCGGTTCGTACTTATTTTGTTCCGAATCGAGATAAAACAGATGCTGCGGGGCATTATAGGTCATTCACCTGGGCTCGTGTGGATTTTCCCAAAGCGAATCTGATTGCGAGAGATGCGCCGGTGTCAAGGAAATTTCCGAGCCTTACGACGCGCACGTGTTCGGCTGAACTTGTCGTTTCTTTCCCTGTATGAAAGGAAGACATCTTTTCATCACGTTTACGACACCTGGTCGAATTTTTTTACGATCGGGGAAAACCCAATGTCCAGCCGGCCGATAAAGATAAAAACCGAGAGACGTATTTCTCGGGTACCGGCACGATAATTAGTCGGTGATGCGTCCGCCGGAGAACTTGAAAAAAGAAGCGTATTAGCTGCTTTGTAATCGCCGTCCCCCTCAAAATAATGAAAATGTAACAGCTCGCAGCGGATTATTATATGTGAGCGTGCGGGTATCAAAGGCGATTTTCTATGTGTAAGAAACATTCTCGGCCACGCGTAAAACCAACTCCTTCGCGAAAAACAAACCTATCGCAAAATCGACACCACCTCTCCCGAATTACGCGTATGAGTACTTACGAAAGTAAGACGGCTCATCATGCCCCGAACGGAACACGCTACGGTCTTAGAGAAAAGCGGAATCCCTCCCTGCGGAAAATTGAGCATCTAGCGAGGGGATGATGATGCACGACGCCTTATTGACAGAAAGCCTTTGGGCCTGAAGTAGAGGTAGAGAGCCAAGGAGGGAAAGAAAACCCCTTGATACAACCGGTCGGGCACTCCCGTTAGTTGTGTTCCGTCCTCTGACGCAAGTGGATCATCGTTTAGCGCCTCTCCGAGAGAGACTAAGTGTAAACTTTCTGGTCTTTTGATTTCTTGTATAAAAGCGTTCTAATGTTATTGTGCAAAAGTTTCAGTGTGCAATGCAAACAAGATATGAAAAAAGAACACATTCCTTTGTTTCTCGCTATTTTTACCTCAATATATTTTCTTAACTTTTGCAGTGCTAATATCGTTAATTATATTGCCCTAGTTTTACTGGAAAACCATGAGCAAAAGTTTACTTAAACTAGGAAATTCGTAGGTAGAATTAGGAGAAATTCGTAGATAAACAGTAGTAATTTCCTCTTGGCGTTTCCGTATGATTTCCCACGTAAAAGGAGAACATTAAATTCTAAGTTTACACATTGACATCGACGGAATATTTTTCTCAAGATTTTTCACACTTCGTTAAATTGTTAAATTCAATGTACGAAAATAAGCCCGGATAGAAAAAAACTTATAGACGAAACATTGCTCAAACTTTTATCTTCGAAGTAAAATAATTCGTATTATCAACGTTGGCTTTTTATAAAATCGAAAAAATAAATAAATATAACACAAATATGGATCATGTCATTGATAACGTAGAAAATGTAGCATATCATTGTTATTTACGCTCCGAACTCAAATACAAAACTTTATCGCATCCAATAGACTCGTATTCAGACCTCAAGATCCACCTTCAATTGTGGGCAATTTACACAAGTAATTCAATTAACACTAGTTGGCACACCACATGCACAATAGCCAATCAGCATTGTTGAAGACTCGATAACCTGGAGCACGCAGGCACAAAGTTGGAAATCTTGGTAGTGGTAGACAGGGAGGAGCTGCAACTTTGGCCCGATTCTCTAAAGTCAAACACGTGTGTCTACGTCGCCTCATCGCCACACGTAAACTCACGCGTTCGATCTAGAGCCTCGGACGCTGCTGTTTATCTTGCTGAAAATCTCCGTCGGTCGGTCCGCCATTGCTATTAAGCTGCTCCAATTGACATCAATTTGGCGTCACTAATTCTACGTACATTCGTTCGATGATGCACTGATTCAGGATGTGACTGCCTCGCGTTTCGTGAATATTCGCGCCGTCGAAATATTGAAATATTCGAGAATTCGTTTCGTGCAGATGAATAAAATATCTTACAATCGCACCAAGTTAATTCTAACAAAAACTAAACATTCATTTATATACAACACACACGCGTACGACGATACACTTTCACGCAAGTACGATAAAGAAAACACGAAAGTACATTGGAAAATAACTCGAATATACGTACAAGAGAAACTTGGATTAAAAAATCCGCGTGATATTGAGAAATAAGAAAAAATAACGTGTAATTTAAAGATTCCAATATCAAAGCAGCCCCATATGTATATATACATACATACACACGTAGATCTGCATATGCATACAGGCGAAGTTCTGTTGAGCGGCATGAATATGCGTCCCACAATTACTTTTCGTCGCGTATATGTATTCGCGCGTGGAGAATTCGATGCACATGCTAATGCGATACCTCTGCGATGTGGATAATTGATTTAGCTACATACTTCAATATGGAACATACCGCGAGCGCGGCGCGTCTAAAATGTCGTGATCCCGAATCGTAAAGGGGTAGGTCTTGCGAGGATGATGCAACTCATTTTGGATGCACAATTCTAATGTACATGTATTCCACGTGCGAGAAGGATGATTTTTAATAAGTTCAATTTTACCTAAGTTCCATTTTTTTCGCGACTAATTCACAAACATTTCCATTTACTCGGACATTTGCAGGAAAAGGAAGAAAGTCGTTAAAAAATAATAATATATTGAAATTTTCCTTTTCCAATGAAATTTTATTTACCTAACTAATATCTGATGAATCTCCTATATTTGGTCGTTAGTTGATAGAACTGTATGGATCATGTTACTTCGTAAAGCCAAGGGTATAGGGGTATGTGACTCCCTAATACCATAACATTGATAACACAAATAGGATCTCCCCCGAAAGCTATTAACCTTTTACGAATATAATAATATTACTTCAGGCATGCATAGCATGTTCGCAAGATCAGTAACACTAAACCTCAATATCTATTCAATATGATTATAAAACTACAATACATTGGAAAATATCACAAACAACTGTTAATTAAACGGTAAAGTAAATAAATAGCCAAGAGGTGAATTTAATTACGTGGAATCTACGTATCTATTAAATTCAAATTGAATAGAAAACCCATTTCCATTTTCCACTGGTTCAGTTTCTCTCGTATGCTGGTCACTTTAACGCGCCACCCTCCTTGGTGATAGAAAGAGAGAGAGAGAGAGAGAGAGAGAGAGAGAGAGAGAGAGAGAGAGAGAGAGAGAGAGAGAGAGTTGATCTTGTTGAGATAAACTTGGAAAGACTTGGAAATCGGCTTTAGCGTCGTCCCTTTTAGTTTCGATTCGGAGGTGTTTCAACTCGATATTTTTTCTCTTACTCGTTTGAATTATTTTGCATTTCACGCGCCTTCGGAAAACTTATCGTGGGCAAAAGAAAATTTCTGGACTGTGAGTGTATTTTACACCATCAGTTAAATATTTAAGCTAATGCAAATGTACTGTGCGCTGCTTTTCAATGTCTCACATTCAAATCAACAAGCAACGCACATTGTTTTTTTTATCCTGGAGAATGAGGGGAAAAACTGTGATTACGTTTTCATGTCATTTCGATTTTTACATTTATTGGAATACCAAACTTTGATTTTGATATATACATTTTTATCTTCGATGCCAATGTATTTATTTAATCGTGTATAGAGTTTACTTATGTATTCAAAAATACACATTTCATTCAATACCATTTTCAGAAAACAATCAGAAAATCATTTTACTTTTCAATTCACGTAATAATAATGATTGTTTAATTTTCACTATTTATTCAAACTACTGGTCATTTTCATTGTCTCTATTTAAATATTTTCTCTCAAATATCAAAGTAAGGCAATCGCAACAAAATCAATCAATCAGATAGCCGCAGTTGTAGGATTTTTATAACTAAGGGAGGCCTTAGTTCGATTTCTAGTAAGTATCAATATATTTTTTAAACAAAAGTACATGCCAAAATTATCACCACAACTCTACTAATTCAAAATCCAGCTTGAGCAATTACTCAAGTAACTGGAGGGAATTGGTGGCGTCCTCCAGTTACCCGTGAGAAGGAAGGCCTTACACCAAGAAATAAATAGTGGCGAATAATAACTACTTTGGAATGCGAAATTTTGATAAATCTCGATGATTGAAAAGGGGGCATAAAGAGCAAAAAAAGGATATTAAAAAGAAGAAACGACGCCTCATACAGGTAGTAAACGAGGTACCTTGAAAACCTGAGAAAAGATACAAGTAGAATAGAAAAATCAATGAATCTAAAAATATTTCCAATCAACAAGTACAAACCGAAGCTCGAAAATCCAAAAAGGAACTCAACGAGAAAATCCATCGTCTCGGCGCACCACGGAGAGGTACTTCCTAAATGCACAAAAGTGAACGTTGACAGCTTAACTATCTGCGACGAATGAAATTTGCTTAACCCCCTTGTCGGCGTGCGCACACACGTGGATAACGAGGTACAAGCTTAAAGCCACTGCGGTGCACCTGCCGAACGACACCTCGGGAATTTCGGCTTGACTGATTTCTCTACAGCGGCGAACTACGTGCCACCCCAGCCATTGTCATCTGCTGCCACGACGTGGAATTGACAATTCTCGCTTGACTAGCTTTAGCAGGCTAAATGGTGAGATCATTTACTCAGCGCTGCGGAAGAGGAACTCATGTGAATTAAACATCCTTCCTCTTCAAAACATTGAACGACTCAAGAAAAGGAAAATTTCCAGTAGTGCGAAGCGATTATGGTCAGGTGTATGAGAAAACTAAAGTTTTGCCGCGAGAGTTTGCGAGAGTCTGCATCTGGAGCTAGGAAAAATATTTTTTGCTGATTGAACTTAACTGAAATATTAGTTAATCAGTTTTGTAGCCAAGCTTACAAACTTTGAACTTCAATGTTTTTCTGGCGTTCAACTTTCTGAACTTAAAATAGGTTCAAGTTTAAGCTTTAGTTACGCAGTCGGACATTCCTTTTATTTCTTCAAAGCTATATCCTCACACTTTCAATTTCTTACGACGGTATATAGATCACTCTACTTAGCAGCAAGTAACTTCGCCAAGTAAATATAAGCTAAAAGAAAGTAGCTTTCAGGATTTTAATTTAAAACGTAAATGAACTCTCTTTCGTCCTCGACTTTATCAGCGCAATCAGATAATGTCTTTAGATATCTTCAAGGAAGCCTCTAGCAACTACAAGATAACGCAATTTATGGGGTTAATACCATTGTAAACAATTTTCCTGGACTTTCAAGGAGCTTCTGTAATTACGGCATTACAAACAAGTAAAAATTACGTTACATCAGCTTTAACGAAGTGTTTACTTCCAAAAAGATAAGGGAACTGCGAGAGAAAATAATGCTAAAAAAATTGTTCGTTTTATTATCTCTGAGATTACCCAAAATGTATAACGTAGTAATAAAAATCCAAATACGAGGAAGTATGTTTCTTTGCAAATAGCAAAATCCCGGGAATATCCGTAAAAATGTCTTTGTCTAGCAACGTACAACCACGCGATCATCCTATTTTGACACAAGCAGCGCGAGAATATAGCACAACAGCAGCACAGCCTCGTTGACAAAAGAATCACGGACGGGTGCCCCATGAAAAGAGTCAGCACCCCGTGTAATTCGGAGAGAAAACAGAAAAAGGAAAAAAAATATAAGCCGCGCGACGTTCGAAGACAAAAAAGCAATAGCACGTACCTCGAGTTGCTGGAGGCGACGCTATTGTTGGATCTGGATCGTCGGCTTTTGAGTGAATCGCCACGATTGACCACCCCTTTACCAGTGATACTGAAGTGGCGTAGTCGATAGTATTCCTCCTCGACTCCAGTATTCGGCATTGAAGCAACTCGGGAACGTTGTTGCGGCAGGCACAAGTAATTAGGACGACCAGACGCTCGTGAACCTGGTGTCCTTACCGATTGCGAACGACTGTGGTGCGGGCTACCATATCTGCAATTGACAAACAAAATAATTACGGATTAAATTTTCGGCTTGTACACAGCAGTAAGCTTTATCTTCAGTTGGATTGAAAGATTAATAATATTATCGCAATAAACTTGTTTTATATACAATGAATAACCGTAAACGAAACCTTAACTAAATAAAAATCATTCTTAAATTACTAAAAATGTTTTACTGAGAGTCTATCATATTTTTCTTTCCATTTCATAATTTTTTCTAATATAACAAAATGCAATTACAAAATGTACATTTACATATATATTGTATCTCTTTTGGTAAAGCCCGTTAAGGTGAAAGCTAAAAATAAATGGGATTACAATGGTCAATTAAATGCGTCATCCTTTACGTGAGCAAAAAACATAATATACGTTTTTATTTCCGACTGTTTATAAATGTTGTATAAATACATTACAATAAAAATCAGTAGAATACATCAAAATAAAAGTCATACTGACAAACTAACTAAAGCAATCGATTTTATGAAAAAAAGAATCATAATAAAAATATATTTTTTTTATATCAAGAAAACTAATAACATTTTCACAAAGAAATATTATTAATCAATATATAATAAGAAGTCATATTGTGCTATAAAAGTATATGCTAACCATAATAGTTTAAGTTATAATATTTAATTTACAAATTAAACATAAATATAATTTTTTATTCAATATTCAAAACAAAAATACTACTATGTGATACAACATCGATTCTTTGAAAAATGCTCTAAACAATAAAACTACACTATATTGATTTCAAATGAAATTAAAAATTTCAATAATTTAAATTTCATTTATATTATTTTTTACTTAGGTCCGAAAGAAATCCTAGAAGTATTCCAAAAATATAAAAAACCTATAGTTCATATATTGAATAGCATCAAATTTGATTGATGTAAAATAAGCCGACATGCACAATTCGACAAAACTTCTAACTATAAATAAAAAATTCGCTTTTATTCAGTTCGGAAATAACATTCGATGTATATAATATCACAACATTTAACTATTCAAAAGTTTTATTTACAGCCATCTACATACAGTCGTTTTAAAAACTTTCTCATCATAATGAATAAATCTACAGCCGACACGAAGAAATGTATGCATCGTTCAATTTGTTCCATGAAAAATGTATTGTTGAAGTGTGAACGGTATTTTAATAAAATTTGTTTATTCACAATGGAACAATAAATAGTCAACAACTGGAATCCGCTATTATTATAGGAAAAGCAATTAAACATTTCACATGAGTGAAAATATTTGAAGAATAATGTTCGCATTTTCACAGTACATGAAAATTGTTTTCAATTCTAGTTCTACACCCATCAGAGTTTAATTGCAATCAGTCTCAACAATGTCATGCATCGAATCAATGAAACAATTTCCATCCAAGGGGAATACCGAAAAGTCGGCCTCCAGTAATGATGCAGCAATGCACAGTTTGATTACTGACGCGAACTGCAACAATAGAAAATGGCCTAGTTGGCACGCACACAAACGCACGATGTACTCTAAAATTCTCTCACTCACCTTAATCACACGTTAATTATTGTTTTTATCGAGGCAGGTGGAATATTTTTTAATTGCACTCGCGACACTGAGATTTGTAGCATACTCTGGGCTATTCGACTTTACGCGGGTTTAATTTATAAAAAGAGAACGCGTGATAGATTAACAGCAGTTTTGAACACATTAATTTATACTGTGATTAGAATACTACCGGACAATTAGTTTCAACTTAATACATTCGATCAACCCACCACGCGCAAGGCACAAAGCTGTGCCTTGTTTAGGGAAACTCAATTTAATTGGCTAACAATCAACGAACCGGATTAGTGTGCGGAACGAAAGTTTTCATGTAATCATGCCCTCTTCTGAAAACTTTCAGTATAAGTGTCGAAGAAAACCAATATAGTCTGAAAATAAAACATGCAAAGAGGAAAATCTACAGCCGACTTCTCAAAGCAAACGTAGCCACAACGACGAAAGTCTCTTTCTCTCTTCTGTTCCATTTACGTTTGGAACATAAGCAACTTTAGTTGTTTTCTCAAAGGTGAATAGATTTTTCTTCGACGGCAGTAAAAGTTGTGTGAACCGCAAGAGAGACATTTTGATTCCGGATTTGTCGTTGTCAGGCTGCATTTTCAGTCACGTCAGAATCACGCCACTGCAAGAGGCTGCTAGTTAGCTATTTGAAGTTTTATGAAGTATCTCGGCTTCGCGGGATTCTTGCATTATTGCTGGCGATGGAATTTCCCGGATGCCGACGGTCTACGAATTTCGAATTTCGAGTAAATCTGTTTGGTGTGTATATATAAGTGTGTGTACGTTTGCGTGAGTGTGTAAAGAAGGTTTGATTAGCATTTTTGTGCAAATGCGGGTATTTTTTAACTGCTGTATTGCTTATTTTGTACACAATTTCGAATTGACTTATATCAAAATATCAAAATGTTGTAATATTTCGATTTATTTCTTCCAAGAATACAAAAACTTATTGCTTATTTTATAGTCAGTAAAATTATTTTTTAATGTTTCAATTACTCGCGCACATTGATAGTTTATCAAGCCGTAACAAGAGGCTGCGCATTGTCTTGAGCGTACATTTCTGAAATTTGGTTCAAAAAGACCTTTAAGATATTTTAAGTGCACTCTAAAACTGTGGCTTGAAAGACTTTTTAGGCAGAAGTATTAAATTCTTCATTCTTTCAAGAGACCTTTTATTCTGAAAAACTAGCGTCATTTTGTTAACTTAAATATAGAAAATAATTGCATCAGAAAATAGTGGTAAAAATAAATTTATAATCCATGTTTGATAAAAATGAATTTATTGACTTAACTTTTATAACACATTTAAATATAATTTGAACAATCCATAAATATTAAATCTAAAGTAAAATTCGTTTCTGCTAATCGTGAATTAAATCTTTCGTTTTTCAAAAATTTATGCAATTGAGTAGTTCTAGCCTTTTCACAAGTTATTTTCACAAGCAACACTAGCAGAACATTTTTGCCTCTCTGGGATCTTTACCGCTCATATATTATTCAAGTGACAAAGTTCGGCCTCTGGTCAGGCGCGCATTGTCGCAGAAGCATCGGCGCAGCTGGCGCATCGTATATAGACGCGTGTGTGCGCGACTCCATGAGAATTCTTGAGCGATGCGATCGTAAAATAGAAAATCGGGGTGATTTCAAACTCAGGTATGCTCTTATAACGAAACGTCAATCTCAGCGGCTCTTATATTTTTTATAAAACAAGAGTTTTCTTATAGCAGTAATAAGAATGAAAATGCGGTCAATTTTGATTTTAAAAAAGGAAACGTTGCATTATTAGTATTATGAGAAATTTTTACGAGTTACGAATTGTATTGACCGCTATAAAAAAAAACGTATGCTCGTGACGGTCATGGGCATGTATTAAAATGTGAAAGTGCCACAGTGATTGTTTTATTTTATTATAGAAATGGATTTTAACTAATAAACTCGAGAAGGTCGTGAAATATACGATTTAGATGGGGATGTTTCAAGCGAAGCTATTGGGAAATATAAGTTTGTTGGTGAGAACATATTATTGCCATGAGTGAAATAAGTCGGTTATATGGCCAAACATCAAACTTCCATTAGTAATGAAAATTTGAGTGTTTCGGGCTAAACTACTCCACGAAACAAAATATAACTAACATTTAGCTTTGTATTCCGTGAAAATGAAATGACAATAAAATAGCCCTTGTAATGAAGTAGTATAAGCATGGACATTAATGAATGTTAGTTCCAAGATTAAACTTCGTTTAATTAGATTTAGTAGAGTAGGCATTAGCTTTCAACGGGGCCACTTTAAAATGCATTTCCAAGTTTTGATTACTCGGCATTTAAAAGTCAATGAGGCTGTTGTCAAAAGTAAGAGTCAATTTAAATTTCTTGAAAAGATCAAGCAAAAGTGCGGTATAAAAAAGTAAAGAAAATCATCTGGTTGCATAATAAACTTTCACGGTCACACAACGTGGTGCAATAGCCAAAAAATCTCTGGCGAGAGAGGGCACACAAGCGCATCGTATCTCCTGGAGGATCAGCGCTTCTTCTGAGCTCAAACGTTGTTCCCGTCCCTGAGCTGACCATAAACAGCCGCGCAATACAGACTGATCCTGCAGACTTCGTTCAGACGGCTTAACTACACTTTGCTCCAGGGAGGCTCTGTTTATCTCGACGTCGTCGTCGCTTCTTTTTTTTTTTCCTAGACGTAAAATCTCTTTAACTCTCTTTCGTTTTTACTCTTTGCAAACCAAGTTATCGTTTTGAATTTACTTTATGCGTTTTTGTTTAGATTGCGCGTTTCAACTCTTGCACTGTGTTTGGGTCGAAAGGGAAGATGAAGATGTATAAGTGATAGATTCCGTGACGTCAAAGTTCTCAAAATTCTCTATAGTACGTAAATTCCATTTTGTAGTGTACGGAAATTGGATATTAGACGTTAATTTACCTTCGCTTATCATTTCACTTAGCTGGCTAATTAAATTAAATCACTGCCAGAAGGTAAATAAGTGAATTATCATGGTAACGTTAAAGAAAACGTATTTTTAACGTTAAAAAAAGATGCCGTCAGCGTGATTGATGTAACGCGGTCATAAAAAATTTCTTTCTCGGCACAAAACAAACAGGACTCGGTAGTTTTTCAAAAGCAGCGCTGAAAAAAAGTATGTCACGTCAACCGCAAAAAAGTGCTTTCTCACCTCCACGGTAAGTGTCCAGTCTTTTGACTCTTCATTCGCACGCCTCGTTAAAAGTTTCATTTTTCTCCCTGACTTGGCAGAGGCTATGTGTTCGTTTTCCCTCGTTCGTCCTTCCTCGGATGATTTTGTTTTATACCGTTGTCGTTGAGCCACTTAAGAATGACGAATCATCGTCTCGCTTCTCCTTTCGATCGACTTCACGAATAGGCAGTTGTGCGGAAAGGAGCGCACATACTTGCGGACTTTATTCATGCCTCGTCGCTTGAAGAATTCGTTGATGACAATGAGTTATGTCTTTATTAGCTTGTAGGCACTTGGTTCAGTATACTACTCATTGATTTATCGAAGAATTGTGTAGGCCTTGACAAAGACTCAGGTTGGCTCGAGCTCCGAAGCAAAAGCTGACGTAGGCTGAAGTTCGACTCGTACCTCTATCGGAATATTCGAGTTTTCTAGCTCATCAAACAATTTGACTAAGTTTTACTGAGTCACAAAAAAATAATCTGTTACTATTATAAAAAAATGTTGAAAAAACCTACAATTTTTAAGATCTTGAAGATTCAAGCTGTCTCGGGCTAAGCTTGGCCAAGCTAAAGCTCGAGCCGCTCAAGTTTTTCATGCTTCTTTTTTTTAGAAGCCTAGAATTTTTATTATATTAGGTTTATTGACAATTTATGAAAAAATTTGAGAGCCACAGTTGATGTTATCTTTCGATCGACATTTTTCTTTTAAATTATATTTGTAATATCTGAAAATAAATATTTTATAGCTACTTTGAAAGTGAAAAATTATTCATCTGTACGAACAATAGCTAGATATGTTGAAGCTTTTCTTGCTGCATACGTGCAATTTTTTTCCAATAAGAAATATAAAAAACAGAAGTCTAAATCTGCTATTTTGGAATTATTATACGAAGGTCTTCAGAAACAAAATCGCTACATGAAGATCTTTCAAAAAGTTGATTTGCAAAGATTTCTATGAACAAAGACTCTGGCAATAGGATTTTCTACATTAATTTAGAAGGAAGACACAAAAAAATCCTTTTGGCAGGATCGCTCTGAACTCTCTCTCTCTCTCTCTCTCTCTCTCTCTCTATCGCGTGCGCGAAACGTAATCGGATTTTTTCCACAGCACTCTTTTTTCTACGAAACGCATTAGCTTCACAAAAAATATACCTTCAGTGAGATTGAATATGAAATTTAATTAAAGATACTTAAGTACTTTTGTATGTAAAAATGCGATGTTTACTGAAAGTGTCCTGGTCTACGTACTGCCATAAAATGAATATACTTTTGAGTTATACTTTGGAGAATTTTTAACATTATTTTTGAGAATACTCGGCATTTTTTTTCTCTGGAATCTCCGATGAATATTCAAGAGTCTCGAGTGATTTTCTCACGCGCTGTATTTCTAATTAGTGATCTTATCCTATATAATCAACATGCTTTCCTTCCTCCCTTACCTTATCTTTTAACTCGTCACGTCCAGAATCTACTAGAGAGAGAGAGAGAGAGAGAGAGAGAGAGAGAGAGAGAGAGAGAGAGAGAGAGGAGAGAGAGAGAGAGGAGAGAGAGAGAGAGAGAGAGAGAGAGAGAGAGAGAGAGGAGAGAGAGAGAGAGAGAGAGAGAGAGAGAGAGAGAGAGAGAGAGAGAGAGAGAGAGAGAGAGAGAGAGAGAGAAAGATGAATTTTTTACATTGCAAATTATATATAACCTTGCATCTTTCACTCATTTTTTTTAATCCCAACAGAAATTTTCGCAACCTTGCAATGTACTTGTATCTTAATCATCTCGTTTTTTTTATTTTCACTAAAGCTTTTTTGACGGCTAGCAACAACTAACTTGTCTAGCTGTCACCGAATTTCAGACTGCACATTTTTCAACATTCTCCAAGTAAGTTTATTTACTTAAATTAAAAGTGCACGGGAGGAAATGATAATGTAAATGTTGGCACAGTTGAAGAATGTCTGGCGAAGAAGAAACGAGGGGGCTAGATTAACTTGGAAAACATGAGCTAACAACGAGAAAAAAAGTTTTCTTTGGTCTTTCGTTCTCTGCACTTATACTTTTTTGTTGGCGTATAACAGAATGAAAGGCAATTCCGAAATACTGTTGAAATAACTTATGCTTATAGTCATTTCTTAATTACGTTGTTTAACTTTTCACGCAAGCAAGACTACAATAAAAAGAGAATGATGGTATAACTTTTTGTTTCTCGAATAATTGAAACAAGATAAGAAAGGATTACTGAAATAAAAGAGAGAGACAAGAAAAAGACGGATGCTGAAGCATAAACGAACAAGAATTAAAAGATTAATATAGGACTGATAATAAAACAAAAGAAAATGAGAGCGAAATAAATAAAGCGTGCAGTTTTAGTACTAAACAAAAGAAGCAGAAAGTAGGTAGCGGGACGTGGAATGTAGAAAGCCGTTTTCAGCGGCTTTGCCCGCGCGACCGCAATTCTAAACAAAATAACTCACGGTAGACGACGACTATATCTTTCTTTTAACGAAGACGAAACGACAAAAAATAAAGTTCCTCGCAAAACTTCGTTCCGAATCTACAATGCTAACGTTGGCGCGAGAGTATACACGTTGAGGAAAGCTCTTCGGGTCAAGCGGGACGCGCAATTTACATAAGCATATTTTTCGGCAGACTCCGAGAATTTTCTCGCGCGCTGGCGAAAAGTTGGAAGTCATTCCGTCGCTGGATTTCAATTCGGTATAAAACATCCGTTTTTCTCGACAGAGAACTGTTCTTCCTATATCGTGAATTGGGTTTGGCTATTTGAACTTTGAAAAAATACGTCTTCGGGTACTTCGAAGCAATCGATGTATTTTTGCTGAAAAATTAGTGATTCGTTATTCTGAATTCGAATTGTTATGGAGTTTGTTTTATTCTACTTAAGAGATTGTTCAAATATACCTTTCCAAGCGGAACTTTAATTTGAATGTTTCCTAAGTAGTTGGTGTTAGTGGTAAAAATACTTGCTCAAAACCTTGTCATTCAACTTTTTATAATCATTAGAGTTAAACACCAACAAAAGTTCCATAACAACTTCTGTAATATTTTTCTACAACTCGTATACTTAGCTAATACAATTCCCTGCGGATTTTTTTTTCTAGATTTTTGCTCTATGCTATACTACAATCGCTAGGAACTAGAAGCAACATTGGGGAGAAGAAATGATAGCGTTCACAAAAGTACACTAAAGAGGCTTACAAGTTTTCTCCCTTTTTTCTCGACGACACTATCGGACTTCGGCAATAAATATCTATGCTCGGTCTGACACAGGACAAGATATTTGCGACACCGTTATATGAGCAAATTGTGATTTTATTGCACGCTACACTATATGTGTTCTGAAACTCTTCGGATATCTTGTAAAAACGTTTGAGTGTTCTTACGCTCCCGGAACAAACTTCTAGCACAAGCAACGTAAGGCACATTACCAAACAAGGGATGAGTGTTAAGATTTCCATTGGATTATATTCAAGGAAATAGCTAATTTTCTGGTATTCAAGGAGATATTTGCTTATCGTGAAATTTCATATAAAAAAATTGGATTAACTGCTAAAACTTGAGCAATTATGAAATGAATATAAGAATTTATTAAATATTATCTATCATGAAAGAGATGCTAGAGTCTCGCAACGGTCAACCATATCTTATGAATAATAAAAGAGTATGTGACGGCCCTTTCGGTTAAAAAGTATTTCTGTCATAAAAAGTTGTGATTAGCGCACCTCTTACACGAGCGCGCAGAGTCATATCCTTGGAACATTTGACGGGTGAAAATAAGCCGAGCGTTAGTCGGTGCAAAAGTAGACGAACAGAGCTGCCTTATGAGGTTACTTTAACCTCACGTCAGCATTAGCCAATTTTATTTATGGAATCACGTGGTCGTTTAGAAAGGCATTTATTTTCCGCTCTATAACGAAATGAAAAGATTATTAGATCGCGCGAGCGGCAGCTTAATTAGAAGGGATCACTTTACGTGTCCAATATAAAAGTGATATTATGTCCAACAAAGAGCCAAGTCCTGTGTATGATGCATGCATTCAAAAATGTAATTTCCACCGTGAGCGCTTTGAAACACGACGAAGCGGTGACCCAAGTGGAACGAGCGTAAAAATAGTCAGGTGGAACATTTTAAAATGCTTTACACGAAAATTAGAAGAAGTAACTTGCCCCCAACAAGAAACTCTGATAGCCGTAAAAATAAAGCAAGCCGTCTGTCGCGTCAAGCGGATTTTCATATTGACCTGAAAGAGAAAATTGAGTTCGCGTGGAAGGGTGGAAATTGTTCGTAAAAGCCGAAAACGAGTTCTTTTCAATTTCCTTTAAGCCATACACCAACACCGAGCAACGTCATATTTTTTCAGTCCTACTTTACATTTGAAGCGAGTAACTACTCTAATGCAGTCGAGAAAGGATGGCAAAGTTCGCAAAGACGCAACTTTAAATAAAGTACACTCGCCGGATCGTTCGGCTCGTAACTCAAGGCAACCAAGAGGTTCGCGCACGTCTATCACCGGATAAAGTAGAATGGAGAAAAGCGAAGAATTAGGGGAAGCTAGAGAAAGTAGTGAGAGCTACGAATATGTATGGGAATCCTGGGGAAAATAAACCTGTTGGGGAATGCGCCTGAAAGTTTTGCAAGTTACTTTCGGCAACTTACGAAATTTTCAACGGCACACGAGATAAATTGTCTTATTTTTTTTTATATATATATATATATATATCAATCTTTGGCGAAATATTACTATCAAACTTTTCTAGATATATCGAAAGTTCTTGATAAGCACATATATCTTCGGTTGAAAGCGACAAATATGCTGGTAGCCAATCTTAGTAATTGCATTTTCAATCAGTTGAATTATGTAAATTATCCAGTCACGATTCGAATACAAACTAAGAAAACTTTGATACGATTAAAAAATAACAGTAACTAGTGTTTAAAATAATTAACTATTCAAAGTTGATCACTCCACATGAAAATAGCTATTTTAATCGTGATTTGCTCACCTTCCTCAAGTTCCCTTGTGAAGCGAGTCATTTCTAAATGACCATCGTCCATGATTATTTCAGAGAAAAATGAACATGTCCCCAATAAATTTCCAAAGATAAAAAGGATTAAATGAGAAAACGATACGCACAAGAAGATAGAGACAGAGGGGAGGAAGTCTTAAATGAGAATGCTATCAGACAGCCAAAGCTTATCCGGGTTAAAAGTCGATGGAGAGATTCGCTTTTTTTCCTTCGGAAAGATAGAAGAGTACTTTGCCCTAGCGCCGGCGGTAATTAGTTGGCTCATAACGACGTATGGATCCTGGACTTCCGTTTCATTGGCAAATAAAATCGAGTGGCGAAGCAAATCCTTTATTGTCACATTCTCTATCTTCTCATTTCTTCTTCTTTTTGTGTTTTTTCGTGATTTGCGTAAGTATAAGGAGCTCTTCGGTTATTGAAGGAGGCTTGAATTGTCCTTTCTCCTCGCCTCTCAGTCTACTTCGCCTCTTGTGCACGCTACAATTTTTACTTGCGAAGCGTGAGTAAAATGAAAGGGTGTGAAACGTGATCGCATTTGTACAATCGGTATTTTCTTTGACCGTTCTCTAAATCAGTAGAGGCCATCACATCTTCGCTAGCATTTTTTTTTATACTTACAATGCTCAAAAACATATTCTTATTCCACCAAGGATTGTTGAAGCTGAACTTGATAACATTGCATCGCGCGGAAAAATTTTGCAAAAAATACTTTTGTAACTAATTACAAAAAAAAATAATCTTTTTCCAACTTTTTATCTCCTTCGACAGGAATTAAAAGATATTCGAGATATTAAAAGAACGTCTTCGGATAATAAAATGCAATAAGTTGAAGAAATGATCACGAATCCAAGAGAAAAATAAAAGCAGAAAAGGTACGTGAAAAGCGAGAGAGATGAGCAGCTCTGGCAGGGTAAAGGAGCGTGATATATTGATCGAATAGGTTAAATGCCGACTCGCGTGCAATATGCCTGCTCTTTCCTGGCAGTCTATTTTCTCCTTATAATTCAGGTAGATTACTCGCTTCCAAGAGCCGCGGTGTAAACGGAAATATCACCGCTACCTTTAGACACGCACTTTACGTTATGCATCATGCGAACGTGTTTGTTATCGAGAGAGAAGAGGAAAAAAATCGCGATCCGGAAAAGAACGGAGATTACAAGGAACGTAAAGAACGTAAACATGTAGTTCACGTGCTTGCTGTATTACAGCTTGCACAATTAGATCAATCTACATTGTTTTGTGCTGCGCGAGTATCTTAACAAACATGCAAACAAGATAATTACCCAAGATCCATCACGTCACATATCAATCATGTTGAAATTCGTTCGGAGCCTTCAGAAGTTAGCGTCGAAATGTGTCGAGCTATCGACGCATTTTTTTATCTCTCGGTTAATTAGTTTGCTGCCGTGCTGATGAAATATTAGCAAATTAAAAAGTCGAACTGAGCAAACATGAAAGCGACAGAAAATAATTTCTTCTTCCGCAATGCCGCGAAACAATCTTAATGAATTATTAGCCAGTCCCTATGCTACTGCTAAGTGGGCTAGATGAGCACACGTGCCTGTACCTAAATACTAGCCGAGCTACTTTATCGATCCGACGAGTGTGGGACGTAGTATCACGTGCTTCTTTAACTATAACCAAGTGGTCTTTTTCCTTCGCGGCGTTAATCTCATTATCGTGAAAAGTTGTTTTTCTCCCGCAGAAAATATTTTATATTAAATTGCTTCCAAGAGAGTTTCATTAGTCTTATTATAAATATTCATTAAGCTTGAATAGGAATACTGTGTTTCATCGTTTAAATGCGAAAGCTATCATTCTTAATTACCGCGATGCAAACGTCGTAAAATTAGCTCATCATAACGAGCGTTCTGAGATCCCACGATGACAAACGAAAGAAATACAAGAGACACATCTATAATTACGTGCTTTGCGTCTCTTTGGCACGAAGTTCCGTATAATTAATGGTAGTATGATTCGAAATCCATCGGGCAAAGATTAGATGAGAGAGAGAGAGAGAGAGAGAGAGAGTCTCCTGGGCAAGAACCGCTGGGTCGAAAGAGAATATCGAACGATAAAGAAGAAGGCAAACTGGGCTGCGGTGTTTGCTACTCGTGGGATTTAATGGCCGAGATTAGATCGGAGAAATCGGGGGCGCGCGATCACAGTAATCGCGTGGTGTGTACGGGTCGACAGTGAATCGGCGAAAAAGAAAAAGCGAGGGCCATTGGATTAGCGGTGTCCATTGTGTGTCGGTCACTCGCTCTTTTATATATGGAAAAATCGAGGCAGCCATCGAATTTCTTACCACCGTAACTTTGTTGTACCTCCCGTTCGTTATTAACAGTTTGATTAATTGAGTTAGTTCATTTGCTTGCCAAAGCTGCGTCGTGCGTAACTTAAATGGACTTTTTAGTTTTGTTTACAGTTTAGTACACAACATGGAAAGCAATTAGCGAATGGACATTGCAAAAGTTTTCCCTAAATTGGTCGATTCTCAACTTATTCGCGCGATGTTCAACTCTAACTTGGAATTGTGCTGTTGGTGGAAATAAATAGTCAGAGAGTTTAACTGCCTTAAACTTTATCTATTTTGGTTTGACTTGGCAAATCACTAAACTATAAAACTGCCTTTAGAAATTTATTATCTTGAGAGCGTTAAATGTTGTCCGAGTAATGAGATTGAAGAGGAAAAAGAAAAAAATAGATGAGAACTCGCCAAGTACTTTCATGTTAATGACTACTAGAATAAACGGAAGTATCTATAACATTGATGTCCATACTCAAGCACGAGAAATTAAAGAACCTTGTTTCACGACGTACTAACCTAAACTTGCTCAATGTAAAGGGGGCGTGAAAAGGGAAAGGTGGCGAGAACTACAAGCATTATTTTTTACGAGACGAGACAAAGAAAATACAAAAGACATTCCATTTGCTTCTGCGTACATCATGAAGAATTTCAAGCAAAATTAATGACAATCATAAACGTCTGAGCCGTAATCAAGATTGAGGATCGAGCTGAATTGGCAAACAGACGAACATTCAAAACCGCATTGGATTCGAGTGTTTCATTTTGTTCGCCAATCGTTAGAAAAGTTGCAATCTCATTTCGTTAGGCTCGCCTGCGAAAGTACACTGCAATACGAGTTGTACGCTACTTGGTGCGGCACGTTCGTTCCAAAAGAAAAAGTCTGTCTCCGCGTTGGCCGCATTTTCATAATAGATCGCACTCGTCGCGCGCAAGCAAGGCGCATTGAACGATACATCAAAGAAGTGCCGTCGATTACCTCGTGCGCTCGACGAGCACATTTTCAATGGAAAGTGTAGGCGAGCGAGGGAAGAAAAAGTGGAACGTACTTGATAAAATATGAATATGTGCGCGTTTACAGTCAAATACCGGGAGCAATGAGAAAGTATAAAATTTCGTATTCGAAATAACGGGCGTATGGCAAGGACACCTACACGACAAATTGAAATGTAATTTGACGTAAGCGCGTGGACCTCCAGTGAGTACGAAAAAAAGGAACAAAATAATGTGCGGTACGTGCTGTAGAATTTGATTATCAGAAAGCTCTTAAATGCCTTTTAATGGAAAAATACGCGTTTTCAGCATTTCTTTTTGATGTAGCCATTATTACGCGCCGCGGCCTATATTTTCGAAATCTATTATTCAGGCGCAGTATTGTTCGTCAGCGTGAAATTACTTTCAAATCGTAGCTTTCAAAAATAGCGCGGCTGGAATTTTTCATTTTCGCTGGCTTTTAGCGGCAAAAAGGCACTATACAATAGTTAGCAGTTTTTTGTTTGTTCTTTTTTCAGATAACAATCTCAATTAAAACTGGCACGATCAAAATTGCATTAGAAAAACTTTCCGCACACGCCTATCGTAAAAACAACGAGAAAGAAAAAGGACCGGAGCAGGAAACTTCCAAGCAGCAGTGGAAGATAGAAACAAGCTACGACGTAGATATAGACAGGGAAGAACGAACGAGGTTTATAAGCGCTTTTAACGACGCTGACCATCACCTCGATGCTATCGCACTTTACGAAGCTATAGCACGCTGTGCTGATGTATACGCACTGACTTCCATCGAAATAAGGAAAAAAATATTGTTCTGGAAAGAAGATCGATCGAACGATGGCAACATAACTCGGCAGATAGAGACATGATATTTGAGTTCATAGGGGAATGGGTATTTATTTATATTACGATGAATTCAAAGTATGTACTTTCTCTGAAGAAAAACAATCAAAATAGAATATTAACTGAAATAATAGTTTTAGAAGTAGTTTCAACATAATAGAAACGTCACTACTAAAATTACGATTCTGCTCTGTCAAAAAAGAAATTTAACATTACACAAATCTACGAAAGCCATACTAATGGTACTCGAAGAATCTTCTCAAGCCAACCCCTTAGTCCGCCGTCTGTCTCTTGTCTCGCCCTCTATACTCGTCACTTGTCTTAATAAATTAGCCGAGCCTTACAGACCAGAGGAGGGGCAATATAATTTTTTTTTCTTCTTCGTCTTCTTCTTCTCCACTTCAAAATTATATATCACGAGCAAATTGCTCTTACTTAATGAAGGCCTTTTGTAAATCGTATAGAGAGCAGCTTCGACTATCTACTCTCTAACGATCCTTTCACTCGTTAAATTGTTTCTTAAGGGTACAGAGAAGAGTTCAAAAGCATTAAAATATTTTACCTGAAGACCTCAGGTCATCACTCTCGATCTTACTGTGTAAATTTATACAGGAAAATAGAAATAATTTTTCGAAAATAAGAGACAAAAATAAATATAATAACAATGTCCAAAATTATTTCAGAATTGTATTATTATTTCAGAATAATAAATGTTTATAAATAAATTATATTCAATACATTGAATAGTGCCACTTTTCTCAAAATAGTTTTTATCCATTAACAGTAGCTTGAGAGAAGTTATTCTGGGTTTTTTATTCAATTTTTCTATTAAAAATGTTAACAAATCGAATGATATACTCTCAGTTTGAAAAACAATTGTATTATTAAACTTTCTTACAATTCCTAAAAGGACCTTTCAAAATTATAATGTGAGATTGTTGGGGTTTTAAAATGATACATTAATTATTATTAATTATTAATTAATAATTTCCATTGATTAACGGTAATGGAACCACTTCGCTAACTCTGTTGACTCATTGCAATTTAGTTAATGAATTGCCTACAATGAATAACAAATTAATCCTTTATGGAATACTAAATTATTCAAAACTCTAAATCGGTCGTTAAGCTAGTTTTGTAAATCAAAACAAACATCAAGTTAAGGTTTCGTTTGCACGCAATTTAGAAATAATAGAAAAAATTAATTTTGCAATCACTCACCTCATTTCAAAATCATGTATCTCTTGCATAGTCAATGTATTAGCCACATCTAACAATTGCCTCATGTTCTCTTCCCTCCTCATGGCCTCGGCATCGGTAGGCCTCAACAAAATCGTAGCAGCAGGGCCGCCGTCCAATGACAGTGAAGGTTGTTGAACAACAATGGTCGCTTGGGCAGTCCTTTTTCCAGTGGTGGGATTCCCGCCTTGTTTTTTTTTTTTTTTTTTTTTTTTTTTCAACGCCAACGAGAAATAACCAAGAGGGAAAGCCGACAGAGAGAAGGAGAGAGGAAAAAAAAAGAGTTTGAACGATTAGTGTCCTCGGCCTTGGGGTGCGGAACTTCGAGGCGAAATTCGCTATCCGACAAGCTTCGCGTGTTTACCGCGAAGAATCCTTGAGACAGCGAATCGCACCTCAGTAAAGTCGCACCTCGCGCACGAAAACATTTTCACGTGCAAAAAGTACTTGGATAAGATGGGTATATAGCGGCGTTTTATGATACTCTTTTGAACGCTCTTCTATGTCAACCCAGTTTCGTGCGATTGTGTGCCATTATTCTTTTCTTTTTTTAATTTCGAAGACAGAGAATGCGATTATACGCTACTTTATTTTACGTTCAGAGAAGAAAAATCAATTTCTGTTTTATTTGTTTCAAAATTTCTTTTCCAGAACAATAATTGCACTCAAAAATTTTATTTTGACGTATTATCCAAAAAAAACACTCAAAATTGTGCAAACAGTTCAGTTCATCTAGGAAATTCTAATGTTATGAAATACAAAAATTTGTATACAAATAATTCTATCTGTAAGTTTTCTGCAACTGTTATTACAGCGCATCAAACAAACGCAAACCGATTGAAAGCCTGCGCATGAAAAGCATTATAGGTCCTTCCGTTGAAAAAACCAACGAAAGATTAATGGCAGAACATTCAATCAGCGGTATTCAACGTTTTTATCTTACTGGCATTTGTTAGAATAAACGTCTGCATTAGTTCATGAGCGATTTTCTTAGTTAATTGCATCTTGGTATTCTTCTTCAATAAATTCAATGCAACTGTGTTTATAAAGTCCGATACAATGCTATGTGTAGCAATACAGAATAGTGTGGCAATCAGTATTTATCAATATTAGCGCTGACACTGAAAAGAGTAATCAAGCTTTTGTCTACCTTGCAATATACTCACTAGAATAAAACAACACTAACGAAAGCGTGTTCAATCATAATTTGTGTGGATATATCGTATTGAACTGTTTGCAAGCGCATTCCTAATTCACAAAATATGGACAATGTCGATACAAAACGTCAATAAGGAACAACGCGGTACTTCCGATAAAAATGTTTTGATCCTCGCTCTTTCCAAATCGATCCACTCTCATTTTGATCGCAAAAAGCAAAATCATTCTTTTTCTTGTTAACTGCGTTCATCACGGACCGCTAACCGAGAAAGAAAAATAAAATTTCGATGTACGCGCGCGCGCGCGCAGCCACGTGTGCGCGTGAGTTCAAAAAAGCAGCGAAAAAAACAGACAGCGTCTCGCGGTTGTGCGACAAAGCAAAAACAAAACACATACACACCCTCGCTGATTTTACAGCCGAACAGGCGGTGGTGCGGGCGCGCGAAAGTAATCGAGCTTCGAGAATTGGCTGCACTCTCGCGAGAAGTGTATGGGAAAAAACGTTTTGTTTCGCGCGAGTTCGGAGTGATCGTGTGCATGCAACTGTTAAATCATATCACATACGTATAAAATGCGCCGCGGTCGTATGTATCAAACGCGCGGCTAGTTTTTTTTCCAATCTGCGTATATGATCAAAAGGAATTAGTTGGGTGGTACTTGTATGTGCGCGTGTGCGTATGAGTCAGTTGGTATTTGACGTACCGAGCGAGGCATGAGTGTATCAGAGAGATTAAAAACTTTATTCAAATAGAGTGCTTTTTTCAATCGAGTTACTCTCCCTCTTACCGATCACGTCTCTATTCATAGCCTTTTTTTGCAACAAATTCGATAAGTCTTTATTGATTGATAAATTTTTACTTTACGGTGTGGAGATATTTGAAAAATTACAATCGTGAGTATATACCTTCATCTTCTTTTGTATTTGTCCCGGTGAAATATTCATTATTTGCATAGCTCATAAAATAGAAACTTAGTTGGAATTATCGTCATAAAGGCAGCTATATTAATTGTCGATCGATAAATTCTCAAAAAACGATTCCAAATTAAGATCGGCATCATTAACTAAATTGAAATGATCTGGAATCTCACTCGGACATTATCTGTCACTCAAACGTTAAATTTAGACCATATACAAGTCAGCCACAGCTCTGTCGTTCAAATATATATATATATATATATATACACACAATATACCCAAGGCATTCATCGTGCAAATTTCAGTCTTTCTTGCGCCAGCACAATATCTGCCAAGATATTCTAATACGATCAACTCGATTTATGTAAGGTTCCATTCAAATAAACCCGATAGAGGGAGAGAGAGAGAGAGAGAGAGTGAGCGATTGTGTGCCCTCGGTACGTCATCTGCCGGCGAATATAAATAGTTTAAGATACAAGGGGGGTTTGGTGGCCGAAGGGGGTAACGTACTCCATCCTAATGCATTTTATGTATATTTCGAGCCACTTACGAATTCCAGCGGTGAGTTGCTCAAACATCTACGGACGATTAGTCAGTAACGATTTAATTGTTTAAACGGCCGTGGTTAGTTCATTGATCAACGCATCTTTTATGTATTTTGACTTACTAAATACGAATTATGATTATGGTTTAACCAGAAATTCACGAGGAATTAGTTATAAACGAAGTAAATGATTAAATGACCGTGAGAATTATATTGATCATCTCATTGAAATTCGGAAATGTGTCGTGTATTTACCATCCAATATCGAATGCACCGGTTCTTTCAGAATCGAACAATGTCGAGATAGAAACAATAACACGGCATAGGCAGCGCGAGCGCGAATCAGCAAGGCAGGCGCTAAACGAAACCATTCAACTAAAATTGAGATATCTCAAGTTCTATTCAACATTTTTTTTTTTGGATCCGAAAAATTCCATGGATTCGATATGTGAAGAGGAATGCATGGCCATTTTCATAATATCGGTGAGTTGATTAATACACTAATTATGACCATTGAAACGATTAAATTGTTAATCAATGGGTTTTTTTAGCAAGCCACTATCGAAATTCGTGCTCAGATTGAAATACATAAAATGCACTCCGGAGAAGCCCATTGCTTGCATCGGCTACGAAACTTCCCTTGGTTCCTAAACTAAAAGTAAACGCAATGCATTCGGTATTGTAATAGCGAGTGCCAGTAAAAAGCTGTACAGCGGACAAGAGATAGATATATCTACGTAAGCAAATTGCGCACGAGATTTCAAAGTGTGTGATTGGCCGAAATCAACGAGGACACTGTGACATTCTATATAACTGCATCGTCGTTATTTCGGCCACAATGCCGCAAAGTGTGTGAACAAGCGCACGCAGAAGAAACACAAAAGCACGCATCGATTGGTATTTTGCTTTATTTATTTTATTTCGTCACGTGCACGCGCGAGATTCGAGAAAGAGAGAGAGAGAGTGAGAGAGAGAGAGAGAGAAAGAAAGATACACACACACAAACAATAGTGCTAGACTTCTCTCTCTCACCTCTCGGGCGGCAAAAACATCTCTATGTACCTATTGCGCAAAACGGGAAAAAGAGCCTGACCCATGAATGAATGGTCGATACGAGGGGATGAGATTCTGAAAGAAAGAACATCAAATCATTTTTTTTTTGTTTCGTCTGTCTTTTTGTCTTGTGGAATACGCTTTGTTTGTGCAGTTATGCGCGGGAAGAATATAATTTTGATTATCTATTTTCGCAATGCAATGTATTCTTCCCACTCACAAGTTGTCACTTTCTCGCGAAAGATACCCTGAACATACGACAACAAAAGAATAAGAATTGATATGACGAATTCAGAGAACTACGATAGAAGTAGGTGCTTGCATATAAAAAATGTCATTCTTGAAAAAAGAACAGAAAGGTAAAGTATGGCATCTGAGTTACGATCTTCAAGACTGAACCTTTTAAAAATTAGTTCTAAACGTTGATTGATGATGATATAATAATTAGATGTTGTAAAGTTTTTCTGGAAAAGCGCCAATTACATTGATCGATCGCGTTATAGCATGAAGACGGCGAGAGACGGAAGCTTTATAACAACTAAGCAATTCTTGTTGAATGTTCCAATTAACAGTCTGATATTGATCAGAAAGTTCTACTTTCTACTATATAAATGTTTATTTTCTCGTGTGTCATTAATTGAAGAAAATATACATGTATAAACCGACGGGTTCATTAGCGAGTTAATAATTCGGGTCGCGAGGCACACAAAAGCCTCAACATTTTAATTGGAACAGTCATGGCTAAAATTCCACGTGGATCCATTAAATCGCAAAACACAAGGTTGCAAGAGAGCGCATGGAAGAGAGATAGAGAGAGAGAGAGAGATAGCTGTCACTTGCATTATAAACGCTTACAATAATAATGAGAAACTTGAACAAGCAGGTATATAAACGGGTATACGTAACAAGTATGTAACTTTACGAACAAAAACGAAAGACGCATATAATAATAATAATAATAATATCATCATCAAAGACCTGTGCGTCAAAATCCTTGCCGTTATTATCACGATACCATCGGCTTGCAACTAACCTGCATTTCTGCTTCGTGCTCCAGTGCCAGCATTGTTATTTTGTGCGATTTGTGTAGTGCACAACGAGATGTCGAGCGGATTCGTGGTCACGTTGATGTTTGGCTTGGTCGGGCTTTTCTTCAACTGCTCGCTCACGGGACTTTTCTCGCCGTTCGTCACGGCGACGCCGTTCGTTATCGATTGATTATGATGATTATGATCGTTCGTCGCAGCGCCAAAGTTGGTTGTCGTGACTGCCGACGATGGCGGCGAAACCGAGCCGTTTCTCAACTTGTCCTTGGCCGCCACTAGTGCCAACATCGAGCTTATCTGCTGAGCGTCCGCTGGTTGGCCTGCGTCCACTGAGCCTCGTACCGGTTGGCTGTAAGACAAAGCAATAACGATCTTGCATTTTTTACAATTTTCCACGAATACAAAAGTGCTTCTTTCGAATAACGCCGCGGAAAAATTCGAGTATTGCTTTTCCTGCCGTAGAGATTCGTAGAAATTTGTTGAAAAACGTGTACGCATAGCAATATTGCAAAACCAATAGCGAATTAGATTTGTGCTCTTGCAGGTGTAATCTCAGTACCTTTCAATTTTGCGCATAATGTAGCCCAATTCATTAGATTAGCCATTAAATATAATTCTGAACTTTTCATGTTTAACCTAAGCAGCAAATGAACAGTTGACCGCCGCGCCTCTTTGACGTTACTAAAGCAATTATACAGTCTCTGCTGAGCAGAATTACTAAAATTAAGCTTCAATTAAACTATCAGTTTTCTTGAATTAAGACTACATTATGATGAAAGCTTTTAAACTTATTAAATATTCCTCAGACGTTTCAATCTTTTTCACATCGAAAACTTTAGGGAGCGAAGAAAATACGTGAGTTCATTGAATTCCAAAAGGACCAACGTTTCCCAAACGGAGTCGCGTAATTATCCTCTTCGACTCTCGATTCCATTAGAAGATTGCTACGGAAGATCTTTTTCTCGCGAAAAACCCATTTCGCAATCTGCGATGAATAAAAAGAAGATACGTCTTCATTTGGGAGGAATTTTTAAATTTTCGAGAGAGCGTGACTAGCGAGCATCTGTATCAACGCGAAAGATTATTCAACAAAAGTAGAAAGGGTACAATGAGCATAGCTTCTCGACGGCTCGTCGTCGTCGCCTACTTTCGTATATTTTTTTCCTTTGCTCGGTTGAAAAGACGAATTTATCGATTGCAGCCGAGCAGTAGCACCAGCTAGCGCAACAAACTCCGTCTTTCCACTTTTTCACCGCTTTCTCTCCCGCATCAATGATTTATGGCAGTTTCTGAAATGGGAGTCGTTTATTTTCTATGTGCATTATATAACTTCTCCAGTAGCACACCTAGCTCTATTGATATCTGTTGATGCTAGCTCGGGATTTTTCTCTGCCACATGCGTTATTTCTTGTATTTTAGGAGTTCGCCGGAGCTTTATGAGGTATCTCTAGTAGGAAATGCTTTTCAATGCGAAATCTCGGAATCTCTTGCTTTTCTTGCTGTATATAGAGCATTAGAAATGGAATTTTCAGCGCTAATCAAAAAGGATTGGCTCGTAAAGTTGTTCCGAAGTTCGCTTGTTAGAAATACAGCTATCCGATACTATAAAAATCTCTTTTCATTTGGAAAATAATTTCAAAAACTCATTAAGATTTCAGAAATTACTCTAACTGCTGGAAATTAAAACATTTATTTTGTAATCTGACACATTAAAAAATCTACGCTTCGGCTCGTAAAAAATTTTATCGTAAACGTAATTCTTAATGAAAATCGAATTTTTCAGTCTGTCGATAACAATGCTAAACAAAACTAGCGTCCCATCTGAAAACACGAAATACAAAAAATATATATGTAGTCAAAGAAAAATCCAGCTCCGACCACGTTTTGACCTCTTTCTCATTTGGCTCGAGGCGAGGTTGCCTCGCTGCGGCCAACGAAATTACAGGAAAAATGAAACTATAGATGCGTATATACTCTTCCAATATAGAAAAGAGAGAGAAACATGTAGTAAGTGTGTCCTAAGGGATCGGTTAAGTAGGGAGTAAGAAAAAAGAAAACGAGGGAGTACCCTATAGGAAAAGTTTCAGCTTCACGTGCGAATCGTACGGGAATCGACACGCCTCGAGCAATTTGGAAAGTTCGACGACACGTGCGTACAAAAGGAAGCTTCTATTTGCCATGCCGCACATCTTGCCATCATAAATTTACTAAAAATATGTGATTTCCTACCATTCGCGCGCACGTGTGCAAAACAAAAACAAAAAAAAAAAGAAACAAAATGTTCTCTCCTACACTATTACCCCACAATTTTCCCGATAAAATTATATTCAACGGAATTATTACTTTTGTAAAAGTACTGTAATGCAGATAATAAAGTTAGTCACGCGAGAGAAACTTGGATGAAAGCAATTTAAACCCACTCGCGAGCGAGCCGAGCAAGTGACATCACGAGCGCTTGTACAAGTTTTTTCTCTCTCTTCGTGCGCGATGATAACGTAATAATCAAACAAACCTGAAGAAGTCGAGAGCCTTGAGATCAGGTAACGCTGGTATTCTGGCACGTTGTTCAGAGGTAAAGGTAAACCTTGACTCCTGCTGCGAACCCACCATTGGTGTTGGTGGAGGCGCACCGGGACTATCTGCACCCGAGTTCGCCGAAGACAACGTTGGCACTATTTTTGCAACACCATGCCCATTTTGAACTATGGTAGATGGTCCATTGGTCATTGCAGTTCCGTTTACCTATAATAGGTGTACGCAAGGTTGATCTAGGTCCACATATCGGTTTATTTCGGGAAACGTTCTACACGCTCGTTTCTTTCTTTTTAATTCTGCCCACAAACAAAGCTTGGTGATTCAATCCAGCTCACGTGCTATCCTTCATTCGAAGGATGATTAATGAATTCGGATGATTAACTTTTGCGGTGATTCACGAACGTGAAACTAGTGCTTCGTCGACTGAATATCGCGCGAATTTGTTGTTTATTTACCAACTGGACAGGAAGACCATTTTCGCATGGCTTAACGATGGTCTGCTGTTGTAGTTGTGGCGACGTGGATGTGACGACAACGGTAACTGGCGCTGTTACTCCATTCATGCTAGTAGTAACAATAGTCGAATTCGCGACGACTATACCATTATTGTGAACTGGTGCTGGTGCGACGACGTCGTTCACAGGTGGCGGCGAAAGCTCCGGTGGTATGTCCATCAGATCCAAGCTATCATCGTGTGGCTCACCGTCCGTTGTGGTTACCTGCAATCAAAAGCAACATACATGCGTATATACGTCTACGGCCTTGTTTGATTTCAAGGATATCCTTTGATCACATATATACGAGTGAACGCGAACATTTTGCGGTTTCAATTTAATTGACGGATGCCTGCATCTGGCGTATTGCGTATTTCTCGTTTATGTACACTGAAAGCTATATTGTATGCACTTGGCGCAGTGATATCAATACTTATGATATCAATACTTATTCTTGTGGCGAAAACAATTGCATTTTTTTCGGTTGTCTTATGCAACAAAAATCAAATTATGTTTGTATTTACAATTTTTTTACTTATTTTACGTGCCAGTGTCGAAAATGTCAGTTAAGCAAATAAATAATTACGTAAATACTAACTTTTCCGTAAAAATTAAACTAATGAAAATTATGAAATTAAACTAATAATTATACGTGGAAGAAACTATATAAATACATCCATCAAAGGCTTTTATTTACACTTGAGTTTTCAGATATTTAAATAAAAGAAATTGATAAATATAACATAAAAAGAATATAAAAATGATCGTTTAAAAACCTCTTCATTATTTCAAATAAAATAGAACATCAAAGTATTTCTTCTAATTACAGTACAACTGTGTATTGTAATTGAAAAAATCTACCCGTTTCGCATAAAAACCAAAATATAATACTAACCAATACAATTAACGTTGGGAAATTGCAGATTGGACAATTGAATCATTCATTCAAAAAATAAGGGAAAATACTAACCATCGTGACCATAGTATTGGCACTGTCAGTGCTGGTATTGATAGTGTTTTCGGATGCAGTACTGGAGCCCATGATGACTAGTTTGGGCACGGTACGGCTAACCGACTTGAAATGGAAGCGACGTAGCGCCGATGCGGCGTGTGCGAGTAGATCACTTTCACCGCGCGAACCATGATCCCCGTTGTGGTGACGTCCCGATGTGCCAGCTGCCGTGGTACCGGCAGCTGCTGAATGGCTAACCCACGCCGCCGAACTCCTGCCCGCCGAACCACGCTGCTCCGAGCATCCCTGCAGGTTGCATTGTTGAAAACCACCAAGAATTTTCATTAACGGTCTTTACCAGTAGGCTTACGATTCGAGTCATTGAAATGTTGATATTTTTATTTGCGGCGAACAGCAGCTTTTCGCCATTTCGTTGCTTTTCGAGATTCTCACGTTGGAGTTTATGAAAAAGCAATATCTGCTTTTTCTTTTGAGCAATATTGAGCGACATGATCTCTCTTTTTCGCGATAAAATGCAATATATGAAAGTATGAATTTCCGTGCGCTTTTTTGAAATCTAAAAGAAACTAGTTTCCGAAAATTCTATTCGGCGACGTTGAAAGTGGAGCAAGTAATTTTTTATTCTTCGCTAAAAGAGATGAGATGAAAAGTTTGCATATAGACGACACGTGCTCAGAAACTCCAGCGTCGAAAGTACCTCCAGATAATTGAATTTCGCAAAATTCAAATGCAGATATCATATTGTCTGCGTCAGTGCTTCGAAATAATTATGTTTGCTTCAAAAAACGTATTCCTAGTTCCTCGACAGTATTAAATGCTTACAAAAACAAACTAAAAGTAATACAGTTTTCTTATCCCTCGTTAATAAAATGACCGGGCTAACATTCATCTCGAACGAATTATTTCAGTTAAACAAGTCTTCAATTCCGATAAAAATAATGTACACTGCCAAAAAATTCTCTAAAGGAAGAGAGCCCACAGAAATCCTTCCCCTCTCGTACAACAGTAAAGCTATACGTCTTCAGCCTATCTCGCCCTTCGCTCAGACTCAGACGCGAACTGTACATAGCATAAATTCTTCGCTTGTACAAAGTTCGACGTAGTACCACCGAGTGGTTCCACTCGATGTCTAAATCCCCTTTGAGTTAAGAGCCTCCGACATAAATAAAATTATCTTCCCTTCTTTCGCGGATCGATTCTCTTTGCCCCCTCCTCATCGCCGCTTACATTATTATTCAGCCGAGAGTGAATCGATCGATTTGTGAGCATAAGCCTATTTTCCCCTTCTCCCTCATTGTGTTATTAGTCGGCGTTTTGGGGATGTAGGTCGCGTAACGTCTTATCCTTGGGGAGGCTGTCCACAAGTGCAAGGCCTCTGGCGATTTAGCGCGCATTGTTGACAGTACCACGGACGAGCATTATACACAATGTCTTTACGACTAAGCAAAGTCTTTTTAATGCTACCGCTGCTTCTACTGAGCGTTCTATATCTGTGTGTGTGCGTGCGTGTGTGTGTGTGTGTGTGCGTGCGTGTGCGTATGCGTGTATGTTGTGCTTTCTACCTTGACTATAGAACGGGCAGTCAGGTCTGTTTATGTGAACGTTAAAGTTACGAGAGAGGTTGTTTAGATGACAAGTGACCGATGCCTCAAAGTTGAGGGATATTTGCTGACACTAGAGGTTAATGAGTGGTTACCGACCTTCGTATGTTTGATACTTATACACATTTTGTAAAAAGCTGTAATTTTATTTGCAATTACTATAACTGTGTTTGCAGACGATTTCCAAGATAGTGAATAGGAAAATTGAAATTGGTTTGTTCGAGATTAATTGACATTCGTTAATCTACTTACGTTTAGTAAATAATTAGTTAGAAAAATCGTAGACATCGTTAGAGCCCGAAGAAAATTCATGAAAAGTAGCAGCAGCACGAGTACACCATTAGAAAGTAAGAATAAAAAGCTCCGCGCCTTTGTCTCCCGTATATAGTCCGCATAGAGAGCCATTAAACGACGAACCCTTCGCGCAGTGTGTACATAGCATGTAAAACAAGCAACTGATCAAATTGTCCGATATGACGGCTACGTGTCGCAGCGTATAACACGCTTTACGCGCGAGGATGTTCAAGCGCCTTAGCTATTTGTCTTTTACTGATTACTGCCGCCAACGTGGACCTGGAATTTATGTGGACGCTGAAAATTGGTTCGGTAAGCAACGGAGAGAGAGAGAGAGAGAGAGAGAAGTAAAATCAATAAGTCACATATGGAAACAGCTGCAGTTATTTTATTGCGTGCTTATTGTATATGCTCAATTAATGAATATGACGTATAAAAAGTCCATGCCGTCTGTTGCGTTCGTTCTGTATAAATTGCTCGGACTGTATTTTGCACTGTAATGAAAGGGGCTAAATATGGTAAAGTTAGTTGAGCCTTACATCGAAGAAAGTCTCTTACATTAGATTTTTCCTTCGTCGACTAAACGGCTGTATGTAAAGAAGAAATTATTTGAAAGTTTAGGAGAGGCTATGGATTATCAATGAAAGTTAGTTCGTATTTCTAAATCATCCCAAGTTTCGCATTGAATATGTAAGAAATAATCAAATACATTTTGATACGATATCTAGGTCGTATAACTCGAACTTTTTTGTTCTGAAAAAAAAAATGATTCCACTTATTTTGCAATTGTCTAAAACTCGCATACAAGCACGAGATACGAGTACTTATATGAATCGTGATTCCATCGCATTAAAACATGCAAGAGCTTTTCATTACGGAACCATTGTTCTCATCAAAAATTTCTCCATTCAATTTCATTCAATTCTTTGCCACAAAAGAAGTCCAAGCCCGAATTACAATAAAAAAAAGAAGAGAATATACAATATATCGCTACACGCACGCCTGTCCAGACGACAGAACGTCGCTCAAGAGATATAACAATGGAGGATCCGGGAACAAAGCTCTTTTCATCCAAGCGACAGTATCATCATCATCATCATCATCATCACCATCATGATCATCGAGACTAGAGATTAATCAGCAAAACAGGCCAACCAATTAAGAAGATACAAATAAAAGCCCGGTTTGCAATTACCCGTGTGCGTAGGTTATCAGGTAGGAGCACACGAATGCTTTACAGCCATTACTCGCTTGAGAGGATTTGCCTCTTCAGCGCTTTGCTGATCTCATTCGCCATATATGTTGGTACATGGCTGGACGGACTGCTGATGGGTTGCGCAAGGCTCAATGATGAGCCTCAGCTGTTTTAGCCCTCTGCGGAATTTGCCCGACGGATTGATGTATACGCCACTAATACTAGCGTTTCGTCGATTGATTACCAAGGTATTTACGTTTAATGTAGTGCTCGCAAGATTCTGTTATTGCCAAATGTAATAAGCATAAAAAAAAGATTGGAAGGACGTAAATCTAAAATATTATGGAAAACCATAATTTATATCGATCGGTATTATCAAACGGAAACAGCGCACTAATAAACTTAGTTTTACGGATCGGATTATTAATTACAACCTCTTCCTTTCCTTTTAGAAATTTATCGGAATTTGAATGAATAAAACCGAAGCTTTCGAAAAAAAATTTCGTCCAAAATTAAATTTCAAGCAAGGAAAAAAAAAAATCCACTCCATTACAAATGAAGCGACGACGACGATGGGTCGTAAGTGAAAATCAAGTAAAGAGCTCTGGCGCACACTTGAAGAGCTCCGCATTCGCCGCAGCAGCACTCAAGCAACTAAATAAATTTAAGCGGATCATTTTCAAATTTAAGTTTATAAGGCCCCCTCATATGTATCTCTCGTTTCCAACGTCTCGTCGTCAGACACAATGCGCCGGAGATGCTTATACAGTAACCGCGCACGTAGCGAGATTCCACCATAGTATATTCAACGTCGTCGTCCTGAAACGCTAACCTCGAGTGTCTGTTTGCGTAATCTCGTCGAGTGGCAGAAGATTCGAACTAACGCGAAATAATTTTGCCTCTTACTCTCATTTGTGAGCACGCACTCGTAAGATCGACTTGACTTTACCAAAGGATTATTGGATTAATTATGTGAACACATGATGTTTCTTATTCGAATGTGGCTTAATTTGCGGGATTAAAGTTTTGCTTTCTTTTGCTGCTTCTGAATTTTATTTCAGTGTCAACTGAAATAAAGTAATTTTTTTTTCCTTGCAAAGAAACATAATTGAACTTTTTGAGTGACAGTTCCGTTGTAAAAGGAAGTTCTATTGCACATGAAAGTTCCGCATAATGCCAGAAGATAATTCAAGTTATAATACTGAATTTTCAGCAGAAAATAAAAGATATGAAGCGTATGCATGCTAAAATAAAAAAAATTTAAGTATATCCTTATACATTTTCTTTACTTGGTGTGATTTATTTTCCTATCACGTCTGTATATATTTTTTTCCTTTCTTAAAGTCTTTATCTTTTTTAATGCAGTTCGGTAAATCACAACAGCTCGACATAATTTCAAACTTTTGCGTTGTACGTATGCTTCGGTTCTTGTGTTCTTTTTAATTTTTTCTATTTGATTTTTAACTGTTATCATCTAACAAATAGAAACCTATTGTCAATACTATCGTTATACTCTTAATAGCGAATTAATTATGTGTTGACAAACAAATAAAAAAGAAAACGAAACAAAAGCTAGCAAATTTTTGGATTAATTTTTTTACTTTTAGAAAACTTTCCAACTCGATAGTAATTTTCTCTTTTAAATATAAATTTGACAGACAGATATAAATTGATATAAATCTAATATTCGAATACCTATTACTGCTCAGTCAGTCAAATTTAATAATAAGTAGATATCATTTTTGCAATGAAATGAAAGAATATATTTCGAATAATTTTGCATATCACGTTCGATTAAAATTAATTAAGCGTTTTATTTCTGGCATTGACTGTTTTTGAATGACTTTCTCCTTGTCATTAAATATGATTTGAATTTATTAATCATGAAAATGGCATCAAAATCACTCTAATCGAAATTAAAATTTCTGGAAATACGGTCAAAATCAATTGATCGAGCTTAATTCGAATTGCTACTCTCATCCGAATCCAATTTTGAATTTAATATTCATAAATAACGTCTCTCTCCAGATGGATCAATATTTTTTTCGAAATATATTTTTTTAATTTTAACTTCACCGAAAAAATACAATTTTAATAACAAATCTAATCATAATACACAAGCCTTCATTCAAAAAAGCATAAGAGTATAAAACTTCATTTACACCATGAGTCTGTTACCGTTCTCGCACATGCACGCACTTTGAAAGGCTATCTGACATAATTGTACTTCTTACTTTGCTTACTGTGCGTGCAATGGTGTTCAACTGTGGCGAAGTTCATTAATTTTAATTGCAGCTTGAGCATGGCTATGCTCTCATGTCTCGTGACTCGTGTCTATTATTTTTTTCATTTTTCGCTTTGTCACAGACTACGCGACTCAGCCTTACTATCATAACCCTTTTTACCTATACGTTTTTCATTTATCTACGGCCATAGCACGTAATCAAAAATAAATGAAGTACTGAATCAATAAGCGGTTTTATTGTTCCAAATAGCTGTTTTCAACAGATAGCGTATTTCAAGTGCGCACAATAGAAAATCTATTTGATGGACATTCGTAAACGAAGAAATGAGTTCATATGGCATTGCTTTTTCACTGGAAGTATTAATTAATTCTCTGCCTTGGGTGAAGAAGAAATGCAATTGTGCAAAGCGTCATGTGAACAAATGAAAGAAAATTCTATTTAATTTCGACAAAATTATCAATCATTCTGAGATACAAGTAAACTCGATGCAATTCAATTTGCAACAATTGCTTGTTGTCGCAATTAAATCAACTTGGAAAAATGGAATAAAAAATCTATTGAAAATTAATTACAAAATTGACCCTGATAAATAATCTTTGAGTCAGCGAAAAAATTCCTGAAGTAATTAAGCAACAGCGGCTATAAAATTTCTCGTGAAAAAGAAATAAAAAGTGTCGCTGAAAGCCAGCAATGATATAGTAACAGAGAGAAAGAGAGAGAGAGAGAGAATGCAATATAAACGACGACACTGCTTCCCTCTTTCCCTCACTCTTTTTACGCGGTATAATTGGTTTTCTTAACTCGTCTCGCGGATTTCGTGGACTGCCGCCACGGATTAAGCAACTTTTGCTCTTTCGTGTGCGCGTCGAAACGGAAAGAATTAAGTAGCTTATAGTACACTCGTGAATAAAACCACAATGCCAGAACTAAAAAAAAAAGAATCCAATAATTCCACAACGAAAAAAGACGATAAAGAAGAAAGAAGAAAAAGTGTTATTTACACCTCGTTAGACTTTGCTATTGGGGAGCTGCTATTCTCGTTTGCCAGTGGCGCCGTCCTTCTCGACTTTTCGTGTCTAATCAGCATGCGCAAAATCATGCGCGAGTCACGTCGGAAGCTAAGAGAGAATGCCGACATGCTCGCACATACGTTGAACACATACAACGCACGACAAGGAGAATAATTATTATGCCTGCTAGTTTGCTAACTTTAGTTCTGTTGTTGCTTCTGGGTGTAATGGCGTGCAGACGTGGTCGCTGTGTGTGCTGTGTGTACGAAACGAGTGAATTAATTTGCCATGTCGGCTTTGAGTTGACGGTATGAATAAACAATTTCATCCGACGAACTTTACTCAGCGTTTAGTTAGTTTTTTTCTTTCGGAAATTCTTTGAATGGCAATTAAAAGCTACATGAAAGATTATTTACTCGTGTTTTGAAGCACTTTTCCAAAATAAAAACTGTGCGTTTTCGTTTCTAACACAATTCACAATAAATGTCGTTCAAAGAATAGCGCTACGAATGCGATTTACTCGTCGAATGTTTTGAAAATTATAAGCGTGTGCGTTTTTCACGAAACTTGTTGTTTGACCCAATGAACAATCTTTGACAAGCGAATTACATAGAATTTAATTATTAAAAAATTGCACATATCTTTAGACGCTCTCCACGCATACAAGCCACCTCTTTCTATGCTATTGTTTTCACGCGGAATGAAAGAAACCAGCTGCCCTATTTACATTTTTTTTTGCTTCTAACGAAGTTAAAGTAAAAAGATTCCGCTGCGAAGCGTAGTAGTAATAGTCAGCCTTTAGTGCGCCGCACGGCCAACGGACTAAACGAGCAATAAACTACCCCATTACCTTGGAGAAAATAGCATGAGGCAGGAAACTTATAGTAGCAGTACAGCAACGCTATTTAAAATTGGAATGGAATGAGAAAAGAAAAACAGAGCAGTCTAAGATCTGTAATGATTTTTGTTCGGTTTAACAATGTTAGACATTCCGAGCTTTCAAAAATTCGATCGAAAATATGCGTCTTGCTAACAAGAAAGAAAGAAAGAATTGCCTCATAGTATCTGAATCAGCATAATCGAAAAATTATCTATAAGAAATGGAAAACAAGGACGAAAGCAAGAAAGGGAAAAAAAACAAAGAGGCATAATCCGCATGATCAATCTGTCAGTTGCTAGGGTCGCTCGTTTGCATGGCCCTGAGGGAGCCAACTCTCCCCGGCGGCGGCGTTAAGAGGAGCACGCCGAAGGAACGAAGTCGACCTCTTCTCTTTCTCTTCTATCAAGCGGAACGGCGGCTCGTTTTTCGGCGGTAGCTGCCAATGCTGCAGTGCGGTTTATTTTTAGACGTCTGGCTCTGCCTGCTTTTTTTTTGCTGCAGAATTGCGCTGCCAGAAGAGGGAAGATTTTTCTGCGAAATCTGCAAGTTTCTTTTTTTATCTCGCTCGACCTCACGGGAACGCGAAGGCTTTTACCATCACCACGGGGAGACGAGGGAAAAGGAACATTTTTTAACCAGTTATGAAAAGAGCCGTTTGGCTTTCTCTCACGCTCTCTTGAGTACCATTGCTTTTTTGTTCGCTACGGATTGTTGTTTGCGGAATACGAACAAAAGTGGTAAAGCTTTTATGTCGATAAATCAGAACTGTAGATACAATAGCAATTACCGAGTCTGTGAAGTTTAGGTTGCACGTGCAGTATATTATGCGCAGGTGCGATAAAGAGATAATATTAATCGTCATAGCTTTAGGAATTTGGAGTTTTTAAGCCTATTACTACATAACCAACGCAATATAGGTATTTGAAATCACAATTATTCGACATATTACATCCGGAAAAAATACACACAAGAGCTCCTGCACATTCGATTTATCGGGACTTTCATGTCACAGTAAAAGCTGCCACTACTATATTCATGTCCATTAAAATAATAATGAGCATGCCCATGTATAGCCCATATCTGGACTTTGATGAAACATACAGGCATAGAATACAGTCAACACAAAGTCCACTGATTTATTTATTATTTACTTCATTTATGTTTGTCACGGTTTAGTTTGTACACAGTTACCAATCAATATCCCCCGAAACATCAACAGTTTGAAAAAAAAGGTGTCGACTTCAAACGATACTTACGTGCGCCTTGTGCTCGGGCGTCGAAGATGGATTAGGTGTGTTCGGCAGGGAGCCCCCGGAAGGGGTGCCGTGCCGCAGCCGCGCCAGGGCCGTGCGAAGGCCCTCCGTCACGAGGCTCTTTTTATCTCCTTCACGGCAGAGCAGCACTTCCCGCCCCCCTCGGGCCCGCTTGCGACCCAGCTTTTTCAATCTGAATCGTTTCGCGCGCCGCTTTTTTATTTTTATTTATTTATTTATTTTTTTCTTGCTTTGACGCTTCGGCTTTGTTTATTCTTTTCTATGCCAATTCATGCGGGCTCTGCTCTGCCGGGGCTTCGTTCGCTGTTGTTGCACTGCGAACAAACAGACATCATTGCATTATCGATTTGGCACATTTGGAAAAACTACTTCTTCGGTAACTCGACATTATTTCAATTAGACGTGAATTTCCACTTCGTGAAATAATAAATAAAATCAATCATGAATATAACCTGAAAGTGGAATATAAGCTTCAATCTTTTTTTCTCACACTTCTATCCAACGCAATTTCTTTCCTCTCAACTTCGTAGTCAAGCAGAGAATTGAATGCTTCACGAATGCGGGGATGAATGAAACAGAGTGGGACGAGCATCTAATATTGATGTTTGATTGAGCGGAAGTGAATGAAACGCACGTGTTGATTTAAGAAAAATAATATTCTATATCTCACTACGAATACGTAGCTAGCGTATTCGATTGATTATGTCTAAATCAGAACCTTAAGAAGTTTATTTACATTTAACGTAAAAAGGCCCTATTTTATTTTTTAACATTTTCCGGAACAAAGGATGAGAAATGCAACTCCGCGGACGTTTAGTTGCTTGGATTTATATGCCTGGTACGAGTGTAACGGCAATGTCGTTGAAAAAACGAAAAAAAATCCATGAGTTGTGCACTCGTCGGTCGACAGTCGCGACAACACCGCAAAAAAAGCTCCCTTTCTATCTCGGCAGATATCCAATTACGAGCAGAGAGGTGTCGAGCTCTTTAGGCAGTGAGCGCGAAATGCATAATATCGGTTTCACCAGTACAGCGAGAAATTCCGACAGCTATAGTGGTTGAGTTCACCTCCGCGGATGGAATTAGAGGCGTAGTAGAGAGATCCTTCCGCTTATTGATTCCGCAGCTTCTGCTGCCACTCTACTCGACTCCGGCAGCAACGTCCGATTACGTGGCTCCTGCTGTGGCAGCCTACGACTTTGACCTGTAACATGCCAACGGCGATTAATGAGAAACGTTGAACTTTCATAACCGCCGCCTTGGAACTTGGCTTTAGGGAAATGAAAGAGGCTGCTGTTTTCGATATGAGTTAGACGCGTTTCGCATCAGAGAGATTGATTCATTTGCTTCGTGTTCCTCGCTTTGCAAACTCTTATTAGATTAGATTGAGTGACGAGTTTTTGTTATAACAATACATACATCCATGGTACTATCTAATTAACATCAAAGCTTCAGGCTTTACAATCGATTTGACTTAACGAGTTATGGAGATTCGATATTGTCTTAGCGACAATGTCACGTCGCTAATAGATTATCAATACTAAAGACAACGTTGTACATCACGTTAATTATTCATTGGTGAACGACCATATTCTGCAATGCGTAATTGTCGTATCAATTAACGTTATTAACCAAATGAAATTCATTAAGACTCCACAGTGGAAAACATTAATTAAGAACAACGTCCTTCTTTTGCAAGAAATTTAAGAATGAGTTCTCAATGCAATTTATATAACAAATAATCTTTTATTCCATAATTATTCAATGTTATTTCCACGCTAGAAATATTAAAGCAACGCGTACAATTCACTGAGCATATATCTAAGGAGAAAAAAGACCATTGCAATTGTCTTGTACAAATTTGTACGAGTAATTTGTGCCTGAGATGAAGTTAAACTTTTTGAGATGAGCAGCACGTATTTTCTTTTTGCCAAGTTTCACTGAGAGACTGAAGTGTTGTACACGTATCCCTTTGCGATTGGCAGATATCTCGATATATGACGAAAAAGGATATGTAACAATGTTGTTAGGTGCGTTACGACTTTTTTCCAATACACTAAATTGCATTTCATTACAATTCCCAGACTACTAGGCTGTCATTTAACTACCAGTCAAGTGAAATGAGTCGTGATGCTAATATATACTACAGGCGAATTCGTTAATTCACTAAGAAGCTCATACATCGCAGTCGCGACTACGAAAAGAAAGCAGGCCGCAAGTAGTAATCTTCCTCGGCTACGGAAATAAGGTCGAGCGCGCAAAAGCTTTAAGGTGTGCAAGCACATCTGACGCTCACGCGTGCATTTCGTTTCGAGTTAGCTGCTGCACGACCACTAACCGTTCAATTATCGTAACGCTTAGGCGTCGACTGCCACGTTGAGGACATAATTATAGGCTTTAATCGTGCAGCTCCTAAAACGCATAATTATGCCGTTCTGTTGTTACGACAACAACAATTGCCGGTCGCGTCGTCGAGCTGTGTCTGAGAGATTTTCAAAAGAGATTACACTGGTTATACGTGAAGTGCATACACGTACACGCTTAAACGGTCACGTTGTTTCAGAGGTGATATGATTTATCTGCCGATAAGGGATGCAAATGAAGTGATTTGCCGCTCGAATACAAGAAGATTTATATATCGTTCAGCTTTTGTAAAATAGCAAAATGAAGAGAATAAAATTTTAATTATACTTTTCATTGCGTGAATGACGATCCAAAAAGACACGATTTTCCATTGTATGAAAAGATCCCGTGGCATTGTGCCAGGAGCACAATAGCTTCTAAAAATGCAACAGTGAATTCAATAACGAATGCAAGGGCTTAAAAGTATTTGTACTCATACGAGTATAATTCGATGCGTAGACGGGTTAAAAATTATTGTTAATGATGAGAGCCGGAATAATTTTGAATACGCCGAATGAGTATATCGTACTTTTTGAATAAATATTTTTATTTAAATTTTTTAATAGTTTTATAGGGAGTTTTATTTAAATTAAATCCAATCCAGAATACAATGCGGCAATAGATGAAGGCATAAAGAAGCCTGTCGCGAAGAGGAATAATCCAATATAACCAAGTGGACACTATTAAATCTATAAATATAATAAAAAGACGGGAATTCTGAGATTTTACATAGTTTACAAAGTATTCGCGTGCCGCTCTAATTGCAGAGAGAGAACAACTTGTCAGTTCGCTGGCTCGAGCTCAAGAAGCCAAAGGTTTTCTTTTCTCCTTTTCGGTGCGTTCCGAGTACCCCACTATTCTGTTTCTTCCTCCATCGTCGAAACTTTTCCGGGGATACACATTTTTAATAGACCTTACGCACCGCCGGCTCACTAGTCACACCCACGCTGACCACCTCGTCAACCTGCATGATAATCCGTTCTTTCGCCTTCGCCATTTTCGTTTAGGGTGACTCTTGTTACCCGGAAGCAAATTTCATCACGAGGTCTATAACAAGCACGATGAAAGATGCCTAATTAGAAACAGACCCCGAAAAACCTAACCGAAGAAAGCGATATCGGTTAAAGACAGGCTCAAGCTCGTCTGCGGTACACGTGTGCGACGCCGTGCACTTTTCCAGTCGGCGGTCGCGTCTCTCTTCCGATGCGCTATAATTTACGTTTTAACAAATATCGTTCGATGAGCTAAGCTCGCATTCATTTTCGAGAGGGATAGAGTTCATTTCGCATTGAACGCACTGCGACTGAATTTACATTATCTACTGAAATGCCAGAGTCTTGTTTCTGCATCACTTGCTCATTCCCATTGTCGCGCGCGTTTTTATAGAAGTAGTAGCTTCGTAGTACACGCTTTTGCATTTCGAACATTGAAATAACGTTCGTCACAGACTATATATACGCCCACAGCTCGAGACATTTTTAACTCGCTTTGCTTGGTGTCATTTAAAAGATACATCCTAATATTTAGCTAATCTAACGAATAATACGATTTTTTCTCGCCCGAATATACGTATATATACAATGTCAGCTATGATCATATAACTTGTATGGTCACTATAAACAAAGGTTTTTTTAAATTCCGAGAATTTCTTTATAAAATAAGTACTCAGAAAATTTCAGAACTTAACTTTTTTCAACTACGAAATTGCAAAAATGATCTAAAAATAGATAGGTCTTATCGCTTGAATCGACAATAAAAAAAAAGATTGAACCATACGATTGTGCACGATAAAAGAAAAGTACAAAAGTTCTCAAGCTGACTGCATACTCAAAATAAGAATTTTTTTTATAGTCTGTGTGCCGATGGTTGCTGTGTTAAAGGACGAGAAAAAGTTAACATCGACAGAATAAAGTTGATCGGATCTAACACACATAATCGAGCACGTAGTAATACGATTCTCTCTCTCTTGAAGAGATGACTTCTGTTAAACAAGTTCCTTTTCGTTCGCTCGATCTCGATATGCCTACGCATAGTCACTTTTGGAAAATTGAACGAGAAAACTGCCTATATTTACGTCTCTTTCTATCTCTCTCTTTCTTTCTATCTACTGATCTAACGTGAAAGTGTTAGAGCAGTACTTCGAATAAATGTTTTAAGTCGCAATAAAACAGATTAGTATGGCGCAAAATGTGTTTTACCAGGCGTGTAAGAACTTATTATTGTCGGAAAGAACATTTTGTTTTCTTATCTCTCGGCAAACATTTTGAAATTGGAAAAACGTAATTACCACGAGCGTGGAACTTCAATATTCGGAGAAAAAGAAAAAACACAAAAGTCTTCTGAAACAATTGGATCCTTAACCCTCTTATTAGCACAAGCTTTGAACGGATATGAAGGGCTGTCAGTTGACCCAATTTCAAATTCTATTCTCTACATCGTAGGAGGGGGAAAACTTCATTCGATCTATTGAGTTCCAGTGAAGAAAAAACTGTATACGTGTTAATTAGATCGTTCGGAATATTTTTCTACCCAACAATCAATTTTCATTTACATATTCACAATTATTAGTTCTTTAATAAACGCTTTCAGTTCCGTGAAATGGAAAGAGAAAAAACGGAATTCAAAAGAGAAAAAATCAAAAGTAGGGGCAATTTTTCTCGTTTATTCTCTTCCTTAGCGCGAACCTACACTCCATTTGTTTCGAATATTCCCGACAGCTCCGCGAATACGAGAAAAATAAATGAGAACGCAAGGGAAACTTTGAATATATTACCCAAGAGAGAAAAAAAGGTATAAATAATCAAACGCTGCGCACAAAGACCTTTGTAGATGAGATAAAACAAATTATTGTAAACCAACGAGAACTAAAAAGTACATTTTCGAACAGGATCAGACTTGCGGTTACATACGAAAGTATCCATATACAGGATTTCTACTTTAGTGTCTTTCCATTGTTATATATAGTACCTTCCATTATTCTTTCGCGCGAGAGTGCTAATGCATGACCAGACGAGTAATTGCGTCGTAATGTTTGGAAGTGCAGTTCGGTCGTGAAATTCAAACAGCAATGATAGTAACTGTGAAATAAATACATGCACTGCGGTTCAGTAAACTGTTCTATATTTTGATTTAATTATTTATTCCCACCTTCAAAAATTATTTATATCATAAATTTTACGCGGTAAGCTTCCTTTGAGTCCACTATATTTTACATTTAAAAATTGAAAAATACTTGAATGTTATCACCACAATATTTCTCTCGAGTCAAAAAACAAAAGTACTGTTTTGAACTTATAGCATGTACCCTCGTAAAACACGTATTATTAAATACTGTTCTACTAATACCTTTCTTCGGAGCAACACACAATGAAGAATTCAAAACGTGATCGTAAAAAAATCCTTTTTTATATTATAGAAAAATGGCATCTCACGTCGTAAACTGACCGCGTGCGCGAGCAGCGTGGTCGTAAAAGAAAAAAGCAGCACACGGCATAAAATCAATTTACGAGGGATACTTTGCACAACATTCAATAGCAAAGAAATTTTTCGCTACTATACATTCATAATGATGCATCATACCGAGCGTATGTGAGCGTATTGTAGGCTAGAAGCTGATGTTTCAATAAGTCGATACGAATGTAGTTCGCTTGGCTATAGCTCGGGGAAACAAGCTCACCATCAACCTGCACTTCATCGCTGCTCTAGCTTTTATACAATTTTCGTTCTTCATCGCGAACCAGCTTGCTTGAACGTATCTATGTCTAAAATAGCGTGTCCGTTAACTGCGCGTGCCGTTACCTTTTGAAAGAGGTTTCAGGTGCTATTACGTCGTATAAATTATGTTAAGCGCATCAACGAAAATGATTGACGATCCAACCGAGATTAAACATTAGGCGCGAGAGAAGAAAAATAAAAACAATTATAAATCACTTTTTTTTTTGCTCGCGTCACAATTATGATTTCATCCTTGAACTGCGCGCACGATGAATAAATTAAGCTCGCCGCTTCTAACGCCCACAATTTACTCAAGCTTAATTGCCACTGAAATTGAAAGTCACCACCGCGTCATTTATTCAAAAGACATAAAGCAAACAATATTAACCACTCGCAGGCGGCATAAATTAAACGTTTCGATGAAGGTGTGCGATCTGCGCGTTGCAATTGCTTCGTCGTCTTCTTATGCAAGCGACGGACCCTGCATGGGTGGTATAATCCGCGTAGACGGTCTGCGAAACTTTGTTCGAAGCTAAAATTTGATAGCTGATAGGCGTGTATATGGATTTCACTTTATACAAGAGTTTCGCAAAAGCCTTACACTGTCGATCGTAAAGTGAGGATAAACGACGAGCTTAGCTCTTAGCTTGGAATTGTGTACATTATCTTGAAGAGATTTATTTTCTATTGGCTCCCCTTTACTCGAAGCACGAGTATTGGCATTTGACGAGCATAAAAGTCTAGCGAGTTTCGCCCGACAGTGTCCAAAGCGAGCAAAACTTTACAGCTGAACGCAACCGCATTAATATTGCTAATGAGATGCGCAATTCCTGGAAATTAAGGTTTCGATATTCACTATTGTGTACGATCAGCATATGCTATTCCGTACTACGTATCTAATTACCACTGTAAACATCGATGACATTTAGTCAATGCGCGATAATAGACATATTTTTCAGTATATTCAATTGATACAGTAATTAACTATGTTATTTGAATGACTGGTATAAATAGCGCGTGCGAGCATGGTGTAATAATTTGATTATTGGATTGGGTTCGGTTAAACAATAACATCGTGCCCACTCCGACAAGAACACCGTATTTGTAACAGTTTTGAAAGATCATTAGAAGACAAGTAGATTCCGAAAAATCCACACCATCCAATCCGACAATATTAATCAAAAAAAAAATTCCCAACGATATCGAGATTTACTAGCAAGACGCGTGATACTTCATCGATATCTCACCCCACGTACATCTTCGTCTTTTTTGTACATTTCGTATAGATAACTTCTCCCTGCTTTCAAACACACACACACATACACCCAAGTATGAACAGGAATCACAAATCGGACTCATTTGCTAAGAGATCAGAACGTGAGAGCGAGAAATCCTCCCCTAAAGTAACGGAAATCGCTTGGATCCATCTACGTAAGTGAGGCAAACCAATTCTTTTTTCCCTACATCGAAGTAGTACAAGTTCAATGAGCCCCTCTTTTTTGCCATGGGGAAAGCTAAAGTTGGTACATTGAGGGGAAAATTGTATGGAACGGGATGCATTTAATGTCTTATTTCCGAACTCAAATTGACTTTTTTCTATTAAATTTCTTTTGAGAATGTATTTGAGATTTGAGTCGGTCTGTACGGTGTGAATTTGCAGAAGCGGTAAGACTTCACTTTCGGCAAAAGAAATAAAATGTATAGTCATTTCTATGTAATTTTTTGTTTATCACTTGTAGTTTATTTTGCAAAGTAATGTAATTAGCTAACTAGATAAATTGATCGATAATTGATTGCTGTAATTTATCAGACATTTTCTGACTGCTGCGCAATTTGTAGTCAATTGCAAATGTGCGCCAGTCATACGAACTGAAATTGTAAACTCAATATAACAAGACAATGTAAGGCTCGTGAGCATAAAAATGACATATAAACTTTCATTAAAAAAGTCAGCAAACAAGTTTCCAAGACAGATTTCCCATGTCAGATCTGTTATTATATTCCATGTAGACTAGATAGCAAAGTTATTATCGCGAGGCGAAACTTTACAGCACCGAGGTCTAACTCCTTAAGCTGCTGTTATTTGACTGGCGCTGCTATAAAGTTTTGCACAGAACCAACAATGCATACATACAAACTTCTGTGAGGCTGTTACTGCCACGAGAATTTTCCAAGCGGTAATCTTTCATTTTTCACTTCAAATTGATCAAGCGCGATCTCATTTTTCTCTTTCACGATCAATATATAACCGACATGCCGGAAACGGATGTATCTGGCAACGGCAGTAGTTTCGAGACAAGACCAGTTTAATTGCTTAATTTCCTGTCGAATACCGCGTGGTCAAAGAAGAAAACAACCAAGAATTTCTTTTTCATTTTCGACCCTGAAACAGTACCACGAATGCTTGGGCGTTTAATACTGAAGCTGGAAGTTCGGTTGATTAAAACCGCTCTGGAACTCTCGTCAGACTGGTTCCATTACGATCAACAGTCTCTTAATAAGTCAATTAATTTCCGCTAAATTGTCGCGATTAAATTTAACGCGATGAACATTTGACTGGAAACTACACTGCGGAGGGCAAATGCTGTCCCGACCAAATAATATTTGAATGCGAGCGCGGGGCAGTGGATTAATAGATGGGAATTCATCGAAGGGAAATAAGCAATTACCGCCGTGAAAGTTGAGCTAAACGGAAGCGCGGTATTCGGTGTATTTCATCAGCTAACTGCATCACGCGATAGCCCGCAGTCTCGACTTGTAGGCGCGCGGACAAACTAGTCGTACGGCCTGGCTTACCTTTCGGCCGAATGCGCGGCCGCTGGGCGACGCGGGGTCGGGGGAAAACAAGCGACGGCGGCTGCGGGGAAACGGTGGAAACCAATAACCGAAGGCTTCTGTGTACGTGCCGCTTAACTCGCCTGTCAAAATTGCAGAATGCACTTTGCGCGCGCCTAACGAACTTGCTGCTTGCCTATATAGCTTGTCATCGAAGTCCCGACGGAGGGAACGTCGATCGCAAAAGCCCTCCCCCCCCCCCCCCCCCCCCGGCTCTCCACCTTCCGCCAAGGTAAACACACCAAGTCAGCGAGAATTTTCATTCTATGTGCGCAAGTGTTTGTGTTTGTCAATTCGCATGTGTACATTTGACGAGGTGAAAATTGCAGCCACACCACCTTCGTTATAGGAGCACTTTGTCTTCTATGAAATTCGCGCTTGGGGCTTCACACCCGCGATCGATGATTATTTTTAAACCTCCGTATTCCACTGCTCGATCCGTTTTTTTCGTTCGGATAATCATAGACCGCTCGCTCGGTTTCTTTTTTTGTTTTCACGTAGTTTATGCCGGAAATAATATGCATCATTAAGACACCGTTAGCGTATGGCTGCTTCCTACCCTTGTTTGCTTACTACAATCGATGATATAACTTTTCTATTCACTGTTTTATTAATTACGTGTTTCTTTGAGCAATTGTTCGAAAGTTTTGTTATTATAACAGAAATAGTCTTTTAAAATTGAATGGCCTACGAAGAAAGCAAAACGATATTAGAAGAGGATCGAAAAGTCGCATCCACATTCACGAAGCAAGTTTAAAATTGAATGACAATTTCCAAATTGTCATTCAATTTTAAAAATTAATGAGATTCCGTGAAAGAGAAAAGACATTTGAACGCACTATATTATACATAGACGGACGTACTCGCATAAATACAAGCTATTTCTATTCTAATAATGAACAAGCGCCTTGTGATCTTATTTTCACTGCAATGTATTCGAAGGAGCCTTACCGAAATAATGCATGACGAGAAAGGGCTTTGAGGTTTGTCAAGATACCAACATCACTAACGCGTCTAAAGAAAGAAAGTCCCAAGAACATCCAAGTGAATCCTAGGGCGACAGCGTGTTTGTTTCCGTTGAGCTTTGAATTTCTTTCGCTCTTGGTCGGTAAACGGTGCGGTCGAGATTGAATTTTCGAAGTGTCGTTAAAGCAAGATCGCCTCTCGCTGCTGCTGCTTCCCAAGGCTTGACCAATTATACGCGCCGATGTATTTCGGATACCTCTTGGGATGTGTCACGCTCTTGCTTGTAATGTGGGTCAATTGCGTTCCTTTGGGGACGTGAATTATTACGTTGCCGTGCACGCTTCGAGGCTTTCCGTGAATTGATAATGCAAAATACACCGTCGCTCGGCTCGGTCAAATGTGAGCGAGGTGGCAAAAGAAAAAATTTGTCAGTTTTCACATTTTACGCGCACAACGCGATCCGTAGATAGCAAGACGTGATTTTGGGTCAAAGTGCAGTAAAAGGATCCGCTAATTACACGACGGGGTGATTTAGCTGGGAAAGTGTTTTCGGTGATCTTTATTAAAGCCGAACCGAATGATTCAGGGCCTCGTTGGCGCGCAGATATTTCGCACGTGTTTTCTTTCTCTTATTCGGGGTTATTATGGTCATGAATTCATCGCGCTTCAAGGCTCCGAAAATTACAGGAAAAAGAGTTGGAGGAAGATTTTTCCTTTCTCTTTGCTTTTTTGAATTATCGATTTGAACCACTTACAGTGCTGCTCAGCATTGGATCGACTTATACATTATTCAATTTTTGCCCGTTGCCGGGTCGATCGATAAAGAGAGGTATCAAGCGATGAGTCGACGATCTGAATTTCGATGCTCGCTTTACGAAAATAAAATTTCTTCGAGAATGATTGATCCGTGGAAGAACTGAAAATGCATCTGTAATCTCATTGCAAAAGAACGTGAAAATAGGATTTCCCGAAAGCCAATTATGAGCCAAAAAGAAAATGTAATATTCATTGAACGAGCGTAAGGCATATTGTAATCTAATTACATTGTCAAAATTCAATCGTTACTCAAAGCGAAAGATTTTTATCCGAAGTAAAGCATGGATCCTAAAGTATTTAATTTATAACGCCTCACGGCTGTATCAAAGAAAGCGCGCGCGTGCGAACTTTGAAATACTTAAATAGCTTTCGAGTTCGAAGGAAGTTAATCGCGGGGAAAACTTACTTAGAATGGAATGGAAAATTAGATTTGACCAGGTTACTCTACTTGCGCGAACGCTTTATTTTCTTTTGCAAAGCTTTGTCTCCAGCGACACTAGTAGTCTTACTTGCTTGGCTCGATACGAGATAAATTATTAAAGCAGCCACCTCGAGGTTTTCGATTTGCTTTTAATCGGAAGAGACGATATCTCTTTTGTGAATTATGAGAGTACATTACGGAAAAGGTAAGTCTAAGTAGCCGGTATTCTTTAATTGAGAGACTGTAAAAAAGTTCCATAGAGCTTCAGTACCTATTATAACATTTGCTCGTGCATATCTTAAGTATTTTATTTAAATATATTTCGCAACCTTCTTTCGTGAAGCTCTCAATAAAGTGTATTTTATGCTTGAATCAGACGTATAGTGATATATTTAATTTGAAATAATTTACTTACGCAATTAGAACAAGCCGTAACAACATAAATCGTATTATTCAAGAAAATACATGTGTTTCCTCGACGATGTATAAATATTTGACTATTGAAAATATACTAATTTCTCATATCTACATAGTATTTTCCGAAGTCCTGTGATTTATATCAAATTCTCTTTAAAATGACAATTTATTTTCTTGTTTAGTAATTAATTCCGTTAAAAACGTTTCAGAGAAAATTAAAAAATTTTCTTTCTATACTATAAGATAAATTTAATTGGACTATCAAGGTAGATGTCGTTGAAAGTATATAAAACATTGAAATATTTTTATGACTTTGATCATCATAAAAAATGAATAACTTTTTCTTAATCTGAGACCTTAATGAACGCTAGCTTATCCTCGACATAGTTTGTTCGAAGAACAACACGTTTTCGATGAAACGGAAATATCGATAGAAACTAATAATCTACCAATTATCCAATCGACCTTATTATTTTCCATGCTTTATAATTGCGTAAGTTCAAAGTGAAACGCTGGATTAAACATGACTTACGTAAAGTAACAAACACAAAGCTCACCTACAATAACAGCAAGCGAAAATATTTTTTTTTTAATATTTGTCTGTAAAAATCTTACGCGTCGACCTTTCCTAACAACAGCATGTCAACCATATTAGCCTCGTGAAGTCATTTTTCGATGGAAGAAATTCAGAATGGAAAATATTGATCAGCAGCTTGTACACGGGAAATGGGAGCGCGTTATCTTGCAGGAACACGCACTGTCCCTCGTATCGTCCCTCCCCAAAATTTCGCCAAGAAAAACCGACGAACCCTTGCGCTCATACGTGGTCTGCGAGAAAATTTACAAAGCCACAACGAACGACAAGACTTTTTGATCGAAACGAGCGTCGAGATGAGTTGCTTCGACATGTTCCAATTGAAAATCACTCGTCGAAGCAAAATTAAAGATAAAAAAGAAAAACTTACGCGACGGTCGGTTATTTTTATATTTATAACGAACCCAATCAAGCAAATAATTACAAATGAATTATGCAACTAACAAGTACTGGAACAAAGTGAAATCCAGATTTGCGTCGATAATGCATCGCCAGGTATCAGAACGGGCGAGCATTACGAAACGATAAGTAGCGGTAATCCGAATCCACCCACTTAATGCGAACCAGCGATGAAGGCCGAAAATCTTTTATCTCTCATTTTCATTTTCGGCTTGCATTTCGGCCGCGAAGCTCGCGTATACGCGCGAGCCCCGACAAAGTCGCGGAGATAAACAACGACGGCGCACGTGATCAATATTACAGCCGGTGAAAAGTTTTTCCGACGCGTGTACGTGCCCGCTATTCACCGAATCACATCGCACTTTGTTATGAAAGTTCGCAAAGTAACGTGGATTTTCCGCGGTGTCTCGAAACGGACGTACACGCTAATGTGATTTTGCTGTTGTAGGCAGACAACGACACAGGTAATGTAATCGCGCGCGCAGTCACACTCTTGTTATGTAATAAATTTATATTTTCGGCGAGAGCGCAAAGCTCTTAGAAACCTTGTAATCGAATTACTAGACGTTACTGAAATTCGTTGAGATTGCCATTCTACGAAATGGGCGTGACGCTGTCGATGAATTTCAAGACCGCTGCTTTCGACAGTTGTTGAAGTTACATGAAGAATTATTAAGAAATTAAGAAATGCGCTGATAGAAAATATTTCCCGTGAAATATTCCCAATCAACGTTTCAACGTTCTCGGATATAATGAATGTTTATACAACAGGAAACTTGCAATTAAAATAAAAAATCTCTGGAATTCGGAGTATGCTTCAAAAGAATGGTTGAACAACTGCGCTCAGCGTAGGCAAACGGGAGCAAACCTACATTCGCAAAAATCTCCGCGGCACAATCAATAACAACAACGCATCGCGATGATTGATTCTTCGATCAACCAAACAAAACTAGATCCTCAATCCCAGAAATCTCCGTTGCACCTGTGTCAATATCGCGCAATAAGTGGGAGCTAAGGAAACACAGTGGGAGACGAGTGCATTCGCTCGGTCATCCCGCGAGAAGATGGAAGGGAAGGGAGGGAAGGCGAACTGTAGTAAAAGAGGGGATGACGCGCAGCATTTCTCTGCCCCTCTACTCCTCTGCGCTCGTTGACGTCGGGAAAAGCGGGACAGTAACCTGTAACCTTTCGCCGACCCAATTTCTACTCCGCGCGTAGAGCGCGCGATCAACGGGGTGAACGCACAATGGAACGTATACGCTCCTTATACCGCTTGCTGACGCAACGACGTTTCAATTGGCATAATTTTCCCATTCGACGTTTCATTTCATTCCGATTACTTTTCTCGAATGATCGTCTTCTTTTTTAGTATAATGCGATATTTTCTAATGAGGAGTTATTTTAATACCGATGAGAACAAGAAAAACTGATTGACTAGATTGAAAATAAAATGGGTGAGCTGACAAGTACAAATGTGCGTGTGTTTTATTTTTTTCGGGAAAATCTTAGGTTTGAAAGAATTAGAATGAGATTGCGATTAAGCGATCGAAGTTCAAGTTCCGTAATAACTATTCCGCAATTTCCAAAAAGGATATTCTTCGTACGAAAAATTGGGACGTCTGACTAAGGCCATTACTTATCTCATTACTTATCACCACCAATGCTAAGCATTTAATATTACAAATATCCACGTTATTTTCTCGTGAACCAAGTCACTGTCACAGTAGCGATATATAAATAATGAAAAAAAAAAAAACTCTTGCTTTTTTATTTCGTATCGATAATCAATGTTTCTAATAAGACCGAGAAACGAGAACGCGGCGATGCATGCCTCCTAGCATCCTTGAAGAAATTCAACTTTTGCCGAAGAAAAGGAAAAAAACATTGAAGGTATTTCCATACCCTTTGATATTCGCCGTAGGCGCGTGCAACGCCGTTACTTTATCGAGCAAACAACCTCCTGCGCGCCCGTTAATCAGCCCTCGAGCGTGTTAAATCGCTAAAGCGACGAAAGTTCAAGCTCTTAGCACAACTATCCTGGTTATGACGCAGTAGTGCCTCAAGATAGACAACTTTTTATTTTGAACAATGTGAGAATTTTCATTTGCGTTGAATTCTTCCAAGTTTACCCGGAGAGCTATGACGAGAGTTCGAGCCTTTCGCGAAGCAAAAAGAGAACAGCTTCTTATGCGTACCAGCGCGCATGAATTTTATCCGAAATTTCATAAAATCTTTTATAGTCGCCCCCACGCATCTCTACGCTAAAGTGGCCTCTTAGTAAGAGATTTTTCCCCATACTACGCTTAAAGTGGTGACCGCGCGTCCTCCTAGCAGGGAGCATAGAACCGCATGGACAGTCCGAGAGAAAAGTATCGCGCGCATGCGCGATTCACTTCACCTTTGAATAGTCGATGCCGTTCTGTGTTGCTTGCTGAGGGCGCAATATCACCCCTTTACGGGGGTGTGCGGAAAACTAGTATACGCAACACTGGACTACAAGTAGACAAACACACACTGTGTGAATATTACACGGTGCGTACTTTGCCTACTGTATTCCCTAGTAGAGTAATCTACTATTTATGGAACTTGTACACGCTATGTGTTATTTTAACAAGCTATGTTACCATAAGATTTAAATTATTATGATTTAAAGATGTTTTTTTATATTTTATTGCAGCAAATCACGCGTTATTTAACTTTCAAGTCCGAGAAAACTTGTTAGCTTATTTCTTTGGGCAGAGAGGAACTCATAGAATCTTCCGTTTCAAACGAAAATTAATATCTTTCACAAAGAGGACAAATGAAATTGTCTTCCCTATATTGGTACTCGCGTCCTGAAAATTCGAAGCTCGCTTGTTATTTACCGATTGCGGAATTAATATTGGCAATTAAGAGGGAAAATGCCCATGAAACTCTCTCCCTTGGAAATAATAATTTGCATTAATTTTGGAAAGAAAATATGCCTTTCATAAGATTCAACAAATGCTGGAAACTTTTAAGAGGTAATGCTTTTGCTTTTTTCTTCAATGGAAAAATTCTCCACTTTTTTAGGCACAAAAAGATAATAAGTATACACAGTTCACGCTGGTGCGCAGTTCCTATAAGTTGAAATATTGATTCAGAATGTATATATATATATGTGTAGAGGGGGGAAGTAAAGGGGTGGAACACCCAAAACGGAAATTAGTCTCCGAGTAAACCGTTGGCCAGCTGCCTGTTATCAGTCATAACTTTAAAGCGCTTCCGATAATAGTTGTGAGCAAATATATATATATATATATATATATATATATATATATATATATATATATATATATATATAGCCTATAATTTGTAATAAATCTGACATCGCGCACCCTCTAGTAGATGCACCAAAATCATCCTTTCACTCTACATGATGCTCATAAATAATGGATTTATCAAGATTGACCTAATAATAAAGAGACTTTTATATACGTTTCATGATTTATTGCCCTCTCGAATGATAAAGTTTGTACTGCATCGACTGACAGCCGCGCGAAACTTGATCGTTGAATATTTTAATGAAGCATTAGATACAACGCTACTTGTTTATCTGAGTTTATCTGAGCAAACTTGACACTTGCTGCTTTGACACACTTAAGAAACACTCCTTAACGAAGAGAATATAGATCTTTTCTATTCATAGTTAAAATCTATAAGGTCTAAGTGTCTCCATACGACTGCTCAGCTTTTTCTTTTTGTTTTTCTTCGCCTTAACGTCGTTCGTAAGAAAGCCAATGAAAACAGAAGACACATTTAACAGGCAGATAAATTATCAACGTAATATTTTTTTGTTTCGAAAAACGCGCGATTTATCGCTGCTGCCCTCAGCGAGAAGCAACACATACGTCGACCGTAAATTTAGCCGGCGACAAGTGCATCCAAGCAGAATGTGCTCGGCCTTCCGGATAAATATTGTTTTGAAAGTCATCGCTACGCCAAAGGCGTCGTAGCGTAATCTTCTCCTTCGTCTTATTGTGTGCGCCAGTGAACAGTCGAGTCAATCATCCGTGCCGGCTGATCGTTCGTTCGTTGCCGGGATATTACGACCTCCCTGCCCCCACTGCGGCCAATGTCGACGTCTCACGGGACGACGGACAATTTTTGGCGAGTTCGTACGCGTCTTCCTCCATCCCCGTATTCTTTATCCCGAGAATGAGTGGACGCCGATATTTTGCCGTTTGTTTATTTGGCAACAGGAAATGAATTGCACATCCAATCGCTTGTGATATTAAAGTTCTTTTAGAAAACAAATCTTTCGCACGAGACACATTAACGTTTAATATCAAATCTACCTGTCTGCGATAAGGCGAAACATCGAATGAATGCACGACGATAAAAGATCGCGCGCGCCAAGGTAAAGCTGGCGTGTAACGTCGAGTTTAGCTTTAAACGCACACATCTACGAATGCGAATGAAACCCTAAGAGCAAAGCGCTGCATCGGTGTGTAGATAACCAGATACTTTTACTTAGGACAGTTATCTAGACAAGATAAATAATTTAATTACGGGATCAAGCCTGCTCACACAATAACAAAAATAGAAAGGCTGCGATCGATTTGTGTAGCTCGGTCTTGTTAAAAATTCAATTGTCAGCGTATTCATTGTAGCCGCCACGCTCTATACCTATATTCGTCTATTTACGAAATGGAGTCACTGTGTTTTCTTTCTTTTATTGCTCCGAGAAAAAAAAATACATTGCAATAGCATTGAAAAAGACTCATTTGACTCGTGGATTTTTTATCAAACAAGAGTTCACGTCAAGACGTTGACACCGCAGAATAGAAAAACCAAAACAGTTCGCGCGACTTGCGTGGCGCTAATGAAACAGGAGCTACTAACAGTCAGCTCTACGAGCATAAAGTATGACTAGCACGCGTAAACGAAAGCAAAACAAAAGAGTTGTAATTGAAAATAATTAAAGAAAATGGAAGATGGTTGATTGTACCTTCATGGCTATTGCTGTACAACGACAGATTGCTGCATAGTTTGAGAGAAAGAGAAGGGGAGAGAAGTCCACACACGCGAAAAGAGAAGACAGTCGAGAATGGAAAAATAGAGAAATGGAGGAGAGAAAAGCGCACACGAATTGTTTTCGTTTTTTTTTTTTTTTTTTTGATCGCAACCGCTCGCCAGCGTACCTCACGTATTACTGGCGCGAGACTCGCGAGTAAAGCGTAACAAACCCGACGGCGCATGCGTTTCTATCATCATCCCCCTTCGCGCGATAGAAGGAGGAAGGGAGAGCGGAGGAGGGCGCCAGTAGGATAAGAGACATGTTCAAGAGGGCAGAAGGAGGAGAAATACTTTTCGAATGTATAGCAATTGCGACGCGGTGATAATGGCACAGCCGTACCAAGCATTGTCGCAATTAGCGATATCGACTGCGACTCTGCCGTATTACTTTTTAATTATGTCTTTTCTAATATGCATATTACGTGCTGTTTGCTCATGGAAAATTGCTCGCGTGTAGTGTTGAAAGAATTTTCGTTGCAGTGTTTTCGGACAGATTATATGTGAACGTTGGATCGAAATCGATTACTACTACTTTGCACAGTATATTCTCGAAATTACGGTCTTAGATTATTTTTTCGAATACGTGTTTATCCAAACTTTTTTTTTATAATCTATCTATATGATCTTATTGAGCTCTCGTGATCGGAACTTTATGAACTCTCCGCGAAACTAAGGTTTCACAAACAAATATCATTTTCAGTTAGTTTTCCCATCAATAAAGGCTCAATGAAACAAGGTACAAAGTTTGCTAGTTAAAAAGTCACACGCTTGTTACAGTTTCATGATCGTCGAAATGGATTCAGATAAAATTTTGAAATTACCTGTCAAGTTCTAAGGATCCTTGCTATCGATAGCTCAAAAATCCTTGGTAAAGCGTGCGCGCAATGAAAGTTTCCCTCCCCGACATTGATAACAACACGGTAAAGCAGATAACGGAAGATTAAAACGATAATGTGAAGGATAACGTGTGTGGCGATTGAAAATTTACTTGGTCGGATAGTAATGAATCCTTTTAAATTTACAAGCTTAAAAAAATGTACTTATGCGTTGTTAATTTACCTTTTCTACGGAAAAATTGTTAAAGCGAAGAGCGCTATAGCAAAGCCACAGAAAAAACAGAGAGAAACTCCGAGAAAAACTACCAGGAGAGAAAGACACTAAAGGTCTCGCCAGCCGATCGACCTGTCGGCTGCACAGAAATAGCAATATTCCTTTGTCGTCTCTCTCTCTCTCTCTCTCTCTCTCTCTCTCTCTCTCTCTCTCTCTCTCTCTTCTCTCTCTCCTCTCTCTCTCTTTCTCTCTCTTTCTCTCTCTCTCTTTCTCCCTTGTAATTCAACGATCAAAATCGACGTGTACGTTCGAACACGAATTCCACTGAGGGAGACTTGTCTAATTGATTAATACGTAATTTTCTCAGTCTTTTGCGTAATATATATGTTACACTAATGAGAGTTACAATTTACCGAATGAGATCAAGCTGAAAAATGTGTCTAGTTTTCAAAAAAAGTTTTTCTTTACGAGCTTAGTCTAAAAAAAAATTCTAAAAAGATTTTGAGAGCACACATTAAGGGGCTTTTTCTTTTAGCCGAGTTATAAGCCTTTAAAAATTACTGTCATGAATGTATCTTACGGATGACCTCGTTCTATTTTCTAAACGAACCCTATATATATATGAACAATTTTAGTACGTTACAAAATTTATAACAAAGAGCGTTCAAAAGTTGAACGTATTTTTTTAAACCCTAAATATTTACGGCAAAAATAGCCATCAGATAAATATTTTTAAAAACACAGAACGTCCATGAATTATTATAGAACCATTGCGGAGATTACACGCAAAAAGAAAAAGAAAAAATAAGAACCGAAAGATATCAAAATTCAGCGCACAATCGGCCTCCCCAACGCACACACCTCACTCTTCCCTGTCCGACATCCATATGAAAAAAAAAATTATATATATATATTGCTCGGGGAAGCAAAAAAACGGTTAAGCTTGAGAAAATGCTTCAGCTTCTGAAGCTAAAGTGCGTACCAGAAGAAAAAAAAACTAAAGTTCCGCTGGCATTGCAGCGAAGCCACTCCGAGGCATTAGTTCTTGCCTCTCTCTTTCCTCTCGACCAAAAAATACGTGACACACACATAAACACTCACCGAGTCAAGCCACATAATAAACGATACCCCGCAAAAAAAAATAGCAAAGGAGGAATGATGATTTTTTTATTTCGCGTACTACTCCGTCTTACTTTGCCCTGCGCGCACACGTGTAATGGAATACATTAGCGAAGCAGCGTAAGCCCACTTATTAGCGTAACCCCACAGTGTGAGAGGAATACGTAGACACAGAGTGCACTACGACGATGATGTAGAGGGGAAGAGGGGAAAAGGTGTCTGTAAAAGAGCACAGTAAAGCATTTGACAAATAATTGATTGATTAGTTATTGTTTAAACTATTCTTTGTTGTAGGTTTTGAAGTGGATGCCATCAAAATCAAATCGTTTTTCATATTGAATCGTTGGACCATTCTTAAGTTTAACAATCGTAATTCGAAACTTTTACTGTTTGAAAATAATTTCCGTTATAATCAAATAAATGTAAGCTTTCATGCCAAGTTAAGCGAGTAATCTAATAATTATGAAATCTAATACTTATTTCGATGTAAAAGCTGTTTCTGGAAGGTTCAATATCTGAATCTATACCGTAAGGAAATACTACGGACTTATTCGTAAAATTTAACGATAATCCATTCAAACTAACAGTCACCTTCCAGTGACCAAAATACGTACGATGCCAAATCGAATCCAGCTATTCCAATTAAAACGAGAACATTGTCTTTCACGCGATGCGTATACGTTCACCATTATTGAAGACATATAGAAGATTATGTTTCCTAAAGAAGGTGTACAAACAACAGCTTTAGGTCGAATATTGATCGAATGGTTTGTTTACGTACACGTGTAAGCTCAAGTCCTTCGTTAAATCTCTCTTTTGTAAAGGAAAAAGTCTTACGAGTTGGCGATCTGATTGAGCCGACGACTTGTCTACTCATGCGAACAGGATTTCCAAGAGAACACGTGCAGGAGAGAGGATACCGTGAGATTTCGTTTAATCATTGAGAAAAAATGAAATGCTTAGAGTCTTGTAAACGTTCAGATTTTTCTATATCTTCATATATCATAGATAATTTCACTTAGCTTTAGTATTCATAGTACTTCTTAGAAAAGTTTTTTTTTAAATAAAATTCCAAGATATTTATACATAGGCTTTCTCGAAATAATCCTAAAATGAAATTCAATAACGGTCAAATTATCTAACTTGCAGTAGTACAAATTAGTTTTGGTCAGACGGCAGTTATCCAAAATCGATTATGCAAATTTTGTAAATTATATTATTTATACTTTTGAAATTAAGGTATTACGTAAAAAATCCGCCAATCATATAAATCAAAACGAATATTTAAAAAATATATTGTAATACAATGAATAAGTAGAAAGTAAACTGTTGATTTTGTTGAATTCACTTGAACAAAAAATAAAATCAACTATTTATCAACTCGTAATCTTCTGACTGTTTATAAACCATATTGCCTTTCAATCTGCTAGAATCCAATGTCCTACATTTTAGCAGTCCTCTTTCGCATATAAAGATCAAGCGCTTGACCTCTATAACTTGTACATTCGCCCTAATATCGACATCAATCGATACTCTCTTCTCCAAAAGTATATTTTTAATTCAAGAAAAAATTTCCGTCGATACTTTTCGATACCAAATTCGTGTCCTGTAACTGGAATCCTGTAATCCTGCAGATTTCTTTTCCAGAAATGTATTGATTACATAAGTTACTCGTTATTTGACATTAACCTCACAGTAACATTTAAAAAAAACGTGTTTCTTCCGGCCAAGTCGAAACATACACATACCTTAAAGATGTAGGTGATGACCCCCTTTTTGTCACCACGAATTAGCATGACTGACACGTCGTGAATGATGCGACGTGTATAACCCTGCCGTGGCTTATGTCTCCCTCGTATATGTAGGACGGACGGATGATCATTGAAAGCAACGTTCCACTATGCTCCTTCTATGTTTAGATGTGTGCGAGTGTGTCGACGGTTATTTATATGTCAAGATATTTCATCGAGATACGACTAACGGTTATTTTTTTATTTTCTGATAAAAAGGTCACAAAGGCTTTATGAATTCCTAATAAATTGAAAAAAAAAATTGATAAAAGACACTCTTTGTATTCCGATCAAAATATGTCATTTTTATCCCGTATATTCAGTTGAAGCAATGAATTTTTATCAAATTTTATGACCTAATTTCGACACTTGACTACGATTCTCGCCCGATATACTAGATCAACATTTCATTGAGATATACACATTCATTAAGTGAATTTCATGAAATTTGCAATTAGGATACCTCGAAAAATGTGAACGACATAAGATACACAGCACTCTTAGAACAAAGATTAAGAATGCTTGAATTTCGCGCGGTACACCGTGCAAAGGAGGGATTAGCATAACCGCGAGCACGGACAGAGTATAAAAATAGTCTACAATTTGCTTCGCGAAAAGTACATTTAAAGATTTGAAAAATATATAAAATATAAATGGAATAAATTTTCACTATCAACAACAAAAAATCGTTTTGAAATTCAATTCACGAAACAAAATGTGGAAATTCAATATAAAATTATTTCGAGGTCAATCAACTTAATTATTAATATTCAAAAGATAACTTGATAAAAAATATTTAAATTACAGATAAAGTATCGAGCGAGCGTTAAGGAGAAAAATTAATCTCGATAGTTCCAGTATGAAATCAGAATAATATTCGTACATCTTCAACAAAGGTCAATTAAAAGTAGTAAAAGATAATTTCATGATGAATCCCAAAAATGAAATGCTTTAAAATCTTTGTCGCAAGTGTGAATGTGCCATTTCGAAAACAAACTGAGTTGCCGGAATAGAAACAAATTTTCCGTTAATCGAAGAAGGAATGATGGAGGAAATTTCGTTAAATTACTTTCTAAATGAAAATAGACATTTGACAAGTCCGTTTTAGTATTGTAAAAGAACGCAGATAGAGGAAAAGGCATATATGAAAGCTCGACTTGTTAATAAGAGCGGGAAGCCATGCGCTAGAAGCACGAATCATTTTCTAATTCAGCGGAATTGAAGCAAAGCCAACGTGTGTACAAAGGCACTCGCAGGGTAGTAAAACTCACACGCGCACACAGGGAACTTTCGCTCTCGCAATATCATATCTATCTAGGTACTAGCATGAGCTTTGCTTCTGATATTAATGAAATTGTAATGGATGTAAGGTGTAGTTAATCATTAGTTTCGCGAAAGGGAAAAAAACAGCAAATTGGATGCAACTAAAATGAGCACACACAAGCATATGACTGCATACAAAGCAACGAGCAACCGTTGCGTTTAATTATCTGGAAATTACACGAATCATCCACGTGTCGTTTATTCCGCTAATTATTGTACCGTCGAGGCGCAAAAAGAAAATGTATGTACATACATGCTACGGAGGAAATTAAGTTTTTCTTTAAAAGCACGCGCGGGCGCACTGCCTGTGTTCTACGTGCGCGTCTTCATTAGAAACATTAAAATGCTTGAGGGCTGATGAATACTCTGCGCGCGTTTTTTTTTTATTTTATATGAAGCTGTATTCCATGAAACACTGCTAGTACTTGCAACATCTGTAATTTCATTTACGAACCAAAAATACAATAAAATAGTCAGATGATAACAACTTGTTACCTCGAGGAGGAATTTTCATTTGATTTATACTTTTTCAGCTCTACCGACGTAAGTAATCCAATATACCGATTTCATGTTTAGAGCAAGGAATTTTGTTTGGGGGGGGGGGGGGGGGGAGTAGAAAACCGCAGAAATTCTTATTGTTTGAAGAACGCCATGCGGTATAATTTTGCTAAGCGTAGAAAATTGCGGAATGCTTATTAGTAAACTTGATGATTTTTTTCCTTGAGGATAATGAATTTTTGTTTTTGCCCTATATACGATGCTTCTATGCCGATAGTTATGTGAAACATTCGTTAATAACAGCATTCCACGGTTCTTAAAAGAAGGAAGGTTATTTCAAATGTTTACACTTGAAAATATTGTGAAATACCAAAGAATGGAGTGAAATTCTACAGAGTCGGTAGTGAATGTGAACTCGTTACCCTTACGTGCTCCATATTTTCCCTTTACCGAAAACGAGAAGTCAGAAACAAACAGCATTCTGAAACTTCGCCCATAATTTCTAACGCGAGAAAAGCAGAAACCGTGAAAAGAGCCAGCGAAATCCTAAGTCCTTTTAAAGCGTCGTGAACGGCACTTTAAAGCGGGGGGGGGGGGGGGGGGGGGCAGGAAAGTAGAGCTAATCATGTCGGCCGACAATCGCCGTAAAGTTGTATACCTGGAGTGAAAGCGTGACAAAAGGGAACGGAGAGAGGCAGAAGCGGCTGAGGCAACCGCGCTCTCGACTCGGGCGAAAAAGCCCGCGCGAATTGCCCCCCGAGAAAATTAGAAGCGAAGATAAAGAGCCAAGTCAAATGGACGTCCTCTCTCTCTCTCTCTCTCTCTCTCGCATTTATATTCGTACGCTACGCGCGACAGTCAACGCTATCCTTTCCCGATTGCTCACGGCTCTAAAGTATCGAATTAATCTTTCTTTCAATGGCTTTTCGTGTAATTGTAATGATGAAAATATACATCTAGTACAAAAAACTAGTAGCTTCCGTAGCGAAGCAAAGAAAGCTATTACTTGCATATTTCCCTACATAAGCGTAGATCCGGATATTTTTTTAAATAGACTGCGATTTGGATATACGTTACGACGTATATCCTGATCACAGTTCGATGAAAGGAAGTTATTTAGCTACTTTATATTCACAAACATTTGTGTGAAGTATGAAAGCCAATTAATAACTCGAATAACGCCCAATAAATTTAATATCGATGAAATTGGAACCTTGGAAGCGGAATATTCGACGAACTAGAATCTGACGTTTTACTAATTAACAAATTTTCCATAAATTTCAATAAAACGATTTTTCAAATATTCTATTCGAACTTTTAGACTAATTGATCACTTTGATAAAACTGAAAGAACGTGATTAGACACGCGTTCTTGCTTTAAAACTTGATCCAATAGTCGAATATGAAACGTATTTGGAATAGTTTGAAAAACAATTGCACACGGACACACGCGCGCGCGCGCGAATAGTTTCACGTCCCAATTTGAAATATCCAGTTCAATTATATCCATCCATTCAATGCAACATAGAAAAAGGCAAAGCAGCAACGAGCGATAGACATTTTAGAGAATTTCGTTGACCCCACAAGATATAAAGCCGCGTGAATGAAGCAAGGTAAACATACAAAAATATGGCAGCGTGCCAAAATGTAAATCAGTGTTAAAAGAAATACTTTAGAGCACACCGGAAGAAGAAGAATCCCTTTCGGCATTCTTTTTCCGTTCTTCTTCCAGGGTGCAAAAAAAAAAAAATTGTTCCTTTCTGAAACGTATGCCTCTACTCTGAAGTACGTTCAATAATTATTGCACTTAGTAAAATTACGCCTTGCTCCCGATCTCTCACACGGAATCTTGAACAGATGCGAAAACAATCGCGGCGCCGTTCAATGCCGTATAATCTCTGACGTTTGCGCGAACTCGCTGCTGCTGGAATAATTTGATCGCGAGAGCTGCAAGGTTATGCATTATTCAATCCTTCCCTTGCCGGCGCGTTGTATTTTTGTTATTATTTTAGCATTGCTTATTTCGATAGAACTCACACAAATTACTCTTAAATGGCCAATAATTTTGAGCGAATCCCTCGTGCTTCTTCTCTACGTGTTCGAATTAATGAAAAAGAAAAGAATTTGAATGTTTTTTTTCCCTTTGCTTTCAACGAGGCTTTTCACACGGTTCTTTTTCACAGTCCCAAGAGCTATTCTATTGACTAGCACACCGCAGGAAAAGCTTAGCAATTGTGCACTTTGCGGGACCTTGTTGAGTGCAGTAATTGAAATCCACAAATAAAAATAACTAGTGATCTGCACTATACTGTTCTTGCTAATAATCACCGAACAATCGTACAAGCTTTAAAAAAAATTTACGATTTATGTAGCCATTAGAAATGCAGTGCAATGATAACTCTTTTGCAAGCAAACAGCCCAGAGATGTGTATTATGAAAACAATTTTTGTTGCTTGGGAATAATAGTAAAGATCGAGCTCTAGGTTCACTGACAGGCTTCATTCCTTTTGTTGGTTGCGCCAACTAGAATTGAAGCATGTAATCTTAAACGCTCGAAAAGCTACGACAGAAGATCACTTCTTTCGCTTGCTGTAATGAAACGACAAAAAAAATTAGTATACTCATTCTTTCAATAGCATGCAGTCTTGCCAAGCGAAAGAAAAATAAAAGAAAAGGAAGCTTACTCGCAATCACTTAAAGTCCTCCAAAGTTGAATCGATAAAAGCAGTAAAGTTGCCTCATCACGTGCAACAATCTACAACAAGAAGAGCCATAATCCAAGCGAGAGTAGCACAAATTGATCACCTGAGTGAGGTAAACTTGCACCTTGAAAGAGAGTGAGCCTAGCGTAACAGCGATTAATTTTCACTTAAGGTCTCGCTCGCAAGCCCTATAACTAATCGCCACTGAACGTCGCTCAATCACTCGAAATAATCCGATCGGCGCGCGTTCAGATATAATTGACGAGGCCGACGTACAACGAGGAGCGAAATAAAAAAAAATAATTACCGGCGATCTCCTCGAAAAAGCCCTTAAGCCTATTTTCGCACGCTCGCGCAAATCCTGCAGAAGATTTCGGAAGTCTAATGCTATCGCAGGATTTCGCGGTAAGAGCGAAGCGAGGATGGATAGATCTATGTATCTAGACGTATATAGAGGAAGTCTCGAGTGAGGAAATTCATGATTCTTGAGATCCTTGTTTTATTACTTGGATTTTACGCTGGGAACGATAAAGTGAAAGGGTTTTAGATGTCAGATCGATTTTTTTCATACTGAGCGAGAATAAAATCTTTCGCCTCGTTGAATCTTCCATTACTTATTAAAAATACGAAACAATATTAGCGCTCGAGATGTTTATTGAATAACAAGTGTAATTTTGCTTTACCGCTCGGAAGTTTTAAAGAGAGTAGAACACAGAGTAGTTGAGGTAAAAGACAGTCTAACAGCAGCAAAACAAGATTTATGTGATAGCGCATGATCCTAGGGGATGAAAAAGCGCAAAACTTTTTCCAATTATTTGTTCTTGTAGTCCGAAATTCAATACACATGCAATGTAAAAGAATGGTTTTTCCTAGGTAGCAATAGGCTTTGTGCTGACATTAGTGACGCCGGGTTGGCATATTCGAATTAAAAGGATATTTCAAAACAACTACAAAGGGTAACAATTTTTTATTCTCATTACCATTTTGAATTGCCTTCGAGTTAGATGCATCAATGTTTACATTATACGTTAACTATGATATTGGTCTAGTTATTTTCGATGTTTACACGAAGCATCAAGAGTAATCATGACCCAGGACTTGTGCAAACAAGGTACCGCAGGTGAAGCAAGTTCGACACTAATAAGGACAAAACTAGATTATTGAGTCGACTAAAATGTAATGTGTACATTCTGTAATTGAAAATGTGGAACACTTACTTCAAAATGTCTAGCGTTGGAATTAGAAGAAAATGTCACTTTAAAATATTTATTGCGAAACTTTTGGATGTCAATTAAATAAAATTATCGTATTAATTGAAACGTTAAAAAGCGACGATACGTATTTCATTACCGTGTATCAATTTACCATTCACACAGCCAAAGTGAACTTTGAACGCGAGGCTTCGCAAGTTCTCGACAAAGTTCGAGCAATCATTTACGTCGAAAACTAATACCTCGAGAAAAACAACCTGAAAGTTGAATGAAAAAGAGAGAAATGGAAACAAGGCAGCAGGCAGCAGCCCGTGCAGTGTAGTGTCTAGTCAAAAGTTGGCCAGATCTAGGATTGCAGGCCGTATCCCAGTTTTCAAGCTAAAGCACACGATGGGAAAGAACCGAGAGAGAGAGAGAGAGAGAAAGCTCGTGAACTAGAAAGAGACAGAAAGACCCTTAAAAGCCGCCAAAATCAATAAATCTTCCGCGTTCGTTCGGCGTGCTGATGCACACAGTTGTGCCGCCAAGTCCAAGAGGCCGCTGCTTCTTTTTTCCTCTCTCTCTCTCTCTCTAGGTAAACGACCTACCCGTAACTTGAAAATCTTCCAAGTATGAATCTTGATTTACTTGTACGTCGGAGAAACTTCATTTATCTCTCTGTCGTATTTTAAGCTAATATTTGAAAGTTTCTGCGTAGATTAAAGATAATACGTTACAACTAGGTGCATGCGCGAACGAATATCTCACATTGTGGAAAAGATTTATACAGTAATATTGAACTTTGCCAGTATTCTTGGACGTTGATATCCAAAGAACAAAATAAATAAAATATCTCATAAGCTAGCTACTCATTTGTGACGTATTTCCGGCTGAGTGATCGTGCTTCTATTTTCATGCACATTTGTATCGTCGCCCATTTTAATAAAGTCCAAGCAATATTTACATCGATGCGTCAAATCCAGTTGAAATTATTTGAATTTTAGGTTATAAAGCATTTCCGCGGTCACTTGGCAAAAATAATTCAGTTCAGAGCATGTGCAACATATTGCATTCTAAGAACAAGCCCACGACTGAAATTTCAATATACATTGTGATAATTCGCTGACCCGGAATCGCGTAACCTGCTCGCATAATTATGACATTCAACCAAATTTTTTGCGCGTGACACATCTCAAAGTCCATCGTTCCTTTGATCCTTAATCAGTATAAACATAAACAACAATAAAAATGAGAGCAGTCGGCGAAATTAGGCCATTTACCCCAGCGCGAAGCTCGATCGAGATACGAGGGTAACGCGCGCGCGCGCGCGCGCACTCACCTTTATTCGACTTGCAAACTCGCAGCGGGCACCGCGAGCGAATATACGTTGTCGCGCGTCGTGGCCGAAGGAGCCGTCGACGAAACGACCTGCAACTGGAAAATGACTCGACCGCGCGGTCGAGGGTATGATGCAGCTGTCGCTCGATGCCCGACTGTGGCACAACTATCACGATTTGACCTCGCGCGCAAGCTCGGGTTGAGTGACCCCCGCGCGACAACACACTGCACTATCGATTGCCAACGGCCACGTGGTCTCGCGCCAGAGCCAGAGAGAACGACTGCACCTTGGGACATACCAAACTGTGCGACCACGGGGTGATCTTACGCGCAAGCTCGACCTACCAGTTCTCCCACCACTGCCAAACCGAGTAGCGCACGAGCAAAGGGTGGGAGTGGGTTATACGAGCTTTATATTCCCCACCATCTCTCTCGCTCTCTCTTCGAAAGCTTCGCGTATAACCTAAAGCGAAGGATGCTTTCTTGTCGTTTATTTTTGAATTTTCTTGGCTGGAGAAAAAATTTGACAATCAATTATTACAACGTTGATGTTGCTTAACTCGCTGGAGCGAGCTTAAAAAATTAATTTTGCTTCTAATTTTCTGGAAAAATGGTGACAGATTGTATGAGAACGGTGGATAGAATGCGCTTCGACCGCAATTTCCAGATTATAAAAGAAAGTCCTGTTTTCGCCGTTCTAATGGCTCCACCTACCTAAAGAAAGCACTCAAATCAATTCAATTTCAATCAAATAGAATATATTTTATTTACTTTATCCAAGAATAAAAATTTTACAAGATAGTATATTTGAGTTTCATTGAATTATTTGAAATATCTATTTATAAACTTAAACCGCAATGGCAATGAATTCAGGATGAATTCTTTCATTTAAACTTTGCAATCGAATTGTATGGATTTCAGCTCAATTTGGAAAATGACAGCTATTTAAAATAATTTTTTTATTTATTCATACATGCACACACATATATATACGTGTATATGAACAGAAAAAAATCTGAGCTACTAATATATATATATACATATGTATAAGTAGCTCAGATTTGTTGCTATTATATAGTATTATAAATTCAGGTAAAATATTTGTAATTAAACCAAAACTTGCATAAAAAATCTACATATTTTACTTTAGTCCTTGTAACATAAGCTTACCAACAAAAATACAGACAAGCAGCAGATTGAAACATTTGGTTGCAAAATACGTTCATTCCGAAAACCTATCGTATGTCCTGCCAGTAACAGAGAAATGCACATGTAACAGCTCCCTTGTTAAGCTAGAGGCGTGTGGCGCAGGTTTCGAAGCGATACCAAAACGTTTTCCAAGCTACCTGCATACTGCTGATGAAGCGAAAAGGCGAAAAAAATTCTTGAAAAACTTGGCTTTAACATAGTCGAGTGATTCTTTAACGCTGCGCAAATGTGATTTTCGTCTGTGTGAAATTGAATGTTTTACAGCGACACGTTCGCTTCGAAAATTCGATTATTGTTTGTATACGCAGTTGCTGTTTTCTTTGCGAGTATTTGATTTTTAAAAAAATAACGCTGAAAAGGGTTAAAGTATTTTTTCTCTCGGCACATTATTGAATTTTCCTTTGGAATGAATGTTTGACACGTTTCCCTCTTGAAAGCTTGCCTTTTTGCGGAAGTGCATTCACTAACGTTATATTACATTACTTTTTTCCCCTCTCTCTTTTCACCCTTGACCAAGACTACTTCAAATACTTTTGATGGAAATTTTACGCCGCACGAGAATTAATCATTAAACTAAACACTCTTTTCTAAATAAATTTCCTTGAAACACGTGTATTTAGTTGTTCGCCGACAAAGAAAAAAAGAGAAAAGATATTAAACCATGCATTGAAAAGTTTTAATGGAATATCGGATGCAAAAAAAAAGAAGGGTAAAAGAAAGAAGAGAAACAAGTGATCGGGCGAGCGAGCGCGCAGTTCACCCATGAAAAGGTGTATTTCCAGTTTCGTTTTCTGCGTCACCGCGTTCGACTGGCCGGACATAAAGCAATAGGATTCGACGCGCATCAACGGGCGAACTTTTTATTCGCCCCAGTGGAGACCGTCGTCGTCACCGCTCGGTTATGACCAAGAGACGCCAACGTAAATATTTCCTCCATCCTCCTGTGAAAGTCGAACGCGAGCAACCGATTAAAGAAGGAAACGTAATCTCTTTGCGAGTCCCTAAAGGAATACGCGACTCCCGTGGAGTAATACGACACCCTCATTGGGAAATAATTTTATCGACGATTCTTTGGTTTCGATTGTACGGAAGAGAAACTGAAAGCTTCTTCGTTCGACTTCGCTATTTTTCTTTGAAAAAAAAATAAATAAAAAACTACTTATAACATATTAAATAAGGTGAAATTAAGTTAATATACTTTCATTCAAGCCTTTTTCCGTGATAACTCATTAAGTAACTATTTTCTAAACTTTTGGAGAGCATGAAAGTTTCATTCAAAATGAAATGAGGATAATTACAACTCAAAAGACAGGTCATACCAAAAAGGAAATGTAATTTTCAAGTCTAGCTCTATGTATACTCTGGTTTAGGTGAATTTATTTAAGCAATTTATCACGCAGAGATGCACTTTAAGTGCTTTTCACTGCGCGTTAAAATAAAAATGATCAGGAGAGATAAATGCAACGCTAACTTACAAAAACTAGGTGGTCTAAAAAATAAATCAGCCTAAAAATATCGGACGTGTGCAAAAGTAATTTTCCCTGAAAATGTTTTTTATTGATGAAAATAATCCGAAGACATTCATCTTCCTCTGTTTCCTGAACTAGCAATTTATTCGAGTATTGACTTTTGATCCCAATTTTACACTCCAAAATATTTTTTACCCCGTGTCGTTTGAATATTCAATTTAATAAATAGACAGATCATTTCTCATACATATCAGGAATGAATTTTTCAAATAAATAATAATACTTTTTTTTAACGTGGATTTCTTAATTCAATATAATTTTTTCAATATATTTCTTACTTTCTCTTTGTAATGAAATATCATTGTTACGTTGAGTTGAATACCATTTTAAAAGGAAACGTTTCTTTGTCAATGATTTTACTGTTCGTATCCTCGCAAATACCGTTAATAATTAAACAGTAATAAAAATATTGAATTGTCTGTACAGTACTATTCCGATACATACGTTCACTTTTTGCTTTTATTGTATTACTAATTTTTCATGAAACACTTTTGGAAGTTGGTGTGTTACAGCTCCCGGAAAAAAAAAGTCATCCCTATATGAAATTCAAAACAACGCCAGACTATAACAGCACATATAGCTTTTTTCGCCATCCTATATACACAAAGTTGCGTATGTTTTGTTTTAATTAATACACACTAAGGCCAATATATATACATCTACGGAAGAGAAGGTAGAAGCCACGAAGTGAACGAGGATATAACGCATTCATTCCCTCAGGGCATTACAGGTCCATTTTTCAATTAAGCAGTGCACTACGCCACCGCCAGCATACTAGTTTTCTAACTTGACGTTAAAGTGACGCGTAACGACATTAATATTCAATCTCTGCCCAATCGCGGAGAGAGGCGATTTCGCGCACGAAGAAATTCATTAAAGTCGCTGCCGTTGCTTTGTGTGAGGAGAAAGAAAAAGGGATTTAGAAACTGCTTTCGAGTTTCGTTTATTCATTGTACCCCGGCTTCTATTTTTTTTTTGTTTTTTGTAAGTTTACTTGCGCTTCACAACGCTCGGGGGAAGCTTTGTTGAGTTTTAATTTATTTTGAAGACTGCAGGCTGTCGCGAAAGAGACCCCCGTTCATTTTTTTTTCTTTGTCGTGTGCAAAGTTTACGAGCTTAAGAATGTTTGTTTAATTATCCTTGGGAGTTTTAATTTTCAAGTTAGTCGGCTAGATAAACTGACGGGCCTGAAAAACTGATAGCTTCGAAAAGAAATGATTCAACGATCTTTTCAAAAATATTAGCTTCACCATCCTCGTCCACTACCATTCTCTCATAAATACATTGCGTAATTTTCAAAATGCCGTTGTTTTATGTCTTTTCAATTAGAGCATTGAAATGACATATAGGCGCGTGCAGTATAATGAGCAATGATAAACAGCACACGGAGACGTTAATTATTAGCAAATGATTTTCCGACACGCTGCGTGCGTGAATAATATACCAAAGAACGCGAGAGAGAACATTGGATCCCGACCTAAAGTGAATACGTAATTCGGCAGCGAAACGTATATCGCTTTTTCGAGCTCATGCAGGTCAATGGAATTTTCATTAAAGCGCGCGTTGGAGAGTGAGCAAGAGTGCAACGGATTTTTGTAATGAAACGAGAGCCAATATAGAGCTTTTTAATTCACACTGATATCAATTCAATTAATATTTCTCTCGGTAATGAAACGTCGCCGCTTCTCTCATTTGACGATTTTCCAAAAAGGCGTAATTTTGAAAGAAAATTAGAGAGTCGATATTCAATAGCGCTGAAATGATTGCTTTGGTAATTGATTATTGTACAATTATCTCTGAATACATTCTGATCGATGCTGTATTGTGTAATGAAGCTATAGCTAGATTGCAGAACAACTGAGATAAATGATTTGACTAGTTCTAACTCAACTAATGTTTTGATAAGCAATAAAAGACAAGTATTTTTTCATCTACATTATCGCTGATACAATGAAACAATAACTAGACAATTGAACATTAATTGTAAATAATGAAAACATGATGTATAGTGTTTTTGAGATCTTTTATTCTTCGGGTTTTTATAACATACAAAAGGTCACGCAATGCGAAGTGTATGCGATCGAATAACATTAAACGCACAAATTAACTATTTTTTATACTTTATTATACAATATACTCTCATGTATGAGCGCAATTTTATGATAGCAACAAATATGAAATGGAAAAACTGAGCATAATTTGGTATTATTGTACAAATTAAACTTGTACGTATTACTGTGATAATCACTCACGCCATCAAATTTTATCTTTTAAAAAATCACGCAATAATTTTGTACGAATACTACAACAAATTGCCATACACACGCTCCTAGACGAGAAGTTAATAAAGCTTTTTTTTCTTTTAACATTTACAAAACTAAAAGTGTGTTGATTATGGCTTCTAAGGCTACGATACAGAATATCTAAAGAAAATGAATGATTTTGAATTTTTAATAAATTAATATTTTTCTAGTAATATTTTAATAGGTTACATATTTTAATAAATTCAATGGAGTAGCGTGTAATTTCACTATTTTGTAACATCTACAAACCATATGATTGCAAACGTTTGTGCGCTTCCCGAGTATGGATAGAACTCGAATCTTCAAAAAAAATTCGACAATCATCCTCTTCCAAATGTACCCTTATTCAAAAGTTTGTATTTAACGGAAGCGCCCTTAAAGTTAGACTCATTTTGTTTGAATAATTCCAGTGTACTTTCTTAAGAAGGCTTGTAAGCGCTACTCCAATATTATATCCATTAGGGCTCTCTGATATTATTTACAACATATTTTATAATATTTTGTTATAACAGAATTTGTGTGATTAAAAAAATTGGTTATTCATCCAGTCGATCGCATTAATTTTTCTTCAATGATATCCACGCAAGTTTTGAAAATGATACAAATTTAGTGAGTATTGAGAAGGATAAAAAACGGTTTAACTTTAAGCGCACTCGAAAACTACGTATCCTGTATTTTTCAGTGAGCAAAGACTTATTCGAAGAACTTAAACGTAGAACATTACAAATTTGTAACTAGAGAGGTATTATTTGCTTCATTGTACACTGCTTTTTTTTATTTTTACACATCTAGACATTTCATTTACGCTATCGGAGTTTCCACGCGATCCCTCACTGTTTCATCAGAAAAAAATTCACTGTTGTATTATACAAATACGAGGTAATTCGTAACTTTAGAGAAATTGCGAAAATGAAACATGTAGGATTGGACAGTCGCAGAATCATCAACATATACAACACAGTATTACGAATAAAAGTTTGATATTTTTATTCAAGTAATAAATAAATTACTGGCAAAGAAGCAGTTAAAACACTTTTAGTTTACATCAACATGCCTTTAATTAATATAATGAACAAATACAAAATCCTGCTGGAATTTTTTACAGACTTTTTTCTTTACAATTGAAATAAAACTATTTGTACAATAGTAACGAATGAAATGTATGTAGAAATATACATGTCGGTACAAAAAAATTTCTTTCGAAACGAATATGTAATAGATTTTAAAGTAAAATAATTTCGGTATTCGTGTGTAGCATTAAACATCGTAATAATTGCCATTTTCATTTTTTATGTCCCCTACTTACTTATCGTTAAGAGATAAACTTGAAGATTATACGCTACAACGGTACATTATACGTATTTACAATTCTGACGTGAAAAAACGCGAATATTTGTGGGCCCTATTTTTAAAACTTCCTTAATATGGTAATTACTTCTTCTACTATGCACTTTTTCCGTATTTAGTTAAAGATAGCTATTAACTAGTTTATCTGTTTTAGTGATACTCCGGATATGTACAAACTTTATTTCAAAACTGTAAAAAGTTTAAGAGCACAAAATGTAAGGAGAAAAAGAGATCAACGCTATTTGAAATTAGAATAAAAATAACTGTAGGAGCGTAACGTTTTAAAGGCTATGGTAAAACGATTTTATTGCACAGTGCAAAGTCTCATTGATTATCTACCTTCATTTTAAATATAAGATCCGTACAGCAAATATATCTTAAAACTTAATATTTATAATTGTGAACGTCCCCAATGTTTTTCTTTATTATACGATTGTAAAAAAAATCATGAATGTAAAAAACATTTGTTTGGAAAGTAATTCACTAATGTACGTTCGAAAATAGAATGAAATAAAAATCCAACGAGTATGTATTCTAATCCAGTTAATAAATACAATTAAATCTATTACATCTAAGAAAACTATCTATTTGTTTGTTTAATGTGTGACAAAATGAAAATAAAGAAAACCATCCGACCATGCCTTTACAAAGCTCCTACCAATGAGGCATATAAGCCTCATTCAAGCATATAATCAAGTAGCAAATATTGAATTGTTCACAACTCGAAGCACCTGTGTCAGTGCAAAATGGCTAAATAAAAATTTAACTATAACTTATTGGCTTATTTGTATCCATTTGCACTCTAACTATTAAAAAGGACAATTTATACGTTGAGACAATTTTTTTATTTTACACTTCAGTGTTACTTCTTTTTTGGTTAATTTCGGCAATCCGACAATTATAAGATAAAAAAAGTCATTTTGTTAACAATGCTTGTTTTGGCGAGGAGAAAAGCAGGACATAAACTAACAAAAAAGATATCCTCGTAAATTAAAGTAAATAAAACGATAAACAATAGCAGGTTAAAATTAACAAAATCTCAATCTTGTATTACAAATGAACACTAGCTTCCCCGAATAAAAAAGAAAACAAAAAAAAAGAAAGGTACAGAGAAAGATAATGTGTGCGCAATAACACATATTATCTTACATCACCGAAAATTCGGAACCTTTAATATATTGATCTGTTATGTTATGCTGCGTGAAATAATTATTGTCTCGTTGTGATGTCAAATTTTGTTTCGTTTTCATTTTACCGGAGTTCTCGAAATCAAATGTACGCTCGATATAGTATCTTAAAATTTTCGCATACCTAATTCCATTGCGTTGCACATAGAAAGGTAACTGCGATTCCGACCCACAAGTTTTATCACAAAATAATTTCTACGAATTTCATCGACATTTTACTTGCTTTTGCTTAGTAATTATTCTAAAAGATTCTCTCACTCGCAATCATTCGTTAATTATCATTATTATTAATTACTATTATTAATATTATTATTATTGTAGTTATTATTATTGTTGTAATTAGTTAATACATCTATAACAAGTTGAATTAAAAAAATTTTGTTAGTGCTATTTTTTTCATATAAAAATATTTAGCTCTTTTTTGACATCCTCGAGTTTGTTTTTTTTTTTTTGGTAAACTTATGAATCGGAATCGCATCAGATTAATTTATTGTTTATGTATATCGAATTTATACTTTACACATTACGAAAAAAATAACAAGTTATCACTTAAGGTTTGCATTTTGCCTATCTCCATTATAACTGACTTTCTACTCAACAATATTGCCAATGTTGATTTTTGTTTTTTAAGTAACAAAAAGAAAAATTGATTACCGCTTACTTCGGTCACAGACATAGCCAACTTCAGTACATCATACAAAAAGACTTATCTTATTCTTTATTATCTTTAATGAGTCGTGAATGTGTGTGTATTGTTTTGCACATATCAAAAAAAGATTGACTGGTTTCATGTTTACTAAACGTTTACATAATTCAACACAAGCGCTAAAGAAAAATTTTAGGTCTTAGAAACCCGTATCAGAGAATAAAAAAATACAACTAAAACTTTTCGTCACTCGACGATATATTTTATGATTTGAATCACGTACACACCATGAGTGACGAATTTCATTGAATAAAATTGCAGCAAGAGCTCTTTCGTACGAATTTAAAATTCGCGCAACGGCTCCAGATGTGATGCCTAAAATTTTCAAAGCACAAGTGTCAAACGTCGTCGAAAGAACTAAAATAAAAACATCAGTAACCGATCAAGACACAAACAACAACCATGGCATATCTATGACACTTAGAACTCGAACTTTACACAATACGCATGTGCTCCTTATAATAATAATCAGCTTGCCTTAAATACTCATAATCCTTACAAGTTAGATATTTTTTTGTAATTTTTTTACTTGAACGCTCTCTCACTACGACTGTCAAAAGTTGTTCTCAATCTGCTCGACTATTATAACGGACAGTACCAAACGTCGATTCGACGTTCACCTCGTCCCAAGTCAAGCATTTACTTTTACGCCATGTATCTCTCGTTCAAATTGTTTTATAATTTTTTTACGGGATTTACGCAGCATGTTTAAATTTTTTTGGCGCTCTTTGCACTGCTGTTACTGCTCAGAGCTTTTACGAAACATTGTATTCAAATCATTTCGGCGGTCACTTTTTTCTCTTTTTTTATGACATTTGTTGTATGTTTGATTTAAGATGTGCAACCACCTTGATTTTACCAGGGTCACGCGCTTGTAGTGTAAAGGGTGACACTAGCGATGTGATGATTAGCCATCACCTCGACTATGGCGTCACGGATACCGTAGCAGAAGGTGCAGCCGAACGGATTGGTCGTGTTTGTCGAGCTTGCACGGTTTAGAACCACTGGACGCGATGATGCCTTTAACTGCTCGCTCACTCGATCCCACTTTGTATAGGCAGTTATCTGTATTTATTGTGATTTTTTAATTTGGGATGCTTTATTATTATTATTGAAGAATTATCCTGATATGGTTTGATAAAAATTATTTTGTGTCAATTTTAAGTAATATAAGAAAATTAAGTTTTCAAAGAAGTATATAGATTTAATATTTTGAATAAACAATAAAAACTGCATGTCTATTTCAAATTATAACTGTGTAAAATCATTTTGAAGATTGTACATTTTATGACATCAATTTCAAATTTAGTTTACTAGCGTGAAACTATATGCATAGAATAATAATTTATAACTGTAAAAAGAAATTAAAAAAATTCGTGAATAAATAAAAATTATTGTTTATAAATAAATAAGAATTTTTAACTATAAAATATTTTTCGACACTCCGTGCGCAAAGTGCGTCTTTCCCGCACGCTCGGCAGAAAACGTGCGTTGAAAATCGCACTTTCCACACGTCGTATCAAAAAATACGGTACGGCACATGTTCGGGAAAGAGTTTCTCGTCTCGTGTATCTTTCCACCCTCGCTTCGCTCGGGCGTAAACGCCACACGAGACAAGAATCTACTTTCCCGCACTTATATCGTAATGTACTATTTTAGTCATTTAATTAACACAATATTAAGCGGAAAAAATCGAGTAAAAAAATATATTTAAAACGAACTTAATGAAACTAAATTTGATAAATGTAAAATAATATTACTTACAGTCACTTGAGCTGGAGAAACATCTATGAGATTTCCAGAATCTGTTTTGAAATTTTCTGCAGGTAAAGTAAGTGCGAATTCACATCTATGATACATATTGAAATTATAGTGTCCAGGATAATTGGTATGCAGTACAAATTTCTTCACACACTGTGTTCTTGCATCAAACAAAATATCCTATGTACACAGAAAATCATTGTAAACATATGATATAAGAATTTTCGTATACCATAAGTGGTAAAACAATTAATTAGCATTTTCACTCACCAAACCAAGAGTAAAGTAATTGTAGAAGAAATCCGACCGTCTAATTTTGTCCCTTTTATGAGCATGTGGACTATGAATTCGCATCTTATCTTCAGCTTTAAAAAATACTCGAGAAGGTGCCCCAAGAGCACTTAAAACATCTTCGCAGGTATCACCAAACCACACCTATAGAAAGAAATAAATTATTACTTATTATTAATCATTAATTAAATGAGTGAACTATTTTCCAAATTATATCATTCAGTTTACTGGATATAAATAAAAATAACAGTGATAAAAGTATCTTTTTAGATAAACATACAGCTTAGGAATCTGTTTGAAAACATACACATGATTAATATTCCAGACTGTTTTTTTCTATTTGTTCGATTAGCTACATTTCATTTTCGATATCAAGCAAGAAAATGAATGTAAGAAGTCACAAGAATAGATGTTTCATAAAAAAATTAGCTCTTTAATGATTTATTACATTTCAGTGGCAATAATGATTATCTGTAACTGTGTAATAATTGAAATCAAAGAATTTATTAATCAACTCTAGTTCACATAGTCATAAAAATTATTTTAATTAAAATTTAAACTGATAATAAAATTTAAGGAAAAACATTTATCAATATTTACCTCTTTTGTTAAATTGTGTCTTTTAGGTTCAAGAACTAATCGACTTCCTGAACTACCTTCCATAAATAGATGCATTCTGATTCCTGTAGTCCTAGATTTATCTCTTATCACTTCAGCATTTTCCAAATAGAGATTGTTATGATAACAGACCTATCAAACATAGACACTTAGTAATACTTCAATAAAATTGAAACACTAATAATTTAGAACACTTACCAAAGGCAGAGGTGGTGGTGGATCTTTTAGACAGCGTTCCTCACCATTTGAACCACCTCCAGGTGTCATATTTCCCATGTAAATAGCTGTTTTGACCACAAGTGGTGAAGATCCATTTTTGAATTGTAACGAACCCAAGCCATGAGCATATCGTGGTTGAAATTCAGAGTCGATTGCGAAATAGAAAGCTAATCCTCTAAAGTTTAACACAAAAACCTAAAATAGAAATTGATAAAATTAAGAATGTAATAAAATTTATCAAAAATATTTGCCAGTTCATTGACAGATAACATTAATTTAATCAAAGCAAGCAAATGTATACAACTCACATGTTTATCACTATCATAAACACCTGGGTGAGTTGCTCCAAATGAATGCTCAATCTGTTCGATAGATGGCAAGACCTCTGGAGAATTAAATGGCAACCCACAGTATTTAAGTTTAACTAGCTTCATGTTATATATTTCAATAATCTTAAGCCTTTGTACAACTGGATCAAATATGAGCCGAACCCCATCGTGAGGTAAATTAATAACTAGATCTACTTCTAATGGATTCTGAAAGGAGAATAAATATACAATTACTTCATGTCCAGTAATATTTCAGTTTGACAATGTGTAAAATGAAGAAAATGATTTTCTTTACAACTTAAAAGAATTTACATTTTATTAGCAATACTTTTAGAGCTCAAAAACATTCTGCAAATGTTCTTGAACATTATTATATGAAAGAAATTCCTTTACACATAAGAACATTCAACACTTTTCACTTAGACATGACAGAATATTCATTTGTTAAAGCTTTGTTAACAGGTGTTGATGTATTTTATTTTGGAAGACTTATTTACACATACACAGTGCTCACTTTAAAATTAAGATGATTATATTCATGTGAAATTCAATACATACCGTATCACTATATAGTACTTGTACTCCTCTGATAATGCCCACTTGCGACTGTATTATTGATACAGACTGGGAAAAATGCATGCCTGTAGAACAAAAACAAACAAAAAATATCTTTTATTAAAATATTTTGCTTGCTGTTGTATCAATAAGTAAAAATCGTACGTTCGATCTATATATTGTTGCCCAATCGACCAAACGTGAATGTGTTATCTTAAATACCACGAGTGATATCGACAAAATTGCGGAAAATGCATGTATACATGTTTTACCCCATCAGCTGAGACGTATACGTGCATGCGTGTACTAGACGGTGAGAATATGGTGGTACGAAGAGGGTCAAGGAACAGTTAGGTAAACTGCGTCGAAACCATAACAAAGATACACACAATTCTTGCATACATGAAAAAGAGAGAGAGAGAGAGACAGAGAGAGAGGGAGTGAGAGAGAGAAAGCGCAGTGTCAAGGCGTATACAATTGCATCAGCATACATCCTGATGTCATCTACTCGAAAACGCCCGAATCAATTAACCCCTCCAAAAATTACATAAGACAAAAAAAGAAGACTCTCATAGCGTCTTCTTCACGCGCGACAGTGGTTTGTTTACATGCGCGCATTGTCAAAATAGAGAGGGACACTCAGCGATAAGAGTGTATAGAAGTTGCTAAAGCGGTGAACGACAGGCACATACTTCGTTGTCACGCCTTTATACTTCTCACTTACCTAAAATGAACTCCCAGTGGTCGCAGCCGAGTGATCTCTCGGGTACGACCTCGAGTTCCAACATCCTGGCCTTGATGATTCTTGTTGCTGTTGTTCAGCAAAGGTTTTCAACGACGCACGTACACAAACACGCAGACGCGCACTACACTCTGCGTCGTTATTTTTTCTTATAGCGACAGAAGACACGACATCGAAGAAGTTGTGCTGCGTGCGAAAGAGAGTTGTAACTGCGTTGTTTGTTTGTAAGCTACTGACGCTCGGGGACTGCCTCGCTTCGCCAGTTCTCTGGCGCGTTGTTAAACTCGCTCTCTTTGTCTGGCAGCGCTGCTATCTCCCTCTCTCGCACGTACACTGCGTCGCACTTTTCGACACTATATACTAGGCAGCGGCCATGTCAACTGTTCGCTGGAAAAGCGAAAGCGTGAGAGGGAGAGAGGAAAATAGAGATAGAGAGATTCTCAAGTCCAACACTACCACACACCGATTCAACTTCTGCGCTCTGCCTCTGCGTTTACTGAGGCTCGCCTTTGTAAGCTGCGCAGCTGGACTGCTTTCGCCGCAAACAGCTGATGAGCCAACCAATCTCTCCCCACTCGTCCCTCCTAAACTATGTATGTATATCTAAACCACCAACGCACAACTCAGCTGTCGCTCTGCAGCAGTTGGGCACGTCGAAACGGTCAGGGCCGTCAATGTCGCGCTAGGCCCTTGACTCTTCAAACCTCTGATTAGGAAGCGATCGACCTTTTTCATATTTTTCACTTTAATTCTATTTTGTATGGGAAACGAATGTTTTACTTTTACGACTGCGCGGAATAGAGTCGAGGCCTACTTGTATGTGCACTTTTTTTATCTAAAACGAGTAAGAGAACGACGTTTAGTCACCGATGATTGCCGACAATATGCGCGAGAGAGGTACTTTTTTTTTCTTGAAGATTGTATTTTGCTGATGTCAGCAAACAAGTTTGCTTGAAATTCTATATCCAGAACATTCAAGATAAGTGAATGATTTAAAGTACTTGAAATGTCGTTGCAAACTTGTATAACTACAGTATTTATTGGACGTTTGTTATTTTTTGTTATTTTAACAAATAAATAAATGTTTTAAGAATAGCCATTTAAAATTGGCCGTGTAAAACCGCCGAGGATAGTGTTCGTGGTACATGTACAAACGAGTAAAAGAAAAACAAGTTTTCGGGGTGAAAAACTTAAGATACGCGAGATGGATATTTTTAAAACGTGTATTATGTAAATGGCATTTGTTCAAGTATTTCAGTGTTACCTAGTAAAATTCCTCACAGCGAAAGATTTGTTGAAATAACTATAAATAAAATTTTATGTGTATGACACGATCGATACATAACAACAACATTGTTACTCTAATCAGATAAAGTAGATTTCTGTAGAGCTTTTATTGAAGCTTGCTCAGCTTACCAAATTTAATTGTAGGCGGCAGCAGCAATCGTGATTATTTAGAAATTGTTCGAGAAAATCAACCAACTCGAATCAAATTTATACAAGAATTATGTTTTTTATATTACTCAACCAGGGAACCATCCGAGCTCTAATATTGATATTTTATAGTTTTTTTAAATCTCTGTGTCAAATTTGTCCTAATACAGATATCGTCACAAAACTTATCTATTCTTAAAGAACTTTCTATATAAACTACAATTTTCCTTGTTGCCCAATGAAGTCACAGTTGTATAACATTTCATTTTTTATTTAAAAAAAAAAATTAGCTTACCACACTTTTCTGAATGTTAGTGTACGATAATCACTGTGGAAGAGTTTATTTTCTTTATTGGCATCTGTGTTCGAGATTGAATCAGAGCCCTTTTTCAGAAAACTATTTCTTGGTTTTTTTAAGCACGGAAAACTAAATTTTTTCAAAAAATAAAATGTTATGCAAACAGTGACTTCGTGGGATCTGTGATTGAAATTTTTGTACTTATTGTACTTATATAGAGGAAAATTGTAGCTTATTAGGAGTAGACTATCTCCTTACTGTTAGACCTCGGCTGGTCTCCTTAATCATCGATGTTTTCAAGATAAACAAGTCTTGACTGTCAAGATACTAAAAGATTTATAAATAAAATACTACTTAACTTTTTTCATTCTGGTTTATTAATTCAGCCATTTTAAGCTTACGAGAATTCATTTGCAGAACCGAGAGTGAAATATTTTTACCCGGAACGTGCAGTTTCAACAAGCGAAGAAAATTGAAGCTTAAAAATTGAAACAAAAATCACTCTAATTGCTGTTTTATTTTGTAATAAAATCCAATTATCCCTTTAGCCACAGACAAGTGAAAGTTCATTTGTTCTTCAGCGTGTTTTTCTCAAATGTCTGCCTATTTATAAATAAAGTGCAAATAAACCTCTCGTAAATTATTTATTTTGCAAAAATATTGAGCAAGAAATGGGAAAAGAAATTCCGTGAACAAACCCGACGCGACCTATTCGAAAAATGCCTGCAGCAATAATGTGCCAAATCGGACGACACCGAAGCGCGCCGCAAACATAGTGACGTAGAATCGTCTCGCGCCGAGAGAATTGACTCTCTCGAGTGACGTATGCCGGGGGCCCGACCGCCACGCCGACAGATAGCTCGAGGCTTTTATGTGTCGGCTTTACTTGCTCTTTCCTTTGCGTGCATTAGAAATATTATGTTTCCAATCGCTGCTGGCTCAGGTAATTTTGGACCTCTTTTCCCGATTTTTCTTCTCTCTTGTAAATTACAAAATTCTTTCTCCAGTGAATACAAAAAGCACGATACTTCCTCGAGATAATATTGAAAATAATTTTTTTTAAATCTTAGATTTTGCTTATGACATAGTGAACTAATTCAAAATGTCTTATGTTTATCATTTTTTATCACACAAAACCGAATATCTAATAGTAAAATCTCTATGTATATTTGCGATTTCTGAGAATAACACAATCGAGTTTGCTTTGTTTGTATATCTGCAAACTTTATGCGAAATATATATGGTTTAAAAATGCTTAATTTCTTCCAAGAATACAAGTTCTTTGAGTGTCAAGTAGTCGATAAGACCACTTAATTACCATATAATCTTGTCTCTCCGCCTTTAGGTTTCTTTGGTTTAAAAGTTCTATGTTGTCAAGGCAAATACTACATTATTTTAGCACATTTTTTATAACTAAAAAAAAACTTATCCTTGATATAAATAGTTCTTCCTTGTTAAACAGAAAGATTGAATCTACTAATTCAGTAATCATAGAATTATCTACTTATATTTTAACATCAATCTTTGAATATTACAAGAACTCAAAATAAATCAACTACGGCGATAACGAAACGAAAGTGAAGCCTTGACAAAGAAAAATTTCGTTTCTCTTTCACTCTTAATTTGATACAATTTGTAATGATGCAATTCACCTTCTAAATTTCTACTTTCAACGTTTAAGCTATCTCGCAAATTGAACCGATATTTTCATCATACCACCGTTACACAAGTAAATCAGAATTTCAATATACGAGGACAAATCTTCGTTAATATCACTGACTCACTTATATTTATAAATCGTTATGCATTTCAAAATGTATATCAGATATATAATTGAACTATACGAAGGTATCACTTAAAACCAGTTTCTCTAACATTGATCTCAATGGAACGAAGCACCTAACAAAAAAATGGCACAAATCTGGTTTACTTTCAAAAACTTTTTTAAACTATCGACGTCTAAAAATTGTCCTCGAACTGATACTTCTCTTATCAGATAGCAAAGACAGCTTGCATCATACATCAATTTTATTCGAAACCCCCGCGATGCATTGACCGGTTGATTATTACAAAACGCTGTTATCACGGCTTGCTGCTTTGACCCCTCAACAAGAGCGTCTCGCACCAAACGACAATAAAGTTTCTACTATACTTTATCGTTAGCGAAAGCCTTATTTGTTTGCGACCAGCAATCGTTTTTGTTAATAGCACACTATGATTTATTGCTAATGTTTTGTCGATCGAACGTTTGCTCTACGTTTTCAACTGTGTAGTCAGAATCAATATCCATCGAATTACTGGAACGTATTTAATTATTTTGAAAAATATTCAAAGGAAATTTACGAAACAACGTATATTTACCGACGAATGATTTACCTATAACAAAGATATGAATTTTTCATCTATATTCGGTAAACAAGGAAAATTTCCACAATAGACACTGTTTATATCCATTCACAAAGCTATGTGAATTAAGAATTTCAAAAGAATTATTTATATTTACTCTCAGCCTGATTGTCGATAATGAACAATATCATAAAAAGGACTATGTCTTCACGTTGACAACGTGGCGAAATTACTGATATCGTTGAAAAAATCGAAAACCAACGGAGCTTCCAAGATAAGAAAAAAGAAATATAATGTCGATTTTGACATCACCGTGTTCTGGGGCTCGTCGACTAAGCTGGTCATTGGTATTGAGTGTCGCGTGAGCGCGAAAAACACTTGTGATGAACAACATCGTAAACAATTGTGCTGACAGCAAAATCGCGTGATGCATTTTTCTTGCAAAATTGACTCTTGTACACAGAAAAATTAACCTATGCCATTGTCAACTTATCGAAATATATGTCGTTTGATAATTTTTTTTAAACGTAAATGACTTCGCGTCGATGAGCTCTGCTTTGTTTCTACATTCACTTAAACAATGACAAATAGTTAAGAATGTCTAAGATACCAAATTTTATTCTAATTTGTGATCGTAATATGACGTAACAACAAGTAAAACCAAAAAAAGTCCGGTTCTTGGTAACTTTTCGATCAAGATTATATTTAAATTTATCGATAATTAGTGATAAGTACAATTTTATTTATTCCATCATTGCTTCCCGGTACTTGCAAATCTTCCAATTGAGCTTTGACATTTTAATATCTCAGATTCGAAGCTTGATAACGATATTCATATCATGATAATAGTTTATAACTTAGTGCAAATCAATGCAATATTCAGCCATTAAGTATGTTGAATGAATATAATAATATTGCTTCTTTTTATTTTTGTAGTTTTTCAATGAGTTGATAACTTTTTTTTATTAAAAAAGTATTAAAAGTACATGATCCTACAGTAGTTACTTCATCATTACTTTTTTGCTTTTTTCCCAACATACATCTATAGAAAAGCTTTTACGTCTCGCGTCTGATTAATACTAATGATGCATTGCGGTAATTGGATAAAAGTTCGAGGGCAAAGTACATTTGCCAATAGATATGTCTTATAATTAACAGGCAGACAATATGACAAGCGCGATATTTCCAGTAAGATGGATATGATACTCGATGTATCGTCTAGACGTATATTTTTTATGAAGAGCCAAATCATATTAAATCAGTTATTACTCACGTTTTGTAATAAAGAAAATTAACATTTTGTAATAGAAATATTTAAGAAATAGGAGATGTGAAAATAAAAAAAAAATATACAGTTAGGAGAATAAATTTATAAGTTTGGTTGTACATTATTTGCGTAAAATATCGCAAGCTGGCTTCTCTATTTACTTCTTTGCAGTGCTAATAATTTTAATCAACTTCATTTTACAATTTAATTTTCACCAGATAACTCAATGACAATGCTGATACTTTAGTAAACATGCCTTGTTGATAAAACATTTACATGTAAATCAGTTTTTTAAATAAAACATTAGACGTGAAGCACTTGTACGAATGTCGAAAAAAATGCGACGACCTTATTCGTTTATCGAGGCATTTCATTTGAAAAAATTGTATAAATGACGATCTTCCGGGTAAACAAATCTCAATCGATATAAAAATAATTTGTTGAAAGACGCCGTCATCGCGTTATCTCTTAAATTCTGGTGGGCTTGATCTAGTTTTATCCAATTGCAACTTATCTGCTTGGATCCAAAGTTCATCGTGACTATATCCATAGATTAACAACGAAACAACTGGTTTGAATGGAAAGGTTATATCTCTTTGTGTCGTGATATTATCTTTTTTGGAACACATAGTTCTAATTTGTTATTATTTCTAATAACATGAAACTCTAATTTTCACTCTCCTTCCTTCTAGTGAACTATTGAACTAGACATTACTGATCTTCGGGATAGTTTAAAAAGCCTTCAGGGAACATTTATCTTACATCCATTACCCAACAGTATTTACGGTCTTTGTCATCTCAGTTTTAATCATCACAAAGTATAATCCCATTAAAATTACCTTCTAACTAGAAATCCATCTTAATCTACCTAATCAGACACACGATTGCCAAAACGTTCACTAAGATTTCATGTGGCCTAATTTTAGCAATGATCACTGTCTAGCGAAACAAAGCCGCGGTCTAATGAATCGTAGTCCGAGAAAGATAAATTAGCTCCACGGGATGTAACATCGCACTTGGGGGATACGAAGCCGTTTATCAGCAGCCGTTGTGGCGACTATCAGGCGTAGACGAATGCACTGCATACGACAACGACCAGCTGTCTGGGAGCGCGTGTCCACGCGACTTACGTTACTCGTGCATAGCTACGTGATCACGTAAACCTTTAACTACGACTTACGGTATTATGAAGTTGCTGCTATGGGAGTCTAATTTCGCGGAAAGTTTGTACTGCTTTTTGCCACATACATCGTTAAACTACGGCAAATATAGCTTGAGCGCAATCGACTGCACCTTGTACGTTGAGAAAAATTACATTATCGTGATTTTTTTTCGAAGCCCCTTCTATGCCATTTACACAATTACAGGGGGATAACAAAGAACTCGTTGTTCAAAGTCGACCGATTTGCTTTTATCAGCAGAGGTTGCCCTATTTTTAATCATTCGCGAAGGTTGTTTTCTTCATCGACTTTGTTTCGCCAAAGTATATTCTCAGTTAGATATACCTTTTAAGTGAGCACGATTAAGCTAAAAAAAATAATACATCGCGATGCGAGTGCGGGCAATGAGATTCTTGCCTCGTGTGGGGCATCTACGCCCGAGCGAAGTCGAAGCGAGGGTGGAAAGTCACACGAGAATCGGTTTCTCGAACATGTATCGTACGGTCTCGAGGAAAAAGTATGTATAGCACATAAAGATATCACCAAATATAAGAATTATGTTGAAAATGTTATCATTAATTATTGTTTCTTACTGGCTGTAAAAGCGATGCGTGCATGACGTACGCTATTCATTTCTTTCAGTGCGTAAGGATGATGGTGTAGTTTTATCTCACTCAATTCCACGGGGTTTTATCTAACAACATAAAGAGAGTTGGACTTTTCAAGCCCGTATGATGCGTATCCGAGCTTCTAGTTTTATCTAATAAGGAAACTGTTTCATCCTGATTATCACTTTTTTCTTTTATCTTCATGCAAGGGCAGCCGTAAAAAATCTGTATTCTACGCACTACCTCATGTCAGTGGTTTCTTTTCTTGATAAAACATGCCTTTTTCTGTTATTTCAGTCAACTGCGCGTCGCATTCAAACAAATGTGCCAACGTTGGCGCAACGTTCATTCAAAGTTTATTAAAAAATGTATTACTCAATTCACCACACGTGAAAACTAAAGAGTATTCACCACCCCGTATCCAAATAAATAATTAAAGGCTATAAATAAAAGGACTTTCCTCAAAGGCCGGTGATTCACAATCCGATTCATAAATCTATCGAGGGCCATTCGTTGCTCGGCTAAATCGGCGATTTTCGTGCCACACAAGAGTGTCTACCTAATCGCACCTATAGATTTGTTTTTGTCGGGAGCGTGTTATATGGAGGCACGGCACTCCAAACCGACCATCCGGCCGTTGCGATTGGTCGACATTAGATTTCGACGACACGCACGCGCGATTTGCTCGTCGAGCCCCCCCCCCCCCCCCCCCCCCCAACTTTTCGTTTGTTTGACGGGAGGCTCTCTTTTACTATTCGGCGATGTAATGCATTTTGTTTCGTTCCAAATATGCTATCTGCGTGCTCGATGAGTACACTAATTTTGAAGTTCAACAAGGTTGCGTCACGCATACTTATGAAACTGCTATCTTCGTTATCTGAAATTGTGTTCCAGCTGTGAATTGGCCGCACGTTGGAGTGCCTTCTTAAAATCGGTTTTAAAAATATCTCAGCAAAGTGTTTATTACTTTGGACAGATACTGAAATGTCATTTGAAATCTGCGCTAGGCAAAAGTCTAGCGTTCTGTTTAAGTGGCCCAGCAGCACCAAAAAAAATCATAGTACGGAATATTTTCAGTTGGACGATATCGTAAAGTTTGTATTTGCCTGGATATATCTACGATATTGTCTACTGGTAAGGGACACTGGTCCGAGAAGAGTGAAAATGAACGATACTCGACTAATCGGCAAGGAGGACGCATAAGCGAGCAGAAGCCGAAGCTCTCGCGACATAGGAAAATTTCGGGATGGTCCGCCCGAAAGATTATAAGCGCATATTGAGCGCTTGGCAACACTGTAGCGTGTGTGCGCGCGTACGTGAGGGCAATATAGCAAGCACCGCCCGAGAGAGCGTAAATAAGCCTCTCTTGCTCGATCGCACGGCTCTCGTGCAAGATATAGTCGTCGAAAAACAAGCGCGCGGAGCGCGCTATATAAAAGGCAGCGCGGAGCGCGCAGTTTCGATAGAGCCAGTTGACAGCGTAGCTCGCGAGCCCTTTTCCCGGCGAACGGCACGAGAGGCTGGAGGCCAGCGCTTCGTCGCGCTGACAAACGAGGACGTGCAGGACACGGTGCAGCCGTCGACCAGCAGCCAGACGCGGCCGCCTCGCTGACCGCGCGATCTCTGAGCCGCGGCGGGCCTACAACGCGACCTTTTCTCGCGCTCATCCCCACCATCGTCGTCCGCGACACCGGAAGTCGCGATAATCTGCTTTTCGCCATCCCTACCTATCGCCGCGAGCGCGCGCGGAGGCTTTTCTTCGGCTCGCGAGAGAGGGCACGGCGGATCCGATCCTCCCGGATTTTCCCCGCGAGCCAGTATAAAAGCCGCGACGCGGCCGGCTGCAGGCATAATGTCAACGATCCGATGGATAGAAACGGGATTGCAGAGGAACAACTGCTGGTCAAGCCTGCGAGGAGCGTACCCTTGGAACCAGGCGAAAAGGCCCTACTCAAGAGGCACATCCTTATCAAACGTCGCAAGAGCCGTTACACTTGAGCGCACCGCCGCCACTTGCGCCGCCAGGAGGGACTTTTCGACTTTCAAGTGGAGATCGGCCGCACCCGGGACCACCGCCGGCAAGATGCCCATTACCATGGAGACCTGCTACCCGCAGTAAGCTTTCCTTCTTGCGTTTACTCGCCAATGTCCACGTGCACGCCGCGCTTTCTAGCCAACTTCCAACAAACCCGTTTGCGGCCTCTTATATAAATAAACCGTTTCAACGCCTGCGCTTATTCCATTTTTACTTTTTCTAATTGCCGTTGAATTATTTTTCAAGTTGTGACCGTTGCTAGCCAAGTACAAAACAGCTCGTCAGAGTAGCCTGGAAACCGAACGATCACTCATTTGTATTTCAAAAATTCAAATTTTACTTGAAACTCATAGAGCGAGCCGCATCTACGGTCTATCGGCAACGGCAACGAAGCTGCGCCAACGTGTTTGTGCACTGCGCGCGCGGAAAAAAGAAACATTGCACTCGCGTCAAGTCAACATATCGAGGCTCTCTCGAACGTTGCCTCATCTATACTTTCCAACCTGGCCGTTTCTCGAAATTGCCAGTAACCCACATTATAATTGACCACCAATACGAATCCTCTAATTTCCCGTACAGCTACTAGCTTTCACCGTTGGCTCGCTCGCGAGAGACAAGTTTCTCGCTTACGCGCTCTTTTTTTGCCAACTTGCGCGCGAGACATTATACTTTTTTAAACGACGCGACAGAGAACTTGAAAGGGGGGACCGACCGGATGATGTAATGAATGATACTTCGGACACTGGTTGACGGCATAGTAGACGCGAGTGAAAAATTGCGTGTGACTTGCCTTATCTGCTTGATAGTTTGGACCGAGCCTTCGGTCAGCTGGTCATTTGATATTGTCAGTTTTTTTATGCGTCGAGTCGACTAGACGACTTTTTCCTCGGTTTGCTTGGCTGCAAGTGAAAACTTTGTTATGACTCGATGGCGTTTTTTTTTATCTTATTCGAATTTAGAAATGCATGTCATTCGAGCGTTAATCATCGTTATATGGAAATTACTAATGATAGACGTAATCACTTATATTGTCGAGAATACGTTATTTCAGAGATGTGATTCAATTGAAGGCTTCATTTCGTTACGCGCAGTAGTCGAATTAGGCTTGGATCAGAGCTAATTGAGCCAACACTCAAAATAAAAAAATAGCACCGGGCCGCTTCGAGATCGATCACGTTACGACACTTTGTTATTCTAATTTTAATTTGTCGCTTCTGCTGTTAAATGAAACGCGAAGTACATACGCCTATTCACATAAATATTACCTAATACTTAAAATCATTAGACAATCGTCTTTCACAAATCTCATTAAAATGGCATATAGGTGCTATTACGAATATCCATTATCATCCATTTAGTCCTCAAACATCACCTATAGTTAATTACTCACTCTTCCGCTTATTCGTTATTTTCAATATATTGCGTCATTTCTTTATTTGACCGCTAAATAGCAAAAAAAATCTTCACATGCGCCTACTTTACGTAATTGAACGTGCTAATAATGACGCAGTTAGCAAAATTATTGATCTTTCGAGTGACGATTCTCAACAGATTTGCTCTGACGCCGGTCAATGTCAAGTTTACGTACGATGCTCCGTCGCTGTTCGGGTAGTACTAACGTTCAATTAAGTACGCGTTCTGAAATCATCATTACTACACAGTAAACAAACTGTTAAAAATACTCCATCGTTAACGGTTATGTGTTTGGTGTCGTGTCAAAGTTAGACGACTCTCGATATATTTATACACATACATTCCCGGATATGTTTATTGAGAAAAATGAAAGATTCTCGATCGAGAATTACGTCATGTCTATCAGCACAATTACACAATTCGCCGAACAAATCAATTTTATCCCTTCCGACTAATGAATGTAAAGGGGTTAGCAAGCGAAGCCATATAGCTAGTGTGAATAGCAGCGGCAGTAGTAGCAAATTGATTGGAAGTCTTAGGAAGTCATTCGCGTGTTTCAGAGTCGCCAGACTGATGGTGACCCAAGTAGCGAAGACTCAATCGAGCACCAAGTACGATTCGTTCGATAGAATCGCCGACACACCAGTCTACAGCAGTCTTAGTACACCGCTAGCACCGAAGATCCGTGCTTTCGTCGAGGAGGCTGTTAGATTGTGCCGTCCCAATGACGTTTACGTATGCGATGGAAGCGAAGCTGAAAATACCCAACTTTTGAAGCTGTTAGAGAGCAAAGGGACTGTCCAACCGTTGCCCAAGTATGAGAACTGGTAAGTTTTCAAAACGCAATGCGCCTTAATCGTTCTATCTTAAAGATTTATCACTCCGTGTTAATAGTTGGCTCGCCAAAACGAATCCAGCTGATGTAGCTCGCGTCGAGAGCAAAACATTCATCAGCACCCCAAACAAGAAAGATACGATACCGACTCCTCGCGATGGAGTCAAGGGCACTCTTGGCAACTGGATTGCCCCGGACGATATGTACAATGCTATCTTGGAACGCTTTCCTAACTGCATGAAAGGTAATTGAAGAAATGCTGATAAGATTTATGGACTTAGGAGTAGATCAAATAACTGCAGATTATCAATGCGTTAATGAAACTGATAGCCTGTAACCTCGACGATAAACATTGCTTAGTTTTGATAGCGATTGCTCCAAGCGTCGATTGTTAACGAAAGAAAATAATTTCATCAATCAATTTTCAATATTTCAAAATATATCATTTTTCATTTCAGGTCGAACGATGTACGTGATTCCATTTAGTATGGGTCCTATAGGCTCACCTCTGTCAAAGATCGGAATCGAAATAACGGATTCGCCGTATGTCGTATGCTCGATGCGTATAATGACCCGCATGGGTGAAAAAGTATTGCAAACTCTAGACAAGCGTGACTTCGTCAAGTGTCTTCATTCTGTTGGTGTACCAAAAGCTGATTCAAGTGTTCAAATCGATGAGAGTTGGCCGTGCGATCCCGAACGTACCATCATTCTTCATAAACCTGCCAAGAATGAAATCGTATCGTACGGCAGTGGTTACGGTGGAAATTCGTTGCTTGGAAAGAAATGTTTCGCTCTGAGAATTGGATCTACCATCGCTAGAGACGAGGGGTGGCTTGCCGAACACATGCTGGTATGTAATTTACATTTAATTCATTCGAACATGCAAATGGAATGGTAAAGTAATTAATCTTTTTATTCTAACAGATTTTAGGAGTAACCAATCCCAAAGGAAAAAAACGTTATATCGTAGCTGCATTCCCAAGTGCTTGCGGTAAAACAAACTTGGCCATGTTGCAACCAACTCTACCAGGTTACAAAGTCGAGTGCGTTGGTGACGATATAGCTTGGATGCGTTTCGACGCGGAGGGTAAACTTCGTGCTATCAATCCTGAGAATGGATTCTTTGGTGTCGCCCCTGGTACCACCTCAGCTACCAATCCCAATGCCATGGCTGCTATCTTTAAGAATACTCTATTTACCAACGTTGCTAAGACCAGCGATGGTGGAGTATACTGGGAAGGCATGGAGAAGGAAATTGCAGATAACGTTCAGGTAAATTATTTGAGTTTATTTATTTTATCAAGATAAACGATTTTTTATTTTTATACAAATTAGTAAAAAATCAATTTTTAATTTTAGATCACAGATTGGCATGGAAAACCATGGCAGCGCGGCTCGAAAACACCAGCAGCCCATCCCAACTCTCGTTTCTGCACTCCAGCCGTGCAGTGTCCTATCATAGATCCAGCTTGGGAAGACCCCAAAGGTGTACCAATCGATGCTATTCTTTTTGGAGGACGTAGACCCATTGGCGTACCACTCATCTATCAAGCACGTAACTGGCAACATGGTGTTTTGATCGGCGCTACGATGAGGTCAGAGGCTACTGCTGCTGCTGAGCACAAGGTTGGTTTTCTTTTATTAAAATGCAGTTTTTCAAAATTGCAATCAAGCTGAGTATTCATTTTACTTACAGGGCAAGGTCATCATGAACGATCCATTCGCAATGCGGCCGTTCTTCGGTTACAACTTTGGACATTATCTTAACCATTGGCTTAATATGTCGAAAGTAGAGAATGCTCAGCTACCAGAAATTTTCCACGTTAACTGGTTCCGTAAGGGTCCGAACGGTTTCTTATGGCCAGGATTCGGTGAGAATTCTCGTGTTCTTGACTGGATTCTTCGTCGTATCGATGGTGAAGACGTTGCCGTAGAATCGCCAATTGGTTATCTACCTAAACCCGAATCACTTAATCTGGAAGGTTTAAAGGAGAACATCGACTTGAAGGAATTGTTTAGTCTGCCAAAGGAATTCTGGAAGACGGAAGTTAAGGAATTAAAAGAGTACTTGGACTCACAGGTTGGAGAAGATCTACCTAAGGCTATCAGCGAAGAGCTCAATACGTTAGAAAAGAACGTGGATAAACTATAAATTCGTTAAAATTTCTCTGTAATCCCTTTTTATTTAGGATCTTTGACATTACATTTTTAAGTTTCTTCCTTTTTTTTTCTTTTATCTAAAAAAATTTTTTTTAATTTTAATAGTTATTGTCAGTAATTTGCTGTTTCAGGATTCATATTTTGAGAAAGCGATTTGATATTGTGTGAAGACGATAAATTTTTTTTGAAAAATTGTTTTTGTTACGCGTTTTTACTTTTACTCAATTTATATATGTTTTTGAAAATTTTCATTGAACGAAAAATCCAACGACGATTGCTCTCTCACATTCGATTGAGATTAGCAACCATATACCACTCGAGATTATAACCAAAGTATTGTTCGAACGCTCGAAAAAATATAGCAGGTAAAAAAGACACAACGGAAATATTGTGTGAAAGCATGTATGTAAATAGTATTAGTCGAGCATTACATTCCACAATGTGACAATGAGAATTAATCCTTATGACTATATGCGAGGTAGTTGAAACAGATTATACATGTGCTAGTAACGTTCGACCAATTAATTTTTTTTGTCGTGGAAAATGCGGGGTGTGTGATAGAAAAAAAATAAAGATTATAATTTTTTATTTTAAAAAATAGTTCATACTTTCTTTTGATAGATCTGTATCCTTAATTTTGGATTCAACGAGCTGAAGAAAATTATACCCTATTAACGATGAATTCCCTCAAGTTTGTCAATCTTTCTAAAATTATGAACACAAAACCTGTTATCACTTATAATTACAATATTATTATTCATGTATCGTCATTTGAAATTGTGAGGAAAATGAGCTGAAGCGATATAAAGACAGTAGATGTTTTCCTCAATTAATAAAACTGGTGAATCAATATATTATCGCGCAACGTACATTAGTTCTGCGCTGAAATACTAAAGTAAAATTATGCCAGTATTAAATAATTTTCAAAACAATTCGTAAGTCTAGCTGGAAAAATCTGAGATTTAAAAAGTTCAAGCTATTTGAATTTTTGCAGAAGCCTAGCAGAAAAGGAAAGGTTAATATTTTTCTGCACGGGTGCAGATAATGGAGGCATTCTCGTGTGGCTGTTTCTACTCGAATGAACCTTTGTCTTAATGCCAATACAATGCATATTCATTGATTAAAGTAATTCCCAAATCATGCTTCTCGATTATCTATAAGACAATTCCTATAATCAAACATCAAACAACAATAAACGTAAGCAATATTTGGCTACAGGTGCTTGTATCGGGATTTCTTTAATTTGTTCATGAGAAAAGGTTTTCTAGGTAAAACCTATTTTCATTAACCAAGTATTAAACAATTCATTAATAAAATATTAGGACACGATTCTCTTTCATGATGAATTGAAATTCACTTAATTTTCATCGCTGTAAAGCATATAAATTTAATCTCGGTCAGTCGTGTGTTTTTTCTTTACGAACCCTAATCTAATTATTTAAATAGCACTTGGCCCAATGGAAATTCACTTGTTTCTTCCAAATTTTTCTAGAAATAAAGTGACTGTAACAGTAAATTGACCGAGTGCTTCCTTCGAGATCACCAATTATTAGTCATTCCTTTACGATAATGTTACTATTCCCAATGAGTGGAGAAGAAATTTTTACATGATGTATTTTTATGAATTACAAAAAGTCCAAAAAATTGACGATTACTTGAACCAAGCCGTCACAATGATTGATGCACTTTACAACTTAAAAACGCAAAATTTTCGAAAAAAATATCTTTTGGAGCGGAGAATCCTAAAATAATTTCTACATAACTATAATCTGAATAAATTTTCTACTCTCTGAAACTTCAAAAATTTTATTTTCATCTTTATCCAGCTTAATTGGTAAAATTAAAAAAAAAGTTTATTTTAATTACCTATGATTATCTATATATGTATAGTAATAGATAGAGAAAAGGTTAGTTGTTACTTTGTTCCATAGTCATTGTGCAAATTTTCTTCGCTTAATTTTACGTAAATGGCAACTTATTATTTTAAAAATCCCCGATTTACACCTATAAAATCTTGAATTGATTATACAACGTAATAAACACCTACCATATCTACTGCTGCAAATAACTAGTTGCATTTTGCATCCTCTATACTACAGAGTCCTATTATATCTGTTGTTGAACATCGAAAAATGAAATACTGTACTGAAAAATAATTGAACTTCATGTTATAAACAATTTTTTTTATTATAATGACATGTTTTAAATAGCATTACAGCCATAAATACGGAAAAAACAATTAAGAAGCTTGCAAGTCAATTTACGATTCGCGAAGTTCTAAATCACCATTAATCGACCGAAGGAAACGACAAAGTTGGGGTTTTTATTTAGTGATAGAAACACACAGCTCGCAAAATGAAAAAGAAAACGCCAAGTGTCACATTAGTGATGGTCAATGAACGAAAATTAATGTCCTTATTGAACTTGGCTCGCAAATTAAAACGAGCGAACCTAGTTACAGTAAAGCTCAGTAGATGTCAATACCTGCACATATTTCGTCGGTTCTTTACGTTTATTTAAACATGTGAATCGTAAGTATTTAACACGGTGGAGAATAATTTAATATAATCTTACGTAATGCTGTGCAATAATCTCACGTAATATCCTCTACTATACTCAACAACAAGCAATTCGGTTAAAATTACCAAACGCAAGCTTAGGTGGAAAATCTCTGCCACGTAATAATGGGAAAACCGAATCCCTTATAACTTTAGCTGACGCAGCTCAGGCGCGATGAATGTCAATGAGAGTCTCGTCGCTGGATTCGCCGACCTCTTTGAACAGAAATGCCCATCCGCAGGCGTCGCAGAGAGAGAAAGAGAGAGAGAGAGAGAGAGAGAGAGAGAGAGGAAGTCTCGTTAAAATTCAGCGCGTTGCGTTTCTAATCGAATCTCCTTCTCTCTCGCGCGTTACTTCTTCCTTCCTCGCGGTGAGATCGTCGCACGTATACTTACGATTCAGAGGATCGATCGCGCGTATCTGCTTGCACGGAGGTGACGCCCGGGCGAACCGTTATAATTTCTCCGCTAATGGAATCCGAGATTTCGTCGCGCGCCGATCGTGCGATGGGTGCTTGACGAGACTCCTCTCTCTCTCTCTCTCTCTCTCTCTCTCTCTCTCTCCCTCTCATTCGTGACGAGAAGAGCGAGGCGTCGCGTCGACGTCGCCCGGGAGGAGAAGCGCGCTTTTCACTCGGAGATTGGCCGTACGCATGCCGCGCCCGCTGTCGCAGCCTTTCCGGCATTGTTCGCCTTCCATTGCTTTCCTTCGACGAGTCGCTTCCAATGTCCAAGCTCGTTCCACAGTAATCTAACCAACAGCGCGAAAAATACCGCTGCCACGCACTGTAGTTGTAAATTACTGTGGATACGTGGTGCGAGCAATTCACTTAGACCATACATCGACAGACGCGATAGAAAAGTACACTGTTTCTAAATTCGCTGGTATTTATTTATTTATTATTTATGACGTAAAGTTGATAAGAATTGCGGAGAAAATGCAGGTATTTTTATTATTCTCCAAATTAATCATCCACACTACACGCCGTCTGTTTTATCTGTCAATCATATAGAATGAATCAGATATACGAGTACTTGATTCCTCGCGGTCGCAACCGAATACGAGCGATGAAAATCGCATGTAACGCAGGCTCTTCGGAGAATCGGGCGAGCAGCTCGGTCAGCCAAATTCATCGCGCTTCTCGGTAAAGAAAAAGACATTCCGCGAGCACCAATCACCCAATTGAATACCAATCGCGCATAAGATGCCCCGGAGGAGCGAATAAAGAAAAGAAATGACGATTTCGCAGAGATGCCGATTGGGAATGCATCGAGCATACGAGCGACGCTTCGCCGCCCAAATACGGCCGACGAGGCAAGAGGAGGGCCCATAACGCTCTCGGATGATATGATACTCTTTCGCCGCTCGGTGCCAGCAACCGCCGTCGCCGCGCATCTCGCATAAATAAAACGTGCGCGCGCGTAACGCGGACAGGATGCCGGCCCGTCCGTAAATGGCCCGAGCGAAGAAATCTTATTGCGCCTGGTGCTGCCCGTACGTGTCCGCCGGTGATGAGGCGCCCCGTTCGATGATTATTGCTGATAAAACGTACGGGTCCTTCGTAAGCGAGGTCGCGCGCTTTATATATTTTTACCGATGAAACGCGACGTCGAAGGCTCTACCGAAGTTGTCGCGATGAGCGATGGCTGGATGTCAAGCATCGTATAAATATTTATCTGCGTTGCCGAATCGTCGCTAGGTGCCTTCGAACTGATAACTTTAGGAATCGGCTTATTATAATGCAGAGTTATTTTAAACAAACTGTTTGAATTTGTATGTTCATCGTATGAAATGAGCTTTTATAACGAGACGAATAGATGAAATATTCTGGAAAATAAATAAATGAACTAATCGATGTCCTCTCTATTATCATCAAGTACGCCGAAAGATAAAAATTTGAAGAATGACTTTGAGCCGCTGGTGATAAAGTCGTAATCTCAGAAAAGCAGCTACTGCCAAAGGTGTTACTGTGTATAGGAAGAAAAAGGAGAAGACGACTTCTTCCCAAGAACAGAAAGATGTTACGTGCTTGCGGCGCCTTGGGCGTGATCCGAATGCGTCGCCACTCGGAGAAAAAGAGGATGGAACGGAGCGGCTCTGGTCGAGGAAATGTCTCATTGAATTTTCCATTCGATCGGCTTTACTCAACTCTACCGACAGCGAGAATTTTTCACCTTCGTCTCGCTGACTCGCCAATAAGCTTAATATCCGAAAGACCAGCTGTAAAGATTTGCTTGATTCGCTGTGTCAATTTAGAAAAGCGAAACAACTTTCAGAGACCGCCTGTTATAATCGTGCCACCAAATGGAAGTGGCTGCGCTCTCGCGTGTGCGATTCCTCGTCGTCTCTTCCACCCACTATACACAAAGAAAAGCCATCGACGACCCAACGAGGGCGAGGTGCGTTTACGTGGATCCACTTTCGTACATCGTTACATCGCAGTGGCCTTGAGTTATAGCGCTACGACACAACGCTTCGCGGGTGTCGCGCTGGAACATCGGGAAAACAGTGCTCTGAGGATCGAATTAACGCGTCCCGATATCGAATGTCCGGTGCGGTGTTGCAAGAAAGCAAGCGCTCGTGAACGCGCGTGTGCTTGAATTCGTATATGCCCCCTTGACCCATTTGCATTGCCTAAAACCGACACACGCCAAGATAAACTAGAAGGTAATATCGTGAAATGGTCTTGAATAATAAAGCCGCGCGATTTCTCAGCGCGCCGCTGTCTGCGAGTCTGCATTTCGAAACTGTTTACGAGTCGAGCTTTCGGTAATCCATCATCGACGCGGATTAGCAGTTTGAGCTGATTGATTCATAAACACGCGGAAAGACGACGTTCGAATAGCGAATTTCAACGGTTAGATTCGTGGATTTACGATTATTCGACGATAAACTGTGCGAAAATGAGCTGAACAGAGCGCAATCCGGGATAGGGCCTTGCTCTGCAAAGCTCGAAATTAATATGCCTGAAAAACCCTCGTCAGCAAAGTCGCCTCACGTACGCCCATTTGAATGGTAAAGTGTCCGGGTATGCGAGAGGCGAAACGACAATCTCGAGATGATTTAGATCCCTCGACAATATAATTCCGGTTTTTTTTATTCTATGCGCTGGGCAAAATGTCCTCCTGTGTTCCTGCGAGAGTTTTGCTGCGAAAAAAGTAATTGATGCAAGGCACAGCGTTCGGTTAGCGGATTAAAGGTACACGCGGTTGGCTTCAAAGGGAGAGAAAGTACGCGCTGACGTCCTAATTTGCCGATAAAAGATTGAGACGCCGACCGAATCGATAAGGAGAAGAGCGTCTTTCGTTGAATCCGCGTAATTCTTGAAGCAGCTTGTAAATTTTAGAGCTCACTGATAAGCTGATTGATTGTATAAATAATTGACATTTCAATAAATCGACTCCCTCGCTTGCCATCTAATTTTAATGCATTATAAATACTATAATAATGGTTAGTTTACCGGTGTGTCACATGTAGTAATGTTCAGCTAACGTCCCATTCAAGATTCACATAAGTACTGAAATATGTGTTATTTTGCGAAATCAAGATTCTCTTGCAGATTGGCAAGTAAGATTAGCAAAATGAGATTGATATCTTTATGGCGGCATTCGTCACTCCGATTCATTCTAAACATCTAACAATAATTTTCAAAAACTATCTCACACCCAATCCAACCTCGAATCTCGCTTTTGAAAGAGAGTGAGGGAGAGAGAGAGAGAAACGAGTCTCTGGCTACCGCATTTTCTGCTTGAAATTGCCCGGCACGATAAATAAAGCCGTCCTAGCCAAGAGAATTTCATAAGAGAAAACGGCGGGCGAAAGAGACGTGGTCTTTATTAGGCTCGCGTCCAAAGGAACAGCGCATAGCACAGTGGACGAGTTTCATTTAATGGACGGAACCGTACTCGAATCACGGACTGTCTCGTGGCTCTCGCTCGCCGTACTCGCACATGCGTGCACGGGCTATTATATAAAAAATGCACGGTGTGTATATACCGTATGCCCATAACTGTACGCCAGCGCCGCACCGCCGAGATATGTGTATTACGAGGAGCAACTAACTTTGCCGATATTAAATGTGCCGCGCGCGCGCGCGCGCGCATGTACGCGCATTCTTCACGCTCTCTTGCACTGCTTCTGTCGCTCTCTGCTCCCCCCTCGCTAAAGTGACTGGGTTATTAGCAGATAGCGGTTACGCGAATGGATTATCAACGATTCGACGTAAAAGAAATCCTCTTCCTTTCATATCCCCGACGCGATGCAAATCGGCATGTTCGAGTAGCAGCGTGTGTCTATTTTATGAATACCTATCATTTCAGGATTTGCCAGCACGTTGAAATGAGTTGGCCAGGAACAGGACAAGTCGATGTACAGTGTAATGTATAGTACGTTAGAATGTGAATACATAATTAATATCGCAGAAATGGCTATTAACATAATAGATCACGTGCTCGAATGTCTACCGCGCGTTCAATTTTATGATACAACATCAAGGAAGCACTTATGGCTTTCTGTAATCTCGCAAACGTCAATGATTTTTATCAATTCTCACGACAGGACGGCGAATCAGCAATGAATGTTAAAATAAATTCTCCCGTACATTATCACGGGCGAAGGCATTAGTCATTGCTGGCAAATGCGAAATCGAAACTATCCTCGGAAGAATAAAGGAAACGAAGCGATTCTCACTGATCCACGACAAACAAGACAATCGTGCAGAAACGTCAAGAAACAATATACACGCATCCACAATACACACAGTGAGTCATAGCAGGCGCTCGCACACGTCCTCGCGAGAGCAGTTACGTCTGGCGCGGATTCTCTGGACCGTGATGGGCATATAATGCCGATAGCAGTCGTAAGCTACAGTCGTCGAAGCAGCTGGACCGTGACTCTTTAATTTCATCTGCGCCGTCGTGCGCTCGCCGCAGCGTCGTCGCGCCGTGGCAGATGTTCCGCGGCCTTGCCTCGAAAAAACAGCGAGTCCCTGCCTCTTCGCTCATTTTTTTTTTCCTTTCGGACAAAAGATGATTGCTGTTTAATAACGCGTGATGATTGCCAGTGCTCGTAATGCGCCTCTTCTTTTTCAGCCCGCGCGATTTTTATACCAGATTACCGGCTATTCGATCGTTTGCTTTGATGCCTCTTGGCTCACTTTATTGTCCTGTGCGTTCGTTCCTTTCGTTTTGGCGGGAGAGACAGTTAAGGATAGTAATTGCAAATTCGTGCGTCTCGATGGAGCAGTGCACGGGACCTTGATATTCGTGTGATCCTATAGCGCAAACGTCATAATGCGGCGCGTGGATTATGTCTGCGACATCAGCTCGGCAAAGGACTCTTCTCGTACTGAAACGAAAAATTAGCATCCGCGGTGAAAAGTCAAAAACCTCAGCGAGCTTTAAAAGCGCCATGAGCCTGCGTATAATCCAGCCAGCCCTAAACGATAAATCAGCCCGAAACACCAGTGTAATTCATCCGCAGCAATATAAAAGTCCAAGGGAAAAAATACGTGCCAAGAGCTTGTGCTTGCTCTCTCACGCGCGGGAGGAAATTCTCTCCCAGAGAGAGAGAAAAGAGATGTCTCTTTCGAAAGACGCACGCGACACGAATGCGAAGAAGCTTTGCTCGCGAGTGAGAGCCAAATGATCATCGGGTAAACTAACGGGTATGTACGCATGTTAATGTGATCATCCGCGGGATTCTGATGATGATCACCATTCTGAGGACGAAGTGCATCGCGAATGCGTACGAGCGTTCCGCTGAGGGAGCCGTTCGCTTGCTCGTAGATTGGTTTTAGGAATCGTTGACTCTGCCTACAAAACTTCGCGTGACATTGGATTACGTCTGCCTTCGTTTTTATTCGAATTACAAATCCGCGTACTGCAAGAGCTTAAGAAAAATAGACTTACTCGAAGTCGCGGTAGCATCGAGTCACTGGCCATAATTGACGACGAACGAAAGAAGAATCAGCACAGCGCGCGCGCGTCTAAAAGTCAAAGTCCGTGATTCGAGATCTCACCTCGCGTCGGCCCGCCAAGAAATCAATAAGCCACGCCTATCGCTTTCTCGGGCGCCTTTTACGCGAACGAATCCAGCGGCGCGCTCGATTCCCGAAAGAGGCAACGATCCGCGGCGCGTCAGAGACAAATGCGTGGGTCGGCCTGATGCTCCATGAACGACTCTGAGATGGAGGCCGCGCGAATCGCACGGCTTTCATAGAAATTATTGTTTGGCTAATTGAAGTGACAAATGCAATACCGATCTACTTCTTAAAGTGACGAATAAGAAACGTAGCAAATGCGATATTGGTAATTTATCGATTAATTATTGCAACGAAACTTTCAAAAACCAACAATATTTTCGCGCAATGATAATAGCCAAAGATAACAAGACTATGTTCGGATAACACTTGCACGATATCATCTAGCGGACAAGAGTTGTGATATTTGAAGCTTAGTTGCGAAGCTATGTTGCACAGCACGAGATTAATATAATCAAGTCAAGACAACGATTAGTTACTTTCAACTGAATCATGGATAAACTAGACGTGTAGACAGTTTTGTAACGACTAGATTGGCGAGAGATTTTCAAACTGATTTCTTCGCCTTGGAAAAACCAGATTCGAATAGTAATTATTGTTTATCCGAATTGGCTAATCGAATATATACGTTAGTTTTGCAATCCCGCTGAGCGCAATCGCCTCATCTGCCAAACACGATCCGATTTCGTCATCAGCGTGACGATACGAAAAAAAAAAAAAAATAAAATAAAAACGTAAATCAAAGCTCACTCCCAGCGGAAGCGCGCTCTCGAAAGCCCGTCGACTCGAAAGAAATAATAAAGCCAACCCGGGGAGAGGGCACAAAACGGAGAGCTCGCGACGACAAAAGTCGCGACACGCGCGGATCCATTGTCTCTTTCTCTCTCTTTCTCTTCTCTCCTCAGCTGGAGCGCGCGCTCCTTTCTCGCATTAGCATAAGAATTCAGCGCTGCGCCTGACCCGACTACCGGATCGTCGTTGCGCTCTCGACACTCTCAAGCGAGAAAGCTCAATCGATTGATTGTCGTGTTTATGACTGAGAGACCTCTTCGATCTTTTTCTTTTACTTTTTTTTTTTGTATTTTTCGTGTTCAGGCAGAATTCTAATTACGCATTGTGTGGCTTTTTCTTTTTTCAGGATTATGGGTCTCTCGTCTGCTTTTTTTTTTATCTCTGTAACGCTGAATCAAGGGCCGCGCTTGTTCGATCGATGCGAAGTCTTGAATTCAAAAGATCTGCTAATTTGAGGTCGCGGGTGGATGTGATTGTTCGATGAGTAATTGGTTTTGTTCGATGGGGAATCAAAGAGTGTCGCGTCGTGTGAGCTTCAGGTTGTTTTCGAAGTAATTTACGGTCGGAAAAGAATAATTAAACTTTTTGAAGGGACATTTTATTTATCGCGAATGATAAGACAATCCGATTTCAACGTAACTGTAAAGCCGAATACGATCGAATTACGATTACAATGAAAGTTTCTTATACGAACGTATTTTTCATCCCTGCTGGACTCTATGCCGATTGTAATAAGCCCAGTGCAGACATCGCGCAGTCACCTGCAGAACCATTTACGGAAACGTCTCCGATTGTATTCAATCGCAACTCACGTACGTGACCATTGTTCCTTATGAACATCCAACAAAAAGAAAGAAAAAAATCGTCTAAACAATAGCTAATCTCGCTCGACAAAACGAGAAGAGTGTCGCAGTGATGCATCAATATCGTCGAATTGAAAGTCCACCGACTGTCGAGCTCTCACTCATGTATCGGGGGACCTAAAAAAGCTCGCCGCCGCGTCGAGCTTTGAATTCCAATCGACGTGTGACGAGGAACGCGCGGAGTCTGAACTCTCTCTCTCTCTCTCTCTCGGTTTTCGATCATTTGGTATGCGCGTGACGTTGGCGCATCTGCGACGCGCGGGTTACGCACCGCACACGCTGCCGCGGTGTGCCCCCGCGCTCCTTGCCTTCGACTCTCCACTGTGCGTGCGCCGGTCGACAGACCTGATTTATCGGCTCTATGCGCTGTGCTGCAGCCGAGCCGTTAATGAGTAATGAGTTGTGGAATCAGCGACGAGCGACGGCCCATTTGTTGCAACGACGACGCGTGATTGCCGTCCGGGGATTCAAATCAAAGATCGGAAGAATTAATTGAATACATCGCAAAAATTGTAGGATCCATTGTGAAACGTGCGCTTTCGCGGACTGTCTACGTCGAATCCGTGCGACTTCTTATGCCGCGTGCAACTCAAAATTGTACACAGAGCGATACATCGCCAAGAATGGCAGAAAAGAGAGAGAGAAAGGCAAATAAATCTCGGAATAACAGATGAAATGAGCATGAAGAAAGGCTGGAAGCACGAGGGACGTAAAGATGGTGATGAATGGCGTGAAAGGCGACCGAAAACAAAACAAAATAAAAAGAAAAAAGAAAAATAGCAAGCTGAGGCGGTGTTGATCTTTCTTGCGATCGCATGGTACGAGAGACACTTCGATCGTGCCTTGAATGCCAAATTTTTACGTAAAGGACGCGATTTTATATAACAAAATCAACGCTCAATCTTATTTCGCAGCTAATGTTCGCCTCGAATACAGATGCATGCCAAATATGGCCTCGTGCGCTGCACTCGCGATCTAATTAATTTTGTAGAAAAATCTTGTCACGGACTCGCAGCGCCTGGAATCATCATCCGAGTTCGTCAAATTTAGAAGCGTGGCTGAATTTCGAATAAATTAACGTATAACAAAATCGAGCGAAAAAGTGAAAAAAAAAAAGCCGTCGGGCGATTATACGCAAGCAGGTAAATGTATGGAGGCAATCGAGGGGCGTCGCGGTCTATCGACCCTCTTGCTGACCGAGATGCTGCTGCCTCTGCTGCTGCTTGGCGGGGCTGCTGCAATGCGTCCAGTGGAGGAAGTGATCGATACCGTGACGCCGGAAGCCAAGTTCCAAGTGTAACCGTGAACTCCTTTGCTCCTTTCTATACTGCTGGGCTACTGCGTTGAACGTTTTTTTGGAATTTTCGGATATTTTGAACCGAGTATAATTTTTTAATTTTTCATCGAATTTTATATTTGGACGTTATGACGTCTATTTATAATTAACGCTTGTCTTGTCACAAACTTAGAATTGAGAGTTTCTTGACCCTGATCTTATTGATTATTTCAATCATGTTCAATAAGATTATTTTTTAATATTTTGCAATGATAATAGATATTTATAATGATAACGTAATTGGTACATGGGATTATTAAACAAGAACACTCCAGTAACGCACAAGTGTTAGAACTTTTCAAAGCTTTGTAAGATGGCAAGATTTACGGAAAGATTTTAAATTGCTCTCTGACAGTTAATTGAGTAATTCATAACAAATTTCAGTTGCCGCATCTAATACAACTAAAGTATTGATATTATCATAAATAAAAAAAACTCTCTTCAAAAATTGATTTTAAAGTTACGACCTCTTCACTCTATAATAATCTACAAGCTTACATCATTTGTGCTTAAGTCATAGAAAAATAATTTTTTTCCCATATGATCAGTTTGATTCAAATAGTTTTTGTATGTCGTATAATTTCAATTATGTTACTACTAATCTTAGTTCACACTAACATTAAAATTCGATATTGTTACAATTGACGACAAATTGTGATTCATTCACTCATAATTTACTTGATCCGTTTGTCGTTTGAAGAAATCAGTATTGACAGATTTTTACATATTTTAATTTATTTGCGTATATACCAGATTACTTTGACAACGTTGAATAAATTGTGACTTCAAATTGATTGCTAGCATCGGACAATATTAATATCATCACTTTTTCGATACTAGTACACTGTATATTGAAAAAAATGATTAAAACATATTTTTGATCGTAAAAAACAGGAAATAAGAGCCAATTATTGTTATTGTATTCGTTGCTATTTTCCAGTGATAGCAGTAGTTAAATAACGTGAAAATATGTATTAATTGTACGAGAATTTTATTTATTTGTAGAAAAGGTGAATGAATAATTTATATGTACCTAAAAAATCAATTATAAATTGCTGGGAAAGAAAAAAATGTGTGTGCGATAAAGAACAAAGTAGGATATAACAAAAATAAAAATTATGGTCAATACAGTTTAATAGTTAAGTTGAATCAACCATTTTTATAAGCCCCAAGTAAATTAAATTTGATATTTGAATTTGTATTCTCAGCGTGATCTTCATTCGACACATCGAAATTTTGTAATAAACACACGAATGCGTATAGTCGTAAGTGAGCATCGCATCTAATCCGTATAATATATAAATACTTCGTGATTAGGCGTGCGAGCACAACAAAAGTAACCGTCAGCCAGAGCAGTCAGCGTTAGTGCATAAAATATCTTGATTTCAATAACAAGTACTTCTCTTACTTGACTGTTATTTCAACTTCTACAAACTTACATCGTATTTTGTGATAGATAAGTTAACGTGATTATTGCGAAAAATGCAGGCAACAAAAATGCCTTCGTTTGGGCTAATCACGCAAAAACGCAATGTACATCGACTGAAGGAAGAATTCGAGTGTGCGTGGTTAATCAAGAATTTTCGCAACTTTTCTTTCGAGCCAGATCAGATTGGCCTCTGGAAGACATCGCCAAGGTTCTCTACAGGCCCAAATCACGAATACGAGTGGGAGTTTTATCTCTACTGCGCAGGCTGGAATGCTGAATCTTTCGATTACGTCGGACTCGAAATACTACTTGTAAATATGGAATATTACGATGATTTGCCTTTTATGATTTCGGCTTATATCATTGATGAAGATGGTGCGCATTGTGCAAAAAAAACAGCAATACTTGCGAATGACAAGTTATACTTAACATTTAGAACATTGATTTCGCGAGAGGAATTATTAAAGAACCCCCGGCTTTTGCCGGATGGCAACTTGAAGATTGGCTGCACAATATTTTCTAACGCAACGCATACTCGAATGGATATGTCACATACGGTCTGTCCCCAATCAGACACGCTCGGAAAAATATTTAAATTTATGAAATTCGCCGATTTCCATTTGGTCGTTGGAGGAAAAGTATTTAAGGTACATCGCGCCATTCTAGCAGCTCGAAGTGTTATTTTCGAAAAAACATTCGATACCGACGCGGTTGAAGTAGAACTTCACGACATCGAACCCATGATCATGGACAAATTACTTCGCTATATCTATAAAGAGGAACTGGAAGACATCGAAGCTATGGCGGATAAGCTACTCATTGCCGCGAGAAGATACCAGATCGACGACCTCAAACAGATATGCGAACATATTATTGCCGCACGACTGACTATGCAAAACATTTATGACACTCTTCGTCTAGCTGAAGAAAATAATTCTAGTATTCTCCAAAAAAAGTCTTTGGAATTTTTCTATCGACATTCTGAAGAGCTTTCGACCATGGAGGACTTCACTAGTGAACTTCAGTTACTCTCAAGGTCTTTGATGATAGAAATAATACGTGCTTTGATTCAAAAAGGGTGATTTTCCAAGTGTTTTTATTTATTTTTAATAATTAAGCTTTAAGCAAAATCTATTTTTACGTGAATTGTATTTAATACTGAATTTTTAATTTTTATCTACGAATACTCATGCACCATGTTCATCTGTTCGCTTTTCCAATAATATCTAGACAGAAAAATTGTAAGCCGCGATTATTTGTTTTTAGAATAATGACAATGTTATTGCTAATTAGGTTGAAATTAACGGATAAAATCTCATATATCTTTTACTAGAACTCTCATTCTTATAAAAGATATTCTTTCATCAATATCGCATTATTTTTATGAAATTTTAACCATGTTTTTGTGAATTATATCTCTTCACTATAATTCACTAAACTAATTTTTTTAATAAATGAGATGACCGCCGATTATTTCTGCAATGATATTCCACAATTAAAATCAAACCGGGTGAATACTACATTTTTTCCTGAAATTCTAAGAGATTTTGAGGAAAGCATAGTTGCCTGTGTACTTGTAGATCATGTTACTTGAGATAGATTCTCAATAATAATACACTACATGTTGAACTAAAAATTAAATAACTGTCCGATGTATCCTTAAATAAAAATACCTCTTACTATGTACAATTAAAAAAAAAACCAAAAAAAAAAGCTTACTGTGGATTTTATATGTATTGTTATTTAATAAAACAATCATAACCGATTTATAACATTATTATACGAAAATTTACTATTTTAAGCTTACCAAAACAGAAAAATGACGATCGTAACGTAATAGATGGCGGTGCTAGCTACCACTTTTGAACACTGGCCATATCAATAATAACATATGGAGTTTCAAAATATAATGTTGTGCAATTATGAATTTGAGTGTATTCAAATGTAAACGTCACAACATATCTTATTATAAAGGAAAATCTCGTACGAGTAGACTACCGAATCATGTATATTAGATACTACGTGTTAAATTTAATGAAAGTATTGTAGACAATCTGACTGTTATTTCTAATATTTTATTTCAAAATTATAAGCAATTTTATTAATAGATTTTTTTTAAATAATGGTTTCTTTGGGTCAGTACAGTATTGATGTATTTTTACCTCGACTCGGTTCCGCCTCGATTGTCAATTCTCACGTGCTACGAACTTACTAATACTTTGCCGACTTAAATACGTAATCTACTATTAAAATAACATTTTTCAGTTCTTGCAGATACAAAATTTATTTCGAAACAGTCTTTAGGTTCTAGGTATTAGCGGTGGTTTACTCTCGCATGTAAATTTTACTTTTCTTGAAAAGTGTGTGCGAGTGGGGGTATCAATATACTTAGCGTATAAAAAATCTTTACAAAATGTTATGATATTAATGGTATTGGGTACATTCACAAATCAGTTCTAATTTTTATTAGTCCAAATCGTGAATATAAATGTACGTTGGATACGTACGTCACTGGTTACAACTACAAAAATGCTGATTATGTGGGTATGTGCCCGCATTTAAGAAATAAAGAAAGGCACCAACATATGAAATTCGCAATTAAGCTTTCTGTACTCGACCAAGACCACAAAAAGCAGATCACCAGAAAATTTACTTTAATTAACTCACAAAAATTTCAATAAATCTGACGGAATATTTAAAGATTCTGTGTTAAAAAGAGATGAAATAAACCAGGTCTGGTGCCAAATAATAATGAATTAAAATCGCTATAAGAATTGGGATTGGTTGGCCAGTTATTATTAATGAGGCTGCAAAAATTAATTATATTAATTATTCAAAAATTAATTATATGCAAAAATTAATTATATTAAAAACCTGAAAGAAATTGTATAACAAAAAATTTAGTGAACTGAAACTCATGATTAGCAAAACAAAATTTTGCGTTCATCAAACGATTCTCACCATAAGTCCAGTTTTTCATGTAATATTCAAGAGCACAAGGCAAAAAACTAGCGAAGAAAGAATGCACATTAAAGATGTTGAAACAGACATCACGGAAAAGGTATTGTATTTTATACATCGGCAAGTTAAAGGATATCGATAATATGGCTGATAGAGTTCTTGTAGCTGCCGAAAAACAGCTCGACTTGCTTAAGCATTCGTGTGAGAATATTCTCGTTAATGAACTTATAATCGACAATATGTACGATACTCTTATTGATTAACTAAAACTATGAGAAAAAATTATAAAAAGAGGCTACCAATTTTTTCCTAAAAAATATTAAAAGACTACCTCATGCGAAGATTCAAGCCGTTGCTGTCTTGCAAACTGACCTTATTTGTGTAATTGATTCTCATATATAGTTTTATTTAATTCTGTACACATACAATAAATCAAAAAGTTAAAATTTGTCGTGCGCAGATATTCTTACACAGCAGCTGAATCTAATGAACGTTTATCATAATATTCAGAATATTAAGAATAAGATTAACCTTTAAAAGGTTCTTAACCTATCCTAAAATTAAAAAATCTCAAGATATAAAAACAGCCATAATTGATACTTTGATAGATTAAACTCCGTAGTTGTTTAATATATTTTTCGTTATTATAAATTTATCATTAATTATTTCTGAAATACATTCTTCATAGTTAGACAAAAATAAATTTTGTTTACAAACATTTTACTATTTGAGATATTATTCATTCTAAATAAATATTGTTTAATGTTGATATTTGACATTGATTTAATCAGCATTTTTTAAATTATTCGCAAATTTCTTCATCAATAATGAATTAATGAATACTCAGCATTATGTAAACGTTTCTTCATTCTGGGTATTATTCAGAAACGATTCAGATACAACTGTTATAGATAACATCATTATCAAGTAGAACAGTAAAATATTTTTATAATGATAATTATTTGAAATGTTTTATTATTCGACAAATTTATCAAATATACTGTTCAGACAATATATCACCAAACTCTTTTTCAAACTATTTTCAAAATTGTAGTAAAAAAATTATTTCGTTGTAAGTCTAAAAAAATTGGTTCATAGCAAAGATCAACTTCTGTAGCTACATAACTACTATGCTTACCTGTTGATTTATTATACAAGTACAATGATGAAAACCGTTTTTAACCCTTTACATATTAAACGCGCGTTACATAAAATAAATTGAATTTATCGAGATCCTCTGAAGAGATATTTTACGTATTTACAGAAAAGTTCATGTCATATCGAATATACGTGACTTAATGATATCAAGTAGCGAGTTACCAAAAACCAGAATATTTCAAGTTATATGTAGCATCAGTCACATCGAGTTGTGCATTAGGGAAAGGTTGATTTTTAATTTTGTAGTGTATTATAAAACTTTCGATTCTTATTTATTCTTTGTGTTGGAAATTGTTTATTAATAATGTCTATTACAAGAAGAACTGGAGAAATGATAAAAGTATCACACTTTAGACATTCGAATATGGAGTATGAATATATTTGGCTCATAAAAGACTTCATAAATTGTTACAATGTTAGTGGGTTTGGACACGCTCACGAATCACCACCTATTTTTATTGGATTTAATTATGAATATGAATGGACTTTGGACATCTACGTCGCTGGTTACAATCTTAAAAATGTGGACTATATTGGTATCGTTTTTTATCTGTGGAATAAAGAAAAACACAAAGACAAGAAGTTTACAGTTGAAATTTCTATACTCGATCAAGATCACGAAAGACATTTTACAAGAAAAGCTATATTGTTTCATGAAAATATAAGTAAATCTGATGGAATATTCGAAGATTTTGTGCTGAGAAGTGATTTATGGAATAGACAGGAATTATTGTCAAATAATGAATTGAAGATAGCTTGTAAAATTTGTATTGGCGAAGCAAATACTCGTGATAAGCTCACAGAGGTACAATATGCTCATAATTATTCAGAGGAAATCTTGAAAAAATTGTTCGATAATAGACAGTTCAGTGATTTTAAAATTATCGTTGAAAAGAGAGAATTTCGTGTTCATCGAGCTATTCTTGCTGCTATCAGTCCCGTCTTCCATGCAATGTTCGAGAGTAAAATGCGTGAGAGCAATGAAGGAAGAGTACACATTGAAGATGTCGAAGCTGATGTAATAGAAAAAACATTGTATTTTATTTATGTCGGTAAATTGAACGATATCGAAGATCTCGCCGACAAAGTTCTAGCAGTCGCGGAAAAGTATCAGTTAGAGTCGCTCAAACAGCGGTGTGAATATATTCTTGTTAAACAACTAAACCTCGACAATGTTTATGATACTCTATTATTAGCCGATAAGAATAATGCGAACGAATTGAAAAAGCAGACGATCCAGTTTTTTCTCAAGAACGCTGAAAAGCTATTTACCGAAGAAATGGACTTTAAAACATCCGTAGCTATGCTACCGATAAACTTGCAGACTGAAATTATTTGTACGTTTGTCTCAAAACTTTGAAATTATTTTAATTTGTATTTTAATTTGTATGAAATCATTGAATCAATAGAGCTATAAATATATTCACATGATAATTTCTTTTATTGTATCTTTGTGTATGATATTATAAATAAATGATTACTTCTACAGGCTAGTTTCAATTTAATATATTTTATCGTAAATTTCTACCCATTCTTTGAATATTTTGAAAATTAGTTTAAATTATATATTTATTGATCAGGTACAATGTGCTTCCAATAAGTTGCTTACAGTATAATTTTCAAAATGAATTCGTTCAATTACGAATTTTGAAATTATTTTTTTATGCAATGGTTTTTAATTTTATCGATTATTCATCTAATTTGATTTCTTTATAAAAGTATTTTATAAAAGCACTAAAATTGAACCTTGCACAACAATTTTATTAACTGAATCTATTAATTACATTTTTTAATCTTATCTTTTTATTTTGGTGAACCATAATATTATACTATAGCCAAGGATATTTTACTCAAATTAAAAAGATCGTTATTTTCGTGTTATAATTTTGCTCATACTTTTCGATTCTATTTGTTCGAAATTACTGTTAATAGAAAAAGGTTAAATATATAAATACGATCAATAATAGTAATAAACGTTTTTTTGTTTATTATATATAAATATACTTGCTGCTGTGTATCAAGTACGTCTTAATTTGTAGCCGATATAATGTGATATAAGTCGAACGAGATAGCTACATTAAATGATTTGCTACAGCTTTACACACAAGTTATCGTACCGTTAATTCAATTCAAATATTGCTGTTTTCTCGCTCGTGATGGCAAACCTGCCGGTAGTGAAAACAAGTTACCTGCAAGCAACATCGTGATAATCGACTTAACGCGTGTTGTGTCACTCGCTACAATGGATAAGATTTCACTTTGCGATGGATTAATTAATGCTTGAAACGTTAAAACTCGTGTTGCCATTTTCGTTATCTATTGAAGAAAATGTTTGTATCAATCAGCTGTGTCACTCTTAAATAATATCGATGAAGTCACCAAAATGTACCAATCATCAGAACTGAAAAATAAATACCATTACCCGTGAGTTGTCAAAGATTTTCATGCCATATGAATCTCAAAGATTTTGCACAGGTGGTAAATGAATGCACTATACATATGGCTAAAAGTTCTTGCCAATGTGTTTCATGCGTGTCTAATAAACTAAGATATTTGTTGCCATGAAAATATAAAGTTTATCGTTGAGATATTCGATAACAACGGCAAATGTCGATCAACTGCAACTGCCCTCTTCTCTACGAAAAGCTTAAATCGAATACAAATGATGGTTTATTCAAACAATTCATATCACACGATGTTTTATTGAATGATTCTGCGATTTACTGTTGAGTAATGAATTGCGAATAGCATGTGAAATCAGTTTCGAAGTAATACACAGTTTGATCTCAAACGTCGAAAATTCATCATTACGATACGATAGTAGGTTGCGTGCAATGACTTGCTATATTTTTAATTTTCATCGAAGTTCATTTGAAAACGCTTGTAAATAGAGCAAATAGTTTGTATATTTGTTAATAATACGCCTATCGAAGAATTGAATGGTGGTTTATTTATTATTAAATGTTTTAAAAAATCCGTAAATGTTTGCATATACTAATGAGATATTAAGTGTGTACGCAGTATTTTTGTGATTTATACATATATATTGATAACGTTAATTTATTCGTCGACTAATATACAACAAAACCACTGCTGTATATAATGACTATTATATTTTCAATTGAAAACTCTTTGAAAAGGGGTACATACAGTTTTTCTTAAATCGTATTTTTAAAATAATTAAGGAAATAAATAAACGATTTAGCGTTGTGACGTAACGATTAAAATAAAAATAAATTTCTATTATGTAGACTAGATATGATCTGAAATATATCTAGCCTAAAAGCGGAATTCATATTCGAATATTCAACAAAAGTGTGCGCCGTATTGGCGGATGACGTCACAGCGTCACAAGCTGAAAAATGTTCCGTCCATAGTGAGGGCGCGGTCGATTTGTCTGCATGGCCCGTGCGCGTTTGGAGCAATCTTTGTCTTGAAACGTTGAAATCGGAGCCTTAATAGCCTTTCCACACCGAGGGAATATTCCTGTGATGTTCCGTGTGATTTTGTGCCTCCCGGAATATTCGTACAGTCGATCATCTATACGTCTGCGAACATACTGTGTGGTTTAAAAAGTTAAGAAGACCAAATGTTTTCGCGCCTTCTGTACTTCTTAAACCACTGATTACGTATATAGGGAGGTAGACGGTGAACTATATTAATGTTCCGGGAAGTGAAAAATCACACGGAATAAGAAGATTACAGGAATATTCCCTCAGTTTGGAAAGGCCTTTATCAAAGTGATGTCCTGTGCGCATTATACACAGTATCACATAGCGCAGTACAATACAGCGCTTCTGCGCAGTATATGCGCGAGATCCCAACGAGGCGTCAAGAGCCTGATTGCTGTCCTTTGCGCATACGTCGTGCGCAGTGTAGCAACTTCACAATGCGCAGTTATAGTATATGGCTTCTCTGCAACGTATGCGCGAGTTCTCAATAAAACGTTATTGATTCGGTATCGTTCTTTGCTTGTCTCCATTTTATGCGGTGTACCGCGTAAAATAATTTGGAAGAGCGATACTACTTGTGACGTAAGCAACGCCATACAATAAAGAGTCTAAGTACAATTGTTATCACTTTAACGTAATTTCTACAAGTGCAAACAACTTTGCCGCCGAATATACAAATTTGCAAGTGTCGCTTGCTCCTAGCATACAGTTCCGGCTAGGTACTTTTATCCTCCCACGAGTGGAATTGGTTAAAATTTAAAGTTTTATATCTTTGACGAAAAGTAACTTACAATTACAGCAAGATCGTAATTGAAAGCTCTTTCTACAAATTCCATCAAATATTTTTCTAAATTTTTCGAAAAAATTATCGAAAAAATCGCAAAAGACTTTGAAGTACATCATTTTAAAGCTCTTTTAAAATCTTATCTAAATTACCCATTAAACAATTATTTTCATCAAATTTGATGTGCGGACAACCATTTTTCCTAGGAATTAATATTTTTTTCCAACTTTCCATAACTCCGTATATTCAAATAATCTAAGAAAATCTATAAGAAAAAAATGGTTATTTTTCTACGTAGAATACTGTGGATATGTTTCAGATTTTTTTTTCTTACAACCGTTGCCTTAAGAAAGATTTTCAAAATAAGTACATAAAAGTAATAATACTTTTAGAATTCAAATGGAAACACACGTTTAATCGGAAAATTTGTTAACCCAACCCAACCTCAGACTCCTGTAGCCTGTGACCCTTGAACCCCAATTGCCGTAACCCATTATTAACAAAGCAAAATCGAAGCCAGATAACACCAAACTAATCATGGGATCACTATCAAAACGGATAAAAAATTTGTTTTTACTTTATACACAATTCCAATTGTTCATGCGAAATTATTTAAATAAATTATTAAAAGCTTTGCAATTTGTACATATAATCTGTTGCCTAAACCTAACCCTAAACTATCGGTTACAAAAAATCATGCCTAAATGTCTCGTGCAATTAGTTAAAATAATATCTTGATTTCCGAATAAAGCTAAATATTTTATTTTCTAACAATAATACTCGAACAAAATAGAATCTGACAGAAAAATGGTATAGAGATTTTCAAAGTATTTTTAAATGTAGAAGTGATTGGCTTTATCTTTTTTTTTGAAACCGTAAAATTTTTATTAAATTTGTTTCAATAATTTCAATTTAAACAATTGAAATTGAAAAAAAAAATAAACACGGGTAAATTTGTTTCCATCTTGACAGTGATCCAATGGTTAGTTTGGTATTATCTGATCTGGATTTTGTTTGGGTAATAATGGGTTAACTTCCGTCTCCTGTAATCTATGACCATATAATGCCAGACCCCTGAATCTCAATTACCTTAACCCGTGTAACTTATTATTTTAACGTTGTTGCGCAACTGCTAAAAGACTTAACTTCATTCAATGATATCTCGATAAAAAAAAATTCCTCTAAGCCGAAAATGGGTTTAAATGGGCAAGAGTACTATTTACTGTTTTTTTTTTTAATATCTTGGTCAATTTTGAAACTACACAGCCCTACAATACTATACTACTCAACGATTTAAAACTGTTCAAATGAACATTTAAAAAACAAAGCATTCCGTAATAAGTTCTTCAAATCTTCAAAAATGATGAATGGTATAAAGAAATCGCATTTGTTACACATTTTTGACCATAGCTAAGACCTTACGTGAGTCTGAGTAAGCTCCTTGATACTCCGATAACTTAAGCGACACAAGCGTTATTGTGCTCGAAGATGTTTTCAGATCGGGCTAGTATAAGCCCAGGCAGAAAAATGGTAGATTTAAAAACTGTTTCAATATTTTTTATAAATTGCCTAATTTTATAAATAACAAGCACAAGTGCTTTGCACGGAGTAAACAGAAAAATCTAAAATTCATTGTACGTGACCCTTTTCTAGCGAGAAAAAACAATACCTCCTACTTCTTTTCCCATATAAATACCAATGGCAGCCCGACTGTCAGTTACTGTGAAGTTTCTGTAAAATTCATCGCTTACATCATGACCGGCAACATTTCAGCTTTCCAGCAACTGCCAAAGCCAATACAAGGCGAGCTTACACTGATATTTTATAGCCGCATGGAGCTTCAAGCCGAGATCGCGGCCGAGCTTTGCGACTACGATGGAGAGAAGTAGCGTCACAAGATATTTTGGCTAATTTTAGACTTCACGCAAAAAGACGCACAAGCTTATCAGCGATTATATCGTCATACCAGCGACATCTGAAGAGAATGACGTTGACATCACCATCACCTTCCTAAGCAGTCGACGGGCGGACCCTGTCACATCAGGATAAGTTCACACCGACCGCGCTGCTTCCATTGGAGCCAAGAGTAGGGAAGAACCGGCAACGACATGACGCTTTGGATATCAAAACACTGAAGGCCCTAGTTCACCACCGCCACCATATAGGTATAGCGGTAGTCTAGGGTTGTGCGTAATTTTTCTTTCTTTTTTTGAGTGACTTCCACTACTACTTTTATGGCATAAAATATTTTTTTTCCTGGCATCAAGAAGGTCTTTGCTTTTGAAAGATTTGATTTAAAAATCTTTAAATCTTTTTAAAAATAAGAATGTGGCGCGAAAATTTTTGTGAATAGCATGACCTTGTAAGGTTTGAAAATCCCAAAGAGAGTTTCTTAGATTGAAAATTGACTGAGATATCGTTAATAAGAAGACAAAGATTCAACACTTAATTTGGTGAATGATCGTTCATTTTCTGGTTTGAAAAGGTAGCGAGCTCAGAAGTTTGTTTATGTCAAACACAATGGTTCAATTGGCTTTTCATAAATTTCGGAACAGATTCAACTATTTCTTCCGACTAGACCCTTTAAAAAAATCTGAAACTTCAACCATTTCCAATGTACCCTCACTGACAACTAATTCTGTCCACCATTTATAATTTACACTGCGTGGACGGACAGAACCAATGGTTGGTGTACCATTCATACTATATACACATTGGGTTCGTTTTGCAAGCTTTCTTTCACTGCAAGAGAGAGGCAGAGAGAGAGAGAGAGAGAGAGAGAGAGAGAGAGAGAGAGAGAGAGACGCAGGCGAGTAGTCGCGTAACGGTCGCGCTCTACCTGGGTAGAATAGACGAATGTGTAGCATTTTCAGCGATGACACCGTAAAACTCCGCTCGAGCCAGAGTAGCAAAAGTGCGCCTAGCCAATATCGATTCGCAGGCTCTTTCTCTCACTCCCATTCCCTTTCTCCTACTGGTGCTCAGCGGACAAATATAGCTCTGATACCCGCACGTATGCTCTGCTCTTTTTCTTTTCTTTCTTCCATGTCTCGGCGACATGCCCTAGTTGTATATACTTCGTGCCACCGCTGCTTCGAAACTTCTCTCGAAGAAGTTTTACACTCGGGTAGGTGCAGATAGATAACCGCATTGCGTACAGCGACGGAGCAGCGCGCAACTTTTAATATTTTTGACGCTTTTGCAAAGCGCCGTCGATTGTCTAACGAGAAGATAAAGAGACAATGAGACGCCCGAAAACTATGAAAGCTACGATTTGCGTGTTGGGTAATCGAGGGAACATAACATAATAGAACAAAGGCACAAAAGCGTTACACGTATGAGTGAGCAAGAAATCGTAGATGAGCGCGCGCCTCCTTTCCGCGCACCTGAAAATTCAAATGGAAGAGCGAGGCGAAGAGCGCTCCTTAAGATGTACGTTTAGAACAGAGGGAGTGCGAAAGTCCAAGTGGTTTTCGCTGCATTTTCGCCAATTCAACCGTGGCGAGGTCGGAGATAAGACGACTCTTGCAAGCGACCAAAAATCGAAATACGCCCGCTCTGTCCCGATCGATCGACAAGGCGTTCGCGAATCCCATTACCATCGTCGCGATCCTGGTCGTGGTCGTCTGTCTGGCGTGCATGCGCGAAGGCAGTGGAACATGGCCCAGATAACGTACGCGGAACAATGGAATTCACTGAATGTCTCTCGTCGTCAATGCACGGCTCATCGTGTCGCTACTTCTTCTCCTTTTTTTATTTTATGTGTCACGGTCGTGGCACTTACTCTGACCACTGGCTATATCTTTGATCGGTGTGTGTATGTATATATATATATATATATGTTTGCACTTGACGATGAGCTTGGAATCTGTATTATGCATGTGAGCGATGCTACAGATTCAAACAAAAAAATGACTGAGAAAAGTTATACAAAATTGTCTACGGTGCTTCTTAATACTCGTGGACGGTATCGAGATTTCAATTTTCAAGTTTCTATGTTTTTTTCAGAAAATCAAGTTTGGGTTTTAGTCCTTTCCTATACCAAACACTATTCACTTTGGACTCCACTATTATAAAATATATTATTAGTAAAGAAAAGTAAAGTCTCCACCGTGTGTACTAATTAACAACTACAGTAAGATTTTCAGCACTTGCAAAATTTAAGTCGAGCTTGTCATTTTTTACCGAACTCGTTGACCACGCTGAGCTTGAAAATTATTCAACAGTTTGTTTATGTTAACGACCAACGTCACCGAAATTTTCAAAATTTTCAAAAGTCTAGCTTTAGCTCTCCTAACAGCAAGTGTTACCTCGGATTAAAATATTATAATATTCGGTAAAAATTGGAAAGTTCCTGTACATGTCGATAAAAATTTTTAGTAAATAGACCCTTAAATAATAGTAAATTATAACATATAATTTGGAGAGATGCTATTTTGCAGAGTAAAAAGTGAATTTTGACAAGTTTATGGAAGGGGTGCAACAAAACAGACAGTGTCGAATAATTGTTGGAAGTACAATAGTCAAAGCTCGTACTTTATGAATTAAACTGAAGTAGCGAAATGAAGCGGAGGAGAAGGTTCTAGATCGGCATATAAGTACACCGAAAGCCATAGGTTAGAAGAATTCCATCGCGTCGTCGGACGTCTATATACCATAGCAGCTAATTACGTGGCATACATGTTTCGCAATCGAAGAAGTCTCTCTCTCTCGTAAGTATATAGAGATGCGTTTTCATAGGTGGAGTTCGAGAAACGGGATTTTCACAGAAGAAGGACGGAAGCCCACCAAACCATAAATCAACGTGGTCACGGGGTGAAAGTAAAAAGAGAAAATATGCGCGCCGCGCTACGCGGATCATAAGCAATCATCGCGACAACGATGACCATTTGGAAAGTGCGTTTGCTTTTGCCGCGAAGCGTCTCTTTCTTTTTTTTACTTACTTATTTGTTTATTTATTTATTTATTTTTTTCTCTCGACCGTTACGATTCTCTTCGCATCGACGCGTGTATTTTCTCGGAAAATGTAAGTTTAAAGGCCACTTTAGAACAAACAGACAAAAAAGCGGCATGTAAACTGTTTCTCACGGTGCTGCAAGCGCGCAAGGAGCATTTGCAAAAATTTGCACACAGAGACCCGCAGCGTCAGCCAGACGGAATATCATGAGAGAAAAGGCTAAGAGAATGACCGAGATTGCTCAAAAATGATGGCAGTGCGAGCGTCTATATTAAGCAAATCAAGAATGAGACTTTATCAGCGGCGATCAGGAGTGTCTTTTGGTATTATTTCACATTGAGGGTGTTATTTCACGCAGGATTCCGATATGCACTTCGGTCGGCATGTCAGCTGTCCATAGCTCACCGTAAAATAAAAATCCACGAAAATGTCGGATAGCTAAGATTTTCGAAAGCGTTGCGCGCGGAACAGTTTTCAACTATTACTTCATTGTCGCGTTTGAGAGTCAATGCAATCGCGTCCCAACGAACTCTGCAAATTTTACGCGACGTAAATGCCACACGCGCGAACGGCATTTCCCATTTAAACGATTGTCAGACCAATAATTTTCGGAGATTCATAGAGTCCGTATCCGCAACGGATCGTAGCGTCGAGCAATCAGCAGCGGAATAAATTACTCAAATCGCCAACCTCCGACAGCAGCAGCAGCAGCAGCAGCAGCAGCAGCAGCAGCAGCAGCAAGAAAGAAACAAAACTTCCCGGCGCACAAGCGAGACAAAGACTCTCCTCCCGGGACGGGCGGAGGCGACGGCGTTGATTAACGTGCAACTCTCGAAACGCGCCGTTTCAAGAGTCAAGTCCGGGTCACGCGGGGATTGATCGAAATCTTAATTATTGCCCGGGCGCTAAAGCGTTTCGGCGCGCGCGCGAAGTGATTTCGAGCTGCCGCGCGTTGATGCTGGCGTCGATAAAATTCATGAATCCGCGGAAGTGACAAGGTCGCTTGCACTTGTAGTGCGTGCGTTTGCGCTCTCCGGCTTTATTTCCCACTTCTCTGGTCCCATTCTGTCTCGGCTTACGTTTGCTCTCATCTCCCTGTTATTGGATATGCCGCGGCACGGCGCGGAGCATTCTTTCTTTCTTTTTTTTTTTATGCGTTACACGATCATTAAATGGGGCTGTTAAAAGGCGAGTTTCTCGAATTTTAACGTTGCGGCGTTTTATTATTGAATATATTATCTCGTATATTGGCGATTAGCTTTCATTGCGGACGACTTTCATCTTGAAAAAAATGTATATCGCGATCGATCGAAATATTACCTTACCCATTGTTCTAAGATGAATTAAATTACCGATTGAAAAAGTATCAACAAATATACAAAATCATGATTTTCGAAATAAAGATCCTTCTCATTAATAAAAAATATCATAAGCAAAAGCTTCGTTTACACGCGTTGAGAAAAAGAAAGAGGAAGAGAAGAAACATCAGAGCAGAGCAGAGCACTGGAGCCAGTAGTGGAGTTGTGCGGAGGAGGGAAACCGTAAAAGGTGGGAAACCTCTCGGAGTCTCCCAGCTAGGAATTACCATCGCTTCTCCGGCATCTCTTTTTCTCTTTCTCCCTGCTCCGCTGGCTCTCGGCCTCCTCTACACTCGCGCGCTCTTCGACTCCCCGCCTCTCCTTCGTCCGTTCGCTCTTCCTCTCTTTGTCTCGCGCGCGACTTTATCTCCTGACTTTTATTTCTTCGCTCGGTGGATATTGCTCGTGTTCTTATAATTTTCCTCGTGGCTTGCCTCGGAGAATCGCCGACCAAGTCAATTTTCTCATCTCCGCTGACGTCGGCTCTCGACGACACGGACGGCGAATCGTTAACTCATTGCGTCGCGCGGCAATGTCGAAACGAGCTTGAAATACCCTTTCTCTTCCTCGGACGACCACTCCGCGTATCACGAATTGCGAAAATTCGATACGTTGCCATTCTCTCGGCGTTCCTCGAGCAGCTCGAGTAACTACGAGAGACGTTTCTCGCGCGCGAATAAAAATCTTCGCCGCCGGTCGCACTGTAAAGCCTGCGTGGAGCGAGCGCGCGTGCGAGAGACATTTCACGGCAGGTTGCGTCGAGCATATGCAGAGGGGAGTAAAAATTACCAACGGAGCAGATAGCTCGGCTAATAGGAAAGGGCGGGCGCGCGCGGAGGATGCACCGCGGCAAGAGCACACGCTGCGACGCTGATCTGTTCATCCGATTAGGTGCTTTGGCTTTTGCCCCCCTCCCCCCTTCCCAGCTCCTCCTTACTTGGATGCATACGTGTGCGCGTTCGCGGCGCACAATTTATGCTTTCCTCTGCGCGTGGAGGCTTGAAAAAAAGCCAACTCGAAGGAGTTAATGCGCTCGACAGAGGGGAGAGCTTACACGTATCTGTTTAATTGCTTCGCTGTTGTGTCTCGTGCGTGCGGCGAAGGAGTTTATTACCATAAACGTCGAATTACAGAGTTTGTTGCGCGTCTGCATTGGCAATAGATCGCGTTGCATCCGAGTTCTTATTGATGATTACACAAAAAAGTTGGAAAAACTGTATTAGTTAAGAAGAGGAAAACGAAAAACCAAGTTCGCTTCGAGCAACAAGAAAATTACGGCCTTTTATGCGTAAACGCGATGAAGGCGCTGACACGTTATACAAGTCTATCTTCTCGTTCGCTCTATAATCGCTTTACAGTGTCGCAGCGAAAGCACATCAAACTATAAACCACAAGTTCACGAGGCACAATGCGCTCTGTCAGTGTGCGAATTGAAGAAAAGGTCTCGTCGGCCCCTTCTCCGCCTCGTCGTCTCACCGCGCGACGTTGGCGTTGTACGTACACACGCGAGTCCTGACCTCACTTCGCTATTCAGAACAGCCCTAATTAGCCGCGGCGAGCTCGCTTGTCCCACTTGATGCAGCTAGCTATAACCTCGCGCAACTACGGATAAAATTCTTCAGCGGCGGTTTACAGAGGCGTCTTATTTGCATCTTTACGGTGTGATTTCATTTTCGATACTGAATTGCTTCGCTAATTACGCTTCCTAGGCGCTCACATATTTTACGAACCCAGGCGTGGACTCGTTTGAAATGTCGTCGAATCTGCGATTATTACCGATCGGAAGTTCGCCTCTAGCCGCGCAGTCGGCTCGATTTTATCTAGCGGAGGAAATTAGCAAAAAGAACGAGTCGAGCGCCATATATGTCGCTCGCTATGCCGCTGACGCAACTCGGAATATCTCGCCGGAAAAACAAGTAGGAACGGTTAAATAGGATAAATAGACTGAGATAGACAAGTACAGGTCGCCACTGTCGAGAAACTTGGTTCTCGAAGCCAAGTCTTTTCATTTCGCTCGATGAAACGAACGCGACGAGCCGTTGTAGCGCGTGCGACCCGATATGAAACTATCAAATAGAACAGAGAGATTCAGGTCAAACGGCAAAAAAAAAAAATTGTCCGTGAGCACACCAGTTATTATTATGGCAATAATTTCGAATAACGTCCCCATCGAGCTTGACTCCCCGTGGCTTTTGCATGGAAGGCTGTGGCCACCGAAAGATCGGGGAGAATAATTTCTTACGGATCCCGATGACTCTTGAGATTCGCTCGCGACGACAGGCGAACAAGAAAAGACGTCCCCGAGCGCGGTATACTCGAGTACGCGAGACGCGTTGGAAGCGGCTCGCCGCCGTCGCACGAGAGAACAATGGCCGAGCCACGCGAGCTTTACGTAAACGAGCTCTCGAGGACTCGATTAACGATAATTATTGCCGGGCACTTCTTCGCTCGCGCCGCCTATTCTCCTGCACTGGCGCGCGCGCGCGTACTCTATCGCCGACGAGGAGGCGCAGCGCGACGCATGAATATTCACGCGCCTGGTGACCGCTCTAAATTCTTATCGGGCTTCGAGGAAAAACGAATAATTTCGAGCGCGATGCTGTCTCTCTCTCTCTCTCTTTCACGCCAAGGTCGACGTCAAGTCGCTTCGCGTACTTTTCGTGGACGCGGTGCTCTTTCTTTTTATTTTTCGCAATCTGCGCCCATTAGACGTCGTTACATTATTGCCATGTCAAAGCTGTAATAACACGCAGAACGAGTATAATGGAGGGAATGTGTAGCGAGCGCGGCGTATAGTCGTGCGGCTTTTTTTTTTTTTTTTTTCTTTTTTTTTAAATTCACATGCTTATGGGACTATTGTGGAAGACGGTGCGCGCTAGCTTTGCGAGATTAATCGTTGCCTTGCTCGCTGGAATGGCTCGTGACGACGAACTGCAAAGCATACGAGAATTAGCGCTGCGATTTTCGCGTTTCGTGCACGTACTTTTCCAAGTGATCGGATACTTTCGATTTTCATTGCTGTACGACTTGCTCTACTTCGACACCCTTTTCATTCGCTGGACTACGTTACTTCGGAGCTGTTTGCAATTTTCTATTTGTCGGAACAAAAACAAATAATATTTGTAACGATAGTAACCGAAGAAAAAAATGTATTTTCCATAGTTGGCTACGGAATACATTCGGAAGACTCGGATAGCTTACACGCTGGTTCTATAACTTGGCGATCTTTTCAAGTTGTTTACAATGACAAAGCACAAAGTAAAATTAACGCTGAGAAGTGAGCCGAGAACTTAGGTATCGATAAACTATGCCTATCGAAGAGTTGCTCAAGATCAAAGAGAAAACGCATCGCTGTCGCAGCGAACGAGGGAGATATTTCCCGCCTTGACGTTCGCTCGTCCGAGGCGTGCCGGCCGCTCGCGACAGGTGGTGCAGGTGACGATAGGCGCGCTGCCGCTAAGTACGTTACGCTGTCGCGCGAGCGCTCGCCGCGCGCGTGCCGTGGCGTTCCAGCCACGCCGCGGGGACTCCCGCGCGACCGTTGCGTTCGCTCGTTTCGCGTACTACCCGTGCGATCGCCTTTACAACGCGGCCTCCTTCTCGGGGCGCGCGAGATGACTCGGCGGCACCGCCGCCGTGCAATCACGGCCGCGCTCCTCCCTCGGGGCCTGCCTCGCGCGAGCCGAGTCGCACGCTCGCGACGCGAATCGGCGAGAAGTTTGGGCGAGCCGCGCGCACGGCCGAGGGCAGCGCGCTGCAGCGTCATCTCTGTCTCCTTCGGTAACGCCCGTAAGCCGCGCGCCTATCGGTGGCTTTTTATCTCCGCGAGGCGCGCAGCGAGGGGACAGACCGACGTGGATAAACAGCACTTCCGGAGTGCGAGAAAAGAGTGGTAATAACGCGGAGAAGGGGGAGAGGAGGCTGGTTGCGCCGGCTAAAAATAATACACACACGCGTGCGCGCGCGCAGAAGGAAAAAAGCGAGAGAGTCACACCTGAGCGCACACGCGCTGCTTCCTCTCATCCGTCGGCCCCCTTCAGCTCCTATTTTGCCTTTTTACACGAAAAACGCGCCAGCCGACCTTTTTATTTTTCGACCCATCCTCTGGTAGTACATTGTCTTTGTTTAGCCTTGAATGCTTTCCGGAGCAGTCCAGATGAAAATTAAACTGGGATCCTAAATTGCCAGGCTTGAATATACTATATATTATTACATTGGGGGGTTACAACCATATGACGGAAAGCTCTCTCTTTTACCTTTTTACACGACCAAATGGTCATGACTATGGTAACAATTCAGATACTAAGCTAACTATTAACTTTTCAGTGGACAATCTCTTAAAACATCAGCAAAATTAAATAAAGACTAAATTTGATCTTTAAATCACACAAATCGATTCAACAACTTATGTTCTGCAAGTTTAAATGCTTGAGAAGTCAATTTTCATTTTCAAATTTTTGTGCTAGTAGTATGCAGTAATGTACGTAAATCCAAATTTTACAAAATATTCAAATAATTCGAAACGCAAAATTGATATTTGATTTTCACTAAACATAAATTACTGCACGTCTATTACCTGCACGTTACACGGCATATGTTTGAAACTATACAATGAAGTATTTGTATGAAGTAACGACGATATTTTATTACTCAATTAAAAGCAATACATTATTGCATGTTATTTATTAGCTTATCTGTCCAAATTTCAGTAGTTTAAATCAATGACTCAGCAGTGCCACACCTAAATTGATTATAGTGATATTTATCATAAAATCTTCGTAGATGATACCTACAACAGACAAGTCGATAAACTTTAGAGTTCAAGATTACTGAAAATTGTTAAGATTAATGAATGTGTTTTATTCTAATGTAAGATTATCAAACTCTTGCATCGAGTTGTAATAGACTGTAGTTAAACTATGAAGTCCATCATTAGGTAAATTTTTAAAGATAACGATTTATGGTCTTTGGTGTTACCAATCATGATGAATATTGTTAGCATCGAAAAGTTAATAGGTACAGTTTTTTGAAAATATTAGCGTTCATTTCTTTCATACTGAAGATTATCTGCAATACAGTTGCCGCTTGCTTCATTAGATAGGTCGAAAAATTATCCGATATCCTGTTATCGTCACTCAAAATGATTACGTTGAATAATTTATCATCTTGGTAAATTTTTTTGTATAAGTACCTAGTTATATGTAAACATCGTGAATCCATTAAAAAGGATACTAAAGAAGACGAGGGTCACAAATAAGTCAAATATGTACAAAATGTCCAGCAAAAGGACAAAACTGCAAACGAATAGTTTTTTTAACCTTCATTTTCTAGAGAATAGATCTTAGCTACAAACAAACAATATATTTGAAATAACAATTTTCTGCAAGCAGCTATATCCCATCAACTTGATTGGACAACTTTCCGAATACGAATCAAGTCGATACTCCATAGTATACATTTTATTCGAAATATAAAACAATTCAGAAAAAAGAACGAAATGAAATTCAAAATAATTCTTCTAACTTATTGCAGAATATTTAGATATTATAATTAATAAAATAGATTTTTTTAAACACGACACAACAGTGCAAAATTTACTTCAAACCACGAATGCCTGTTGGGTAAGGTTTATTATTGATTATTATGCTACGGAATCAAAACAAATAGTTCAAAACCTGGAAAAGAGTTTTCAATAATACTTTAAGTTAATTTTTTGTTTTTCCTGTCGAAATTGTAAGTATAGTTTCAATATTGAACGTCAAACAAATAAAAAATTCAGGTGCGAAGATGAAAAAAAGGTATTGAAGAAACTACCGCCATAATTTGTAACTAAAGAGGTGAGAAAATATTTAATTTACGTGAACACGTTTTATTTTTGCTGTCAGGAAGTAATTAGTTAATATTTCGTTGACTAGTTGTAAACGACTAAAAATAGAACATTTGATAAAGTGTAATTTTCCAATCAACGACTATACTATAGGTATTTCAACTATCAGATCTCCTCTTCATTCGATATAAACCAGTTACTAACCACAACGAATGAAGAGAGCATCAGCAAAATGCTGCTCTCCATGGTGCTTTTGACAACCTTACTTTGCGTCGGTAATGCTGAAAAAAATAGTTTTACGAAAAGTTATCAATTCCCGGAGTCTGAAATCAACACAAACCGACCAAGACGTGATATGACCAAATTAATTTACACCCGTTTCAACGAATCACAGCCGAATAAAACAAATCGATGCATCGTTACTGTGATATCAAGCGCCTTTGACGATTCTCCTGACGTAAGAGCAGAGTGCGAAGTTTCTCTGAAACCCGAAATGCCGGGTGGCACAATTATGCACCATTGCATGGCACACGAATTCGGCAATGAAAAGGTTATCGTTGTCTGGGGAGAGGAACAACACTTGACAACTCCAAATGAGAAGACTAGATCGGTCGTGGTAAAGACGAGCGTGGTCGACATGTCGAATGATTGTGATACTGTCGAGGCCACAAAGAGGAAATACGAAGTGCAAGACAAAAACGTCATCTCAATGTATTGTTTTCGCCCAAGAGTCATCGTATTCGACGATACTTATGAATTATTACTTGTAGACCAGATAAGCATGTGTGAACCTGAATCTACCCATTGCGATTACGTTTTATACAAAGTTGACAACAAAGGTGAAAAAGTAACGGGACCAGAGCAGTGGCCAAATTCACTTTCCAATGGCACATGCTCATTATTTTATAACGTCGCATCTGCCAAACTATCTCCAGGCATACAAGGATATTATATAACCGATACTCATTCGATTGCATTAGCTAGAGGACAAATAACAGTACAATCAAATGGTGAGTATCACAATTATACAGTAAAAGCTATTAAGCTTTAAACTTAGTATTTTCAACACATTCTTTGGAAGAAATATTCAATTGACATATGTTGAATATCATTATTATAAACTATATTTTCATTATGAGAAAATTTTCTCATATGTGACACTTATTATGTGCTTTTCCTTCCAAAGATGGCTATAACCCGCTGATATGGAGCAGATCGTTCAACAAATCACATGAAAGAATTAAATACTCACTGACTGACGTTACTATCGGCTTGTGTGAAACTGTTGGTAATTCAACTTTTGTTTGTCGCCAACTTGATCAAAATGGCCAGATCCTCAGAGAAGCGCAGTTGAAAATTGAACATCCAAACAAACCAGTTATAAACCATGTATACAATTTACGTAATGGCGGACTCTTAGTTTCGGTATGGACCCACTTACGTCAAGAATATCTGGTAGAGATCGGTAATACAGGTATAGCGAAGGCTGTTGAAGTTAACTTCAAGATCGTCTTGCCTTATTTACACATATACGATTCCAGAATTTTCGAAAATAAACTAGGTCAATATTGCATGGCGAAAATGATAACAAAACCTAAAGAGTCGGTAGGAGCTTCGATAAATACTTATATACAGTGCTTCTCTCCCGACGAGTTCTCCACATGCGTAAATAAATTTTTTTGTAACTTGACAGCTGCCTCATTAAGCAGGTAAAATATCTTTAAAAAATATTGTATGCCTAACGATAATTTTGTATGCAATAAACATTTATTTTACAAATAAATTTCATAATTCAACCGATACCATCACTACTTGGTACGACAGTTGTGCCGTTGGTAAAACAGCTGATTCATGTTGTTTAAGCTGGTAACTTGGCATATTTTCTTTTTATCATGTATTAACTTTCTGTGATTACGAGGTGTTTTTACCGAATCTTCCGGAAAGTATATTTTATACAATTACGAATATATGTAGTGTTTCGATTATTGAATGGCTTGTATTAGTAATTACATTCAATCAATACAATAGACAACGGTATATAAAATGTATTAAAAGACAAAGTATAACTTTACATTCCTTAAAATTTGTATATTTTTATTCCAATTTATGTAAAGTTGCAATAGAAAGTCGCCTTTGTAGAGTTTGTGATTTATGATTTTTTGCTCTCAGTAATATAAAGAATATTAGGTTCAGAATTTAATGAAATGCGTTTGCTACTAATCACTTGTAATATAAATGTAATCGAGTTAGAATTTAATGGTTATTCTTAAACGTGGATTATACAATGAAAAAGTCGATGATTTTCAAAGTGACAATAATTCTACTTTTTCTAATTCAATTCTAAAAATGTTAAATGTAGAATAAGTAGAAATCAAGAAACACTCATAATTAGTAGATAAAAATGCTTAATGTTGTTTCAATTTATCATGTGTTAACTTTCTTTTAAATAAGTGTAATGTAATTTACTGATCACAAGAAAATGTTAAAAACAAATGTAAGCACCACTAAATGTATTATACGAATAACAAATACGATGTTAATTTATCCAATATCCGCTATTTGCTTATGAGATACAAACAATTACGAATTGTAATGCTTCCGAGTTTATTCGTATGGCGCGTTTCTTCAATTGTGCAAATTGCATGAAAATTTGGCAAAGTCCACGTCAAGTAGAGGAAACTTTATAAACTATACTTTATTTAATATCTATCTGTTTGACAAATTGTTTATATAAATAGGAGGCAATTTTTGCATGACGATGATTCACTTGAGTACAGAAATTGCAAGTAAATATTGCACTTTAATAATAATAATAATAATACAATATTACATCTTTTTTTTCAAATTACTAGTAAATAAAAATTTCCCACACTTATTACACATTACACACTTCAACAATGCGTAGATGTGAAATTACTTAATAGAACACAAAATTATTTAAATATTTTCAAATAAATATCATATTTTGTTTTACTACTCCGTAATGTCGATTTTTTTTGGAAAGACTTCAATAATTGATGCAGTTATTTGAAAATTATTAAAAAAATTACTAAGTTAATTTGGTGACATAGTGAGCTTGTAGTAAATTAATAGGTTTATTATAGTTTCACTGTCTACTCGTAAACAGATAGAAATAGTGCATTTTTAATAAGTGGAATTCTCTCAATCAACTGCTAAATGTATATATAACGTAACTATCAGAACTTAGTAATGTCAGTTATGTCTCAGATCACGCGAAAATAGCTTCAGTAAAATGCTGTTATCTGCAGTAATTTTAATAACATTCCTCAGCATCAGCAGTGCTAAATTTACTGGTTTCACAAAACTGTATCCATTATCAGAGACCGATTACGTGAGCTACGGAACAGGGCATATTACCAAAGTGATTTATACTAATCATAATGTATCGCAGCCAAATACAATAATACGATGCCTCGTTACCATGATATCCTGTGCTTTTGACGAAACTTCTGGTTTAACAGTAGTGTGAAATTTTTTTGAAACCCAAGATGCCAGACAGTGTGGTCATGGATTTTTGCGAATCCCACAAATTCGGTAGCGACAGGCTATTATCGTTTGGGGTAAGGAACAAAATTTGACCGATTCACTATAATCAGACTAGATCCGTTAACGTAAAGACAAGCGTGATCGACATGATGAAAAACTGTCACACGGTTGAGGCAACAAAGAAGAAATATGAAGTTCAGCATAAAAATTTCGTTTCACTGTATTATTTTCGTCCAAAGGTAATCATCTTCGACGAGAATTACGAACTGTTACTTGTAGATAAGATAAGTATATGTAAATCTAATCCCACACACTGTGACTACGTTTTATATAAATTTGATTATAAAAATAGCAAACTAACTAGGCCGGAATTGTGGTTAAATTTACTTTCTAATGGTACATATTCATGTTGGTACAGCGTTGAATCTGCTAAACTATCTCAAGGCACACAAGGATATTACATAACTGATAGTTATAAGATAACCCTGGCTAGAAAAAAATCTAATGGTAAATTCGTTTCAAAATCATTAGACAACATTATTGGTAGTATAAAAGTCTTTTTCTTAAATATATTTTCTGATAGCGGAGTAACTAATTCGGAAAAGATTCAAGATGATTACTCCGCTGTTGCTCCAAAGAAAAAAATTTTCTGGCGTGGCAGTGTTCAAGTTTTTTTTTCAAGTCATCAGCCAGTGAATACAAATATTCACTGACTAATAACGTTAGTTTGTGCGAATCTCTTGAAAATTCAACCTTTGCCTGTTGGCAATTTGATCAAGAAGGAAAAAACGAAATTAACACTCCATTTGCACCTTAATTTTTTACTCTAGTATATAATTTACTATATATGTATTTAATTTAATCGCTATAAATAACGGAAAAGAAATTTAAATGTATCAAATACAAATAAATATCTTATATACTTTAGTATAATAATGACATTGTTAGTGTAATAAAGTTATAATATTCAGAAAATTATGACTGCATATTTATTAGGCATTATCCTTCTCTTTTGTGAATTTCTAAATATTGTCAGATTTTCTACCCGAGGAAAACTATTTCATCTAAAGCGATAATAATTATTTGATTTGAAAGCTTTTATTAAATGAAAATTTCATTTTTTCAACGAACACTTCTGTATGATCAACGTTATGAATATAAAAACTTTAAATATAAAACCTATATGTTTTTCTTTTCACTCATCCTTCTTATGTTACTGAAAATCTATTTATTCATAATTTTTAAATAACAATCGTAAAAGCTGAATAGCTCCAACTTGAATCTTTCTATAATTTCATGTTTTGATGCAGAGGTATTGGAACAAGCGATATTATTTATTAAGATAATTCAACTCAAGAGCTTTTATTTGTAAACTATGATCAATCAATGTCAAATTTTCAATATGACTAACGCAACTTGTAGCAGGAAATATTTACTTAGACTTTCACCAATAAGTAAGATATGGAAGAGGCAATGATTATCACGGTGAAGAAACGTTGCTAATTCAGATTACGCTACATCAACCGCCTGAAGAACGACTGTAATAGATATGCAAGAAAATTGCTCTATGATCCATGCAATAGAAAGGAAATATGAATTAATTGTTTCCTCTAAATTTTATCATATTTCACAATATTTACTAAGTAATACTGTGCAAACAATAAATAAATGTAAATCTGGCCGAAATTCATTCAAAAAATTAAATTATCGATTAAAAAATGGTTTTCCTCCCATCAATGAGAAATATTACTTGAAAATATTTTAATTGTAAAATTTGATTTATCAATCAAAAATACATATATACAATCGTATCGATATTTCATTATACATAGGAGAAAAATGAATTACACTTAAGTATTTTATTCTCACACAAAATCAGTGTCCACGGTCACGTTCTGATTTATCGAAGAAGCTTAATGCGAATTTAACTGGATATAGTCGTGTCAACGCATTACATGCAGTCACACACGTCACGTCATACAATTTACCAATCAATCGCGCCTATTCTAACTAAATGCTCATACGTAGTGGTGTCAGTTACGACTTGAACCGCGTCAGTAAAGCACATCTCGACACATGATGTTGTCGGCTCTCGCTATAATTTTAAGTGTACTACAGTTATGTAGTGCCGAAACTAGCACGATTGCAAAAAGTTACAAGTTCCCGGAGACACAGATTTTAACGAACAATTTGTGGCACGATACTGCGAAATTGGTATACGCTCGTTGCAACGCGACGGAGCCAGAGTCAGGTAAGCGATGTATTGTCGGATTGAATCTCGATGCCAGCAACAATTTTACGGAACTGACGGACGAATGTAAAATAACTCTCAAACCTGAGATGCCGAACGCACAGATAAGTAATGTGTTTTGGGTGTACGGATTTGGAAAGGACAAGGCTATTCTGGTTTGGCTAGAGACGCTGAAAGATTCAAGTTCGCGAAATGATTCTGGATCTTTAACGCTAAAAACAAGTGTGATTCATATACTTGATAATTGCCAGGTCTTCGATGCCAAGGTGCACGAGTACGCAGAGCAGCAAATTGATTTCAGTTGTTTGAACCTGAATGTTATTATATTCAATGATTACTACGAATTCACTCTCAAAAACGTAACTAACAACTGTACACCTGGGTCTGAATGCCCTATAGAATATGGTATTTTTAAGTTTGATGCAAAGGCTAAGAAACTGTCTGGTCCTGATCATTGGCCTACTCCACTTTTCAATAATGAAACTGCTGTCAGTATTGTAATGCCAGTTGAACCTCGAAGCCCCTCAAATGGCTATTTTATTGTCAATCATGATTATTTCAAATTAGTTACTTATCTCGTCACTAAGGATTCAAATGGTGAGTATAAATTATGGTTGTGCTTTCGATTTTTCACTGAAACAATTTTTTAATCTATCGTTCAAATAATCTTTTATCAAAGATTACAAAAAAAAGATGCTGTGGGAATCGCCATACGTTGATTCCGATTGGTTTAGTGTCTTCTCAATGGCCAACAAAGCAATGGGTTGGTGTTACAACGTCGTCAAAACAAATTCGAGCTTCTCTTGCTGTCGCTGGGATCAAGCAGGTGTGATCAACATGAAAACGCAGTTCGAAATCGAATTACCAAACAAAAGATATCTCCAAGCTGTTCATAATCTGCAACAAGGTGAACTTCTAGTAATGACATCAACTTCACCGATGTGTGGTTGTCCCGATGTCGACGACGAGCGTTTCTTCATGATGAAAGTTACTGAAAAAGGTCCAGTAGGCTCACTGGAGTTCAAATTAGAACCGAGATGCACTACTGATAAAAGTGATATCATTTTAAAATTGTTCGAGAATGATAAAGGTCAATACTGTGTTATTCAAATTTGTGAGAGTAAATTCCAGCACCCTACTCGTCTTAATACTCTTGTACGATGTTTCTCCAGTGACGAGTTGTCGAAATGTATGAACTGCTTGTAAAATGAAATAAAATCTCGCTTAGCCATATACAATACTCTTATACGAATCTGCGTTATCTGTGTTTCGATAAACAATATCTCGAAATTTGTATCTTTCAAAGTATAGAAATAAATACATATTTTCGTATGTGTCACGCCGTAATAAACTCTATCAATTTCGTTCCAGCTTTCATGAATTTGATTATAAATGCCATTGTCAACGTTATCTAACCTCGTATATTTCAATTGAGGCAAGCGCGCTAAGTATCATTGCCACTTCATTTGCGAACTACTACATGCACATGTTCCAACTCTTCAAAAGGCAATCAAGTAATCAACCTGCATCTAAAAGTAACACCGACACAGCTTGTGGTCAGTTGCGAATGGAATTGCGCGTGGACAGCAGCAACATGCTATCGACTCTTGCAATTGTGATAGTCTTTTTACATCTCGCTAACGCTCAAATCTTGTCAAGAACATTCAATTTTACGGAAAGTCAATTGATCAAAAATCATCCGTGGCATGATAATACAAAGTTACTTTACGCTCGATGCAATTCGTCGCAGCCACAATTAGGTAAAAAATGTATCATTTCTGTAACAGCCGAAGCTTTTGAAAATTCCACAATCGTTTCGAGTGAGTGTACTGTGACACTTAAGTCTGAGATACCAAAAACACTTGTGAATGACAGTCTACTAGTTTTTAAATTTGGCAGTGATAGGGTTATTATTATGTGGATGGAATCGCAAAATACGACGAGCAATGGTTTGTCAATTTTAAAGACAAGCGTTGTCCACATGGCTGATCAATGCCAAATTTTCGGGACGACGGTGCATAGTTATTTGGGACAGTTCACTGTTGAAATGGCTTACCAAAAGTATTTCAACATCATTGCTTCACAAGATACGTATGAGCTAGTACTTAAGGATGTGGTGAACGACTGTAAATTTAGAGCCAATTGTACTTTTGGTGATGGCATTGTTAAGTTTGACAAGAAAGCTCGGAAATTATCTGGTCCGGAGCATTGGCCTACTCCAATATACAATGACAAATGGGATATTGACATCATCGTAGCGGTTGAACCAGGACACTCTGAGAATGGTTATTTTGTTTTTAATCGCAACGATAAACAATCGATTGCATATCTCGCGACCAGAGAGAAAGATGGTGAGTATTGTTTAAAAGTTTTGTCTAATTTCTCTCACTCGTCAAATTCAAAGTATACTTTTATTTTACATTTGGTTCATAAAACGTAACAAATAAGTATGAAATACATATCGCCTTATCAACAGATTACAAGAAGCTGATTTTAAAAGAAACACCATTCACAAGATCCAATTGGTTCAGTGGGATTTCGTTAGCCAACCAAGCTATTGGCATTTGCTATCACTTCAGTTCAAACTCAAGCATCACATGCTGGCAGTTCAATCAGAGAGGTCAACTTTTATTGTATAAATTACTGATACCTAAACGTCAACATGATGTTCCTGTAGCAGCTGTCTACAATATAAAAAATGGCGGATTCCTTCTGGTCGTCGTTGACTGCCCAAAGAACGATTGCGATGGATCCAAAAACGACAACCATTTTATTAAAATAGGTAAAGAACGTCAGGTTGATGTGGTAAAGATTCGGTTCGATGCCAAATGTAATCAACAAGAAAATAGTCAGATGACATTCAGAGCATTCGAAAATAAAAAGAGTCAGTATTGCATTGCTAGATTATGCGATAGTAAAATTCATAATTCGGTAAGGTTAGATGCAAAGGTCCATTGTTTTTCGAGTAGCGCGTTTTCGAAATGTAACGATTGTATATAAAAAAATTTGTATAAATGACAAAATTGCCATCCACAATTGATTGTGTGCCATAAATAGGAGAACAACGAACATTTTTATAATAAAAAAAAGGTAGAAAACGACTGCTTGCATATACATGATTCGTTCATCCTGCAACTCTTTTAAAGCAATTACATTCTCGCTACAAAAGTCCAAGAAAGAGCCGAGAAAGAAATAAAGAAAGAAAAAAAAGGAGTACACATTACTCCACAAGTAGCGAGTCTTACGCAGATGCTGCACACAGAGGAATCCGCACAATGCAGGCCCAGGATCCCACGCGAGTGCACGCGGCTTTATAATCAGCTGCAAAAGTGCGCAACTAGCCGGTCACGCATATAATACTTGCGCTGTCGCAACAGCAACAGAGAAGCATCCGTGAGAGAAAGAGATTATATTCTCCCTCTGTATAAGGGCAACAACAAGAGGAGAAAAATGTCGCGGTGCAACTCGCTGCACGCGACCTGATTCATATACATACCAGTATAAAAATCAAGGACGCCTGTAGGTGATTAATGATACCCGGAGGTCCTCTAAAATCGTAGAGTGAACGTTACATTCCATAAATTCTGCGCAAGCAGTTGAAGAGAACGAAAAACATGACGGCAGGGAGAGTGGAAAAAGTGTAATAAGTGCGCTCATGCTAAACGGAGCGTCGCATCTTCTTTCCAGTAACGATTAATTTTTCAGTGAAGCTCGGGATTCTAAGTGGACCGGTAAATTCGTAATGTTTCTCGTAATTTTTCTCGACTTCACGTGGATTATAGAACCGTCGAGTATTGAGGTAGTAAAGGTACTTATTGTAAAACGTTTTCAAAGCTTATCCAAAATTCCATGAAGCTTCAATTGGATATTGACTATTCGAGTAGTCAAATAACTAACGGAAAAGCAATATTTGAAAAAGTCAAAAGGTACGTAAAGAAGAAAAGTCAATTACTCTCTAGGAAATCACACGAAGAAAATATGATGTTGAAAAAATGTTGAAACACAAAGAAAACCACGCTAATCTCCTTACTTTTTCTAATCACCTGGCGAAAGCATCAATTATGCGTACGCGCATCCAAGTCCAAAGCCAGCAGAAAAGAGAATTTAGAATTTCGAGTACTTACAAAATTCGAAAGTCATCGCGCGTGACGCGAAATCCCAGCATGCGCGCGCGAGAGAGGCAAAAAAAAGTCGGTCGGAAGAGGATGTCGGGCGTTTCCTGCGGTTGGTCCTACACGCTCGCGCCGCGGGATTCCATTGCTCTACATTGTCGCTTCGTTATGCGCACGAAAATTTTCAAGTTGACAAAGGATTCTCCGAGTATAATCTCGCGTGCGCCCGCGTTGCACATGTGGAAGATATAACGGGAGATGATTGCGCGAGATGAAGGTTCCGTATGGAACGTTTTGCATTACGGAAAATTAGATGATTGCTCGTGATCATCATATCTGCTAGATTATTCATTCGATGATGACCGAGAGAGAAAGAGAGGAATACTTTGGGTTTACTCGAACGATTCAACTCAGTTTAAAAATGAAAAAAAAAGTAATATCGAAAAATTAATTATCGTCACGACACGATACCTATTTTTGAATTGGTATAGAATTCAAAGAGTATTGCGCACAAGAGAGAAAAGCATTGTGACCTCTTTCAGGCTATTTGGAAAATACTAATCATCATCGAAATTACAGAACCAGAGCTTATATAGAAAAAGGGGACTTTGTTGTTTTGAGTAAAGTATACTCTAAGGAGGGAAACTGGCTAGCGAGAGAAGTACACTCGCATACATACAGATGGCTCCGGAGCCGAGACGCGCATACGCGCCAGCATACTTCCAACGGTCGCGATACATGTACAGTATCGTAATAGTAGATTGTACGGAGTAATCGATAAGAGTAAAATCTTACGTACGTCAAGGATCAGTGCAAATTAAATCTGAGACGATATTAATCAGAAGCGGCAACCATGCTCGTGTATTTATCGAGGAAGAAAAGAATTTGGAAAATATCGAATCAGACTCGCTGGTTGGCAAAATCCTCGAACGCATATAAGCTGAATCGCAATTTTAAATTACTGCCAAACGAATCTCATAACTAAAACATGTACGTATACGTAAATCGGCACACCACTCGTAATGTCATTTTCATCTCTAGAACTTTATATTTTACCTGCCGAGTATTTATCCGCGAAAACGTAGAAAGCCAAATTATTACATGCCGTTGTGTAGGTATGGATGTTTCGTGCAACTTTAACGCCGCTTGGCATTAACGCGACATTGTTCTTCAGTTCCCTGCGCCTGAAAATGTTGTCGATCGACCAATCCAGTTGAAAAGTTTCGTCCGAATCCGTGGTCAATCCATATCTTGGATTATCGCTTAACCTTTGCTCTCTCCTCTTTCGCGTAACGCATTCAACTCTTCAAATTTTCTTCCGGCGTTCCTGCGCCAACTCGCTCCAAAACTCGCTCGTTCTCGCGATGCGCTACAAATTACTATCGTACATCGTATTTACATTTGAAGTACAGACGTGTAGGTCTTTTTTATAAATTTGAGCGTTGATCGCCTCGCACTCCTCTCAACCGTTACCATTCGTGGTATTGAACTACTTCGCGCGAATACTTTACGAACCAGACGAAAGGCAATATTCCCCAAATCTCATGAAAATAAATAGGGGTGCCGCCCTTCGCAACTATTTTTTTTCGACGAGCGGACCTGTTCGGAAGCGCGAGTACACTGCAGCCGCGGGACATGCCAAGATGGATCGTTCGAAATGCAGCCGAAGATCGGTGGCGCGCGCGAAGCAAAAGCGAGGGACAATTAAGTGAGCGCGGCGCACAGGGCGGCCGGGCCGCGGCAGCGCGAGACGGAGAAGAAGGCAATTCCGTTTAATCGAAGGAGGATGTGGAGTCGGTTAAACCGAAGTCCCAAGTAAGTTTCGTTCGGCGGACGGAGTGCGCAGCGGCGGTGACGGCGGCGGCGGCGGCGGCGGCGGCGTCAGCTGCCCGGATGTCCCTAACGTTGTATACGTACGTGCTCGTGTTGCAGTGCCGAGCGAGGAGCAACCATGTGAGACTCAGGTGGACCCCTCGCACGTGTGTGCAACGTCAACGGCGCGCTCGGACAGAGAGAGTATGCGCGTAGAGGTGACTTTCTCGTCCGAGGGCTCTCTTTGTTCTTTCGACTGACTCTTCCGTTTTTCTTTCTTTTTCAGCTGCGATGTTTAGGATCGAGTAGTCTTATTCATTCTCTCTCTCTCTCTCTCTCTCTCTCTCTCTAAGTGCTTTGAATATTCAGGTAGAAGGAGACATTAGGTTTCCGGCTAGTTTGCATAATTCGCCGATTCAAACCGAGAATGTAATCTCGCGCTCGTCTTTTTCCTTTTGGTTCTCGATTGTCCGAGATTCGCGCGCGTCGGTTAATCAACGCTCGAAATATAAATTTTTCATAAACGAACGATAGGAGGAGAGAGAGAGAGAGACAAGTGCGCAACGCAGGCTCTCACGCGGCGAGATAATCGCGCCGAGATTATCCGTAAACATTAACATCGCGCCCTCGTTCCGCGCGCGGAGCGCCTATCACTTCTGCTTCTATAGCCTCATCTCATTGTCTCGTCGCGCGCCTGATTCCCTCGCATCCGGATGAGCTCGAGAGCTCTGTGTATATATATATAAGATGAAGCGCCGACCATTTTATACGCGCTCTCTAGATGAGCTTATCGTCTTTTATAATTAGCCGGTTGCGTGGAAAAGTGCACCTCCTGTTTTTGCGATGAACATATATATATGGCGCGCAGCGTCCGCGAAGGAGGGCGCGGCCGCGTCCGCCGACGGTTAATTCGCCTTTTCCATCGCGCTCGACTTACCACCGAGGCGTCGTACGGCGAAAGACACCTCGCGCGGGAGAGGACGATCGAGACCCGCGGAAGTCTCGGAGGCGACGTTGGCGCGATCGAAGCGCAGCCTTCGCTCCCCAGCTGGAATCCCAAAGGCCTCTCTGTATTTGCCCGCAGCGATCATCCTCGCTCAGCGCCTCCTCCTCCTCCTCCTGCCTCCTTTCGAGCAAGCGCAATCGGATTAACCTTGCGCAAGGTCAGATATCGAGTGTCCCAACGAGCTGGCGAGAGAGAGAGAGAGTGAGAACAAGAACAAAAGAAAGTCAGGTTTGCGCGAATGAAGATTTTCGATGTGTAAGCAACTTACATTGCGCTATATATAATATACTTGGCTCAGCGGATCAGCACGATCACTATACAACAACGACAATGACGAAGGTGACGGTGGGGGAAAAATCATCGTATTTCAACTTGCACGTTGGCTCTCTCTCTCTCTCTCTCTCTCTCTCTCTCTCTCTCTCTCTCTCTCTCTCTCTCTCTCTCTCTCTCTCTCCTTGTTCTTGGAACTGATCGTCGGTGAGTGGATTTCTGTCGATCAATAGAAGGGACAACAACATTCAGGAATGTAAGTTTGCGAAAATCACCGCTCGTACCGTTTGCAGATGAGGATCTTGTCGACGGACATTCGTAGCCGGAAAAGATGAAATCTTTCGCGCTTCCGCCGAAGAGGACATTTTTGCGGAGCACAATACATTCCGCATCGTGCCGGGAAAACGCGCTGCGCCGAAGAGCGGTAGATCGGCGCGGAATGAGCGAGAGAGAGAGAGAGAGGCCGCGCGTACCGCACGCGGCCAAATGGCGGCCACGAGCGAGCGAGACGCGCGCGGCTGGCGCGAACGCGGACGAGATTTAGCCGCGAATGGGCGCGGCTCCGCTCTGTGGGATTTGACGAGCGACCCCCGCGCCAACTCGTTAGGACAGCGATTCGGCTTGGGCGAAAATCGACGTGGCGAGCGCTACTCTCGAGCACGTGAATTATTGATCATTCGTTCATCGCGTTGCAATTAGAATCCGAATGGCCGAGAAAGAAGGGGGGAGAGAGAGAGAGAGAGAGCAAAATCAATAATTCACTATCTATACCATCATTTGCATCCATAAATGAATACAAAACAGTAATGAAAGACAAAGGAGAGGAGAAAAATAGCAAAGAGGAGCGCTCGCGAGTTCAACGATCTCGGATGCGACGATGACGCGACGTGCACACGTATGCGTATGTCCCGATATCGTTACCGAATACGCCAGGACACTTTCGCGCGTACGCTAAAAGTTTGGAAAAGTTCATCGTCTGGCTTTCAATTCCAATTAGCTAATTCGAAGACACGCCTTTGGAAATTGTTTTGTTCTCGTCCCGCGTTTTCTCCTCGCGCATATATATATATATATATATATATATATATATATATATATATATATATACACACACCTCGAGATCAATGGAATTGATTCAGAAAAGAGAAAGAAAGAAAGACAAAAGTTGTTTTCCTAGATCAATCATACTTTCCCGTTAAAGACGCGCGTGAGCATACTTGAGTAGGTTAACGTGGTAGATAACGATCAACTCGTTATAAGCACATAAGAAAACGATTCCGAAGGTAATTTTCGAAAAACTCATCTTCGCTGCACGAAAATCAGTGATGCATTTTCAGATGATGATTCGTTGTTTTCGTCCGTTGACGCGATGAGCATTCCTCTCTCTCTCTCTCTCTCTCTCTCTCTCTCTCTCGCTGGCTCGCTCGCTCTCTCGGGGAAGAGAAAGTCGCTGCCGCTCGCGCGGAAAAGTCCGCGGGTCGTCGTCTCTCAGCGCGATAACGTGTAATGACCGCGGCTGACGAACGATCGCCCCACTGGCTCGCGCGTGGCACTTTTCATTGACGAACGCGACAGTTGATCGAGGAGCTAAGACGTTACGCCAGGCCACGACGGCTCGATAGGTATTAAGGACGCTTGTCTCACCGCTACGAGCTAAATAATTGAGCACTCGCTCGAGCAATATTGCCATTATCCCCGTCGAACAACGTGCGCGCGCGCGCACGCACACACACATATTTCCGAGAAGCGATCGTCTCCACGTGCAACAGCTCACGACAAAGAGGGAACGGATGATTTTCATCGGCGCACGTACGCACGGTCGTAGATGAACATTCGAGATACATCGAGAAATATTCAAATCCCGCGATGCCGGCGAGGGGTCGGCGGAAAGGGAGGACATCCATCGCTCGGAGATAAGAAAGCTTTACTCTCGGCGGCGAGTGTGCAAATGAGCGCGAAAAGCAGCAAGGAAAGAAAAAAAAAAAAAAAAAAAAAACAAGCAACGAGATGACGATGTTAATAAACTTGGGCCGCGCGCGCCAGCGCCAGCTGTATTATTTAAATGAGCCTGCGGCTGCCGTATAATTAGCTCGCCTTTAGTTTTATCGCGACGTGGCGTCTTATATAGAAGTTATACGCGCTGCTAATGGGGAGAGATCTACCGAGGGAGTGCATTGGACAATGGACTAATGAGAGAGGATAGTTATTGCGCGGAGTTTTAACCCTTGCGAATTGTTGCGCCGAGTAACATTCAAATATCTCGCGATCTGCGTTGTCGATTGTTGACGACGCGTAATTATCAATTCGTATGCAGCGAACTCGGCTAAATTGCTCCCATCAACTATCAGCGCTATCGGCATATTGGCGGATCTACGACGTGTTTGTCCTAATAAATACTCGTGAATATCCGACGTTCGCGTCGGGGAATAAAATACGACGATAACGCGACGAGTTTTACAACGAGCTACAACCGTGGCACGCGAGGAAGAGCCAACGTTCGTAATGTAAAAGCCACAAGCTCGGTAGCAAATATCCTCTCACCGCGACGAGAACAAGAAAAAAAAAACAGTTCGCCGGGGCGATTGCGCTCTCCTCTCCCGCGCTCGGAGCCGCGAAACAAAAAGAAAAAAAAGAAAAAAAAGAGGCAAACCAAAGCAAAAAGCTACCGAGCGAGAGGAGGAAGGGGAGAGAAAGAGGGGCCGAACTGCGCCGGGATGAGAGACAGATAATGGCGGCGGTCGGTCGGCTGCGTTGGTGGGGATACGACACCCCTAACCTGGCCTTTTCAGCCTCCATTTTGCTGAATCATCGGAGACGAGCGCGCTCGCCGGCGAGATTGTATCATTGATTTTTTTTTTTAATTTTTTTTTTTCACAGCTCCTCCGCGGACTATTGATTCGCGCGCGCGACGAAAACCATGCCCGAGGCGACCTTTCCATTTCTTTTTTTATTTCTTTGAGGTCGAACAATGTTTTGTTGAGTTTGAAGCTTTTAGCGATAACATTCTCTTATTCGGGCACAACGGGCAAGTTCTTTTATTTTCTCGAATGCGGGTGGAGATAAGGCAAGCTGGATAAGCGACAATGGATTCATTTTCAGTCTGAAAATAAGAAAACGCGCGCCAAGTGCGCGGCTCGAGTGAATTTTCAGTTGTCTTTCTATTTTCGATGCGAATCCCAGAACGAAGTGCTCCAAAGGAAACTTTGCAGACGTTGACGTGGATACCGATCGCCGCGCGCATCTCAACGTGAAATAATAACGAGCTGCAACAGCTAGCGGCACGCGAGAAACTTCGAGCAAGTACTTCTCTCGGCGCGCACAAGCTCCGAGAGCAAAAAATCAAACCCGCAGGCAGCTCGCTAAGAGAGGGAGAGCGAGAGCGAGCGCGCGAACGAGAAACATCGTGCGCGCGGCTCCTCTCTCATTGGAGTCTCCCCCTTTTGCGCTTGGAAGTCAATTTCCTCGGACAGCAGGCTACGGGCGCGCAGGAACTGCCGGCGAGTTTCCGGCGGACATGTTGGCTGCTGCTGCCCTCGTAAAAAAGAAAAAAAAGAAAGAAAAAGAAGAGGCTGGACTTGAAAACCCTCCGGCCGGCTCTGCGGATGAGTGACTCGGCTAATGCTCGCAACCCTCCTCCTCTTTGTCTTCTTTCTCTCTCTCTCACTCTCTCTTTCTCTCTCTCTCACTCTCTCGTTCTCTCTCCCACCCTCCAAGTCCCAGAGACACGTGCGCGCCTGTATTATACATTTGAGGTCAACAATTTTCAAAACTTTCCTTCTCCGCGTCAAAAAGTTTGCGCGCGCGACAAGAGTCGATGAATTTTTCAACGGGATAGGTAATAACTCTATTGCCAACCCTTTGTTGAAGACTCGTGAATATTGATGCACGAGAGAGAGAGAGAGAGAGAGAGACTATAGTCGTGCGTTGGCTATGTGTGACACGATGATCGCTTAAGTCGCGCGAATTTTTAAATCTTTTCAAATGACTATAGTCGGCCTATGCCTGTGACATTGCCTCTGCGCAAATAGAGCGCTATTTTGATTATATCTTTCATTCGTCGCGGGCGTATAATGCACGTATCGTACGTTGCGCAGATTGCAGCTTCGAGCGCTATTGTCACGGTGGAATCGCGACTGCGATTAGCCGCGACAAACTGTCGTCTAGCCCTTCATCGCGCCCGAAGCAACGAGAGGAGAACGAGAAAACGCTCTACATAGCATCCCACATCCACGTTCGCGCAGCACATACGCAAACGTACGAATATTCACACACCCACACACACTGGCAGAAACGCGCGCGCAACTCGGTTCTCCGCGTTATCTCCTCTCCTCATCGGCGCAGGTATCTCTATCCTCCTCTCGCCGGCGTCGCTGTGCTCCCCCTCGCTCGGTTGCGGCGTTGGCGGCCAGGTATTGACCCGTTGCTGCCTCCCTGCGCGTTGCCCGGGCAACGCTCGAGTGTGTAAAGCCCAACACACCGCCAGCAGCGAACCGCGCCGAGAGCCGCCAACCTCGCTCTCATCTCTCCTTCCGCTAGGACGTCTATTTTTTCCTCTCGCTCGGCCGGGCTTTTCCCTCGGCGACTGCGCCGCGCGCGTCCCATGCGATTTCGACCTAGTTTCGACGGTGCCGGTCCGCCAAACGCGTCGTGACGCCGCGTCGCCCGACGATCGATGCGTTTCCCACCGGCAAAGCATTCGGGTTGATCGCGAGATCGTCGGTATGTAGCGATAAGCGCGTCGCTCTCTCTCTCTCTCTCTCTCTCTCTCCCTCCCTCGTTGATGTAGGTATATTAGAGTCGGTCATGCTCGGAGAAGGGAAGCGGGATCGATCTTCTCCGAAGCTCATCGAAAAGGCATCACCGACGAGGACTCCCAAAGGAGTAAGCCGCACGCGCGAACGTTTAGACGCTTATTATTGACGAACACGTGAAAGGCATGCGTGCACGCGGGAAATGACGATTTCCACGCTGAGCCATCTCCTTAGTCTTGACGCGCATACCAGCGAGGGAGTATAGACCCACTCTTGAAATTATATTGCTCGTTCTGCGGAGGCGCTTGGCCAGAGGCGTTAAGCAAAAGAATCATTTGGGGTGGTGTATTTTGCCTTTTCACGCGGTTCGTTTAGCTGCGCGCATAAATTATAATGCGTCGAATAAGTACATACAGCGTAAAATTAACAAATTTATATATACATTTTTCTCTTCAAAAGTGCAAGCTAGATCATCGATAACAGATCGAGATGAGAGATCGTTCAAATTGAACTGTTCACAGAGCCATTTGGGCTTCGTTGGCGCCTCATTGCCATTTCGTCTAGCGCTTATCTCATTTCACGCAACCTCTTTCATAAACAAAAAAATTCATCGGAGTTCATCTCTGAACTGACCGGTGAACGTCGCACAAACGGATTTCCATAGCCGTTAAAAGTAATTGGCTAACCAGAGGCGGATGCCTTGGTCCTCCTGAAATCCACCCAAATCGATGTAACATATCTCGACCGACAGGCAAGCGAACGCATCGCCCATCGTCTGCACTATCGATCTGCCTCATGCATAATTCTCGCGTAAAAAGAATCCTGCCTCGAATAAGCAGCAGAGAAAGCACAAAGCTCTAGCTCGACTCGATACCATTGGATTCTGTCCTCGCGAGGTAAGCTCGTGAATAATTGAGAGAGAGAGAGAGAGAGAGAGAGAGAGAGAGAGAGAGAGAGAGAGAGAAAACTAGAGAAACGAGAGAGGGTGCGGTTGTGTGCGAGAGTAACCACGGCAACGCGAACCACCCGGCTCATCCTACAAGGTGGGAGGAGAGAGAGAGAGAGAGAGAGCTGGTCCTCTCGGGCCGACGGCGGCTAGGCGCGCGAGCTCGAGTCTCCCGGCGGCGCTCTGCGCACGCGATCAATAAAGCGGCCAGCGCGACAGAGGAGGAGGAGGGATTCCCTCTTCATCTTCCCCCTCTGCAGCGCCTCCGTTAATTAACCCGACGACTTTTCGTCTCCGCTCTCGCTCGCGAATCCTGCTCCAATCTCTTGCTGTTCGCAAAGTTAATCGCGCGACGTTAATTGGCAGCGCTGCAACGAGCTCTCGCTATATCCGGTGCCCTTCGCCGCTATTTTCCTCCGAAATCCTCCAGAGATAGAGAGAGACGCCATTGCGGCAAACGGTGAGGGGGCGGGAGCGAGGGCGGACGCAGCTAGAAAGAGAGAGAGAGAGAGAGAGAGAGAGATGAGAAAAGGGAAGAAATGAATAGGGAAGGCCGAGATTCAGCGCCGCTGCGGGAGATGCGAGGAGAGAGTGGGGACGGCGAAAGCCCGATAGGGGAAGCCCCACGCGCGCACGGATTCACCAGTTTCCAAGCGCGATCGATGCCGAATGGCCGATCGCTCGAGCGAGCTTCTTTATTTCGGGCTGGTAATGCGATTAAATTTTCGAAAAAGCAGCGCGATGGCGTACAAAATTACGCCGGGTCACGCGACTCAACTATCCCCCCCCCCCCCCCCCCCCCTGGTCATTGTGGGCCACAGTCTAACAGCTTTTCCGCGTCCCGACCAGCGAAAAGTCGAAATGGCCGGTAAATCCAGAGCAGCTTCGTATTTTCCCTCGCCGCATCGATGCGAGAGAGAGAAAGAACAAGAGAGCTGGAAGCCCCATTAGGGAGAGCTTCGAGAGCGGAAGTGAGCTCGCATGTCGAGTATGGTAGCAGCGTAGCATATTGTGCGGAGGCGAGCGACGCTGAATTATGATTATTGCTTGAAAGATAATGATGACGATAATGAGAGACGCGCACAATCATCTCCAGGGAGAGAGAGAGAGAGAGTAAGTTTTATGTATGGAAAAAAAAACAGATGTCCCTGAATTGCTTCGCGGCTTTTTATTGGTTGAGAAAGGAGAATGCGTGTGTAAGATGTGCTCAGTCGCTGAACGTCGTAACATACCGAAATTGGAAGAGCGTACTTAGAAATGATACGCGATTGATTAAAAAGTTGAGTTACCGTTTTTGTCGCTGACGATCTTTCTTACAAATGTTTCAATCGTGAAATATATTTGTTTTAAAAATACAAATTATTAGTTATAAAAAAAGAAGGTTCTCGTTTGTTATCTGAGACGTAAATTATCAACAAAAAAAAAAAACAGTGGTACAAGTCAATTTGCTCGTGGTGAATTGGCATCAACGAGAATTGATATATCATTACGTTTCTTGTTACTGGTCGTCATGAATGAGTTTGGCACTGTTCCTCATGAATGCTAACGAGGTGATTATTATACTCGTTCAATGTTGCTTGTCTCGTTAGATGAAGCGAGTGTTTCACTCGCACAATACGTGCGATCGACGCGATCGATGGAGAAATTGGTCGCCGAGCGCGGTCGTCTATCTATCTTGCAAGACAATCGAGCGGTCGAGAGTCCAAGCGCGAAGTCCTTGGAAGCGCGTAGATGCCCGCCGCGCGTCCCGGCACTGCGTCAGCAGCTCTCGGAGGAGAGAGAGACCTTGGGCTCTCCCTCGACGCGGCGCGAGCGTCGGCGCGTATCTCCAGCCTTGCGGAACGCGGCACAGTCCGCGGCATTGTCTTGCGCGGCTCGCGCGGGCGCTAATCCTGTCTCCGTCGCGCAGACCAGTTCCCACGCAGAAGAGGAGTCGCCGCGAGACAAGCCGGTTGTGTCCGCGCCGCGCGGCTATCTTATCCCTCGCGGCTCGGCCGCTTAACGAGTACGGGTTTTCGCGCAACGGCGCCGCCGCCGCCTTCGTTTTTTCGCGGCTCATTTACTTTCTCGCCGGGGCGACTCTCGCGCGCGACAAACGCAGCTGCTTATCCTTCCGTACCTTCCGCTAGATGGCTCCGGGAGCGACGGCTCTCGAGCGTCGCCGATGCCCGTCTTAATTAAAGGCGTTAACGAGATTTGTCCGACTCGCGCGGCAATCCTACATTTTATCACGCATCTAACGAGGTGAACTTGCAATTGACGACAAAGTTATTTCAATATTTTCTCCGCAAAATCAACGTGAATCATAAGACTGATAATATAGTCGGCAAGACGACAGCACACTAGACTTCCAATCGTAGCGGACAACGAAACGACTGTGAGGCAACGGCGATAATTATCGCTTGGCAGACGCACAAAAGCACGTGACTCGTCTCGCGAACAGAAAAAAATCCGCCACTCAGCTTCTCTCCTAATCGTTTGAGGAAGTGATTCCACGGGAGGCGACCTTGCAAGTCGGCCGACAGGAAAAAAAAAGAAAAAACAAGAACGCGATGCGCGTTCTCAAATTATAGGCCGCGCGTCAAAGGAGACCAAAGTTATAAAGACGCTTGCGCAGAGAGGAAGATGATACAGCTGGCGCGTGCGGCACGCGAAATTCGACGAGCTGCTGCCGCCGCGCTGCCAGGCAGGGGCATCGCGTAACTCTTGCCGCGTGCGAGCGATCGCGCGGGGCCATTACGTAGCACCTCTCGAGACGCGCCGACAGATTCGACGCCGCGGAGAGGCGACACCGGCTCTCCGCCGCGCAGCCGGGTCGCAAATTAATAGCCGACGCGTCTTCGCGCCGCTTAAAACTCACGTGCGCGCGGGCGCGCGTACACGAGGCGAGATTGCCGCGTTGCACGTAAGCGAGGGCCGGCCGTGTACTCGCGTGACTTTTAAGTGTAAATAATTCACGAGTATAATACAAGCGCGGCGCGTCCTCTCCGCAGCGAAACAACAAAAAGGAGAAACTGCCGCCTTGCAATTTCGCATGTAGATGTATCATCCGTGCTTTTTTCTTTTCGCTCGTCGGGATCTGTCGCTCCGATGAACACAATTGTTGCGCGCGGAGTGTCATTGTGTCGTCTTTCCATTCAGCTGCCGAGCGCGAAAACATCACGGCCAAGTCCGAGTTTCGATCGCGAAAGACTTGTTCGCGGGATCGTCAGCGAATAATTGCCGAGGCCCGAAGCTCGCAATGAATAGCGTCTACTGCGCTTCAAACTGAAGATTATCGATTGCGAAATTTATCATCGGACGAACGGCGACGTCGCGGCGAGCAACATTTTTCCCGTGCGAGCTACATTAATTCGCAAAGTCGACGGGGTCAGTCTGGAAATGATTGGCGCTAGGGTTTCAGGGGACTTTCGATCTCCTCCGAGCTCGTTTCGCGATCTGTATCCACCCATACGATCCCGATAGTCCTGTCTCGCAAGCTCAGCCGACGGTCGATTCCTCGATTTCATCGAGAGAAGATCGCCGCTTCCTACTGCGTTGCGAGAGAAAAGTCAGTCGTATTTGTCCGCGAACGAACGAACGAACAAAAAAAAAAGAAAAGAAAAAGCGGATGCGCACGGCTCGTCACGGCGACTCGAGGTTTTCAAAACGAAAGCCGAGGATGACAGAATCGTATAGGTGTGTTATGATTTTCTTCTTCACTGGTCTGGCAGCAGTAGGACGAATAACAGGATATACGGTGTCCGATGTACATCCCGCTTCTTCTTCTTCTGTGTGTGTGTGTGTGTGTGTGTGTGTGTGTGTGTGTGTGTGTGTGTGTGTAAATCGCGCGTCTCCTCCCGTTATCGACCACCGACAGCTCCCACCTTCTTTCTTTTTTTTCAATGAGTATGTGTGTGCGCGCGCGTGTGTGTGCGGAAGTCGTCGCTGATAGCTCCGTGGTGAACTTGCTCTTTTCTTATAACACTGTAACGCTGCGCTGAAAGCTGTGCCATTTATCCAGTTTTGTTGCCTGCTGCCTGGTAATAGTCGTTAACAACTGTGGGTTTCTTTACTGGCAAGACTCGAATTTCCGTATGAAATTTTCCATTAGTTACTGTGGGCAAATTAATAATAATTCGAATGTTCAGAAAACCGTTGCGATCGCATTATCTAATTTGTATTTCGTCTGCAACTTGTTTCTTTCACTGGCCGGAATCGCCACACAAGTCCATGGAGAAGTTTCTGAAGATATTCAATATCGAAAAAGAAACGCGTAAAAACACGAGCTTAAAGCCCAGTATCCAGAAACGCACACGAGCAGCAGCAACGGCAGGAGAAAAGTATCCGTCGATTAAAAATCAATAGGCCCGACTCATAAGCATCTAATTTACCTGAGGTCAAAGAAAAAGGAAAGATGCAAAAGAACCTACAACGCACAACACGACGTCCTATGTATATACGAACGCGGACGCATTGTATTCGATGTTTATCAGATGCTATAATGACTGCCGTTTGGATTCGTCACTTAAGAGAGGAACAAAAAGCAGAACAGACAGCGTTGATTTCATTAAGAGCCGTGTAATATAAATCAGATTGCGAGATAAAGTTTAGTGAAGGCCTGTTAGAAGCAATTCCCATGTGTAAGCTAGAAGACCGTATGATAATTTTCGCCTGTAAATCACGATATACAGTCTATTAAAAGGGATGCTGTCGAATGGAAGGTTCCCCTAAAGTCTCCCCCCTCGTCGACCTTCCTTCGGAGTCATTACCTTTTACGGGCGTGGTGCCCACTTTTATATAAGTATATATTGACGCGGGGCGATGACTAGCACCGAACATACGCGGAATTAATCCCTTTGTTGGCCGATAATCGCTCCGTGTGTTTTGATCTCTTGTGTGCCTCACGCTCGGTTAAGTATGATCAATGCCGTGTCGTACTAGCCGACGCTCGTGGCTTTCGAGAGGTCAATTTCCTTCCAACAAGTCCGCGGATACTATTTCCAATAAATTTCAATGTCTCGGAGGGAACTCGGAATAGAAAATGAATTGCGATTGTACTCGAAAGCAGGCAAATTATGCGGTACGAGGTGCTGACGACGGAGCGAGCGGACTATTTCATCGCGTCCTTCGTACGGTGTGCTTGTTTATGAAAAAAGACGGAAGAGCGACGTCGCCTAATTGAACCGAGCTAATCAAGTCATCCCGATCATCTGTCCCGCAACTTGCCAACGCACCCGTAGCATGCAGCCCCTAATATAATTTCCGATCGCCACGCGCGTGTCTCTTTTTACCCAGCGTTACGTAAGCTACATCTCTCGTCTTTCCGGATGAAATGATACGCTCTCACTCTCACGCAAAGTCGTCCCATATGTGTGTCTGTGTGCTCTTCTCACGTGGCGTCGACTTTGCGCGCGGATATAGTGTTGCACCCCCGCACGCGCGCCAAATATTTGTCACGGGATCCCCATCGCCTGTGGGAAAGCAGGACAATTGCTTCCGCTCTCGAATCGTCGGTGTCACTCCCGCGATTAGCCGCGCGCGAATACAAGCACCGCGAGTCGCTTGGGCGATCGTTTGCATTCGGCAAGTTTTGTCGAAAATGGGAGTTCAAGGCGCACCCGAGGGAGCGGCGCGCAAGAGTCGCGTCATCTGCTTTTGCAATTACGCGCGAGGGCCGTAAACGTGAATTCGCGCGGGCACGGCGTCGGCGCAGCAGCCGCAACACAATAAAAAGCGACGAGCGTTTTCCTTTATTTTTTTTTCTCCTTCTCTCTCTCTCTCTCTCTCTCTCTCTCTTGAGCGCGTGTCAGCTGTATGAGATAGCCGACTAATAAATATCCATTAATGCCGAGAGAGAGAGAGAGAGCTCGCGGCAATAAAGGTGCGCGTGGTCGGCAAAGAAGAGGGGGATGTTTATCACGTCACGCACACGCGCCGCGAGCAGATGACTCGGCGCAAGGAGCGCGATCCCAGCTGCCGCTCTCTACAGATGTTCGCAGTTTCGCGCGAGGCACCTTTATGCTCCGGCTGCCATTATCCGAATCTGCTCTCTCTCTCTCTCTCTCTCTCGCGAGCGCAATCAGCTAATTGGACGACGGGCGCGCGCGCGGCTGATTAATTCCGAGGAAGGGGGGGGGGGGGGGAGGCACAGGCGCGCGCGCGCCGAGATGCGTTTTTCTCGGCCGAGGTAATTGCGCGCGGCTACCGCGCGGCGACTCTCTTGGATGCAGATGTTTGAGCTCGCGCCGGACGGTTACGAGCGCGCTCGCCTGCCTCTTTCCCTTTATTCTCGAGCGGCAACGAGCGTCGCCGCGCGCGCAGATGGATTCCCGCGATAAGAGACGGCGTTAAGGTATCGTCGTCGTTAGCGTTCACCCGGTCGGCGCGTCGTACGTTGTCGAGCTCGTTATTCGTGCATCTACCGTTCGGCAACCGAATCGCGCTCGACGCATCGTAATCGCGTCCGAAGCGCCCGCGGTGCTCTCGAAACTCGGCGCGAGCAAAAAAGTTGAACGCTCGAGAGGAGACGGCCCAGCAGCAGGGCAGCAGCCGGCTGCAAATCTGTCCGTCCGCAGCAATGCGGAATCTCTGGCGTTGCCACGCGGTCGAAAATAAACGACGCGGCTTACGTTACAGCTCGCCGTGAGTAATCGGCGTGAACGGCCGTATAAGCGCCGGAGCAAGAGACCAAAACAGAAGAAAAAGCTGAATTGGGCAGTCGGGCGCGCCGCAAAAAGATAGAAACAAAGACAATTGACCGCAGCCTTAGCAGCAGCAGCATCCTTTCGCTCGCGTTTGGCTGTGCAGCGGTTTGCCTTCGGGCTCCTCGGAAGTCCGCGTTGTGTGCCGTTTTACGCTTGCGTTCGATTGAACGTCGTTCATTTGATTTTTGCCTCAGCGTGTCATCGTTGCGCAATCGAGTGGCATGTTCACGCGCAAGCTATTTATCCGCAAAGCTGACGAGATCAGCTTACAGGCGAAATTCGCTGGAATGCATAGAATTCACTTCCTGGACGCTCTGCGCACGGAGAGGCGTTGAGCTGCTTTTCGCAACGATATCCTTTTCACAAATTACAACCGTATACATATTGCAAAGCGCGATAAGTTTGTGTTCGCGACAAAGTGTTTTCACCAATTTCTTTTTGTTTCCGTTAAAAAACAGTGCGTTTCTACCGAATTCATCCGTTATTTAATGTCAATCGCATTGATTCCCAATGAATAAACAACGTTCATTCCGATCGATATCTGATAAATACAGCAATTTATCAGATAATCGTGCCACGCGAGCGTAAAACGGTCTTCTCGAGGAAACCAGCAGCAGAAGGATAAGACGAAGGCGGAAAGATCAGCAGCCCGATGCTCAGCTCGGAGCAAGATAAAAAAACCAGATTAAAAAAAGGAAAGAAGAAGAAAAAAAAAAAAAAAAACAGGGCCGCCCGAAGAGAAGATCATCAGAAGCGGGCGAGAGAGAGGCTCGTGGCGTTTCGAGTTACGCGCGCGCGCGAGTTGCGGTAGCAGGTGCCACGGCGAGGCGCGTGCTGCTGCTGCTGCTGCTCTCCTCTCCCTTTTAAAACGCAGCCGCCACCGAGAAAACAGGTATTTTTTTCGACAGACAGAGAGAGAAAGAAAGAGCATTTGCAAGATGTTGCGCAGGCTGCTCGACTTATTCCTCCTGCTCCTAGCTGTAGCGAGCGAACCGAGTGCCCCCCCCTCCCCCTGCCACATAGCCGATTGTGTCATTCTTTTCTCGTGTGCGTATACGCTCGAAGTGCGCGCGATTGGATCTGCGTAGGAACCGTCCTGAGAATCGTAGGCCGGACTGTAGAGCTCGAGTTTGCATGGGATTTCCCGGCGATTGCCACGATTACATTTTCCAGTCGAATCTTTGATCGTCGGGACGACCGCTCCAAGGCAATCACTCTCTCGCCGATTATACGCGACTCATCGCCGCCGCGACGCGTCAAATTCACGCTCGATCCTTAGCTAGCCGCGCTGTCATTTGGCGGTGGCAACCGTGATAAATAAAGACACTTGTTGCGCGAAAAATAAATGCAAGGAGGAGCGTCATAATTAGCAATTCCGCGCAGCGACGCATTCACGGATCCACCGACGACAGATCCCAATGCAGCCGTCACCGCGCACAAGGCTATTCAATTTTTCAGTACATGCTCTCTCTCTCTCTCTTGACACACGCCGGCACGCGCCAACGCTCTCGTCTGTGCCAGTGGGCAAGGTGTTCTCTCTTCCCTCTTTTTTTTCCTCGAGGCGGCTGCGCGTGCCGCTTCTTCTTCTTCTTCTCCTTCTTTATCTCTCTATCGACTCTTCTTCTCGGACTTTACGGGCGGGCATATTATTTATTGCCGGGCTTCCTTTTTACGGGGTAATTTTCGAGGCTAATTGGAGATGCGTTATGTAGTTTTACATTTTTGAGGGCCGGCTTTGTGCAGAGAAAATAGGCGTTTGATTGGATAGATTGTTTTCTTGTAATTTTCGGCCGATTGGATTTTCGACTCGGTGCGTAGCTGGAAATAGAGCTTTTATCGAACGGATCTTTGGTGCAGTTGAATTTGAAAAATCGTCGATTTCTACACTAGTCGTTTGTCCGCTGCTGACAGTAACAACAGGATGCCACTGTCAAATCGTTATTTCGTTGATGCACTGTGAACGTCATTGTTGACCCTGACGCGACCTCGATGTTGAAGTAGCTTGATAACCGTTCTCCGTCAAACGCATGTAAAACAGACGCTGCGCTCGCGAATCTAATCTGATGAATTTAAGCGTGACTTGCAGTCCAAAATTTCATATCGAACAAAATCGTTATCCATCAGCTTTGACAACCACAAGGCGGCAAGCCGCGTCGACCAAAGTTGCCAGCTCGAAAGTAAAAATAATTAGCGTGCCAATGCCCCGGTCATGTCCATCTCCCTAAAAAAAAAAGAAAATTAAAACAAGGCAACGACCGCATCAGCGTAGCCCTCCTCGAAAAACGACAGTTAGCCGCCGTTGACACACATCCAAAGAAACTCCAACGACCATCTCCCGCACGTAAGTACAGGCACAGCGTGCGTCGAGGAAAAAGGCGACAATTAAGCTGGAGGAAGGGAGAGCGAGCAGCACCTTAGCATCTGTCTCCCGCACATCTCACCTTGACTCGCGCACTCGCTCGTTATCTCCTCTCTCCCTTTGTCTCTCGATCGTCGGCGGTCGTGAACCTCCTCGCGGCAGCTGTCCGGCGCGTGCCGCCGGCTTGTGTGTGTATATGTGCGAGTATATATAAAAAAGATAATACTAGGGTAACGTTGGAAATGAGTGAGAGAGAGCAAAGCTATTGATCCTCTCTCCCGGCTTTCTTCTTCGATGGTTTCTCTCTTGTTCCGCCGCGCAGCCGGATAATGACGAGACGAACGTACCAGGATAATGCCCCGAAAATTTCTTGTTACACGGGTGGAATGATCTTTTTTTTCGGTCCTGATTGCGGCGCACAAAAAGGAATGCGGTAGAGCTGCCGATGATGAAGCTTTCGTCAGACGGCCATCGCGACTACAACAGTTTCACGCGTCATATCTTGGTTCTCGGACACTTTTTACCCCGAGCGAATGGTAATTTTGCAAAGAGCCAAGAGAAAGTCTTACAGGCGGCAAAGGATCAGCAGCTGTCACCGGTGCTCGCAGCTACTCGACGAAAGCTTGAACCGGCGAACCGAAAACCAATCGTCACGGAGCCACCCCCGCGAAGAGAGCTCACAATCAAATCAGCGCCACGAAGATGCGACAAGTCCGCGTCGCTTCATAAATCAGTCGAAGGCGTCAACGAGAATAAGAAATAAAACAAAGGACGAAGGAAAAAGAAAAAAAAACACCCCGAAAGCGACTCCACGGAAGAAGAGACGCGAGACCCGGAAGGTCTGGCGCGCAGTTTTAATATTCCGACGTTGGGGGGGTCAGTCACGAAGCCCGCGCGGCCGATGACGGGGGTAATTGGAAACCTCTCGTTTCTAAGGGATTCTCCCTGGTTACTCTCTCCCTCGCGCACCTCGCGGGGCTCGTAACGCCCCGGGGCAATAACAATATCTCCTTCTCGAGCCGCGCGACGCGGATTAATTATCTAATGCTGCGCCAACATCTGTCATCGCGCCGCACGCCAGCGCTTGCTCTCTCTCTCTCTCTCTCTCTCTCTCTCTCTCGTACTTTCGCCGCGACCAGTGACAGATCGCGAGTTTCGCTGCCTGGATAATTCGCGCTTTCGTGAAAATGATACCTTTTTTGTTTTTTAGTTGGCCACTGTTCATCGCGAGTAGAGATGGCGGTATATTCATTGTCGAAAAATTGCTGTGCAGTCGTTATAAAATTAAAAATATGGCATATTACCTACGACTCATCGATGGCTTGGATATCGTTTATCTTAAATTCTTCACAAATTCTTTCGTGCATTTCAATGTTCACTATGATTGTTCGACTTGAGTGCAGCGCGGAAACGGCGTGAGTTTGAGATTATCGAGTTCTAAATTGAAAAGCCTCCGGTAATTAGCCTATCGATGAGCTTGTATCAGCGGTCTTCAGCTGAAACAGAAGAAGAAAAGGGAAAATAATTTTGCGCGCGACTATCTATGTAAGACGAAGACGACGATCGAACGCTAAACGTGTACAAGTATATATAAGATAAGTACATACGCGGACGTCATTTCGCACAATCGTCACGCGCATCCTGTGCCGTGCGCGTCGTCGTCGCGAAAGTTTCCGTCATCGGGTCAAGCGCGCGCTCAGCGATTGTACACATCCGAGCGGATAGGCGGAAAAGCCAGGATGAAAGTTTTACGATCATGGCGAGCAGTCCGTAGCTAAATTTTTTCGTCTCTACGGATATTTCTCGGGCAATGCGATGAAATCCCAGCCGCGGAGAAATTGACTTTTCACGTGGTAAACGGAACAACAGCTGCCGAAAAGTAAAAAAACGAAAAAAAAAACAGAAGGAAAGAGAAAAAAACCGAAGAGAGACCAATATATCGGCCTTTAAATCCCGTTAGCCCCGAAGAAGTACAGCGTTCGTGTAGTCTCGACGACACACGCGTGCCGAGTCTTAATATGCGGGCGCGCTCACATGCACTACTGCTACTGCGGCAAACGACAATAACACGCATAATGCGCATCGGTAAAAATACGCGCGAGCGCGAGTGGCGTCCGCCTTGAATAGTTAAGTGAGCGTTGCAAATGCTCGCTAAGCCGCTCTGCTCATTAGCTTGAGACAAGTTTCGCTCTTTTTTCTCTCTCTCTCTCGTTCGATTGCGTGTATCGTGGATTTCGAGAGACTGCCAAAGAGAAAGTCGAGTCGGCGTTGCTCACTTGGGAGTTTTATTGCTGAATGCGGAAGTGGGTAATGATTTACTTGACGGGTGAGGGATGGAGAGTGGACATTTTGATTCTTATGTGATTATTTCGAGGACAGATGGCGTTTATGGAATCGGAACTTTTATTTGTTGTGTCTTTCTAGATTCTTTCTTCTGAATTGGAGATTCGTTGATGACAATGTATTGGTGTACGACGACTCGCCAGCTACATGACATTTAAATCGAATCAGTCAGCAATCGAGGAAGCTCGAAAAACATCTCAAAATATATCGAAGATAATGAGTGCACACTTACAAAGTTCGCTAATAGAGTGAATTTTTAAAGTCCGCTCGATCAATCTAACGAAAGTCATGACCACAACATATCCCGTTCTAGGCATTCCGCAATCTGATTCCAGTTTAAAATCCCTCTCGCGCGCACAGCAGCGCCCTTTCGCAGAAATACAGACAACGACGATGCAATCAATTTGTCCGCAGCAACGGCTATCGCATATACGCGTGCAATGCATCTGACGCTCCAGCCCGAAGGGTAGGTTGGAGGGAAAAAAAAAGGAGAAAAAAACCAGCGGGCGAGCAAGAGAGAGAAAGCATAAGGTGATGGCGTAGGACAGGTGCAACAGACACACACACTGCACACAGCTGTCGCGAGCCCCGCACGCGCCACGCAACCGCACCCACATTTACAGTATCCTGCGAGGGCTAATGTTCTCCGCGCTCGTTTCTCTCCTTGCGCAGGGAATTTCAAGTTTTTTTTTTTTTTTTTTTGTTTTTTTTTTCATGAATTGGCAGGCTTATACAGGAGAAAGAGGAAAATTGATGACTCGGCAAGGTTATAAGGGAGGCTGAATTGAGCGGAAAATGTCTGATTTGTTGGTGGTTGCAGGTGAAGTTGTGAGTTATGGTCCGCCCGTTGGCTGATATTTCATTCCAGGATATCGGTATTATTATTTCAGAATTATTCATTCGCGTTATCTGACGATGTATCCTAGTTGAAAATTTAAGTTACAAATATTGAAGTGGGTACTTTTCGTTAATTCATATTCTTATGAAAAATTGTTTGGAAAGCAAATATCTGGTGATTTTTAACAGCGATGTTTACAATTTTTGTCGCTTGGGGATCTCTCAATGTATACAATGTGACTCCGGTGAAAATCTATTAATTGAGGCTGATGCTTAATTTGTGTTTCGCGTCATAAAACTAATTTACGTCGACACTACAATCGTGCAGTCCAAAATAAGAATCGTATGAAGCTAATCGAAGGGCTACGATCGGGCGTACTTAGAGAAAAGCTAGAAAGATCATTATAATGCCATCACACTTATGCGATCCATTGATGGAGATACGCGAATAGGGATGGATTCAGCGACGGCAAAATATTCCAGCAAATACGATACAAAAGTAATTTCCAAATTTGAAGTTGGGGTTATCGACTCCAAGGCTAAAGAGAATGCCAAAGCAATCGTAATACTCTTCTCGCTCGCGCATCTTGACAACACATTATCGCTCACTATTCTAAAAGTAAGAGGGCAAACTGAAAGTTACTCCGTGAGAGTGAGACCCTCGCAAGAAATAATAACGGAACGGCAAATTACAGCAGCGGGCGTAGCGGGAAGAAGAGCGAAGGGAAGGTAGACGAGCAACGAGAAAAGTATATATATATATATACTTTTACCTCGATATGTATAAGGGGGAGATAATCCAGTATGGCGTTATCGCTGCACTCGTTCATATACGCATGTTGGCTCATATCGTGTACTTAAGCGATCGTTCTTGTCTCTTTTTCTCCTCGCCCACTTGTGGGTTTTGTCTATAATGTCGCGACACGCAAAGTTGCGTCAACTATTTATTATAGTGTCGATAATAGTGTAAGTTTTTTTCTTTTTTTATCTTTTGTTCTTGACGTCTCTATTATGTACGCGATAGTTAAGCTTCTCTATGTAGGTAAATGCGTTGCCTTCGTGATTGAGTTATTAACAAAAATCTATATCGATCATTATCGCGGCAGGAGTGGCTGAACAATGCGCGATACACCCTTGATTCGCACAAGCGAAAGAAATTTGCGTTTTACCGTGCTGCATTACCTGCAATATGAAAATAACTTGGAAAAAAAAAAGAATAATTATCCGAAATGCTCCCCATTCACCGAAAGGTATTGGCTTACTGTTGAATCGAAACAAAAGATGATTGGCTCCGCAATCCTCTATCGCATCGCCGACATCTCGCACGCATCGTCTCCCCGTAAAATGATAGTGGATCAAAAAATAAAAAATAAACGCAATCCCCTCATCGAGTTATAATATCAAAGACTCGCTCGCTCCCATCCAAGCCATGCATGATCAATAGACATATATACAGCAACTACGCGAGCGAAGATAACAAAAAATGCGCGGGGGTTACAAAAAGGAAGAGCGAGAGAGCGGCAAAATGGACGAGCGGAAATTGATTCTCTCAGGTGTGTGTGTGTGCGCGCGTGGGTTCTCTCTCTCTCTCTTTCTCTGTTGTGGCGTGTGGATCGCGATGGCAACGAGGGCGTGTGTCCATGGAAACGCGCGCCGGGCGGAAGGACGAACGCCAAGAGAGTGAGATATGTGCCTACAAACGGATTATCCCCCTCGCACACCTTTTTTCGGCTGAATCACCGTGTCGCTTTTGTGAAGAGACAGAGATAGAGCTCTTTTTTTTGGTCGTTGTACCATGTAGCACCGATGGTGCAACGATGACTTTTTATTGCGGGAGTGGGTGGCTTCACTACCCCGATACCTTTGTTATTGTTCGGGAGGTGGCAGTCGAGTTATTACTTTTTTATCATTCATGGTAATTGATTTTTATCATTGGACATTATAGGGTTTTGTTTTGCATTGTCTTTTATCGATGTATCTATAGAATACAGTGGGTGAATTGCATTTGTAATGGTCTTTATTTGTTTGCGAATAAAAATTCAGTTTTCTCAAATAACGATTCCACAATTAGCCAAAACTACAGGTGGTCTTGGATCAATTCAAATTTGAATAAGCCGATGTTAGTCAAGAACAATTCCACTTAGAAATTTCCATTTATCCTGAATAATAACCGATTGTTGTCTCGATTAATAGCACGGAAAATGTAACGTTGATGCATTAAGAGATTAATATCTTTACAATCGTTATTTAGCAGCTAATATGTAACATCAAATGACATCGTTTATACGTGAAATTAGTTGACCAAGTTTTTCAGTTTTCCGATATTCTATCTGTAGCGACAAAACGCTCGATGAACCAAGAACCGATTCATAAATCCTCTGCACGCGTATTCATTAAAATGAGTTATCAACATCGCGTGAAACTTTGTTTCGTACTCGAAGCCCGAAAACAATCGACGCACGCGTGGTTTTATGAAACCGCATAAATAATTTACAACTCCCTGAAACGGCTTGCCAGTAAATGTCCGATACACCCCCTCAAACTCCTGAATCGAACGATGGCAGCGCGAGCAATCAGTCGTAGCAATCTCCCGGCGACAAAGCAAATCCCTCACAAAAATCTCACGCAATTAAACGTTAAGGACACTCGCGCGAAGGGGAGACGCAGAAAAAAAAAGCTCTCTTCTGTTTCGTTTTGTTTTTTCTGTTCCCACGTACGATCTAACTCGCGGGGGTGTCTATTTGGGCAAACTCTCTCTTTCTCTCGCTCTCTCTCTCTCTCTCTCTCTCTCTCTCTCTCTCTAACGATAAGCAAAGACTGTACGTACGCACGTTGCCGTTGTCTCTCCCCTATAGCCAGGTGTATTCGAGGTCGAAGGGTTCACTCTCGCACGCTCTCTCTCTCTCTCTCGTTCGCTCGCGCGCAAGATAAAAAAAAACGGTTTCACAGCGCCAAGAGTATAACGGACACGAGAGGGAGAGAGGAGAAGTGTGCAGTTACATGATCGGACCTTCCGCGTGTATATTTTTAGAACTGACTTGTTTCGAGCTGAATATTTGACGAAGGGACCTATTACCGCGGATAATTTTCTTATTATATTCAGCGGCAATATAAGTCGAGCAAATCTGCGGCGCGATGCATTTTTCACGAAGACATAAGGGCGAGTCTAATGCACGCGGCCTGGTAGCTTCACCTAACTCGGTGTAGCCAGTGTCTTTTATCAGCCGTGGGAGAGAGACGGCCGATCGTTTGCACGCTTTTCTTTTTCTTCTCTTGAAATAAAAAAAAAAAAAAAAAATGATGCGACGTCATACGTTCAGCATTCACCGGACATTCACGTCCATCGCGGTTCGCGAACGTTCCAAGCTGCAATTTTCGGCCGCGGAAAGTTCGAATATCGTGCGTTCGGAAAGTCGAATTTCCCGCGGAGCGCACGCGCCCAAAGCGACGCGAGTCGCCAAAGAGAAAACGCAGCCGAGAGACGCGCGTAAGGGCGGATGTGTCGTGTCGTCCAGCCGTATGTGTTGCTCCAGTTGGTTGTCATGCCGACTGGGCATCGTCGCGTCGTATCTCTCTCTCTCTCTTTCTCGTTACGCTAATGGCAACAGTATTCACTCCCACGCGCGCGCGAGCGTGTGTGTACACATCGAGGACACCTGCCCGCCGTGCGCGAGGCGCCCGCGGGAGATCTAATGCGAAAAAAAAGACACGACAACCGACAGACCGTGAGGTGAATCATCTCTCCTCGGAGTTTCTTTCTTTTTTTTTTTTTTTTTTTCATCATCGCGTTCTTGTTTTCTTTCTTATTTTGCTGTTGTCGTTGAACGAGAGTGCGGCACGTGTGCGGGTCGCCGCTGTTTTTGCTCTTCGATTTATTTGTAATTGCCGGGGAATACGGTTCAAGGGTAGCCTAATAATACTCGACGGAGTATTTGACGCGACGGGTCCACGTTTATCGAGGTTGACGCGCGGCTCGTACGCCGAGCGAGGTCGTCGGAGATGTACGTTCGCGCACTCCTAATGAGAGGACTATTAATAAATGGATCGTTAAGTCGCCGAGAGAGCGAGCGCGGCCTCGATTTTCGACGGCCGTGTGCGCGTGCGAGCGCGGACGAAAGAAACGTAGGGCCGGCGCCGAGCCGTCGGCGGTCATTTCCCGAAAGCGACGGAGCGCGCGACGACGCCCGCGAACGCCGCGCTTCCCCGATAAAGAGAAAAGCACCTGGGCGGGCAACGCGCGCGTCAGCGGCGGCGTGATTTCCCTTCGGCTCGCATCACAGCCACGTGAGCCCGCGCGTCATTCGTCGCTCTTTCTCTCTCTTTCTCTGCGGAGAGCCCCGCCGAACACAATGCCGATAATCACGCGACGACGACGAGGCGCCCGTGCGCGACAGACGTACGTTTCTTTTTCCTCTGGGCATCTGTGTAGAGCGAGCGTATAAGCCTTTCCCACAGCGCGGATTGTTTGCAAAAGTGACCTTTGACTCCTCATCGGGGACCGCGTCTCCCTCTCCTCGGTTGTTTTTGCGTTCAATATGGATTAGCCTTGGGGCGTCACGCGCGTACTATCTCGCTAAGTTGTTGATGATTTTTCTTATCACCCGCAATTTTTCTAGCCAATTTTCTCCCGGACTGCGAGCTAGCGACGACGACTTAATTGTCGTCGCGCGATAAAGCGCTAAATGGACGCGCATTTAGGATGAATTATGTGTGTGGCCGAGGGGCGATAAAGCCAGAAAATGGCGGGAATATGTGTCAAGAGTGCGGCGCGAGCGTCGAAAATCGAGAGGAAGGCGAGCCGCGCCGCTTTGGCTTTCAAATGAACGACCAACCCGCTTCCCGCAGCGCGCTGGCAAAACAGGGAAAAGCTCGGTGATTCGTTCGATCGCGCGACCGTCGGCTTCGGCGGAGATCATCCGGAGCTTCCTTTGCGAGTTTTTTTGTCTTTCTTTTTCTTTTTTTTATCGGCAATGACTTAATGCCGCTGTTTATGCTCAACGTGATCGCGAGCCACTATCAGCGTTGGCAACAAATTTTTCCATCGCTCTGCTGACCTTAAGATGACGCGTCTTGGAGTTTCCTCCATAAGCCGCTGTATGATTTTGAATTGTAAATCTTGATTTTGGAAATAGGATTCATCGAATCCTTCATTTCATTCGGATGCTATCGAAATCACTGAAAAATTATACAAGCGCAAATGCGAGGTGGACAAATGATCGGCTGTTCTAAAATCGAATAGTCTATCTGAACATCACAGTCGACTTCCATTATTTTTATTACATTTTAAAAACTAAACGGAACAATTTACTGTATTTGTTAAACTCTATACATTTCTATAGTACGAAGAATATACCACTTATTAAAAGATGAAGGGTATAGCTTGTATTGTATTTGAACGACGAAATTAGGTCTCTCGAAAAAAGAAATCTCTAGGCGAGAGAGAGGCCCAAAAGAAGTCGAATCAAAATGATATAAAACGCGATTGGAATATTGAATAGTAAGTCTTATCGGGTTGCGCAGTTCAATGCACCGCCGAAAGACGAGAAGGAAGAAGGAACGCACGGGAAAGAACAAGAATAGAGATTGTCGCCGAAAGGTATAATACATCGCATCGACACTTTTGGGATGCGCGTGCGTATAATTAGTGCCGCGATATTCCGCGTGTGTCCACGCGTCGTAGCCGAAGATGACGGCGTCGCTTCTTCCGGCTTTCGTATTATAAGACAAAACTCCGAATCAAGTTGAATGAACTCTCTCTCTCGCTCTCGCTCACTCCTTACGGAGCTACCTTATTTTAGGAAGAGGGCCGACGATCACTGAAATGCGGGAGCTTGTGAAGTCGTTTTGTCGCTTTGTTTTCGATGGAACGAGAGAGAGGGAGAGAGAGAGAGAGAGGGTAATGAGGGTACAGGTGTGAATTTGAGCGAGGATTACCAGTTATTGTCATCGAGAACTCTGAAGAAGAAAAATACGATCGAACTGGTTTCGACTGGATTGTACGGTTCGAGTTCAGCGACAACATTCAAATCGAATGCCACGTACGGGTATACTCGTGCAGCGCAATAACTATTAACACTATCATTGATCTAAGCCGGAGCTCAAGACGGACGAATCGCATTCGGATCATGTAATATGTAGATCACGCGACTCGACGTGTCACACTTGCGTTTTGTCCTCGAAGAAAGAAAAAAAAGACATCAGCGAGAAACGCGCGAGATAAGCGAAAATCTCAGTTAAGAGAGAGCCTTTTGGCGCAATTCAAATTTTCGAACGTCCGAAAAGAAAGAAAAAGATACGAGGAGCGAGACGCGCGCAGGAAAAGGAAGTCTCGCCGAAATCCGTCAACGTTATGTCGTGCTCTCTTTTTTGTTTTCGGCCGCGATAACGCGAATCTCCTCGTGCGCAGATAGCGACGGCTTAACTTTTTCGAAGGTGAAAGTCGGGCGCGACAAAGCGTATAGACGGCAACGACGGAACAGCAGCTAGCGAGCGCCTTTCGCGGACGCGGCTGGCTGTTTGCGACGTCTCGCCGAAATTCACGCCGAGGGCAATGTGAAAAACTCGCCAGTGTACAACGAACAGAGGCACCGGTGCAATAGTGACGAGCGAAAATAGGAAAAAGCCTCTTCGCGACGAAAAGAAAAAAATGTTCAACGTGCAGGCGCGGATCGAGACGCTTGGTTGCCTGCGAAGGCACATACGTCACGTTCAAGTTTGACCGATAAGGCGGTATGGGGAAGAAGCACATCAGCGTCCGAAATCCGTGAGAAAGCGGACTTATCGAAGCTCGCGACGCGACGTGCTATCACGGTTGTGTATAGACGCGCACTGAATTTTCGAGTTGCGTGTCACGGCTGCGGCTTCTCTCTTCGTTGGGAAATCATTTCTCGGTTGGAAAGTTGGCGTTTCCCGGCAATGTTCTGGATGATTTTAATAGAGTTTTCTTTTATTTTCTTTCATTTCACAGTTATCAGCCTGCGTTGTGCACTTGCGATTGAACGCGTTCACCCAATTTTCGTTCTCCTTCGTGAAACGCGCGAACAAATCTTCCCTTCGACTAAATTTCGACACCTCGAAAGATAATTTTGATTTTGAATTGGACGCAATGGGTTTGAATCAGATTTATAATGAGCCTCGTTCGGTATAACGAAAAGATCTAGATTACGAATTTCTCGAGAAAAAAAACAAACGTAATTCAGGATAAAAATCCCGCGTTAATTTACAAATTAATGTTTCAATGGGATATTCTTTATTGATTATTCGTGAAAAATATTACGAAAAACTAAATTGTTTATCGACATTGAGTGAAGCATACAACGCGCATAAATTAGGCTAATATCTCCTCGTTCGCAGTCCACTAACCAACGAAGTGTCCATAAGTACAGGCTCTCGAAAAAGTGAAAAAAATCTCGGACATGAGCGCACGCAGCTTCGTCCTGAAACGGGGCAGCTGACGTTCTCTCTTCACAGGTCCACCTTTTCCCATACGCATCTTCATGCATAGGATAGAATTGGCTTGATAAAAAAAAAAAGAGAAAAAGAATCTTCTGGGCGTTTCCCATCGGGATGGTCATGAGCTTGACCTTCGGTCACCCTAACGGTGTGGTAAAAATTAAAACGCGTGTGCGCTCTGCCTGCAAGGTGCACGCGGAGGAAAAAGACATTCTAATACAGGGAGTTAGCCATCGTCCGGCCGGAAGATCATTTCCCATGGTCCCTTTTTCTACCTGGACGCGCCGAATAGTTTTTTACCGTCCGCCTGACCTACATGCATGGACAGTGTCCGAGTGTAGAGGTGGGAAAAGGGCCAATATCGCTGACCGTTGATCATGCGCGCATATACGCATGGGAAAGTGCTGGAAGGTTGAAAGCGCCTTTGGGGGTTATTGCGCAGGTATATGGGATCCTACGGCTCTTGATGGCCAGTGGGCTAATTAGATGCAATTATTTGTGTTACACGCTTGTCCTCTGCTCGTAATAAATTTTCGTGTCGCTTCCTCGTGTTCAAGCTTGCTTTAATCGCGCATCAACAGCTTAGCGGACACCTTGTTGCCGCGCCGATTTCTCCAAATCACTCGAATGAAGTGCGATGCGACTGCGCTCTTACTCTCGATGTTGCATCAGCGAGTATTCCAAGATGATCAAGTTAAAAACAAAGAACCGCTCACTATTCCGAATGCGTGGGGCATTCTGCTTTCGAAACGCGATTAATGGTATTCGTTAATGGCCTTAACCATTCGTGCTTCTTTTATGATGAAAATAGTACAATCGCCATTGTACTGTCATTCTATAATTATATAAAAATCGAGTAATTTGATTCGATTGAAATTATTTAAGCGCACAATTTCAGAGTCAGTCCAATTATAGCAAAGAGGAAAATGAACACTTGAATATTTTAATGAACCGAATAGACATCTTGCGAATAAGATTTTAAGTCAATCGATCAGCCTTTGAATAAACTGGTAAAAGAGTCAAAGCATCATCGGCATATAATCTACCACCTACATTCATAAATAATGAAAATGAGTTGCTGATAAAAGCATTATTGTTAATCATTTCTGCACACGACGCAATTACACTCTCGTTCTCCGTCTCTCGATCGTTATCGTCGCGTATGCAAAAGTTTAATCCCATTAAAATGGCAATTAAACAACATTAATTAACCGAACGTTTAATCCCCATTAGAAAACAACAATATGTCTTTCCAACACGTCCATAAAAAAAAACAAGAAATATGCACATAAGTTAGCCGTCCACGGCAAGTCTCTCAAGCCCCTCCTATAAAACTTCTTTATAAATCTAAACTGTCGTCTAGGCGCTACTAAACATATATACGAGCGCGCACACATACACACGTATCGGCTTACGAGCGTGTAATTCCACTGGTAAACACACGAACATTGCAACCCTCCATTTTGTTAACTGGAGCAAGCGAATTTTTTTCTTTTTTTCGGCTCTCCCCACCAGCGGCTCGCGCAGATAACCAGTGCGAAAAAACGGTTTTCTTTGGCATATAAGGGCTCAGCAGTCTCGTTTCTCGACCAATGGTCATGCTCAAGTTCAATTTTTTTGTTCAACTCGGGTCTCGTACGAGTTTCCAGCCGCGTACGTTGGTGGAGAAAAGGCAATCAGGTCCGGCGCGTAACGGTCTCTCGCGATTCGCGGCGATGCGCGTACGCCGACGTTGTTACGTTTCGTCCAGTCTCGTCTCGTCTCTCTCTCTCTCTCTCTCTCTCTCCTTTCCGCGCGCGGCAACGCAGACATAAGCGCGAACCTCGCCGAGCCTTATCGCGTCGCTGTCGCGCTGGGAGGTTTTCGCGTTATTCGCGACGAGCAACCGACGGCGCCGAGGCCGATAACGCGCGACGATGGGAAGTAACGCACGCCCGTTCGTCAAAGCCCGAGCAACATATTGCCGCCCTTATCATCGCTCTCGCCGGGCATACACGTCCATTAGTATCAAATTCTGCCAATAAAAACCAGCGCCACTTCCTGTTCGGCGCGCGCACGCGAGAAGATCCAACGGTCGTCGCAAGGGTCAGTAGCCAGCCCGGAAAAAAAAGGTCAAAAACGGACGGCGACGACGACCTGTTGCGATTTGGAAACAGGCGCAAGCGCTTCCCCCCTCGGTACCTGCGCACCTTGCTCTCGCCCCGGCGCCTCGTGCGATTTTCATTACAATGCACGCGCCCCGAACTCGTTTTTCCCCTGGCGCGCCAAAGCAATTTGCATATGATGGATGGACGGATGGTCAGTTTATACGCCAGCCGGAAAGGAAGGGCCACTTTGATGCGCGTGTGTGCAATAAGATCGGAATGACAGGCGAAGGAAGCGAGCGAGGGGACGAAATTTATTGCTCCGAGGTTTCCTAGGCAATAATTTTGCGGATTTTCGCGGGCGCGCTCGCACGCCGCGGATTACGCCGGACATCGCTGTCCGTTTGCGGGATTAGAGACGGATGATGCGTGTCCGCGAATTCGTAATGCGAGCCGCTGCGCTGGCCGCAAGCGCTTTTGACCGTGCATCGCAATTCGTGTACCTCGCGTGTGTATTTTGGTCTACGGGTCTACGGGTCGACGCGAACGATCGGGTGAGCGGCAAACGTCCGTTCGAAAACGGCGCGAACTCGATTTTCTCGCGGAAATTAAAAGGCACGGCAGTCCGACGAACTGCAGTTGAAAATGCCACTCGCAAGAGCGTCGCTGTACGCGCTTAACGCAATTAAAAACGTTAAAAAAAAAGCGGCAAAAGAGTCATAAGATCAAAAAGGGCGTTGTCGGCCGGGCACACCTATCGCCTTAACCGATCTGGACGACCACCTCAAAAGAGTGACCAGCCGGAAAAACCGGCACGATATAAGCTTACGAAAAAAAAAAAAAAAAAAAAAAAAAAGAGTAAACCAGTCGCCCACCAAAAAGTGTCAAGGGTCCCGCGACGTTCAGGTAAAGGACCTCGCGACGTGAAATTCTTTGACATTGCTGTACATATTATACCCGCGACGAGTTTTTCGTACGCGACAGGCACTTGTGTGCGTTGCGTGTAATTATGTATGCCTTGAGACTGCGCCCGATGGAACGAGGAAGGCCAAACGAGATCTTTCGCTTTGCCGCGCGATTTATTTAAACAAATTCCGCCTAACGTTTTTCTTGCCTTTCGATGTGCGCACGCGCGAGGTTCGCGCGGACCGACTTGGTACTCGCGACACGATTGACATTTTTCGAGAAATTCTCGGCCGCGATTCGTTCTCACGCTCGCGCGCGAGATGATATATATTTGCGCGGACGAACGCCACGGTCTGCGAAAAAATGAAGCAGCGATCGACAAGACAAGTACGCCTGCGCGAGAGCGCCGGTATGAAATTGTCATATCGGCTTGCAAGCGTGACGCAACGCTCCGCGAATTTATCACCTCGCGCAATCTCTCACGATTGTTCTCCGTCTCCCTCTCTCTCGCGAGTCAACGAACACCTTGACTCCCGGGGGCAGCTCGCGTCAATGCAGTTTCCAATTTCGCAGATCGACTTTTCCCTTTCCGGTGTCCCGTTCGATTCTCTCGTCTTCCTCAAAGAGCACTCCTCGCGGCCATTTGATTCGCGATCGCGTCGGCGAGATAGGCCCGCGATTAAGAGATTTCGCGAGTGTGCATAACGCGAAAGCCGCTTGATTAGCATGCCATTTGCATGGAATTAGATTTAATCGAGAGAACGACCGTTTGCCGGCGCTCGCGTCGTCGTCGCCGCCGCCGGGGCGCGATAACGTTCAAAGCTTAGCTCGCGACTTGTTTCTACGTGCCCGCGCCCGTTGCGAATTCAATTTCTTCGCTTTCCTTTATTTTTCCTCCATCGCGAGTTTCTCTAGCGCGCGGGCTCGATAATAATTCATCGACTACTTTGATTTCGGATTTTCTTTTCGATGATCAAACGCCAACTTGAGATACGATGCGCGGAAAATATAAAAATCCGAGTTCGTAGAAAAACTCAGAAAGTTGAAACTGCCAAGAGCAAAGGGGCAGAGTCGGAGTCTGCGCGAGAGATCTCATTGGTCCGAGTTCCATAGCCAATCCACGCGCGTTGCCTCTCTTCGTCTCATCCCCACCACTCCGTTCGCATCCGCGACGGTCCAGCCTACTCTCGATACACTTCGATCTTATAGCCTTTTCGTTCTCTAACGTGGAACTCGAGAGAGCGTGACATACGATGTGATTTGTCAACCGTGAAGGATCTTTCCAGTGCAATCGCGTTTTTCGTCAGTGAAACAGTTGTAAATCTAACGGAGAAATCAATGGATTGGCGCGTGAATTGGGCAATAGTGCATTGCGGTACAAGCGGAGGAAAGTAGATTCTTGTCTCGAGACGAGAAACTCTTTCCCGGACAAGTGTCGTACGGTATTTTTCGACGCGACGCGTGGAAAGTGCGATTTTCAACGCACGTTGTTCGCCGAGCGCGCGGGAAAGACGACGCGACGGTTGGCGGAAAATACGAGGAGCGGCAGCCTTGAGCGGTTGACGTCGCCCTCCGCTCATGTTTTCCCGGAGCGCCGCGCGCGCGCCCCGAGCCGTGCGTGCGTCTCTTCTTTTCCTTTTTTTCCTTTCCTTTCGCCGTCCACGTGATAATAGACGAGCGAGAGGCCTGACCGCAAAAGAGAATATCGCGCGCTCGAGTGCACTTATCGCGCAACTTTGCGAAATACTCGTCGTCGTCGTCTCTCTCACTTTTTGTTTTTCGTCATTTCGCTCCTCCAATTAGCAATGCAGATATCGCCGATTTCTATTATCGGCGGAAAGCCTCGACGTCGACCTGCACCGGGCGCGCGAGAAAGGTATCCGACGCCTCCGAGTCGGACATAAATAAATTTGGATGCGAGCCTCCTCGTCCGTCCGTTCGCTCTCGGGGCGGCATGGTCCAAGCGAGGCCGAAGCGACACTTTCTCGCGCTACAGTACCAAGGTGCCACGCTATTTCGAGAGCGTGGCTTCGGGGAAAACGGCGCGCTTCTCCCGCTCGGCTCGCGCGAGCACTATTTTTAGCCATTATCGTTCGCTCGGCAAACATATTTGCACTATCAGCGTCGTCGTGCGCCTACGCTCGCGCTCTCGTTAACATAAAACAAAAAAGAAAAGGAAAATAAACGGGAATCCTTCTTTCCGCCACGGAGCTCCCTCTCGCTATCGCGCTTGTTTTTGCTACGCAACGAACGATCTCGGGGTCGAAGGTCTCCGGTCTCGTCGACGTTTTACTTCGCGGCTGAATTGGCGCTCCGAGCATTCCGATCGCTCGCTGATAAAATATCTTCCTGGTCGGTCGATAAGCATTAGGCAGCCGTCGAAAAGGAAAAAAAGCTCGGCGGTGCCTCCGCCCTTCTCTGCCACGCAGAGAGAGAGAGAGAGAGAGAGAGAGAGAGGGTAGAAAGTAGAGCGAGAAAAAGGGTTGGGCCAAGCCCGCGCTCAGAACCCCCTTGGCGCGTGGAGAGAGAGAACAGTTCTCCGCTCATTGGTCGGTCGATAAACTGGAGCAGAGAGCGCGACGCGGGCCAGCCGTGTGTCTGGATGTTCGCGCGACCTCAGTTTCCGGACGACTTCCGTGGATGATGCAACGCATGCTGCTAAGAGGGTCCACCGTCATCGCGCCCCGGAGGACAGTCCGGGACTTTTGCCTCGACGAGAGTGAGTTGTACCTTCTCTTTCGCGTTTATTATGATTCGCTGTACATTGTTTGCCAATACGCTTATCGGCGGGTCTACGCGCGATTGCGATCGTTCGATTGCTATCGCTATTCCGGCGAGTCGCCCCGCCGAAACGTTCCCCGGGTAATTTTATATCTGTCATTGCGCGGAGATCGAGAACGCCGGCGCGCGCGATCGGCTTGCGATCGGAGCAGATTTCATTTGCCATCCGCGACGCCGACGTCCATGAAATTGCTCGTCGCCGTCCAGCTCGAGCGCAAATCTGCGGGCCTACGCGAACGCCAAAGTGTCGCTGCGACGTTCCGAGGGACATTGACGTCTGCCGCGTGAGTCACGCGCGTATATCTCCCTTTTGTCCATCTCTCCCGTCGGCTGCACCCACGACTCGTGGCAAAGGTACGTAACGTGCGTGCGGGCACACAGTGCCGGAAGTTTTCGGCCCCGTGATTCATCAGCGAGACGCTGCACGGCTAGGAGAGGACGCGGACTCGTTCTGTAGGTTACCCAGTTGAAAGGAAGAGGCAGAAATGTCGAATCTATTGATCTGCTTGATTATTTGGCATGTTTTTGTAGGTGAATTGAGTGAATGATTTCAATCGTAATTTCGAGTGCTCTCTTTTGCTGAGTCATCGTTGACGAAATACGATACTATAATTGCACACGCCAATCAATAATAATGTCATTGAACGTTTTCGCCGGGCCAAATGTTTGTTTACTAGGTCCTTTTTCCGAATGATCCGAAACGCTTGGCTTCTTTTCTTCGTTCTTGATATCGGTGTATGCAGCTTCGATACGAAACTAATGGGGAGCCGCAAGCCTGTCGCGCGCTACTCGAGCGGACCGAAGCGATTCTCGCCTCGCAAGGCCACGAACACGCAGAGCGACCGTCGTCGCTAATCTGAAAAAAATCCCCGCGGAGAGCTCGAACGCTCGCAGACGCACGCGCGCCTCTAGCGAGAAATCGATAAGCGAGATAAAGAGAGAGAGAGAAAGAGAAATAGTGGAGCGATTAGAATGAAAAGCCGAACGGTCGGCCGCGAGCCATCGGAAGCCAATCGCATTTATCGTGGCATCTCGCGCGGCTCGCGTTACGCGCCGGTCGTCGCGCAATCGCGCGACGTTATTTTTCTTTCCGCAATGTGCGAGGCACGTGCCGGCCACGACGGCGCTTGCACAGTCGCACGCGCATCCCCGCGGGGCACGTTCGCCTCGCTCGCCTCGCGCGGTTTTCGGGCCCGATGCGCGGTCGCTGGATTCGCGGGGGAGCGCTCGACCCGGACGGCAATCGACCGCGATCGCGTATCGACGAACGAGCAGCGAGATGCGACGACATTTGCACCACCCGAGCGCGCCTTCGTCCATTACAGCGAAAAAGCATTACTCATTGTTACATTCGAATTGTTGACAGTCTCCTCTTCGCGTTGTTTGGCATTCTTTTTTATCTCGAGATGCGCGCGCTCGTCGTGTACATGTGTAAAAGGATATGCAATTCGTAGATGACATTTCTTTTTTTTTTTTTTTCTTTTCCTTTTACTTCTTTTTTATTCGTCAACGTATCGTGTATCTTCGGATTAAAAAAAGAAAAAAGAACAATCGCGCATGCGACGACGACGATGCATCAGCAGCACAGAGATATACCTCGCGACGCTTTTTTACGCGGGTCATGTGAGAATCAAACATCCGCTCATTGACACACGCATTGTTTTGAATAAATGCATTTTGCTAGCGCTGCAATGTTGATTAATTTTTCATCAGACGTAGCATACATGTGTTCAGCGCCGAACAACATCGCTTTTATTCGGCTGGTCTGCGGAAAAATTTCTTCGATGGGATTCAAATACAGATCTACGGCAAATGTTGAATTGGCGTTTTAGTATTTGACGGGTGCCTACATCTCGTCGTATAAAATTTTTACGACGTTGGTTTGTATAATTATCCGTCTTATCTGCGCTCTGACTATTAATTTTAAATGAAAATTCAACAATGTCGACAAAAAAAGAACAGAGACTGAAAACTTTTCATGATCTCGTGATAGTGATATATGTATGCGTGTACATGTGAGTGTGCGTGCGTGTGAGCTATTTCATTTCTGTTCCAATTGTCACTTCTTGAGTAAACCGCAAATAAGGTTTATACAAGAATTATTATTTATTTTATTTTATTTATTTATTAACTTTTACAATATATACATGGTTACCTAGTATTAACTACCACCTTACAGAAGAAGAATTTCCTCTTGTTTAAAAAATATTATACAAATATTTACATAAGAAAACTTAATTTACATATATATGTACAACATATACGATAGAAAAAAATTCGGCGCGCAAGACAGCAACACCGTCCCGAGTTGTAATCTCTCGATCGTAATAATTAGCCTTCTCTCCTTTCTCTCTCTCTGCTCGGAAAAAAGAAACAATTGCGCACTCGAGGGGGCACACACGCGTCGTCGCCCAATTCTCAGAAAAAGGACAACGCGCGCGACACAATTGCCGCACGACGACTCGGTTTAATAGGCCAAGTCCTTTGTGGATTCTCGGATGACCAGCACCAGCGGCAGCAGCAAGATTCCGTAGGTGCATGCGCGCAAGCTCCTCACTTCACACGGCGGTGCGCGTGCCGGCCGAGATCCATATTTTTTTTTTTTTTTTTTTTTTTTCGTAGACATAAAAGGCCCTGAATTGTTATCAGCTCCCGGCTGCGCTTGGCGCGTGTTCTCAACGGAGGATACGACGCGGCTCGAGAGTGGCACGGCCACGCGCAAAATCGAGCGCGCTAAAGCGACGAGCTGGCGAAATCGAATCTTCGCTGGGGATCTCGCTTCTCTCTCTCTCTCTCTCTCTCTCTCTCTGGCTCATGACTAAGAGAAGCATTGAATTACCAAGAGCAGATCTATAAGATCCCGAACGCGCAGCGAAATTCGCTGACGGAGGATAAAGCGCGCATCGAGTCTTCTCCTTTGTCAATGAAATTGAAGATAACGAAACGGCATTCCCGGAACGCTCGACGCACGCTCGGCTACAACGTACTCTTGCGCTTTGCCGTTCGCGCGAGCGCGCTCGTTGTCGAGAGGACGTGCAAATGCGAGAGGATATCGACACACGTCGCGCGCTCGGCCGGCACCTTTGACGACGGGTAATCTCGCGAGCATCTTGCGATCTCCGCGGAAAAGAATCGTGTCAAGGCATGGGTTTATCCGCGAGACGGTCTCGTATCCCTTGCGCGCGGACTCCTGAGCTTGCAAGGCCACATCTCGAACGTCGCAACAACGCTGACTCGTCGTCTGGTTCTCGTCCCCGGAAGCAGACGGATCATCTCGTGCGGGCAAATTGATGCCTTCCCAAAGCGGCACGAGACGAATTGGACTTGGCGTTTGAGAAATTATTCTGATCTGATTTTTTTCTTTTTTTCCTGGGAGCACTGCCGCGCTCGTAATCCAATAAATTCTGGCATTGTAAGACATGCCTCGCAGTCGAGTGATTTATTGGTTTTTCGTAATTTATTGGCATTTTTACGGATCAACGAGCCCGTCCTCAAATATAAATCGTCGATCTGTACAGTGCTCTGCTTTTCGATAATACACTTGCGAAACTGCGCGAGATATTTCAAATACGATTGCAGATTTTCTAGCGCGGGCTTAATTCGCTAAAAAATTAACATTACGCGCGATTCATGCGTGCAAAGGAAAAGAAAAACGTTCATCGCTGCGACATCTCGGTGATGATTATTATGACCGATCGACAGTGTCTTGAGCCATCGTTATACGAAAATCATACCACATCCATAGACGCGAAGTATGCGTACGTACAACAGGTGTCGTTGATCCGAAAAAAAGGACGTGGTCGCGAGCGCGTACCGGATAATTATTATATATAGCGAAGGTTGAACGAGAGATGACAGCTCCGAGGAGGGATAACAAAAAGAGAAGACCAACCGGGCTCGAGTCATTGTCCATCCAGTTTGATCGCGCGCAGCAGTAAAGTGGAAGGGCCTTTGACGGCCGATTTAAAGAGTCACGTCTCGCCTGCGCGCCGGACTTTTAGTATTCATCGGCCAGGCGCGCGACAATGATTTTTCCGTCTCGTCGACGGCATCCGTTCCCGAACGCCACATTTCCATGAGGCTCGATTGTCCACTCGAAAATTACTCTTTTGCGCCGAAAACGTCTTGTGTGATTCAGCGTCTCAGCTATCAATCAAAGTTCCGAGAAATCGCTCGGGCATCACGTAATCCTTTCGCTGGCTGGCGAAATGAAAAAAAAAATGAGAAAAAAATAGCAAGCCGCAGATAAAAATCGGCTTATCGCGCGATAAGAGGCATAACCTTCGATCGTGAAAAAAAGCGCGAGAAGAGTGGCTTACCGAAAGGAAAATGGCAAGAACGAGAGAGAGAGAGAGAGAGAGAGAGAGAGAGAGAGAGAGAGAGAGAGACTGATCTGACTTTTGTCATGTTCAACCATCGCAGACATCGTGATTATCTCTGTCTGCGTACACGTGTTCATTTGATCGATGAATCCTCGAATGTGTAATGTCTCTTTCTGCGCCTATTATTAGCGCAGAGGAAAGATCTCTTTGAACTTCACACTCGCGGGAGTACATGAAAATTCAATTTCAAGGAAGTCGTGATCAGATATGAATATTCATGAAGTACGCAGACGTGCTTGTCGATTTGGGCTCTCCGTATTCCCAGATGCGACAGATCGGTGATAAATCAAATTAGAAGAGTGCGTAAGATTATAAGAATAATTAAGCAAGGAGAATAGAGATGTTTTCTAATGTGGACTATTTTTGGACTTTTTTTTATCGATACACAGATATAATTCATTATTCGCAAGTAAAAGTTTCCTTTGACGAGAACAGACTGTTGACATTTGCAAGCGTCTTTTGGATGTGTCATGTCAATGGTTCGTGTGGTTTCTGATTATTTAATTTACATTTCATGTGTGTATGTGTGTGCGTGCATGTATACAATGGGTTGGGTTTTATAAATGATATGATGATTTCGTCTAGAGCTACGCATATCTATTTCATGGTCTGATGACATAATTAACAAAATAAAAGCTTCCTATTGTCTAAATATCATATAAAATCTGAAACTTTATTTGTAAATACACATACTTGAAATATAGACCACCTATGAATAATGTTTCTGCTTTGTACAATAGATCTGCTCACAACTTTATTGTAATGCCACATGCCTAATTAATTCCAAAAGTTAACCTTAAAAATGCATAATTAATCGACTAATGAAGCACAAAATTTGACACTAGACAGACTTGAGAAAAGAAAAAGAAGAGCACCAGCAACGGCCAACAAGGAAGCTCAGCAGAGCCGATCGCGAGACACGCGAGAAGGCAAGGAAAAAAGAAGCGCAAGCAAGAGCGAGAGCCACGTACGCATCCTTGGAATGAGCATAACTTTATATACACGAGCGGAATAGATGAAGTCTATGCAGCTCGCGCAATCGACGTAATTCGCGTGCAGCGGCTGCAGCTCCGCGTAATCCGTGCGAGCCGCTCGGCGATGATGTTAGGATGCAATAAATTAGAAAGCGAGCGCGAGCAACCCACTCGTTCTCGGATCGAGCGCGTTGAACGCACGAAAATCGCCTCGAGAAGAGCAAACGAACGAGCCGAGCTAATTGTTGCTCGTGCGCATTCGTTGCGCAGCCGCTAATTGGACATCTGCTCTGTCCACGTTTGCTGCTCCTCGATCCGCGATTCAACTCGCAAGATGAAGACGGGGGAGGTGGAGCGTTGCGGCAGTGGCACGTTGAAAAGCTCGCGCAGACTTCCTCGTCGGGCGCGACAATCAAACGACACCGAAGTGGCATCTCACGCGGGGATAATAAAGGAAGGAAAAGAGACAACGAAATAAAAGTGCCTGCTATCTCCGCCAACGGATCTCGCGATTCGCCAGGTGTAATAAGATCGGAGCCGAAGATTCTTTTTATCCGGAAACGCGCGAGTCTTCTCTTCCTTCCGGCTTTTTCCCTCGAGACGCGCGATGCGCGCGTATGCCCGTTTTCTCCGCGCTAATTAGCTCTTTAAAGCTCTCTCTTCTTCTTCTCATGCAACACAGGCGTTTGCGTAATGTTCTGGACGTTCGCTCTCCGCACGCGCTCGCCACTGTGTGCTGCTGCTTTTCTTTTCTTCTTTTCTTTTTTTTTTTTTCGCGCGATGCGCGCGTAATACATCGCGAGTTGGCGTGCGCGAGGATGCGCGTTCATCGCACCGCTGCCTGATGAAATTAGGATTACCGAGACCCATCGCTGTGCGCTGTGGTTCTCATTTGGAAACGCGCGCTGTATTAGGTCAGTTTTCACGTGATTCCGAAGATAACGAAAAAATGATCCAACAACGCGGTAAATTGTTCTACATTGGAGCAGGCAGCATTCAGGAATTGACTCGTCCCATTACACATTCGAGGCCGTGATCCGCCATGCCAGCGCCAGGAGCAATCGCGTTATTTCGCGTGACGCCACCGCGGAAAAAGAGAAGGCGGCGGAGGCGCCGCGCGGCAGTGTAAAATTAGAAAATCGCGCGCGGCTGGCTCATTATGAAGTCGCCTAGATAGGCGCGCGCGCAAAAGTGAGAGCTCTCGGCCGCGTGCAGCGCGATTATCTGGCTCGTATGCGCGCGAGCGCGAGCGCGGTGATAAGCGAGCTCGCCGGCAATGGATTATGATACATAACGCTCTCTCTTCGCTGGGCGGCTTCGCGCTTGGCCGACTTCTGCCGCGCGAGAGCAGCGAACGCCCGTCGGCCGCTTTTCATTGTTTATGGGCTTCCGACAGCGCGTTGCGCGTCGGCGAGACGTCGAACATGCGATGCCATTTACGATCGCTCGCGAGCTTTCGGCTGCTCTCCGCGATTCGCACCGTTCGCGCGAGATTCACTCCCACGCGATGGCCCAGCGCAAGACCAACCAGTGAAATATCGTATCGGAAGAACGAGCAGGGACGTACGGCGATCGAGCGACACGACTGCAGCGTGGCATTTTGAGAAAGGAAGCTGCAAGCTATGCTTTGTTGGGTACGAATTCGGCCGACCGACGGTGCTCTCAACTCGGTTGGATCGCGAGTGCCATGAAAAAGCCAGCTAGTGTCAGGCTCAATGCGTAACCGTAAATTCTGCAAGGGAAAGCCGATAGCGCGGCGTTTTATTCCACGCGGTTACATAAAAGAGTCGCCAATGATGATGAGCTTCCTCCGCGCGAGTGATGAAAAGTCATTCCGCCTATAAAGCTCAGCTTGGCATCAACAGTATGCAAATGGTATTCCCATTTTTCTCGCAACGCACGCGAAGCGGAGAACGTGAATTTTAATTTCCATCGAATGCGATTAACCGTCGCCCTCGCGCGTCTGCCGTTCCGCTCGTGCTTCTTCTTTTCTTTTCCTTTTCTGCGAAACCCGATGATGACGACCACGACAATTACATCGGCAATATAAATGATGCACGAAGGACTTTTGTTTCACGAGCACAATGGAGAGCTCTTGACTTCGTGATCGGGCGAAAAAGAAAAATTTGTTAAATTCGAAAAAAAATATATATCTAACAAGTGGTAAGCTTATCATAGACACTTTTCAGCGAGAAACTGCACGCGCAGGCAGTAAAACAAGCTTTGTTTTTCATTTCTTTGCAAATGCAGTCTCATCTCTTTGCAAGTACGACATTTGCACCGGAAGAAAGAGAGGAGTCCGAGGCCACTGTCAGAAGTGAGAAGAGCAGCATCGCGGAATGTTCGTCCACTTTTTTTCGGAGAGAAAATTCTTTCTCGCGTACGTTACCGACGGCTCAGCAAGAACTGATAACGGCAAGCTCGGGCGGTACATTTTTACACAGCACACTTCATCTCGATCAGTCGATTAGCATATCATCATTCTTTTTTTTTTCTTGGAAAGTATACAATCGATTTCGTCAAAGTATACTTATCAGATACGCGTATGTCGTTCTCATTTTCAGTTGACAGTATATTTGAACATTATCATTGTTTTCCTCTTTGTTATTTGCTCGTGAAAGATCGTCAGTCACGCGAAAATCGTGATAGTTTCATATAGCTCGTTTCATCACGATTGTTTCGAGCGCATGATTCACTCCTCCAACTTCGGACTTGCAGCTCTACCGCGGAATCGCGTCTAATCGAACGTCGAGCAATTAGCGCCGATTGCGAATACGAATGAAGCGCCGCCCGCGACGGAGCGTCTCGTTGCTTTATCAGATTTTCGCGATCAAATAAAACATCCAAAGCTGCGAATCATCCGACAACACCGACAAAGGAAAAGTGAGAAAAGAAAAAAAAAACGTTCGTAATCTTCTCGTCGGCGATTAATCAGCACGAGAGATCTTATCAGTCGCAGACATCAACGTGATCGTTACGCCAAACCCGAGAAGCTTTCGGTGAAAAAAACGAAAGGAGCACGGGCAATCGTGACCCCCGCGAGGCGATCGTCGTGCGCGTAGCGGACTGCTGGCTCCCCGACTCGGCGCGCCGATCTCGCGATGGACCGCGACGATGCGCAACCTCGCGAAACTCTTTATCAGTCGATATACTCGAGCGCGACAATAAGTTTATCTCGGTCCGCGTGACGAACATGATTTAGCTGTTAAGAGGATGTGCGCAAGCCTCTCGTTTATAAACGCTGATCTCATTCTTTTGTTCTCGCTTGCAATATTCGTTGTTTACGCAACGCGATCCACTTTGAGAAATCACGATCTGAAACGTCGATAAAGCGCGCGACAGGTGCGAGCTATTCGCCAGATATTCTCTTCTCCTTGCCTTCGTATAGCTGCAGCGCGTAATTTATCATTGATTTACAGAGAAAAAGAAGCTCGAGCGTCTTATCTCCACAAGTCACGTGTTATCGGGACGACGCTTCTTTTCACTTCATTTCCATTGGGATTCATCGCGGCTCTCGGCTTTTCTCCCCGCTCGCCGTCATCCCCAGCCCCGACATCACCAACGTTGCGCGTTTGCTTTGGGTCGCGAAACCGCGGTCGACTTGCCAATACGCCCGGTTCGCGTGCTCGATTGCACCATCGTCGGACAACGAAGAAGGCTCTGGTCACGAGGACTGCGATGCCGCGACGAGAGCAGAACGGTAGCGAGATCTCATTAGCCGGACAATTAATTAAGGCGAAAAAGTCGGGCCGCTGGCTGCTCGTCTTACCCGCGCGCCCGAGGCCGGACGTAAAAGGCGAAGCGAAGCGGCGTGGCCGCGACCCGTCGTTTGTCGCCGAAAAATTTCGCGCAGCATCGCCGCGCGCCGGGCACGTGAGCTCGCGCCTTAGCTCATTGTCCCACGCTCTAGAATTTGACTCGCGGGACAGGTAAGAGATACTCCGGAGATACGTAAACGCCGTACGGGTTTGCATTATACGCGCTTTGCGCGTACACCAAAGGAGAGAGAGAGAGAGAGAGAGATTGCGAGCCGCGATGAGAGCGTCAAAAGTTGGTCTGCCGCTTTTGACTCGTTGTCTAATTATACGGGAGAGCAAGGCTGACGACTCGCCGCGGCTCTATTCCCCTCGGTTTCGCGTCGCGCGGGCGAGCCGTCGACTCGCGGGCGAATCTGCCGACGTTTTCTATTTCGTGGAGAAAAGAAAAAGAAAGCAGAGAGAGAGAGAAACTGGAAGAGGAGAGCGCGCGAAGCCGAGGTGTGTCGTGTACAGAGGCCTCGTAGCTCGAGATGATGAATTGACGCGGCGGCGAGCGGCAGCACGCTTTTCGGGCGACACGAGCGAGCCGTCGCCTCGGGGCGACTTTGGCCGTCCGCCGCCGCGCGCGTCCACGGAAGCCACATCGTGCTCGTTTCGAGGAAACACTTGCTGCTGCTGCCGCTGCCGTTGCCGTCGCCGCGCGCTGCCTCTCCGAGATAACGATCGTGTAACTTTGAATTGTCGTCGCCGTCGTCCTCTCGCACGCGTGCGGACCCGCGTATTTGCCGCGCATTGCGCAACCATCTCTTTCCTCTGGTTCGTTTCGCTTCGGCGTGGCGCTGATTTTCAATGCCGAGGATGAAAGTTATCGCGGGATAAGCCACGTTTCTGGAAGCTTATTGTTTGGCGATCTTTGTCAAAGTTCATTATAAAGCTTAATAAATGCAGTTGAAATGACGAGTGGAAATTTGTATATCGAAAGAAATGCACAAGTGCCAACGCAAGGATCGTTCCTCTTCGTATTGCTCGAGTGCACGAGTCGGTGTAGGCCCATTTTAATTCTAGGAGTGAATCTACGATGAACAAATACCGAGCATGCGGTGAAGAATGAGCGCACAATAATTCATCGCGTTGCAGTGTATCAAAGCTAAAAATGGACTTTGATTTCTGTAGGTTGTCAGTTTCGCAGCAGCAGAAATCTGATCCCGTAAATTCTTATTGAAACTTGAGCCGTCAGAAATACAAAATTAAGCACGCGATGCGTGTGAATAATTCACCAAATTAGACCGAGTGTAATCGATGTGGCCGATAACGTGATGACATTGACAACAATGACATTGACTTGACGTTTCTATTAAAAATGATTCGATGGAAACTTGGACGATACTCGAAGCTCTCGTTGTTTTATGAATGTGTATTATACGAGCTTGGACCATTGCAATCAAAAAACAATTTAGCAAAAGCCATTCCGACAGGGTAGGACACGTTATTAAGGGTGCGATTTACAACCTGTTCTCCATAAATACTCCGACTGGGACGCGAACTGTGCGAAGAGCACGGCGAGTAGGATAAACCGTTTAATCTCTCGGCCAAAACAAAAGAAACGAGTTTTGTTTTATGAAACGAGCCGCGATACTTCGAAAGGACTCCTGGCGTGTCCGAGGAATGAAAAAAAAAGGGCGGTTACACAACGGGATACGTACGTATCGTCAATGGACACGCGCGCTGTGGACCAACACGACTTCCGAGCGGCGCGTGCTGCGCGCCGGCCCTTTTGCTCTTGACCAGTTCTCGCGTACGCGTCCCGCTTTTACACGCCTGAGCTGCTCTCGCACGTGCTCGTACGACTATTAAAAATCTAGTAGCTAGGCATGGGGTTGTAGCTGCAGGCTGAAAAATTGACGCAAGATAGATTAGAGCTGTTCTGCAATCAACGGCGCTCGTGAAAAATTATTCGGCCGCCCGTCGTTCTTCAATTTACGCAACGACAGACCCCTCGGCGAACGCAGCTTGCAAACGGAAGTGTATTTCGTAACCATTTTCCGAAATCGTTTTCACGGCTTTGTCAATTCTTTCGACTATTATTGCGACATTCCGACATCGTTAATTAAAAAAAAATGCGATCGGCTGCCGCCAAAGCTGCATTTTCTAACATCTAATTTTTAAATTATTCAGTATAATTGGTGAGGCACCTAAACAGTTCTGATCGATCGACCAAAAGTCAGTTTCCAACAGATTAGAATTCTGACAATTATTCGTAATTCACTTGGTTTTTACAAAACACGACGCGTTGTTGTGTAGCTTACTTTTCTTCCATAAAACTCAAGTCTCATTTCGGAATCGAGTAAAAAGGTACGACTAGCAATCATAGCTCCATTTTCAAACAACTCGTCCGATTTTATCAGTAATGAGAAACAAAATGTAATCGAACATTCGTAAACTACTATGTTATTCATTAAAAAATCATGCTGAATAAGAAAACATTTTCGAAACCATAAAATCTACGGAATATCCAAAAAGATTGTGAAAGATCACGAGGTTTTTGAAATTATCAGTGACGTGCGTACGCGTGTCCCTTCGCTTCAACGCCAGCTGAACGCTTAATTGGTATCAATCAAACTGACACTTGAGAAAAGTCCGCGAATCAGCGTTGAAAGCTCAATAAAAGCGAGGCACGTTTAGACGAGCGAGCGAACAGCTGAGCAATAGCGCAGAGTAAGACAACACATGAGAAAGGAAATAAGTTGTCAACGCAAAGGCTTAATTCGGCAAAGCCACGCGAGGCCCGCGAGGCACGGATTTTATGAATGAAAAAGGTATTATATGAAAGCGATCTATTTCTAGCGCCTTGCTTACGTGTGTATTGCACATCGCATGCGCGGCATACGTGAGTTGAGTTTCGATCGATGGCCACGTGTCTTCTTTTTCCTTCTTATTCCATTATTATTATTTTTCCGCGCGAAATTGTCGCCTCGCAAGCGTGCGAACGGGGGACTTTGGTTTTTTTAATTGACGATACGAATTGAACAAGAGAGTCGTGTCGTGCGGATTGTAACGCCGTTATCGCTCTTGCCCCACACAACGACCCGAGCAACCCGACACCCAAGTCAAGTTCGGGAGCTAGCGCGCTCGTCGTCATCTTTGCTCGCGTTGCTGCGGCTATTTTTTTTTCTTTCTTTCTTTTCCTGTGCCGCAACTCAGCTGACGAGACACAACGCCGCCGATTCGTTCCCGCTCCTTACTTCAAACTCGCGGTCTCTTCTTTCTTCATATACGCGCGCGCGTTATTTTTAACTCGCGCGCGTGCGATCGATTCGCTTTAGTGGATTTACAATTGCGTAAATACATCGTATCCGCGCTGCGCTCGCGATCGTTCCGTCGGCGTTGCGGCAAGTGATTTCGTTGGCGATGATCGCGAGCGTGAATTTTTCACGGCGAAGCAAAGCTCGCGATAAAGTCGCTTGAAGAGGCATCTGGAGTCCGCAGCGTTTCCGTTGATTTTCGGTAGGCCTCCGAGGGTCCACTTCGAACGAGCTGCATTGGCTTCGAATGCGCGGCACATCGTTACGATTAATTCTGAACGATGACCTTTTTGCAAAAAGTATATTTGCCAGCGCGAAAATCATTCTCCTTTGTTTGAGAGAGAGAGAGAGAGAGAGAAGCCGCAAGCGTTGCACACGCAACATCGACAAAAATTCACCTTCTTCGAGAGATTACGCACATTCCGTGGACCGGAAGTAAATGTCCTCGCGGAATGCGCTTACACCGCTCCGCTGGTCAGTGCGCACGCAACATGAAGATAACGAAAGCGAGAAAGAATCGATGAACTCGAGATTACGCAATTGCGACGCTCGCTTTTGCTCATTTTTCCTTGGCCGCTCTTGCTCGAGATTATCTTTTTTTTTATTCTTCGTTTTACGTAACGCAGTGGGCGGCATGAGAGGAAGGATACATAAGTAATTCCTTGACTTTTCTCTCTCTCTCCCCCCCCCCCCTCTCTCTCTCTCTCTCTCTCTCTCTCTCTGCTACAAGCGTGGTGGTGGTGGTAGGCATGGCCGTTTCTCTGCCGTAATGTTTCCTTGCACAGGTCCGCAAACGTACGTGCCGCTGCATATGGGCATACATATTTTTAAAAGTAAATTCAAAATTCGCTCCCTTTTAATTGAAGAGTAGATCTTTATAATTTCTTCACGGGTAATTAAGGCGAAGATCCGCGAGTTCCAAGTTGCTGCATTTCATCGTAGACGTCCACCTGACGCTCGCCTACGGTATCACACAGACAAACAAGTTAGATACAACTCGATCTTGACGTCACTTTATTTGAGGCGAAAATTATAAATTCCAACCGGGACACTTATTTAAAAAAAAAATTAAAAAAAAATATAAAGAAAAAAAAGCGTGAGAAACCAAGTTCAAAGTAAAAAGTAAAAAGTCAACTGGGACGAGAACAGCCGAGTGGACTTGCTAAAATAGAAAAGTCGAGAACGCGCGCGGAAAGAAAGTCGCCAAGTCTCGTCTGTATATATACAACTGTTGTCTTCTCTCGTCGTCCATTCGAACAACCCAACCGCCGACGGTTTAACGAACCGCAACACTGGACTTGCTTCGCGAAGATGCTCGTCTCGGAAGAGAGAGAGAGAGAGAGAGAGAGAGACGCCTCGACTTCTCTCAGGCTCACTGTGCATTGTTTTGAAAAGGAGTACTTGCCGCGCATCGAGCGCTCTCTTTTATTTTTGCCACGGCTGATCGCGCTCGTTTCGCAACTCACCGTCGACGTCGTGCCACGACGAAAAAGAAATTGTTCCGAACGGTCGTCGAAGAAAGGCGAGCAACGACGTCGATCGGAGAGCTCTGCCCGGAAAGGTGTCACCAAAGCAGCAGCAACGAAATTGGCGCGCGCGACGAAAGAAACGCACCGTCGATAAAGCGCGGAGCGCATCTGTCTTGCGTCCCGGCGAGAGGAGAGCGGAGCGGAAGCGCGAGGGAGCCGAGGCGCGCGAAGCCGAGCGCGGAAGGAATCGCGCCGATGACGGAAGGGAGCGAAGGAGGAGAGCGCGAGAGAAAACGCCCGCTGTAGCTTTGCGCGCTTATCACCTCGGGCGGCTCGCCCGCGGCGGATAATCGCTGCAGCTTGCGCGCGTACGCCTCTCCTTCCGAGGTAAGACAAGTCTCTCGCTCGGCTCCCGAGTGAACGAGGTCGCCGTAAGATTCGTCACTTCGCAAATGTCAACAGATGGCTGTGGCGCAGTCGAACGTCAGCTTACATTCGTGACGTTACAAAAGTCCCCTTTATCGGTAATTCAAACACGTTCAGTCCAGCACGATCGCGCACTTTCGTAATAATTTCCTGTTACTAGCTTTTCGAATAGTGACGCAGGCGGCCAATCATTATCTTTAAACTCCGCAAATCAGTCCGTCCCTCCGAAGGAAGACTCGCCGCCTTATATCCCTGGCGAAGCCCCGTTAGCGAACGTGGCCGCGCGCTACTCGCGCGTCTTCATGCTTTGCCGGTCAGCGGTTATTTCACTTTCAAATTCGCGCAGCGCGCGCACGCCGCGCAGATAAGCTCGCAGTCATTAAGATAAAGGCGTATAAAAAGCCGCGCGCCTTCCGAGGAGCGCCTGAAATCGAAAGCCGGGGGCTGGCTTTCCTCGCTCGCGCGGGCAGCGTACGGTTTCGACTCGCAATTTTCCCGCCGCGGACCGAGAGCAGCACGAGCGAGAGCGGTTTTACACTCGCGACAATCCTAGAAATAAAACGACTGCTGCTCTCCGCGCCTCGCAGCATCTGCGGCTATCAGCTGTGTATACACGGCGCATACCGTCGCGCCGGCGCGTGTAGTCCGCGAGCGCTCTGCCGCCTGTATGCGCCGACGTACATTCACGAGCCGGCCGCCTGATAAAACTCGTAATCTTCGTGAGCATCTCTCTCCTGCGAGAGCGCCTCCGCCTCTCCTCTCGCGAGTCATCCGTCTGTTTGGGCCGCACCCGTAGCGATACAGCTGCGAGTCTCGGCCCGCGGCTCCTCTGCTCCCGCGCGCCCAGCATCCCCGTGTCGCCGCTCGTTTCGATCGCGCTCGCGTCCACGGTCGAATCATCCTTCCGTTCGCCGACGCGTCGCGCGCGGCTTGAGTCATCGGAGCCCCCGCGACCTATATGTATACGCGCGCGCATACGACGATCGCGTGATTCGCAATCAGTGCTCTCGGAAAATGCGATGAATCGAGAAGTGACGATCGTGCTTTTACGAATCCGTGAATACATTACACCGTTTTCCAAGGCGAACGTGCTCGCTCGAGATCGTTATCGCTTATCAATAACTCGCGCACTAATAACCCCCGCGATAAAAAAAAAGCTGTTCGTTTATCATCTCGTCGGTGTCGGCGAATTTTATCAAAAAGAAAAAAAAAAAAGGAAAAACAAAAGAAAAAGAAAGAAAAAGAAAAAAGGTTAAGGTGGGAGAGAGAACGAGTGTCAACACTTTTTTCATTGCGACACGTGCGGATCACCAACACCTGATGGATTCCTGCTTGCTCTCGACGTTCGATACGTATTTTGCCGCGTAATCATCGTATGCGCAGGCGAAAAATGAGATTTGATTCTCGTTTCGGCGCATTGCTCTCTCTCTCGCCTTCTTTTTGTGAAATCGCGCGTATACGCGTCGTTGGCAGTTTCATTTTTAGACCGCGCATTGTCTGGTGGCGAAGGCGCGGGGAAAGGGGAAAAGATAAGATTGACATTTTGCGAAAGAAACGTATCGGGAGAAGCTGGCGTGGCCTGGATGAAGACGACCATGGAACGGAGAAGCGCTCGCGATAATTTTGCGCGGTTGAATTGTTGGATCCGAGTAGTGGCGGGTTTCTCGATAAATCTATTCGCTTCGACGAAATTTCACGAATGTTGGAGCATTTTCAACAATTGTTAGCGGCTGCTCCGCACGTGTCACGAGCTCGAGATATACAAGTTGACGTGATCATGAGAACGAACGAAATTCTCGATAGTACCTGGGTATAGTTTTTCAATAATCTCGCGATACTCAATTTTATTTCCTGTCAAGATAATGTTCGAAGTTATCGGCTTGATCACTGCCAAAGACTTGGAATTGGACGTATAACGTAGATTGGTTATCGTTCGGCCGCTTCGTATTGTAGCGATAGGTAGTTTCAATTTGACTTCGATCCAAAGATGTCATCATCTAATACAGCGCGTTACTGTAACGTCGACGGTTCTTAGTAATGACGACCTATCTCATCGGACTGGTCAACGTTCTAGGCTGGCGCCGCTGTGGTTTGATCGTCGCGTGGATTTTGGCTTGAAATGCCGATCTGTCTATCGCCTGGCGGCTGGCCCCCTGCGTTAAACGCCGAGATAGTCCCTCGTTACTCGCGAGCCGTCGACGCTCGCGATCGTGGAAAATCCAGTGGCGAGCGAGCCAAGCTTGCAGCCAGCCAAGAAGCCATGGGAGAGGCGAGACGCGGAAAGGCACAGCGGTGGTGCTGCGCGAGGCAGGCAGCGTGCGCGCAGAGAAAGAAAAGAAACTGCCAGAGGAGCGGAGGAAGCAGGTGGTGCCAGGATGCGCAGGTTGCATGCTGCCGCCGCTGCCGCCACCGCTGCTGCTGCTGCTGCTGCGCCAGTTCACGGCCGCCGTAACTTCTCGCCACGAGTGCCGAGCGAAGCGAGGGGGGGAAAATACAGATCCGCCTTCCGAGGAAAAGTCAGGTGGATGCGTTGCCGCGCGCGCTCGTAACGTCTCTCGAATTACAAAGGCGCTGCGTTTATCTGGACGGTAGAGTCGTTGCGCACGAAAGGCTGTTAGTTTTCTTTTGTTCTGCTTCCCTCGAGAGACCGAAAGACAGTGTCTATAATTTATGGGAGGGGGAGCGGGGGGCCGTTATCGCGCGAGCACTAACGCCTCGAACTGCACGCTGTCACATCGTCTTTCTCGTGCATTGCTTACGTTAGTCTCGTGGCGGTGATGCGTCGAATAACACTCGACGGTACGATTGCCTTTCTCCGATCGCCAAATACCCCCAGAAAACCATCCCGTGCGATCCTACGGCAAAGTCAGCTCGCAAGGCAAATGACTCTCGTTCATCCCGGAAGGCCGGAAGAATCGATTCCCGCACGCTTACGATGCGCAAGATTCGCTTACCAGAAGTGTAAGTCTTCTCCGCTGGCGGAATCGATGTCACGCGGATGCTGAGATTCGGCGAGCGTCTACGAGCGAAGCCTCACTGCTACACGAGAGAGAGAGAGAGAGAGAGAGAGAGAGAGAGAGAGAGAGAGGCGCGCGCGCGCACACAGGAAGAAGCGAAAGAAAGCGACATATGCTGTTGCCCACCGCCGGAGGATGGAGGTGCATGCGTAATGCGATGGTGTGCGTTCTCATCAGACAGAGAGAGAGAGAGAAAGAGAGAGAGATGCACAAAAGAGAAGATGCCTCTTTTCCATCTACTTTTTTTAAGATGATTGTTTCACATTGTGTCGGCACAACGTCTGTAGACGGTTGCTCTGACCATTTGACTTGTTACGCACCGTGTGCGCATTGCGTATTATGCGAATATTAGGTGGGATGTTCCAGCTCGCGAACGCAAAATTGCATTTCGCAGATTTTACGTTCTTCTCTCGCGGTATATTACAAAACTAAACCATTCGTCGATCGAATTCGTTTGCGATTTCTTCGCGACTCTAACAAATAGATGGGGTTTCCCACATGTATACATATACGTTTCCCATCAACCGACAGCCCCGTCATCATCATTATCATCATCCGTGGAGGAGAGCAAAAAAAAAAAAAAAAGAAAAGGCAGAAGGAGAGCAGCGAGCACAACATTCTCGTATCTGCGCGTATGTAACAATGACGGAGGGACACACGCGCGGATGAGCTCTCTCGTCATTCCACAATGGGTCGGCCGGAAGTCAAGCTACCTGGCGCTCCCACGACGCTGCTACGTGTGCGCGATGCAGCAGCCTCCTCTCCTCTTCTCGTCGCGTGTGAGACGGAGCTGAAATAAAAAAAGAGCTGATAACGATGGATTGTCGAGAGATGACGCTTTTCAAGCTTAGGTTCGGTTGCGAGCTCTGCGATGAGTCACTTTGCTGATTTTGAAACTATGACGATTACTTATTTTTCTTCTTACGGCAACGACCTGCCTACGGATGTGCGATAGCGCGTCGCGGGAAAATAATTGAGCGTGAAAATTCGATAACACGGGAAGACAAAATGATTCAGGGTCAAATTCTCGCTAGAAACTATGTAAAAAGATATCGTAGAAATAACGTTTTATCGATCAGTCGATTGATGTGTCAAATAAACTCGACAGTTTGCCCAATTTTAGAAACCATAATAGTTAGGCGACTGGACAAATTAATCAAAGTGACCGTGAAATTGCCTCAAAAAAACAAAAAACAATCATTCCCACAAACGGCGCGTTTATTTAAAATGTTTACAAAGTAATTTCTCCGAAAACCACACGATTGCATGTTAATTGATCTCTTTAAAAATTCAATATACATATCAGTACACGTCTCGCTGCGTATCATTAGTCAACATCCTATATTTGCGCGTTTAACGAAGCGTATCACTCGTATAATACTAGGAGTTTCCAATTAAACATCTCACGCGATCCAAGATATTGTTGACCTTCGGCAATGCAAATTCGTTCGTCTAACACAGTCTCGAGACGTTAAAGCGAGCAGAGGACAATAACCTCTATAGAGCCAAGATCCAACTTGGTATATTCTATGCCCTTCGTGTAGCAGCAACCTGTCTCTCTCCCTTTTCATCTCCGGCGCGACGCGACGAGACTACGAATGAGCCGCGTGCCGAGGAGAGCGGATGCAGACGAATACAGCGCTGGAAAACAGGTGGAAAATTATGGTCCAGAACCTTTTCTATTCTCACGTGAAGGCGCAAGGTGCGATCGCATGCAAGGTGCACGTGTGCGTACGGTGCGGTCGTTGGACGCAAGCCGACGATGTCAGGCTGTTGCAGGAGAATGAGCCGACGCAATAGAGATATCTCGTAACCCCTCGGACGCGAACCGAACCGGTAATCGTTCCACCCGCCCAATCAACGTAGTCCTCTGTCCGCGACAATCGACGATCGATACGCGCATAGACACTCTGGCATCCGCCCGTCCCTCGCCGAAACTGAGAATTATAAGAAGCCACCCCTCCGCCCCCTGCCCCGGGCCGCCGTGTCGTTAACCCGCGACGACGCGACGACAGCCGGCAGTCCTCGGGAAACCCGCTGACGAGGATACAATGGTGGTGGCAGTTGCTACCGAGAGACGACGGTAGCAACTGCCACCAGTTCTTTCTCTTCTCGCGGATGATTGCGCGGTCGGACTAAAGTATTTCTGTACGGCGTTGGAGACGTTCCGTCCGCCAGCCGAGCTCGGATCGTTACACTCGAGTCGCGAGGCTCGGCGAGATAACAATGAAGATAACGCGCGGATAGGATCGATCTGGCGCGCCGTTGATGTATGCGGAAGGACGCGGTCGGACATGAGACTCGGCGGCATCGATTGCACTCGAAAGAAGAGAGGGTGACTGGGCATCGTTAAAGCTAGCGAAAAAACAATTAACTGCTCGTTAGGACCTCGCGCGTACGCGCGCGCGCCAAACTTTCATCTCGTTATCGGAAAGCTTGCCGACGGCTATCGAGGGGGGGCTACGCATTGCCATTCGTAAAAAAGAAAACAAAGTTTCTCGGACGGTTGGGAGAGAAGCGGCGAGCAGTTTTCCACGTGGACGACGAATTAGCGCCGAGAGACGAGGGGCACGGAAGCCCGAGGCTCTTACGCGCGACGCGCCGCCTCGCGCGCCGCGAACTTGTCGCGCTTGACTTTACAAAACGAGTTTGGCAATGAGCTGCCAAAGGGGAAGAAAGGGGCGCGCTGCCGCGCGCTGCCGCGCGCTGCCGCGCGCTGCCCCGCGCTGCCCCGCGCTGCAAATTGTTTCGTTTAGGTGTTTCCGGGCGGCGGCCCATCGTCCACCGGAAGCACACGTGCTACGCTAATTTTCTTCGTTCTTTTCCGCGCGCTCGGCCGATCGCGATCGATCGGATTTCCCGCGAATTCGTTTTGCGGCTCGTCGAAGAAGAAATTTCTTGCCTGCGACAATTTTTAATTTTCACGGAATAACGGAGGCGAGAGCTGTTATCAGCAACAAGTCAGCTATTCGGGGAAGTAGAAAAGGAAAAGCTGTCTGTACATATTTACCACTGTGAAGTCGTCGGAATGATCGTTTGCGATTTTAGCAGGTTTCGATTCGGATGAATTAACAGCTCGCACGGCAAATACGCGTATACCCGCACATCGTGCAATAAATACGATCTACCGAGTTTCTTCTGTTGTTCTTGCAAAACAATTGCAATGCGTTTTCCAAGCGTCAACCGGCCATGTTCATACGAGATACCGTCCACGTCTGTGCTCCGCTTTCGAGAAAAGCCACTTTGGCAGTATCCACCTGTCGCGAGCCGTAAAAACGGTCTTCGGTCTGAAAAAGTGCGCCGGGATTTTCCAGACACGTGTCGCCAATGCCAAAACTCTCACCTGTGCCATGTTTCCCTTCTGGCGTTCGTCGAGGCTATCTCGCGATACGCGCGCGCCTCCCTACACAGGCCACCGCCGCCGCCGCCGCCGCCGCCGCCGCTACGGATAACCTAGATTTCGCTCGCTTGCGCGCGCGCGAGCTCGTTTAAAATGCCAGCCCCGTACGGCGGCACTCGAGCGCGCGGGACGTCTTCTGTCTGGTGTCTCTCTTTTTCGAATACGCTCCAAATGGGTCGGCGATACGATACGCCGCGTGGACTTATCGCGGACGCTCGCTTGCGCCGATTCGCGGAGGACGGAACTGGTTTGTCAGCCGACAGCTTCTCGTGCGTCGCCGGTGACGATCGCGACACTCGGAGCGCCAACGGCTGGGACTCGAAAGCGAGACTCGAGCGCGCTTGTTTGCCGACATCAACCCTCGTCATCGGGCCGGGCAAACCGAAGCGATCGCGGGGAGCAGCGAGGACGCGAGACGCCCGTGTCAATAAAAGTGCGCGAGCGTCGCGCCCGTGACAGCGCGCGCGAGAGATAAAGCCGAGCGGCGATTAGAATCTCGCGCGTGTGCTCTCGCGGCGTCTCCTCTCTTCGCCTCATCCTCTGTCCTTCTTCGCTCCTCGCCTATGTTTGGCCAGTGACTTGGTCCATATCCGGTGAGCCGCGTACGCCTGCTTCCGATAAGCCGCCGCGCGGCCGTGTGCGCGACGGCTCCGTGGTCCGAGGTTTCGGGTCCAGCTCTACTCCGACTTCCCCCGACGGCTTCTCACGCGCGACCGACTTTAAAGTTCTCCGACGGTCGAGCGACATTTCGAATCGTAAATTGTGCCCTCCAATAGTTTTGACCGATCGCGCGTCGTTATGAAACAATATAGGTCGTTAGATCATATCTCGGATATTGCTTTTAAAAAAGAGATTACCCACAAAAAAAATGTCATTTCGTCACAGTACCACAAAGAATGTCATCTGAAATCTAGGCGTCGATATCACCTCTCCCGGCCGTATTTACTTTAAAAATGACTGAGCCGAGGAGAGGAAAAAAAAGCACGACCTCCGATCCGGATTCCACCGCACATCACACACGCGCGTGTAAATAACAGAAGATTTTTTTTCTCTCTGCGTTAGCAGCCGCGATAAAGTTTTACGAATGTTCAGAGTCGATAATATCGAACTGATCTCTTGTTTGCCCACCTCTTACGCAAAGACCCGCATCTTGTGCGTGGATCACCGTGCGTTTCGTTCGTGTGCTTTCTGTGAGAGGAGCGATGATAATTGACGACTCGAGACCGAGAGAACGTCGTACCTGAGAGTTTGATCGAGCGTTCATCTACAGTTTTTCGTCTGACGCGTCTTCGATTGTGGCCCATTTCAATCGCGACTCACCGGTTTTCATGATTTATGACTGTCGTGCGGAGATTTTGCAAATCATTCAACTTAACGTATTTACAATAATTGTGAAATAAATCTAACGTGAACTTTTATCGGATTCGAAGCTCGAACTTCATTGGCATCAGTGAGAACAAACTTGATGCGATCTTTATCAATTCGACCATCTTTTTCGAGCTGCAAGGAAACGAATTTAATGTCCACCTACCAATGTAAAAATTAATCAAATTATTGAATCTGCGATCAATGATATTTTAAACGTTGTCCGCTCGTCTTCTCGTAAACTTTTCTATAATCAGCGCCGAATTATCAACGTGCTAATTGCAGTACGAAGTAACTCGTCTAGGCCTACCTCGGCCAACATCTGCTAAGGAGCGAGAAGTCAGGTATAAACGTCAGAGGTCAGCCCCGAAGACGAGTTTTCTCTTTCATCAGCGATGAAGTGAAACTCAACGTTGGCGAGTCTGCCTAATCCAGATGGTGTACCCCGATTGTTATCGCTCCCAATGACTCGTGTTTCCCAAATACTAAAGTCCGTAATACACGCCAAACGAGAGACTCGAGCGCGCGCATCTTAAGCACCGTCTGTAGCAGCTTAGATGCTCGTTAGGAGGCAATTAAGTCTGTCCGCTCTCTCTCTCTCTCTCTCGCTCGGTGCCGACACATGTGAGGCTTGCGTATCTCGGTTGACGGTAATTAGCTTACAACCTTCTCTCTGGTAATTGCGCGCGGACGAAGCTTCGGATGTTTTGGAAAATTGCTTCCTTTCGTCGTCGTGAGCGTGCCGACCGGTGAGTCATCCTCGATGGGGCGTGCGATTTCGCAAAATCCTCGTCCCTGCTCGATGTCGATTCACCTCTGAAAAGAATCGCGATTCGCGCAGATCCAAATGTAACTATCGCTCGAAAGAGAGCTTCTTCTTATTCTTCGTCTTGTTCTCCGTCTCGCACCCCATTCTAATTAAAATGACAATCGTTCGGCCTCTCTACAACCGAAACTTTCTCCTCGACCATATCGCCCGTTGACCCGCCGGAGAAAAGAGCGGAGAAACGTCCGGCGGTCCACGATAAACACATTTCGGAGCCCCCCGACGAGGAAAGGACAATGGCCATATAACGCCGCGTGCAGCCACCCCTTTTCTCGTATTATTTGAGCGGGCGCGCCGCGCGCTTCCGCCTCATATGCTTCGCGTATACCTGTGCGCGCGCGGACCTTCGCTTCTTTGGGAATGCTTATTATGTGCCCGATGATCATTATTTTTTTTCTCTTTAATATATTTTCGTATTTTTAAACGTCGCTGGTGTAAAGTTGATACTTCCGGATGAAAAATCGTCCAGTCGTTAAATGAGAAAAAAAAACTTGGTAGGATCGTTTCGTCATATAGTTCGGTTGAATATTCAACTTGGTAATTTAACTTGGTCTTCCAAATGATTATATATGACAGTTGATCGGATGGTCTGCAATAATTCCAATCATTTTTATTCATTTATATATTTCGCCTTCATTGAAACATTGAAAATTTATTTAATCAATGTAAAATATATATTTCACGTTTAAAACATCTAATGATGCCGAATCCTAACAACAGTTCATAGGAAGTTACCCCTTCTCGAATCTACCATGAAAAACCATTGCACAGCAGAAAAAATTGTATTTAAATCTCCCGTGTAAAACGTAAAAATCCGAGACACCGTCCCCATGTCAGCTCTTTCGCCGTCATCACTCACATTTTATATATCTCGTCCATTGTCCAGTTGCACAACGGCCCTTCCGCGTGCAGTGTATTCCGCCCAAATTCGCACCCCTTCCGACCGAAATCTACCTGAAGGGACAGCGCGCACGCGGTCGGCAGGTCATTTGCTACAAAAGGGCGCGCATCCGCACATGCGAACGCGGCCCGCAAACGTATAATGCGATTATTGGCGCGGTGCTTAACTTTTCGAGGGGTCAGATGGTTAGATGTGAAGCTGATAAATGGACCACCTGACTGCCGGGCATCGTTGTCGAGCTCTTTCCTTGTCTGTTGTTTCGATTTTGACTTGCTAAACATTTTGACCTTTCCCATTCTTTGACTGCTGTAGCTGCGAAAAATAAAGTTTTAGTTTTCTTTTGTTTTTTTTTTGGCTACTCGTGAAGCAAGCGAAATTGCCGTTACTGTTTTCAAATAAACGGTTTAGCGAAAAAAACTTTCGTGGCTGAAGAACATTTTTCTTCAGGCGAGAAGTTCGGTTGTTTAACTAAGAATTTTTGTTTCTTTTTATTTATTTTTTATTCTCGAGAACATAAAAACAGGCTTCTGTTATAAAAAAAATTATTCTTCGGAATGGCGCATTGCCATCATTAAGTGAAACAACGAGACACGCCATTAGCCGCCAAACTAAATCTATTACCACTAATGCATTCCATAATCAGCAAATCAGCATAGCCGACAATACGAAGGACGCATCGTCTGAATAGATGCAATGGTCGCCCAACCGATCGCTGTTCCAATGGGTTTGGCAGACAATTCGTGAGCGCCTGGACCAATAAATGCGACGATAATTGTCTCCCGGTGAAAGTCGCCCTCGGCTGGCGTGCAGCATCGCGTCGCGAAAGCAATAAGGAAAAAAAACAGGCAAATGCGCCACACATGCGTACGTGTGTATTGCAGAGACCTTGGCCTATCCGCGTCCTTCGCCACTCGGCGAGTCTCAGTTTATCGATCGCCTGCTGCTGGCGTCGGCGGCAAAGTGCGCATCTCCTCCTCTTTCAAGCGACGTCAGTGGGGATTATCGCTACTCTGACTGCTCTCGAATGTTGACGATTATCTGCCGGGCTGTTGCTTGATTGGACGGGACAAGCTGCTACTGCGGTATGACTGTGTGCGCGATTGCGAAAGTTTTAAAGTTGAATTTTTTCATTTTCTCTTGTTCGTTTTCAATAGTGAACGATCCGACAAATGTGAAACGAGAAAGGGCCGCGCGCGTGCGGGTCAGCAAGCCGATGGTCGTCGTAATAACGATAGACTCGTAAAAAAGGACGCGTACAATTAGGTTATTTGGCATGCTTGATCGGCGAACAATGGAGTTACGCACGCGCACGAACGTCCGAATGCCGTAAGTCGCGGACTCATTTTGGCGGCAAAACTCATCGGCGCGCGCACGGCAACGGCAAAAGGTCCAGCGCGAAATTCGTTATAGTGCCGAAAGAAAGCACGTCGTCATCGGCGCGCGCCGGCATTGTGCGCTCGAGGCGAGAAAGCGCGAGAGATAGCGGAGCCTACTTAGGCGCTCGGTTTTTTGCCGGCGCGAGAGAAGTCGCTGCAGCTGGGCGCGCTCGCTCGGCGGCCGATCGCCGCGCAGGTCAAGGGAAGCGCGCGCTCGCGCGTAACCGTCGAGGAGTCAACCCTCCAAGTGATACGGCGAGCTTAATGGCCGGCCGACGAAAGTGGACCGATGGCCCGACGCGCCTCGCTACGGTACGCGCCGCCCGACAGATCGGACATTCAGATGCGAGTGCGCGCGGCCCGGAGTAGTGGGATCCCCTTCCGAGAATCGCCGCGATTTTCATACTTTAGTGCGACGCAGATTGACGCGGGCGCGCGCGCAGGCTTCGATCCTCGCGTTGATTTTGGGCTTCGGGAAAGGTACGCGAGCCGCTTGATTGTACGTTGATATCGGAGGGCACTTTTGGTGGCAGTAAGATGGATATCGATTTACCTTTTGTAGAAAGTTCATCGACGTTTTACAGGTAGAAATGTTCGTCGTGAGAAACCAACGTTCTCTCATTCTCGACAGGCTTCGCATATTGTTTATCACGCCTCCAAATAAATTAATGCGTGAAACAACGAGCCCTCCAAATTTATAAAAGTACACAGCGATCTTATTTACTCATCATGCGCCAGAGAGAAACGCGCCAACGGCCCAGCTACACCGGTGACGTCAATGCGGGTAAAGTCCACTTTGGCAGACGGGTATACGCGGTAGACAGTGAAAATCTCACTGAAAATTAACGAGAGAGAGAGAGAGAGAGAGTGAGAGAGAACTTATCATGAAAAAGCGTGAGAGAACTTATCGCACAAAAAAGCCTCAAATGTCTCCTGCGTAATCGAGCGTAATCATTGAAATTCAAGTGAAAAGAGAATGCATGCATCCGAAAGGAGACTATAGGCATAAGAGAATAAGTAACAGAAGTCACGTATACTTTCCGAGCCGAATGAGAGAGAGAGAGAGAGAGAGAGAGAGAGAGAGAGAGAGAGAAGCCATGTGTGTCGCGCATCTTTGAAAGGGTTTCACGTGAAAAGATGTTTTTTACCGAGAAATCTTGCGTGTACGTGACTGGACCATTTCTCGACGACGACATTGCTTTTTAGAGAAGAAAAAAAACGCAATCCACGGCGGTTTTTTAATCTCCGTGTGTGTGTGCATAATTCTTTTTCCAAGCTTATCAATGTCTCGAGTGTGGAGATAAAAGCAGCAGAGCTGCGCAGCAATAAACGCTTCTCGAACAACAAATTTCAACGAAAGCATCGTCTAACGCGATTATTTTTCTTGCCGAGAGATCATCGCATCTCTCCCACCCGCAGTAACACACGGATGGGCAGACACACGTAAGCGCACGAGCGCAGCGGCGATCGTCCAAAAAAATCGATGCAGCCGCAGCGTCCCCGGTTGCACCTGAGTTCTATATGCCGCCGCCGTGGAGAGAGAGAGAGAGAGAGAGAGAGAGAGAGAGAGAGAGAGAGAGAGAGAGAGAGAGAGAGAGAGAGAGAGAGAGAGAAAGAGAAGAGGGGAAGAAAGCTCCGTCGCGTCCGTCTGCGTCCCCACTCTTCCACCTCTCGTAGTCGTGGGGCGAACGCGAGAGCAGAGAGAGCAGATGAGGAAGCCCGAAGAGCGGGAAGGAAAGGTAAGGGAGAGCGCGGAGCAGAGCAGAACAGGGAGAGAGAGAGAGAGAGAGAGAGTGAGTGAGGAAGGGGAGGGGGAGAGAGAAAAAGAGAGTCAGGCCAGGCGCGTGCGGTGGCCGCTGGCGGTGGGAGAGTTGATCTGAACCGAGCACAGCACAGAGCGCTAGTCACTCCTCTCTCTAGCTGTTGCCAGCAGTCGCAGCGGCGTCGCCGAGGTGTGCGTACACATATACCATCTACACCATTTTTTCCGCATTCGGACACATACATATACACATACCAGTCCGTTTTGGTTGCACAGCTACAACGTTCAAGTTCGCGGCGATCCGAGTGTGTGATCCACTGCAAGAAAGAGGAAAAATTGTGTGATTTATTGCGTGATGTGCGCGACCGACACGAAGAAGCTGAATGAGTCGATTAGCTTTTAAGCAGTACACGCCGCTGCCAACAGCAGCAGCTCTCGGCATGGACTTTTCTATCGCCAAAGGTGAGCAAAATAACGATAAACAACAGCATCTCTTATCTTTCGATTGTCACGTGAGACAAACTTACAATATTTATGCAACGAGAGGAAATGCGCCTTCATCATCGTTCGTGCGAGGACAATACGTTGCTCGATTTTTCAATGTCGCGAGCGAGATGACTGTGTCGACAGTCAGATTCCGTGCATTAAAAATAAGCTCTTCTCAAAACAACTCATACTCTGTGGTGATGCGGCAGCCGTGGTCTATGTATCCATGTTTTCGCCGCGAGCGTGATAATCGCGAATATCAAATTTTTCGCCGCACGAGAGAGAAAGAGAGGGAAAGATGGACTTTGATTCGCTTTTATTTCAACCGCACTTTGTTTTTTTTTCTCGTCCGTCGCGCGCTTCTCTCGGATTTTTAAACAGCATCTGACCTTCTTGAGCATTACAAACAGATGTGCATTCCTTTCATTTTTCGAAACGTGAAACAATATATCTTTTTCCTTGGAAATAGAAACGGAAGAAATCTAGCAAGGGCGTGGCAATATTGTAGCACACTACCAAAAAGCCACCCTCACGTCTCTCGCGTGCATCATCATCCCTTCTCGCAACGTCTCTCTTTCTCGAGCCCCACCCACGTCTTTTATCCTCTCTCCCTTCGCCGCGCCCCGAAAGTATTGGGAACACGACGAAGCTGTGCTTCGTTTACTCTCTCTCTTTCTCTCTCTTTTGAGATGAATGATTTATGTCGCACGCCTTGCGGAGATTTGCATTGCGGTCGAGATGTCAGGTGTCTCATCATGCGAAACTCGTTCGCGACACGCGCGCCCAAAACCAGATATCAAGTGCGAGTGAGAAGCTGGCCTTAATAGTGTCTTCCGAGAAATCCTGTCTGCCGTCGCTACCGGTCCTTCTCGCTCCGCGCGAGACACGCGCCTGTTTACAAACACGTATCACTGGCGCGGAGATTCTCTCAAAATGATGCGACGATGATGATTATCTCGCCGCTTACACCTGTGCTCGCGCGACTTCTTACCTGGCACAAGCGACGTACAAGCGTTTTCGCGAATTTTCGTGAGTTCACAGCGCGACCTACAAAATAGCGCGACAGCACACGCATCGCGACCTCGATATGCGCCGCCACCGTTTCTGCACTTATAAATGCTCGTCGTCATCGTCCAAGCTTCTTTTTTATCCCTTATGCGGAGTCGCGCGGTTGGGCCACGTAACCCTGTCGTATGCATTATGCTCTCTTCTTGCCACCCCCTCTCCCTCGCCGAGTATAAGCGACGCGCAAATGCTCTGACCTTTCCGCTATATCTTTTCGTCTTGTCTATCTGTCTCTTGGAAAAAAGAAAAAAGCTCTAGAGACTGCAACTTTTCATTCGATTGCTAAGCGTGAGAGTTATGTAGAGCCTTGCATATACACACACACACACACACACACACACACACGTATATATGTTACTCTTACTTTTAATGAGTTTGGCTTTTTTCCTGTTCTTTTTGTTTTAAAGGACATTTTGTAATTGGCATTTATTCTAAGGTGATGATGAAGAGGGAAAGATATATAGACGGGTGTCGATTGATTGTTTTTCGGAACTGCAAGAGCGACAGTTTGGAGTACGGATCAGCAAATGAACAAATTGTATTTTCAGATTTGCACATGCATACCATGTCATGAGGCTGTACAGACTGCACTGAAATAAAAAGTAAATAGGTCAGTGCTATGTAAGCTGCTCTTTAATGAATTGCCTTGTTGTTCTCCCACGAATCAATGTCAAGTTGAACGATGCCCAAGAGCGCCAGCGACATCAAACCTCGAACAACTTTGTCAGATTCGATATTCTCTTGAAGTCTCGATGAATCCGGTGAATTTCCGTTCCTTCATCTGTCATCTAGAAAGAGCAATAAGCCGCGATCGACACACCATTCTGCCAAACTTCTCACCACTATCACGTTCGTCACATCTACGCACACGGGGTGGGAAAGTCCAAGGTTGTCAGGGTTACGGAGTTCTGGAAACACACTAACACGCGCCATCTTACTCCCGGCGCTGCGTCCGAAAGCGCGGCGTGCGGGTGGTGTTTCCGCTCGAAGAAAAGGGGAGAGCAGGCGTAGCTGATTGTTCTTAGCGCGTTGCCAACGGCAACCAAAGTCCATACACAGCTTGTGCGTCCGACTGCCTTCCCCTCTTGCGCTCGCTCGTTTGCTCGCTGTCTCGGTTGTAATTACGATTTTTTTTTTGGAAACGTAATGACGGCTTTGCCTTACGTGTATGAGACTTCGTTCACTCTTTCTCTCGTTGGCTTGGAAATGCAGGGAATGATTAAATGGCGATTTCGTTCGAGCGTATGATGATCCGGTGTTTTTTTTGGGTGGATCGCATTGCGAGCGAATGAAAGTAACGATTTCGAGCGGAAATTCGCTTTTCCCTGAAAAACTCACACGAACAATTTTGCTCACGAACATATTGAAATCCCATCGCGCGCTCGCCGAGCTTGCCGAGAGAGTAGGAAGAGCGTCGAGCGCGTGCGCGCATCGGAAGCTGATTGGATGGTGGGGGCAGGGAGATCGTTCTCTCGGCCGACCAATCGCGGCGACGTCGGGGTTACGCCCCCGCTCTTTCATCCTACGCAGCATCCCGCCTTCTTTCGCTCGCCACCCTGGGGCGTTCGACGCGCGACAAACAACGACGACGGTAGTTTGGCGCGGCGACCGCACGGCCGCGATAACTTCATCGAGTGTCCATTATCGTAATCTCAGCCTTCCCCTCCTTCTTTCCTCCCTGCCGCCATCTGGCGCGGGAAAACTTGCTGCCCGGCAGAAGAGCAAACAAACTGAAAAACCCACAGCGACCGCAAAAACCGCGGCTGCGCTCGATTAAAAATGAGAGGTTGCAGGCCATCGAGGAATAATAATGTGTAATCATGCGATGGCTCAATTGCGATTCTCGTGTGTGCAGGAGTTTTGCGCGTACGGGGAGAGAACGCGCGCGTGTGCGCGGCAGGAGGAAGCGATCGATAATAGGGCGCGGCTGGAGTATCCCAAATTTCGATGGGGTTATTCCACCCTCGCTTTTGCTTTTTTTTTTCCTTTCTTCCGAAGATCGTTGGCACGTCAATGAAAGAGAAAGACGCGCGGCTCAGGTTTCGTCTGTGTATTTCGTTGCTATTGAAGGCTCGTTCGCTCGAACGATAATACACGAATATGGTTAATGTGTTCCAACGTGGCTATCGCCGCAGGAAAAGGCCGTGAGCCCTTACCGTCCTGCGAACGAAAAAGGAAAACAGCTTTGTCCGACGTCTCACCGTGGAATATCGACGAGCTCTCTTGAAAATAACAATGCCGAAGCCCTTCCGCGAACTCGAATATGGTGCGCGTCGGTCAGCGGAATTGAGCTCACGACACAGCACATCTCGCGGACAATGGAATCTGCGCGGTGCGACGCGGCTACGCGCCGTAGTTTCCCGGAAGGCTGGTTGGCTCGATCGATCGTCGTCTGCCGCTTATCGCTGGCGCGGCGGAATCGGCCGTGAACCGCCGCGAGTGCGCTGCGGTTCTCTCTCTCTCTCGCGTGCACGCGAAAGCCGCGAGGTCAGTGCGCACGCGCGTCCCTCCGCCGCAGGAGCAACAAACGTGGATGTTCGTTGTTCGTTTTCGGGAATATGGGTCAAGTTCGCGCGTGAAAAATCTGCCTCCGACTTGTCGCTCTCGAGGGCGCGATGCGAGAGGAACTCGAGTCTCACGCGCGCGAGAGGAGCAGCAGCCGGTAGCCGCAACATCCGGCTCGGATGCTGCTTCTCTCTCTCTCTCTCTCTCTCTCTCTGTCTCTGCCTCTACCTCTACCTCTACCTCTGGCTCTGGCTCTGGCTCTGGCTCTGGCTCTGCGGTTCCAAGCGTGGGATATAAACCTGTAAAAGCTCACCCACACGAGCGCGATTCGAAGAGACCTAACCCGTTTATTCGTTTGCTTGCTTGCAGTGACGGCCGAGACGACTGGTCCCGACGAGAGTCGAGCGGATGTTGCATCATCGTCGCCACTGGTAGGTTCTCTCAGTCTTCTGCGTCATACGTACGAAAGACCTTCGCAAGATGATAATTGTCGTTATGCTGGCTGTATTTTCCTTATTTTTTCTTTGTGTTGTTGCTGCTGTTGTTAAACGACGACAGGAGATCGAGATTGAAAGGCAAAAGCAATATTTCTTGGAAATTCAATCGCGCGACATCTCGAAGAGAGTCGTATTCACATTCGTGGAAGCGTTGTGTGTAAAGCTTTCTGTTGTGATTATAACGCGAGAGATAATTTTCTTTTCAATCTCCGATGTTATCGATCGAGTGATTTGTGCGATGTTTTGCAACAATTATCATCTCGGTTACAGAGTTTTCATCAATTCACGTTTATAAACAGAATGTTCGCTACTTTTTGTCAACATTTCATTCTCTTAATTTTATTTTACTTGTATACGTCCAATCGTCCTTTACACTGCATACTGAGTAGGTTTCCACCGAAACGCTCAACATGAAAATACATAAGTGTCCAGAAAGAATAGTGTGAAGTTATCATATTATGTATAATTAAATTGATTAATAGTAAATTTTGAAAATAAAAAAAATAAAAATCGAAAGTCACATTGCGCTAACGAACGTTTTGTAAGCTATTACTTAGTTATACACTGCATTGCGTATAGAAAATATTTTTACAGCACCGAATTTCAGAGCACTAACGCACGTCTTTCTCCCTCTCCTTTTGCCCATTTGTTCACAGTATCCTTACTCGTTCAAGGTCAGCCTGGACAAGCAACCACCTCAGCAGCAGCAGCAGCATACTTGTCCGGCTTGTCCAGCGATCTTCGGTAGTACTCGCGAGTTGACGACGCACTTGCGTGGCCACAACAGCGCGACGAGTAGCAGCAGCAACGCGGCGACAACCGACGAGGACGAATCCTATTCGTGCGGCGTCTGCCACAAAGTTCTGTCCTCCGCGTCGTCCCTCGATCGCCACATACTCGTGCACTCGGGCGAACGACCATTCAAGTGCAAATACTGCGACATGGCTTTCACCACCAACGGCAACATGAACCGACACCTACGCACGGCGCACGGTGGTCCGACAAGTTGCACCGACTCCGAAGCGAGCAGCGATTCCGAAAGACCGATGAAAGCCGAGTACAATAACAACGAAATTGCCAAGAGAACATCGCCGGAACTGAAGAGGAAACATCCCGACGACAGCGACGGCTCGAGGAGGCACAAAGTGCTGCTGAACAATTCACGAACGGAAATCGAAGCGACGACGAATCTCAGTTGCAACGTTTGCGGCAAACGCGACTTCGCCACGGACGCGCAGCTGGAGGCGCACGTGGAGCGCAATCATGCGAAAAGTCAGCGAAACAATTCCGTGGTGGGCTTCAACGACCTGACCTTCATCGACTTTTCGTCGGGCAAATTCCCGGCCATCGCGCGTGCCGTCTGCGAGCAATCGATTCACCGACCGGTCAGTGGCGAGACAACGAGGTACCAATGTTCCAAGTGCCTGCGTGGCTTCCCGTGTCGCTCGGCATTGGACGCGCACGAGATCGACTGCGGACAATTGCCATTGACCGAGCGCCGCGATCATTCTTCCCGCGACGACTTCTTCGCCGGCTTGGATTTGCAAAACAAAGCCGCGATGGTCGAGGCTAAAGAGGGCAAAGATCTGGCCGACATTCAGAGTATCATCTCGGTGACGTCGGGGCCGATTTTACAAAGCTTTTCGCGGTCGGATGCCAGCACACCGGACAACTGCAAGATCAAGCAACAGACGTTCGGCTCGTCGGGATCTTCGGGTACGCCTTCGTCGGAGTACGCACACGAGGAGGAAGCGCAAGACGCCTTCGCCGCCGAATTCCGCAAGATGAAGTTAAAGGGTGAATTCCCATGTCGATTGTGTTCAGCTGTATTCCCCAATTTGCGTGCGCTCAAAGGACACAATCGTCAGCACATGGACGTGAGGCCTGGTATGCCGTATCCATGCAACATGTGCCCCTACAGCAGTATGGATAAGGCCACATTGCAGAGGCATCTCAGATCGCACAACGGCGATCGTCCTTATGAGTGCTCGCTTTGTAATTATGCCTTCACTACCAAGGCTAACTGCGAGAGACATGTGAGAAATCGCCATGGTAAATTGTCGAGGGAGGAGATCAAGAGTGTACTCATTTATCATCCGAGTGAAGATTCGACGAATGACGGCAGCCTCGAGAGAAGTTCTACGTCTTCGGATGCGCGAAAGAGTTTGGTTTACCATGATGATCCACCGGCTTACGGCGAAATCCGCATCAAGGACGAGGCTAAATTGCGAACGCAGAGTAATATACCGGCACTGCATCCGATTGGTGAGAGTATGTTTCCACGACCGATACAACCTTTGGAATTAACTTATGGCAGTAGACTTGACGAGAAACCGATGGATGAAGAAGCCGACTCAAGATCATCGGATGGATGCAGCGTGAAGTTGGTCGATGAACCCAAGATTAACGATGAAGATGATGAACCAAAGAAATCCGAGATTTCTAATATAAATGGTGAAGATGCTCCGTTGGATTTGTCGATGGACGTCCTGGATCTCAGTAAGAAAGCAGCAGCCGCGGCTGCAGCCGCAGCAGCCAAGACGACCACCGAACAGCAGCCGAAAGACTTCTACAGCGCGACCAATCAACTGCTTCTCACGCAAGCGTTACTCAAGGCTAATGCACAACAGCCAAGTTCGCTAGAAAGTTACTACGCTTCGCAAGCACACATGCTTTATAGAAACTTCAGTCTACCGTTGCAGCCATATCTTTTTGGACCTCATCTATTCGGCCAAGATTTCATCAAACAAGATCGCTTGCAAAAAGAGCTCGTGCGTGGATTACAAACCAGCGGTGGTAGTTTAGTCGAACCTGGCTATCCGACTTACCCACAGCCACCGGTGAGGAATCCCGAGCAAAGCGATTTTACGCCGCTGAGCAAATTGCCAAGCAAAAGTCCAAGCGAGAAACAACCAGTCTCGCAGAATTCCTCGGTCAAGATGGTTATTAAGAATGGTGTCTTGATTCCGAAGCAAAAGCAACGGAGGTACAGAACTGAAAGGCCGTTCACTTGCGAATTCTGTACTGCGAGATTTACTCTAAGAAGTAATATGGAGAGACACGTGAAGCAACAACATCCACAACATTGGTCCCAAAGACCAAGAGGTGGACATTCGACGAGAGGCCGACCACCAGCGAATCCACCAACGTTAGTACATCATTGGAATCAAAACCAACAGTCATACTCTAGTTTGTTACCAACAGGCCAGAATCTAAGTCAAGATTACGGCAAGCACGCAATCTCGGATCAAGTGAAGTACGCTATCTTGGCGCAACAGTTGAAAGGTAACAAGGTTGAGGATAATAACGAGTCGGACGAGGACTTGGTTATCGATGAGGAAAAGCATGTTGCTGCCGAGGCTAAGGAGCCGTCGGAGAGAACGTTGAGTTTGTTGAGAGGCAAATTAGAGGCTAACATCGAGTCCAAGGCTGTTAACGATGAGGCGGTCAAAGATGAGGTGAAGAAAGAACAGTTGGACTGTTTTAATAAGGAAGATGAAGAGCCAGTGAAGATGGAAATATGTCCAGACTTCAAGGACGAACATCTGATGGGTGAAGATTTAGCAAGTGTATCCGAGATTGTCGACAATGCGAGTCAGAATTACTCGCAATTTCATCCACGCTACATGAGCGATGAGGAAGGCCTTGTCGCCTCGACGAGTGACTGCAATCAATCTGGTAGCGATGAAAAAAGTGACTCTGTGAATTCTGGTAATTCAGGACACTCGTCGACGACCTCGAAGAAAAAGAAGAAAATGAAGAAGAAAAAGAAGAAGAAGTCGGCTTATTCGATGGCACCAAATCGTGTGATCTGCCCTTACTGCGAGAGACCATTCCCTTGGACGTCGTCGCTAAGAAGACACATCCTCACGCACACCGGACAGAAGCCTTATCAATGTATGCATTGTTCGTTACTGTTCACCACTAAGAGTAACTGTGATCGTCATCTGCTAAGAAAACACAAGAACAAAATCAACAATATTAGGAGAACAAGGAGCACATCGTCGCCGGAAATCCAAGAACCACCGCCTCCACCACCACCAGTGAGCATCATCCCTGTACAGCAACATCTAGAGGTACAGCAACAAGAGCAACATCAACGGTTACAGCACGAGTTACAACAAAAACAACAAGAACAACAGCAGCAGCAGAATAACAGTAATAACCAATTTACGATCAGAAACGTGCCGGAAAGGCCATACAAGTGCAACCAGTGTCCAAGCTCAACTTTCTCAACGAAGAGCAACCTCAAGAAGCACCGCTCGACGAAGCACGGCCAATACGTCGTCATTAGCAAGTCCCGACCCGAATCGCCTGCATCAAGCGAACCCCAACTAAGCCCAGCACAAGACGAATGTCCGCAACAAGACTGCAGTCCATCGACGCATCACGATCAAGAAACCAAAAGTAATCATGATCAGAGTGGCTACGAGAGTCAATCATCCGGTGTATCTGAATCGACGCCCATGGATATTTCCAAGACATCGTCTAATGATGCTGCATGTAGGTCACGCAGAACGTCACCGATATCAGAATCGCCCCTGTCGGCAAATCCAATCAACGCACCAAATAACAATTCTGAGTCGCAGCCGTTCAAGTGTCATCTTTGCGACAGTGGTTTTGCAGAGAGACAAGATTGCCTCGAGCACATCAAGGACAATCATGAGCAGTCTTATGAGATGCTCGTTGCCAAAGGTGCTTTGGACATGGACATTGACAGTTTAGAAGAGCAGATGCCACCTGCACCACCACCACCACAACCTCAACCCAGCGATGGCGAAGAGAGACGCGGCAGATTTCCGGATTACAGCAACAGAAAGGTAAATGTCTTTGATTCTTTTAGAATGTTTTATTGGCAATTGTAACTTTTCTTTTATGAGTTTCATTAAATATTTGCCGAAAGCTTTGAAAAGGAAAAGTAAACACACAAAATGTTTCATTTGTCTAATCTCTCTCTCTCTCTCGCTCTCTTTCTCTTTCTCTCGCTCTCTCTCACCCTCTCGGCAAACAAACATAATCCCTCTAGCAAACACATGAACAATCGTCGTCTGATAACAGTGAAATGAATTTTTTGCAGGTCGTGTGCGCGTTCTGCATGCGTCGCTTCTGGTCGGCGGAAGATCTACGTCGTCACATGCGCACTCACACAGGAGAGCGCCCATTCTCATGTGACGTGTGTCGTCGTCGCTTCACCCTGAAGCATAGTATGCTGCGTCATCGTAAGAAACACGGCTGTGCGGATTCTAGTATGTACGTTGGTACAAGCGGCGACGAAGATAACAACACACCGCCGACATTGATGTCACAGCAGCAAGCAGCGCCACAAGCACCACTACAGGATCGTGCATCGCTTCCACAAGTTGCCAGTGTTGCGACTGGTGACGCAGCGCCTAGTCTAGCGATGAGGTTCAATTTGGGTAAATTGTCGGCTGGTATGTCACCGATACACGTGGATGCCAACGATAATACGGACAACACGGATTTGATCTCGAACCTGTTGGGTATCAGGGATAAAAGTATCATTGATAGAGCATTACAATCGTCGATCGACGATGCGGCAAAGCTCATTGGTATCAAAGGCAATCATGACTGAAGAGAACCGCGCATTGTACATTTGCCGTTAAGAGGGTTCGCGATAATTTTTTTCTATTCGTTTTTCTTTTCGATTAGTGATGATTATAGTACTTATATATCTCTCTGGCGCACTCTTTAAGTAGCTGCTATAACTTGGTGCACGTGCTGCTTGTTGGGCGAGCGATTTTTGTTATTGTCGCTCGGCTGACAAGACAGAAGTGCTGGTATACCTACTCCATATCTCGCGAGTAGAGTGAGTCTCTTCTCTCTTCATTCTTCATTCTTCATTCTTATTTCTTCTGTCTTCTGTTTTCTTTCTTTTATCTTCTTCTATCTTCTTTCTTCTTTCTTCTTTCTTCTTTCTTATTTTTTCTTTCTTTTTCTTACTCCCCCCCCCTCTATTTATCTATCTCTTTTTCCTTTTTTAATGTGAGTGTGTAAATAGCATGCAACTTTTTGTTCTCTCTCGTCAGGCACACACTTAAAAATACAAGACATTATGTGCTCCTAGTACTTAAGCTGTAATTATATATACAAGTAGAGCTGTTTTTCTGCGATATAAGCAGCGCCGTAAGATTTATTAGTTATGTAAGTAAAAAATACAAATAAACAAGAGGCAGCCCATGGGGCCTTATTAACATGTAGGTCGACGATGACGACGAGGTGACGATGAGCGTCGGTCCATAACCAAAGACAGGCAATCGAATGCCTGACACTTTTATTAATTGTATATCATTGTCATTTATATTCATTAATTATTATATATTTAATACTAATTAATTTTTTTTCTTTCTTTCAAATCAATTTCCGAGTATGAACAACGAATTGACGTTTCGCCATAAATTAAAGAATCTTAGACTAATTGTGTATAGATAGCGTGAAAATGAACTTATTTTCCTAAGTTTCTTTATTTATTATATAATTAAACGAAACTTGCGCGCGATATTTTTTTTTTGTTGATTTGCATCGGTATGCCGCAAGATGCGGAATTCGTGCTTTAGCAAGATAAAAAATGGATGTAAATCTGTTTTTTTTTCATATAGCGTTGTTTATTTTTTTTCGTGCGGCTTTCGATGCTTTACGTTTAAAACGAGTATACGAAATGTCGACTATAGATTAAAATGTGTAATGACAAGTCATCTTTTGAAAGATATATAATTTAAAAGAAAAAATGACATTCTTTAGGCAATTGCAGTTGTTTTTGTTTTTTTCTCTGAAAAATTAGTTTTGTTATAAATTTTTTTTTTCTTGAAATTGTAGTATGAATGTTGTAAGACTTATTTGGATAACAAGAGAATAGCGACAAGTATAAGAATTTTTGTATAAAGTGAATTCATTATTTTTATTCTACAATATTGTAACAGTAAGTCAAAAGCATTTTTCGTATGATTACTTATGTAGCTATTAAAAAAATTAATATCTAGAGTGAGAATGTTACCTAATTCATTTTCGAAAAAAAAAATTGTAAATGTTTCACTTAGAACAAGTGTACTTCCTCCTTTTTATAGACATGAGAATGGCAAACTTATAGCAATATAAAACAACAAAAAACATAAGAATTTTCGCATTTAATCAACAATAAATGATAATAAAAAAATAATTCATTGTCTAGAAGTGTATAAGTATTTATTGTGTATGTATAGTTCAAATTATTGATATGAAGTCACAAAAAAATTGATTTTCGTTTTTTTCCGTGACTTAACTCTGCAATTATGCCAAATAAAGGCCAGGTGTTCGATTTTTTAAATGAGAAAAAATCGAGCAGATAAGCTATGATAAATCTATATATTATATATATTTTAGATGAAGATGTTTAGCTGCGTGATATATTTGTCATTTTTCTCTTTTTCTTGAAGAAAATTGTACATTATATACTTAATGACGTACTTATAAAGTTTGTTAAAACTATGAAATTTGCACTTGAATTTAAAAAAAAATTGAAAAAAAGTATCTCCTATATTTAAAAAAATGATGTATTATTTTCTTTGCGCACGTTTTTGATTGTTTCTACTCTTCTTCTTCAAGTTTTTTTCCGTTCACAGAAAACTTATGTGAGATAAGCGTTTAAAAGAAACAAACTGATTGTGTATACTGGCGATTATCTGTACATGTATGACTTGTATTGACGATGGAAATACTTTGAAGTCACAAGTTTGAACTTAAAACCTATTAATATAAAAATACATGATGTATTATCTCTTACAAAATGAGTTTTCTTTGATGTTTTCATACGTAATACACCTCCTATTTTCATTGTTCTATTTACTTTTTTGACTAAGAAAAAAAATAAAAGACTGTAAAAGTAAATAATGGATTTCATATAGATTTTAAAAAAACTTAAAAAATTAAAAATGAAAAAATTATTGTAATAAAATCTTGCTGTGTATTTTATTCAAAGAAGCAATCTGACTGATCCGTAAGCAATGGGAAAATCGTCATTTAAGATGATTCTTAAAAACTCGATAATTTAAGGTTACAATAATACAATCTTTGCAATTAAGATTTTACCGAAGATATAATGTCTGGACTGCATACAAATTTCATGTCATTAGTCAAACCGTTTTCAGCGTTTCTAAAGAGACTCAAGCAATTCACCGAGCATGACTTGAAAAATTATGCTCTGGATGCAAACGCAAACATGCTCAGGCGATCTCTAAATCACTTCGTACGCTCTAACGATCCTGAAAATTCCGCGTTCAATTATAGAAGTAAGTTAGCTTTCTTATATGTCTCACAAGTTTTTTTAACGTCGCGTGTTTTTTTATTATTACCAGGATCGGATAAATCAGCCAGCTACGTAAACATTTACCGTCACCCGGATCTTATGGTGGTTAGTGAACTGATCGAGAATCGGTTTTATTTCGCGACCGTGTTACCGGGCAAATTCGTGCCGAAGGACGCTTCAAACATCTACTTTTTCAACACCGACGATGATTTAGTCTACGATAACTTTTACAACGATTTTGGGCCGCTTAGCATTGCATGTCTCTACAGGTACTTGTACTCTCATCTCGTCCCAATGAACACCATTTGAAAATTCACATTCGTTCAGGTATTGCCGGGGCGTCAACAAAATTTTGCGAGATTTCGAGGGCAAACTGCAGCAGATATGCCATTTTAGCCGCGCGAACCCAGACAAACGAGCGAACGCGGCCTTTCTGGCAACCTCGTACTCTGTTTTGTATTTGAAGCAGTCGCCGATCGAAGCTTTCGAGCTGATCGCGCCGAAGGATGCTCCACCATTGAAGCCTTTTCAAGACGCCTCCATCGGATCTTCCTGCTACAACATCAAACTGATCGGTGCGCACGACGCTGACGGCAATTCGAGGCGGATAAGCGCTGATTGGACGCTTCCTCGACATTGCAGATTGCTTGAAGGGCCTGAGCAAGGCAGCCTCGTTGGGCTTTGTCAACTTGGATGACTTCGACGTGAGCGAGTACGAGAATTACGAGCAGCTACGGAACGGCGACTTGAACTGGATCGTTCCGCAAAAGTTCCTTGCCTTCCTCGGACCGAGCACCGAGCGCGGAAGCAGCTCGCACTATCCCGAGAAGTACTTGAACTACTTCATGAAGAACGAGGTCGCGGCCGTGATAAGGCTCAATGGACGCACTTACGAGACGTTCAGGTTGCTGTTCCCACCTAAGGGACCTGCTACCTGCCGGTCGCCTGCTTCTCATTCTAATGGCAATTCCGATCGTAGATTTACCAACGCCGGGATACTGCATTACGACATGTTCTTCCCGGACGGTAGTGCTCCGCCCAAAAGAATCTTGAAGCAATTTCTGCAAGTGGCCGAGAGCACCAGGGGAGCGATAGCCGTGCACTGCAAGGTAATTCTACCCACTCGAGCAGTGCCAATTGTTCTCCGATCATTCCGGTGATCGCAACGAATTGAACGAGCACAGGCAGGTTTGGGAAGGACCGGCACGTTGATCGCGGCTTACATAATGAAACACTACAAAATGTCGGCGAAAGAGGCGATCGCCTGGTTGAGAATCTGCCGACCGGGTTCCGTCATTGGTTATCAGCAAACCTGGCTCGAAGAGATGGAGGACAGTCTCTGGCGCGACGGTCGACGGTTCAGGTTCGTTGATAGACATCTCAAAATCGCGCGAAACGCCAATGAATCAGCTTGCCGATTCGCTCTTTAAGACTACGACACTACGGGGACGAAAATTTGATTTTACATCACAAGCATGGAATATACTCGATAGAAGAGAAATCGGATCGGAAGCTTCGCTTTAGAGATTATCTCAGTAAGAGACATTTCAATAGAACTATCAGCGGTATTTGCATTCTCAACTATGCTCACTTGACAAATACATGCGAGCAATAACGGAAAGTCTTTTACTCGTTTGCGCTTCAGCAAAACTGCCGATGCTGAATGCAAACCAATGCTCGTCAGCTCGCGAGAATAACAAACTTTACAATACGAGCTCGACCAACAAGATATTTCAAAGTGATGACGGATCGGCTACTCAAGGGGATAAATTGAACGAGATCAAGATGAAAAGACGCCAGTCGAGTCCCAGTAGAAATTCCAATCGCAGAGGTGCTGCAGGATATTCCTATTTTTGCTGAAGAGTTTTCGATACTTTGCTGCCGAGGTTCTCTCGTTTTACGCGAATCGGTTTCGAAGTAAGCGTCGATCAAATTGCACGACTTTATTGGATCAATTCGAAGCAGCGCAGTCTTTGGCGACCATGTCCGAAAAACAAAATTTTTTTTAATCCATTGAGTAACGCAAATAAAATTCTTTTAGTACGTTAGGCAAAAGAAAACTTACACCAAAATATAACACGTTGTTTTAATACTGGCTGTTTTTTACTGTGAAGCGAAATTCGAAACGACCGAAAACTTTTTAGTGTAACAAAGCAGATTCTGATCGCGCGGCAGAAAAATATGACGCTGCACGACGAAATATTCAAAAGCACCGCTTTACCTTAGCCATATATCTATTACCAAATATATATGGAGCAACTTATATGATATATATATAAATATATCTAGACCGACTTACTGGCTCAAATAAGCACGAAAACTCAGTAGATAAGTCAGTTTACCTCTTGTCACGACATATTTTAAGTCTTGACACTTCACACTTTGACGTTGACGAATCTTGGACATCTTGATTGGTCTTTTGACTTTTGCTGTTTATAGAGGCGACATTGTTCCATGGGCGCTATAAATGTGGGAAAATTTAAAATCAATAATGAAATCACGAAAATGAATGAAATTTTTCATGTGAAAGCTTACATTTCTTAATATAGTAAATATGAAATAATTATTAAACAGAGTAATTATTATGTAAATAGGTCTAAATTAGTATTTATATTCCTAATACAACTGATTTGTAGAATTTAATATCACAATCGATTCCTAAATTGACTTGGTGAGTTACATTTAAATCTCTGTACAATTTTGAATCAGGTAAGTTTAATACACAACTTTCTTCTTCTTCGACTGACTTGATAGACAATGTCATAATTGATTAATCTGAAACATGGTAAATAATTTATATAGTATAGACACTGCTATTAATAATATCCATTTTTCTAAATAGCTTCTAACTAAATATGCTGTTTTACCAATTATTTTTGCTTTTATATTTTTTAATTTATGATTTGATTAATTTAACGTACAACTAATATAGTTCACATGAAGATCCATCATATAAAAAAATTAAGTAAAAATTATTTTGCGTCAGTCCTTTTTCTACATGACAAAATGATGGTTTAAATTTCGCGGAATGAACGGCACGCATGAGCGTCCAAGGAACAGTGTCTCCCTCAAACCACATTACAGTAATCACTAATCCGCGAAACGTGGAGACGCGAGCGGTAAGATATTGCGCTCATTCCTTATCTTTGTTCTAAATCAAAAACACTTGAAAACGATATTTGTTAATTTAATGTAAATACTAAAATGTAACTCTTTCGTACGTTTGTAAACGTTTCAAAATGAAGCGTTGAGTATTTTACAAATTAAGTATTAAACTTGCAGTGTATTGATCGATTAAACTAGCATGTGTTTACACTTTTATTGACAATTTGTTGATTTTGAAAGAGAAAGTTAGTTATTGAATTAACGATCCACAATTTACAACAATGTCGAATACCAAACCGGCAGAAGTCATCGATTTAGATTCCGACGATGACGTCCAAACTGTGCAGAAAGACAAGAAAAAAAGTTGTAATACTAACTGCATTAATTTCACATGTACCTCTGGTCAGGACATGAGGCCTGCACCATCCTTTGCTATTGCATTTTATGGAGTCAACACTACCAAAAAGAAGAAGAAACGTCATATCTGCAAGATTTGTTTTGATATCGCCTTAAATCATCAAGAAGTAGATTGTCAAGTTGATTTATTAGTAATGTTTTGAATTATGTTGAAACTAAATTTATTTAATTTTTATAGCAACTAGTAAATGCACTATTGGAGCACAAACCACTGCTACAATGTGATTTCCCAGATCATACAATGGAAGTTGAGATTTCTGATAGTGACGAATCTGACGATGGATCAAATATTAAAGGTATCTCAGACTTTTCAATGAATCAACCACCCATTAATAATACAAATATTTTTATTACAATTTTATTAGATATATACGTGACAGAAGATGTATTAGAAGACTTTTCTAAAAGAGTAGATCAAACATTGAAAGAAGTAATGAAAAAATATGACATCAATTATCAAATTGAAGAGGCAACGACAGCTCTTAAAAGTGAATGGGATGAAATTGATGGTAATAATTGAAATAATAGAACATTTTTTGAAATCTTTTGAATAACTGTGCCTACCTTTCTCAGAAAAAAATAAGGCTTTGGATAAAGACATTGCAGACACAATGACTAAGCTAGATCAACTGCGTGCATCATTGTATACTGAATTCAAACCAACTATTACCATGGAAGAAGAGTTAATAATTGATGATACAGTTTCAAATACCTCCAATTATCCTTTGGTGGCAACTAAGAAAGTCACTCAAGTTCGGGCACCAATTAAACAGCAACCACACGATAGTCAACCAGAGATTTTACAAGAAGTTGAAAGGGATAATCGTTTAATTCATGTTATGGACTTACCTCCTAGTGGTCTTTTAATTAAACCTGTACCAGAGATTGACGACTTTGTGTTCACTATAAAGCATCCATTATTTCCATGGGTTAAAGGAAAGGTAAATTAGAACTCATTTTATGTAAAACTCTAGATAAATTTAATTCCATTTAATTCAATTTTTATTTGCAGGTTGTATCAATTATTTCCAAAAATCCTATGCAGTACAAAGTCAAATTACTCCAAAAGAAATATGCTGGTCAAGTGAAAACACTATCTGGCAAACAAATGGCCTCTAACACTCCTAGTCCAGTTATTATCCCTGTTGGTACTCGAGTGGTAGCCATTTTCCAAGATCTCAACTCCAGTAACTACTACAGTGGAGTTATTGCTGAACCTCCAAAGATAGTCAATAAATTCAGGTACATTAACCTTGCCTTTAAAATTATATACCACAAACACATCCATTCATGTAAATTGTAAAAAATTGTTTTGTACAGATACTTAATTTTTTTTGATGACGGATATGCTCAGTATGTCAAACACAAAGACATATATTTAGTCTGCGATAGCTCTCCTCGCGTATGGGAAGATATACCTATGGAATCTCGTGATTTCGTCAAAAAGTACCTCGAATCTTATCCAGAGCGACCAATGGTTAAGTTACAACAAGGTCAAGTAGTGAAAACCGAATGGAATGGCAAATGGTGGATCGCGCGTGTACGTGAAGTCGATGCAAGTTTGGTACAAATGCACTTTGACGCGGATAACAGAACCGAATGGATCTATCGTGGATCTGCAAGATTGGGACCGTTGTACTTGGAATTAATGAAAGCTAATCTTAGACAACAGGGTTGTCACTCATCAATCAATACACCTAGACGAGCTGCTGTCAATAACGTTAGTCAATTTTATTTCTTATATTCGAATTCTATCTAGAAGGAATGTGTAAATTAATGTAATTTTGAAATGTTGAGCTTTCGACAGTACATTCAAGTTCAATAATTCTGGATAATTAGTGCTACATGACGATTTATCGTAAATTTCAGAAAAACGGACCTTATGTCGAATACACGTCGAATGCAACGGACGAGCGCGATGCTCTTATGTCCGACAAGAGCAAACAAGTTGCTACAGTCGAGGGTGCCCCAACTCAAGCTGCAGTTCCACAACAAAGCCGGGCTGTGGCCCGAAAAAGTACTGCGAAGAAACCAAGTCTTCCAGAATCTCCAGCTGCAACGCCTTACAATGCTAATATGGAGACAAAGTCTTCTCATAGTATTGTTGTGAGTTTTGTGTATTTGATACGACGTTCGCTAATACTGACATTAACTGTTACCCTTGCTGACTGCTCTACCTTTTGCTTTTTTATTTTTATTTTAATCTAACACGACTCACATATATTTAAAAACACGATTAATTTTGTTTGTGACTTTAACTGCCGACGATACATTAATTATTTCATGACTAAATAATTTCTTTTTTTTCAAAACATTTATTCTTTCAATCATTTCTCTTTTATTTGTAAATTTACTGAACTTATGACCGTTACGATTCTCTCTAGCAAACACGTACGATTAACAATCCTATGTTCAAACAGTATTACCAGACACAAAATAAGATACAAACGAAAAAGTTCGTACCACACCGTTGTGGATCTGATTGTGTCAAAAGTATCTCCTTCACGCCAGATGATCTACGCGGTTACTCGCCATTGTCTATTCCTCTGCTATGCGGTTGGAATCGACAACTATGCAAGTTCCCTAAGAACAAAAAGGTCATTCTTTATCAAGCTCCTTGCGGCGTTCGTCTTAGGAATATGGAAGAGCTTCATCAGTATCTGAGACTGACAAAGTGTCCGATGTCGGTGGATCTGTTCGAATTTGATTTCTGGGTGCATTGTTTGGCAGAATTTGTACTTGACAAGTGCTTTGTCAATATTAAGGTAAATTATTTTCGACAATTTTTTTTAACAATATCTCGTAAAAGAGCTAATAAATCGTTCGTTTGGCTAGGATTTAAGTTATGGCGTTGAAAACGTACCGATACCCTGTGTAAATGAGATTGATCACGCGTACCCAGACACTATCAAGTACACAACGCAACGTGAACCGTCAGAAGATGTGCACATGAATCTCGATCCGAACTTCTTGTGCAGCTGTGATTGCGAGGACGATTGCGCCGACAAGAACAAATGTCAATGCTGGCAACTCACCATCCAAGGTGCTACACTTGGTGGTCGTGTACCCAATGCTGCTGTCGGCTATGTGTATAAAAGGTTACCGGAGGCTGTTACTACTGGTATTTACGAGTGTAATTCTAGGTAACGAAAGAGATTGTATGCTTATCATATATTTTTAGCGAATAATCAAGATTGTATTTTTCGCGTATTTATTTTCAGATGCAAGTGTTCTGTGAAAACGTGCCTGAATCGAGTAGTTCAGCACCCACTTAATTTGAAACTTCAAGTGTTCAAAACTGCACCAAGAGGTTGGGGAATACGTTGCCTCAATGATATCCCACTAGGTTCCTTTATTTGCATTTATGCTGGACGTTTGCTCACGGAACAAGGAGCCAACGAAGGCGGCAAAAATTACGGAGACGAGTACTTGGCTGAACTCGACTACGTCGAAGTCGTCGAGGGTATTAAAGAAGGCTACGAGAGTGACGTGCTGGATCCCGAATTGGCTCTTGAAGATTCTGACTCTGAAAAAGAGAAGAACGAGAAAAAGGACGACGGATCAGATTTGCAAAAGGCTCCTTCTAATGACTCTGATGATGACTTTAGTATTGATAAAAAGCTGCAGAAAAATCTGAATATCGTCGACGAAGATGAAGATTCGAGGTCGTCTTCTATCAGGTTCTAAAATTTTTACGGTTCAAACAGATAAACGTTTTGTAAAAATTACTAAATGATATTAATTTTCCAAAATAGGAGCAGACTGAGAAAGAGAAAGAAAGCTGAAGATAATCTGACTTCTGACAAGTCAGAAGACGGCAGTGTGTCTAAGGATGGACAAGATAAAGCAGGTAGCGATGAGGAAGAAGCCGTTCGTGAACCGAGTAAATTTGATCTCGCAGTCGACACGACGAAAATTGACAAAGCACAGTTCAAATCAGTCAGAGACTTCTTCGGAGAAGACGAAGCTGTTTATATTATGGATGCTAAGACTACTGGAAATATTGGACGTTATCTTAATGTAAGTATAATAAAAATGTCTACATTTGATCGAGTTTTCAATCGTTTGTCTAATATATATTTTTCACATTAGCACTCTTGCGATCCAAACGTTTTTGTCCAGAACGTATTTGTTGATACCCACGATGTGCGCTTTCCGTGGGTCGCTTTCTTCGCTCTTAGTTACATCCGAGCTGGCCAAGAGCTAACTTGGAATTATAGTTACGATGTGGGAAGTATACCTGGTAAAGTTATTATTTGCAGATGTGGTGCCAGTAACTGCAGGGGACGTTTATTGTAAAGATCTCAACGTTTTATTATAAACAGTGTTAGTTTTACTTTCAAATTATTCTTTTTTAATACTGTACATAATTTGCATTGAAAATAAAAAGATCATTGGATAAATTGAACTCGAATTTTAAAGTTTACAAAAATTAGCAAATAATTCTTTATTTAGGCTCCTAACAAATAGGTTATCTTATAATTTTTATACTCTGTTATTATACAATTTTCCGCTTTTCCATTTTTTTTTTTTAAAGATCATTTTTTATTATAATTTAAAATTTAAGAAATATTAGAAATAATAAGGATATCGGGAGTTTATAACATTGAATTGTCTCACTTAAAACTTTGCAGGTGCTACTTGCACTCGAATTAATTGAACGCATCTTATCTTCTATAGAACTTAATCTAATTGCTAACGAAATGTGTAAAACAATATTAAAGGTATTGACTCTAGGTAGTTTCGCGAATACTTACTGCAAACTTTCATTGATATACACATTAAAAATATAAGTTTACAACAAGTAACATGTGAATTACAAAAAATATAGATTGGAAAAATGTCTTAGAAATTTTGACCAGTCTGTCATTCACGTATGGAAGAGTAAAAATGATGCTGGTTTTTTTTAAGACAAATGGAAAGTACAAATGCTTAATTCGTTAGTTCTGTTTCCTATATTAAATCACATACTACTTGTATTGTACTCAAAAACACGTATTTTTTTATAACTCTCGTTAATTTGACAACAAAAATTCGTTTCATTATCGAGTATTCCTTAAAATCTGAGGTATTACAAAATTGTTTAATATTGATCAGGGCTCGTCTTAAACAATTTTTTTTAAAATCACTGCTTACAATTATTAAAATCTGCTTCTATAGTACACTGAAGTAAAATTCTATTTTTCTTGATTTTTGTTTAAAATTGTATCTCACAATCATTAGCACACTACTCCCTACTATGTAAACTTGAAAGAAATCAGTGGTCTTAGCCATATAATGCAGTAATAATTAAGAATGAAGCAGTTGCAAGTATCCTATAAGGAACATGAATGTTCTTAAATAACAAAATCCACATGTCTCTCTGTTTTGTTTGCTTTGGTGCTAGTGAGTTTTGAGAAGTTCCTTAATTTCATCTTTTTCGGCGGCATCCAAGTAACTTGCACCATCTGGAGTTTTCCCATCTGTCTTCACTCCTTTCTCCAATAACAACTTGACGCAATTGGTGTGACCTTCCCATATTGCTGCTAACAGTACTGTTATTCCATGCTTGTCTGTAGCCTGCAATATGGATTATTCACAGAATATTGCAAAATATTCAGTTATGTTCCTTATATTATAACGTTCACAAAGTGATACATACATTGAGATCTGCACCTTTATCCATAAGGTACCTCAGTACTTCAGTTTGTCCATAATCAGCTGCATAATGCAGCGGTGTCCTGCCATCAATCATCTGATTGACATCAATATCCTGTAAATAATATAGGAACACCTATATCTGCTGGTTCAAATTCAATCTTAAACTGTAGGTTCAGTCATGATGCATTTAAAATCATTCTGCCTTTTACATCTTTTCAAAAATATTAGGAAAGATTGATATGGATGCTTTTCATAATTATAGAAAACCATAACACTAATATACATGGATAACTGGTGTTTCTTTGCAAATTTAAAAATAAACTTGTCCTTATTTACAATAACAGTAACAAGAGGAACACTATTCTATTGGTGACATTGAATTAAAAAAATATATAGCTATAACTAATCAGTAGTTTAAAAAATGTGGCCCACATAATTAACGGCGTTCAAGACTCAGAATGAATCAGAGGAAATGTAAATGAATCCTACCCTCCATTAATTTCATAAGTAATCAGATTACATGCTCCGTTTTCATTATACATCGTTACGTAAATATCGAAAACCATCGTTGTTGATGTAAATTAGAACAGTATTAAATTAAACGAAGCGAGCGTAAAAACTAACAATAGCTTATCGTTGCATAAAGAACCGTCAATTGGAAATTCGTTATAGTATAGAGGTTATAAATCGAGTTTACAAATGTTGCCAAAAGAAACTTACCTTATTTTCGATGTTATCGCGAACCTGATCGAGGTCGCCGTTTTTAATTCCCCACACGAGTTCGCTCATACTGTTCGTTGTATAATTGATGAAAAATTTGTTATTGTTTCACAGCCTTTGCTTACGAAAACCCGACGGAATCGACGCTACTCGGGACGCATAGGTATAGTCGCGGCGGCCACGGCTTCTCTGTTGTCTCGCATTCGCACCAGATTCGCACTTTGCCATCCTTCTCTAATTCTCCCCTCTCTGCAGTTCTTCATGCCGTGTTTGCGTGTGCAACCGTACCGTTATCGCGCTCGCTAATGTGTGCACGAGTCTTTAGGTATCGTCGAATCGATAATTATTTTGTTCGGACGTGAGGTGTGGGAGGCCGGGACTTTCGGGTTTTCCAGGGACGAACGGCTTGGAAGAGAAATTGTGAAGAAAGTAAGATGTTCCGACATCGGCTATTTATTTCCCATAACCATTACAAGCACTTGGAAGACACGGGATCGAAGCGCAACTGCTGGAAGGCGATTCTTCGGCAAAGAGAAGAATCGAACTTGGAGGCTCGCGGGTGGCGGGCTCAAGTGTGAATCGGCGCACGGAAGAGCGGCTCACCCGCCGACGGTGGGGTACTTGTCGGCGTGCTCGCGCAGGTGGCGGTCGAGCTTGGCCATCTGGCTGGCGAGGTGCGCGGGCATCCGGGCGTAGACGTCGGCGAAGAGCTCGCGCCAGTGGGGCTTCTCGCGCCTCTCCGCCTCGGCCACGGCCGCGACGACGGCGCGCTTGCTCGCCTCGGCCAGGCGGCGCTGGCGCTGCTCGTCCCAGAGCCCGCGGCCGGCCAGGTAGGCGCTCAGCCTGGCGATGGGCGCGAGCTCGCGGCGGCGCTGGACCTCGCGCTCGGGCCGGTAGGCGCTGCTGTCGTCCGAGGTGCTGTGGTGGCCGAGCCGGTAGGTCATGGCCTCGAGGAGCACGGGCCGCTGGCTGCTCAGCGCGAACTCGCGAGCGAAGCCGGTGGCGTTGTAGACGGCGAGCAGGTCGTTGCCGTCGACGCGCAGCGTCGGGATGCCGTAGGCGGGCCCCTTGGCCGCGACGCCGTCGCCCGCGTACTGCTGGCCGCTGGGCGTGGAGATGGCGTAGCCGTTGTTGCGGCAGAAGAAGAGCACCGGGCAGCGCAGCGTGGCGGCGAAGCTGAGCGCCGCGTGCGCGTCGCCCTCGCTGGCCGCGCCCTCGCCGAAGTAGCAGGCGACCAGGCGGCGCCGCTCGCCGCGCAGCCTCAGCGCGTAGGCGGCGCCGGCGGCCTGCGGCAGCTGCGTGCCCAGCGGCGACGAGATGGTGAGGAAGTTGAGCCGTCGCGAGCCGTAGTGCACCGGCATCTGGCGGCCCTTGTTCGGGTCGGCCGCGTTACCGTAGCACTGGTCCACGAAGTCCTGGTAGTCGTAGCCGCGCCACATCAGCACGCCGCTCTCGCGGTACTGCGCGTACACCGGGTCCTCGTCCGCGAGCGCCGCCGCCGAGCCTATCTGGCACGCCTCCTCGCCGTAGTTGGTCATGTAGAACGAGATGCGGCCCTGGCGCTGCGACTCGTACAGCACCGCGTCCATCACGTTCAGCTTCACCATGCTCTCGTACATCTTCACCAGCTGCTCGTCGCCGATCCGGCAGTCCTGCGCCTCGGTGTTGCTATCGTCGAGCACCCGATAGGTGGGGATCGTCCGCGGGAACGCGTCGTTCGCGAAGCGCAGCTCCTTCGTGTAGACCAGCGTCGGCTCGCTGGCGGCCGTTTGGCAGTTGCGCCCGGCCGACCGGAGCGGCAGCCTGAGGATCGCTCGGAGCCCGTTCATCCTGCCGCCCAGTGTCCTGACCCTCGCTTCTCTTGGCTCTCGGCGAATCACCTACCAGTCGCCTTCATCTGATGGCCGAACGTGCCGTGCGAGTCTTTCTCGATGACGCTCTCGTTGGAATTGGACGTCGATTCGCGTGGATTTCGCCCGATTCGATCGGGAATGCAGCGAAGCCAGGTGGCTTCGGAATCAAAGTGATTTTGAAAAATACACGAGTGCAAGCGAACCGATGAAGAAGGAAAAAAAAAGAAAGAAATTTACGCGCAGCGAGCGCGGCGCGCACGTACACGCGTGGCCCAACGGAGAGCGAAGCGCTGGAAAATCGACGACTCACCGCTCGCGCCACATCCCAGCTGTTCTCGAGACTCTCAAGTCGACGGGATCTTTGGGCGATCGTCCGAAGGCAGCAGTGCTCGACGGCAGCCTTCTCGAAGGAGAGCGCGCTTCGGCAGGGCTTCGGCACGTACGGGTCGTTGCTGCGACTCCGCGTGGGTCGGACGACGAGTTGTACGACGTCAGCGAGCGATCGCGCGATACGAGGAGAGCGAGCGAGCGAGCGCGCGCGCGCGTGCCGGCCTATCGGCTCGGGCGAAGCGCACACACACATATATGGGCGACGTGAGCGCTCCGCGCGTGTCTCGCCGTCCGCGCGCAGCGGCAAAATTCGATCTCGTGGCTGGCCGAATGGGAATCGGTCGCGGCGCTGAACAGGCTCGGATCGTTCGTACGAGCTTTGGTCATTTATCGATTTTCGACAGATAGACGAACTGAGTTTACCGCGCGTTCCGGCTTATCGAGTCGGACTCAAGACTATTCCAACCACAATCTTGGTCGGTCTTTCACTTTGACTCGTAGTGGCGGTGACGAAAGTGCCGCCGGAAATGACAACGACCGCGGTGGCACTTGTCGACCTCGCGCCGACAATCGGACGGACGATCCAAAGTTCCATGGAATCCGGACTGGGTGCTCCGGAACTACCGAGAGCTTTTGCCATTCCAAGCGAAAGGATCACGTTGACGTCGTCTTGAATCGTCACGACGCTACGAAGAGTCATCCTTGCGCGTGGGCAAGGGGTTCAATGGGATCCGAGAATCGGGCATATCGACGTGTTCCGTCTTCGAGCAAATTCATCCGCGTAACTTTGGCGCACGGTTTGTCCGCGATCACTGCACTCACGCAAGAGAAAAATGCGAATCGGTCGATGTCATTGATTTTATTATCTACCGGATGTACGTTATGTATTTTCGAACGCTCCGTTGTATTTACGCCACTCGTATTAAAAAGAAAGAAAAAAAATTACACATTTTATTTGACAAGTGCATGTGCTATGCAAGCGCGTACGCGAAATATTTGAGGCGCGTGACATATTTTTCGCGCTATGTAGAGTTCCAAGCGCATCGATATCGCGAGCTGTTGTTGAATGAAAAAGATAATTAACGAAATGTTAAATCAATGTATCGCAGTTTTGATTTCATCTTTATAGATTGACTTTGGGGTACAATGAGCTTTCGATAAAAATTCAACAAAATGGTTTACATATAGATCGCACCTACTAAAGCAGGATACGGAGATGGTAGAGGTAAGCACACAATGACAAGTCGCTGATTTGGATAAAATTAAATACTGATATTTTTTTTAATAGAATCACTTAAAAATTACAATCACACATATATTTTTCTGTATGCATCTTGGCGTCGGCTATATACGTATAAAAATCTCGGTTACGTAACGCGGAAGAACAAAAACCATGACGATTCTGTGTTACACGTGTATAAGTGGTACGTGACGCACCGCAAGCGTTTCGCGTCCGTTTGCCTTTTCACTTCTGTCGCGCACGTAGCGGTCGCGCGACGATCGCCGTACGCTCGGCTCTCATTATCATACTCGTTTCGTTTGCCTCTCACGCGGCGACGAAAGAAAAAAAGGAGGAAGAGGGTCTCGGGTTAAGTGAAATGATCGTAGAAAGAAAGAAGAAGAAAAAAAAACAAACAAACAAGTCGAACTGTCCACGATCGTCAGCGTGGATTCGCGCAAGCTAAGCGGCCTTGCCGGCGACCTTGGCGATGGCCTCGGCCTCCTCGGCGCTCGGTGGCGCGAGAGTCGGGATCTCGGGGTACTCCAGCTTGGCGCCGTCCTGGCACTCGAAGATCGGGCAGCACTCGGGGAAGGCGGCCTCCTTCTTGGTCTTGTCGCTGAGCTTGCACTTGTCGTTGGCCTTGGGCAGCGGGCCGCAGTCCTCGACGAGCTCGAACAGGCGTCCGCTGTTGTCGTCGGCCGGCACGCAGGTCGACCGCCCGCAGAACGGCGTCAGCTCCCAGGACTGCTTGGGCTCGATCGTCGCGCACTTGGTCGAGGCGAAGCACATGCCCGGGAAGTCTGCGAACAAACGCGCGCGATTTGCGATTAACGTTTTTTCTCTCGTTCTCTCGGCGAAAAGATAACGAAGAAGAAGGAGAAGGAAACAACCGGATAGCGCGTAAAGGTAAAAGAAGGATTGTCGGCGAGGCGCTAATTAGGTTGAGCGGCGGCGGCGTGTCGCGATCATCGGCGCGCCCGGCTCCGAGGATGCTGATCGTTGCGCAACGGGTGCGCGCGCGTGCGCGCTACGCCGGGCGACATTGTATAACGGCCCTTCGCGAAAGATACGCGTATATAGATGTGCGCATGCCGTCAAGGCGAACGACGCGCGCTACACTTTCACCGTCGCCGCGCGACGGATTGCACGCTCGTCTCGTTCGTTCGTCTTCGACGCGAAGACTCGGCGACATCGGCATTCACGATCGCGTCCGCAGGCGTACCGGTACATCCCGAGGCAGGGCAGGGGGGTCGTCAACCGTTATCGCGAGAGTCGATCGACGGGCGGCGGGCCACTTGCGCGCCTCGTACTCCGTTCTCCCTTTTCGTCTCGTCAACCGTGGTAACGTACTTTACGAAATGCGTTTGCGCCAGGTTAACCTTCCTTTTTTTCCTCTCGATTTCTCACTTCGCCGAGGCGTCGCGTCGGAATTTGCTTTTCTAAGAACACGAAGCGAGCTCCTCCGCGTTCGCCGAGTTATTGGGCAAGCCGTCGTCGACGCGCTTACGAGCAGATCACCAAACCGTCGATGCCGGGAGACCGATTTTTAGAAAACTTCGGGAGAATACTAATTGCGAAAGACAAATAGACGCGTACGTTTGGCTTTCGACTCGAAGGCCTCGTATCTAATATATTAACAAGCAAGTCGCGGTTTAAACACAAATAGCTCTTCGAGTCACGTGGATCTGTTGCAATGGGAGCCTCACTAATAGTGGCCTGAGATCACAATTCTCCTTTTGAAAAAAGAGCAACAGTCGAACCGTTCGAAAGCTATTCTATTTAAAACTTTTCCAATAAATGATAGTAAACTTCTGTCGTCGAAACAATGGCTTAATGTCCCGTGAACTTTCGTTTCAACCCATCCTAACTTCTGAACGATTTACTTACAAGTTGACTTTTCAACATATTGCTGGAAAAAATAAACCACTGACAAAAATCTTTAAACACCAGCGCCTTCATTTTTTATCGCCAATATGTTTCCCAAAGTGTCAACAAAAGCGGTATCGTGCATCTCGTTGTTATAGCAATAGCTTTCAACGTATTCTGATCGTCGATAACAACTTTCCACGCCGGCTTCGAAAAAGGTAAAAACAAAAAAAAATGCACGACAATCGCAGATGAAAATCCCGATGCGAGCGAGCCATCGTCAATCGGAAACTTTCATCGCTTTCGCGAAAGGCCCGATTGTCGCGAGAAGATATATATGTGTAACAGTCGGAAAAAAAAATAAATAAATAAATGCGAAAAACTTTCACCGCGTCGCGCGCCAAAAAGACTCGACGCGCTTTTCCTGCGCGACCTTTCGCCTGAAACGCATAAAAAAAAAAACAAAAGCAGAACGGAAGCGAAGACGAGCTCTCGAGCGTATCCTTGAGACGCATATGCAGAGACTTCAACGCAGGGCCCCCCGCGTGTTCATTGTAAAGCGCGAGGAGAAGCTTAGCCGGGTTAATTGCAGCATTGTCATCGGGACTCCGCGCGAGGGGAAAGAAGGATAAGGCCGCGCGCGCGCTTGCGATGATTAATCTCTCGCTTCGTTTTTCTTTTCGAGCGGAAAAAACAAAATAAAGCCGCGCGTCTAGATATCTAGATCGGCGCGCGGCAAGTAGGCCAGGGCGAGGAGTCCGCGCGAGGCAGCAGCAGTGACTAAGGATGCACGCGCGCGGAACGCCTGTTAGGACTTTTGATTGCGCCCTTGTCCCCCCTAGGCGCGTGCCGCTGACCGTCTTGGCTCGATTGCTCGCGCGAGAGGTGACGCGCGCGCTCGATTGCCGAATAACCGTCGTCGACTCCAATGCGAGCTCCCCGCTGGACGAACCAACGCGGGAGCCAAACGCGTTCACTTCGTCCGCGGGAATCTAACGGGCACGGCAATGGCGCTCGAGTGCATGTATGGAATAATTTTGAAACGAGAAACCGGAGGACGCGTCTCGTCGTCGCCGACGGAATCGTTACAACGGGGTTAGCAATTGCATCCGTCCGCGAGCGCTGACGCGAATTTTGCCGAGGATTGCCTGGCACCGCTCTGAGATAATTCGAGCGCACAACGAAGCTCGTCGTCGCTAAGCCGTCGATCTATCGTACGATGTCGATCGACCGTATATGCGCGCAACGTTCGCGCCGCTTCAAAGATGTTGCAATCGTCGTCGCCCGCGCGTACGTGACTGTTATTGTTAATAATCAATGCCGACGCGAACGGGCGTTATGAAAGTTTAATTATGTAAGCCTCGACAATGGACAATCTGAAAAGATAACCAAGTCGCTCGACGTTCCCGACGTTGCGCCAATGCGTACCGCTTTGAATTGTGCAGGGGGGGGGGGGGGGTACTAACGATCGCAAAATCTTTCAAATCTATCCGCATGTGGGCTCGTGTTTTTTTCCCCCCATATCGTTCCCCACTCGGCTGGTTTATTGAGAAACGCGATGAAAAGTAACGCGCGGCAATTCACAATGTACTATAACGATGCGCATAAATCAGGCATCGAAGACAGAGAGATCGCTACGGTCTCGCGATTGGCCGTTCTGCATGGTTCTTTACGCTCAAGGTGAACCCCTATCTCGTCCGGCGCTGATCGGTCGGGGCGCGACGGGCTCGCTTCCGATGTTGGAGCCGACCAGCAGCTGTGACGTGCCGCGTTTTCGGGCGCTGACACGCGTCGCGTCAGCGGAATCGTCGTGGCCGGTGGCTTCTTTTTCTTTCTTTTCTTTGCCCGCGATAGCCGCGACGAGCGGCGCGAGAGAGGCAGGTTGAGCGGCGGCGCGCATCGACGGCTTCCTGCTCGCGGACGACTTGCGCCGCCTTGAGCGTCGGGCGAAAGCGGCCTGTTTTTGTCGTTCGTTCGTTTCGTAGCTCGCGGAAACCTGCCGCTCGCCGCGTTTACCAGTTCCGCGAGCGCGTCGCGGAATCCATGCTCCCCCTCGGGCTGGACGGAAGCGCGGCGCGGGTGTGCGTCCGCCGGCCGGTGCGCGAGAGGAGGCACGGGCTGGAGTCGGATCGAGAGCCGGCGCGCTCGGAGGGTGGCGATACGCTTGCCCGACGAAACGAGATAAGCTTCCCTTACCCCTGAGAACGTCGGCGGGGATGAGCCTGCGGAAGGTCTTCGGGCGCTCCTCCGCCTTCTCGTCGGCGCCGAGGACGGCCACGACGGCGAACAACAGCAGTGCCACGCTGAGCTTCATCTTCGCTTCGAGCCCGGACAGAGCGAGAGAGAGAGATGGAGAGAGAGTGAGATACAGGGACGCGCGTGTGCGGACTGCCTTCGGGAACACGGTCGATTCGTGGACTGGCTGGGACCGCGCGCGAGCGCCCGGTTTTATAGGCGCGGCCCGAGGCGCTCGCCCCACCTACCTCATCGGCTCCTTTGTCGCACGCGATCGCCGTACGATACTGCCCCCGTCGCCGCTTCACGTTTACTGACCCCGAATCGGGCTCGCGGCTCTCGTCGCGTGCACGCGCGCCTCGCCCCGCGCTCCGCCACCCTCGCGGCCACTCGCCGACGTAGGATCCCCCCCCCCCCCCCCCCCCCCCCGCCCGCCGTCTAAACGGGATTTCGCCGATCAGCGGGCAATCGTCGCGCTCGCCCGCGCGGAATCGCCGACATCCTCGGGTGGCCAAGTGTTATACGGGGAAACGAGGACCGCGAAAGGCGAGCGCGCCCGAGCGCGACGCGCCACCCAGCCGAGTCGCGTGTCCTTGCTCGTCCTTCCGCGAGGAGCGCGAGCGCGTCGCCCCGTTGCCCCAGGGCCGACGAAGGACGCGGCGCCCGCGCGCTCGCCCGCGACACTTGCCTCGCGAAGCCGAGTGCCACTCGTAACGCGAGAGAAATAAATCTGTCTTTTGTGTTTTCCTTTTTTTCCATCTTTCGCGCACTGGCGTTTCTGATGGATTTACCGCGGATAATTAGATGGGACAGCTACTCATGTTTTACGTGCTGCGCGAACGCAAAATACGGAGAGAGAGACAGAGACAGGATGGTTATTACGATTTATTGCCCACGATTCGTTTATACCGTGCGTGGGTATATCATTTTAATTTATTGATCTACGGTGCCTCGTTGGAAACGGTAGGATAACTTTCTGAAAGTCGAATGTCGAAGGAATTCGCTGCGTCCAGAGGGTCTTTCCCGGGGTCGAGGGCTGTCATTTTGCGGTTTCGCCGGTCTTGCGCAATCGATACTAATCGATTCGAGCGCGTAGGGGACTGCGTCGGTTACGCATTCGTTCGTAGTACGTCAAGGGAGAGACGAACCTTGGCAACGAATGATAAAGCGAGAGAAAAAGGAAAAAAAAACGACTCGCGCGTCGCTTCTTCCCGTGGCGTGGACACGCGCGCGCGAAATTAATGCGAAGCGAGCTGCCGCCTCGACGGAACCGGGCGTACACGCGCGATCGACGAACATTCGAGAAGGCGCCTAACGGGAGGGAGGGGGAGGGGCGACCACTCGCCTTCATTCTCTCCAGTTTTGTGTTTATACGCGCACCCGTTCCCCCCCGCGCCGTGTGTCGCGGAACTGGCCGAGCACGTGGTAGTTCGACCTCGCGTCGCCGCGCGCTGGTTTTTCAAGAAGGCTTTTCGCCGACCAATCGGTCGGCGAAGGTCGGCCTCCGAAATACCCGATAGACCGATCCACGGATCGGCCGCTCGATCCCTAAAGATCGATTGCTCAACCGCCGCCGGGGCCCAGTCGACCTTTTATTTTTCGTCCGCGCGCAAACGCGCGAGACACATAACTTGGCGCGCCTAATGCGACGGCTCGCCTTGCTCGCCTTTCCAGAACAGATGCAGCGTGACCGCCTATATAGCAGCACTTACCGAGCTGCAATTCAACGACTGATACTCGCGGAGAGATGTCGCTCGATCGTGCGACGGTGAGAAAAAAAAATCCGGCCTCGCCGTATTAAATCGCTCGATTGTAATACGCGGCGAGCGGCGCATTAGCATAAAAGAAAAAAATAATCGAAGAAAAAAAAGCGACGAGCGCGCGGCGGTGTGATCTGGAACGACAGCGAGCGAGCGCGCGCGTATCCATCTCGCCCACGTTCGGCTTCGTTACAGCTCCCGTGCGTCCAACCGTGCATCGCGCGCGCGCGCACGGCCTTTTTTTTCTTCGTGTTTTCGATCTCGCGCGAGTGAAAGCCGCGCGGCGACACTTCTTTCTTTCTCTCTCTCTCTCTTACCGGGCCGCTTTTACGAGACGAGCTCTTTGTGCGTCGAGCGCCCGGGCTCTCGAGGCTATTGTGCAACTGTGCTTCGCTTGTTCTTTCTTTTTCGTTTTTTCGTAGCTGCCCGAGATGCTGGGACTTGCGCCGGTCTCGTAGTGGGCTTTCGAGTGTCGCGAGGTCGGTTTCTTATCACTTATCGGCTTCACTCGCGCGTCACCTTTCGTAAATCGAGATTTTTAGTCTTTCGCCTACCGGTTCCCTTTATCAAATGTACGAATTGGCTTGCTTTTGTATGTCGCGTGAGTTGTGGCTTTGATCTTTTCATCGATTCAGAACAGTGCTTTTCATATACGATTGTTTCGAATGATAGCGTAAATTTGATATTGATCTGTCGATAAGAGGTGTTTGAAAATGGCATCGATGTTCGAACACACCGATAATTTTAAGTAAATAAAAAATAACATTACGAGCGACTTTGTAATTGAAAGCAATGCGTTTGCAATTTAATGCCTTTCGTGAAATGCATTGCTTTGCTATTTTGCATCATGGAGTATACGCTAATAAAATATTTCGTTCGTCCACTATCACCGATAACAAACAGATCGCCCAATACCGCCCTTTAACGTTTAACAAATATATCTCTAATTTTCAATGCCCTCCGCATAACCACAAAGACTTGGACGCGCGTGTATAAATTAAGCAAAATTTAAGCATGTTAGCTTATCCTCCTCAAAGACGGTGTATTCATGGCCAACACGGTAATAAGTTCTTTTTCTACGAATGTTTGTCAAGTGCGCGAAAACGTGTATTCAAGAAACCACTTTCACTGTCGCGGGCTTCCAAGAATTATGTGGTCGTCTTCCTCTCCGCGCGTGTTATTTTGTAACTATGTTTTATGCCAGTATCTTTGTAGCTTTTATCCTCGATCGAATACCAGGAACTATGGAAATACTTGCTATTTGGAAATGACATGAAACAACGTAATCAATAATTCGTTACGGTAATTAAGAATGTAATCGAAATTGCTATGCTAAATATTATAAAATATTTTTTATTATCATGTATGCAAGATCGATCGATATAATTTATGTAAATTTTTATTAAGCATCAGTACATCGGCTCGGAATAACTTATAGATTATCTTGCAATTGGAAATTTCGAGAAATAAATACTTATAATTTCTGTTGAAATTCAATTTTACTTTTATTTTTCAATTTATAATTGTAGAATGTATTTTAGCATTTTAATATTACAAATATGAGCCTATGTATGTTTCTGTAATTTCAATTACTATTAGACAAAAGTATTTATCAATTTCTGGATACACTTAAAATTGCTATTTATTTACTGTCTACTCATGCACGATCATTATAGCAGACTACAATTTTCAATTTCACGTGCGGAGTGCAGCTGTCACCTAACCTACAACGCAATAAATTTTGCGTTGAATGAATATATATTTGCGTTTCGCATATCGCACGATATTAGACTATAAAACCTTCTAGTCGTGGTGCGATTGTGAAATGGTTTACCGACGCAAAAAGCACCACAAAGAAAATTTGCACCTGAAAAAAAGTCATCGAACAAAAAGGAGAACGAAAGATCTTGACGAGGTCAGATAATTTTCTAACCTACGATATTTTCGTAGCCTCGTGGTTGTATTGTTATATTGCGTCAACGATTATTTGGGTGTTCCTTTGTTATAGATCGATGAAGATTTGAAAGAAGAGAATGCTAAAAAATTGATTAATCAGGAACTTGACTTTGACAAGCCAGGTGCTGCACAAAACTATTGCATTCATTGCGCGTGAGTTTAATAATTTTCGATTATAGTAAACAAAACGTAGCTATCACTTGATACTTTTACACTTTTTTATTACTACTTTGCAGACGATATTTTGTTAACGAAAGAGCTTTACAAGATCATTTTACAACAAAAGTTCATAAAAGACGATTGAAAGCACTGGAGTTGGAACCATACACAATTGAAGAATCAGAAAGAGCAGCAGGAAAAGGAAATTTCATATTTGCTAAAAAGCGTAAAATAGAAACAATAGTAAGTGAGAATGACATAAATGAGGATGCTAAAATTATGAAAGTTGATGAGGATTAAAAGTTGTAAGTTGTTGATATTATTGATTATTGAAATAAAAGTACAAAATGACAAGTTTTGTAAGACATTTTTACACTAAACAAACTACAATTTTGAAACTACTGAAATCTAGTTTCTTACAAGAAATATCTATTAGTTCAAGATCATATACATCTGCCTTGTATGTTCCTGGTAAATTAGCTTACAAGTCATTTGCATTTTTGTCACCAGACCTAGATTTCGCTCATCGTTTTGATGACTTACAAAAATTACAAAAAGAACTCAATTCCAGAGGTTTAGATATTGATACTAAAGCTTTAAAAGATACTTGGGATTATTATCAATATGTATTGTCCAATAAAAGCATTTTAGAGGAGAAACTAAATAAACTTAGTAGTCAAATCAAAAATATCCAAATGAAAGGTAATTTAACTCCTGAATGTGAAAAGGAAATACAAGTTTTAATAATGCAGTGTAAAATGATTAAACAAAACTTAAAAACGATAAAGGAAGCTAACTGGGTACTCGAAGAAACTTTTGTACCTCAACTTTTAAAATTACCAAATGAAATCAATGAGTGTACACCACTGGATGCTCCTGTAGTATTAAAAAGTGTGGGTGAAAAGCCTAATATTCCTGACCATAAAAAGAAAAATCACTTAGAAATTGGCAAAAGTTTGAATCTACTGGATTACAGGAATCCAATTCAATGTTATTTATGCAATGATGCAGTGTCTTTTGAACTTGGCATCATCAGGTACGCATGTAAGACAATGAGTGAAGGTGGAGTGATACAAGTTGCAGGTCCTGACTTCAGTCGTAGCCTTGTTGTAGAAGGCTGTGGTCTAGACCATGAAAATCCAACAGATACATTTATTTTGCAAAGTGCAGATGACACTGAGAAAGATCATGTATTAAATAGATTACATTTAGTAGGTGGTGCCAGTCTTCCTGCTCTACTTGCAATTTTCACAAAACAGGTTGTCAAAACAAAATTTTTACCTATCAAAATTTTCACCAGTGGAAGGCAATACATACCGTTCCCTAATACTCCAGCTAACTATGGATTATTTGCAGTATGTCAAGCATCAGCAGTGCAAGCTTTGACATTACTAAAAGACAATGACAGTGAAGGCTACAAAAATGAATTTCAAAATTTAGTAGATTTGACCTCCAGAATATATGATACCATTGGCTGTCACTATCGTTTAGTACTCAGATCTGCTAAAGAACTAAATCTATCAGACGGCATGAGGGTATCTTTCGAGATGTGGTCGGCATATTCAAACCAGTATATAGAAGTAGGAAACGTCTCTGCGTGCGGAGACTACTTCAGCAAGAGATTATTAATTGGATCTCAATCATCGAACAGATGCAAATACACATCTGTGATCACTGGAACCTTAATATCAGTACCAAAGCTGTTAGGCTGTCTACTCGAGCAGAACCCAGAAAAATTTGTCCTTCCTGATAAACTAAAAGATTTTGCTATCTGAACATTATAAAGTGCATCGACACGAATGTAAATATATTTTTGTTTGTTACAAATAAATATTAATTGCCATCTCAAGCTCGTCTGTTGTTAAAATTATAATCCTGGCGTTGATTATTCATAAATCAATTAGCCGTCGGAAGAACAATGCTTATAAAAAGAAAGGAAAATGCGTGCGACTCGTTGCGAAAGAGCGCGACGTGCCAATAATGCCATAGTCGACGGCCCATAACGCTTGCGACATCCCGCATGAGCCAGCGAACTGCCCATCCTCTTCCGGTAGTAGCAGCGTGCAAATGACCCTTTTTCAATCCAGCTGCACTTGCTCGTGACGACTCTCTTTGGCTATTTCTGCCTTTGCGCGGGATTCACACTTTCTAACTTTGGTTGGCATGATTGTTGTCATCGTTGCTTATCACGTGATTTTGGTTTCAATTAGAACGTATGGCTTTCTTGCTTTTTTTAGGATGGTTTGCCAATTTTATTTTTCTGTTGGAATATAGTTTACTTATTAACTTTGAGATTTAAGGTGTTATTTTTACCTGAATTTGTTTGAATAATAGGAAATGTTAAACGTGAATGATGTTAGAGCGAGCTTTTGTCATTCTATACATCTTCGGCAAAAAAATTTTATAAATTACTTTTTTTTTCAAGTAAATGAAACGCTCGTTACTTTTTTTCTGTAATCATTGAGTCACTTATCATCGTTATAAAGTAAAAAAAATTGATTATGAAATAATCACGCCCGGTTATGCGTTATTGACATAAGTTTTTTTTTTTTTCCAACGCACACTAGCGTCAAAGAAATCTAGGTGACTGAAATATATAAAAATGTCCAGTGATATCGTTGCTAAAAAAATAAACATCAACATTTAAATATCTTAAAGATTACAACACTAAACATTAATGTTACCCCGCTACGTTACTGGTCGTTCTAGATAAGTCGCACACGCACTTTGGCACAAGTTACACCAATCCTTTCATTCGGCAAATCGCGCTCGTGATTTCCACAAGAGTATTATACAATTATATTGCCGTACTTCGGAAAAAAGAAAGGAAACCTATCGGTGAGTCGACGCAACGTTTGTCCCCCAAAAAAACATCGTCCTAGCAAAGTTTCATTGGAAGTCGAACAAACGCGACGAGAAGAAAAAAGAAGCCGAGCAGCGAGTTTTCCACGCCCTATGCGCGTCCTCGACTTCCTTTTAGCATGCGGTGTTTTCTATAAACACGTGCACGAGAGAACCTCCGCCCGAGCGAGCGCGCGAGGCAATCATTCTCTTACGTTTTTTTTTTATTCCTTTTTCCAGTTTCCTTTGTAATCAAGTTTATTTACGATTGTCGCAACGTGCACGCAAGTTACGTAGGAGTGAAGGGAGGACTTGGCTCTTTTCTCCATGATTTTTGGAATCCTTTCCATGCAGAACGATAAAGAACAGCGTGGGCATTATACCTTGTTATTTTCCAACTCATTTTTTTTTTTTTTTTTTTTTTATTTTTTTGATTGGGCGCGGTGAAGGTTTCGTAGTGCACGGTGAAGGTTTCGTTAGATTTGCACAAGACAAAGATGCAAAGTAACACAAAACGTGGCTACATTCGCGCATTAGAGGAACTTGATTTCGAGCTCGTTTCACATCGCGAAGATCCAGCTGAGCGTCAGTCCAAAGCTGCGCGTCGTCGAGCGACGAACTACGCCACGCGCGAGTGTTCCGTCTTCCTGAAAATGTAAGCAGCGTAGGCGAATCCTCGAGAAGTCATTGGCGCGCGCTTGTCAGCGATTCTTCCCGTGCGTCCCAGCGAATATATAATCAGCCGCGCGTACATCTGGGCGCTTAGTAAATGAGATGCGGACGAGCGTTCGTCACGTAAGACCGTGTAACGCGACGACGAGCATTTTCAAACGAGACGGCGATACGCGGCCTTGACACGATTTCGAGCGCGTCATTACCGGCGAGAGCATTACGAAAATCGAGTCGCAGCGTCGAAGACACCTGCGCGCGGTATAATTGCCCGGCAATTTTGTACCTCTCGCGGCGGCGGCGGCGGCGACAACCACGTTTCCCACGCAGCTCCGCGCATCACTGGTTCGCGATTCTCTGTGCAATTCATTAGCTTCGGCTTGGTTCTCGTTATCGAAGGCAATACATGAGCGCGCGCTCGTCGACGAGCTTCGCAACTGGAAGAATGGTCCCCTCGTATTGCGAGTACTTTATATTTATTGTTTGTGATTCGTTTTAGCCGCTTTAATATTTCATTGCTGGATATAACTTTGCAAGACTATGTATAAGTTAAGATTACTTATGTTACCGAGAATCTAAAAAAAGACATGTGTCTTTTATATCACAAAATAACGTTGGATACAGCTTTGCCGTACTTTCGATTAATATCGTAAGTTACTTTTAGAAGGCAAAGGTGAACGAATTCTTCTTGTTGGAATCGCGTAAACAGCTGTTGGCAAAACAACTCTGACGAAAATAATTCATTCTTAAAATACTAAGACATAAAAGCTGTAATTTTACATTCATTTGCGTAACGTTAATTTATTCATGTCTATGACCAAATAATGTAACATCTCCCGTCAGTCCTATGATTTTCTTTGTAAACGTATAAACAAATTAACGATTTTAAGTTACCTATGCTTCTCGAAAACTGTCGTGATTAGTAAAAATTCAGTAGATTTAATGAACGGACACAAGCTGTCTAAATAAAGCATTACAATTGAAGGTGATTTCATTAAAAATCTAGTTGTTAGACAGTGAACAACATCGATATCCAAAAATTTGGTTCAACAATACTTAATTATTGCATTCTGAAAAATTCGAAACATAAAAAAATATTCAAAATATTATGATAAGGTGTGTATTTTCTTGATATTATTTGTGTTTAATTGATCATTATATAAATCAATTATATTATTAAAATAATACGCATTTTATTTTAAATGACTTGTTATTGTGAAATGAGAAACTTTGGTGAAAAATTCAAACTAGCAAAACATTTATTTTTTAAATTTCATAATTTATTAATAAGTATTTAATATACATAATGCACCCAATATAGAAATATGCTAGCTTAAAATTTTTAAACTGTAACACAGGAAAAAATAGGTTTTATTCTTTAACTCGATTTTAAATTATTTTGAAAGCCAGCATGAAGTAAAATTACCAATTGAAATCAACTTTTAAAAATTGGATTTACAAAAGACTTTCTTACCATAAATTGACATCGAATTTGAAAAAAAAACATTTAAATCCAATAAAAACTTTTTCATTAATTAAAAATACGTTGTTGCTATATCGTTCATTTATTTACTAAACAGACAAAACACTATTTAACTATTGACATGAAGAAACTCGTTTATCAATATATATATAAACGTTGAAAATTTTAGATAATTATGATCATTAGACATATTAGAAAGAAAGTAGCGTTTATTATAAAAAGAAAATAATTTAGAAACGAGTTTCAAAATGATGGCCTAAATAAATAAATTCTGTTGCCTATAACTTAATTACATAAACAAAGGATTGATTAATTTCCTAAACTTTATATGCATAATCATTGTCAAAAGATATACTAATTATATATTTATCGTTTTGTAATATAAACTCGATTTTAAGATATATTTTTTATCAGTTATGGACAAAAAAACATCTAATTTAACATATGACGCAAAACTTTTAAAACGCTTTTCATTTTATTTCATAACTCGCAATACTAAAATTAAGACTTGTACATTAATTGCAACTTCGATTATAATTTTTTTTCTGATGACAAGACACTATGGTAACTATCTTTTATCAAATCACCAATTTGACGCTACTTGACAGTGCAATTGTATCAAAATACTTTAAAAAAACTTAAACATACTTGTCTGTGCATTTTTATATAAAAAAAAAAATTTTTATTTCTCGAGTGGCGTACACTATAGCAATTAACTCCAAAAATGTTAGTATAGATTTTTCATAGATTCACAAGTCCTGTGTACATTAAAATTTTTTTGAATTCACTTTATATATATGCAAGATTTTAGAAAGTATGAAGCACTGCATATTGGCAAAGTTCAAGCTCGTCTACATAGGAATGATTTTTCCTTGCGTACGACTTCAGACGAAGTCAATCAAGTAAGGAAAAAAAAACAAGCTATCATAAAATATGCATAAAACAAAACAGTCAGTCGCGAGAATAAAATGGAAAAACATCGCACGGTATGCAACTGATAAATAAGCATTTGGCACAAAGACGAGTGAGAGACTATTATTTTTAATTTATCTTGCATGAAGCTTTGAAATTGTAAAAAAATGCCACTCTATGCACGAGACTGCTTATTTAAGATTCCACGATTATTCTTGTAGCGATTCCTTCTTTTTACTAGTTGGTCTTTCTTTTTACACATGTTTAGCTAATTACTGTACAACAATAGCATTCCGGCACTTATTCAAGTACTCTTATAACAAAATTTGTAGATTTTAGTTTCTTTTCATCCCTAAATTTTTATTATTTATATCTAAGTTCGAACTTTTGAGTGACGTGCAAAAAATCAATTTAGTGATACTCCAAAAATAAATATATACATAGGAATCTTCAAATATTTATAGATTATGATTCTAAAAAAATATCATTTCTAGTATAAGGTATATAATAGTAGATTTTAATACTAGTTCGAGAAAGTCATTTGAGCCTCACACTGGCATCTACGTCTGAGCGAAGCGACAGTGAAAATCATTTTCTCGTACTTGTATCTAAATTTTTTTTTCGTAAATGACGTGTGTGAGACAAGATTTAAAGCAAGTTTGCTTTCCAAAGCGTGCATAAATCGAGCCCTCACACATGGGTCATTGAAAAAATATAATAGTAAAATATTCTGATTCAATGAACGTTGGATTTTCTATTTCTATCGTCAATATACAACAGTAAATGGATTTTTTCAACTAAAGTTTTATTCTCAAAAAATGCAATCTTTCTATATTTAACTATTGTAACTATTCAGTTTATGAATCAGTCCAATTTTTTTATTAGACATTCACACGTCACTACAAAACTTCAAATCAGTGGCATGTACTTCATAAATCACTGTTTTTTTATTCCTAATCTTTAATCATTGCTTTGATCTAAAACCTCTTTTTAGCGACGTATCACAAGACTTTATAATGAACGAAATTCGTCAGGTTAAAAAAATGCTATTCTTCGAAACGTTCATGATAAATACGATTCCGTAACTCTTGTTTCAATATGGGATCCAGCACCCTTGCCGTCCGAGCAATTCGACACCGGAATTGTTGACTATTAGCATAGTCTTCATTCTTACGAGCAGCTTTGTAGGCAAACTTCCACGTGATCATACGGTGAATTGTGGGTACTAGGTTAAAACGAACCTGTAAAAAAAATATAATATTTTTTTAATATTTTATCATTTTATGCAAAAATTATATTAAATAGAGTTATTTTGAGCGATTCACTCTAGCAAGATGAAACAAAAACGTATTATAAACGTACCTTCGTTGACGATTGATTCTGTTCACCTAGTCCAATTATAATACACTATCTAGGTGGACAGAATAAATCATCGCAAATCAAACGTATATTATCATAAAATTGACGTTTAATTTTTTTTCATTAATATTTGTGTCATATAAGATTTGTTAAACAAACCTAAACTCGTAAATAATGGCTGTTATAATGTATCAGTTCAAGTGTATTAAACTTATACTATAGAACACAGTAAAACTATTAAAATTCGCTGAAAACTTAGATTTAAATGTTACCTTCTTTGATGAACTGTCGACTTCGCTTTCAGATTCAGATTCGCTGCCCGAGCTATCGCTTTCACTTGAATGATAGGGGGCGTCTTCGTCAAAAATAATAGAGTAACTATCCTCAGAATTGCACGAGTTTAGTCTTGACCTAAACGAATTTCCGTCATCGCACTCATTATCTTCATCCTTACTGCCCTCATCTTCACTCGAACTCGATTCAGTCTCAACTTGCTCAAATTTTATCGGTGCACACATTTCCTGAGACAAATCGTACGAAGGTGTAGTATCTTTGACAAAATCGCATTCGTCGATATTGTCTAGTTGATCCTCATCAGTACCTTCATCACATTCCACCTCTTCCCACGTGTCGATATCATTTTTTATGTTTTCTTCCACTGTATATCTTTCTTGCTCTTTTCTGTGTCGTTTTTGACTGACACCCGAACGTCGTAGTTGTGATTTACCACGACCGCGACCGCGACCTAGTGACACACTATGAAGTTTTTTCAAACGCATCGGTTTAGAATGGGAAGCTCTGTTCATAAAGACAGTTGAATCCGGTGATGTTGGGCGTCGGTGAAGATCACATGTGCAATTGATCAATTTGTTGCGAGTTGTGAATAAAGTGTTCGCCATATTGCCAGAAATATCTGGGAATTCTTGCTGTTGTTTTGCTTGAAACATAGGAGATTCAGCTTTTCCCAGCGTCACTAACTCATCAACTTTCATTGATTTACTAAAGTTTGTTAGAGTCTCGAAATCTAAAACAAATAGTTTGAAGTCACAAATATAGTTCATGTTTTGAGTCTAATAAAAATTAATAAATAAGACCTTATAACAAGTACCTTTATTCCATTGGGCAAAATCTAAAGTTAGTTCCTCAATTTCATTTTTTTTTATACTATCAATACAGTCTTGGTCCTTAGTTTTTAATTCATTACAATTGATATACATGCATTTGTACTCATACCACTGTCTCTCGGCATCAGTAAGAACAGTGTCCTTCTCCATATTATTACTCATAATTTCAGTATCGATTAAATCATGAGACAACAAATAATCCCTTGTCTGATTGATCTCCTTGATCCATGCAAAGGTGGCGGAGAAGTTTTTTGAGGATGATATCATTTGTTGATCCTTGCTTCCCTGCAGAGATTTATATAAATCAGGCGAGACTACTGTCACAGATAATGGTGTGTTCATATTTGACCAGCTTTTCAGAATTGAACTTGTACTGTTGAGATGGTTGCCTAACAAATTTCTTGCACTTTTCGTTAGACTTTGCCAAAAACCGTCTCTTTTGGGCAAGCTATCAACGCTCAGTGATTGCTCGGTCGAACAGATTTTTCTGAAAATGAAAATATGCTGAATTAAATTGCGAATGACTTTTTAAATTGAATGAGTTACATAATTAAATGACACTGCATAAACAAGTACTCTATATTAGTATTTTATCAAGCACTCATAGTTTCAATTTTAAGCATGAATTGTAACAATGACATGTTTTTTATTATTCAACAAATCAATCAAATTTACCGAAAACTGTGATTTTGTTTGTTTTCATCAAAGCTGCTACCTAAGAGGTGCTTCTTAGACTGTGATTGCTGTTGGGAATACATGTTGTCAGACCAATGCGCTTTGAAACTGGATTGATATTCGGGTGAGTTGATAAAAATAGCTGTTACCAGATCTGAATTTGAACGTACTGGATACCTTGATTGGTAATCCATTGCTGTAGAGTAATGCAACTATTCAGTAATTTCTTCTACCACCACTTCCTATTATTCGAAACTTGACACCACTGCTGTGTGGCACTGCAAAAAAGGCAATGGAAATATTGGAATGTTCATTTTTAAACACACACGTGTAGAAAACAAATTTGATTTGTATATATGAAAGGAATTTTAAGATTTTTTGCACAGACAGGAATTCAATAATATTAAAATTGAGTTTAGAATGAATTATGCATATTAAAATAGTGCTAACATTCCGTATTCTTCCATGAAACAGCACAAGAAAGCGATCCAGATTTCATTACGTCAACGATCATTTGAAGAAATATCCAGTACCCTGAAGGCACATTCCCAGCAGTGACTGCTATCAATAATTTTCAATTAGACAAGAGATAAAGCACCGTGCACGTAACTATCTCTGATGCTTTTTCTTTTTTGAAACGCAGTAGTGCATAGATAAACGACATGATGTAATAGGAAAATAATTGACAATCATTAACCTCGCCTTGTATATATATAGAATGAAAAAATGTTCAAACGAACGAATTTTCAGTTGTAAATTTCCATACACCTATATGCGGCAAGCACACCTTCCACGAGGAATCTCATTTTGACCGGCGCTTGCGCGAGACAAACTTGTGGGACGTGCGAGGGCATCGGTCGACTTTCGCAACGTAATCTTTTTTCTCGATCTCGCATAGACTTTTCCAAACCAAAACGCACGAGTCGCTAAATATTGCTTAATTAACTTTCATCAAAATTAATATTCGCGCTTTAAAATTACCAAGTTTTTTTTATTATCGAATACTTTTTAAAAACCTGGCTCGCCTTTGTTTCCCTATTCATTCTTTTCCAAGTAAACAAACATAGTTAACGTTACGAACAATAAACAAATATTGTTTCCAACATTTCAATAGATAATTATCCAATCAAACTTGTAAAACTAAGCTGGATTTATGTCAGTTTGTATCAGTGACTAAACATAACGAACACAAATTATCGTTAGAAAGTGATATTCCTGTTCGTTAATTAAGGAACAATTGTCGCATCGACCAACATTCCCCGCGAGTAAGGTGCAGTGTCAGTTGAAGTAAAATGAGGCAACGATCGTGAAATATTCCGCGTGGAAAGTGAATCATAGGGAACTACGTAGCTACTGCATAGAGTATACAGTGCAAACAATATTTTTTGTATTGTGCTTGCGTCAGCCACTTGGCATGTTATTTTGTCGCCGTTTCCCAAACAAGAACCATCTTAAATTTAATTTTCTAATTGATTGACGTATACAAAAAGGAATCTTTGACTTAAACGACTTTTATCATGACGCGTTTTAAAACAAGTTAATATTGCTAATCGCTTTACGTTCATAATTGAATAACGTGATAAAATCGCTTGAATTTGATTTGCACGAGTTTTCGTTTTTTTTTTCAAGACGATGACATTTTCAGAAGTTGTTTGAAGAAAAATCAAGTCTCGTGCGTGACTCGTGATCGCTACTTCGAAACTTTCTAATGAACGCCGGCATTATCAACATCAAAAAAATTTGGAATTTGACGGGCGAGAGAGGCTAGTAGCTTGTGATGACTATTAGAGGCGCACACGCATACACACAGTTGCCGACAAAAAAAATATCGAACCGACTCTTGGTTACGCATTTGAAAAGTGGAAAAAATAAACAATCATCGGTTTGAAGAAACACACCGCCATGCTGCCATATTTACGTTTTCACGCATCTAAGCTAGGAGAAAAATCGATGGACGCTTCACTCCTTGTTTACGACGCACTTGGAAAACTCGCAAAATCAACTACGAAAAAAGAAGCGTGCATTATCATATCTCTTATGTTACTAGTTTTTTTAGTGCGTGAACTTAAATATTCCAGGTTCCTCTGAAAGTACTGCATTATGTTCAATGGAATAATTTCTAGATACCCTTAGAAAAGTTTTCAGCGGCAACGTTGACCAGAGGAATATTGGTGTGGATGTAAGCTATTAAACATCATGCGAAACGGTCTAATTACGAATGGATCACTAGCGCAAAAATAAGTTATACGATGTAAAACCGTTAATTATTACGGTAAAAAAGGAAAAATTAAACCGACTCTTGGTTACCCACTTCAAAAATGGACAAAATAATCAACGGTTTGAATAAGTAACTGCAGTAGCACGTCGCCATGCGGCAGTATTTACGTTTTCACGCATCTAAGTTACGAGAAAAATCGATGGATGCGTCACGCCTATTGTTTACGACGTGTTCTCATGGATCCTTGAGAATTTTGTTGATTCATCAACGCAAAAAAGACGCGGCATCATATCTCTTATGCCACTAGTCTTTTTTGCGTGCGTGAATCGTATACGATGCCAAAAAAAAGCATAAGTCCACACACACACGCTCGTACAGTTACTTACAACAAGAACGGCCTCTGCGATTGTGATGTCTCAATGCGTGTTGTTTTTTTGTAGCAAAACACTTAGAAATCAATCTTTCCGCGCACTCAGTCGAGAATGTTGATAACGAAACAGCGACTTTCAATGATTTTTCAACTGATACTTTAGATTCCATGGTAGTAAAATACATCTTGTAATAACAATATTAGTGCAAGAAACTGGTTAAACTATTCAAGTGGCCATTTTAACTGAGAATGTCGCTTTGCTCTGGCGCGTTCGTTCGCGTACCCTCTACCCATAAGCTATCCCCACCACTACACTATCTCTTCGCCCACCAATTTTCCTCTAACGCTATTGGTTCGCTCGCAATTGCTGTCTTTGTCTCGCGTACCCGACGCCCTCTAGTGATTGATCGAGAAAGCTGCTTCTGTGCAACGTTGCCGCTCCTAGCCCATCTAGCGTTTTGTTTACAATTGTCATAAGAGATTCTTCTCTCTCGTCAATTTATATTATTTTAGCGCTAGATTGAGTTACTTTAGCATTGTCTCAGCCTAGTTTATTAATATTTTTGTTTTGTTTTTATTTATCTGGTTACAACTTTTTAATATAAAAACAGCTCATATTTTTGTGAGCTTAACAGCTCACGAGGGGAAAAGTTCTGATAGAGTTTATGTAAATATTTGATTTCTGTCAATTTCAACCATAATTCTTTATTCACTTGTTAATACTCCATATTAATACTTTTCTAATAGTAACAGACACTCATATTTTTCAATATTAATCAACTCAATATAAACAAGCTCACGCAAACATTTTTTCACGTAATATTGAAATTCTGATATTCATTTTTTTATACTGCGATAATATTTGTCCGATTAATTTTAAATGCATACGATATATAGTTCGATCTAGTTATTTGTGCATACAATATTTTTGTTTTCAACTGCTGTAATGTCTACGAAATTAAACCCATTATGCAGAAACAACTCCTATATGGTAACTTATTTTCAAGAATTTTTTCGTCACATACGTGTGCAGTAATTAGAGATACTTTATCAATATGTGATATATTCCTAAATTTTTGCTTTACTATTTTGACAAACTCACCTATTGAATTATTTCTATTCTTAATTCCATCCATATCCATGATAAAGTCTGGAAAAAAATTAATGTTTACTTGTCACTTCAACCAATCTTTATGGAAGGATGATCAGTTGATAATTCGGGGAAAAAATCAACCGTCCACATCATGGCACATCAATCTGACTTTACGTAAGTTAGGCATGTGCCAAGTGAACTGCTACCCGGACCGTATTGTTGCCCGAGCGATTCGTTGATTGCTTCTCAACGTATGCTTCGTAAGATCTTTCCTCAAAATTTACTAATGTTACGCCCGGAAATTACGGTCGACCTGTAATAAACCCGCCTTATCAAATAGCTTTTTTGATAAGAAAAATGTAGTAACTCGCGGCATACATATTCATTATTTTCTACGTGTTTCTTCAGTAATATCATTAGACAAATTAAATTTATGCGAAAATACCACACTAACGAATACAAAAATGACACATTTACCCCTTGTCTATAATACAGCTTGTGATAAAAACACTTAAAATGCTATGCAATACATGCTAACTATAAACTTGAGATATCACTGAAATAACTTGAGGATTTTCTGATAGTTTTCTTATCAAGAACTGTTCTATAGACTAATTGAGCATTTTTTATCATTAATGTTTATTCAAATATGCTTGATCTTTTTGGTACTTTTTGATTATTTAATTCTTGCTCGATTGAACCAACTAGGTATTGAAAAATTAATGTTAAAGAATTTATTTGTACCGAAATCTATCTTAAAGTTGTTTATTTTTAACAATGGTATTATAATATAGAATATAAAAAGGGAACTCCATTTAATTCTGCTATAGAAATAATTTATACTTTAATTTCTGTCGGTCTTTTAAGATTTATTGTTTGAGTTCGTCATATATATGTAATAAATCTATGGTCTGCAAAATTTTTTTTTTACGAATATGAAATCTAATCTTATAGTATGACAAACATAATCATAAAAATCAATCACATCATAGTTTTGAATTAATTTTTTATTTATAAATATATTGTTTCTTCTACATAACAAACCACAGAAAATTGAATTTCCCGCTGCAATTATCGCGGAGTATAGGGATGAACGTAAACGATTTGGAAACATTGCAAGGAAATTGGAAATTTTTGAAAAAGGCTTTTTAATGAAAGAAACCATGATAATCGTGACGAATCACAAATAAAAAAACATATGTACTATTATTCGTGAACACTTTGTTCGTAATATGAACGATGCGATTTTCAATCAAATGCAGATTGTAATAAGATGTAATCCACACCCTACATTGGAAAATATATCGGGTCTCTCTCTTTTATTCTGCCCGTTACACGCCCTAAACTTGTCGCGCTCTGCGCTAACACTTGTATAGTTAATAGCATGATGCAACATCGGCAACGAATTCGTGAGACTACATTTGCCTTTTTCTTCATTTGGGGAGGGGGGGATAATGACTTGTAGTTGTATATAGACTTTGTTCAAGCACATAACTGCTGCGTTCGTACAATAAAAAATGTTTCACTAATTATCACTTTGTTTAGGTTCAAAATGAAAAATTATGATGTTTTTATATTCTAAAAAATTTTACGTTTCCGGCAGTTTATACTAAGATATAGTATTACATCTTTTCGTACGCCTTTACACCTTGTACACTTGCTGACAAATATCGTATCGAATCGTCACTAAGAATTTCATTATTCACAGTTAATTATCTTCGTGCAAGCAAATCATAACAAGTAATAAGAAAACTATATATTTTCAAGATATGATGTTCACATCGTTTTGAAAGAAAAATCTGTTGTCAAAGCCGAAACATTTAAAACATTTAATATATAATCCACGCGTCGATCTATAAGATAAGCGTTGAACAAAAACTTTTGATGAAACTAATTATTTATAAATGCATTATTCTATTTTAACTAAGCTCTGAATTTTTAAACAAAAATAAGAAGATATTGAAATAATTCTTTTTTTGATCGTTCAACAAATTGTTATTCTATTTTTTTTATTCTTCTGTTCTGAACAAGGACTCATGAAAATAAGTGACGCAGGAACGAAAATATGATGAATCCGCGTTCTACTTTTAACTGAATTATTATACGTATTTTATTTTATAAGTACTCAACTCCTAGACCTAATTGTATTGGTTGCTGTACATCAGTTCTCAAGAACTTTAATGGGAGACAAAAATTAAGCTCTACCCGCGCAATGTTTCCGAGTTTCATAGCAATACCACAACCAGCTGCACAGCGTAGATTTTTCGTAAGCATTGTTAGATTTTCTTCATAACTACCTCCTGAAAGACAAACGAATTTTCATTAGGGAATTTTGATTTTACCATTTGTTTGGAGTTTTAATATTAATATTGGGTTTACCAAACGTTAACAAGGTATTTTTGACATTGCCGCCATTAATAAACCCGTGTAACCTAAATAAGTCTCCGAAACTATTTCGGCCTGGCCTAAACGGCAACGGAGTATAGAAGTGTAATGCAGCAGCCCAATATGTATTTCCACCAAGAGCAAATCCTTCTTCTCTAGGTCCACAACCCCTCATTTCAAAACCTCTGACGCCTAATGGTCCACCAAGGAAGAAATTATCGGCAATACTTATTTTCATATCGTTATTGATCCCTCTAAGAAAACCAGTTTGAGCAGCTAACTGGAAAGTCTAAAAGAAAAGATTAAATGAAATCAATATACCTTTAAAATTTTAGTTTTTGAAAACCATGAGAATCTAGTGAGAAATATGAGAAATAAATACAAGGCATTCATGTGGTGACCAATTTGTTTGAAATGCTAATTCATTTTTGAAGAAACCAATATTTCCTCCAAGTCCAGCAAATTCTGTTGTGCACTGCAGAAGAGTTCCAGTAGATGGAAAGATTTTTTCATCTCTCTTATCCAATCTGCAAATATGTCTAAGAGATGATTTCAAAGTGGGACCACACTGTTCCCTTACTTTGAATGTTACTTGTTTGGTTGCAGCCAAGTCTCTTACAGCTGCTTCATACTGAAAGTGATGCTTGATGGTGCCTAATGAATTACCATTAAATGCAAAATCTAATAGGAAACCTTTGTCGCTCTCTTTGTAACCAGACCAGGGGAACTCAGACTTTGTAGTATAAATACTCGTTGTTATTCTGATAAAAGCAGACATAAATTGAAAATTCGTAATATAAATTTATATTTGTATTAACTCACATTTTGTTTAGTCTGCCAGTAAAAAATGGTTTGATGGCAGAAATATTAATATTTGAAGAGTTTTTATGACCATATGAGTACTCCATTTGAAGTCTCTCACCCCTACCAAATAAATTTGGAGTTTTTGCTCCAATCAAAAGAGAAGCTTCATTATTCCCAACCATTGTTTGTATACTACCCATTATTCTCTTTAGTTCTTTAACTGTGAATGTGACCTAAAAAGATATCATAAAAATATTAACTTTTTTATATTGAATAATTTTAAATTTTAGAAATATATTTTACAAATATCATAAAACTTACTTCTACTCCTTCTGGTGTTGCACCAGGACCATGACTAGCATCAATATAAACTTCAATATTTTTAAAACATCCCAGAGACCTCAGTTTATTAAGCACTGTGTAAGTATTTATAATAACATCCTCAAAATCCTGAGCTTTGAATAGTTCCTTAACTTGTGATTTGATAATATCATTTTTCGTACGACAAAGTCCATCAATGTGAACTTTGTCTACTCGTGTCTAAAAAAATTCCACACAGGTGCTACTAAATATATTCAGTCAAGTAATGAATAGTTGAAATATTGATACAAATAACTTCCTACCCTAACGGTCTTTAAATCTACAACAGGCTGAGACTTTTTCTTCTCCTCTGCAAGGGGTGTGTCCTTTCCCTTTGCAAATAAAACAAAAATTTATTGTAACAATTGAAAATTTTTCTCATACATGGAAGAGTACATGATTACATACCCAGTTCCATGTTTTATGAAATTTTGTTTCGTCATCCATTGCACTGTTTTCAGATGAGAAGTCAAAAGCTTTTACAGTGTCAGGCTCCTAAAAAAATAAAAGTAAATTTAGTGTTTTAGAATTCTTTACTTTAATTACTAGTCATGAAATTGTTTTTATATGAGACAAGAAATCCAATGATTGTTATGAAAGTAAATATTTAAAATTATATAGATTGTCTGATTTGTAACCTTGAGATTAACTGTAATACATTTGTAGCGAAATATTCAGTAATCTCCTAAGTACAAGCAATACATGCTCTAACTAATAATATCATCTTTTGAAAAATGCCATTTTTTCTAGACAGAAAGCCTAAATATCATCAATCTAATTTGTATAAACTATTAGACAAAAAAGAAAATGAATTTTTCTGATTAAATGAAAATCAAGTAATAATGATAAATTATGCTCTTTAATATCACTAATAGTGAAAGACCAAATCTGACCACTGAACATTATACAGACTGTTTTTTCAACAACACTCTAATAAAAACGCTGTAAATTAAGGTCCAAGAAAAGCGACACTAATATTAGGCCATTACGTTATTCACGTGCTAAATGCACAAGCAGGCCAAAATTGCTGCACATAGGTTATACAATACAATACCATTACGAAAACCTAGAATATTTTTAATATAATGTATACGTATTATAACACTAAAATCTTCACCTTAGCGTAGACAGTACCCATGTTATGGGGATCACGCTAAAAGAGTTAATAAACGTTCAACACGAAAAATTTGTCGTCACAGGTCATATACCACAAATTTTTTCAACTGTAAGAAAAAAAGCTGCACGTCGGTTCTACCTACTGCTACCGCTCAAGCGTGACAACCCTTTCACATGTCCAATTGTCTTGCACACACACATGGACAGTGTATAAGTAGGATTGAACAAGCCTTAAAATCTAATTCGGTTTCTCAATCGAAGCTGCAGCAATATCTGTCTCTATGACTCCGCAAATCTGAGTTCATTGACGAATAGATGGGTCATAAGGCTGTAATCATTTTATAACAATTTTCATTTACTTTTTATTGTTGTGTAAATAAAATTCAATATTATTTCTTCAATCAAATTGTTCTTTAGTATAAACAGTTATTTACTATAAGAATAGCGTTTTGTGCTTACTATAATTAAGTTCAAAAAATCAGAAATCCTTATATTTTTATATAAATATAATAGGTATAATCTTAAAAAAATTATATACATGCTAATTTTTTGTAATTTTAATCATTTCTTGAAGGGCTAATGATGAAAAAATATTGAGTGTTTTATTGCTTAACTTCATTAAAATTCTAAATTAATTTTAATGATTCTTGTTTGAGTTCTTTCAGCTACCAATAATACTCGAAATGAAGGTATAAGGTAAGATGTTCCTGTTACCGGCATCCACCCGCGCTATACCCGGCCCCTTTAATTTAATTTAATAAGTTTAGGCAATGTATAAGCAAAATAATTATAGATTATTAACATTAATCTATGTAACTTATTTAACAGATTGACACTTGTTTTGTCACATAAAAATATGAAATAAATTTATCTAATAAGATTATAAAAGTGTACGTATATATATATTCGATTTTCTCTTAAAATCTGTTACTGGCCATAATGCGAATAAGGGACGTTTTTTTCCATTTCTTTCAGTTGTGTAACCGTTTTAAATCGTGTTGCAGTATATATTAAACAATGTGATGTTATATAGAACGTCCTACTATTGTAACTTTAACAGTTTAATATGCCGGTAATCAGCTTGGTAATTCCTTAAGCTGCCGGTAATTAGGATACTCATCCTGTCTTCCAATTGAACCGTCGTTCAGTCCATAATTTTTGGGTAATAAGCCAAAATAAAATGTTAATCACGATAGTGGCCACGTCAGCTTGCATATGTACTAGTAGGGGTAGTTCTTATTAATATAATATTAAATTGCTATTTATTAGTATAATATTAATTAATCATTTTAATTTTACTTAAAAATTATAACATCATGAAATCGGTTGGAAAATTTTGAGTTTTAAAAGGTGAAAGAGGTGGCTTGCACAGGCACTTCAACCATACATCGACACAATATCTATGCCAACATGAAGTGCCCACAGTGCTGACTGCGTTGGATTTTAGGATCTCACATCTGCCACTAGTGCCACTGCTGTTTCTTTTTAGTATTCCGTTGTGTTCTATAAAAAATGGCGGCTCCCAGCGCACCAAAAGACGTTAACGCATATCTCAATCAAAAGCAGAATGTCGCCGATAAGGAATTGGCAGCCGAGTGGGCAAAACTTGAAGAGCTTTACAGCAAAAAGTAAGTATAAAAAAATTTACGAAAATCCGACAATTATCACCCGAAAGTTTCAATTTGACGATGTCATTGCCCGGTGACTTGCAGGCTTTGGCATCAGTTGACCCTCAAATTGGAGACTTTCGTCACACATCCTGCACTCCAGAAAGACGAGAACTTAGTGGATCTTTACAACAATTTCTTGTCTACTTTTGAAAACAAGTAAGTGCATTATCATTTTTTCAATGGTAAACATTGACATAACCTCATTTGCATTATATGAGTAATCACGTTATAATGTTTTGTATTTTTTTAAAATTCTTTTCCAATAATATGCACCTTTCATAATATGCAGGTACATTACTAATAAGTAAATAATTTTCAGAATCAACCCACTGTCTTTTGTCGAAATTCTAGCTCACGTAATAAAGCAATTCAAAGATAAGCGCAGTGCAATCAATTTCCTTGAGAAAACTGAGACAAAAGTTAAGGGTAACAAAGAAGCAGTTGCTCTCTGTAAAGTTCTAGCAGGACAAATACTCTTAGATGAATTGAACATCCAAGATGAAGCCAAGAAAATCATTGAAGATGTTGAGGTGATGCTTGATTCCAGTGATGGAGTCACATCTGTTCATGGTAGATTTTACCTGTTAGCTAGCCGTCTATACCGGTTGCAAGGAAAGCATGCTGAGTATTATAGAACAGCTCTTAGGTAAATATTTAAAGTTGTAAGAAAATGTTAAGAACTTGTTATTGATTTGTTTGATTATAGGTACTTGGGTTGTACTGAATTAGATACTCTAAGTAAACCTGAACAAGAGCAACATGCCTTCTTCCTTGGTCTAGCAGCACTTCTCGGAGAAGGTGTTTACAATCTTGGAGAACTTCTGGCTCATCCTGTTTTAGAATCTCTGAAAGGAACTCCCAACTCGTGGCTTATTGATTTACTTCAAGCTTTCAATGCTGGTGACATTGTTGCACTGGAGAGGTTGAAGCCACAGTGGAGTAAAGTAGCAGATCTTGCAGCTCAAGAACTGAAACTCAGACAGAAGATTTCATTGCTTTGTTTGATGGAAATGACTTTTAAACGTCAAGCAAATAACCGGTAAGTTTTGGTGTATTTTTGAAATTGATATCAACAAATGGTTAAATGTTTCAATTATTTCATTTTTTAGACAATTGACTTTTGCTGAAATTTCGCAAGAGACACATCTGCCAATTGGTGAAGTGGAGCTTTTGGTAATGAAAGCTCTTGCACAAGGACTCGTACGAGGAGCAATCGATCAAGTTGCAGGTACAGTAAACATGACATGGGTACAACCGCGAGTTCTCGACCGTACGCAAATCTCGGGAATGATCCAACGTCTCGAGAGTTGGTGTAAGGATGTCAACTCGATGGAAAGTCTTCTTGAAAACAGAGCCACAGAAATTATTACGCTCTAATCTATCAAGATACTTAATGATGTGTTCCTCATTCGAAAATTTGATTTCATTGACTCTTTCTCTCCCTTTTTACTTGTGCATTTAAAAAAATACCGACTTGAAGTAAAGATTTTTCTTATAAACTTTCTTGGTTTAATGCATTTTTAATTTTTTCTGTAAGAAACTGTATTGAAAAATTTTTGTAAATACATAAGTTACGCAAGATTAATAATAAAAAGTAATTATTTTTTTTATTGAATTATTCATATTTACCGACAAGAGAAAGAGTTAGAAAAAAATTTTTAAGCGAATCATTTCATGCTTAATTTATTGCAAGTAACGTAAAGTGATTATTACTATTTGTATTTCATAAATGATTTAATAAAATTTTTGTTGGTTTTTTTTTTGAATAAATACATTTCGTTTTAAAAACGTTTAATACATATAGGAATAGTACTACGTATTAATATTCATAATTAAAAGAATGAAGAATAACCAAATTTATCTATTTAATAAAAATTAAGTTAATAACATTCAGCTTTCTATGACTGTCTTCCCTCTGTTTACTACGTTAGTTAAATCATCGACGATGAATCTTGTGATGAAAATGAATGATATAGATATTTTGATTGCAATGAAATTTTATACAATTTGAAAATAATATAAGTCAAAGTAGTACAAAAGTTTCTTAGAGTATATTACATCGAAATGTAAGTAATGAGTATTTGAGGAAATTATATAATTGATACTATAATCAATTATAATTTTCTTCTTAACTCGTTTTTTATCAAATGGTTATTACATTACAATTAATATCTTGTGTAATTGAAACAATAATTTGAAAATTCTTTTCATATATTATAATCTTTTTTTTGTTTTGTATCCTTGCAGTTTTTTATTTTATAGGCTACTTACTAAACCGGAATAAAACACAGTCTGTTGGATTTACATTACTAGTGTTTTAACTTTAAATTTACAGTTCAATGAGTAAAAAAATATTAAGAATATCCATTCTTAAACCTACAAATTTTTTTTAGATTTATGTACAAAATGATTATTATGCAATATTCGTTTATCATTCAACTCTCCAATACCAAATTGAAAACATACACCCTTTCATACTGTCACAGTTAAAAAATCTGTATACATAACCTTTTTACAAATAACAATTAAATCTAATTTTAATAAACTTATAATTGGAAAAGAAAATGCTTTTTGGTCAGCAATAATAACAAAGAACTTAGTATAAATCTGATAGGGCACGAAAATAAATGTTTTTATCACGATAAAATCAGATTCTCTCCATAATACATCAGTGATGATGGCCCATTGTGAGTAGAGCAGGTAAAAAAGAACCTATAACTAATGCTATAATTTCTTTGAATTTTAAACCATGCGATGGTGTTGATCCACTAGAGTCAGTGGGAAGATGAGAGTAATTTGTACTGACTCTTGTCATCAATTCAGGTAAGACATGTACAGTTGCTACATACAAAAATGTTCCAGCACTAAATAACATAGCGATTCCAGTTGCATTCACATTACTTAAAGTTTCTTTGCCTTCCTACAAAGCAAGTTTACAATCAAAATAACGCTTTTGTTGAACACTTAAATTGAAGAAAGAATCTCATAAGATTTAACCTTTCCAATTCCAAAGTATGTAACCAAAGCCAAGCATGGAGCTGACAATGAGAATATTAATAAATGTCTTTGTATCCTCCTTTTTTCCACACCTTCATGAAGTAGAAAAGATACAAGTCCAAATGCAGCAGGAGCCTGAATAATTTGATAATGAGATACATTTCCAAATCAATCTGAACTTGAAAGTGTCACAATAAAGCACCTACCTTGTGCAACATAATAGCTAAAAATACAATAATTTCAACGTCAGCCTGCGACGTTGTAGCTGCTGCTCCCAAAGCAACTCCATCGGCAGCAGCATGGACAACCAAACCCAGTGTAGCTGTCATACTCTTCTCCTTGTTACCATTTCTCTTAGATGAGCATTGATCAATTAATAGCATGAATACAAATCCTAGCACCAGACTCAATCCTATCAAACTGTGAAGATCATCTGTAAAGGGAATGAAATGAGTAATTATAGAATTTTCTAAGTCATACAATTACTTATTAAATGCAGCTTTACTATGAGCTTCATTGGCCTCATGAGCAGTATCATGGGCTGTAGTTGAAACACTTGCTGCACCGCTAAATAGTGCTCTAACACCTTCTGGAATGATCACTGCCAATGCAGTTCCTACAAGAAGCCCAGCTCCAAGGACAGACACTAGCTGTAATTTATCCTGCAAAAATATATTACTTCTAGATTATCTCTATCTTGAACTACTCATAGTGTACCTGATCCAAAATGTTTTATTTGAACCTTATTGTATTTTCAAATATCTCATAAATTAATGATTTTTATGTAGGTACTGGGTATATTAAATGAAATATTAAATTTTAAGTATTGTAGATTGCTTTAAATTAAAATCAAATAATAGAATAATTATTTATAACTAATCTGTGCCCAATAAAAATTACTAATATAGTGCAATAAATCATCTCGCAGTAGGTCAATTAAACTCAATAATTAACCCAAAACAAATATATCATCCCTTTATAATTTAATATTCTCCACTCGAATCAAAACAGCAAATACTGCAATCTAGGTTATGTTTGCACTTAACAATCAAATCACAACAAAAACACAAGTGACACTTGCCTCGGAGAGATTCATAACAAGTGGCAAGGAGCCGGCAAGGTAAGAACCACCTAGCATTACTAGGGCAAGTAACCACAGAACCATCGTTTGCTCCATATCTATAGTCTTATATATATTTTGTTGTTAAAACTTTCTCTTTTCTTCACATTCACTCGGACAACAAAAATTATTGAATTCTGTAGACAGCCCGATGTTGAAGCTACCTCATCACAATAACCTTGAGTGTTCGGGTCATGGTGTGATCGGGAAATGAGGCAGCTGGTCTGCTGTCGTCGATGTGGCACACGCTTTGTATCTTTGCTTTGGTCTGGCTTTGGCAAGTAGCTACTGCTACTGTCACGCGCTCAACTGTCGCCCTGTTTGTATTGCCTCTGTGCAGGCCAAACAAACGCAAATGAAGAGTGGGGAGAGATCTTTTTACTTCTTTTACATCACAAACTATGCCGTTTTGAGTGAAAGTTTGTCGGTTCGACGGCCTTTTATCACCTATTCTATTATAGCATTATGTTAAAGCAATTGTATTGCTTTAAATTAATCTCTATTGATATTTTAAATTACAAATTGTAATATTCAATGTTCTGTACAGTTTCATCTCTTTAGAAAATTACTTAAAGTGATAATAGATTATGAAAATTTAAAATAACAAAGAAAAAAGCTAAAAAATTACAACAAATCTATAAAAAGACAAATGATTTATGCACAAATGATGAAAAACAAAAATAAGTAAATTAAAATGTAGGATATTGGAAGAAAAACTAATAAGTTATAGAATATTTGTATTTTACTTCATTCATCAGTTTTTTCATATAAATTGACTAACTTAACGTTACCATTCAGCATCGACAGTGGTATATAGTATTAAATAATAAATACGTCGCCGAGTAATAAACCGTACTCTATTTTTTTCTTCAAAATGACTGCTGTTTTGTGAATTTTTGCCGGCAAAAAATGTCTTGTTTTCCTTACAGATATGACTACATGAGCACAAAACACTAGGCCTTCAGAATGCCTAGAGAAAACATTTTGATCGACTTGCTAATTTTCATAAAGCCGATTTGTTATGATAAAAAATGTAATAAATGCAATGCAATGATATACAAGAACCTAAGACTTACACGTTATACATTCTACAAGAAATGTAAATGATAAAAAGAAAATAATAGTAAAATCGACCGTGATAGTATACAAAAAGCATCCCTCTTATTTGTTTTTTACGTAGTTCCTTAAAAATATTTCTCACTTCTATAACAATAGGCCAAGTCTGCCAGTTTAATTTCTTTTCTTTTATCCGTTTCCTTCGACGCATCAACAAAAACCATCATCATTTATTAGCAAGACATTTACTGCTCTTAAAACGGGCGTAGTCGTGTCTTTTTAAATTGTTGAAAAATCGATGACGTTCCAGGCATCGTTTGCCTGAATATTCATTAATTGCGCACAGTCAAAAACTGAAAAATGAAATCCATAATTCGTCTGTGTTTCACAGCGGTTGTTTCTACGGTATTTTGCCTTTCAAACTTTCATAATGCTGCTCGAGAGCTTTTAAAATTTTTACGGACGTATTATGGTATATTGCTCTGTGTATGAAAGCTTGTTTATCTAAATCATTGGTCGGTAGACAGATATACCTTACGGGATTTTTTTATCTTGATTTTTTCTAAAGAAATATATATTTGTATCGTTAAATCTAACGCACTCTCCAGATTGAATTAGATTAGAACCTATCTTAAACACAAAAAAATTCTTAATTAGTAGTTAGGAAAATATGGCTTCAAGCAATTTTTTGGTGATATTCAAACATTAGCATGTTCTTTTTTTGTTGTTTTTTTATAATAAACTAATAAAAAATTGTTATAATAAACACAGAAAATTTAGAGGTACACAATTCGTGAGTTCATAGCATAATTCCTCAATTTACAATTTTGACGAATCTCTTAACTCGTAAAAATTAAATTGTAAAAATTACAAAACAATATACAGTCGAGGTCCTCGCACATTATCAGTTTTTCCATTGAAGAATTGATACACACTTAAGTAGTAATAAACGTCTCTTCACTTTCTGCCGCGCGACAGCAAACTTCGCAACTTTCTATCTAAGCGAGATAGTGAAAAAAGTCGTAAAGTTTGTGATACGATCTTACTATTAAACACAGTGTCTTTGCGTAGTTACATTTTGAAAATTGTGTGTACATGTTTTGTGTATGTGTGTATACAGATGAAAAGTTTCTGAGCTGAAAGTTCTTCATTGAGTTTCTCTCGAAAATATACCGTATACAATACTTTACTTCACTTATTAATATATACAGTCGTGAATAACGAGCCACGCATTAGGACACACCTTAACATTCGATACGAGAAAAATTGAAATACGAAACGCATTATAGCGCCCGCCGTTGAAATTGGTTAAATCTTCAGTGACGAATAATAACGAAAGGTTCAGTTTTAAAAATTTAATGTTGACCATCTGGAAAAAGAAACAAATCATCACTGAACTTTTAAAATCTGAGCTTCCCATGTACAATTCTTCATAAATTTCTTTTTTCATATTGTTTATTTTTTTTGTTTTTTTTCCGTGTTCCTTACATAATTTTTATAACTCTGGTCTCCGTTTGTATTTCTTTACTACGTTATTAAGCGTAGATTAATACAATCAAATGAACGAATCATTTAAAATAAGTCATCTTCAGCAAACCACCTGTCCTTCAATCAGTCACTTGTTACCGTATTTCTTTTTTTCTTCTTCAAATATTTACATTGTTTGAGCTGATAATCAAAAGTTACCAAATTTATTAATGGGGCACATTAAGGAGATTAAGCCGGTGAAGGGGGCTAATCAGCGTAGACGATGAACTGCTGATTGTCCACATCGGCTACCTCCACTTGAACAAATTGTGGCTGCTGCAGTTGAATCTGTTGTACTTGTCGGCCAATAGTATTACGCGTTCTGAAAAGAGAGATAGAAGAACAAAAAGAACATAAGTATAATTGTGCAAAAAATACATTGCATTACTAAATAAAACTTACTTGGCTTTTGCATGTGTAAGTATGTGTGATTTCAGATTCGTTGATTGAGCAAACTTCTTACTGCAACCATCAAATGGACAAACGTATGGCCTGTCACCAGTGTGGATCCTTACATGAGTCCTCAAATTAAAATCCAAACTAAATCTCTTGCCACATCCTTCAAATGTACACTGGAATGGCTTTTCTCCAGTATGTACTAGTTGATGCCTTTTCAGCTTGGAACTTTCTACGAAGGCTTTTCCACATTCCGCACATACATGTACTCTGTAAATAATTTGTTCAACATTAATAATTTTTATAAAATAATATTCGTTATTGAAGAAAAACAAAAATGTTAATTCACCGTGGACCATGAGTATGCAGATGTTTGCGCATTGCACTATTGTCACGAAACATCTTTGTACATCCTTTGTGTGGACATGCAATTGTACGCTCGACACCATCTATAATTGGTTGTTTTCGGACTTTCAGTTTATGACCAGGCCTAGCAAATTCTGCTAGCTGTTTGGGGTCGGAAAGATCTAAACCTGGCATACCATCGGAGACTGAGCTACCCGAATGGTTCAACTTTGTCGTGGATTTACCACTCATGTATTCTGTATAATCCGGATCAGGCTCTGGATTGGAGCCCTCATCTGGAACATCCACCAGATGAGACGCTAATAGGACACTTCCTTTAACAGCAACAAACAAGCAAACCAAAACAAATACTACCGCAGTCTTCTCTTTGCTTATTTTTTTACGTAGTTTATATAGCAATTATAATGTAGCATTAGTAATATCATTATTCAAGGCAGTTTGATCATTCATTTACTAATAGTTTGTCAATTGCATCAATCATATTGCAACTTAATTATTTATAAATCTTTTGCAATTCCAAGAGTGACTATCTTGAACATAGGGAAATAATCTAATTGTCAATGATAAATAATAAAAGACTTAATAAAAATAATTTTATTTAAAAATAATTTATTTATTTTGAACATCAGTAAATATAACTGATCAAAGAATAAGTTATTGTAAAATTTATTCCTGTAGGCAAGATTATTTCCTTTGCAATGTTACCAAAATAAATAAAAATGTAAATGCAATACATAATGCCTTAATATCGAAATTGAAGTAATTCTTATAATGATCAACAGCAGAGTTAATGTAATTAAAGAATATTATCCAATATCGAATTGTAAATGAATAACCAATCTCGAGTAATTTTAATTGTTGAAAACTAAATTTTTATCAAGCATTAGTATTTATTTATTACAATTGTACTTATTGCATAAAATGAAACTAGCAAAAACGGAACATTCGGAATATAAAATTCAAGTTAATTTGAATTTTGATCTGATATCTATATTTAGAAGACAGTGATTGATCGGATAGACGTTAATCCCGAAGAAATCTTCAAATATTATAAATAAATGTCAAAAAAGAACGCTAAGCTTTTCAAATGTGGCAACGTTGTATTCAACCCACAGCTGCCTATACTACAATATTTAAAGGCCGCTTTACGCTACATTATTGAAAAGTACCATTACAGCGTGCAAACCAAAGAAAAAGTCGAAATATTTTGCAAGTATTACAACTGTTGGGACAGAATTACAGAGTAAAAAGTCAAAATTAATCATGACATACGATCAATCATTATTGCGATTCCGCGAAAAGATTATGCATGCATCGACTACACGAGTAATAGCGTGAAAAGGTATCAAGAAAGTCGTCTCCAAGTGACGCCATGACAGGGCCGCGATTTAGCAAACATGGCGGAATGCCTGGCGGTGGATGCTGCGAGAGCCATCCTGGTGATCGCCATCTTCGTAACATGGCTGCGCACACGGTTGGCTATGGCCGGTGTGTTGCGGTGCGATAGCAAAACAACACGGCCACCCGAATCAAAACAAACAATAAAAATTCGTCCCCGCTGCGCGTACCGGAGTATTGTCGACGGCGATCGATTAAGTCGCTGCGACCGGAAGTGCGTTTGCCTCTTTCCGATGCTCCGTGTCAACGTACGATCATCATTTCACGAGAGCGCGTGAGAGGAGAAAGAGAAAGATTTGAGCAACAAATGAGAAAAAAATAAAAAGGGACTTACCATCATCCGTGCCAGAAGCCCACATAGTTACGGAAAATTCTCCCTCGAGAGTCTTGATTTGTACCTGCTTCTGCTCCCACTTCCTAGCCTTCGCCTCGCCAGGAATCTCGGTGAAGATTGCGTGCTCGGGTGGTGCAGGCCTGAATCTTTGACTGCCAGCGGCACTCTTTCTAGCCTTCTTCTTACCCGATGAGGTCGTTCGAGAAGATGGCCCTGGACTTGATTCAACGTAAATGTCATCCTGATCGGGCACGGGTATTTGGTCGTACACTCCAAGCGGATCACCGCCGACAATTTCTTCTTGAGTTTGCAAAATGATCTCCTCTTCGCGCCCTGTCTCGGGCATCGCTTGCAGAGTGATCATTTGTTCTTCAGCCGAGACGACGTCGTCGTCTTCCTCTTCTTCGTCGTCACACGGTATCTCCACAGGGATCGACTCTATCTCCACCTCCTGGATATCCGGCTGGATCTCCACCTCGGCTATCATGTCCGAGGACGCCATATTAATGTCGCCTACCGACGCCATCTTTAACCAGCGACTGGCCCACGCAACACACAACACAACTGTGTGTGTCAGCGCGCACAGCGATCTCATCTCAGCCAAAGTGCAAACGCTGTTCTGCGCGACTGCTGCTGACATCTCGTGACGTAACCACAGTGGACTCCACAAAACAAAACCTTGGAAATGACCTAATTTTTTATTTTAAAACATCTTAAAAACATTAAAAAAATTAAAACTAATATAAATATTAAAAAGGAACACTTTGATTTTTCTAAATTTGAAATTATTGGGAAGAAAACTCTAAATCAAGTTCGCAAATCTGTAAACTAGCAGTTTCCTACCTTTGCAAGGACCAGTGGCGCCAATAAAACTAGTACAAATTGAGTGTAGTGGCGAATATTGTAAGCTTGTTGAGCGGATTGACACACTGAAAGCCGCGCAGCCGCGGATTTTTGTCGACGGCGGGCGGCCCATTGGGCTCGGAGACGCACGACGGCAATCATGGATTCATTTACTGTTGTGTGTGTGTACTGTGAGTGAGTGTGTTTCGTTAGATCCCCGGCAACGTCAGTTTATTTTATAATTATTTTTTTCTGTGAAAAATACAATAGTTATCGTTGCCAAAACATGAATTCGTTACCTTCTATAGAGACAGTCTACCAGGCTGTATTTTCGCTGTACAAAAATCCAAATCCCTCGGAAAAGGAGAGAGCTTCGCAGTATCTGAACGATCTTCAAAAATCGGTGAATATTCTTGTTTATTACGAATATTTCGAAAAGTAATCATTCTTTTTTAATAACAAATTGTAACATGTTCCATTTGAAATATAGACATTTTTTCTCTGTCGTAAACAAACAACTACTGACTATTTGAGTCTAGACGTCATAACCTCTAACTTAAATTAGTAGTGTAAGATTTTTCTAGAGAAACGTTTAAAATAGAAGAAGTTTATTTCTATTAAATGAGTGATATCAAAACTAAATTAATTTCCTAATTACTGTGATCTTTGCTCAGGTTTATGCATGGAAAATAGCAGATGAGATGCTCCATCAAAAAAAGGACTTAGAGTCATGTTATTTTGCTGCACAAACTATGCGTACCAAGATACAATTGTCCTTTCATGAGTTACCAGTAGAATCTCATACTTCCTTGAGAGATTCACTTTTAGATCACATATCGCAAATTAACAAAAATACAAATGCAATCATAGTTACTCAGGTATATAATCATTGTTTTATTCAAATCATGTATGCTATTATTAGCAGAAAAATCTGACGATAATGTGCTTTTTAGTTATGTCTAGCATTAGCTGATTTGATACTTCAAATGCCAACGTGGCAAAATCCTATAATAGATCTAATACAAAAGTTTGGAAACAACCCTGCAAGTTTGTGGCCTTTGTTAGAAATTTTGACAGTTTTAGCTGAAGAAGTGCATTCGCGTTTTCTTAGGCTTGGAACAAATCGCCGACAAGAGATTGTTAGTCATTTTTGTTCACATGGAAATTCTCTTTTAGAATTTTTGGTAATGATTTATTTATCAGTTTTATTTACAACTCTATGATTATTTACTAAACAAAATTCTTAATTACAGTTAGGATGTTGTAAAAAAGATGACATTCAAATTTATGTCACGGTTTTGAGGTGTTTAACTAGCTGGATTACTATACATGCTATAACTTTGACTGCTTCATTATTTACTAATGTTATAGCATTAGCATTTGACGTGAGTAAAATTGAAACCATACAGTTGATTTGTAAGTTTATAAATATATTATTCACTGTTTAATAAATGTAATATTGTTCATTTGTAGGTTTTACAAAATGACGTATCTGGATCTGTATTGCATGAAGCAGCTTCAGACACTATATCAGTAACTTTACAAACACTGGAGGAAGATACATTAAGGAATAGAGATCCCAATACTGCAGAGCCAATATTACCACTGCAGCAACTACAAAAGGTTCTGTTTGCATGGATCTTGAATTTAGAGCAGCCTTATCATTTTTCTGTTGCTCATGAAGATATGGACAAGTAAGAATGTGAATCAAACAAAAATATTATTCAACTTTTTAGATGAGATTTGTATAGCTGGTAATACATTTTTGCAGATCGATCAATTATTGTCGCATTTTCACTGAATTGGCAGAAACCTTTTTAGAAACTATTGTACATGGATCTGATGATGGTAAACATCATTATGCGATAAAAGCTTTAGATTTAGCTTTAGTATGTGTTGGACACCATGATTATGAAGCAAGTATATCTTGATTACATGAATTTATCAATGTTCCTTTGATGAATTTATTAAGAATGAAATGGATTTTCAGGTAGCAGTTATTACGTTCAATTTATGGTACAGGTTATCTGAAATTCTTTATCAAAGAAACAGTGATGACCTTACATGTGTCTTTAAACCTTACATAGAAAGACTTATCAATGCTCTTTGTCGGCATTGTCAGATGGAACCAGATCATGTAACTATTACTTTGTTCAAACTTAACTGTTGAAAGATATTTTATAATATTAAAATTTTATTTTATAGCTTGGTTTAATCGAAGATGGCTGTGGTTTTGCTGAGTTTAGAGCTAAAGTTTTCGAGTTGATAAAAGATGTAGTTTTTGTCGTTGGAAGTAGTCATTGCTTTAGACAAATGTTTTCTACATTAACAGTTGGGATTGGGCCACAAAATCAAGCACCTACATGGGAAATGACTGAGGCTGCTTTGTTTATTATGGTAGCAGTAGCTAAAAATATTTTACCGTAAGTGTTATATCCTAGTATTTGTATAATTTAAATGTAATATGCTATTGGTAAAATATTTTAACTGATGATTACATTTTAGTGAAGAAAATGATGTTGTGCCAAAAGTAGTTGAAGCTATTTTAAATTTACCTGAAAACACTCATGTAGCTGTTAAGCATACAAGTATTCTTCTATTAGGTGAACTTTGTGAATGGATAAACAATCATCCACAGTCATTAGGTATGGCAGAGAATTAATTTTTTACAATAATAAGATTTGAATTAATATTATTTCTCATCAAATTGTCTCTAATTATTTTAGAACCAACACTCAATTTTCTGTTGAACTGTTTGAGCCAAAAAGGTTTAGGAAGTGCAGCATCAAATGCATTGCAAAGTATTTGTGCAGCATGCCCTCTGCATATGGCATCACATTTTCAAGGATTAATGCAAATCGCACGTTGTCTTGACAATTTTGCGATTGGAAGTGATGCTGCTATAAATTTGCTACAAGGTACAAATTAAATGTTCTTTTTATTTCCAAATTTTTTTACACTGAAATAGATTTTCAGGTATATCTAATTTACTTTACAGGTGTTGCTAAAATTTTATCAGAGTTACCGAAAGATGAAATTGAAAGGTATATGAAGGAGCTTTGTTGGTTCCAAGCAAGACCTTTATGTCATTTAATAGAAGAAAGAGTACCTATTCAGAGAGGGAGTAAAGCCGATCCTGTCATGTGGCTAGATAGGCTATCCTCCATTTTTATGTATACAAGTCCCCAAGTTAATGATATGAATGATACTCATCCTTGTACAGCAGCAGCTAATGAAGTAAGAAAAATTTGCCCTGATATCTTTCAATTTTTTGGAAGTGAAATTTCATTTAATAATTTCTACTTAGATGTGGCCAGTCATATCGAGCGCTTACGCATTATACCAAGAAGATGCAAGAATAATGGAAAGGTGTTGTCGTTGCTTAAAATTTATCGTTCGTCGCCTAGAGAAATATTCTGCACATCTCTTAGAGCCTTTAGTCAAGCAGGTAAATGCCTCGAAATTTTTTGTCATTCATATTACTCAAAATTTATATGACAATAATATTTTTTCCTTTTTTTTCAGATCATTGAGTTATATGCAGCTCATAAACATAGCTGTTTTCTTTATCTTGGATCTATTCTCGTTGATGTATTTGGTACAGACATGGAGTATGTTTCTGGGTTACTAGGAATGTTAGAAGCTTTCATTGGTCCTGCTTTTTCTATTTTGCAAGAAACTGATGGGTTGAAAAATCATCCTGATACCGTAGATGATTTATTTAGGCTGTGTTCCAGGTAATTTATTTTTTAATTAATTTTAATCTCGATATTTACAATAAAAAGTACTTTGAATGACCTTTATCTGTTTATCCAGGTTTCTTCGAACAACTCCAGTACCATTTTTACATGCTTCTATGATAGGCAACATAGTAGATTGTGCTTTAATGGCTTGTAGTTTAGATCATAGAGATGCTAATGCCTCGGTCATGAAATTTTTTTATGAATTAATCCACACTGGTCGATATGGCGAGGTAAATTTTCATTCATTTATTTGTTTGTTTGAATACGTAATGTAGATATTCATAAATATATTTTGATTGTAGAATAAATCTGACTTCACTATACGGCGTCAAATCGTTCAAAATAATATTCTTCATGAAAAAGGACAACTATTAGTTTGGAGACTTATTCATGCCATTGTATTTTCTTTGTCGACGTACATGCTATCTGATGTCGCCGATGTTTTAATTGAGTTGTCTTTGACTAATCAACAGGTAAATAAAAAAGATAATGTTTAAAATATTTAAAAGAATGATTCTGCTGAATTTTTGGAGAATATACTATATTTGTGACTTACAGTTGATGTCGGAATGGTTGAGACAAGCTCTACATCAAATGCAAACTGAAAACACAGGAGTGTCTCCAGCTGCAACACCAGAACAACTTTCGGAATTTCACAGCAGTGTCGTAGGGTAAGTAAAATCATTTTTTATGAAGTTTTTTTATTTCGATACTGTTTATCAATTATAACTTTTCAATATTTTAGGGCTGAAAATCCGAAGCAAGTGGCTCACGCCTTGCGATATTTTTCACGATTATATCGTTGATTTATCTTCAACGATTCTTAAACCCAGGTTTCAAAAGAGATAATTACAAGTTTTGTAATTCAATAAGATTACCAAATTGGTAATCCTGAGCAATGAGTTATTGTCAGATATTACACATTTTACTATTCTGGGTGTGTAGTAAAATGTTCAGACGAAATATAAGTTTTATTTCAAACGGATACAAGTCTGTTGTCGAAACTAAAAACGAATGTAAGATTCGTTTTTCTTATTTGATTATATATTTCTTGTTTTTATAGTGCGATTGCAATAAGTTTTATATGCATAAAGAGTGACACGTTTATGACAAGTGATGTTCTCCAAGCCGATGTGTGTATTGTAAAAATGTAAAAAAAAACAAGTGCAAACAATGTGTTTGACAGTGTACATTGAATCCTGTGATGCTTGGACTATAGGTTATTTGAATATGTAGTCGTTTGATGACTAATTACGTATTTTTCTATTCTATTAAATTCAAATAACTGATCATGATTAATGAACATTTTTTTACCGTATGCTTTATGTAAATTGAACAAGATTTCTTAAACAAAGTAAATTTTCGTAAAATACTCGCTAGCTATTGACTGCTAATACAGCTTTATGTTGTACATGCTATAAGATGAAAAGAAACAACTTAGAAATCTCAACAGTTATTTTATTAATCAAATGAAAAATTCTCTTCTGAAATATTTTGTTTTAAATAAAAAAATTTTTTATGTACAATTTCTCTCCTTTGCTCAAGGAATAATACCTATCATCAATAAAGAATTATACTATCTGAAACAAAGGTATTTTTATTGAATTATATACATTGTTCGTGAATATGATTTATTTAGAACAATAGGTATATCACACTTTCTTATGTTTATATTTGAAATTCGTTTGTTTAGTTGCAGATTCAAATTCATTTTTTACAATATTTTTCATAGCATGTTGGTGAAAATTCCAATTCACTATAAAGTAAAATGAATCTTTGAATGTTTGACATACAGTTTAAAAATAATTATGCAAGTTACATCTCACTCACAGTTTTAATAAAAGTATTTTTTTAATTGCTTCGATTTGTAAATTTGCAAAAACGAATTCGATCTGAAATTAATAACGCCAAAGATTGATTACTAAATATAAAAAGATTTTAGTCAAACTTTTAAGAATTCTTTCAACTTAAACGACGAACTACGGATTTAGAGTATATTCCACTCCACTACCGCACGAGCTTGCTTGTTATCAACTATGTGCAAGCACGTGGACCCATGTTGCAGACAGCCTCCTCATGTCTAAACATTTCATGTAAAATGTTTCATGTGGACCATATGTGTATCCTACTGAAATTAGCCTCACTGATCTTACGTACTTTCAATTGATAATTGGCAAGTAAAATATCATGAACTTTATTGATCATTTCCTAAGTATTATAATTATCTCTTTTAGATGACCAAGACGCTCTTGTGCTCTTACGGCCGAACGGAATGAAATTCAGTAAATCACTTTTGAACTAATCATGCGATGGAGGTGATTCTCTATAACATTTCCGAATTTTCGTTCAGTTTCGTTGATTAATTTACCTCGTCGAAAATAATTATGTTTGATAAGCACACGAAACTTGCCTTTTTCCATGATTTTATACAGACAACGAAAAGAGAAATTCAAATTTAAATGTAGCTGAATAACATTTTTAACGAAAAGAGAAATTCAAATTTAAATGTAGCTGAATAACATTTTTAAATCATTAATATAACAACATGAAATTTTGTACACAATCCTGTATATAAATAGGATTCACTTATAGAGTATAAATCTTCTGATAATTCACGGCCTCAATTGAAGGACCTCTCTTATAAAGAAATTGCTTGTGTAATATCCCCAGCCGGATATGAGCTTATTTACTCTACGACTCGAGCTTATTTAAAAATTTATTACAATTTCAAAAAGATAGCGTGAAATAAAATCAGATATCATTAAATAAAACTTAATTAGAATTAAAATAGAAGTAACTTAGATTAACTATCTAAGTCTCTATATATATATTCTCACGAAAATTCTAAGTTCTCTAATACAGATAATAAAAATCAATGTAAAATTTATATAAGGAAATCAGAACGAGATAGTGGTTGGATTGATAACCAACGGCGATGCAGTGTCGATGCTGCCCTTGCGTAAGGGAATGCAAGGGTGTCTTCTCTCGTAGTGCTGACAAATAATAAGAGGCCGCTTGTTGCTCGAACTATGTGTTACGTATAGGGTTGCGTAAAAATCCTGTTGGTGCGAACGTGCTTCAAGATAAACGACGCCGCACAATAAATACTAATTTTAATATATTTGATTATTCTATTTTCTTACACTTGATGCATATATATGTGACGTGAACGGTCACGTACTAATGTAAGAAAGCCTCAAGATTTAGTTCTGAATATATGTGTATATATATTATTATATAGGTTGTTTCTAGTACAGATGGAATACATCGTGATGGCAAAAAACGTTACTTAATTTGTTTGCAACTACTGATTGTAGGCAGTGATTTTTAGTCTTTTATATCTATTAAAAATTATATAACTATTTAAAATACATATTTAGCATCAATTGGGAATTACAAAGGTAGTTATGTGCATTTTTAGCACTATAAAAAAATTAGTAATTTAAAATAAAATTAGAGGAATAAGTAAAGCGTTGAATGATTTAAATATATAGAAAATTCGTGCTTTCTATAGTTAGTGAAAACGAGATACTTAATTTAGCAGTTATAATTTCAATTTAGTGGAAGTAAATCTGAAATGCATGCAATTGATTACAAAGTTTATGTTTGTCAACAATAGTATATTATATTAACAATACGTTTGTCAACAATAGTATATTATATTAACAATGTATTACGATACGTGTGACTAAAGTAACCGCTGATTTATGCCCCACGCACTAAAAAGATATATGTACGTACATATGTATGTTGTATACATATATAATACATGTAATGTTTTTCCCTCCAATCCGGCTTTTTCGCGTTGATTCTTTTCTTTACTACTTATGGAAAAATTACTTATAAAAGGAATGATCATAGTGGCTTACGTCTTTTCGATGCTAATTGCCAAGACGTAATTATTCTTATCCTTATTAAGGTGCAAGGTAAATACTAATGTAAATTCTGATTTGAAGTAACGTGAAAAATACAGACTTCCTCTGGTAACAAGTTGTCTATAGTTTGTTTGTAATTTTGATTTACGGACATAGAAATTGTGGGGACAGAACTAAGTTGGTGTTTTATTTGCACAAGAAGAACATAAACTATACATGGTACTAATTTTTTAATACTTTAAATAAAAAATTGTGATGATGATTTAAAATAAGATATTCATATTTAACATATTCAAATTAAAATAACCATGTTTGAATTACACATACTATATAAATATAAAAATTTCATTTTCAGAAAGATGACGGATTTTGATCAGATGTTCAAACAATATCCACAAATAATTCTTGTATCAAAGTCACCAGTAACTTGGATAGGATTTTTAACAATTTCAAATAGAATAAAAAATGTTGAAAAGAAAGTTAAATTAAAATTGATATTACCATCATTTCCTAATTTGGATAAAGCATCAGTTCTATTTGGAGGAAATATTGCTGTTTTATTTGGGCCAAAGTTTAAAAAGCAAATAGCATCGCTATCATCTAGTTCTGAATCAGTTCCTGTTTTTCTGCAAGAACTCAGAACGTTGATTGTGTGTTGATAAGATATATGGCCGTCATGAATTTTCTTGTGTAATGTATTCATCTTGTATTTTCAGGAAAAACTGTTCAATGAAAGAGAAACAGATCAAGTTTCTAATGATCTGATTCAATCAGATATGAGAGAAAAATTATTAAAAGAACTTGAGACAGTACTTGAAGAATATTCAGTAATAAAGTATTTAATTTTTGCAAATGTTGATGTCAACTTTAATTCAATGTATTAAATATTTTCAGGATGTTCAATTATCATCAACAAAAGATTTCAGTGTAATTAAACTCACAATGAATGATATTTCTATGACAGTTCAGCCAACAGTCAATTCTGCAGGGCAAAATTCTTGGAGGATTGTGTCTTCAGATCTACCAAATATTCCTGATTATTCTTTGAGCGATAAAAAAACATATTCATTAAAGGAGATAAGAAAAAGGTTCGAAAAACAAGTCGATATGTTGGAAAGAGTTTACTATCAACTCAGAAAAATTGACAGGTATATCCTTTTTGTAAACTTTTATATTTTATATTAGCTGTAAAATTTATCATTTTTAGTTATTGTTGGGTGATAGATCCAATATATCCCAAACCATATCATTTATACAGAAGAATTCATCTATCACCATCACTTTCACTATATATAAAACTTAATCCATTAGATCCTTCCGGATATCCAATAATGAAATTTGTTGGGGCTGATGTTGAAGTTGAAAAATATAAAGATAAAATAGCTGAAGAAGACTTCAGTGATGTAACCACTTTGAACTCATCTAATCAGTGTTTTTTTAATACTAACCCATTATAACATATGTATATATTACAGAAATGGGATGACGAATATTCTGTTCATGAAAATCTGTTGACATTATTGAATATTGATGAGTTCCCACAAGTTCCAATAAATTTTAAACCAGTAGAGAAACAAGGTATTATAGATGATGAAGAGTGTTGTATTTGTTTTTCAATGGAATTGGACAATGGTGAAATACCTGATGAAATATGTGAGAATCAAAAATGTAGACGTCGTTTCCATACTATTTGTTTATTCCAGGTTTGCATTAAAAAATAATGATCTTCAAGTTTTATGAAGTAATTGCATATTTATTAACAATTTTTTTCAGTGGTTACAAGAAACAGCCGCAAATAAAATAATCTTCAACAAAATATCTGGTCCTTGTCCCAATTGTGGAGAACTGAAATCGTGCAATATTCCATTGAATACCTAAATCAGTATTAAAGCATTTTTATAATTGAACAACAAATCTAATGCCGGCTTTTCGATTAATGTACAATTGATTTAAACTTTTAATAAATATTATAAAGATATATTATAAGGGAAATACATACACATAAAAATGCAGCTATTGCTTTTTTGGCAATTCTTAGCTATTTCAAACAATTTAAAACATCAAATCACCAATTTTGTTCAAAGTTAATAGACTTGTTACCTATACAGAGGTCAACATCTGTGCAGAGTTTTAGATCAAAATATTGATAAGGGGCCGACTTATCAACTGTTGAAAAAATATCAGACTTTTTTTTATTAATTCGATTTCTCGGAGACTAATAAAGATATGGACATGATTCTTTTTTAAAAGACGCGGAAAGAGTTTCACTTTTAAAATGTAAATAGTAAAATACCAAATCATTTATTTATGTCTTTGTTATAAACAATGTTCTTTTAAATCGACGATATCTCAGAAAACGATATTTTTTTTTTAATTTTTACACCATCGTGTTCCTTGTCATTTTTTACATAAGAAACCGTTGAGAAAATCAAGTGCCTGCTATTAGACCCCGGTCCCATAGCTACCTGTGAATGCGGCAAATCGACCAGAGGGGTTCGGAGGGTAATGTCTTTCCCTTTAAAATTAGCCCCCGCGGGGTTCTATCCGATGTTACGACGTTTTTTGTAAAAAAATAACCTTTTTTTTCAATCCTCAATTACTTCGACTTGCGTACGTTTTGGAAAAAAATGCCAAGGAGAAAAAAGTTTCATTTTGTGCCCAAGAATACGAAAATAAAGTCAAAATAAAGAAATAGAGAAAAAATTTTTTTTCGGTTTTTTAGCGCATTAAAAAAATAAAGGAATTTAACTTTTTTTTTACGCTTCGTTTTAAAATGTCTAGGGACGTAGTAAATCACAAAAAAACTAAAACTAAGCGTAAAAAAAAATTAAATTCCTTTATTTTTTTAATGCGCTAAAAAAACCGAAAAAAAATTTTTCCTCTATATCTTTATTTTGACTTTATTTTCGTATTCTTGGGCACAAAATGAAACTTTTTTCTCCTTGGCATTTTTTTCCAAAACGTACGCAAGTCGAAGTAATTGAGGATTGAAAAAAAAGGTTATTTTTTTACAAAAAACGCCGTAACACGGTTAAAAAACATCGGATAGAACCCCGCGCGGGCTAATTTTAAAGGGAAAGACATTACCCTCCGAACCCCTCCGGTCGATTTGCCCTCCACCGCCTGGTTCTAAATTGGCATTGATTTAAGTCGAGGTTAAAAAAACTGAAATTTTTTTAATCAGTTTTTTTACTGTACAAAACACATATTTTCATTTTTAAGTCTCTGCACGTCTTAAATGGATATGCTTTTGCAATTACTTTTAAAATGCCCTGCGTTTTTTTGTGATACGATGATTTCCGACCGAGATACAAAACTTTCAAGTTTGTCTAATTTTGAGGTAAGCATGGCAAAAGTGATTGGCGGGCAGTGTAATTTATATATAAGTATATTTATGGGACATAAATAGTAATTAAATAAAATCAAATAAATAACATATATTTATATAGGGGTCCTTCTATTACTAGCGCAAATATAGGCACAATTATTCATATATATAATAAAATAATGATATGGATCGAAACTCTTATTATTCTCGACTCCACTGGTTAACGACAAAGATATAAAAGGTAGTAATGGGATTGTGATTTAAACTATAGAAAAATTATTTGTAACAATAAATAAATTACTGAATTTATCTATATTTCCGAATTACGGGTAATAACCTATTCGTTAAAGAAATTATTCTTGAAACTAATTTATCGTTGGTTTAATTATAATTATTTCAAAGTATTCTCTTTATCATATTTTGTCATTTCCTCTCTTTAACAAACTCGAAAAATTATGTTTATTTATGTTTTCTTTTTTATACTTCCATAGTAAATCGACTCTTTGATGTTGACATTATTATTATTTCTTGTATAGTTTAATGGTTTTTTTTTATAGAGATAATTACTTCACAGGGTATTATGGTGAATTTGGTAATATAATATATCTGTAAAACAAATTATAGCATGTGATTACTCAATATCAATACATTTACATAACTCTTCAAAAATAAAATTATTTTCCATGCAATATTCGTGGCTGCGTTTGACGAGCAATTTGAAATTAAGTTCTTTTAAATATAATCAAAATATTGCAGACGTACTATTCATCCTATACACATGCATATCATATTATCTGGCAACGTGCTTAATTGTTAAACACTTCGTCAGCGTAGGCTATCATACGATGTAATCGTAGAGATCGTATGATGCTAGTCCGACCGGTCGGCGCGAGCGGTATTTATAATAATAAAATAAAAGGAATCGCGAGAACATGCCACAGATCACGTACAGTGATACAGCTTGGTTCTCTTCAGAATTACGTCATACAGTTTATATTCAATTCTTTTGTAAATTTGTCTTTCTTGTTTATAATCAGTTTTCATCTCAGTTTTCTTGTCAATCAGTTTTTGTCATTTCTTGTATAGCTTATAAATATATATATATATATATATATATATATATATATATATATATATATATATATATATATATATATATATATCAGATGAAAACTGATTATAAACAAGAAAGACAAATTTACAAAAGAATTGAATATAAACTGTATGACGTAATTCTGAAGAGAACCAAGCTGTATCACTGTACGTGATCTTCTGTGGCACGCGAGCGTGGAAGTGTTACTACGCGGTTACTGCTTTACTACGCGGCCACTGAACCGCCCACGCGCGCTTAACGCGTACAACTAATACGCGCGGCGCAATTATACATAATACTAATACATAATATTAATCAGGATTAAGTGAATTTAAAAGTTGTCACTTAACAAAAATGAATAGAAAAAAATAGAGAATACATATTTATCCTTAGATAGTAGATTAAGTCGTGTGCAAATAATGGAAACTAATTATTACAATATTAAACCAGGAAAAATATTCACGGATATTTTCATAGAGACAACAAAAAGTGCACGGTGTTAAATGTATTACTCATATTGATATCAAATTGCAGCCATAATCAATACTGTTGAATATGTAAGTTTGGCATTGTATAGTATAGTATAATAGCTTTATTGATTTTAGGTTGAATTAATCTTTTGAATAGTTTTTCGGATATACCTTGAAATAAGTATAAGTTCATCAGTTTTTGTGAAAAAATGGGTGCAAGTTCTATTTTTATTCAACAATGAATATTAATATATGTAGTCTATTTTAAACAGCATGAATTATTCGTACCCCTTAGAATCTCCAAGTTGGCATGTAAAAGATTCAAATAATGTAATAAATAACAGAAAAACACGGAAGAAAGAGCGCGCGAAGTGCGCTAATTAACACTAGTACTGTTAAAAGGGAAAACAAATTTACATATATTTTTTCTTTTTGCGGTTTTAATTGTTTATGCGAAATTATTTTAATAGTCCATTACGATACAAGTACGGGAAATGAGATTCCCGCTCGGGCGTAAAGGCCACACGAGACGAGAATAGTACATTACGATACAAGTGCGGGAAAGTAGATTCTGGTCTCGTGTGGCGTTTACACCCGAGCGAAGCGAGGGTGGAAGGGGACACGAGACGAGAAACTCTTTCCCGAACATGTGCCGTACCGTATTTTTTGATACGACGTGTGGAAAGTGCGATTTTCAACGCACGTTTTCTGCCGAGCGTGCGGGAAAGACGCACTTTGCGCACGGAGTGTCGAAAACTCTTTCCCGAACATGTGCCGTACCGTATTTTCGCTTCGCTCGGGCGCAAACGGTACACGAGACAAGAATATACTTTTCCGCACTTGCATCGTAATGTACTTTTTTAATTTTTCGATTTTAAAAATTTAATAATGCCAATTGGTTGTATAAGAAAAAACACATTGAAATTCTAACCAATTGCACGAGACATTTAGACATAATTTTTTTTAACCGATCTTTAGGCCCCGGTCCCGTATGATAGCCTACGCTGACGAAGTGTTTAACAATTAAGCACGTTGCCAGATAATATGATATGCATGTGTATAGGATGAATAGTACGTCTGCAATATTTTGATTATATTTAAAAGAACTTAATTTCAAATTGCTCGTCAAACGCAGCCACGAATATTGTATGGAAAATAATTTTATTTTTGAAGAGTTATGTAAATGTATTGATATTGAGTAATCACATGCTATAATTTGTTTTACAGATATATTATATTACCAAATTCACCATAATACCCTGTGAAGTATCTATAAAAAAATTTTATCTCTATAAAAAAAACCATTAAACTATACAAGAAATAATAATAATGTCAACATCAAAGAGTCGATTTACTATGGAAGTATAAAAAAGAAAACATAAATAAACATAATTTTTCGAGTTTGTTAAAGAGAGGAAATGACAAAATATGATAAAGAGAATACTTTGAAATAATTATAATTAAACCAACGATAAATTAGTTTCAAGAATAATTTCTTTAACGAATAGGTTATTACCCGTAATTCGGAAATATAGATAAATTCAGTAATTTATTTATTGTTACAAATAATTTTTCTATAGTTTAAATCACAATCCCATTACTACCTTTTATATCTTTGTCGTTAACCAGTGGAGTCGAGAATAATAAGAGTTTCGATCCATATCATTATTTTATTATATATATGAATAATTGTGCCTATATTTGCGCTAGTAATAGAAGGACCCCTATATAAATATATTTTATTTATTTGATTTTATTTAATTACTATTTATGTCCCATAAATATACTTATATATAAATTATATTTATTGAATAACTTGCGAGCGTTAAGTGAGCGGGGTCTCATACATGCAGCAATTCACCACGAGTTGTAGTGTCACTCGTTTGCTAAAAGTACACTAACGACGTGTGTATCTACTCGAAAACACATCTCAATTTTCTTTCACTTTCTACCAAATTTTAACACAACGATATTAATTTCAGTAATACAGATGGTTATAAAATTAACGATTTGTACTGATAATTTCAAAACATAACGTACTATGTTCTCAAACCTATTTATTAACGGCACATTTCCATTCTTGCAGTTTATTAGTCATGTTAATTATTTAAAAATTGAATTTACTGGTGAAATATAAATCTCACACTCCTAAATATATAATAATAATATTTCAAAGTATAGGAAAATACGGAATTTTACGCTCTTTTTTAGCATCAATCAATCACAACGCTGGATGTCGGCTCATCATTTTTTTAAAATAAATAAAATAAAAATAAATTACATCGAATTCATGTTATACTTTCATTCCTACTTCATACATTATCCATTTTAATGATATATTTTTTTTTATTTAAAAAAATTTGATTATTCATAAACTAAAATAAAAACCACTTGACTTTCGCGATTTTGAACGCTCGACCAATTAGGCCCCGGTCCTATAGATAAGTACGGATGCGGACGGATACGGACGCGAATCGCAACTCTAGTAACATCACTAAAAATATCTAGTTCGATTATTTAGTACCAACACTACCGGTAGTGAGCAAAAGTAACTGTTGTTTAAAACTTTAGCGCCGAACGTACCACATTTAATGAACGCTTATCTAACCTTTACATTATTGCAGTCTATAAGATGGCAAATGATAGAGAATTGATAGACTTTCAACTAGTGGAATTAGGCCTTAATTTTATGGAAGTACTTGAATATATGAGAAGAAGAAAATATATATAAATGATATGTATTAATCATCCCAAAAGCTTTTTTTACATTAGCATACTCATCAATAAGCAATATTTATGAGAATTTGAAAAGTAAATTGTAGACCTGACATTTGAACATTAAATGTGGTACGTTCGGCGCTATAGTTTTAAACAACAGTTACTTTTGCTCACTACCGGTAGTATTGGTACTAAATAATCGAACTAGATATTTTTAGTGATGTTACTAGAGTTGCAATTCGCGTCCGTATCCGTCCGCATTCACAGGTAGCTATGGGACCGGGGTCTTACGACGTGGATATCGGCAACGAAATTCTGTCTATCATTTAAAAAAAAAAATTAGTTTGGTACTATATCCCTATATCCGGTCTAGCTTTTGCTTGGGTTGGGTTATGCACGCATAAAAATTCGGTATTTTGAAAACTTACAACGAGGTTTATTAATAAGGAACCGTGCAATCAGAATGTAAATATTTCTTTTAAAAATGACGTGTGTATGTGGCGATAATCGAGCGAACGGCAGAGTGAATCACCTAGTGAGCGTCAGTCGTACTGAAGTTATTCTGTCGTAACTTGGCAGTAACTGCAGTGGTCTCGAATAATTTCCCGCTAAAACGTTGTACACGGTATTCGAAGACTTGCATTTGTCTTTCGAACGTCGCTATAAAAATATAATCCTTATACGCGTGAATGAGCAACAAGTTAGTTGTTCTTTCCGTAGCTTATCAAGATTTTAAGTGTTTCTTTTTATCAGTGTTACGATGGAAAACCTAGAAGTATCTGTTTGGAAGCGAATTACATTCATCGATCCAGTGACGTTCTTTATCATGTTTGCGTTTACATTGTCAGGTAGATTCGTATTATTTGATATCTGGCGCATAGATTCATAATAATAATAAGGCATAGAAATACGTATTTTTTGAACAATCGAAATTTCAAATCGAACGCTGAGATATATATCATCTTTCTGAATTATCAATAAGTATGGATCCTTCTTGTATATATCTCGTTGAGATAGATCTTTCTTTATTGTTAAGATTCCTTATTTGTTGGTTATGCTGATAACAAATAACGTGCGATTCTTTAAAAGTTATTTGCAGCATATTTTCATTGCATCCACGCAAAGTCAACATAAGAATCAATATTTTATTATCTACGATAATTACGAATCGTTTTGTTGGCTGACACATGAGGCATTTCTTTTAATAAATCTTTTATTTTATTTGAAACTTTCTCACACTTCTCGTATTGATTGATTTTTGGGTCCGCAGATAGCGTGATAAATGATGTCATAGTACTCAAAAAATGCCAAAGAATCATAGAGAACGACAGCGAGTGTTCTGTCTTACACGAAAACAGCAGCAGCGAGTCTGCCAAGTCTCTGCAAGAAATCGTGCAGCCGCAGATAGCTACGTTTCTGGTACTGAAATCGTTGATAGAAACGTTCTTTCCCATGATAATCATTCTCTTCACTGGACCTTGGAGCGACGCCAACGGACGGAAGCCTATATTGACGATTCCTTTTGTAGGTGAGAGTCTATTATTTTTAATTTTTCAAAAAATTGCACCATCGTCTTTTCCACATTGAAGCTTCTGATTTTGTCCAGGCTCGATAATTTACTACACGTTATACGCCGTCCTGAGTTATACGAATCTCGACATATACTGGTTCCTCTTACCCTCTCTCATTTCTTCCGTGATGGGTGGTTTCCCGACGATCTTGATGATTAGCTTCTGTTACATTGCCGATATCACGGACAGCAACAATCGAGCTGCGCGCCTGGGTGTTTTGGATTTCGTTATATTCGGAGGACAGCTCGTCGGATACCTAGTCAACCCGATACTTTACAAAAGTTTCGGCTATTGCGTCGTATTCGCGACTTCGGCATTCGTTTGCCTGCTAGGACTCGTCTACGAGTATTTCTTCCTCATGGAAACTATTTACGTCAACATAGGCGTAAGTCTGCAATCGTCGACGGCAATTGATTTTTATTCTTGGTGATGTCGATCCTCATCTTCAACACTTTTCACCTAGCAGCGTTCCTTGAGAGACGTCTTTGACCCTACAGTGTTGCGGAAGTTGTTTGCGTTCGTGAGCAAAAGACGCGACGGATTCGACAGAGTACTGTTCTGGTGCTGCCTGTGCATCATCGCGATTCACGACGACAACATGCAGGGCGCCGCAACGATTCTCTACTTGTATACGAAAAGGTTCGGCTGGAACCTGCAGGACTTTTCCACGTACGCGATGACTCAATTGATCGTCACTATGACGGGCATGCTGCTGCTTATCAAGTGGATCATGACGATGTTCCGTACGCAGGCGTTTCTATTTTTAGCTACAATTAAGCCAAAGGTTCCTCGAACTGCATATCTGCTCGTGTTGCATTTCAGAGTTGCCGGAAACAGTGGGAATCGCAATTGCCAGCATTTCGAATTGCAGTGGTGCACTCATGAAAGCATTCGCCAAGGAATGGCAGCACCTCTACCTGTCCACGATGATCGGAGCTTTCTGCTTGGCTCCTGCGTCCTTAGTTCGTAGTATAATATCGAAGACAGTTTCTGAAAGACAAATTGGTCAGTCGAGTTTACGTTTGACGAGCAGTTTTTAACGCCTAAAATATCGATGAAAACTATATGTTTTTGCTTGAAAAACAGGCAAAGCTTTTGCGGTGACAACGGCTATGGAAAAGATCGGACCTCTCGCAGCGACCCCACTGTTCGTCGTATTGCATACGAAATACATAAAGTCGTATCCTTGTATAGTTTGGTTTTTACCGGCAGCACTGAGTCTTCTAATTGTGGTACTTGCAATTGTCGTCGAACGACGATGGAGAAGATTGAGTACGTCAGATAGACGTGCAATGGATGAATAGTATTTTAATTTGTAGTTTAATGAGTAATTTTTAACTTTATAAGTTTAACTGAAAGAAAAATCCATTTTATCAGATAAGTTAATGTATTATTGAAAACTGCCATTTATTGCAACCAGTATTTTAATTTAAAAATTAAAGCAAGATGACACTGCACTTCAATGTATGTATTTATAATGTTATTTTAATGTTATAATAATGATGATGACGTAGATGTTTATTTTAATACACTCAATTATTCAAATTTAATAGTAATTTCACGGTAAACCCATGCGTTTAAATTTAAACGTTTAATATGACGTGACCCATAAAAAATACGTTCTAAACGTTAATATTTAAACACATAGTATTTTGAGGTTTTGTCGTTATTAAGAGCGATATGTATTAGAACCTGTTTACTGAAAAATATCTTCCACGAGATAAATCCTGACTTTTCAATGACTTATTACATCATAACGCATGCTTTTAATTTTGTTTTTTCAAGAAAAAAATGCAAGTCTAGTGATTTTTATGCCCATTTCGGTGCACGTCAATATAGAATATCGTTGATTTAAACACGTGCCGGTGCACCGAGCAGAGCCGAGTTTAGACCTTTCCCGACCCCTGGGCCAAAAAGACGGCGGGGCCTACTTAGCTGATATTTTTCATGTTCGCGAGGCCTGGTTTCCACGGCGGGGCCCCGGCCTGGGCCCAGGTAGGCCCATGCCTAAACTCGGCTCTGGCACCGAGTACACGAGTGATTGAATTTAATACATCGTCAGGTTGCAATGTCAGCGCGTCTTTCAAGTGTTGGAAAGTAGCTAAACTCTGCTCGAGCATATGTATTGGTATTTACCGGACTAATGCTTTATAACACAAAGCGAATGAATGCCACATAAACGTGGACTTGATTGCAAACGTTTTGGGCGTGCGGACAGTTACGCTCGGGTTTATTGTACACACAAACAATTCTGCACAATAACACGGCATGAATCAGCGTGCATCAATTCTTACGCTGTGTTGCTGTCCACGATAATTTGTGCCTATAATAAAACAGTGCACAATTGCAGGCTGTTATGACTTTATATACGGTGATAAACAAAAATGTGACTTTGTTAAGAATGTACGGATATTCAACTTAAAAAATGGAATTTTTTCACGTTTGATGAATGATAATTCATAACTTAGTTATTATCTTCATTTTGTTATCTCTTCGGTTAATCCGATAGCAGACGCAAAAAGTACTCACGATTATCCTTCAGTCCATTTGATTTTCGTATCTAAAATACGTTGGATGTTTATTAGTTTAACAAATAACATTAACACATTTGATTCTTTATTTTCATTCATAGAAAACGCCAACTTTGTTGCGAAATTGTAGCTTGGATATCCGACTTTTGCGTAATCTCAAGTCTATCATTTACAAAACAAGGTATACATTTACATTTTAATTCGGCTTTTGATTTCAAAGAATTCAAAGAAGGAGGAACTGTGTTCAACGTGAATGGCTCTCTTTTGTGCGTTCGTACATATATTCCACCGATTTCGATGGAGGTCGGTTTATCAGAAAGGATATGCCAGACAATTAGTTATATTTTATTATTTGTTTGATCGAAGCACGACTGTGCGAGTAATTGTGAAAAATTGAAGCTGAATCGGCTCTTTCTTGGAACTTTGTTTTTTAAATATTATAACTAGTAAAGTGTAAGCATACTAATATGTTAGAGAGATTTTTACTAACAAATACACGATGGGCATGACGTGTATTTGTTAGTAAAAATTAAATATTCAACTTCGTGTTCCTCAATGTATAATAGCATTCAACGAAAGTTTATGAGTATTTTTTTAGAGAATGTAATACATTGCAATTTTTTTATTATTCATTGAATTTTAACTGCTACCTGACAAAGCCATTAATTTTTTATTGATATTTACAATACATTTTTATATAAGTGTACAAAAGTTTTGCAGTTTTGTCAATATCAATCTGTTCTTCAATTGTCTGCAGTTTGTTTTCAAAACAAGTTACAGTAACAAACTCCACGTTTCTCATATTGTTTTGTAAAGAATTTTGTAAGTCCTATAATAAAAATGACAGTGTACTCATACGTAAATAGAAAGAACAGTAAATTTAAAAATTTTGCTTTCGACACTCCGTGCGGAAAGTGCGTTTTTCCCGCACGTTCGGCAAAAAACGTGCGTTAAAAATCGCACTTTCCACACGTCGTATCAAAAAATACGGTACGGCACATGTTCGGGAAAAAGTTTCTCATCTCGTGTACTATTCCACCCTCGCTTCGCTCGGGCGTAATCGCCACACGAGACAAGAATCTATTTTCCCGCACTTGTATCGTAATGTACTATTATTTTACACCTGCTTATTATTTATTTCTAAATGAAATATAACGTGTTAAAATACAAATTAAAAAATGGATAAATAAAACAATGTTGAAATAAAATGTGAGATCGGAGGGTCGAGGGACGCGCTGCTCTGTTTACTGTTTACGTTGGAGCATCGTACCTATGCCGTAGACGTTCCAGGTGTATCTTGGGTCTTATTTTGTTTCGTATCAACGCAATTCGTTAAATCTCCAAATCGCGATCTATTCACACATCGCCGGGGATGGTCGAGTGGGCAAAGGCGTCAGTCTGATATTCCGTCAAAGCGCCATGGGCCGTGGGTTCGAGCCTGCATAGGTGAAGGCGTTTCCATTGTGTCCATCCTGGTATGGCAGGGTGGCGATCTATCGAATTCTGTGACCTTTCATCATTTAACTTCGGTTGCTAAGGTTTATTCAAGGAGTCGGACTGCACTCCGCTACTTCTTCGCAATAAGCCCAGCTTCTAGATATCAAAGGCGCTTCGTCCTGCCCTACCTATAAATTTGGTAACGCATTGCTATGATGTGGTGCAGTCCCATTGGACATAACTTATTGCTCTGACCAATTATGGATCGGATTGTCAGTCGCGGCCAGGTGAATCGGCAATTTTTTTGACAAGTTCGCAAGCTTTTTGTTATCGGTTTTTTGCTCTTGACTACCATTAACGTTATAACGTATGCAGATGATTCTATCTGTTGCTTTTGTAACATTTTCAATTATAATTTGTTCTACAATTCGAAGCGCTTTCAGCCTTCCAACGGTTACTGTTTGTTTCAAAGTGGATGGGCACGCAATTGATCGAAGCCGCGCAACACTAGAGTTCCAAATGTTGACTCATTTTTATAAAAAACTATACCCACGAGACTTTTTTACAATTTCTACTCGAGATATTTCGATCCCGATATTACGGGTATTACAATTATTCAAAATATAATGTTGGTATTCGTTTTTGAAAAATACGATAATTTTCTCTAGTCTATTCTATCTATATCAATCTTGTATGTGTGGAGGGGGGGTGTATAACGTTGTACATTCTGACGTATATATTGTAGCTTTAATGATTTTATGCGGAAGTGCGTCATAATACATGGCACAATAAATTTCTCAAACCTTTTATGTAATGAGTTCTAACATCAACCTGTAAATCAATAATTTTATTACAGATCAATAGTAATTTTACCTTAAAAATCTATAACAAAATTAAATACTAATTAATAAAATGAGAAACCAGTTTGTCAAATCTCTACTTTCAAAATAGTTGAAGTGTAGTGGATTCAAAATAGTCGAAATAACCATTTAGAGTAGTGGATTAGGTCGTAGTTTAGTATAATCGGACTTTTCCTGGTTTGTGACTTAATGAATTTCATCAATTTTTTGCTGACTTTAAAAAAGGAGGATAATCTATATTGGAGACATGAATAAATTATTATTGTTTTTAAGTATATTCGCGCATCTGTCTCATTTTATTATTAGCTTGATGGAATGTCATATAACTTTGAGAAAAAATAAAGTTAAAATCGGTCCTTTTCTCGGGTAAAATTACTCGTGATGGCAACACTATCTAGCTTCGTCTTAAAACTACGACATTAAATGCTTGTTTACTCTACGTAAACGCAACTCTCTGAAACATTAATAGTACATTATGATAAAAGTGGGGTAGAAAGATACACGAGACGAGAAATTCTTACCCGAACATGTGCCGTACTATATTTTTTGATACGACGTGTGAAAAGTGCGATTTTCAAAGGTGCGAAAAATATTATTTTCATGAAGAGTCGTTACAATATTTTAATGTACAGGCAATCAACAAATATTTTTGATAAACTGGCATATAACTCATGTGATCTCTATCAGTTTTGTTACCAAGTACTAATTTGGATATAAATTGTAATTGGAACATTTTGAGCGAAACTACCTCCAATCAATTTTAGCATTTTAGACGACAAAAACTTCAGACCAAATACAGAATTTTTTTCGATTTTTCGTTTTTCAAACTTATTCATTACAATCGAAACATTACGATATAAAAACACGTTAAATAATATTTAAAGAATCAATGCGTTCTTTTAAAATATATGCATAATTTTGCACTTGAAAAATACCAAATAAATTTATAGTTATATTAAAGATGTGTTAAAGTAAAACAATAGACACTATAAGATTTATTAAAAAAATGTCAATTTTCAACTTATGACAAAAAGCTATAACTTGTGGATGAATATTAATTAAACGAATCACAAAAGACGCTTTGTTTGTTATCAAACGATGAACAAAATATTTATTGAAATGTCACCTGAATGAATAATGATTGGAAAAATTTTTTTTAACAACGAGTTTTTCCATTGACGCATTAAATTCGGGAGTTCCACAAATTAAAATTAAAACCGATTCTGAATCGTAAGAGTCGAGAACGTTGTTAATTATTTTATCATTTAGGCGGCTATTTATAGTCTGTATTCCAGTGATATTTGCATCCTCTAAAAAATTATGTTTGCTTAGAAACACAATCTTTATTACATATTTGATAAATGTATAATAAGTAGACTTACTTTCTTGAGATAAACATAATAAACATTCAAAATTCCAATAGTCTGTTAACGCTCTCAATTCATCTTTCAGAGCCACATGTGATAAAGATCGAAATCCTGAGATCCATTTGATTTTTGTATCCTCTAAATCATCTTTGACTATTGAGACAGCTATTGGGTACAGAGCTGCTATTCCACTTCCTATACTCAACATTACTACGTTTTTATAACTGAAAAATATTTGAAGAAACTAAGCAATGTAGTAAAAAAATATATAGTTTTATTAATGCTTTAACAAATAAACACCTGTTTCTTGTATATTTAAAATCACCATATGGTCCTCTGATAAATATATCATCTCTAAGTTTTAATTGTTTTATACAATTACTGGCAACACCATTTTCATACAGTTTTATTAACAGCTTTATTGATTGCTTGTTCCATGAAATAGGAGTATATGGTTTAGAAGTAGAAGTTAATCTCATCATAATGTGTTGGCCAGGAGACATAAACACAAGTTCATTTTTATTTTCTATGAAATATTAATTGTTGAAAAAAAATTATTTTTACATAAAATGAGAGGCAATTTAAAAGAGTACCTGAACCACATTCAATATCAATAATAATGCAATCTTCTGATGATCTTTTTATAGCTCTAACAATAAATCTCTTATACTGCAAAAGAGACAAACAGTTTTCATTGTAAACTCTTTTTATTTTATCTAATTTTCTTTTTTCCCATTCTTCAACTAATTTCTTATGTACATCAAAAATGCATGGATTACAAGAATTGCCACAACAATCCTCCTCTGATGGAGTGACTGGTCGATGATCATTTTCTTTACTACTTGACTCTATCATATTACTGTATTTTAAGATAAATTTTAGAATACTGTATTTGAGTCAACTATAAAAATAACAAAAATGAAAAACATTATTCTCCAGTTAATAGTTTCTGTTACTAACATAAAATTCAACTTCATTTGAATTAATTTTATTTACCTTTCTATATCTATTTATCTTTTTATATATATTCTATTTCTTAACAAATGAATCTATTTATTTTGAGATAATTCTCATAATATAGATTATTTAGTAATTCAGCTAATATATTTGTGGAAATTAGTATAAATTATCAAGTGGTGATAAAAATAATGTCATTATGACACAGCAGTTATTCAATGTCCATGCATATTAGTAATTTCAACAATTATATTTTTCAAGAATTTTTATGCAATCATACGATCGATTGACCGAAAATTCTAATTCATATCGGAAGTTTAATTGGATAATAACTATGAAAGGTAAAATTCCTGTTTATCTATCTATCTATAAATACAATGGAAATTATTTTTTGCTTATATATATCAAAATGGATCAGCTGTTAACCTCTGACTCAGTGATCTTGATACGATGGGATTACACATTGTGAATCCTCTGTTTTGGTTATAAACAATGAGAAATTTGTAACAAGAAAAATATACTTTAATCATCATAATATCACAATTCATAATTCACAAGCATACATACGCATACAATGCAACAAATGTATACGTATACTATCATCAGTCACCTGTACTCTTTTAACCTCTGTCGTCTGCTATTGTCTCCATAACGACTATAAACAAAGATACGTAGTAGCTGCGCGAGAAGCGTGAGAAGAGGGGCAAATCTCAAATCCGATTGCGAAGAATATTAAAAGCGCAACCCATATAACTTAAAATCGTAAACTATAGTTAACTCGCGAATCTCGCGATAAGCTGAAAAGCTCTGGGGACGAGGATAAAGCTTATGCAGTGCGTGTGACGTGACGTGAACGCATTCCGAACAAAGTAAGGCCTTTTTGCCACGGATAATGCGCAGAATAATTATGCCGTGCCAATAATTTGACCGCATTTGGAGGTTTGACATATCTCCGTTGTTCGCTGTCCGCTTTTGTTGTTGTTTTAGTTTGTTTTATATACGTACTCACATCATGGCTAATTCATCTATAACAGGATGGAGACGATTTTTGTCAATGGAACCTCTGGCCTTTGCCCTTATGTTCGCCTACTCTATATCAGGTGAGCGGACATTTTTAATTGCTGCTATTATTTTATCTTAGACTTTTGTTGCAATGTTAAAGTCAAGTGGTTTATCTTCTTGTCTTATAGTTATATTATCATACCTACTATTAATTTTTTTATTATTATTAATATTAACTATTAATTAATTTTTTTGAGTCTATAGTTCAAAATTAATGACTTATTGACATTAAATTTATAAGAAAGTAATTATTACCATAAGAATTTATATTTTATTTTAAAATCTTCAGACAGTTTGATGACAGACCTGATTGAGTACCAGACATGCAAAATATTAAAAGGGGTAAATGCCAGTTTATGTGAAATTCTTCACCACTCTAATAAAAGTTTTGTAAATGAAACAGCAGATTTGATAAGACAAGTGCAGCAGCACATAGGACCAATTCTGACATCCAAATCATGCATAGAATTAATATTTCCAACACTGTTAGCTCTTTTTCTGGGTCCTTGGAGTGATAAAAATGGCAGGAAACCATTGCTCATTTTTCCATTTATAGGTAAGTGTTATTGTTTTGATATAAGCTTACTCATAGCAGCAGCTAATTTTTATCTTTATAAAAATGTACTAGAATTTTATCTTTCACAGGACATGTTCTCTACTATGCTGGATATGCAATTTTGAGCACATTCAACGTCAACCCATATTGGTTTTTATTACCATCTGTTCCAATATCTCTTTTAGGAGGATTCTCTCCAATTCTATTGACATTCTTTTGCTATATAACTGACTTCACTAACAAAGACAATAGATCCTGGCATTTGGCATGTTTGGATACAGCGTTATCTTCAGGAATTCTTGTAGGATTTCTTGTGGGACCTTTAATATTTAAAAAATGTGGTTACATCACAGTATTTAGCATATCATCAGGGATAACATTTTTGGCCTTGTTGCATGTGTTATTCTATGTAAAAGAAACAGTAGTAACAGATAGAAAAGTATGTTTTACATATGCAATATTCAAATATTTTAGAATTTTAAAGTACTTCTTTATACAACATTTTACTGTTACAGAGAACATTAACAAGTGTATTTAACTTTCCTTTGGTCAAAGAGTTATTCACTAGTGTGACAAAGCAAAGAGATGGATTTGACAGAGGCTTAGTGTGGAGTTGTATTGCTTACATTGCAATTCATGTGATTGTAATGGAAGGAAATGCATCTATTACATTTTTATTCACTAATTTACACTTACAATGGAGTGTCATTGATTATTCAATATATGCAGCTACTGGTATTTTCATAACTATTAGTGGCATGCTACTTCTAATAAAATTTGTTGGATCAGTTTTAAGTAATTAATTCACTTCATAATAATAATTATTTAGTATACTTACACAAATTATTCATTAAATTAATTTATTAAACAAATTTTTTTCAGAATTACCAGATGTAGTTGTTCTCACTATATCTTGTCTATCATATGGTGGAAGTAATATGTTAAAAGCTTTCGTTAAAAAACCATGGCAAATGTATTTATGTGCAAGCATTGGAATGTTTGGTGCATCTGCAATACCAGTGATAAGATCTATCATATCGAAAGCAATTCCTCAAAAAGATATTGGTCAGTTTGCTACAAAAGTTTTTATCTCAGAAAATTGTTTATAGAATATAAATGATAATTTTATTTCAAACAGGAAAAGCTTTCTCTGTGACAACAATATTGGAAATGTTACTTCCATTTGCAACAACACCACTATATTTATATGTTTATACACATACTTTGGATGTATATCCATCTCCAGTTTGGTTTTTATCCGGAGGTCTCCCTGTAATCTTGTTAATACTTGCAATTATTATCAACAAAAGATGGAGCACATTTAAAAAGACTTTATACAGTCCTTTTGTATCAGTTGACAGTTCTTAAATACTTTTTATATATATTTTTTTAACTTATTAGTTAATATTAAGTTTAATATTAGTATATTTGATATTTTTCAAAGTTTATTGTATACATTTGTATACACCATAATCAAATACATTATAAATGCATTAGCCATTTATATCTGAATGAAATGATCATGGATTATTTTTTTATTTTAATTTAAATGTGTCTTAAAATTTGTTGTATAATTCTTAAAAATTTATAAGAATTTTACATATTAGTTGTTAAGTTTTACTTTACAAATTTTATTTTTCTTGATATTTTTGCACTATGTGAAAGAAAAACTAAAAATTTAGGTAAAATATAAATTAAGAATTAGATGACTAAAATTCCCTGTGATAAAACAAAAACAATATTGTAATAATAATTTTACTTGTGATAGCTGCAATTCATTGAGAATATGATTTTTATACAATTTACATCACAATTTGTGTAGCTAGGCAAACTTAAATATAATAACTTATATACAATAAACAAATATGCATTTTTTAAGCCTACAAAATTTGGAAATTGTTTTAAATTTAGATGAAAGTGATAGATTAGAATTTTTTGTCATACAGGGTAGTGCAACTCAAACTAGTAACCAATATGAAATTCCTAGTATTTGATAAAAATATATATAAATATTTTCGATGAATAAATTTATATGTATAGTTTACAAAAAAAATGTAAATATTAAAAAAAAAAAATTCTTTCGATACATTAATTGATTATAGAGTACTAAATCAATAAAAATGAATATTTTAAACTAAATAGTGATATTGAATTTCAAAACAATTTTGGCTTTTAATTTTTAAATTATTTGAGTATTGTAAACATTCAATAAATTAATGGATGGTTTTAATAAAATAAAGAAATTTTGATTTTTTATCATACAAATTTAATATATTAAGAGGCCTATACTTCTACAAAGCAATAACAAACTATTATTTTTTTAACTATGATGTTTATTATTGATAAGTGGTTTTAAATTATTTCGTTCAATTTGCTTGCGTAAGTAAAGTTTTAAACAAGAGCTTATAGATGCTTTAAAAATAAAGAATAATGTTCCATGAGTTATAGAATGTGTTTGAACCGAACGTGATTAATGTTCATAATTGATCAAAGTAATCCACGTGATCTCCAGATTTATATTTTCTTTTCAAAAGAACTTCTGTTAGTCGTGTAACTGTTTGATCTGTGGTCAAAACTTTATTATTCTTTCTCATGGTTTGGAAACTAGCTTGTACTTCTTTATCGCCAACATTGTCTGATATTGTCTGTAGCATATCGGTTTCGACTGGCCCAGGAGAATAGTTCAAAACATTAACATCACGATTTTCTTCAGCAAAAACCTGATTAAATAATAATTTTTTTTCATATGTTACATTGCATAGTAAAATATAGCAGTATAAATAATCTGATAGAATGTAATGTCATTCATCATGAAATCTTTTGCACAATTCTAATACTGACCTTAAAGTACATTTCTCTGGCCGCTTTGCCGCTACAATAAAATCCAATTGACTTCATTGGCTGAATTCCACATAATGATGTAATATTAATCACATGCTTTTTAATTATTTTATCTCCAAACAGTTCCATAAAAACTCCATTGAGAACAGCTGGAGAAAATACATTGAGATCGTAGTATTTTCTCCACTCAATGAAATCAGTCATCTGAATAGTAGATTTTGTAACATCTCCTACTGATCCAGCATTGTGTACAATGACTGCTTGATCAAACTGAGTTGGTGCAGATAAATTTAATGATTTTAAAATGATTTCTGAAATACAAATCATGATAAGAATAATAGTTACAATTATTATTATTCTGTTTTATAGCATTGAAAAATATATTACCTTTAAGTTCTGCTGCTGTAGCTGAACTTAAATCTACACTCTCAAAATTAACAGTTACAGTTTTAGGTAACATACATACAGTTTCTTCCAACTTGACAGTATTTCTAGCTAACAACAAAACTTGGGAACCATTGTCTAAAGACGAACCAAGTACTTCAGCAATTTTTTTGCCAATACCTTGACTGGCCCCAGTAATTAAAAAATAAACTTTACCAGAAAATGGTTTGCTAGCCATTATTGACTAATTAATTTTCTTTGCTATCTTGTATTTGAATGTCCAACAGATTGTCTGACAATTTGCTTTCGGAGTCTTGACTTTCTGAATCTTTATTCTGCTCGTCTACCACAGCTTGGAGCACATCAGCTTTCAGCAAATGTACCAATTCGTTTGCTGTGAGAGCCTGTAGAATATAAATTATATAATACTTTTTTATAATCAAGAATCAATGAAAGATAAATTGTTATATACTTGCAAGTGTGGCGCAATATGCCTAATGACTGGATTTGCTGCAAGTTCTTGTTCTTCAGAAATCTCAAGATTATGTCCACCTGTTATCAATCTTGCAATGCACTCCTCTTTTGCAATGGACAGGGAGTTAATAAGATCACGCTTTGATGTCCCTCCTTTGAGAGCTTCCAGTCGGGACTCTGTAATGATTTTTTCATTCGTAAATAAGTTTCTTTAAACATTTTTTAAAAATATTCAAGTTCACTGTACATAATTTTTGTTTAGCTTTAATATAACTATATGTGAAAAAATAGGCGTAGAATTTTCTAATATGTAACATGTATCATCAACAATCACGTAAGCGTCACTGGCCTTAACACAAATTAGAAAGTAAGCACACCGAGTAGAAAACACTTACGAAGCCGGGCTAAGTATTCTTCGGAGTCAGGCAACTTTTCTAGTTCCTCGCGAAAGGATTGCAGGACAAAGGAATCCTCAAAGCAATCGTCGTCAGGTCGTTTATTGACGTTGTTAACCACCACCTCCTCGCTATTCCCACATGAATCGACACTCGACCATGGATCAGCGACCGTTGTCTTCATGTTTCACTTGATTTAATCCCCCTTCTGCTGCGTCAATATCGCCTTACGTCTCTCGCAGATTTTTTTTATGCGAGAGATTGTGCTTTACTCGATCAAGTGCGGAGAGAGAAATTTGTTAAATTGTTGTTGGTGTGAAGGTCGACAAGTTGACTGTAACGAGTAACAGAACGTGAGTGGTGGATTTATATACGACCCGTTGAAAATAGTCGAGCTTCTCTGGCGGGTTTATTTGATATTGACGAAATCACATTTTTTTGTAATCAAAAAAACTAGGAACAGGTAAAAAATCACGTATTTTTGAATTGTTTAGAAAACTTTACATTTATCTTTGAATAAAAATCTATTAATACACAACTCGTATAACTAATTTATCTTATTATAATAATCAACATAATCGCCAGATTTATAATTGCGTTTTTGCAACACTTTAACGAGGTAATCAGCCGTCTGCGCCGGCGTCACGAATTTTTTATTTTCAATCAACTCTTTTAGCTTAGCTTTCAATTCATCGTTTTTTCCTTTTTCCAAGGCATCGTAGAACATTTCTGTCTCGACGTGACCCGGCAAGTAAAGGAGAACGTTGACATCTGGATTTTCTAAAGCGAATACCTTAAACATACGTTAGTTTTTTTATAAATTAAAAATCAGACGATGATGAAGAAATGTTTTTTTACAGTTACATTTAAATATAATTATTTGAGACGAACCTTGAAAAATATATCTTTCGCAGCTTTCGCTGAACAATAAGATCCAACATAGACGTCCGGTTTCAAACCCCAATAAGAGCTCACATTTATCACATGTTTTTTAACATTTTTATCATTAAATGTTTTTATGAAAATACCATTAAGAACAGCCGCAGAAATCATATTCAAATTAAAGCAACTGTGCCATTTTTCAAAATTAGTCATATCGATTGTAGATTGGTTGAACGTTGCCATAGCCGCGACATGCACAATGATTGCTTCATCGAAACTTTCGGGTTTTTCATTTTTCAACGATGCTTTTACTACGTCTGAAAATTGTTCAAAAGTCCAATTTTTAATAAAAAATGCAATAACGATTTTTTTTATATTACACATGATACAGCTTGCATTTACGAACATCTAGCGTTTGTGGTTGATTATGCTGCTGCGTGTAAGAAAGAATAAAATTATTGTTTTATCTTTTTTCATACCTTGAAGTTCTTCTGCACTTGTTGTACTGAAGTCGATGCTTTTGTACGTTGCATTCAAGCCTTTAGGCAATGCATTGACAGTTTGCTGTAGATTTTCAGCATTTCTCGACAGTAATAAAATCGTTGAATCCTCATTCAATAATCCACCAAACGTTTCTGCAATTTGTTTGCCAATACCACGACTTGCTCCAGTTACAAGTAAGAACGCTTTGCCAGTAAATATATTTGCCATATTTCTTTTTAGAATAAAATGCTGATAAAAAGAGTTTGTTTTTAATTAACGCTGTTTGAAATAAAACGCTGACTTTAAGCAATTACAAACAATTTTTCGTAATCGTAATGACGTAGCTACTGATGTATTACGTTTAGAAAAGCATTGAGTTTTAATCAGCATTTGTTTCGATCTTATTTGGGAGATAACTTAGATAAGTCAGACGCACTCATACACACATACTTTTTTCTTTCTCTTTTCTATCTTGTTTCTCTCTTATAAAAGAGAACCTGTGAAGGTGAAACAAGTTTCTTCGTCATCTAATTGGCTGAAAGAGTCACGTGATTAGTCGTTGTGTGATAATATATCTATATATGTTGTATATGCTTATGAAAGATTACTTCAATTTTCGTAGATGAATAAATGTTCGAAAAGTGTATCGATATAGTTAACATGAATTTAATATGAATTGACTAATTCAATTATACTAGCCTTAAAATAAAAATAAACTTCGATTAGAAAATTGTTTTGAAAATGCTCTAATCACAATCGTCAACGTCTACCGAAGTATGTTATATTTACATTATGAAAGATATAATAAAAAACTATTTCTAGAATTTATGTTACATTTTTTATTATGTTTTTGATACTTATGACCGTTGATGATTTTTTAACATAGAATTTCGGACAACTAAAAACTTAAAATTTCATTTATAAAATTTATAAAAATCATGAATTATGAATATCAACGTAACTGCATATTTATTTACCAATAAATAATACTGTCGGCTATAACGCATATCAAATTAAGGAAATATTAAATACTTGTTGAATTTTCTAATTTTTAATTTCACCAGGAAGTTTTGAGCATTACAAAAAATGAATCCGAAAAAAGGATAAAAAAGATAAGTGTCACGACTCCGCAGCTCGTTATTATTTTGATTCCATATGTCATAATTTATGTATACCGTAAGAGTTTAGGGTGTGTATATATGTAAGTAGGCAAATATTTGTACAATATGTGCCCATACATTAACATTGTTTGCGCTTAATATATATTTTGTGTGTTATATTTTAGAATAAACATATGATGAGTCAGATAATTTCTAACCCTAACTTAAACTTTTTAAAATAGTTAATAGGGTTTCAACAAGATATGATAAATAATTTTCTCGTTAAAATATTTAAAAGTATAAATGCTTTGACAATCGAAAATAAACAAGCAATATGCATTGTATTGTACGCGCGTATATTATAATTATAACGGAAATAACAAAAAATACGCTTACAACTACAAATGCACACGCATATAGTTATTAGCTAAGCAAGTGTTTGAGCGTCAAATGACGGTCCTATAAAAAAACATCTACCGTTACAAGATCATTGTACCGGCTATCAATTATTCATGTAAAAAATATTAGATTTTTTCGCATATAGTTTTCCTGGGAATGTTTATCACACGTACATACTTTTTTACCTACTACCAACCCAAAAATGAAACCGATTTCATTTTTCAATGCTTTTTCTCTTCGTCTACGTGACGGTCACACTCTCCTGAGCGTCATATTTTGATTGATTCAATCGCATATACTCGTGCAAATTCTCCATCTACACATACGCATAAATTCTAATGGTTTCGTCGTCGCATATATACATACATACATGCATACATACATACATACATACATACATACATACATACATACATGCATGCATGCATGCATACATACAAATACATACATATATGCATATATATATATGTATACATGAATACATACATATATGTACAAATATATATGTATACATGCACGAAAAATTAGATTATTAACCGATATTCGAGCATAGAAGTAGTGGTGGGGGGGGGGGGGGGGGTGAAGCGCGGAAGTATGGCAACACTGGGTCGATAGTCGCGCGCGGGCAAAACCAAGCCGCGACAAGTATTCTCAGACGCCGCCGCAAAGCGCATTGTCTCTTGGTCCGTTGAGCTCTTCCTTTCCGTAGCAACGTCTCTCCTCCGGCTCGGTTATCTCGAGATACCTGCGCTTTGTATACAATCCGACGTCGTCACCTGGGTTGATTTGGCTGTTACAGCTACGTGAGTTGATAAATACGAGGTGAGCATTCATTTTTTTCCCAACTTTATCAAATCTTTTTAACTAGCGACTAGCCACATAAGATTTCGCCGGCTCGCTGCGTTTTGCCGCCATTTTTGGCTCACGTCCAACGAGCCACGCTCCTTATTTCTGTACTCGCTTTGCTTAATTTACGTGTTTTTCTCACTTTAGTCTAATGAATTTTACTATTGCGAGCCTCTCAACGTTGTTTTACGTGGTTATTTTATAGAATTGTAGTGTACACAATGCACGAAACTTTGCCGAATAAAAAATGTCACGCGGCGGCGTTTTCCCGCCTCCTCCCCCCGCGCGGCATTGTGTTCACGCCGCTGCCGCGCGCATTTCTTTTTTGCACATACATAACGACGCCTTGAATTTTAACGGTCGTCTGTCTTTCTCTGTTTTAACTAGTTGCCAGATTGGGTGAGCTTCCGAGTGAGCAAAGTCATTACAAACAAGCAACCTCAATCAAATATGAGCAAATCCAAGGATTCTCCAGCAACCGACGGTGAGACTGAGGAGGAATATAGTGTGGAGAAAGTTCTGGATAGGAGAGTAGTCAAAGGAAAGGTAAATATATTCGGCGTTTCGTTATCGATTACGCGCTTTGCACTTTAAAGTAATGGAAACGCTCCATCTTGTAATCATTTGTTTTGTTGTTTTCTTATAGCTTATTACTCATTTATTGCGATTGTTATTTAAAAACTTTTATTTATTTACTAATACTGGTGAATTTACTTTTATCTACTTATTATTGTTATTAAACTTAATATGTGTATTATTACCTACATGATATTTATATAATTGTTTGTATAGGTTGAATACTTCTTGAAGTGGAAGGGCTATTCTAATGATGAAAACACCTGGGAGCCTGAAGAGAATCTTGATTGTCCAGATCTGATTGCTCAATTCGAGGAGCAAAGGAAGAAAAAAGAAGCTGCTGCTGCCAGCAAGCGTACCGAGGAAAAAGAAGCTAAGAAGAGAAAGAGTTCCAGTACACCAACACCTACACAATCAAAGAAGAAAGTTGTGGAAGACAAGAAAGCTGAAGGTAATTTATTGGCAATTTGTTAAATAACTGTTAATTTATTTTTGTTGGTCATCATTAAAATTAATTATTGTTGATTTTTTTAATTTATATTCTTGCAAATACTGATGAAATGTTTGTTTTTCAGGTTTCGATAGAAACTTGGAACCAGAGCGTATTATTGGTGCCACTGACTCCAGCGGAGAACTCATGTTCCTGATGAAGTGGAAGGGAACTGACGATGCTGATCTTGTACTGTCTAAAACCGCCAATGAAAGGTGCCCTCAAATCGTGATCAAGTTCTATGAGGAACGGCTAACATGGCACAGTCCAACTCACGATGAGGATGGCTCAGCAAAGGCAGACACAGAGTAGTGTCTTTGACATGATTACTAAAAATCATCAGAATTATGTTGCGTTTAATTATTTATGCGTATAACACTTTTCTTTTAATATTTGCGTAGCATAACTTACAGTGTCAGTAATTGATAATTCCTTTTCCTTAGATCGATAGATCAAAAAATCGTGAAGTTTTTGAGAAAAAAAATGTTTTTTGAATTTCAAAGTTTAATTTCAGTCATCAAAATTTTATTGCGTTGACATTTAAATATGAAAGCATGTTTATCTAAAATACATTTTGTATGCCTGAAATTTAAGTTTTTTGGCATTTGTAGTTATGTGAAGTGAACAAATAAGTTTGATCGTAGTTATTCTTAAAGTAATGCAGAATTAATGTATAATATAGTTTGAAAGGTTCGTCAAAGATGCACAAGGTTACTTGGAAGAATGAGCAATGTGATCTGCAAATATATAAACTTTTCTTTTACCTCTCCAGTGCATAAGAGTGTATTCTATAATTTTGTAAGTTATATGACTGCGATGGAAACCTCATAAAGTATATATGAAAAACAAACTGTGACTTGCAGAGTCTTGACTTATAATAAGTACATTTCATATGGACCATGATGCTAATACACACATACACACCACTGTAAATGAACAGTAGTACATATATATTAAAGTATTTCGTCGCCTAAAAATTGTTTTTTGTCAAGAACACTTTCATTTTTTTATTTTAGTATATGGTAATCTTGAAGTATTTTTTTTTAATTGTTTCAACCTTATACTAATGGTTTTTATTTTCAATTTGAAAAAATGTTCAATGTGTAAGAATAAAGTGAAGAAATACAAATTTTTAATTTTTTATAGATAAAGTAAATAGTAATAAACTTTTAAAAAATGGATTTCTGTTAGTCTTTTTGGACAAATATTTTTATTAAACATTTAAGAAATTAAACTATACAATACTTCAAATCTATAATCAAATAATTTACTGTTTACGTTTTGCTAGTTTTTGTGCCTTTGAAAAATGCTTTTTACTTTTGAAATTATTAAACAGTTTTTTTTCTTTCTTGTCCTTGCGATAACCGCTAATTCGTTGATTACGGTTAGTTTCCCAATCCAACTGTTTCACACTGGCTCCGTCGCGGTCGCTTAACGACTTACTTGCTCCATATTTAAACTTCGAACGTCCCTGGTTTTCCAACATTTCTGCAAACTCTTCGGACGAGACAAATGTATTTTTGGGTAGACCTTTAACTTGGGGTTTGTGTTTTCTGTCACTTTTGTTTAGTTTTCTTTTCTTTAGAGGCCTTTCTTTTAAATCATCACTGTCATTATCGTTGAATTCCATATCGCTAGCATCATCGTCGATATCTTCCAGATCCAGGTCGTCCAAATCTTGGAAGTCGATGCCGTCATCGTCGTCCGTCTCTAATTCTTCTTGATCTTCATCATCATCAACTTCAACATTTTCTATATCACTGTCTTCACCTTCATCAGACATTTCATCCATATCATCCTCTTTACCTGAAATAAAACAATAATAGTTAAGAATAGAACAATAATAATTTTATATCAACAATAAGTTAATATAAAGTCATTTGATAATAACTTCTACTTCAAAAATATACCTTTTGATTTTTTGGGTTTGCTACTGAAATCACTAGCAACATCTAATTTATCAATATGTTTAGTCTTACTTAATTGATCCAACATATCATTAAAATCTTCACTATTTACACTCTCAATATCATCATCGTCGTCATGGCTTCTGATACTTTTCTGTTCTTTACGCTTTCGAAGATATCGATAAAGGAACAATTCATCAACTGGTATTTTATCTTCTCGTTCATTCAAATACGCCATGCTGTCAACAGGAAGCGTACGAATTCCCTTAGGGGTGTAAGCTACTCTGTGAGCTAATGGATCATTCTTCTTCACAACTTTTTTACTTTCTAACTTTTTAGGATTTTTAAATACATATCTGTCTAAAAAGCGAATTAAAGCTAAATCTTGAAGAGGATCTCCAGTGTATTCAATAGGTTTACCTGCAAGAGAAATTTAACTTGATTAACGTTAGCATTAATACCATGTATACTGAAAATGAAAAAAAATATCTACCTTCTAGAATTGTACTAGCAAATAAAGCAACACTGGGATGAAAGTGATTTGCAAGAGCTACTAATTCTGTGTAAATACTTAAGTTTGCTCCAGCAAATAGTGGATTTCTTGCAAAAGCATTATAACATGTTGCTTTATACTCTGGTTTGACTTCAGCAATATTTTCAGTCTGAACTTGGTCATTTTTTAAATTATTTTCCTCTCTAATGGTATCAATAATTACATTTGATAATATAATGGAATTTTCAACTTTCCTCTTTCTTGATGTTTTTTCTTTTAGCTCTTCATCCTCATCAAGCTCTTTTGCACTGTTATGATAATCATTTTTTTTATCTTCGCTTCCTACACATCTGACTAAAATTTTATTTGAAATTTTTTTGAAACGTAATACTTGCGAAATTGTATATAAAATAGCACAAGTCATATTTGCAGGAAAAAAAGCTGAAATTTGAAGAACTCTTTTAATGTATGCATGAAGTCTAAGAATACTTGGATCGTTCTTCATTACTCTGAATAATAAATTCAAAAAAACTGCTCTTTTATTTGCTACTCCAATTTGCGGATCCAAAAGTTTACGATAAAATGCAGAATAAAACCTGTTAGATTGATCAGGATTTTTACTAACAACCTAAAAAACAAAATTATTTAAATATTTAGAATCAATATAAATTTTATTGAATATTTTTAACATTAATAATTTTTACCTGGAATAACAAACTCAAAGCATTCAATGATACATTAAATGACCCAACATGAACTACTCTGTAGACTGATTCAATGTGACTGTTCAATTTTATAGAGCTAGTGTCAGAAAAGCGATATGCTCTGTTCACACCAATCAAAATAGCAGCCATCATTCTACTATCAGGTTCACCTTTTTTCAAACATGCTTTGAAGAATGCAAAATATACTTCTATAAGAGTTGTTGCCACTTCTGTGTCTTCTATTGATAGTACAAATTGTGTTAACAAACAGATTGCAAAATATTGAGCTTTAGAAGAAATATTAGCTCTAAACAAAAACTTTTCCACTTCTTTTAAAACAATGAGTTTCATATTTGGATGTTTGTATAATAGCTTTGTAAGGCAAAAAACTGTCTTCGATGCAATTTTGCTGCTTGGATCACCAATTTTATTGATTAAAAAGTCAAGTAATTTTTGCTCTTGCTCTGGATTTCCCATGAGCAGATCATTCATAACTCCTACTGCCTTTTCTCTATTTGTGTCCACAGTGTCATTAGCAATTGCAGATAATGCTGTAATGAACTTTTCATAGATTTCTTTTAATTGATCTTCAAAATACCAAAGAGTTAATAATTTGTTTTTTGATAAAACTGGTTTATTGTTTAAATTATCCAAATTAGCTACATCAAAAGATTTGTTGTAACTGTCTAATTGATCTAAATTTTGTTCTTCAAATTTTATCAATTTGAAATTTGGGTGAAGTAATTCAGTCAAAAAAAGTTCCTTCAAATTGGTTATCACCTCTCCACACTTATTATGTTTAGCTACTTTTACTTGAGAAACTAGAGACAGGAGATAATTTAAGTTATATTTTGGATTGCTCTGAACTAAAATTATTCCAGCAGCTACTTTATCTTTTATTGTGCCTTTGAAAAATGCACTTTTCCACCAAGAATAATCTGAATTTCTTGCCTTTGATTCTTTCATATGATATGCAGTACTTTCTGAATTTAAACATTTTTTGGCTTCATCTTTCAAATTCATAACATCCATTTCACTTTTGCTGTGTTTACATGGCTCTTCTGTTTTTGGGTATTCTTCATACCATTTTTTTAATTTTGTGCTTTTATCCAATGGATTTTTATCGAAAGATATATTTTTCTTCATCTACAAATAAAAAAATAAAAAAATTAATGAACTAGAATTTTTTATTTCATAATTACATTATTTATTATATTCAGGGAAAAATAATATTATATTCATCAGTTTTATTCACAAATTTTTAAAGCAATATGTACATACATAAACATAATAATTTAGGTTATATACAGACCTTGTTTGATTTATGAGTAAACTTATATACTCCAAAAATACGTTGTTTGTGATATATTTTATAAATTATTCAATATTACAAATAAAATTCGGTTCGATTTTTTTCATTTTTGAATTATTGTAATTGTAATCAATAAAAAATCGACTCTTATGTACCAGAACATATTCACGTGGGAAAAAGTAAACTAGGCGTATATACTACACGTGTTTGATCGACAGAAATCTATTTTACCAACTAATCGTAATATCCAGCGCCAGCGTCCCAGCGAACGCGGCTCACTTTAATATCCATTCTCCAGATGGTTGGCATTTGTGAATTTGTTCAAGTCGTACTTTGAATTTTTTTTCCCTAAAAAAGTTTCAAATGAATAATATGGCTCGAGGTGATGCTGATTGGTATGACTCCACCCACCATGAAGGTTAATAAAAAGATAAAAACCTGATAATTATTCATAATAATTGTATTATATTCGCGTCACTTCAAAGTATTACAAATTCAAGTATCAATAAAACTTGTATACATAGAGGATAAAAAATCGATTAATGTAACATTTGTAATTCGAAAATCGTTAATTGATATTTATTTGTATGTATTATTTACACACAGCATTGATACATAAATGTATATAAAAATAACAATCATTGTTCCACTGTTGCTTTTTCTCCCATAAATATAAACTTATACAATTTCTCTATCAGTCTCCGTTCTGAGAATCTTTTTTCTTCTTTTTACTAGGAATATCTGTTGAATTTCCATGTGACCTTTTGTATTTTTTATTTTTTTCTTTTTTGCTATTCATTTCCTCTGGTACTCCATTTGTCACAGGTTCGTCCAATGAGCTAATTCCATTAGGTATATACACGTTACTGAAATCAAGAGATTCCAAACCTTCCGACATAGCTTTCGCTCTTAATTCTCGTGCTTCTTTTTTTAACTTTTGTTTATTCTTCTTCTTACTACTATTCTTTTTCCTCTTTTTGTCATTTTTCTTTTGTGATTCTTTCGTTGTTTCTATTTGACTGTCATTGTGGCTATCACTGTTTTGTATTTCATCCTCGCTCGAATCGGAATCATGATTTTCGCTGCTGAGTCTAGGTATTTTGACTTGTTGCTTTGATCTGAAAATTACATAAGTAAATTAATTGTTATTTTTATGAAAGTCAAATTTCCGGAAAATAAAATATAAAACTTACGTAACAGGAGCATGGATTCGATTAGCTAATTTGTTGTATGCACTTTTAGCGTCATTCGACAGTGAATTAGAAGATCTGTACGCCGCCATACATTCGCCTATTTTTGTCCAATCCCAAGCTTCGGGTATGTGATGTGTTTCAATAGTGAATAACAATAACAAGAGATTACAAATAAATTTTTGCTTCAAGTCTTTAACAACTTTTGATATTTGTTTTCCGTTTTCAGTTTCTTGTGTAGCACTTAATTCAACAAGGATGCTTATGCTTGATTGACACAGCCTTTTTTCCATCTTGAGTCTTGTGTTTTTATGATCGTCCGCATTGATTATTCTTGTATTTGAATAAAATGTTTTTAAAAAGTCGAGAGCTTGTCCTCTTTTATATGATCTGACTGATTCGTCGAAAGCAAAGTCCACCTAGAAATTAATAAAGTTGCATTTACAAAAGAAATACAATCGGATAAAATACTTGATTTATCTATTAAAATAAAGGAACTTACTAAAAGAGGTACAAGATGCCAATTGCCGACCCAACAAAGCTGTAACAAACTTTTGAATAAGATAGCCGGAAGAATACAATCTCGCTTTTTGAAATAAGCTGACAAATTTTCGCCAAATATTTTGATGAACGAGTCAGTTGATCCTTCAACTTGTTGTGAACATCTTACAAGAAATACGCAGCATTGTGCCAATTTGTCGCCCATTTCTTGACATACAGCTGCTGACCTTTCACCTTTTACTATGAGCGTCTGAATTACAGAATAACATTATTGTACAATAAATAATAAGCACTATTTCAATATCAACTATAAATAATATTACCTTTAAAACTATAGTCAAAAGCTCGCCATTAACATCCTCAATGCTCTGAAATTTTTTCACTAGCGACAATTTCTTCAAGCAGGTTCGAACTCTGTTTTGCAAAGGTTTCTGATGTTGATCTTTAATGGTAAACTCCAGTAAAGCAAAAAGCGGTACAAGCATATCTAACGCCAAGGCCATTGAAGGACTATTATCAAGATAGCACTCAAGTAAATCAATGACTCTTATCCTGAAATGGGTGAGAGCTTGTGCATCTTTCTCTTGTTTCTTCGACTGTGTTTTTGCATGATTCTCCTTAAGAATCTTAAAAGCAGCGGCAAGTGATTCATCAAGACGTTTGCCTTCTTCCTCATCAATGTTATCTACATCAATGTCTTCGTCGTCGGTTTGCATTGCGACGTCACCAAGAGCTTGACTTACAGCTAGCCTGAGACGATCGGTGACGGTTTCGTTTTCAGCGTCCGATTCCTCAATATCAATATCGTTTTCCTCATCGCTCTCATCATCCTCACTATTTTCCTCTTCGTCACTTTCGCTCTCATTTTTATCGTCGTCATCTTCCTCTTCATCTTCGTTATCGGATTCAGATTCATCATCTTCGTTTTTCGAGCATGATAAAGGATTCTTACCACTCTTAATGTCGAGGATAGCTAAAATCTGATGTATTGCGTTGGCAGTCAAATGTGGACAGATGTGAGGGAACACACACCCAACCAGTGAGCGTAGAAGGTGACTTTGTCGAGATAGCAGAGACAATAATAAGTCAACTACAACTTCCACCCATTCGAGATCATCATCAATAACTTTGCTGCTATTGTGTTTTTTAGACTTTTTTTTTTCTTTCAGGTGTTCGTAGCAACTATGCAATTCATTGATAGATGAAATAGCCATTTTAGGATCAGAGAATAGCTGTAAACCCATGTGAAGGATCATCATGTGGAAAACTGCGTTGATATTGTGATCAAATTTAGAACCTTTATCCAATTTTTCCACAAGTTTCAACATCTTTACCCAAGCTTCTTTTGCTGTTTGATCCAATGAAACTCTCAACTTAACTTCCGAGTTTTCAAAAATTGTTTCATTGATATAGGTAACAAGAGTACTTAGTACTGTTCTTAAATCAGTAAGTGATTCAAGTTTGGTATCGAGAGCTCGATAGAAACTTTCTTTTATGTAAGCTGTAAATATGATTGCACATCAGTTTTTTATTACGCTATATATACATATATTACCACACACATACAATGAGGAATACTTACGAGCTAGTTCAATACCAACATTAGACATGTCACACAAGCCATTGTTGAACAAAAATTTTAGTTGTTCCAGTCTCCATTCATGATCAGAAATCATAGCTTTATGGCTTATTAATCTACAATACAGACGTGTATTTAAATATAAATAATTATTAAAAATTTGATAGATAGCTGTTTTTAAAACTTACTTGGTAGCAAGTAACTGTGTAACATAAGTTCTTTCATTATTTGTCCAAGACTCCTTAACACCATTTGCTTTCTCTTTAAATTTAGTATTTGCTGCAATCTCTTTGTACAGATTTGCCAACTTTTTTAATCCATCAGAACCCATTTGACTTGTTATCATTTGAAGAACTTTTGTATTGGTAATTTTTTCAATCATAAGATCGCCTGGATAGAGAATTAATTTTTTGATAACATTAAAGTGCACTTTTGACTTTGTATTTTCAGAAAGTACTGTAACTAGTTGAGTTAAAGCTTTTCTGAAACCAATTGATACATCATCATTTCTGTGAATTGCACTGTATGAAAATCTTTTCAAGATGTGCCTTAAAAAGTGTGGAGATAGCAGATTAACTATTATTGATTCATCCTTTGTAGTATTTAAGAGAATATTGAACAATTCTACTCCCAAGAACTCATCTGTCTTCGAAGGTTTGATAAAGCACTGGTCAATATTTGACCAAAATTGTTCAACACAATCTGATGCTACCAATTTTTCACAGAATAATTCGTAAACTGGATGCTTATAGCACATTACTCTTGGAATATTCTGTAAAAATTCATTCATAAATAATTGTCAAAATTTCACAGCAAACAATATTTTGTACAATGCTATAAAAACTTACTGTTAGAATTTTCACAATATCTTCAATAGATTCTTTATTTACAATAGTTTCATAGCCTAGGTGTGTTTGTAAAACTTTCTTTGTCAAAGTTTGTGGAAATTTATCTTGAATTACAAGCAATACATAAAATGAATCTAAATTTTGTTCTTTAAATGGGGTGCAAATTTCTTTTTCAAATATAGGCCATAGTGGTGTTAAAGAATTTTCATCTTCTAGTTGCTTTAAAAATTCAACAATAAAAGAAACTGATTCAAAACTGAGATAGCTTCTGATCTTTCCAGAGTTAAACAAACATTCTAAAACTTTTTTTTGATCTTTAAGAGATAAATTTTTCAGTATTCCTGATCGAATTATTGCTCCACAAGCCAAAATACGCCCATTATTTACATCAGCTACTTCCTATATTTAAAAGAAAATCATAAGTAATATAATTATTAAACTTTCAAAATTACAAAAAAAAATCTAAATAAGGTTGATAACAATATTCTTACACTTTTAGTACTGCTAGAACTTGTTTTTAATTCAATATCCATTATATTAAAAATTTTATCCACACTTGTATCAGGGTTTAGGGACAAATAAACTGTAAATGTTGTGTAGAATCCCTTTCTAGAAGCAATTTTGGATGATCCCAAACCTCGTATAAGTCTTTGAAGAGTATGATTAAATTCTTTGCTTTCTCCATTTTTCTAAAACGTTATAATTAATTAAACTGTAAGCAAATTATAATCAAAATGAAATGTGCTTTTGGAAGCTATGTCAAGGTAGTAATGTATTAATAGTGTTGTAACTTGATTCAGATAATCAGAAACCACTTGACAGAAGTAAAAATGAAGAGAAAAATGAAACAAATCTTAAACTCATTGAATAACAAATTATACACGTATGAAATATCTTTTATTCATGCCAAATGTGTCTTTCTTTGAGGTTATCAATATTAAAATCACCTGAATCTCCGCATCTAGATGCTGTAACAATCTATATCCACCATTAAGCCTCTCGTTAGTGTTGTCCTTTAGCAATTTCGAAAAACAGTCAAAAACTGTCGAAGCCATTATTGTCAATTAAAAAAAAACAAACGTCGACAACCGTATTTATTTCAAACAGGTCAACTCGACCATGCTAGAATCAAGATCTACTCTCACCGCGCACGCGGTCATCTCACTCGTCAGCTGCATGTAGCCACCATTCGACTTATTAACATTGTTTTGATGTCAGTGGTTAGTGTAGTGTTAGGTTTAGCGCGATGTTTTGATATTGTTGCAATGCGTGCAGTACAAGTTTTATTTTATTTTTGTTAATTACTATATTTAATATAATTAAAATAGTTGAATAATTTTTTCTTCGCGTTTATATTTTATCAATAAATTTTTATATAGTTACAAAAACGAATGCATTACGACGGAATCCAACATATCATAATCGTCCTTTGACTACCGCTTATGATGTAAAGATAGTTTCCGATTTCGTTTTGATTGGTTAACAACTGTCGCTATCATGCAAAAAGTTATTGTTGAGATTTCTCGTTTTTTTAACAAAATATTGATTTAGCTTCAGATTATTATTCAAACGTGAAACAGCCATGCAGCGCGAACAATCGAAAATTACAGCGCTTCGGAAAAATGAAAGGTTAGATTTAAATGCTCATTCGTGTTTTTTTGAATTTGAAGTAACATTAATATTAATAATACTAATGGGTATTTCGATTGTTTTATTGTTATTAGATTAATAAACTGTGTTTGCTTGTCGCATTTCTATGTAGATTATTCTTTAACTTCATATGTTATTTTTTGAAATAATTTTGGTAAAATATGATAAAGAAAAATTTTGAAAACAATTAATAATAATATAAAATAAATAATAATAAAAAATTAATAATATTCTACAATCAATGCATATCTAGGAAACGAGGAGCTCGCACACCAGACAGAGTTGATGTGCGTAATGTGGATATTAGCACAATGAGCTGTAAATATAATTCTTACAATTTGTTGTACTTTTTAACTATTGTTATAATACTAAATATAAAATTAATTTATACACAGTATCTTCTCCTAAGAGAAGTGTTCATACATCTCGAATGTCTATGATGCCTTCATCTGGAAATAGTTCTGTAAATTTGAGAAAAATAGAATTGGAAAATAATAATTTAGAACTTGAACTTATTTATAGCGAATATGTATCATCATATGCTGAATTGTTTCTTGAACAAAAAAGCCTCAAAGAAGATGAAGATTCTTTTGAAATATCATTGAAGAAAGCTCACAAAGAAACTAAATCTTTATTGGAAAATAAAAAATCAATTGAAACAAGAATCAATGATATCAAAGCTCTTACTTGTATAAATGATTATTTAGATAGTGTTCAATCAACTTTTAATGACTGTAAAGGTAGTGATTTACTTTTTAAATGAATTTGATTAGATGAACTTGAGTATTTATGAATGATTTAAACATTTTATATGTTTGTAGAGAAAGAGCAAAAACACAAAACTCTTGACATATTGAAACATCTTAGAGAGTTACTCGATAGATTTAGTATATTGCGCTGTGAAAATATTATTTTACCTAGTGGTCCGGAAGAATTGAAACAATTTAAAAAGACTTTAAATAATTGCTCTGATCTTTTGACTGAAATAAACAGATTTTTTAACAGTAATGAAATGGAAACTATTGCTGCTTATTATAGAGAGTTTTTACTAATGTGCAAAGAGATATCCAGCATTAAAAAAATGTAAGTATGCAATAGTGATTATATCTATCAAGTTCTTTCATATTCTTTAATGATGTAACAAATCTCTACTTTCTTATTTTTAGGGTTGAAGAAAAGATTTATGATTTACAAATTGAAAATTTAAAATCATGTGCAAATTTGCTTTCTCAAAATGAAGAAAACTTTTTGAATTGAATAAATATTACATTCAAATGTACATTCGTTAAAAACAGAATGTACATTTGAAATTGTATTACTATACACATTACAATATTGCATTTAAAGTTTTTAGCAAAATCAGTAATAAAATAACTATTTTTTAAATTTACTATATTGAATTGTTTTATTTGATAAATTACATATTATTATTACAAAAAATGTATGGATTATTACAAAACTTATGATTATTGAAGTAAAAAGAAAGTTACGAGGAATTTATCATCATATTAATGTTTTAATTATGTTTTTGAAAATTAATCAATTATTCACAAAATAACTTAGCAAATCTCACAAACATTTTATCAGACAGCATTTACAAGTAAAACTAATTATTTACAGAATTATTTGATAGCAGTTTACTGTTGTTGATCAGGATTGGTAATTTTATTTGCAACTGAAGTTAACATATCAGAAATTAACTTCACATATTGCACTTGTGAACGAACAATCAATAAATATTGAGGATAAGTTAAAGCATCTTGAACTCCAACGTTTTCAGTCCTAGTTGTTACACCTATAGGCATATATCTCGTAGAACTCACATTCTGACCAATACACTCGATTGATGTTCTTAAATGCAATTCCATTTGATCGCAAATTGAATAAAATTCTTCAATACTTTTGTTGAAACGTTGGTCAGGAGGTTCAGTGCTTTTTGATGTGTCAATCAAACTATTTGTGAGCAAAGTGTGACCAGCAGTCTTCAGAGCAACTGATAAAGAATCTCTGAGTTGACTAACTAATCCTTTAACTTTAGATATACTGTCACCTTTTTCTTGAGGCTGCTGAGGTTGTTGCATCTGTGCTTGTGGATGCATTCCATGCTGAGCTGGTCCCATTGGTACTGTATTTGGTTGAACCATCTGGTTCATGCCCATGGGTCCTGGCTGTTGCATGCCTGGGATGTTCATATTCATTTATCTCGTCTGCAAAAGATAGGAAATAGTTTTCAAAAGATTACTTTGCAGACATCAATTTAAGAGTGAATAAAAATACCCTAATGAAATGTGTAGTATCCAAAATAATTTGCTATAAAGTCTGAAGGAATGATAATAAAATAAGTATCTGTAGTATAAATTAAATTTTATTAATAAATAATATACTGCTATTAATGTAGTTTCAACAAACTACAAAAGTAACGTTTTCTCTTGTGAATTAATATAATAATTTTCCATTTACTTTATATCAATACAATCTTTGGCGAAAATTCATTTTGATTGTGTCAACAACAATGCAAAATAATAGAAAATTACCGCAAAATAACTTTATCTCAATAAAAGTCACTGGAACGTCGTTGAAAATATAACCTCACTATGGAAACTTATTTCTATACCAACGTTAGGCGAGTTGGGTTGAACAGATACAGAATAGTATACTTCAAGTCGTTCAATTTTCATTCCCCTCCGCAAGAGGTCTGTTCGCCACATCCACTCGAGTTCAACGATTGATCATGATCAACTAATTTTAATATCAATGTAGTATTAAACTATTTTATTTGTTCGGAAATAAACGATATTATGTATAAACAGTTGAACAAAACTATTATATAGATACTTTAGCCCAAAGGGCAATTTTGAAATCTCGATTACTTAACTTAATTGACACAGCAAGAGCGAGGATTAATAATATTTATATTATTGCTTCTCTACTATTGAAGTTGAGAAACTATTGAAAGTAGATTGATAACGTGATAATTTAGGTAACCCACTTGAAATTATTATTCGTAGTATTCGCGTAGTTTTAGATTGATTTTACTACTTAATTTCAATAGTTGAGAAATTATTGGGAAAAAATCTAAAACTATACACATGTTAATTTTATGCGGGTTACCTAAATTATCACATTATTCATTATTTTAATGATGAAAATAGTTTCTGTTTTTTAATAATTAAATATTTTATCGAAATTATTTCTACATAATTGAAAATAGTGAATTTAATTATTGAAATCTAATCTATCCAATAAAAGGCACGGTGGATATGCTAATATTTAATTAGAGAAACTAAATAAATTTATATTACCTGTATTACTCTTTTTCAAATGCGATATTTCTCAAATTAATTTAATTATTTTCTTTCATATAGTTTTTTCAAACTTTCAAAAGTAACAAAATCTATCTAAAAATGACATATAATATAAATTGATTCAGAAAATTAAAAGCTAAAAGTTTCAGTAGCAGCATTGAATGATCAGTCGTTATTTACGTCTAAAATATTTTCTAACAATGAATTATGTATGTTTTTAATAATATTCATTCATCCCCCCTTTATTATAAACAGAAACATTTCAAACTAGAAAAAGTTACTAAATAGTTTATGTGATTTTTTATGACCATATACATTTGAGAAACTATACATTTTATTGCCGTGCGATTATCTCAAAAAATTTTAAAACATAAATCATAATTTTTAAATGAATAACTTTCATTATTTTGTCAAAGCCTTCTTGTAAGAAATAAAAGCATTACAACGTCGACAAACTATCGACATGCATTAAACGAATTTTATATTTCTTGTACACTGACACCGTGAAAAGTTACATAATCGAATCACTATATTAGACTTATAATCTATATATAGTCAAATATATATTTAGTATAAGTAGTCCACATCTATAAGCAAATAATATTTTGATTTATTAGTGACAATATTTATTAATAATGTGATTTAATCAATTATCTAATGGAATGTAATAATAAAAAAAAAGAGCTAGATTGTTCGAAATAAAAAATATATATATTACATATACGTGTAATCGAGACTTTTAAATTTATTTAAGTTTAATTATTTTTTTTTTCAATTGTTTTTATTATAGTTTAAAGCTAAAACACCCTCACACGCGTGACTTATATAATTTATTAATTTTAACAGTAGTTTTGTTTTTCTATAACATTTTTAGATGTCTAATCTGAATAAAATAGTCATTGTTTTTTGTTACAAACGGTATATTTGAAATATATAACTAGGTCGTTAATATTTTACATTATATTAATTGGCCAAAGCCAAATAGTTTTCACGTTTAAATTTCAATTACATTATGTAGATCTAAGATCTATGCAATCAATTTATTGAATATGAAATAAACGTGGCGAACAGACCGTATACAAAGCAGGAGCCGGGCCTTTTTGCGATGACGGTCATGTGCACTTGAACATTGCGCAATATATTGTATTGTGCGTCGATTGTGTTCGTCACAAAACTAATTAACATTGATTAGTTACTTCATTGACAATATTGACATTCTCCAGTTCAGTTGTTGAATTTAAGTTATGTCAATTTTTTTTTTTATTTTGTAGTGTTATCTTTTTCTGATTATTTTTGATAAGTAATATAAATTTAAAATCAATCTCTCTGTTTATAACATCGAAATATATTAATCTATAGAATATCTTTAATTGCAATTGCTTAATATATGGTGAATAATTCTTCTAAATAACCCAATAACCCATCTATTTGGAAAGAACATACAATAAAATTAGATTGTTGTTTTTGACATATATATTAATAATTTTGAAAAAATAAGAGGGGTGCAATTAAAACGAGCAAGGGTTCAATTTTTTTGCCTTGTTTCTTTGCAAAAATATTAAGTATTACTAAAGATATCGCAATTGCAAAAAACGAAAAAATTATCATAGTTTTTAATTTTTTTTGAGACAACTGAAGGGGTTCAATTAAAATAATGAGCATTTTTGGAGGATTTAATTAAAGATATTTCGAATGGTATTTTTTTCTACACTTTGCTGGCTGGGGTAAGGGGGGTGCCTTAACTTAGCACATCGGCAACATCGACTGTACAGTGCACACGTAGCATGTGTAACTGTATTATAAAACCACTGACACGCTGTATGATACGCGACAAGCGATGGCGTGTATAGTAGATTCCTGCACTAGTTAAGTAAAGTACAATTACAGATTACACACGCAAAATAATCGTTCAGGACAAGAAATTAATTGATCTTACTTAAGAATGATAAAGCTTACAAGTTTTATTGAAAATACATGATTATTTTATTTCGTATTATTGCGAAATGAATTTTATATCATGTTTTTGTATTTTATTAATAACTAGTTTTTTAGTGGTAATATTATTTTTTGAGGATAAATGGTATATAGATGTAAAATTTGAAAAATTATCTTATAATTTTATTTTGAAAACCGTTAAATATGCATATTTGAGGTGATTTTTTTATAGTAAAATGCGACTGGATAAATGAAATCAAATAAAAAAATGCAATTATATATATATATATAATTGCATTTTTTAACTGTAATATAATTAACTATTATATATATATATATATATATGATATATATATATATATATATATATATATATATATATATATATATATATATATATATATATATATATATATATATATATATATATATATATATATATATACAGGAACCCAGAAAAAATTTCTGGGTTCCTGTAGAACTTATTGTACTGTATTAAGTAAATTAATTTGTCGGGGTTCTGTAAATATTTTTCCAGCGCAACTCTGCTGTATATAGTTATCTTAATATCTACCTAATATACAATAATGTAGATATTTATTTAAATTTTATTGAAAGTAGAATTAATTTGTGATTTTAAAGTCTGATTACATCTCATTCTGCTGAACTGTTATTTTAAAAAATCAAGCACTGTAAAAATTCAATCTGAAATCATGAATATTGCATAAAAGTTAGAATTTAACGTCTTACAATCTTTTTAGATTTTAGAAATCAACGAATATTACGTTTAAGATAATAATTTCATCTAGAAATTTCTTTTTGTACTCCTCGACGTTATCAAAACTGAACTTCATTTTCCAAACCTATCAGTTAAAATTGTCTAAAAAGTAGCAGTTGGTTTGGCAATTACAACGCAAAGTCGAACAGACTATAAGCTGCTCTCCTAGCAATAAAAATTTGTCGGAAGTTTTTTCTCTTCTACCTCATCCTTAGCGCCCTTGGCTATTTTTTCTCTCTTACTCTGTTTCGTGCATTTTTTGACTATTCTTCCTATCGGTATCGAACGCATAGTCGCTCGGAGAGAGAAAGAGTACATCTTGCTGCATTTTTCCAATAACCCCGGGTTATTGTGTATAAATCGCTCGAGTTTCACATGCATTGCTGCCTTAGTCGCGTATTTCTTCCAGGTAGATACGCCCCGTCGAATCAATATTTCAAGAGCACCGAAGGTTTTGTCATAAATTTTGGCAAAGAAATGTTTAACACCTACACATACACACATAGTTAAAAAAAATCCGTATTTACTTTATGTTCGTTGTATTTCATAAATTTACTCCTTCAGTAATTTTAGTAAAATATTGCCAAAAATAAAATATTGTGAAAATTTTTAGGTGTTGGTGATACAAATAAACATTTTAGACTAACAGTGGTTATACACAGTTACGAAACTGGTTGAAATTTATATATTTCTTTTTCAATTAATTTTAAATCGAACTTATAGAATTTCCATCTAAATGTTTGACAAATGAGCTATTCAATAATATTAATTGGCTCATATAGATCTATACGTTTTGAAGCACAGGTATGTTTAGTACCTTTGTTATATAATTGCGTTATAAATTATTGAAAGTAATGATTTTCCAATGTTAATAATCAATTATTCTCTATATTATTTATTTTTAATGAATTTTCATGAATTTGTTTTTAAGAATAATTTTTTTATTATTAATTTTTATATAAACCTTTTCTCTTGCATGGGATCAAATTTAATCATATAAACTATATGCTCATTGTCCCAAAGCTATCTAAGTGGATAAGTTCATTAAACCACATCTCGATAATTAGATTATTAATCACTGAACATTAGTAATAGGTTCAAATTTAATGCTAATTCTATCAACAAATTAGATGCTATGGTATCTGCTGCTAATTACAGTCATATTCATGAATCTCTTAGAAGCAAAACTAAAAGTAAGAACGAAAAAAAATATCTTGAATAATCATTAAAAAGCACATGAAAAAAATCGTATTTATTGGAAAAAAGAAGTACCAACAGATTAAACCGTTTTTCAATATTTTCATCGAGAGTGCGGTGTCAGACTGGATTGAAAATTATAAAGTCAAGCGTCGTACATATCCAGCCACGTACAACCATACCGATCCGCCGGCCAATTACCCGTGCGTCACAGTAGTAACGGTCTGGCTTCGGGCAGACACGTGCCTCGATGAAAATTGCCTCGGACGATCAGAATTCTGTGTGTTTTCTCTTTCTCTCACTCTCTCTCTCTCTCTCTCTCTCTCTCGCTCGCTCGAGTTGTATTATTCTATGCTCTTTCGATTGACAGGCGAATTAATTGAATATGTTTCACTTGAATCGATCGCTCTGGCTTGTGTTTCAACTGAATGGATCTATCGTTTTTTTATTTCGGAATTTTGTTTGTTGGAAATTGATTTTGCTTGAGACTTTAAATGCCTTTTTTCCCTCTTTTTAGTTGGAATTTGTGATTTAACGGGCAAGATCAAGATTAAATATCTCGGATAGTTGAATATTTTGTCAAATAATTTTGAGAGAGATTCAGTACGCAATATCAAAACAAACAACAACAACAACAACAACAATAATAATAATAATCGAAAGTTGCTATATTTGCTTTAATTATTTTGTTGTTTGTGTTTGTTTTTGAAATTTGCATGATTGTGTTCGATTCCCATTAGCAATATAATTATTATTTTTCAAATTCTGTTTTGAAATAAATTATTATTGTTATTTTTATATTTTGCAACATTAGTATAAATAGTTTCGTGTACTAGAAATTAGTAATGTTTGACTAGAATTCGAAGTTTTAGCACTATTTTTGAATTATATTGACTTTAGGGGTTTTCTTCATAAGAGCTATCGAACATCGGATATCAGACTCCAGACGTGCACGAAGGTGTAAAAATGAATTAATCCTTTGATATTAATTTATAAACTAGTAACTAAATATTGTATATAGTATTTTCAGACCATGTATAAATTTTTGGTAAGATAATGACAAACAATCAATTTGTTTTTTAAAATCAATATTCGTCCAACATCTCATGTACGATGTCCAATGGCTTTTATATAGAAAGTTCTTTATCCATAAACGGTTCTTCTCTTATGCAATTCATTCGAGTTTTATCTTATTATGTTTCATGAGCAATAAAAGAGAAGTCGTATGTACATGAAGAAAAAAAAATCAAGTTTTTCCGTCTGCGTATCTCATTATCCACGCCTTATGCTTACAAAAGACTATTGACAGTGCAAAAAAATGTTTGCAGGTAAGACGACTGATAAATCACGTTTGACTTTGCCCAAGTGTGAATAACATTGAAATGACTATATACGTAAGCTGCTTGTTTGTCTTCTATAGCTACGGCACTCAAGGCGGCTGCGATTAATTGTCAATCGAATACAGTTCTCCGAACTATGCACGCAGTTGAAGCCAGCTTGCATGCATGTGAAAGCGTCGTATAGTAGCATTCGTGTTTAGTGTATATACGTTGATGTATACGTATAGGCTGCCTCAACTAGCTTTTTACAAACGCGCGACTTGTATCAGGGCAATGACAAGTCGTGCTTCGTATGTCATGTTTGATTATATTTTATTAGTTGGTAAGTTGCTTTACGTTATAAAAAGTTCTGAACTTCTTACAATACGTTTCAAATGATTTGCTTTGAAATTGTAACAGAGTCCTAGGTATTAATTATTCTTGAAATATTGTAAAATGGATGTACTATTGAAACGATAGAATATCTTTAAATAAATCAAAAAGAAGTATAAATTAATTCTCAAAAGCGTACCATAGGTTTATTTCTCTTCAATAAAAAAAAACAAAATGTAGTGTAGGTTTTATGTTGGAATAAAGAGTGTTTACCTATATACAAGTTATTATTATTCAATTTAAAATTACAATGTTTTTATTAATTAAGTCGATTTCGTTGTCATAGTCAATCAAAGAATAAAATCAAATTATCTCTCGTACTTTTCCTCGATTTGCTTAACAGCTGTGTGCACACTGCGCGTACACTATTCTGCCTCGTGTGGTACTAAGTTTGTAAGCTTCCGAGAAATGCAATTCGAGCCTCACGAAGTAACTTCGTTCGCACGTTGTCGTCTCTTTTTTTTTTATTTTCCAAACGTTTGCACAGCCACACGTTCTCGCTCACTCTTTCTCTCTCTCACGCACACACACTGATTACCATACGTATATGAGAAAGTTTATTGGCGAAATTAGGTGTTTTTTTACCTTGTTTACGGGTTTGGACGTATACGCAAGAGTAAAATACGCGAGCGCGCGGAATAGTGGAGAGTTTTGTCTTTTGTACGTAGATAGCATTGTAAATTTTTATGCATACTTTGTACGAGGGTTTTATGAAGATACATTCATCGCGCCACGCGAGCTTGTATGTTTACATTTCCCCGTGTAAAATTCAGACTGCGTTTATGTCCATACACATACACACACACACATACACACGTACACGCTTTATTCTTATTCTGCGTACTTGTTTTCATATGCGCGAACATGCGTGTATATTTAAAAAAATAGTACTGATCATAATAATTGTTTCAATATTTATTGACGGTCGATGTGGACACTGTAACGAGCCCTTACATTAATGTCGCGACATTGACTAATTGCATCGAGAAAATTAATTGCCCCCCCCCCCCCCTCCTCTCAGTTTACTTTCAATAATTGCTAGTAGCTAGTTAGTTGATATATGCATTTGCTCGTATACTGTGCCAACACGCATGCCTCCTCCGTGCACCGATTTATTACTGCTCTGATAATTAAAAGCCTATTTAGCATTTGTTAATAATGTTATGGTGTGTGATTTATATTTGGCTTGTTGCGGCCTAACAATCGAATTATTGTTTAATCAATCCTTTTCATATTTGGTATGTTCGGTTTTCTACGTAGGTTTCAGAAAGTTCTATCGCTTATTATATTTTACCAAATGAACATTTTGAGGTTCATCTGATGACACGAACATCTTTCTATTTTGATTTATAAAATTCCTTTTATTGCAAATTCGTGAAACTATTTTTTAACGTAACAAAATCACCGTGTGAGCTTTTCTTCGGTAATAAAAATCCAACAAAACTCGCTGTAAACAATGTGTTTGAAACTAATTACCACTCGGAAAGAACCATAACTTGTTGGAAAAATGGACGATTTTACTTGCACGTAATGTGTATTTCGTGGCTTCTTCGGGTAAAAAATCAGTTACTAAATTAATTTTAGAGTGAATTTTGAAAATCTTTTTTTACCGACAAAGATGAACTTTCGAAGCCCTATTTTAGTGAATATAGCGTTGAAGATTTTGAATTGACGCTTGAAAAATATCTAAATATACTTAAAAAATAAATTATAAATATTTTTTTTAAATCAGTACAAACTAGTCTAGGTCAAATAATAAAAAATACAGAATTTCAACTATAAAAGAATAATTAAGAAACTATGCTTTAACTTGAAGTTAAAAAAATTTGAGAAATAATGTTCGAAAGAATTATCAGTTTTATAATAAACGTAACTGTTTTGACATAACAAATAGCAACGCAAACCGTTCCGAGCCAATGAAATGTAGGTCAAACATGACGGATACCAATTGAAAAGGACTGCACTCATCCAAACCCGTTACGCAAACAAATCCTCAGCTGATGCAGTGTGCAAAATGCGTTGCCGTTGACAGGATGTCAAACAGCAAGCAAGCTAAATGCTCATCGACGAGCATCACGTATAATCGCTTCGAGTTTCAATTTTTATTTCCGTTTTTTTTTTTTTTCATGTATTACGACTCGAGACACGACAGTACATGATAGAAATTTCACTCGTGTCATTGACGTATCTTGTCAACAGTGTCACTTGATACTGTATTTCTCGTTTTTAGGATTACACTCGTTTCGAAATATGAATTCGCTTGGCCCTTAATAGTTGAACTATTTTTTTTAATATCGATTTTGTCGTTAGTATGGCTATTAATTTTTATCGTTAAGTTACTTGCAAAAATTCAATTTAAAAAAAAATGTTTTCCGATTTAATGATGGAACTTTTAATCAGCTACTTTGATAATCTATAACAAAGTTCAGTTTAATTAATTCCATTTCACACAATTGCAACCATTTTTTTTCTGCCTTCGTTCTGTAACTCTAGCTTCATTTTAAAAGCACGACAGTCGAGTAATGTGCGCCCTTATTTAAAAAACTGATTCCCTTTCCTGCTGGTACTCGGTAGTAATGAGACAAAATGAAACTTCCAAGAGATAGCAAGCGAGAGAAAGGGCGGCAGCAGCGAACGCCTTGTCAAAGAATTTTTCGCAATAAAGTAGGTAAGGCAAATATCTATATGGATTTATTGAAGCGTAAGGGTCTGTTATTCTCGTCGGCGAACGAAACATAATAGCGAGATTTGTTGTAACTTACATATTCTCTCTCTGTCTCTTTCATTCCTGCTCTTTTCAATAGATCTCATTTTACGCTAAGCTAACCTTTTAATATTGATTCTCATTAGCTAGTTTCAGCGTTTAGTCGATCGTTTATCTTTCGAATTAATCTGCGTCGTGTCAATATTTATACCAAATAGATTAGGATTCACTTCGCGTATTATTCGAATTGTCCAGTTCAACGTGCAATATTGAACATTGGCTAATTGTTATTCTAAAATCGCAATGTCTATATCTGATAGCGGACGATACGATGCGTACTATCCGTCTTAGAATATTCAATGAATCGATGTATATAGTCGTCGCGAAATTAAAACGTGACATTGCATATATTTGGCATCAGTTCCCTCTGCGCACAATAATACTATGACGATCTGTAGCAAATCCGAATTCACTTTTCACAACGCGAGCCTGCGCAGAAATCTCAATATCGAGCGCAGTAAGAGGAAGCAACCCCATTTTTAATAATCCGTCGTAGCGCAAAGAGCCGCGAGATGTTTGCCCTGAAAGCTGAAGACTGCGGCAAAAACGCGCAGGGGAGACGCTGGAACTGAGACACGCTTGAATCGTCGTCGGGTTATAAAGCTTTACACGTGTGGCAAAATTAAGCGTGTTCTGGCTCTGTTTCGCGCTGCGTTACTCGGCCATTGTTATAACGCTTCGTTGGTACAGGTCGCTCGCACACGGATGAGCTTCTGTGCGGTGGCTTTTCCGCTGTTATTAGAGATACATAGCTTCGGATGGATTAATCGATTTGGATTTGTTAACCACTTGCGCGTTTCTCTCGGCTCGCTAGAATTTAATTAACTTTGCGACGGAGAAGCGATATTTGTTGAGCGACAGTGCGACAAAAAAAAAGCGGGCAGCTAACAAAATTACAAACTTCATGGCGGCCTGAACGCACAGAAAAGTCGAAGACAACGAACGGTTCGCAAGAGTTTTGGTATATAATTACCTGCGCGCTCGCCCTGGAGGCGTAAGGAAAAATCTGCTCGAAGAGTTATCGCGAGGAGGACAAGTTGGAAAAGGGAAGAGGGGGGGGGGGGCAGCGGAAGAGAGATGTCCCTCGACAGGGGCGCCAAGGGAACAAGATCTCGTGTACAACGTACTGAGAAAATCCCAGGAGCTAATTACCAAGTTGGCCGCCTTTGCGAATATATACGAACAAGCTGCCGTCGAGAGGCAGAGAGAGAGAGAGGCTTATACGCATAAAGACCTTAATGTACACACGATCTACTTTCCGAGCGCGAGCTCGCGCCACCCGTGCGCGACGACGACGCGAGCGAGCTGACTTAAGCTCGGATCGAAATTTCAGAAGTTGTTTGCCGCTGCACGCACAACCAGTTACAATCTGTTGAGACTCGATCTCGAACAAAAGAAATTAAATTCTTTATAGAAGATTGTCTTGTTGTCGAGGCACTGAATCTAAAGTGTCTGCTGATCATTCCGTAACATTAGAATTCTTTTTCTCAGTTGTTATTTTAGTTTTGTCAACCGATTGAAATTGTAATTAATAAAATTTAATAAATGCGGTTGAAAGTGACTTTAGTCACGATACGTTCCAGAGCTTGCAATAACTCAATGTTTTATTTTGGCCTTAATGATATCTTAAAGTCAAAGTTGTCATGTAATTTCGATAAGAAATCACTGGAGGTCGATTTTGATAAACTTTATCCTTGAAAAATGTTAAAATATCAGTAAAATTGTGTATTACTTGTTATAACTCTTATTATTATTTTATTATTATAAGTTTTTAACGCTTTATTACTTAGACGAACCGACTGAAACCACTAAAACTATCATATAGCCTATTTCTTTTCTGAGCAAAAATAAAGGGAGTTTAAAAATAACGTTTAGTTATGAAAGTAAGTGGAGCAATAATGAGCTTATATAGATACGTCCACGCTAAGATATTTTCAGTAAGCATCTATAATTCACCTATCAAAAGTCGCAATTCTCGTTTTTGCAGATGTATGAGGCTGAATCAAACATATATTTGTCATGTATCGTTTTCGTTCGCGCTTACAATTCATTAAATCTATTAAAATTACATTGAATAAAATAAAATTACAATGTTTTTATGCTTTATAAAATATCGGCAATCCCGCACTCCAACTAGTATAAAATATTTTTCAACAAAAGTATGATATTCAGCAGCATTTCAGAAAGAAAAAATTCATCGGAACGTCGGATATTTGAAAACAAAGCGATCAACTGTTTGACAAAATAATTTTCGCGTTTCTTATAATGGAAAAAAAGAGAGAGTTTACGAAAGGAATCCCCGCAATTTCAAACGTTTAATTCACAAGCTCGCAAACGAACGCCTGCCTGTTCACACATACAGCAGGAAAATAATAGCTTTCCCAGGTCACTGGAGAGTAGTTTTTGTTCGTTTAATACTTCCTAGCTTCGGTACATTTTCCGAAACAAACAAAAAGCGTAAAAATAAATAAATAAAAATAAAAGAAAAATATTTTAGGTATCTTTCTAACCTCGCCATTTAATTCCTCCTTGGTGGATTCTATTTTCAACGTGTTCGAAAATGACAGCTCATCGCAAGAGGAAAAGCGCTTCGCGTTCTGCCCGTGGGGCTCAATCATGCTGCCAGTCTTTTTGATTGCCGGTGTTGCTGCAGCCGTCAAGCTCAGCACAGTTAATTCTTTCCGCGCTTAAAGCGGAAAACATCCGATCATAACGATTGTAAAAGTATGTAGCTCATTTCCAACTTTATATATCGCTATAGGATACATATATATGCGGATCGAGGGCTAGATACTGAAATGGAATTGTTATTGCATTAAAATGAAAATATGCTCGTGTCTGTACGCATCTTTTACATACAATGGATGTTTTTTGTAGATGCGTGAAATTATTCTTCTTTTCTTGTGGCCATTGTGCTGAATCAAAATAACATTCTCGTATACAATAAAACAATGCTTTTTTATACAGAGAATTGTGCGAAAATTTCAAGAATTTTCAACTGGCTGCAAATGATTCTTATTTTCTTGCATGAGATAACAATGATAACTTTTTATTCAATCACTTGAAAAATATAACCGCTAAATATAAAAAATACGGTTTCCGAAAATACATTTCAACCATTTGTAGCCAAGAAATATTTCTTTAAATGCACTCGAGCGCATACGAACAATCAATAATTCTTAAACAGCAATGAATAAAAAATGCACGAGTAAAACATCAATGAACTTGTCATTACTTTTATTGCTTGTCGTAACTTGACACGTTTAATAATTGATTAACATGTTATAAAATAAGTTTTTTTCAATAGTAATAAAAATAACGTAGACGAGTGTGGTTAAATTATTGAACTGTACTTGAACCTGAGTCAATGATAGAAATCGTGTATTATAAAATAATGGTGAACGTGAAATGAGTTAAAAAATCTCTGATAGTTTTATTTCTTCTAATGGAGGATCGGCTGCTAGTGATGCCATTTACAATTTTGAAATTTCACAAATAGATACACCGAAGGTTAATTTCAACGACTTCAGTTCTATTAGAGAATAATGGATTACCGCTGTTCCTCTATAATATTAGGTACATATTTATTACGATTATATATATTTTATTTTAATAAAAAGTACATATATATTTCAAAAGAGCCGGTAGAGTAGTCATTGTATGCAAAAGGATTTTTGGTATGTATTTGCTCGTATTATTGTTAACTTTTATTGTATTGACAAACAGTAATTTGGATTTTAAACATTGAACACTGTAGTCCCCAAAAATCTAGGCATTTCATTCTTCTCTATTTGATCCCAACAAGAAGTGATCGCTTTTCATGTAACTCAGTATCTGGGTGAAACGCAATCTTTACTGGTTCTATTTTCGTTACAGATTTTGTGAATTTGCACATTGATATATGACGGTTATTTAAATAAAATCTACAAATATAATTATCTGAAAGGTATTGATTTTCAGGTTTCATTACAAATATACGAGTATACCTAGAAGGTAGTAATTCATTTTAAGTAATTATATTTGTGAATAAACATACCTTGACGACAACCACATCGTAATAAGTATAGTTGTTCTGGATATATTTTCAGCTCAGTGTTTTTCAAAATATTCACCAAGCTACTTTAAAGATTTTCACGCGCGCTTCGTAAACCTGTAGATTTCCTTACTTTTACGATAATGTCGTAAAACTCTCTGAAGTGTATGCAACAGTGAACAGTAGTCAAAACTTGATAAAAAGCATATGCGTGATTATTTTCTTCGCTGCTAACATCTCTTATGTTGTTAAAGTTGAGGGATACTATAAACGTAAATTCATTTTCCTAAACTTCTCTTTTCTCTAATCAACGACTGAAGTGGAGTGATAGAAATTGTTGCTATGATGTTTAAGATAGAGCAAGGAATATTTTATTTTTAATATTCATTTTGCAGAGTATTTAAAGGCATAATTAAAATGTTTGAAGCGCGTCTAGATGAAATTGTATTATAGTTTTTAAATATGTATCTAGCTATTATCACAATCCTATTTGTTTTTTAAATGCACTAAAATTTTTTAGTGTTACAAATAATGTCAATTTCGTTCGACACTGGAGATGATTTTCCAATGTTTTCGAAATAATAACGTTCTAAAAGTTTTTCGATGCCCGAAGTAGCATATTGTAGAAAAAAAGAAAGTGGCTAATTTTTCTAGAAAATACAGGATCGTGCGAAAGTTGAATAATGAATCTCAAAAATGCAAAAACTCAATGCAAACTTAAATTAACTTATTAATTCGAATCTCGCTTTCGCACATAGCACAAGAAGAGATAACATTATTCGAGCGCCAGCGTTAAGGTATTATGCCGAACGAAATAATTTGCAAATTATCAGGCGTTGTTTTTTAACAGTCCAACTCCTACGTGTTGGCAATGCGCGCTGGGACTGTAATTAGTTGAGTTTTTGCGCATATTCTCGGTCGACGTTATGGTCGCAAGAAACGTCACATGCTAATTAAGAATTGTTAGTTTTGTTATAACCAACTTTAATTGGATGTGACGTACTATCGCGTCTTATTATTTGTAAATAATTGTAATAAATTACGAATCTCTAAGATTATTTTTCAAGGCTTTCAAGTATTTTTTTTTTGGAAATTGTAATATCATCGTATTATATCGTCCTTATAAACGAATTTTTAACATTTGACCTTGATAATACTATAAGTTTACTTGAGTATATTTGTATGTATATATTAATTTCGCATTATTTGTATCATTGGAGAGGTGTACATTAAAATAAAAAAAGCGAAATCCGTAAGTATCCACTACGTTTATAGAACTGATAAATGAAATGCAACGAATTTTATATATGTATCTATGTAGCATTGTTGGGCTTTTAATTAAATATGTATTTTCTGCTTAAATTTGATTTTCAACGTTCAGTAGTGTATTAATCTATATATGTACGCGGAGGGAGAGGTGGATCCAAGCTTGAAATCAATTAGTTAAATTGGCAAATGCACCAGACGAAATGTTACATGAATAATGCTCATGTTTATTAATGCGATACACCCGTGAGCGCAGATGTAAAAGATTATGATATCCGCTCTCTCTCTCCCTCCCTCTCTCTCTCTCTCTCTCTCTCTCGTAGGCTTGATCGCCAGATTATGCGATTCTTTTGTGTATATTTCACTCGATGGAGAAATGTAAATCCCAGCTCGTTGTTTTACTCGTTTATTCGAAATTTCGCTCACTTTAGTGGTATTCTGCTTTTTAGCGTCTCGTCTTGTTTTCTTAAATTAGCATAGGACTTTTTCAATGTACATTTTTTCCGTTTTTTCTTCTCATTTATCAGCATTAAAGAGATAGCACTTAGTGTTTTAAAAAAGATTTACATAAGAAATCGACGGTTTCGAACTCAGATTAACGCTGTGAAAATCAATGTTCTAAATTCCTCCAACTATCCATCGATTTTTAGCTTCCTATTTCAAAGTATTAGAATTGACAGTGAATTTTTGAAAAACATATGCAGGAGTCGGTGTCACTCTTTGATATATCCATAATCCCGTTAAAAATGCTAAGAAAATGTTTGTAAAATATCATAAAAATCTTATCGTCTTGATCGCGTAGCCCAGCGTGAGTAAGGCAAATTGGAAGTACAGCGAATAGGTAAGACGTGTGGGGCGCATCTCGGGGATATTTATGTTATGAAATACGAAGTCGAGGCTCACCGAAGCAGGCAAGATCTTTTACGGCTCTCCTTGGCTGAACGACGTGTCGCTTGTGAATCATCGATACTCCCACCTTGGATATTTATTATATTTTCAGACGATAATAAAATAAGGTCTTCTAGGTTGGCTTAAGTACTATAAGTTTAAATTATAAGTTTTCGATATAATGTTAAGTTCGTTTTACAGATTAATAGTTACTGAATATAATTATAATGTTTATTTGGATATAGATAAGTTTTAATTTGACCATATGAAATATCGAAATGAGATCTTGGATTTTAAAACACAACTTTACGCATTACGTGTAATTTATATAATCAAGTCTCGTTCATGAGAAATCTATTATTGTTTCAATAGCCATCTATCAGTCTATAACCGCAATATATCAAGGTAATATGCCAGCAGAGATAAATAACATTTGTAAAAAATATACACCTTAAAAAGAAAAAGAACCAATGTAGTTTTGACATTCGTATGAGATGAACGTTGATGATACGTCATTTATTCAAATTTCACTGAACGCCAAAGTATATATTGCCGAAAAGTGAATATCCGGTTGATAATTAGCGAGTAGGGAGGCCACAAGCCCGCCAGGTATCATACATCAATATCACGTAAAGCTAAGCTGATATATACATATATGCATGTATGTATGTGCTCGCCGTCAATCATTTCAAGTTTATTAAAAATTCAAGGCTCACGAAGTATTCATGGGTTTTAATAGCCGCGCGCGCGAGCAGGCAAAATTTAAGCCGGAGCTTTCAAGCAGACGGAATAGTACATCAAAGCGCGAGCTCGCCCCTGTAGTCTTGGATGGCGATGATGATGACATAAATATAATGAATAGCTGATGCGCGCGTGTCGATTGCGACGAGTAGTCATATTGCGCTCTCGATATAGTCTATTAAGCGACGAGGGCGAGAGAGAGAGAGAGAGAGAGTAAATATTGCCTGGCGTGCGCGGTTAATGGATTATTCCAGGAAAATTAGGCTCGTTACCCTGGAAATTGGCCGACCGCGCCGTACACGCGCACTCGCTCGCCTCCGTGCATGCGTTGTTATCTGAAAAATAATCGTGTACTGCTTTGAAATGTGCTTATTACTTGGCTAACGTGATAATTAACTTATGGATGGATGCCGACGTGTCATTACTTTGCTAAGCCTTCTTCATTTGGACAATTTATCTTGCTCACGTGGAACACTCTGTGCCAATTCAATTCCTTTTTTGTAATTCTTTTCCTCGTATCCAGTTACAAAAGGAAACTTCATTTGCTTAATGATTTATATTTTCATGCGATGCCACATTTCTATTAAAGTTAAATTATCTATTTGGTAGGCATATAAAGGCTATCATAAATGACCTAATGTTGACGTATAATTTGATAATCGGCAAAAAAGTATCTTCAACACAAGAACTCACGATTGTTATACTACTTGTAGACGAATAATTTGAGTTTGGTCCAGAGTGTGTGACGCCTTAGAAGTCCCAATTATTGACTTTGGAGCACATTTTAAAACCGAGCTCACAAAAATATGGTAATTGTTCGATAGTCATAAGAATTCAGATTTGTATAGCTACTTAATATCAACAGATATATATATGCAGCCGATATCACAGCAGTTATAATAGCAACTCTGCAGCAGCAGCGGACGGCAAGATACGCGAAGCCGCGAACAAAGTATCATAGCCGCCATTTGAATATCAAAGACTATGCGAGGGTATGAGCAGTGCGGAGGTGGCTTGCACTTGATTTAGCACGGCTGATCGTGTAATTGCAGCTCTCGCGCGCAACAAACAAAGCTCCCGTAGCTGCGGTACTGCTGCTGCTGTTGCAATCGTAGATGCAAGCGTTCCTCCCAGAGAAACTCTCACGTACAGGCAGCGACTGCAATCCCTTATCAGACTGTGTATGTGTGGGTGTGTGAGCCGAGCCGCGGAGACTCTTGCATCGTTTATGATGGGCTCTTGACGCGAAGATGAGTCTACGTGGTTCGCATAAGACCCCCTCCCCCGCGCCGCCAAGCCGAATTTGCACGTGACCCTAATACGACTGACTTGCCAACATTCAAAACTCTAAACACAAAACACGTACACGTTGCACTATACTCAGATACGAAATATGGCTGGACTCGGTACGCTAAGGTGTAACTTGAAGCAGACACGGAAATTATTTAGTTATGGATGGCTATACTCGTCATTATGCGAGATACTTATTATGCAACTTGCATTCAACGATTTCATGAGAAGTTAATCATTTTGTGAAAATAATTATTATGATAATCGTTACTGCGGATTAACTTATTAGTTAAATTAAAAAAAAGACACTTGAATGATCTGTTTTTCTAAAAATACTCGTAATTAGTCACTGTTTACTTGATATTAAATAAAGGACTACGACGAGACAACAACGCAACGAAAGAATGTCGAAGACTAATGATTACTGTTTTATTATGTTCATTCAATTAATATTTATAATAACTTAGCTGAACGATAAACGTGATAAATCAGTGCAATTTTAAGAAATTATCGAAATGCGCATTCCTCTTCCCATTAGAATAAAGACGAAGGTATCGAGCGACAGTTAATAATCATGATCGTCAGGCGAAGTAGGTTATTTAATGCGCAATGAAATTCGCAGTGACTTCTCTGAAACAGCGTGTAATTTATCGAGCGACGCGCGCAAGAGAAAAATTCCTTGGCAAGCGCTCGCCGCGCGAAACCACGGTCCATAACTCAGAGCTCAATTTTCTTAAGTAGCTCGGCACGCGAGTGTACGGCGACCGCTCATATTGGTGAAAAATAAACATTAACTCGAGATAGAAAGAAGACCGGCCATTCGCACGCATAGAGAATGCTTCATTTCGCACAATCTTTATGCAGATAAGCGAGCGCCACTGCACTTTTCCTTGCTATAGAAACACACACACACAGGATCCCGACGGCTAGCACCCAGCACTTTTTCTTTTTCTCGCCCGCCCCGTTGTGAGATTTACGCTCGCCATTCTTGGGACGGGAGATTTTTGTTGATGTATGAATTCTGTGCTTTGCCGGCGAATAAAGAGAAATGTCGACGAGTCATTCAATCCAACAATGTGAATGTGTCGGATATCAATAACAACGAGCGCTTTTAGAATCAACTTTGCATTTGAAGTTTTGGATAAAGCGAAGCGCAGGCCATCTGGTAATTAACTTTTTTCCTCGTGAAATTTCACGTTAATTTTTTCTTCATTGAAATATATTTTCATAGTAACGGGCTATTGAAAGAGTGGAAATCGGCCGCGGGGGTCATTCATTTAAAAACTGAATGAAATTGCCGGTAACAGCCATTTACATTCCCGCCCCGTCGTCGGGATTTCATTTCCATCCCAATTCATTTCAAAATCTTTTTATCATCTCTTCATCGGATATTGCAGCTCATTGTGCGATTGATTGAGCACGAACCCAATGTAATTTTCAAAACTGAAAAAAAGAGTTGGGTAAGAGTGTAAAAAGGGAGATCGACGAGAAAATATAAACAGTGGAGTAACAGAAGCAGCAGCATCAGCATCAGCAGCAGCAGCGTCAGATCCATAGACCTATCGATAAAAGAGAGAGAGAGAGAGAGAGAGAGAGAGAGAGAGAGAGAGAGAGAACAAGCCCGTCAGCGCTAATTACGCGCAAGCTATGTGCGCGAGCGAGTAAAAGCCTCACGGCTACACGCGCGCGCGCTCGCAAATGAAAAGCTTCCAACTTTTATCCATAATAATGCGCGTGCGATGAGTCGCGCGCGCTGCCGCCGCCGCCGCCGCCGCCGCCGGCGATGCAAAAGAATTAACGTCAGATTCAATTTCGGTGCTCTGTGTGATCCTTTTTTTTCTCTCTTGTTCGAAAACCTATTATATGCAGAGGCTGATGAAGCTTTCAAAAAGCAACGACGGACTGCCATGATATTTTCTACATAGCGTGTGTCGCTTTGACGACGTATCGGCTATAGAGGAGATTCCAACGCGTCAAAGGTTAATTTGATAAAGTGTAATTTTTCACGCGGAATACAAAAATTTGTTGTATTGATACTGAATATATTTTGTTTCATCGTGATAGGGCAGATTCACGCGTAGCGGAAATAAAACACGATGCTGTTTGGAATTTCACGGTTTTTCAATAGTACAGCACTCTGTTTTTTTTGCAAGGCTTAGCTATTTGATTTCAAAGTACACAAACGTTGTCAGTGTAATTTCGCTTAGGAAAATGTGTTGCCACGTGAAAATATCATTGAAATCAATTAAATTTATATTGCATAATTTTATAATGACTCTGTTTTCGGTGCGTCTGACAAAAATCACGCGTAACTACTCGCCTCTCACAGTGTGGATACCTCGGAAGCGTCGTTAACTTGGGTAGTAAGGACGATAAGCCGACTGGATCCCGAGGTCGATCGCTTGCTCTCTGCACTAACATTTCATAAGCGCACTCTCAAATATACGTTTGAGGATAGTTTGCTGTGTGTAGCTGCTGCTGATGCCGCTGCTGCTACTGCCTTAGCCACAAGCGGCTCGTAACGTTGGGGATGGCCAATTAGCCGACTGTCTAATTGATCAGTCATCCTTGGCGTGCGCTCGCTTGCTCGCACACTAACGGTCCTAATGGGAACATCGTCACGCATTAGCGCTAAGAGGTAGTTCCGTTTGATACCAGTTAACAGGCGCCACGGCGTGTGTTGCGCATTCGAATGTCGAGTTCTCGCTCTGCGTCTTGACTTCAACTTTGCTTGCCGCACGTCAATCTTGATCCTTCGATCCTAATTACGCCTTGATATACACACTCTGCCATTGGAAACACGCGGTCTTGTTTTTGCCACAGGACTGAGTGCGCTTGGTCATTCGTACTTCATAACGCGACTTGGTCACTCGGACATTTTCCAAATGCCAGTGAATCAAAATTCCTTATTTCAACAAGCGACGAACAATATTCGTAATGTGCACGTATCACGGCGAATGTCAGCAGAGCCGTGCACTCGAATCCATTACGAACCGATTGGATAGCTCGCAAACAATCCAATTTCTCGCATCTGCGTCTTACCGAAAGGAGAAGACGAAGAAGAAGTGGAATATAACCACAACGACAATAATTCTTTCCCGAGGCCGCGCTGCTGATCTTGGCATAATCAAACAAAAAGCTAGGGAGCGTATGTGCAACTGCTGCCTCGGCTGTGACGTGCTTTCGGCTAACAGGCCGCGTGCACGCCCATATCCATCAGAACATCCGTGGTGCACGCTCGATCGCGGTTGTCAAGCCTATCGCATCGGGAGAAGACACCACTGAGCGCACAGAAGTGGTATCAAATTCAACGTATACACGCACACACATACCTACATCTATATATTCTAGCGTATATATTACGGTAAATGAGAGAGAGAGAGAGAGAGAGAGAGAGAGAGAGAGAGAGAGAGAGAGACAGGTGATCGGTGTACACGCGTTTCGTGTGTCACACAGATATATAATTGATAGACAACGCGGATCACCTTGCCTTGTCTCGTAAAGTACCCATCCGATCCTGTACGTGACTATGTAGCATTACGCAACACGGTCTGCCAAATGCGCTCTCATATTAACAATTTTATAACGTTCGGCTAATGCGGCTATCGGTGGGTCGGAATAAGCTGTTTGCGTAAAAGTGTATCTTTGGAATTGACCAGTTCGCATGGCTAATTGACTTGTTATGAAAGTTTCATCGGGTTTACCATTTCAGATTTCATTGCAATCGACAAGTTTGCGCAAAAGTTGTTATCAATATGAGTTGAAGGGAAATAATTGAGTTACCAACAGCTTCTTCGAAGTTTGCCGTGAAGACTAGCAAGACTTGAAGTTTAATTTTGTAAAATGGTCGAAGCTCGCTTTCTCTTTTCGAATAAAAATTCATTTAATCAACTTGGGATAGTTTGAAAAATGGTACTCGCAACGAAGACGTCGATCGTGAAAGTCGTAAGCGACAAATTATGAAAAAAAAATACTCACCTACAAGATTCAACAAGAGAATCACGTGGGCGCGCATTCAGCTATAAATTCGCCGTTCAGTAAATATGAGCACCTAATCGACGCTGGGTCGGTGCGCTGTTTCTTTCAGAAACAAGTGACTAAACCGTTCGTCATAAATCAGGACCTTGTGCTCAAAACAACCGTTAAAAGCAGCAATGCGTTCCGACGCTGTTGAATAAAGTTCTCCCCGCGATTGTTCTCTTTCCTCTCTCTTGCATGCGCGGTCTCGCGCGCGCTCGCCGAAAATCCTTTATTCCTCGCTGCCTGCGCCGCGCCCTGAGAGAGAAAGCGAGAGAGAAAGAGAGATAGAGAGAGAGAGAGAGAGAGCTCGTGTGTTTTGGATGGCAAAGCTGGCAGAATAGAAGACAGTTCTGACGTGCGCTTCTATTTTATTTTTCGAAGGAAGAGGACGAGCAGAGAGAGAGCTAATACAACTGAATTATTAAAGTGAATTTTCCTGATTGCTTCTACTTTATCATCCTAATTTATACTTTGAGTATTATGTTTGTCGATGTGCTTATTGAATTTTTTCACGGTATGCTGGCTCATCTCTTATTACGTATTTTATAGAGTGCTTTCGTAAATTAATGCATTTGATGTCGAGTAAAACTTTTTTGAATGAAATGAAAGTTTACATTTTTTAAAAGCGATGAAAAGCATTAAAAGTTGCATCTTCTTAATTCATAAAGTAACTTTTCCAAAACTGTTATTCTATGCAATCATTGACGCTCTCAAAGCGAAAAAACCACCATTTCAATGTATTTTCTCTGCGTGTAGAGGCACGAGCTTTTTTATCGCTTTGCTTCTAAAAGAACATGCATCTCAAGGGTACATTACCGACAACCTCTTTATAAATAACGTGCGGAATGATTATTAGATACTTTTAGGAAAAACAGGTAGCTCATGACTGAAAGTATTGAATAGTATTTGCTCAAATCACGTACCCTCGAAGCACATACTCGTTTAAATGAAATTTGACAAAAAACAAACGTTTCCTTTTTTAAGATCACGTTTGTTTAAAAGAAGGCACCTATATCTTGAAATCTCTTAGTCTAGAAAGAATTCGAAAATAATATGCGATATGTATTTATAATTTTAAGTGAACCTTTAAACAATTAAATAATTATGTTCTTACTAAAAACACATAATAAACATATATTGTATATTATTTTTTAATTTGCTATAAGCTAGGCATCGCATTGAGGTACGTACTATGTTTAAAATGATAGGTAATCTTTTAAAAATCCTGTGCCTTTTTACAGTGGTAAAAGGTGTAATTTTTTAAATTTCTAAAAATTAGTAAAGCTTTGTACGAAAAAATGAAAAAAAAAAACAAGGTGAATTACAATTGCAGCATGTACGGAATACAAACTCATCCAAAATGAATGGACCATCGCAGCTCAGAATAAGTAAATACGTCAGACCATAATACGCAGTCTTGCCAAGGAAGAAAGAAAAGTAAGTAAAACGAAGAAAAGCCCTAAGCTAGCTGGTTTTAAAACAATGCAGCGCAATTTTAGGGAGAGAGAGAGAGAGAGAAAGTTGGGCTAATGAGAACTGGCCTTCCGAAGATTTTGGATTTCAAAGGAGTCCTCCTCTCTGCTTCCCGCGCGCGCCTTTGCAAGTCTACAATGCGGAAACATAAAGGCGAAGAAGCGGCATGCGCATGACGTATGCGTAATTAGATGCGCGCCGAGAGGGAAACTGCCTACGAGCGAGCTCGGGGGATGTTATGTTGCCTTTTGCGAGAGCAAGGAGCGCGTCAATTTAAGAGCAACCGTGGCAGCGAAACGCGCATACGTATACGCGCGCACGCAGACAGCATGTTTTTACCTCGCGTGAATCTTTCTTGCCGTGCTCGCGAGAATTTCGCTTTTGTTCGCGTCAAAATAGCCCTCCTACCACCACCCTCCTTTTTTTTTGTTTTCGCAAATGTTCGCTGCCGCTGCTTCGCGGGGAGTTATGTTGCTGCGCGGTTAATTAAACTGTCAGTATCATGTTTAACGTTATTTTGTAAAGCTTTGTGATGATGCCAGCTACATTGCGCGGTGCAAAGTTCCTCTGGAGATTATTTATTTTTGGAATTCAGCGTATTCACTAAGAATTTCTGTTTCAGGATTCCTGACGCATTCGACTATGCAAGCACGAAATTCAGTTGCAGTATCAATAACTTATAAATATGGAAATTCGACGACGCCATTTCACCGACACATTGTAAACGAACGATGTTTGACGTTAGTTTGGTTAAATAATCTCATGTCTCACGTCTAATATAGAAAATGATAATACAACACAGCGCGTGCACATTCGACATAAAAAAATCCGGGGAAGTCATTGGAGAAGTGGGCGCGAGGAAAATCGAAAGAAATGAGAAATTAAATGAAGCGTGAACAATTGTGTATTGCTTTCTTTCACAGTTTTTTTCGCAAAAGCCTCGAGAGCCGAAGAGAGAGAGAGAGAGAGAGAGAAAGAGAGAGTGTGCGTGTCAAAGAAATAGGCAGCAAGAAGAAAAAAAGAACACAGCCGAAGACAGCGGGATGCTGCTTCTTTCCGATGAAAATATTAATGTCAAAGCTTCTAGCTGCTCGCTTTCATTTTCTTTGCGTGTTTGAAAATATATACACTCGCCTCACATCAAAAAGATCTTATAAATGAATTCGTTTGCTCATGTTTGCAAGGAGAGATGAGTATTGCAATTTCACGCAAGTATTCTTTATCGATTATGTACTATCTTTCACGACCTCCGAACGAAATAGGATTTCCGAGGTACTTGGAACGAAATCAAGGCTTTACATTAAAAAATTCAACATCCGTGTAGAAAATTCCATCGCAATATATATATATTATGCCCTGTCAAACTTTATATCTCAAAGTGAAAGCAAAATTACTCATTCATCGCGCTCTTCGCTTTTTCCTGCTCCTTCACCTCCCATTCCTTATCCTGGGGTTTCGCAAAGTATAAGGATTGATGGCGAGCGTCCAAAAAGCAGCGTTGGTAGCGCCACCGCTGGGGACACACTTAGCTTCACGCCTGGCAAAGCGAAATCTTGGCTATATCTACGACATCGGCTTAGCTGAACGATGGCCGAACTGTACTCTCACCCTCCTTAGTCTACGACGCCATTAAATCGACTTATCTGCGAGGCGCGGATAAGCTTTCCCGCACGCACCCTTATGTCCCGATGCTAGAATGTAGCAGACGCTCTATTGCTACACTCCTTTTTTATGCTTATGATTGTGCACTGCTAACCGTGCTAGGGAGATTTTACAATATTACAATGCTTTCTGTTCATTCGTGAACTATTGGATTGGATGTTACGTGTTTCGTTAATAGACTGATGAGAGTTCGGTTGATTGATGGAATGACGACACACGTGCTGTGTATGCAAATGTACTTGATTTTCTGAAAAAGACCGTACGGTTTTTCTTCACGATATTAATCAATGCTTAATTAAGACTGATAGCAGATATGCTTCGGTTTGTAATGCGATCGTAGTTGGTGTAAGATATTCTTGGGATCGACTCGTGCGAGAATATATTATGTCCGATTTACTGACGCGGTAATTATATCATTTTCTTTACGGAAATATGCTGCATATGCCACGAACACTAATGATTTTCTGTGATAATATTAACTTTAATACTATACCCAGATGAGTTTAAATCAGTGTATATTCGCCAGTTTTATGCGCTATTACATTATTCGGTAGGTTGAACCTGCTGTACACTCTTTCCGATTACGTGTATTATAACTTTACAAATAAGCTTTCAGCCGATCTGAAGATAAATGAACAAAATAACAGTCTTTATAATTTCAATATATTCTTTCCAAGAAACCTTTAGTTGTAGCCTTCAAATCCATTTCTACCTATCTGCAAACGCAGCCACCTATGCGAGGAAAGAGAAAGAACTCGAACGTCGACGTCACGCAAATGCAAACGAGCTCCTCTTTTCCCTGGCGCCAGAGGGAAAACAGGCAAATGCAAACATAAATACCATTTTCAAACGTGAGCGGCTATCTCCGAGGGCGCGCGCGCATGTGTGTAAAAGTCGCGCGCTATCCGCCATCGCTACTTATGACCAGACACGATCTGGCCGTCGCTCGTTCTCTCTCGCAGCGATAACCTTTATGTTTTTTGGCGCTGGCCGAGGAAATTTTTCTCGGTCAACGAATGCTTGCTTATCGCCGGGAAATTGATTCTGTTTTACGTTGGAACACAAATTCCTTTATACATATATATATGTAGAAGCTTTTCACGTTCGATTGATACGACGAAAGAAAAGATATATATATACACTTTTACGAGCGGAACGTGCTTATTGGATAATCCTTTTTTATTTATTTTTTAATTTTTCGAATTTTAGATTTAATAAGTTTGATGGAATAAATTTTGCCGAGTTAAACGTTCGGCAAGTTGCGCAAGCTCTGTGTTTACTTTGCTAGCGCGCGCGGAGTGGTGTTAGGTGCCGCATACGACAGCTTCGTCAAGCTAATTGGATGGAATAATTAGCGATATTATTATACTTTCGTAAGTGCAATATGTAACTTTGCTAATAATCGCTGATGTCGAATGATGAATTGTACTTTGATCCTACCGGCGATTCGTCTGGACCTTTAGTGTTATTAGAGTTTGCTTAATTTTTTTGAATCTTGCTCAGAAACGAGAAGGGAAAAAGAAAAACCTGGCGCATATTTTATCTCACAGTTACACATGCGAAACTTTCGCAACGGCCGAAACCCGTAGTTCACAAAGAAACTGAAGGGCTCTTGGAGATCTGCTGGCCACTGCGAGTTATCCAAGCTTTGATTTTCAAATCGAGTAGGCGTACGTAGGTATGCGAGATTTCGACTGTGCTGGGCGCGGCGCTATGCGCTCCCTCTCTCCCTCTGTGGATCGTGGGCCAAAGGATTATCCCGGAGGAGGTTTGAATTAAACTTTGATAGTTGATAGCGTTCGGCGCGCGCGGATTCGGCCAAGTTTGCCCGAACGGTTCCCTCACTTGGCAGTCCGATATCGAGTTGCCATCGTATCTTTTCCTTGCCGGACTGCTGCGCGTGTTTGAAAGATTATCCGCTCGTGGGCTATGTTGTTGATATTGTTGCAACAGAGCATTTCTTTTTCGTCAAAAATCGATTGATACCCAACAAGTTTGAAAAGTTCATGTTATACAAGAATGTAGTGTTACCGTAGTAGTCGGAGCTGGATTCGATTTCGTGTAAATGCTCGTATAACTGCTGTCTGACAGTCTGAGAATTTTGCAAGTTTACGGCTAGCCGTTTACAAGTTAGAATTACTTGAAAATTAAAGTCTAAATTTAGTTCAAAGGAGAAATTTACGATATACACCTCGAAAGCTTTACATGTACATCTGAAAAAAAAAGAATAATTGAATAAATTATTTCGAATCGTTTCGCTGTAGCAAACGAACTTTACGTATCGCATCGAAACGCAATAAATGAGTGATCGCGATAACGAGTAACAGCCCGCGTACTTGCGTTCACTTTTTTTCTTCGTCAAATATATCTCAGTTGCGAAGGAAAACGATTACCACGCGAGAAAATAGAAATGATCCTTCCGTTGTGCGTGAGTTTGGTGTGCTTTACACACGGCGCACACACACATACCCACACACATGCGCGCGCGCGCGCGCGCGAGCGCGTACACAAAGCTTTGCTGACATTTTCTATCCGCGCTGACGTATGGAAATTGCACGGCGTTATAGCAAGTTCTCGCTCTCTCGACGACGACGACGACGCTTATCGAGCCATCGAGATCTGCGCGTATAGCGCCAACTTTAAATGGACGAGAATTCCCTGCGAGCGAGCATCGCGATAAGGCTTCCGCCCCCAAATGAATCAGTCAGGCACGTATATGCGCCGCTGCCGCCGCGCGCCTTACGCTTATTATACGAATTCGTTTCACGCGACTTTGAACGGCAGATCGTGAGGACTCGTCTGTTTTTGGTGCGCGCGCGCGTGGCGCGAGCGATTAAGAAGACGCATAGCGGTTTACACTGGCGTTTCGCGTTTGATTTGTATGGTCTCGCTGGAAGCTCATTGACGATTAGCTCCACGAGGATTGTTTTAATAATAAGTGAGCTACAGTAGATTATATTGTACGTTATATCTATATGAATCTTTGTCGTTTGTGACTTATGTTTTAGGCAGACGTATTTGCGCTAAACGGTAAAATCACTGAACTATGGACAATCATTCAAGACCTTATATCAAATAACATAATACGTTTTAAAATATCATTGCGGTCTCATGCACGAGTAAGAATGAAATCTAGAAATTAAAATAAATGAATGTGAAATGGTATTTCAAAAGCTGAGTTCCGAAAGAACAGCACAATTATGAATCTGTGAAATGTAAGAAATAGATACATAAAGAGAGGCGCACAAAATAATAATAATAATAATAATAAAGTCGTATCGTCAAAAGCTCCACTCAACTGTAAAAACGTCAAAAAATCCTCTCTCCCGGGCGTAACATAAATCCGCGTGCAACGGACTGCAATATCATAGCGAAAAACCACTTGAAAACTTGGCGAAACCCAAAAACGAGCGAAAAGAGACTAGGGAAAGGGAACGGAGGCATGTCGAGGCATTCCACCCTCGCTCTTTCTCTGTAGTATATATCCGCAGCAATGCTCCGGCACATATATACACAGGTGCATGCGCGGCTACGAGAGAAGGGAGAGAATGAATGAGAGGGGTAGTAGTAACATCGGCAGCGTCGCGACACGAAGCGCCTGCGCGGCCAGCGCACAGTCCGGACGACGACGTCGACGTTGAAAGAGAAAGAAAGAGAGAGAGCACCGGCAGTAGTTGCCGGCAAGCCGTGACAGCCTGTGCACTGTTCCCCACGTTTCGCGCTGCTGCTCGTACTGTTTGCGTCTTGCGGATATTCGCTAATCCTTTAACTTCCGATTTGCTTTTTCGGATTGTTCGTTATGGCTCGTTCTTAATTGAAAGTCGCGTGAAGAGAATTTTGTCGAGGTGTTGTTTTGGCTGTTGCCGAGAGAGAGAGAGAGAGAGAGAGAGAGAGAGCGAGAGAGAGAGAGAGAGGTGTCATGTGAATGGATGAGGATTATTGAAGGATTTGCATGAATTGTGTCCGATTCGATTGACATACGTGTTAAGTCGATAATTCGACAGCAGCTTGTTCACGCTGTATATCTGTCGTTAAACTGCCGTGGCTCATCATCAATTCGGCGACTTGAGGCTCAATTATCGACCGCACTATGAAAACTTGAAAATAATTTACGTTTTACGCTCTGATCGATTGAGAAAAAGGAAGAAAGTGTCACAATAAAGCCTTGGAAACATGTCAAACCCTGAGAGCAGCTTAGCGAACTCATCAGTAGTGCCACAGGCGTCTTCAGTGCTGTTATACTCCTCGACGACGCGGCGCGGTTGAGAGAGAGCTCCGCACAAAACAAACAACCCGATATTAGCGCGCGCGTGTGTGTTGTTGGGTGTGTTGCAAGTAAAAGAAAAAAGTGAGAGAGATACTAGTAGAACAAAGGAATAAGTTGAACGTTGGTCGTTGAACGCAACAGAAAAGCGATCCATGGGTAATTAAGCCGCCTTCCCCGGAAGTTTACAAGACAGAAGCTGATACAACGAAAAAAGGTGGGTGTTTAATCAGCCCGTGAACGAGAGAATGTTTATTCCGTTATTTGCAATTTTTCGATGAATTAATCATCGCACTTCCGTTCGATGTGCCTGAACGTTGCCGGAGATAGACTCATATGAGAGAAGAAAAACATACAGCGAAGCGCACTCGTACACATAAAAGCACCGCTGTCTGCTTTAAATAGGAGAGCGGTTTATGGAAAAAAATTCGACTGACAAAGTCAGGCCTCGCAAACCCGGCTCTCCTACTCCTCTCATTTTTTTTCCATTTCTCGTCTCGCACCCGGCCCATTTGTCTCCTCTTGGTCTGCGCTTCCTATCTCATTCTTTCACGCGCGCGCGATCCTTTTTTTTCTCTCTCTCTCTCTCCCCCCAGCTTTGCTGTTTTACCCTCCTGTCCGCGACGAATTGTTGAGTACGCTGTTATTTGAGTCATTGCCGTTCAACTTTTGATCTTTCGTTTTATAATTGATGCCTGCAATGATGGACATGTATATCCATTGTCGTTAATTTAAGGTATAATTAGATAATGCTCGGGTATACCTATGTGGTTATTTTGATATTGGATAATGGCTATTGATATATACAGTCGGTATATCCTACCAGATATAATTAATCCACTCGATAACTCTTTTTATAGAGTTAAAATGTGTCAGTAGTCTTTGAAAACGTTTTAATTATGCCATTGACTTTAACAATAATATTTTATTAAAAGAAAATTAATAATAGTATTAATAGAGTAATGATTTAATAATAATAATATTAATAATAATATTATTATTAAATCAATCATTTTCTTCTCCAAAAGGTTTGCAATCTATCAAATCATGCACAGTAAATTAATATTAAATATCCAGTAATTTTCCACCGCATTAACAGAAAATAGAGACTTCAATTCCCAATGCGCGCGCAAAAAAAAAATTATGGATAAATAAATTAGTTAAAAGACCGCAAGCCTTGGGAAGCTAAAAACCGACATTATCGAGTAAAAATCCATACACCGAGCAAACAAGCAGGCAAGCAAACAAACAAAAAGACCTCTCTCTTTTTCCCTTCATGTGCACTTTCATCGCAGGCCGCCGCGATTCAATTGAGTTGGGAGCGGTACAATGCGCACACACAAGGCAGCGACAAGACTACTTTCAATGACTTTATTTTTTTTTTCGTGAACGACGAAACCCACTCGAGACGAAGAACCCCTTCTTCTTCTTATCTGCGTCTTCCTCTTTTTTACTTCTCTTTAGAGTCATTCGAGTGTACTAATTAACAGCAATCCTTCTCTCTTGTGAACGATCTATAAAGCCGCCCTCCTGTATATTAGCCAACTTGAGAGAGAGGGAGAACAGTATCTTACCAAGAAAGTGGCTTTCGGTATACCTTTGTACCGCCTGCACGTGAGAGGAATCGGCGTGAACTTGCTAAGTGCGTCTTTAAGTGCCTTTACTCTGGGCATACTTATTACCAGAAGTTCCTTCGTTTTGCTTATTTATTGTACTCTACCACACGATATTTAATTTATTTACTTACATCAGACTTTTAATTAATCCTGCAATGAATCTGAAATCCATTAAAAATAATTCATCATGAGTTCAAAGTAATACATGGATCAGTAGACCTAATCAGTATTTGGTCAGGCCAAAAACTATTTTCTTAGATTTTTACTTATTCATAAACTAGTAATATTTTATTTGAACTGTATTTGAAAAAAAGAAGAAGAATCCTCAACTCAAGAACATATTAACGTTCAAACAGCTACTAGTCTCGGGGTCATTGGGCGTTCGATACAGTTTTTATTCCGCGCGAGCGGTCAGCGAACGTCGTCGTCTATTCACTATATATAGGTGGTTGGGCGCGCTCGCGCGAGCAAGCAACATGTTGATCCGACGCGAACGCCTGCACATAGTAGACTCGGGGCGACGATCTTTGTTTTTAAGCGACGACGCGTAACTTTCGTCGGAGCGAGAGAGAGAGAGACAATTTTTTCGTGTTCGACTTTATGACGTTTCGCTGCGGATAAAATTCTAATTTAACGATCGTTGATTGAATTCTGATTCTGGCAGTTTCGATTTTTTTGTAGAATAGATCGAGTACGTCAGTTTCTCGAAATAGATTGCTTTTGCTGTTCTATAACAACTTTTTAAAAATAACAAAATTCAAATGTCTGTTATCGAAAATCAATACGTTACTTTCAAATATTTTTTATTATTTTTCCACTGTATTAACTTAAAAAACTCGAGAGAGAGAGAGAGAGAGAGAGAGAGAGAGGGAGAGAGAGAGAGAAAGAGAGAAGAGATAATTCCTCAATTAAACGCCCTCGTCGATGTTGCACCACTGGAATCCTTTAATGGAAGTATATAGAGAGGGGGAGTCGGCTAAAATCTCACCCATAAAGGGTTGTGTGCGCTGCGCAACGTACGCACCTTGTTTGATTTATCTCTCACTCTCTCCACTTTTTGCTACTGCAACCAGCCACGCGCGCTCGATTAAACCCAGCTAGCAGGATTTTAATGCAGGATAGGGTGTGAGAAAGCTTGGGAGGTTGAGCTACGATTATAGTTTTTGAGGCGTGGCTCTAGGCGAGTCTGATGAACGAGTTGCCGAGTTATTTTTAAGGGGGAGAGCCGGCAGCGTCGGCCGCGTTTTAACGCCAACGCCGCGAGCGGGCGAGATTGAGGAAAAGTGTTGATAGCATGCTTACCAGACCAACTTTTCATCCTTGCTGAGATGTCTTTGTGAGGCATTGCAATGATGTAGTGTGGATCAATATAGTTTTTTCGTACTTTAAAATCATGCAAATAGACGCAGTTGTCGTTGATATTCGTTGTAGATAGACGTACAAGTAATAATTCATCGCAATCCACCAAAGCCGAATAGTCTACTTAGCGAATTGGCGATCGTATAATCATAAGCAAAACCACCAAAGATCCAGAAGAAGACGAGGAAGCAGTCGCTTGGTAACTTCATCAAAACAACGCAGGACAGTCTCAAAGTTTATTGACTTGATCGCTCGTAAAATAAAGCGCTAGCAAGAATCGCAGTTATAGCAATCGATGTTTTCCATCGAGGAGCTTTATCACGAACTAGCATTTTCCTGCAAGAGCGAGCTTGTTGAAAATTTCGCGGGGTAGTATGAGAGTTAAGTACGTAACACGAGGTCAGAGCACGTCCAGAAAAACAACGAGAGCATATATATATATATACAGGAGCAGCGTGACGTTGATATTCTCAGATAGAATCAGCTTCGCCGTCGCCGTCGCACGACAGTGGCATTTTTGCGCGCCAGCTGCTGGCGTTTTATCGATCGGCCACCACTGCACTGCCGCGCACACTGTTAAACTCTCTCTCTCTCTCTCTCTCTCTACTGTTGAAATTGCGAGTTTCGGGATATTGACCTTGCACACACCTGCGTTATTGCCTTCCTTTAAAAAAAGCTCGAATCGTTTCTTGCAACGGCTGGCTTCAATTGCAGCTTAGCTTTGCTTCTCCGCGCCTGCAAGTTTGTTAAGTGCTCTTGCAAGCCTTTTTGCGTCTTGAAGGGAGGGTGGATCTAAGTTTGTTTCTAGAGTAATAATGCAAGTGTATTTCTTTGCGATACATCAAGTGGAGTAGATCGGATATAGTCGGACGCGAAGAGGCTCGGGCGTTGTAATTAACGCGCGTCAAGGCATTATCGCTATCAATTCAGCGCAAAGCGTAAGATCGACAGCGAAGTTTAGATTGCCGAAAGTTGCGGTCGCTCTTCGAGCAAATAATCATTCAAATTCGGCGACGCGCGCACCACGCATAAGCGCGCGCTACCCGCAAGTGTGCGCGCATAAGTTAAACTTTCGTCTGCGCGCACGTCTGGTAAACAGATGACTTTCTCGTCTTGCCGATCGTGTGTGTATCTTGATTTGGTCCTCTCTTCGAAAGGCAGATAGAGGGGTGTCGATCATTAACATAAATCACCATAAATTAACTTCAAAGAAAACAGCGCGGAGTCTCTCTCACGGAACCTACGTCGCATGCATAAACAAGCGTCGTCTACCTTCGAGGACAGCGTAAATCTCAACGTCGTCGGCTGTGCGATATATTTACATCGATTTGAAAACGAAGGCAGAAAGAGAGAGAGAGAGTAATGTGATCAATCTAGGAATTGTGATACGTTACGCGGCAATTTGCACTTTATTGCGCGGAATCGTGGAAACGTAATTACGTATATTTAATGCGCGACGGAGCAGCGTAATTTACCTGGAAACGTCAGCTAGAATCCCGGATATTATTTACGGGCTGAGTATACGTTAGCATCCACGCGTGATCGCATGCGCCGCCTAGGACTGTTGTGGTAACGTTACTTTTTCTTTTACTTGCTCTCGTGAGCAACGATTTGTAGTTAGGAGAAAAATTTATTTTCCGTTCGGTAATATTTTCGATGTACGAAGTTTTACTTTATCGAGGAGAGTGTAGGTCAGTTTCTTGCATTGACAGACATAAAGTGTAGCGGTAAAACAAAGGCTTTAGCGTTTTACAACAGCATTTTGTAGAAATATTTTAAGAGGCGAAGTTTGATCCTGAGTGTAGTGCATTTATGACAGGGACTGTATTAAAAATAACGTGAATTTTGTAAGCAGTTTTTTTTATTTCCATTGCAACTCTATGCGTTAAAGTTACTTACATCTTGTAGAAATGAAATATCAAACTTAGATACATCTACAATTCTAAAAAATACGATGAATTGCCGAAATAAAAGGCTCGAATGAAATTTATGTGTAACAACATCGTTGAATTTAATTAACAAACAATAAACATTCAATCGAAGTGAAACACGAATTTTCAAGCATCAGCAAAATGTGTGTCAGTGGATTTTGCGCGATCTCTATTTCGAGCAGGTGATATTGCGTGAAAGTACGTGGTGAATTCATAGAAGCGAGAGAGAGAGAGAGAGAGAGAGAGAGAGTTGAACATTTTGCGGTGCGGTGGGTAATCGCAGCTAGCGCCAGCTCTATGTAAATTAGAATCGGTACGCAGATGTGAATTCGCACTGCTTCAGCTGTTAGCGATTTTTGGTTCGAATTTAATGCGTCGCGATGCGTGTTTTGGGTTTGAACGCGAAAGTTACGCTTCCCAATCCCTGCACGCGCAAGATTGCAATGCCCCATTATAAATTTGTGTATACTGTTACATATGGAAAGGTATTTTAATTTACTGGTATGTCGATCCTTACTACACAGCTATGGCATGAAAGTTTCCTTAATCAATAAGGGAGCTTCTACAATTTTTATGTTTCAAAATTTGAATGAAAATTACATTGAAACAAACAAACTACAAGGCTTACAAACGAATTCTGTATAACGCAAACAAAAATCGAAATTACAGTTAGATTGCATAAGAAAACGGGAAAAAATTGGTAAAGGTCAAACAGCTCGGGGCTTGGCAGTATTTACGTGAATGTGCCTTGCAAAATAGCAGTTTATGTTTATCCGGGCTGTTCGCCTTCTGGCTCTGTATGATGTATTCGCGGAACGTACACATGCTCAAACATTTGCCAGCTTTTTTTGTACTCTCATAGCTGGCTCACTTTTTGAAGTGCGAGTCTTTTTTCTTCTCCATTTACAATGCATTTACAATGGCGTGAATTACGCTGTTCGCACGCGGCGAGAAAAAGTTGTGAGCATCATTTCCACGTTGGGCGATTTATCAGTTTTAATCTCTTGTTTGAAAACGATACGCGGAAATTTCGTTAATTTCTTTGAAGCCTTTACTCTCTGTGCAACCGGAAAAAAAAACGATTTTTCAATGTAAACACAAAACATATTGAAGCGAATCCGGGGAAAAATAACGCGATCTGACGGAAAGTGGCAGGGCAAAGTAAATACAGAGCAGGACGTTATATTCAATACTCGTCTGAACTTCACAATTTCTGACGGGGATAAAAAATATGAAATTATTCTTTGCCCGTTACTTGTGCAGTGTAAATCTTTTACTCAAGTTTAATTTCGAATCGTTGTAATTGAAATTCTTTATGTAATATAATTTCTATACGATTATTAAATTCACTTCAATGTGAATTTTCTCGCGAATCGAAATGTTTGTTTACCAAGCGATTTTATTTTTCGTAATACGTACACTCCGACCGCCCGCGAACATGGCAAGCCGAAAATAACGATCGTACAAAATGAAAGTAACGAAAAATAAACTCCATTTCCGTCCGCAAAAGCAGGGCTAAAATTAATGCGAGCCTCTCTCGAGTCACGCGTTTAATACGTTCAAGCCGTGTCACGTCCGAACAAATAAGCAAACAAGCGCCCGCAATAAGAAGCGAGTCTCGCGCCCGCTACCGCAATTAAACGTTGAGGCATTTTTCGCGAGCAAATTGGATTTGCGTCCCTTTATAAAAGAAGTAGAAGAAGAAGAAGAAGAAGCGGAAGAAGAGAAAAAAAAACTTTAATGCGCCCTGACGCCACTCGCAAAACGAGGCGATGATCGCGTGGATGTAAATGGAGCGTAGGGTTCGTTGCTGTATACCTTTATCGCGGTCTCGTTCTCTAACTACTGAATCGATTAGTTCATGCAAATTTCGAGGCTCGAATCTTCCGCATGTGTTTACGTGCGTTCTATGGGGATAAATTCGACCGATACACCCAATTGCTCTTTTGGTTATTGGATTATAGATAATGAAATTTTCAGCGTATTGTCGAAAATTGAACTTTTCATATGATTTTTTCATGGAAAATTGATATGCCTTATAAAAAAGTAATGGATGCGATGTTGAAACATTTTATTCGTGATCTGATTGGCAGAGATATGGTTATATGATATACTGTTATGTGTTTATATGGTATCAAATTTAGCTTTTAGTAGTAAAAATTCAATTTACAATTATTGACATCGAGCATTTTGTTTTTCGTAAAAACAAGAGATTATGCTTCGAAATTATTCTGATTATTTCCTAATAATTATCGACAATCTGATATTTTAATTGTGTAAAATTGAAATAAATGTTGTAATGTTGCAATTTTTAATCAAAGAATAAGTTAAATCTTCAACAGTAATTTCACCCGTATTGTTGAAAAGAACTAAAAAATTACAGCAGTTTTCTATATGATATTCATGAATTTTGATTACGTAGAACTGTTTTACCAATATACAATTTTCTGCTGTAATATGGGTTTGGTAGAACAATTGAAATATCCAACTTCGAAAAAAGTAATTTATGTTAAATATGTTAATCTATGTGACAAGAAATGACAAAAAAGATAAGAGCGTGCGGAACATATATGACGTCACTAGTTATATAACTATGATATGTGTGGCGCATAGCTATAAATGGAATCGTAACTTGTTTAATATCTGTGACAAAACTTGCATACAACTACTTGCATAGTCAAAATAGTTTCCAGTTATGACCATCTATTATTCGGCTATTTCAAGTATGATTTCAGTTAACACGAGCTCATTCAGCTATCGTAAGCAATTTGAAAGCGGATGTGAGGCAATTCTTGAATATTCAAGTAAAAGCCTTTTCGAAAACTTCGCGAAGTAAAGATCGTTTGAACGCTGCTGCAAAAGACGTTTTGGGCTAACTCCAAAGACGTTCAGCTTCCATTCGAAGAAGGCCAATTTTTTTGTGATTTACGCTTACAATATTTATTTTATAGTTTCGTCCAAAAAATACATCTCCTAATCTAAATCGACTTTCGTGCTGAAACATCGTTTCATTTTTTCCTTTCAATTTTAGAAATTGCAATCCCTCCATCCAATCTATGATTCTCTTTCTATTTTTCACCCGGTCGCTCGGCTCAGTTTTTAATCACCTTAAGCAATCTCGTGCAATTACGTCAATAAAAGTGTTTTCCGTCATGCCTAAATTAAAGAAACCATGTGCGCGAGCCTCGAATATCCTGTACGGGTGGAAGAGGTGGATGATGGGGGTAAAAAAAAAAGGATTTTTTAATGCCTTCATATAGCCGTCGATAACGGTGTTTGTGCGCGGCGGTAGCAGATACAATTTTTGTAATCTCCCTTCATTATATGAAAATCTCGTTCGTATAAAGTAATAACGCGAGAGCGGAGAGAGAGCTACCGCGGAAACGGCAGGGTTGATGATTTTAGCGCGCGTGACCTTAATTTCCCTGAAAATTAGGTGTGTACGTGAACCCTTCTTTCTTTTTCTCTCTCTCAATAGATGTAATTAGTGCTGCTAGATGGAATTTTTTTTTTGCAGCGCACAATTAAGAAGATTATGCAATGCAGGTTTCATTTTACTTTTTTTTATTTTTAACATTATACAGCTAATGAAAGTAAAATTATTCTGTGATGTATACCTCAGATTATTATAAGAATAATTTATTAATTTGTGGTTGTAAGTTTGGAGCCTAAATTTAAATTTACCTGGTTGTACTCTAATATGATACTATGTAAGTATTTCTCAATTAATTCGAACTTTTGTGCCACTCGTGTTTTTATGATTCAAGGGCTTATTATTTGAGTTTATTCATTAGTACACTTTCAAATTAAAGTTTGAAATTTTCGCTTGATCTACCATAAAATTCTAATTTCAATCATATAAATATGTCAGCCGGTATTTATTTAATTTTATGCATCAAAATTGTGACTACTTTCGCAGTTTTCCTCCTTAAGATATAAAAAAAGTGTGTTTTTTAGATTAATGTAAAACTCTGACAGCATATTAAGTCTGATATGAGTATTATGATTTATCAAAAAGTTTGAGACTTTTTAACATACTTGTTAGTTGCAACTGAAAGTGTCAGTGAAGTCGATATCTGAACTGCACATCTTTTTATGATCATATAAATTCCGGTAAGGTCGACCTAAAATAGGAATTTACAGTTAGATCAAATGATGATAATTCATTTTATATTAAAACACTTGTACTAAGTATGTTTGAGGTGATTTGAAATCTGATTTTCTCATAGAAGTTATATTATCCTAAAGTTCTTGTACATTAACTCCCGCAGATACTAGAGGATCTTCTTCATTTGATAAACTATATAAATTACTGAAATTTGCTAAAACAACGTTCGATGTTGTATTTACATATCTAGTTTTTATATGATACTGTTACTACTCATCAAATGTGTTCAAACAATTGTAATATAAGCTCAGAGTTTAAATGCTTTGTCTATCCTTTAATCGCGTATCGTAATATTATTTGTACTTTTTAAATTGTGTTAAATTCTAAAGAACGATATCTAAATATAATTATATAACGTTTATCTTCTGGATATTCAATAAATTTTTTCTTCACTAAAGAAGAATTAAATACAAATATGTAAAACCTACAAATCTCCTTTCATTGTTCCGCTCTAAAAAGCACACGGATCGTTATATTTTCCATGTAAGTATTCTTGCATGTACATCCAGTTGATTCAGCTGCGACGCGCTCTCACGCTTTTATTGACATAATCTGTGTGATTTCGACCATCGTATTAGCCGTGTGTAAGACGATACACTAAACAGTCGTCGATAACCTAATGGCGCAACGCTGCACCGATTACAGAGGGAAAAAGAGCTCTTGACTCATTTGATAACTAACGCTAATGAAAAGACGAGCGCCTACGTACTCTCGTAAATTTCAACGATTAAATGGTGTGCACGTCGAGAGATGCAAATATGCGTAAGCGCACCGTATGTTTGCTCACGAGTGCGCTTCAGCTGCAAGCTACTCAATAGACACCGCGGCCAAGACCTGATGTTGCTTCAATTTTCGCTCGAGTTCACTTTTATTGTTATTTGCTATTCTAGTTGCACTCGTTAATTTTTAATTATGATCTACACACTTCATGGCAGTGTTCTGCTGTGGGAATGGCATTCGATATGACTCTTTGCAAAGTAAGCGATGATAGTGCTCTTTCTTGGTTTGATTAATGAGCACTTGATGGCAAACAAGTCTTTCTCCAAATCAAGTGAATTTGATAGTTAACTTTACTGCATGTCTGTATTAATACAATATCTTATAACATGTTTTCAGTTTCGTTTCATTGACTACGTATAATAACTGGACTATGTATAATAAAATAGTTTACAACTGAAATTTGAACTGTTCTTAGATTGGGCATTAAATTTTACTATATTATGCAAATCTATAAATTATTTAGATAAGAATATAAATCTTTCAAATATGTGTTTAATTGGGTTTAAAAAAATATATGGCTGAGATATTTTCTGCAAACTTAGTTTGTCTCATAAATACTGTGTTGTATACCTATTGTGAATGAGTTCAGATAGCATCTGTGTATTTTTATTAGCATGATGCTCGTGCATCTTTCATCCGTTATATATAGCTTTTCCTGAAAAAAAAACTACTTATAAACTTGGAAAATCAACCAAAGGTTCGAATCGCTTACGTACAAAATTCAGTTCTTTTTAATTAAAATAGTGAAAAATACGAAATATTTGACACGAATAAAGAACACATTGAGTGATTACGACACAAATATCAAAATATACGAATGAGAATAAATAAAAGGGCAGTTAGTTTGAAAAGCTTAGCTTGTGAGTTTCCTACGCTACTATATGTGTGCAAAGGAATATACATTTGTTTGGGAGCTTGCCGGATGCACGGTGCGATTGTTTTTGCTGCTCGTTTTTGCATAGTCGTGGTTAAACGATAAAAAAAAAACGTCGCCCCAGGTCACGACGACTCTACTTTCCAGTGGCGCGCGGCTAAATGGAATTTGAATTTCCATTTCCTAAAATAACACTTGTGTCCGTGCTCCCTCTCAACTCTCGAGATTTTGTTTGTCAAAGGATGGGCTTTTAATGAGAATTTACGCTGCGAACGACGACGATGACGACGTTGTAACGTCTTCATTTTATTCCCTTCCGGCTTTTCTCTAATTTTATTTATGCAAGCTCGTCTACGAGCTTGATGATCTGTCTGCTAAACTTTTTGCTCGCGCACACCCAGGGAGAGGAAACTATTGTAATTTGGACTTTGAGTTTGTTCAACATGAACTTTTGTGCTGAAAGGGCATGATGTTGCTTTATTAAAGTGGAAATTGACGAAACTAATGTTAAAAGTCAAAGATGGGAAACAGATGAACTTAGAATTCCATTTAACAATACATCGTGAACAATGCAACTTTCTTTTCTTTGCGTCGAATTCCCTTTAGCTCTTTGAAATATTACTGACGAAAAAAACGACGACTCCTATTTGGGAAAGAAATTGCGAGTAGCCTCATTATTGAAACGTCGCTGCCGCAGTCGAAATGTTGTAAGTGAATAAAAGCAAAATCTCATTTCGAAATTTGAGCTGAGCAGCTCGTGACTAATTACTTCTTCCTGTGTGTACATAAAAATAAAGTACTCGACTAAAATGTATATAATCATGGCTGAATTTGCCTGCCTTTGTGTGCCCAACTCCTAAAAAATTGGAGAGAAGCGTATTAAATAATTTGAAGAAGCTTTTACGCGATGAAAAGCGAATCTAGAGCGAGTACGGGGACTGCTCGGCGTCTCGTAATTAACGTACTCCCTCTCTCTCTTTCTCTCTATGTGTGCATAACCGAAGCTCGTTTATTAAGCTGCTCGTATGCTCGGAGATTAAGCGCGAGCGTAGCACTCTGACTTTAATCTGCCATCGATGTACGAAACGTATGTGTATCGTTGCAATCGAAACAAGACCACAAAGATAGAGCAAGAGAAAAAGCAACGAAGCTTGACAAGGGCAAAGCGAAAGACGGTATTTTCTCTGCAGAAATTTATATTGTGGGAGGCTCGAGAGGGCAAAACTCCCTGCGAGACAGAGCACAATGAGTCGGCAAAACTTCCTATCCTACGAGACAGCAGGGGACAGATAAGGAGAGAGACTCTGCGGAAAAGAAAGAGAGAGAGAGCCTTGAATTTTAGGGGACGAATATTGAAAGTTGAAAATTAAAAATGAACGTTAAAAACTCGTAAACTCTGATTGTAAAAAAATTTAATTAATGTTTTTATGTATGCGTAAATGGTACATTTTTCCTTTGTCTTGCATTTTTTATTAACGTGCTATCCCATTATATAAATTTCTATATTTTACTGAACAACATTGATTTCACGTATATTGATATCGCGGTATATATAGAGATATAAATGAAGTACGTAACTATGTAATTCATTCGTGCAAAAGCGTGCCTTGAACATCCAATTATGATTTTCAACGAATAGCGCTTTTAAAGTACGCATTATAGCTATTATCCTATCGGAATATTCAAAGGACCTTTCTGAAAATTTTTTCACGATTGCTTGACAAAATAGAAAAAAAAAGAACGCAATTGCATTTTTCCAACACATAAATTGCAAACAATGAAGCGCAGAGAGATAACGTAAAGAAATTGGAAAAAGAAAATGTTTCTTAATCTGTTCCGGCAATTACCATAATGACAATTGAAAAGGAAAAGAGAGAGAGAGAGAGAGAGAGAGAGAGAGAGAGAGAGAGAGAGAGAGAGAGAGAGAAGATCCTATTACACGATGAGAAAAAGGGAGAAAAGAAAAAACCAAGCGCGTACTGACGATGATCTGGCCATGTTTGCGACAATAATTCAGATAGCGTTTGCGAGGGAGAAGCACGGCTGGATGAGCGAATAATTCGGCTCCTTTCCTCACAAAGACGCTCGCGCGCGCGCGCGTGGAGCACTCGTAAGTTAGCTATTTCCCTCTGGTAATAACTTAAGAACCACTTAGGGGAGAGATAGGCGACGCCACACGCCCACGTCGGCGCAGCTCGCTCCCTGCGTATATATATCTGGCTAATATCGAAGCAAAAGATGCTACCTGCGCGTGTCTCTGTCAACATTTCTACGGCTCTAACTGTTGCTGCTTGCATATTTCTTATTATATTTTTGTCTTGCCGTCGCGGGTTATTGTCCGGGTTTTCGAGATCACTTTATTTTCAAAGTTAGTAATTGTCTTTTTTAGTAGAGTTTTTAGTTGCTGTAATATTCGTTTCCGGCTGAGTTTTTTTTCTGTGCCATTCAGTTTTATTATGGTTTGACTTTTTTCTTTATTGTCAGAATTGTAGTCCTATGACATATTCGAAGGATGTTTCTTTACTGTGAATCAGCGGATGGTGAGCACATTCAGAAATATTTCTTTAAAGGCAAACAAACCGCAAGCACAGCATATACTAGCTGTTAGTGTCAGTTATAAAAAAAAGTAAATATTTTACACAGAATTTAAATATCTGATAATGAAATGACAATGTCTACTTTTCGATTTTAAAAACATTTCTTACAAGCCTTCTGTAACATTCGAGTTCAGCATTGGCCACTGAAATAATTGATAGTATAATATTATTTTCCATAAAATAAAAATTAAAGACTGCTTCGGAGAACAACATAAAAGAAAAATGATTATATAAAAATGAGAACAGTCAACACGACATCCCGTAAAAGCGCCATTCTATATCTTGGTTTGACTCAATCTACGTAGGAGGTTGCAGTTTAGTGTTCGGGCGCGGCAGCAGCGAGGACTAACTAATGCAAGCAATAACGTCGCTTTAAACGTAGCCTAATGACCGCGTCTATGGTGGGGATTAGTCGTTAGTCCTCTTCCCTTCTCCGCTTCACCCTCCGCTCTCAGCGTCGGCGGAATTTCGACAAGGGTGTGCCTTGGCCCCAAATGAAAATGTAGCCTCGGACTAGCAAAGCGCCTTTGAGCTTCTCTCGCAGTAGCTTCTACGATGATATTTCCGACGTTGAAACCTATGTATACGCCGATGAATATGTTCTTTTGCTCGACTCTCGTTCTCATTTGACGAGAGAGGGATAGAGACTTTTCAGGCTATTTTCTTTTGATATCTTTCTTTGCCAAGTGATATTTTTCGCTTTCTTTTTGGCGGAAATTCGTTTCCTAAGAGGATTATTTTAAGATGACGAAAATCGTCATTTTATAACTGGCTAGTATTCATATGAATGTAAGTAGTTGCTTGAATTTTAATATTGGCCGGTTGGACATTTTTTTTTACGAGGGCACGGGATAAAAGTTCTTTAGGTGGACTTGAAGAAAAAAAATTCATAAGTCACCCGTGAGGAAAGGAGAATTACCATTTAAACAGCCTCGGGAAGCGCATTTGTCACCGTGAAGTGGGAATCTTAATTTTTCATATATACTATTCTCTTTTACTCCAGAAGAATGCATGAAAATCCAAGTTCTCTCGAGGGGTACGCGCAAAATTAAATGAACACTGTAAAATATTAAGGAACACGCAAATATTTTGAAATGGTGTTGTACAACTTTATTCTTGCGTTTCAGGTAAGATTTTGATTATAAATCTTCGCACCGCATCTTCCATAGACGTAAGCTGAAAATGTGTATTCTATTTATTTTGAGACTTTGTTCGATTGATATATCCTTCAGAGAAACTTTCGTGCCTTGAAATATGAAACCAACTTGAACATTTTTCGACAGTCAAACAATAAAAGCAGCGCGGAATTTCTCTCCCTCTCAAAAAAATATAACCCGCAAAGAATCGAAATTCACAGAATCGACAGGCGGTGCGGCAGACTTTTCTCTCGCGCCGAAACTTTTGCTCTGGGGAGTCAAGAAAGGAGAAAAAGAGAGAGAGAGAGAGAAAGAGAGACGCGTATGTGCTCGCACATATGAAAACGGACGGGCGGCTTTCAACGGAATACAAAAATATGTACTTAAGCCTTCAATCGTCGTCGTCGGGGCTAAAAAGCGTCGCTTCGCTCACGAGCAGAAAGACGATCGTGACGTGGTTGAAGTTGAAGTTTGATGTCGTACAGTTGCATACACGCAGTTCGTTTACCGAAAAATTGCTCGGGACTTTTTTTGGACGGAAAAGATCGTACACACAATGAAATGCTTTGCTCTTGAAATAACACCCCTATTTTTCAATTTTCAGCTAATATTTCCTCTTCACACGAATATTCCTGATAATGCAGATATATAATCTGCAAGTTTTAGAACTGGATGACCTACTTCTTAAGACTTTCCGCTTTAATTATTTACTCGCTGCGACGTTTAATTTTGAAATGGATAATTAAAGTTCTCTTTTTTATTTTTTCGAGACACTTTTATTAAAAAAGATTATATTGCAGAACATCTGTATTGATCAGTGGAAATAGCGTATAAATATCTTATGTTTGAGTGCATAGATTGCACCAAATGAAATTTGTATGCTATGGGATTCATATGTAAAAATTCTGAAAAATGTACAATTGAATACAACACTCGAAGCTTTCAATTAATCTATTTGTACTGTATTATTTCATATTGGTGATGTTCCGGATGGATAGAGTAGTAAATCCGGCAACGAAATGATCGGACTAAAACCACGTGTGAGCAATGACACTCGCAACGCATTTTGAATTTTCGTTTCCGTTTCTTCGAGTTGTCGAGCGCGTCTAGGAAAATTTGTAATCGTTTGATCAAGTGTTAAATCAGCACCCAATGATGACTGGTGAACGGACAGATGTTTTCTCTCGGGGTTCACGGACCTCCTCGAAAAACAATAAACTATTGTTTTGATCTCGTTTGTACTGGAGCAAATAATGCATGCATGTTCAAAACTTAACTTAAGCATGTACATTGTCAAAACTGATGCAATATTGCTAACAAAAAACCATCAGTTCGGAAACGTGTATTTCCGAACCACACATCGTGATAGAAACTCGCAGGTTGATAAGCCCGTGCCCCCCCCCCCCCCCCCCTCCCAACTAATCGTGGAGCGTAAAGCGAGTCGGACAGCAGGCTAAACTGTACCTTTGAGAGCAAAGCAAAATCAAGTGACGCTCCATGGCTCTTGAGCTACGAGAGAGAGAGAGAGAGAGAGAGAGAGAGAGAGAAAAAATCAGCTGAAAAACGGGAGAGGGGCAGCCCTCAATGATTGACTTGCTCAGAGCAACTCGTCACAACACTTTCCAACTCCCAATTAGGCAAGTGCGACCGTTTTTCTATCGCTAGAATTTTAAGATATCTTTTCCCAGAATTGTCTGCAGCAACTTTTCTTATCTTTTAGTGATTCTTAAATTCTTAGGATCCAACCGACAATGATATTTCCTTGACTGTGTTTCAATTAATGTAATTTGATTTTAAGTATCGACTTCTTAGATTTGTATTCCAATAAATATTAAGTTACGTGTACCACGCTTCACCTTTTATTTTTACTCCTCATCTCGAATAAATGAAATATATCAGCTCGAACAAAGCACGACTTTAATCAAACATTGACGACGTCCTAGTTCCAATTTACCACATCAAATCAAAATCTGCACTTTGATCGTAACGATCTATGAATACGCAATTAAACAATTAATGAGAAATTGAAGCAGCCTATCGACTTGACAGCACCTAAGCTAAAATTCTTTTGAAAGTAAGCGAGAAAAAGTAGGTTAGAGTGCAAATGATTTATATGAGAAAACAAAACCTTACCTCTGCGAGCGCGTCTCGGGCCTGAGAAAGACAGAGAAAGAGTAAGAGAGAAAGAGGAGCATTATTTTGCATTTTATAGTGGCGAATAATATTACGTAAAGTGGCTGGGAAAAAACTCACTTTTTATTCGTTTTACCTTCTTTCTTTTTTTACTTTAACATACGTGGTTATGAACTTACCTATTGCTAGATAAATGTCTGATGGTTTGTACAAGTTGATTCTTTGGATTCAACAGCAAATATGCTCGTAAATATTAAATATGGGTAACAGATTAATTGTAAAGTAATGATATATTTTGTTGTTTGTTTAGAAACCGATAAAAGGCAATGTTATACGTCACGATAGGAATACACGCAAATATTTTTAGAATTTAGAAATATTAATTGCCACAATATATGATATAAGTCTTATCTGGCAGTGTTACTCGTTGGCAATCGGACAGTTAATACATAAGAACAAAAAGTCGTGAATTTTAATAAGCAATAAGTAGTGTGTTCAAATTACGTAAATTTTGTATACGAAAACAGCACTTTGACGGGCATAAAAGACAATTTGAGAGTCAAATAAGACAAAGCGTAAATTAAACAGGGCTCAATTAACTCTTGCAAATAGTCGCAATATGAATGGCCATTCAAATGAGGATACGTTCGGTTATCAGGTCGACGTTTGCATGATTCAAGTCAGGTGAGAGGCAAGTGTCGTTGGGGCACAGCGCCACACTATATCTGAACACACCCTAGAGAAGGTAGCGGCTCATTTGCTAAGCCAGCCAGTGCCGTGGTCTTTAGCCCTGGGAATCGTCACTCGTCACATAAGCTGCCGAGGCTACGCATTTGCACGCACACAAATTATGATTACTGCATATAACACAAAAGCCAAAGAATTTCTCATTTAATTATCTCACCTTCATCTGCCATAAAAAAAGAAATTTACATTCGCATTTCTTCTGCATTGATATAGGCGTTTTGCGAAAAGACACAGCAAGTCAAACAAAACGACTACATTTGTCGAGGTTTATTAGAGCGCGCTGAAGCCGATGCTTTTTAGTGTGCAAAACCCTTGAATCGAGAGAGAGAGAGAGAGAGAGAGAGAGAGAGAGAGAGAGGGGCAGGGGGAGAGAGCTTTGAAAAGCGAGAAAGTGCACGTTGCTGCTGTCGCTGTTGCAGCTGCCTTGTTTGCCGATGAGCTGTTTACGCGATGTAATTAAATTTCCAACTGCAAGGCATTGTCTTTATTGCGAAGCTTTCGGTCTCGCACTTGTTTATTCTTTTAATGAGACATTATGAATAGTATTTTGTGCGCTGCAATGCGGTAATGAAGATAGACAAGAACAGTATTAAAAACGCGGTTTGGATGTATTGCTTTGAAATGGACTTCTGACGACATTTAAATAGCTTTTTACATTTGCGGATAGTCTACGATTTTACGTTTTCAGGAAAATTCATACACTTCCAAAAATACATGAACTCGCGAAAGAGCCACACGCAGAGACGAAGGACGTATAATTAACCCGAAGTTCATGTATCGATCAGTCCGTAACAATCACTCAGTTTACTCCGATAAGCCTGGAAATGCCACGGCAATCCAGTGAAGCACAACTCGCATACCTGCGTATATAGGCGAGGAGAAACTCCTTATTCTAGGCACCGGCGTTGTAAATGCTTTTGCGCGCGCACGCGCTCAGACAACGAAATCGAGTACGCCCAAGCGCGCTTACTTGTGTTACACTTTGATACTCCGTGTAAATCCACGCAGAATATCAATCTCGTAATAAAGTTGCAGTTTAACCCTTCTAAGCCGCGTTTCGACTTATACGTATAAATCAATCACGGATAGCTTGCTGACGTCAGAACCTGACGTGCTACTTATTTTTCTCGAAAAGACAATTAAATACAGGGACAATTTTCTCGCGGTCGAATAAAAACAATGTTGTCATACGCTTTTATATGATAGTGCCTGATTGTATATTATGTGTGCGGCTCGAAATATTCTAATGCACGATATAGATTTTAGGAGTGAGATGTAAGCTTCGAAGAGATTTATTACGAACCCTCTCACCCTTAGGGACAAGTCGTCATCAGGCTCGTTAAGCGTACGACGACTGCATTCATTATTAATTTGACGGACGTTATATTACTATATATGTATGCATACGCGTCACGAGTCGTATCACTTTCGTGTTCCTCGAAGGAATTGTCCTTCGCTTCTACAGTACGGATTCAAGGAATTGTGCGTCGTTAGGTTATTAGTGAGTGAGATCCGAGATATTTGTTTCTTGTGGGATCAAAACGAGGATTCGAAACATACGACTTCCTCAACTTTACCAGTTCGAAAAGGTGTGAAAATAAAAAAAAAATGAGTAAAAAAGCAAAGACTATCATCCGGGTAGTGATTACATCGGCAGCTAACGTCCTCTGCAACAAGGGAAAGGAGCAGCGACAAAATAAGTTAAAATACGTCTCATCATATTTTTCCTAAGTTTATACACAAACATACGCGACACTACCATCACTACTTTCTTGCAAAAAGCAAATAAAAAGAGTCTCGATAAAAATTCAGCGAAGCGAGCAGTAGTAACAGCAGTCAACTGAGAAACGTATATGTATATACGTCGCCAACACAATCGCATTTACCGGCAGACTCTGAAGCTTAAAAAATGCACGAGGCGTTGGCCCTTTTTCTTCTTCTCTCTCTCTCTCTCTCTCTCCCTCGTGCAGAGAACATTATGAAATCATAAGCAAAAATATGAAGTAAGAGTGTACGAGACTCGTCTGCGAAGAAAAAGGAGAGAAAGGAGATTCACGCGAAAGGTTTTCCAAAGCCCCGTAAAACGTGTAATCTTCCTCGAGGGTGTACGTCGTCCACTTCCCGCGCTCACGGGGTAATTGTATTTTATTGTCGGAGGGCTAGCAGCTCTGCCGGATGACTGCGCGAACGGATCGCTCGCTCGCTCGCGACCTACGTATCACTATAGCCGAGGGGTACGGAAGTCGACGAGATATGTGCGACGCGGTTCGTCTCCTTCTCTGTGTAATACCACCAAATTGGCTTAAAGGCTAAAGCTCATTTCGGCGAGCCGAGTAATCAACAATCAAATTATTTCCCACGGCACACGAGATATGTGTCTTGGCTTGCGCTTAACATTCGTTTCTGCGCGTAATTTTATGAAGTTCAAAATTTTCGCCATCTCTTGTACAGCCTTGAGATAATTGATTGCGATTCGATGGTTAAATTTAAAATTATTTCATTTGTTTTCTTTTTGCACGTAAAGGAATTGCTTGCACTTTGCGTATCGAATCAGTGTGTTGATGTAGCACAGGCTCTCCCTAACTTCCGTCGAAAGCAAGTCTACTTGGCGCCCCCTCGCATATACTTCGAAAATAAATAAAAATAAGTAGAATCCCCAAAGATAATCAGACAAGCAATTACGCTGTTGTCGATCGACGCAAAAATCTATCCAATCAGTGCTGACTAAAAGAATAAGACGTTTCTTGGATAATATATCGTCTTCTACCTTCTAGGTTGTTGCCTGCTTCTCCCTTTGATCAATACGTAGTACGAAGACGGCTGTATACGCCCGTGTGTATCGTCTCGACGGCGGCACGTCGTCCAAATAGCCTGAGCTTTTCCTTAATTGCTCCAGTGATTCTCCCTCTTTCTCTTTCCACCCCTTCGCTACTGCTTTCATCCCCGATGAGCGAAGGTAGTAAATGCGTACAGACGTTGCAAGGGAGAACGGCATAAAGTTCAATCGAAATGTTTAATGGTATTTAGAGTACGTAGTGCTAGTTGATTGATTGACCCCCCTCTTTCTCCCTTGACAAACAGAATCCTTGATAAATTCCGATATCTTGACTGTAGGGACTGCGACTGGTTTGTTTGGTTCGCTTGTATATGTATCCAGTGCGTAGCAGTGACAAGACATAAAATTTAGTACTTGTAAGAATCATGACAAATAATGATGAAATTGAGCATTGAAACATTATTTTATATAACAATAAAATATATCTCCACATCCGACACAAGTGAAACCCGAGAGCACAGTGACAGCGATGAAAAGAAAACACCATTCAATCTCTCTAGTGAAACAAAAATGTTTTTTTATAAACATACATCCACTCCATCGCATCTCATGCAGAGTATATAGTATTTCATAGTATTTCCTTTTTCTTTTTGTCGCCTCGTAGTTTAGAGTAGAGCTTGAGCTTTTGAGCGCGAGAAGGGTTGCTTTAATCTCTGTCGACGGGGGCGCGGCTCATTAGACGCGATTAGTCTCTCGCCTTCGCTTAGCTGCTGGCGTTGCTTGTTTGGACTCCGCGATCGAAAGTTCGCGAGCGTTAGAGCTGAACAAGCTGACGGGTATTTGGTATTATCTACGCTAGCGTTGAGCAAATTGCGCGTGCGATTAGACGAAGAGAGAAAAATCAAATGGTGCGTTTGGGGGGAAATTACTAATTTGAGAATTTTAAGTGTAATATCGCTCGCTTTTGAAAAACGTTAACAAATCATAGCGGATTAACGGCAATCTCAGCCCTCCTCTGCTCGCTCTATATACGCCTCTTTCAGTGGCGCGTGGCCGTGTAGACACGCAGCTGCCAAGCCGTGTCAGAAGCACTCGCGCTAAATCCACAAGTTACGTCGCTGATAGCCCATCAGAATTCAAGCGGCTCTCTAAACAGTCCTACACTTAACTGCGACGTGTTTTCACCCCTTCTAAAACGTTTCGTGCTTATTTCACTGCCCGCGCTAGGTTTTCTTGCAATTACACTTATCAACAGATGCCCTTCGTGTCGCTTGGCACAATATCTTTTTCAAAGCTTATTCCGGTAGCTAGCCTCGACTGCGGTCAATGCTTCAATCGGGAAAATATAAATGTAGAGCTAGGTATTTCGTTTTGATCGAGCAACTAAGCTTTTTTGGTGGCAGCTTAGTTTTCTGTTAGTTTTTTCATCGCCGATAACTTTTCTGCGCGTGAAGCCACAGAAACATTTATCGCACGGTTTATTGGCGACTGCAAACTTCCCTTTTTAATCGATTTCTGATGGAAATCCTTTCGTTGACTGAATTCGTAAATTTCACAACATGACACAATTTGCTTTCAACTCGTTTCCGTGTAGCTATAACAATGATATTGAAAAGTTTATTAAAAAATAATGCCTAAAGGGAAGAAAAACAGAAAACTAATATCACTTCTGGTTGCCCGTAGGATGAAACTTCATTATCACTTGGCGCCAAGAAAGAGAAAATTAACCAACGAAGGAAGCCAGATACAATAAATAATATCAAAGCGCTCGGCGAAGATTGCAAAAATTTAATTTCCTGCCCGATCAACAACGCGTATCGATTTCCCTTAGCGAGACACTTCTTTTCTTTTTAAGTATTCCTGTCTTGATAAAGCTGCCACCAGCGTTCTCCCTCACTCGACTCTTTTTTCTCTCTCTCCTCGTCGGTTCGGCTTAAAAGTCTCGCGTCGTCAGCAGACTCGCGCGCGTATGCGACAATGAATGCACTTTTAATAAATTGCCCTCGAGTACGCTTTTCACAGAACGCTTCACGCTCGATCGCTTAAGCGATGCCAACCTTGCGACTTTCTCTTTCTTTCACTTTTGTATTACGCTTTGCCAGCTACGACTTTATGCGTGTGTATGCGCGATGCAGCCTTTTTTTTCATGAGGTTTATTGCGATTATTCTTCGAGTATATTCATACAGTTTTTGTGGATTTTTGTCGAATCTTTTTTATACATACATGCACAATTACTGTGTATGTATTTTTAAAGTCAAATTTATTTCTATTTATTTAATAATTTCTTTGATCGAGTAATTATATCTTTAGTAATGAGAATAATTATTTTTTCTGTTTTCGGGCAAAATTTATTTCAAAGATGTTTTAAACTCGTTCAAATAAAATGACGATTTTAAATTACTGAAATAAAAATTCTTTATGTTTCACAATTATCTGGAGGTTTATTCAAAAGTATTCGTAATTACATTGATATTATAATATTTTACAAACTGAACGAATAAGTTTTCCACTCGAGGACTCTCATCTTTGGCTACACTATTTATATACGAAGCTAAAATATTTGCTAAAGGAATTGACGAAAACCTAACTAAGTATAATGTAAATGCTTCATCGTAAAATCTTAGTTTCTGGATTTTGCCATTTTCCGTTTTAAAACCCATCGGAGTCGATTGACTCGACGACGACATATCCGATAAAGTGCTGACACGAGGCGCTTACTTAACCTGTCCCTTTTCGCTGCTCGCACTTTCGCTGCTGCAACCTCTCCTTGTCGTTAAGAAGACGCCACGTCGTCCCACGGTCGCAGGTGATTAATCTTCGAACATTCTTGAGGCTGTGCACTATCTCAACTGTCTCTTGCACTTATTTTCCACTTCGTTTCTCTTTTCTTTGTTATCTTCTTCCTTTTTTAATTTTATCGCTTTCTCTATCGTCAAAGTGTGTTTTGTCATTAGCTCCTCCTGGATTTTCTGGTCGAACGTTATTAAGTGAATTGTATTAAGTAGAGCTGCATGTAACGCGCTTTTTACATCGACTGTAACTGCGAAACAAAATTTAAAATAATTAAAAAGTTTTCGTTAAAAATATATCTATTTACTTGTTTTCTGCAACAATGTAGTTTGCAAATTCAATAAATGGAAGGATTGCAATAAATATTGCTGGAACGAACGAATAGCTCTTCGCTAAAAATCTCTCTCTAATCAAATGTCAAAAGAACTTCCATTTCTACGATTTCTATTTAAGATAACAAATTTACTGTAATTGATTAATGTATATAACTTTGAGCATTAAAAATCACTATAACGAAATGCTAAAAAAATAAAAAGAAGAATTTTTGGAATGAAAACAAAAACAAAAGATGAGTACATTCCATATGTCGAATTTTATTAAAAAAATTTTAGTAGCGAACAGAAAAAAATTAAAACCTATCCAGTGGTAGACAATAATTCTCTCCTTTTATTATTTAATTTTTTTATTTTGTGTAAATTGTGTTCTCAATAGTTGTTTTTTCAACCGCCGTGTACGCGTGATAACGAATTTCCATTGCAAGGCCTACAATTTATATCAGCATTTTCATCGCTCTCTTATTGCTGTTGTCGCATTAAAAGTACGGAAAGTTCTTTGTATTATTTGTTCATGCGCGCACTCAATTTCTGGCTCTAGTGCTCTTCATGAAAATGGGCTCCTCCCTTTATTAGCGCTTGTATTTCTTTAGAAGTATCCGGGAGTTTGTCAATTCGCTAATGGCGTGAGATACATATTTGATGCAATTTATTCAAGCCTACCGATTTTTTTACAACGATGTCCGATTTTCTTATTGCTTTATTTTTTCCATTTACTCGAAAACCTTTCGTTTTGTAAGATATGATATAAATTTATTTAATTTATGAAAAAATTCTGTGTTGTTTGTACAATATCAGATGTATACTGCTAAGGATAACATTATTTTTAGTAATTGATATCGTAATTTACCTCATTCATCAAATCGTGCATTGTTCAGACAATTAAAAAAAAAGTACAAAGTTCACGTGACAGGTTATAGTTTGAAAATTTTCACTCTAGAAGCTTTTTACAATCAGCAAACTGTCAAGCTCCGAAAGATCGTATAGTTACGTACCAACAACGACGGTGGCACTTTTCACTCTCCCCTCGCAATGTAACAATTCTGTCTATACTCGTAGCGCACACACATAACTTATGCTCAGCCGTCGAACTTGGAAAGAACACTTTTTAGCGTCGCAGCTCACGCGTTTTATGCATAGCATAAACTCGAGCGATAATATTTTTACGAGGACGAGCTAATTCCGGACGTTCGCACTCACAATTACTACAAATTTTTCGCTCGTAAAAATAGCGAATTATCAAGCAGCTGCAATATTTGTTTTCTTTCCCTTGCTGCGGGCAAACTTTTATTTATTTTTTTTTGTTCGCCGAGCTTTCACATTGAAATCGTGACTTTGCGAGGCAAGTTTCTCTCCGCAAGGAAATTGAGTAGGCTCGCTTTCGCGAATCGGCCCTTGGAATTGCCTTTCACGGAAGTGGCTTTCAAGTGATCAGTGAACGGGAGTTTACGTAGTTGTTGTCTGTTTGAATGTACCACCGGAGAGAGAAACTCTCAGTTGCCGGCGAGTTGGAGGCGCTAATCGGTAATACTCGCCACCGTTATTAGCCAATGTTTACCTGCTTGAAACGCATATTTTTAATATTTAATTTTGTTACTCATATGCTTACTTCGTTTCATTATATTATAATTGTCTACTTTTACGATAATCACGTACGTAGCTTTTAAAAAGCAATTTATAAATGTAAACGCGAATTCGCTGTTAAAAGTTTCTCGTACAATTCAATTTAACAAAGTTAGATCGCAAACGTGTACCACGTGAATGACAATGATTGATATTTACTTTAGAAGTTGTATATATCACTCGGAGATCGAACGTCGTATTTTCCAATGGCTTGGGCGTTACATTTTAAATGAAGTTGACGTAGCGCATAATAGTTGAATACTTCTGTTGACTCGATCGAAGTTATATTCTACGAGAGCAACTCTCGCTACGCGAGTAGACTTCACAAAACTTCACGGACGCTGCGCAGAACTAATCTTGTTATGTTAACTGCACCATCCCCATTTCATACATTTCAAAAGCTTTTTGTCAACTTGTCATCTCTCTTTTATTATCGTCGTCAAATCGGAAGTTGTAACGTACGTCTTACTTAATTGAGTGCGCGAGTTTGAAAAATTGTGAGTTTTTACTTCTCGATTTTTGAATTATTTGATACGAAATGTGACGTTATTTAAATCTAATCTGGATTGTTGGTTAGGATGAGATATAAAGAGGTAATAAGTAACGCTGTGATTGAACTTTTAGTTATATTGTCAAGATTCAAATTGAAACAATTAATTAGACCTGCGAAAGACAAATTGAACTCTGAATTCAACACTGAAATGACAGGAAAGTTAAAGAACTAGTAATTAAATATAAAATTAAAAATAATGGATTAACACTAATTAACAACAAATTAATTTTAAACACATAATAACTCTAAAGATGGCTGTATAAATGCGAGCTAATTGCAACTAATTACGAACAGAAAATCTGCTGCTTCTAGAAGATGTCTAGCTCAAGCAACTCACAGCTGATAGAGGATCATAGCTAGCCTGCTCGTCTACCCGGGTGTGCCCAAGGAGAGAAACTCCGGGCGGCCGTCGATGAAATTTCCCTCTCTCTTGCGGGTTTTCTCCTCGTTCGTGGCCTCGAAGGCCCACGGAAGGCGCGGATGCAACTTCTCGTGCCCTACTTTCGTTTTCACATGATCTGCCATGCTTCTGCTCTTCCGAGTCTTGCGACTTGGCTTTCATGGCGGCTCGATGGCTGCCTTCTTCTTTCGAAATTCCGAGTTGCCACGTGGACGACTTCTTTAGCCATGGTAGTGGTAGCGACTCTGCGATGAGTTTTAGCGCATACCTTTGATTCACGGGCAACGCAAGGAGGGGCATTGCCGGCCATTATTGCCGTCTCGCGAATCCCCGTGAGATCATCTTCGGTCGCTGATAATCATCGATGCTTCGTTTTTCTCGTTACAATATTATCACTACGCCTTGCTATTCTCCGTTGACAACTTAATTCTACTCACCGCATGCCGCTCGCGTTATTTATGGCCTCACAGTACGGCTACAGATCGTTTGCACATCTGCTTTGGACTTTATGTGCGAGACGTAGGCTTCGCTCAAGTTTTTGTATCCAACTTGTCCGACAGTGCCCAATCCCATTTAGGTGGTCGTGCGATAAAAATTTTGTCACTGGTCCATCAACGCATTTAACGCGGGAGGACTGACTGTACCCCGAATATGAATTTCACGTATGTCTCAATATTTGAGGTTTTCGCGATCCTGCAAAAAAAAACCTCGTTCCTTGACTGAGCATCCGGAATAATTATACTATGTCATAAATTATAAATTTTTATTATTTCGTTATAAGTTTAATTCAATGAAATGCAGTATTATTCAGGCGATAGGTGACAATGTACACTTTCAGTTTGGCTCATGGCAATAGTGATATTAAATGTTTGTAAGTTGAAAAAATGTTGAACAGGTTTTGGCGAAGCTCAAAATTGTCATGTTATTGTACAGAGTGTCAAGCGTGCCTGCAGCTTTGTGACTAGTTCGTGCTTACTCTCAATTCAGGTGACTCTTGATTTCGTACTCCGTCAATAATTTTCTCAGTTTATTAACATATGTGATGGAATATTTTATCGTTACAATATATTTATCGACGATAAGCTTGAAAAGGGTCGACGAAGTTTAAAAATTGAATTGTTTTGACATTTAATTTAGCGTGTCAGTATATCGAAGTAATTTGAATTTTCGTTTTCACCTTACATATCAAAACACGTTGATATTTGTTTATCAAAGGTTGTGGAAGTGCCTTGTGGTTTGAATGCCGAAGGCCCGATTTACTCGACACTATACACAACAGTTTCGGAATCCTCGGGTTTAATTTATTTTTTTTAATTTTGTGACTGCGGTGAGATTTACCTCGTTTCAGGAATGTTATCGGCATGCAAACATGTGTTTGAATAAAGATAATTTAATCTGCAATTGAATGAACACCATTTTGGCATAATGAAGTTTCAGTATCCACAAACTCTCTGTCGAAAGATGTTCCAATTAACGTTTTCAATACTATTGAACTTTTATGTAGGAGTAATTTCAACGAATGGAAATACACCGTTTATTCAAACGCAATTAGGTGGAGTGACTGGCACATATCGACACTCGTTAAATGGCAGGCAATACGAAGCTTACGAAGGAATACCGTATGCGGTACCACCTGTACAGCAAAGACGCTTCGAGGTATTATTTATAGAGATTAATTTGCTAATAGATTTCTCTAATTTCTAGCGAATAGAAATGACCAAGATATTTGAATAGATTTGAACAGTTTTATTTCTTTTATAGCCTCCTATTCCTATTAAAAAATGGGCTGGCAATATTACAGCCACAAGTCCAGCGGCTGCTTGCATTCAATACGAACACTTACCTCACAATTGGGTTCAAGATCGAGTGACTGGAGAAGAAGATTGTTTGTATCTCAACATTTACGTACCGGTTAAAGCGAAGTCGTTACCAGTTTTGTTTGTAATTCATGGTGGAGCTTTTCAGTTCAGCAAAGCTCCGACCGAAACCCATTTTTTAATGGATCGAGATGTCATCGTAGTGAGTATTAGCTATCGTCTTAGTATGTTCGGTTTTTTGAGTACAGAAGATTCAGTTATTCCTGGTAACATGGGATTGAAAGACCAAAACTTAGCTTTGCGTTGGGTATACGATAATATTGAGTATTTCAAAGGTGATCCAAAGAAAATAACGTTAATTGGTGTGAGTGCTGGAGCTGCCAGTGTACATTATCACTATTTATCTCCGATGAGCAAAGGACTGTTCCAAAATGGCATATCATTTAGTGGAACAGCTTTTGGTCCAGGTAAACACGCGGAAAATTCTCTAGAAAAAGCAAAAAAACTTGCAAGCATTCTTGGTTGTCACACGACCAAGATTTCCGACATGATAAAATGTCTCAAGTCTAAACCAGCTCGATCAGTTGTCAATGCCACCAGTCAATTTATGGTAAGTTAACAGATTCTTCAAACAAATGTAAATTTCAAATATAATATTCATTTTAATAGCCTTGGTTGTACAATCCCTTTACACCTTTTGGTCCGGTAATTGAAACTTCTGGTGATAAACAATTCATTAATCGTTCTGCTATTGATATTGTCAATAGTGGTGATGCTTACGATGTACCTTGGATCACAAGTTTCTGTAGCGAAGATGGACTCTATCCTGCCGCGGGTATGATACCCACTTTCAAATTCATTTGTATATGCATCGTTTATTTTACTCCTGAATTATTATAGACTTTATTAACGACGATCAACTCCTGAACGATTTGAATAACAATTGGAACACTATTGCTCCTCATTTATTAGACTATAATTTTACTATACCATTGAAAGACCATGCAAATGTCAGTAGCAAAATCAGAAATTATTATTTTGGATCAAAAACCATCGGCAAAGATACGATAAAAGAGCTTGTTGATGTAGTTGGTGATAGATTGTATAAGTTCAATGCTTATAAAGCTGCCAGATTACAAGCTGCAAAAAACAAGAGTCCAGTATTATTTATGTACTACAATTACAGGGCTTTCACGAGTTTGAGTGATTTTTATAGTAACTCAACAACAAATTACGGTAACGGTTGATAGAAACAGTATATTTATATACGGCTAGTAACAATGAATATTTGATTTACAGGTGTATCTCATGGTGATGACTTTTATATGTTATTTGATAACGGTTTCATCGATACTTCAAAAAGATCAGAAGATCAAGTTATGAGAAATAAATTATTGGATTACGTAGTTTCAGTAGCTACTGATGGGTAAGTGCACTTTATTGAAAATTTCCTGAGACCAATAAATCGTTGATCATCTATCTCTAGGTTTCCGGGTTTGGGACTTGAGTTTGAATGGAAGAAAGTTGATCCAACTAAAGAAGATCTAGATTATTTATGTGTTAGAGGACCGACAAACATTAAAATGGAAAGTAATAATTATATTGAACAAAGAAAATTTTGGTCGACAATTGATTTCGATGAGAATAAATTGTGCAGTGAAACTTGTTTTGTCTGTTAATTATTATTCTGTATGAAAATCGAATAAATGCTGTATGAATTGATTATAACTATTATTTAAAATTATTTTAGTGTAATATTTTTTCTTTAGACTGAATTATGAAAGATCTGAATACATTTCAAAACTAAGAGCACTTGTATTATTATTGCTTAAAATTTTTAATTTTGTAATTTTTTTGGAAGGAAAATTACGTTAATTTGAATAAACTTGTCATCAAGGCCAAGTGGCAGTTAAAAATTGACTAGTCGACTAGTATAACACACGTAATACATAAATTCATGTAATTTTGAAAAGCTGCGGTGGAAAGAGAGGTAGGGCAAGGGAGGGAGGTTGGAGACGACAATATTCTCACGGATGAACATTATTTCAGGGCATAAAATTTCCAAAGCCTAATAAAGCCGCGACGAGATTTCTTGCAGTGGGGGCGCAGGGAGGCCGTATAAACTTTACGACATTCGCATGTGGCCACACCTCCTTCGACGACGCGAGAAATGTAAAGTCCCGTTACGATTTTTCTTCCATATGTGCGAGCCTTTTTATCTCTCTTATGCCGCAAAGAAAGAGTATAAAAAAGAAGGAAATGGACATCACTTCGGCCTTGAGAAGTTTCTGATTTCGTCAATAGCGAACTTTGTCTTTATCTTATTAAAGGCACAGGACATTGGTACCTTCGTAGAGAGAAGAGAGAGAGAGAGAGAGAGAGAGAGAGAGAGAGAGAGAGAGAGAGAGAGAGAGAGAGAGAGAGAGAGAGAGAGAGAGAGAGAGAGAGAGGAAGACACCCTCGGCTACGCAGTCCAATCTTTTATTAAATCTTGCCCCTCTTTTGCGCGCGCTCACCCTTTTTATCCTTTCGGCGCTGTCTGCTTTTTCCTGCAGCTGCTGTCATGAGGATTCTCTTTATGGTTTTTTTTTCTTTCTCGCGCTGGTCCGCTTGTCCTCTGACGCAGCAATTTTGTCATAAATAGGTGAAGACTTGCAGTTCATTAATTCCTTTTGTTTGCTCTTGAAATTCTTTTTTCCTTTTCCACTTTTTCAGACCATCTAACAACCTGATGAATGGACTGAAAGTTATGGTAAAATTTGATAATAATATTTGACTTTTCAAGTCGATTAGTCTCCAACAACTTTTACTTTCATCGTAAAATAAATAATTTTCACTTTTAAGTAAGAATTTTTAAAATAAGTCACTCAACTAAATCAATAATTGTTTTTGCCAAGGTGAGTTAGCATAATTTTCTTCGATTATGTCACTCTGAAAAGTTTAACAAAAAATCTCGTTTCTCCTCGTGTCCATCAAGGATTAATTTTTCTTAGCAGTGACAGTAGCAGCTAGTCACCGCTAGTTTCCTCAACTTTTCCACTATAATTCCATCCAGCTTTCTCAAATTTCGTCTCATTCGCGACGTTTCCTGCCGTTCTCCTCTCGTCTTCAACTTCTCTATCTCTTTCTCTCTCGTCCGTTTTATCCTATCAGACCGAGTTCCGAGTACTTTAGTTCCCGTTTCCGCTACGCTAATGACGAGTTTCCACTTAGCTCTCTTGCGTGTTCTCCGTCTCTCCCTCTCTCTCACGAAACTTCGAAAGTCTCTTTTGTGCACGTGCCTCTTCTTCGTTTTTTTTCATCTTTTTTCTCTGTCGTTTCTGACTTCTTTTACTTCTTTGCCTTGGTTGCGCTTGCGCTAAGGATTCTCGCTCAAACATTCAAAATCAAGGGAGAGAAATACAGCCGAGTGGACTATAAATTATGAGCACATTCATAGTTGAAGATACTTCTTGGAAGTGCTCGTGCTTAATTTATAGGTTTTTAAAGGGGGAATACATTTGATCGTTAAGGCTCGACCTATTTTGTGAATAATTGTCTTCGTCCTAATGTTTTTCGGAAGACAAATAAGTATTCTACATTATCTAGTTTTTTCCCTTTTCGATTCACGAATATCCAGTATTTAATATTATTTTAATAGTAATTTTTCGTCAAACACGACCTCGAGCAAGTGAACTCAATTTAGCGTCGGGCAACAAACTTTTAATTAAAATTTCAATGGCAAGTTTTCCACAAATGAGGAGGGGATGGGATGGTTGAAACCAAGCTCAGGAAAAATCAATTAAGCGTTGCGATTCGCTTGCGTGCAACTTTTGCAAACAAAGCAGCTGCAATTCCGTTAGAAAAAGAAACGAGAGAAAGCTTCGGCCGCTCGGAGCAATCTCAAAATTCCTGGACTACACGGTAGCAGCAGAGGGTGGCCGTCGAGGGAAATCCACGTGAGAGTCTCTGCGGGGAATGCAAAATGACGAGCGCCCACGATGTCCAAGATACGATGCTATCAAAAAGGACCGCAAGGTTTTCTTTTTCAAACAGTACATTGCTACTTCGATTATGTTTACAAACATTTTTTCGGGAATAGAATTGGGTCGATTGCATAGCGTTAAATTTGAACAAGGCTAGTTATGGATTGCCGGCTACTTGCAAAATATTAACGTGCTTTCAGAGACTGACCCAAGTGACATTCACTCTAAGCCGGATAAGCTCTTGGGAAATGAATATCGCTTACTCGATGCAATCTGTACTTTGGACAACGGTTGAAGATGTACATTGCTCTCTCTCTCTTTCTCTTTCTCTCTCTTTCTCCCGCCCCTATCTCTTTCTTTCTTAGCTAAAGCTTAAACCAAATAGCCTTGTCAACTATCTCTTAATGAAATTTTACTTACCTAATTATTACATGGAAATTCAAAATAACTTTCCTTTTTATATGGATATATTTTGCTTTTTGAAATATCCAAGGCCATATTACTCTGAATAATGCTAATACAGTATTAGTTTAATAACAGTGATTTTATAAAAATACGATGAATTTTGACAAAACGATATGTGATACTACTGATTTTGAAAGATTTTGTCGTCAATAAATCTAGGAAATTCATATTTGTTTATCATATCGTTAAACTTCATTAGCTTCAAAAATTCCACAAAGATTTACAACTCCGACGCGCACATTTCGAAAGCTCAAATCAATCAGTCTTGAAACATCGTTCTTAGTTGGTGGTCACACGATACACGCTTTCACCTCGGTTACGTTCTCCTTGAAGTTAGATGAGATTTAGATTGTTTTGAGAGTACACGAAGGAATAATCGAAGCGTAGTATTACCTCTGGTACGTTGTTTCCTCTCCTCGGTACCAGCAGCGTTTAGTGTGTTTCATCTGGGAATAATTTTTCCGTTATCTGCCCTTGGTTTTAACCTCCCCGCACTCCGATGGTCAATCCATTTCGAAGCTTTTATATATATATATATACACTCGCGCCTATTTTTAGTTATATGGGTGGTATGTGCGTATGTGTACATGACCCTAACGTTGCGTATCGATATTTACCATTGCATAACGTGACTGACTTTGAAAGAGTATTATGTTTACACGTACAGCGTTTATAGTCGTAGTTGAAGAATCCTTTAACACTGAAAGTGAATGTGTTAAGTCCAGAAGTAATAATTTATGATATTTTCTAAATTAAAACTTAATTTACAACAATATTTGAATAAGATTAGAAAAACGTAGCGTGTGCATCCAGTAAAATATACTTCCAAGTCCATTACAAGTAACTTCGGCGCAGCAACTCGCGAATGTTCAGTAATAATTACATGCTGCGAGTCGAAGTATATGTAAATCTAAAGCAATCGGTATCAAAGTTCTATTAGTGAATTGTAACAATCCTGTCGATTACTTACACAGACCAACAATTTCAAGCCAAACTGCTAGATTTCAAATATCTAGCTAGATAGCTCCAGTGAACATTTTGCAAACTGAGAAACTGCTACTCTTTGGAAAGAGAGAGAAAGAGAGAGAACTAAATTTTAAAAGTTTTGCAAGTTAATTTCTAAAGCTTAAGATGTATATCTACTTCACATCTATGTGTCCTTCAATTCTATTGCGACGCTCAGCTCGACACAATTGAATATTATAGCTGAAGTGATGTGGATGACACGAGAAACTTAATGTTTAGTTAGGTAATAGATTAGTCAGTTACTTCGACATGATACGTTATTTACTATCTCTATAATTTTTGTATATTATAATACCATCAGTGAAAATACTGATATTGGAGTGTAGTGAGTTTATTATTAGTTTTATACAATTGAAGTATTATACAATCAAGGCATTGGAAAAAGTGGATAAGAAAGAGAGAGAGAGAGAGAGAGAGAGAGGGGGGGGGGAGAGCAGTTTAACGAGACGCGGCTCGTAACGGCTGCCGTGGATATAAAGTCTATAGCGGCAACTATACAACAAGGGATTACTACATCCGACTATAAATACTCCTTGACGGATTTATTTTGCTTTCGTTCGACGCCTCTCTCCAACGACGACGTCTATTGTTCCAGACTTTTCAAGTGATTTGACACCAGCATAAATCAGCCGGAAAGTCGATATACATTCCCTACAGTACAAACACACACAGACGAAAAAAGGTATAAGGGTTGATGTTTTTTCTTCAAAGGGAAAGAGAGAGGAAGAGAGAAACTCGCGTTGCGCGCGCTCTGATTGAAATCGGAAAAAGAATTACGGTTGACGTTATGTCGTTTTATTAGGAGCCGTTTCCTGCCTCTTTCGTCCCCTCCTTTTTTTTCCTAAGCGCTTGCTCGCGCGCTTGCGGATCCTCTAGCGCGTGAGCTCTCGTTTTATGCGACGGGCTATCCTTCCGTTCCTCTCTCTACGTATCTTCTGCCAAGGGATCGGAATACGTGTTCGCACTTTGTTTTCAATGATCGTCGTCGCTCTTTCTACTCGCTTGGGCTGATTTCGTTTCGTTATCATTTATTATCCGATTTTATATTTGCGAAAAATGATGTACTATGTTATTATTATGTAGATTCATCAGTTGAGTTTTTTGGGATACGGGCCATTCCATATATATAAACAATTCAATAAATCTACAAATTTTCAATTCAGGAGTATACTTCTCATTGATTTTTATTATTATTCTGCGTGACTTCTACTGACAAACTTTTTCAAATTCAAGCTTAGAGAATTTATTGAGAACAGTTAATGAAATAAATCTACTCTCATCTTGAATTTATAGTAACAATAAATAACTTCTAGATATTCGAAAACTGAAGTTCAATAAGTATAAATTAATTTAAAGTATCAAATATGACAAACTAATACAGGCATAATTCATTTTTTTAATACGATACAAATTTGAATTTTGCACCAAAACTATAACAGTGAAATGAAAAATGTTTTTTTTCAGTAAAATTACTGCGAAATAATAATAAAATTATGCAACGTAGTCTTAAAACCCGACTGAATATTAGTTTAGTAGGCTAATAAAAATTGATTTCCGCAAAAGTAATAAAGAATTATAGGTACTAACGCTTAAATTAGAAATTCGTAGATATGGTTTCGAATGGTGAAAATGTTTTTATAGAATTTCTCATAGTCAACTCCACAAAAAATACATCAATTTGGTGCGAGTTTTGTCAAATTTTCAAATTGAGTGTTTACTTTGAATTTTTCGATATTATCAATTTGTGCTATCAATAGAACCGAAAAATACTCTTGTCTCTCACTGTGAATAGTAGACACTCTTATTTTGGCCTTACATCCTAAGGTCCTAAGATCTATTAAAGGATGATACACGAAACTTAATGGTTTTTGAGATGGAGTAAGAGTTAATAAAATGATAACACTAATCTAACTTCAAATTCCAATTCATCCAGGCTCAAATGCGTCATTTGAATGAATTTCTTGTTTGAACTTTCGAGCCTGGCAAAGCATTGAAAACTATAGCACCTCGTAAAAAACTCATTGATGTAATGAAATTGTAATGAAACTTAACTCGTCTATGGAAATTTTTTTTTTTCAATAACTCTGCAAGAATAGCATTTTTAATAATGAGTAATCCAAGATTTGAATAAAATTAAAAAATTGAAAGCATTTCACCGTTTAAATTTGATGAGATCACTATTTGAACATTTGAAAAAAAAAACCAAGCCTGATTAATGCATCGTTTTATGTAGACCAAAAAGTAAGCCATATATTGTTGATTTTACTAGTAGAATTCGTATCAATAAGTTTTCATTATACCATTTTATTATACTAAAAAACTACGATTTACCAACTTATTCAAACTTATCTATAAGCTCACTATATAAATAAGTATTCGAATTGCCAACATTCAGTCAATAAGTTTTTCTTTATTATCGCTAAATAATTTCACAACAAGCGTAACAAGGAAAATCAGTTTCTCAATGTCAAAATCACAACCGCATAAAGCTCGTAAATTTTTTGGCCCCGCTTGTATTGGTGAAATCCAAAACTTGCTGCCGCGAGCTTAATATTCACTTTGAGCAAACCCTTCTTCAAGGAAAGTCGAGAGACGACGATGCGAGATTGAAGAAGACGACGAGCGAGAGAGGCTAGGCGGTAAGGGGACAACTTTCGCTAGGCTTTCGCCTCTCCACGTATATTAGATGAGTTTACGTCGTTGTTCGTCGTATAGTGACGTAGTGCCGTGAAATACTGGTTAGTTGGCAAGAATGCGAGCAGAGGGATAAAAAGAAAAAGGGGTTGCGTGGGTATATTGAGAATTATTCAAAATTCTTTCTTGTCAAGTGAAAAGAAGTACGTGAGGTAGCTGCTTTGAATAAGTTATTCCTTCGATGCGTGAGTAATTGTAAAGAATGTAGAGTTCATTTTCTCTCAGAATAGCCTTCGAAATAAAGAAATCCGTTCAATTTATTTTCATAGAAATGCAGCATGCTTTAGCAGCCCACAGCATATTTTATTCACGATAGCTTAATTAGATCCAAAAAGTTATAATATTTGATACAGAAGGAACAAAAAATTACGTCGTTTTGCACGAGAACAAAAAAAGAAGTCAATATTTTATCTCAAGTAACGTCAAAGAGCAACATAATTACGAAGGGGGAGAAACTGAAAAGAACCATAAATCAACAGATGGAAAACAAACAGAGAAAAAGCGAGAGAGTGCGCGTGAAAAAGAAACGAAGACATTTGTAAGAAGGCGAAAGCAAAAGGCGCGAGATCTTTGTCCTTCCCTCAGCAGTCAAACGTCGGCCCTTCATTACGCCTTAAATGGGGAAAATTGAAAGTTTCCACCCTCGGGTTTGGGCAAGGGGGGCAGGTGAGTGCTTGTGCTGCTGAAAAGGGGGAGGTTTAAAGTCTTGATGGGAAGTCGGTCGTCGTGCGGATGCCGTGACTCGGGTGTTGCGAGATTTCACTTTTCCTCGCCTTGCGGTGATAAGAAAAAGCGTAGGGCGCGACTGGTAGGCGTGTTTTATTTTCAAATTTAAATATTCCGCGTGAAGAATGTGCTCAATTTTTTTAGATATAAAATACGATTTTTTTAGTGATCCGGTTTTTAAATTTGAGCTCGCTCTTGGTATACACAGATAAAGCGAGCGACAGTGTTATAGTAAGCGCGCGTGTGGAATTGTCCAGTGCGATGACGAGCTCGCGTATCGCGAGTAACTTCTGTTTAAAATCGTGTCGTATTATGCAAACGTTAGGCAGGATGTGTTTAGGTGGGAGAGAAAGAGCAGAGAGGGAGAGAGTGAGTTGATGCTTGGGAAGACTGGAATAACAGAGGGACCGAAAGAGAGAGAGAGAGAGGGAGAGAGAGAGAGCGAGAGAGAGAGAGAAACGCTTTCGTACGCCTGAATATGTGATTAGGTCGTTTTTCCCGACGGCGGCAGCAGAGCCAAGCATCGTGAACTTTTATTTTATGAGACGTACGCTAATATCCAATTCCAGATTTTCTTGTGAGAGTAAATGCACAGTTTTTTGTTGTTTTTTTTTCCTTTTAGTCTTGTCTGTTTCTTTGTTAATATGGTTTGACGTAGATTCCTTTTTTCGGGTCAGTGAATTTGTAGGTGAATATCGATCGCATATTCGGCTTTTAGTTGAGTATTTGTGTTTGTTTTTTTTGAAAATGAATTTTATTTGTTCACTAGCATTTTGTATGTAGGTTGATATAATTAATAAAAAATAATTTATTTTAAACTCAACTGATCTAGTAATTAATAGAAAGATCGAATAATAGTTTCGCTTGTTGAAACAGTTGTAACTATATAGTTATTTCTATTATTGTCAGTAGAGGGATTTTTCCAAAAATATACTAATATAAAATTGTTTCTTATAATTATATTTTGTTATCATATATATTACATTTTTGAGATATATTTTGTATGTTTCATTCGGTTAAAATGATTCCGTTATTTTTTGCTATTGAATCAGTCAGCTTTATATTAATAAATACTAATTTTCTTATAAAATATATTCATTACGTATCAGAAAAAATAATCATAAATTAGAAAATTTCATTCAATTTTTCCTACGAATACTTTTAACAGTGATCAGCTAAAGTTTTCTGTCATCAAGCTAGTACGAAATTTAATAGTTAACAATCAGCTACGTCGTCGTCGAAAATTGATTGTTGGCAGTTACCGAAATAATTCGTCGTACTTATGCTTTACGGATGTCTTGAGGTGCGCGTGTAATATCAGCAAGTGTGTATGGCATACAACGAGTAAAGTGCCTCTCAAAAAGTTTCCTAGTTGTCAGGGCAACAGTGCAAAATTACAGCGAAAGCGCGATACTCCATCTTAGCATACTTTACTCCGTGTGCCCTTACCTCTCTCTCTCTCTCTCTCTCTCTCTCTCTCTCTCTCTCTCTCTCTCTCTCTCTCTCATCCTCCTTTTTCCTTTGCTGTTTCCGATTTTAAAAGCCAACAAGTCTCGTTATCTCCGTGGCTTTCCTTCTCCCTCTCTCTCTCTCTCTCCCCCTCTCTCTCTCGAGTTGTCTCGCCTAGTCGACGGTGCAGAATGATGCTTGAAGTTTTTCTTTCTTTCTTTTATTTTTTATTGCACCGAAGGGAGTATGTTAACAATTAGTAAGGTTATGATGTTCATAGGAAATAAAACTGAATTATTAATTTATTCTATATCTACTATTCATTAGACTAAAATAAATTTTATTAATCCAAGCAAAATTACCTTACAAAAGAGGGAAAGGAAAAAGCAACATTATCTTGTAAATCGAACTTTCACTGTAAAAAATTTTTTTCGAACGAGCAGTTAGCTGGAACAGCAGTTACAACTGAACCATTCAAAAAGCCGTTTGTGAGAAGAAAAAGCATGGCTCATTTGATTCTTTTTTCCCCCCTTTTTTTCATAATAAGAGTGACAGAATAGCTTGGCGAAAATAATGCGAAAAGAGAGAGAAGTGCTCTCGTGCGATTTAGAGGCGGCAGCGTCACGACTTATTAAGTCTCCGCTGGTTAGCGAAGCGCCGAGGGAAAGGAGCGAGAGAAGCTACTTTCTCGAGGCACGTCAGTTAGTTTGTTAGCGCGAGTTTAGTTACGCGCTGAATAAGGTTAAGGGCTTTAAAAACTTTCTTCATCGCGCTTACGCTATATACTGTCCGGCTGTTGCATTCTCACCTGCATCTCATGTTTCTATTTTTTTTTCTTGTGCATTTGCTTTCGTCACGCATTTGAAATTCTTGAGATATTGTTCGTATCACCTGTGAGTGTCATTTTTTCTTCTTCTTCTTCTTCTCCTATAGATATGTTCTACCGTATATGTATTTGCGTGAGTCAGTTCAAATCTTCATTTTATAGACATATATTGTAAATAATGTATAACGTTGATCAACAAGTTAGTGACTGCCATTAAACTGCGATGAATTTTGATTGAAGTTAAGCAATAATTATAATACGAATAGATATTTTTTATTGATGACTGCCTGCTAATATTTATTATTCCAACTATTAATCTTTTAAGAAAATGTCATAAAATTATAGTTAATAATTTTTTTATGGTGACGATATGTTGATAATTTAATAATGTTGTTTTATTTTTATTTTTTACAGGTTGGTAACAAAAAAGATGTTTAACTAAAACAAGCAAATAAGTATCCTCGTGAGTACATGAATTATAAAAATTTTTGGGCGTTTTTGACTTGGTGATTTGAGGTAATGGGACATAGGATATGAAATCTTGAAGATGCGTTGGTTACATTTCATACAATTTATGACACTATCAACTTTTTATTGCGAATGTTAAGCTTGCTTTTACACGTATGTATGTAAAAACTGAACAATAAATCGGGAATGAAAAATTTGAGATTCAAACACTCAAGTATATCCAATTCATATGTAAATCACACTATGTAAATCATTCAATTTAAATGACGAGTATCAATTAACGAGCACTGACAGAAAGGCAAATAGACCAACGTCGCAAAGAGAGATTTATGAAGCATTTTTCATTAGGCTAACATCCACAGCGCGTTAATTCATTACAAAGCATATAAAAACAAAACGACAAGTATTCATTGCTAATGACGCGATGACTGAACGTATTTTCTGGCGTATACATCGCGAGCGCGCGGGCGAGCGACGTTTTGAATAATGCACATTCTCGCTTGTCGACATGATGCCGCGGCGGTGGCGGCGGCGCGTCGCGATATATATATGTAACGCAATCAAAAGTGCGGAAAGGGAATATGCGTTGCGGATGATTAAGAATGACATAGCGCACGGCTGGCTAAGCTTTGCATATGCATGCAGCACGTTCCCTTATTACCTGGCAAATCATTTTTCCGCCTCAGGCGTCTGGCATTGGAAGTGATTGATAATTTTTCGCGATCCGTCTCCAGGCGACGATGACAGCGAAGCCGAGCACAAGCCATACTCGCAAATTAGAAACAATGAAATGGAATAAGCCTTTGAAACGTTCCGACATTAAGCGCGTCTCGCTGTCGAGCGTATTATATGAGCTACCACCATTGCGAAACGCCGACATACCGAGATTCCTCAGCTGACCGCGCTCGCGCACACGCGGCCATAAACTTCATACGTCGCATTTAATTTCGTGCATCTCGGCAATCGGCAAAGCGGAGGTATCGGTCACTTTTATTGCCCGTTAGTCGCAAGGTATGTACGTACGTTTCAGCTTGCCGATCCATTTTCACATACACGCACGGACACATGCGCGCGCGCGTGACGCACATACACACACACACACACACACACACGCACACACACCCAAGCGAGAGAGTGGTGAAGCTTTTACGGCGTAGCTCGGACGTTTGCTCGTGAAATTTCGCGGTGATTCGATTTTTTACGCCACTTTCCCGCGGGCTTTTTTTTACGCCGGGATATGCGAAAAAATTGCTGCGGTCATACGATGCACGCCACGATATCGAGAGCATATAATTTTTTTTTTTTTTTTTTGCAAGGAGGGAAGGAATTTTTAAGTGAAGTATGTAGCGTCTGATTTTATTACATTTTAGAGCTGTAAAATTTTTTCGTAAACGATCATCCTAGTCTTTATATGCAATTCGAATCAAATCAACATGACGGTGATAGCAATCTTAGATTGAATAATTCAAATTGATTTTGTAGGAAATATTGTGTTGTTTATAAGAATAACAATCAACAGAGTTGTTATTTCCTATTTAAAAAAAGGTTGTTTTTTGTACGACTGTTAACAACGAAAGCAGTTGACAAACTGAAAATAACAAAACAATTATTCGAACAACTAAGCGTTGCTGTAGAAAAGTTTTTGTTTTAGTTTTCGAAGTTCAAGTGTAATAATTCAAATAATCCCCACAAGTTAGACTAATAGAATATATACGTTAGATAACATTAAAGTATTGTTTTTGATAAGTAAAATATTGTGGAATTTTTGACAAAGTTAAAATTTTCTCAGCATTTTTTATTATTCATTTAAAATTTCATATTTCAATTTTTAGTAATATTTACTTTAAAATGCCTTTTAAGACATATTTTGTCGAAATATTTCTTAAACTTTTGAAAATAGTGCAATCTACATATTTATTGCACGGATGCTGAAGACTAGTTTCAGATACTTTATATATTAGCTAAATTAATAAAACCTAAATTATAACAACTATAATGCTTATATAGTTTTGAAAGTAATGATAAATCTATTAAAATGATTATAACCGACAATTTATAGAAATTTTAGATCATTTTTATTCTTGCCAGGTCAAGTTTATTTGTAAACTTATTCATTTAAAAATAACAGAAATATATTTATGATTATACATTTGTATATAGCTTATATAATTAAAATTTATAGTGGTCAATGTTTTCTGTTAATCAATCCGTTAAGTCAGAAGCAATATAAATAAAAAAATGTATATTATCCTTTGTACTTTCTAAACAATCAGTTCACTATCAGAATTGTAAAAGTAATATAAACGCCATGTAATGTACAATGCTGAAATTAAATTTTATTAATCAGTCGATCGATTTATCATTTCTTTCAAAACTAGATAAGAATTTAATAATAATAATGTTGACATACATTTGGATCCCGTTCGTTTAGATCTCTCTCTCCAGCTCTGTCTCTCTCCCTTTCTTTTCGACGACCAGCACTTCGTTTTTTTTTCAACCAAGAACTATACATTTTTTTTCAAAACATCCTCTTTATAATTTTTGGTTTTAAGGTTAAACTGTTCCATTCCATTTTAACTTCAATTCAATCAAACTGTTTAAATCTCTCGTCCCCATTCTCTCGTCTTTTCCCGCTCACGCTCCCATCACGCTCCTAACCAATTACACTCCGAATAGAATGTTCATTAACATGGCTGCGCCCTTAGAGCTAGCTCCCTTTCAAAGTCGGAAAGTCGGATATAAAAAAAATTATTTCTAGTATTACATAAACTTAAGGAGGTAAATAAATGCCATCGGGATCATGTCTTTATGAATTAGTATTATGAAAATATTATAAATATAAAATAAAAATTTTTCGAAATCGAAACCATTGTGATATTGTTACGTTCATGCCACAGGTCGCTGCTGTGACCCTTCATTTCGGGATATAATAATATATTTTCTTGCACTTTTATTTTCCAAATTTGAACTAATCTAGCAACTAACTAGGTATTGTACTATTCAGATTTTGTAACGTGATGAAATTGATTATATCATTGGAAATGATAAAAATTGATGATTAGGTAAATGTACTAATAATCTAATAATGGTATATCTTTTGTCTTGTAATATTTTGTTTAAAAAATAGTAGACTGATTCAACAAACACGACATGTCGAGTATTTTTAAATTTGCTAATCTCATCGTGCTAAATAGCTACACTATTTTTAGAATCGTGAACAGCTCTTGTAGCATCATAGTTTGTGTGTGTGTGTATGTGTTTGTGTGTGTATATTTATAAGAGACATAATACTTGAAATAGCTTGAATATTTATATGACCATCAAACATTTCCGATAAAATTTGGACAATAAGATACTACCCACCTATTATACACCTCATAACTATTAGACTCCTCATTAGTATTACAAGTGTCTCTTCGATGATAGTTGAAAAAGTCAATTTCATCCATAGTTGCTTTATCTTGAAAACTTGGCAAATTTTTAGAACATTTACGATTTTCTATACACCTAGTCATCATACGGACCATGTACCATACATGTCAGTACAATTTTATATAAAGATGGATTATTTATTTTAATGAGGAATTCAGCAGATACAAATTTATCAACAATAATCCACTTATAAGCATTAGCTAATGTTGTCAGTAAATGCATATGTATGCATACACACTACATGAATATGAGAAGCAACTTTGTCGGAAATATTTTTTAACAATTAAATTAAGCAGTCGCTTTTTTTCAATGTAATACTTAGACTATTGGGTCTGTCACAAATTTATTGACCAGGTAAAAAGTTTACTTAGGATTCAAATCATTATAGATTGAATGTCATTGTGAGAAAAATATCGGATTTACTTTTTTCATTTATTATGGCCATAACAACTTGATAACATCGCTGCATATAACGTGAAGATCCGGTCAATGTCTATAATAAACCATTCGAGAGATGTCTTTATTATCGTTTACGCGCATTAAATTTTTGTGCCATCCTTGAGTACTGTAAGTATAAAATAGAGGGTGTTTAAGGTTCAACGTTTGAATCCGTTGCGCTAACATATCGTAAATTTTTTTTATATTTACTTCTAACCGTTACTATGAATCTGGAATTTCTCCATCTGCAGTAGTTGAAAATACAGTAGCAACTTCATTTTCTCGCTGAAAATTATACCGTCTTCTGTTTATACCTAGTTTCAAAGAAAATAATAGTTGTAATTTAAGCTCAGAAGGATTGTATAATTATCTAGTCTTTCTTTTTTTTCTCTCATTATTTCATATAATTGCGCAAAAAATTTTTTTTGTGTAAAGTTTGAAAAAGATTAGAATCTAGCTTAGAATTATTATATAGTCGGTATAATATATAATAATATGTATAATAATATAATTCAGTATAGAACGTCCACAATTATAATTATTGCCCTTTCAAAAAAACTTTCTAATATTTTACGAAACTTAAAGCCAAAACTGTACAATAATTTATTTTAATAAACTGTCTATTAATATCTTTTATTGCCTACGTTGTTTATTTAAGGATAAACTTTTGCATAGAACAAAGTTCAATTAATGTCTATCAAGGTATCAATTAGTTATTATTTTGAGGTTAGTATAATTAAATCAATCAATTTATATTAAATTCACGCCAATTATACCGATATACTTTTCGAACATTTAATAGTCTATGAAAATGTGCAGTAATCTTTCATAAGAGTACACAACATATACTATCACGTAACAACTGTTTACGTGATTATCATTCAACCAATGAGATCAGGAATAAGCTGGCTTCACTTTTTCAGGTTCATTTTTTTTTATAAGAGGAGGAAGGGGAAGATGATTTATATATTAGTGACGGATATTTATAAAGTTTTATCTAAATTTTGAATAGTGCCGAATATAATATAAGTTATAATATAATTTCTTGAATAACAAGTTTATGTAGAAGATACATATTCAAAATTCAAGAGAAATTTTCGATCCACGGGTGAATGTGATGACAATATGTATAAATTGATGTTACATGTCGTAGCGTAAATTCTGGAAACGAAAGCAAACAATATTTATTCAGTTAATAAAAATAGTAATTTTCTAAAATACACTTATTTAGAGCAAATCAGTCAGCAACAATATAATTAGTTTAATATTGTGCCTAATGAATCATGTTATAATTTGATGACCAATATGGCATAGCACAACAAATTCCCTTATTAAAATATATTTAGTGAAGAACTTTACTGATAATATTATTCATAATAATCATACATATACATTTTTTGATTGTGCATAGTATTTGCAAACAACAATGACCATTATTATTTGTTAAATGAATAGAAATTAAAAATGTGAAGTGATATTTTATTAGAAAATGTATATGAATTCTCAATTATATTTAAATACCAACCTACAGGCTATCAATATAATTAAGAAATCAAAAGTAACGTATTACTGAAAATAAATAAAAATTTTACAGCATTAGTAGTTAATTATAGTTATCTCTCGATTTTAAACAAATTAATCAGAATATTTATATTGTAAATGTTCGGGTTATAAATTTGTTTACAAGTGTATTCTATATAAATTTACATTAATTGAGTACGTTAATAATATCGTAGTTACTATTACACTCATGGTGTTGTGTAATAATAGATTAAGAACAATAAATTTTTATTTTTGTATAAATTTGGAAGATAACACTAACTGCGCTCGAATATAAAACGTCGTACGATGCAAAGCGGTATATAAATAGTATATTAATTACATGAACCGGTAAATTTCAAATGCAAGAAATCGTTAAAACTCGCAGAGTATCACGTATAGCTCGCTTGCTACTGGTGAACAAATCAATCGGCGTTCCTCGCTGAGCTTCATTTCATTTGACGGCGATATTCTCTTTTTTTTTCGTCACCCGTTTATTTGCTCGCAAACAGCAATCGGCATGTATAGGTTTGTATTCCTTCTTCGTTGCTCTTCAACGTGCATGTGCATCGGATGGCCAACACACTATGCCTGGTCACAGCCACCACCACCACGACTCTTATCGCTAACGGGCGCAATAATGCGTGTGCCCATGTATGCCCACTGTTATTGGAGCATGCACGACAGATAGAGAGGAATGTGGAATTACACGTGCGCGCACGCGCGATGGTACACCCACCGACAATGAATCCTACACGAACGTTTCGAATTTGATCGCTGAAGACAAAGTAAATACAGATTTCGAAATTATCGACAGAGATTTCACACTTGATTATTTGCATAATATAAGAAAAGATAGAGAACTAATCGATAATTTAAAAATCTGTATTTACTTTGATTTCAGCAGTCAAATTTGAAACATTCGTGCAGAATCGATTGCCGGTGGGTGTACACATTTACACACAAACACACACACGCGCATAAATATCGCAAGAAAAAGAGGAGAGAGAAAGAGAGAGAGAGATAATGAAATTTTAGAAGTTTTGTAAAAGAAAGTTCGGATATATATTATGTTAATTGTTCCATTTTTCCTTTAATTCGTTTGAGGGAGCAATGTGTATTTTTTAAATAAAATTCGGAAGATAATTGCAAAATTTTGAAGTTAGTTTTGTACCACTGAAAGCTTTTGGTAAGGACAACTAGTTTAGTGCGGGATCAATGCGGGTAACAGAAAGTCTACAAGCGGTCTGTTTGATCTTCAACTATGTGTTATTCAGTCTGCTTTTGTTCCTCTCTGTGCCGTCGATTAGAGCGTAGTTCAGCGCAAAGACCGTTGTTTCACAAATCAAATTACCTTTCTTCCATTTCATAAAATTAATCTACTTTTAAATCTCACTTATTTCATGAGGCTAAAGCGATACACCTCAAAACGTGGCTTGAATATAAAATAAATAGCGTTAAAGTCCATTTCTGAAGCTGTTTACTACTATAACGAAGTTTTCATTAGTTTACTTGATGCAAGGACTTTCTAAAAGGCAATTACGTATACTTTAAAACTGTTCTTTGAAGCTGTAACACAGTTACACGGTCTACACTTCAACAGTTGCAAAGCAACTATCGGCAGATCTTTCTTTTTATTTGGTCAACACTTTTTTTTTATTAGAATTAATATTGAAGTTAACAAAGGTTTCTCCAATTATCTGACGTTGTGACATTTAATGATAAAATGTTAATGTACATTAAGCTTGTGCCACGAATATATAGATAAAAAATAGATATGCGTATACTTTATAAAAAGTATACATTGCAGTTGGTTATTACCAGCAATATCGCACGGCTATAACAAAATTTCATTCATTAAAAATTTCTTCCCTCCAGCATAATTTCTCATTAAAAGAAAAAAAAGTATCGCCATGACACGCCGCGAGGCGTAGTTTCATTAATGAAATATCTAATAAAAGGCGTATCATTTGGAAACAATCTGGAAAACACGAGGAACATCAATGGCCGAGCAACACCTGCGCCATTACGAGGGGCCTTCATCCTCAAGCTCGCATAGCTCGCAAAATTCTAATGGCCGGGCAGATATTTTGGCCTCTGGGCTCCGGCGGCGCACATACGTATATATACATATCCGCGCGACGCTCGACATTAGCGCATCGTTCGCGCTCTCGTACTTCGCCAACAATTCCATTCGCTCGCTCGGCGCGAGACCTGGCTTTTGCCCTGCGGATACAACGTTGAATTCTCCTTTGCTGCACCGCGCTGCTATACACAACCCTCGTCATATTTGCCCATCCTACATTTATTGGTTCGGCTTCGCGCCAGCATTAATGCACGACCGACTTTTGAGCGCTTCTTTAATTAATGTTCATTTCGAGAGCTTTTCGGCAAAGCGCGCTTTATTATTTTTTTTGTTAACGTCTAGAAACTATAGAATGCCTGTAGAGATTTCGAAACATGACTTACGTACATCATATTCATTTATTTTCGTCTATTCACTTACCTTATAAGTATCAAAGTCAGTATTTTGAGGAATGTTTCAGCGAAGCGAATCCATCTCGTGACTTTGCATTTAGTTAATTTTTTGTTTTGATCCACAGATAGCGATCTATCTGATTCTTCCAAGCAACAGATTCCTTAAATGGTTATATTTATTCAATATTCTATATAACATCAGTTTCAATAAGCGACAAGAGCAACAGACATTAAGCGTACAACGATCCTCAAAAAGAAAAGTCTGAATTCTCTAATCTCAACGACAGCGACAAAAAGTTTCACCTTACTTTCATCTTTGTTTTCGAAACAAGCCATAAAAGTTGCGTATAGCACACGAGCGAGAAAAGGGAACTTTGTTAAAAGGAAGCCAACTGCAATCGTTGACACTTTTTCTTTCTTACGTGTGCGAGCCAAATTGAATTCAATAAATAGAATCGCTTGAGCAAGTTGAAAAAATAAAAAAAATAAAAAGAACGCCACTTTCAGAGAAGAACAAAGCTGCGCTGAACAAAACAATGCTCGGGCCATTAAATGCGGCGTAGGAGGAACTGTGCCAATCGCGAAGCTCATTTCGAGAGAGATGCGAAACTTTTTCGATAACGGAGGGCCCCGGAAAATTTGATTTATAGTGCAGCGGTGGACCAGCAGCTGCCACACTGGTTATCGCGTTTACGATATAATACTCATCCGTGCTTGCGCTTGTACTTGACTTGTTCGCGACACGCTGATATAAAGTGACCTCACTTATTGTACAAGCCATTTGCTGAAGCTTTGTTTCGTAGATTTTTCGCTTGATAAATTTTGGTTTTCCTGTTGAATGTAAAAATTCATTCTATGCTGTGTAATTCAACGGAAATAATTGTGACATACCTTTTTGCTCATAGAAGTGCTGAAATTAATGAAAACGAAAACCTTGCTTTCATGGATTTCTTAATTTTCATTTGTAATCTCATAAATAAGCAAAGTGATAACGTTAATACGTTGAAAACAATATCTTGGTTTACTTTCAACACACAACTTTTACTCTTTTAGTACTTTGTAAGCATGAATTCCGTATAAACGTACCTATTTTATAGTTTTATTATAGCAATGACTTTTTTAGTACAGTACTACAATTTTCAAAACTTGACAAGGCTTGAAATGGCGAAAGAGAATAAATAAAGAGACAGGTTTTGACATATTTCGACCTGCCGAATTTGAATTTTAAGTCAGATTAAAGTCATAATATATTTATTTTTATCAAATTTTAACAAGCCACAAAAACTCATGTATCTTTCTGCTATCGACCTTATGGTTTCTAAAGTCAAAATAAGAGTGTCACAATAATACGCGGTGAGAGATACAAATAGTATTTGATTATATTAATACCAGAGACCCATAAATCGAAAAATCAGGAGCATGCACAGAGTTTGAAAATTTTGCATTTTTTGTGAAATTGACGAAAATAATGAAATAAAGAAATGAAATAAATACTTTTTTTATTAAACTAGCGTTCTGAAGCTATTCTGCTATTTTTCAGTTTTTTATTATTTATATGAAACAATCATAACTTCAATCAAAAGTAGTGCTTTTTTATGGTCTCAGTATTATATTACTATTGATAATAAATTTTGATATAGAATATTCTATTGTTTCCTAGTTGAAAACACATTCAAGTTTAACGTTCTAATAATTAATTTCCGTTTCTCGTATAGCTCTCACTTTACAAATGTAAAAAATAAAAATTTAATAGCCCCCATTTTATTCTATTCACTTTTTCTCTCTTCCTAACATATTTTTAAGATGACACTCTTAATTTTGAACATGTAATTAAATTATCGATTCGTACTAATTATTCTAGTCTGATGTGAAATAACTTCTTATTTACTTAAAACGATTTATTAATGGCATATTTCCATTTTTGAAAATTATTATCGATATTAATTATTCATAAATTGAATTTTATGCTGAAAATAAATTTCATACTCATAGATATATAATACAAATATTTTAAAGAATACGAAAATTCAAATCTTCACGCTCTTTCTTATTATCAATCAATTACAAGGCTAGATGTCGACGACTCATCATTTTTTTAAGATTGGAAAAAATACAATTTAATTAGACTTTATACATATTTTTAGCTATTTTATATTATATCTTAATTATAGGTAATTATAATATTGCGCCTCCTAAGTCTTTTTAAATGATAAGAGTTAAGAAGAAAATAAAATAATCAAATGCATTTCATTTTTCCTCTTATAGAAAAGGGAACCTGACAAGGTGAAGCCAGTTTATTCGTGATCTGATTGGTTGAAAGATAATCACGCGATCAATTGTTACGTGATAGTATATGTTGTGTATGCTTATGAAAGATTACTGCAGATTTTCATAGACGATTAAATGTTCGAAAAGAATATCAGTATACTTAGCGTGAATTTAATATAAATTGATTGATTTAATGATACTAACCTCAAAATAATAACTAATTGATACCTTGATAGACATTAATTGAACTTTGTTCTATGCAAAAGTTTAACCTTAAATAAACAACGTAGGCAATAAAAGATATTAATAGACGGTTTATTAAAATAAAATATTGACCGTTTTGGCTTTATTAAGTTTCGTAAAATATTAGAAAGTTTTTTTTGAAAGGGCACTAATTACAACTGTAGACGTTCTATATTGCATTATGTTATTTACATCGTGAAGGATCTGATTTAAAAAAATATAATATTTTTAGAGCTTATAATACATTTATTATCGTATTTTTCTAACTTTTTAATAACGATTTTTCAACTTGGGATGTATTGTAAAAACTTAAAACTTCATTGATAACGTTTTCAAATCATGAGTATTAACATAGCTGCTACCAATATATAATATCGTCGGCTACATCTCATATCAAATTAAAAGAATATTTAATGCATATTGCATTTTCAATTTCGCTAATAAATGTTTTGATCTATATTTGTGTATTAAAATGAATGCAAAAAAAAATAGAGAAATAAACGTTAAACATCACTAGTTAACTGGAAATTAGATAGAAATATTCGGATTGGTCATTCGATATTTTGATCAGTATAAGATTTTTACAGAATCAAAATATAATTCTAATGTATTTTACCGAGTTTTTAATGCATAATCAGGTAAACTGAAGATCACATAAGCGGCAAAATATAATACTTACCTTGGGACGCGTAGCCGATCGTTGTGAAGAAAAAAACGGGATACCCGAGTATATAGGCACGACGGAGTTTTTTTCTTCTTCTTTTACGTCAAAAGCCCTATAAGCTGTTTAGAGGGTCGGCGGTGGCGGCGTCGAGTGGCGATATTTCGCCCGATAGTGGCGTTCTCGATTGGCTCTTATTTCCTGGGAGATTCAAGCGAACGAGCGAGACCAAGAAAAGCCAAGAGCATAGGCTGCGAATTATGGACTGTGATAAAGTGCTTTAATTATTGAACCTGAAAAATTGGCCAAGTAAAGCTTAAGACCAGATGCTTTTCTTTTCTTCGCTGCGGCTTTATTTTTTTTCCAAAAACTTCTTTACCGTGGATGACATCGATGTGCACGCGTTATTATCAGTATTTTATATAGAAAGTTTCTACAATAAGATGAGTTTTTTTCTATATATTCAATCGCTCGAATAAAATGATTTTCAAATATTTCTAATTTTAATTATCCTGTTACGACAATTGTACTTATTCATGATTTTATAGGAATTATTAATCATTGTAGATTCTTTAGATGTATGACATGTGATTATAGACAATGAAATTGGTACAACAGAAAAACTGATTCAAATTTTTAATTAAACATGTTAAAGTAAGAAATAAAGTGTAAAAATATACATGAATATTTTTTAAATATTTTCACTTTTTCTTTTGATGATTTCATAAAGTTATCTTTGATTTAATAATTAACCCACATCCTAACATAACTTGGTGACATCGTTCAGTTGCGTTGAAGCCACTCAATTTACTTGGAGAAGAGACATCCTTTTGATGAAATAGGTCCAGCACTTTTGGAAACGCCGGGTACAATAAGGCGGTCTTCACCCGTATAAAAAAAAATAAACAAAACCACAGTTACATATAAGACAAATGAATAAGAAAAAAATACTATCTAAAATGGCAGACGACCAAACTCACCGTCTAATTGAATCGGCATTTGCTACGGCTTCTCGTCTTTGTTTCTCCATCTGGTCATGGAGATGCTTTTCGCAATTCATTTGTATGGCAGGTGTCACCTGCACTTTTCGTCGCTCTATCTTCTCATATGAGATGGAATAATACATTACTCAAAAAAACTATGGTATAGAACATTTATCGTCCAAAATTACCGTACTTTGAAAGACAATTATTTAGCCACCTGATGGTACAATGCTAAGGTCTCGGCAGATTGGAGCGGGTATTCCTCCACCATGGACACCTTCTCAACGATTTGGTTGAACACGCGTCCAGCACATACCTCGGTTGCTTCTCCGGCCAACTTTCCTATCAATTTAACCTTTTCTTTGAGCGTGGCCTTGATGAGCTCTTTACAGCACACTTTTTCCGTTCCAAGCACCGAGTACGTTTGAAAAACTCGACCGCCGCTGTTAGTAATCGGCAGGACAATCTTTCTCTTTGGGAATCTTGATGGGAGTAGTCGGCGCGGTCAACGACTCGGCCGTTAGGTCCACGTTGAGAAGGCCACCTCGTTCGTAGGCAACTTGGAATTGGGCCGCGCGTTTCTTCTATCGTAACGCTCTTGAACGATTTGAAATCCCATCAGATTCTCCGGCATGTTCATGTTATACCTGTAAAAATGTAAAATTACTAATTTATTAATTATCAGTGAATTTTCGGCGACAACATGACTAAGGGCCTAGATTCTTTACAAAGACCTCATCATTGAAGCACGCATTGTCACTATTATCCTAGGCGGTCAGCACAGCCCATTTTTATGGTTCTGCGCATCGTCGGTCTCCGCGCATTTGGTGAGTACATTTCGGTTTTCCGCGGACGTGCTTGAGTGTGAAAGTTGCAGACTTAGCTGCTGCCTTTTCTTCTATTGATCTGGGGTCGACGTGTTTTCGACGAACAAATTTCGCTCCCTTTGTTCTGTATGTCGCATTCAGCTCGTCGCTGGACTTATTTAAACCGTTGAGCACGCTTTCAACGCGAGGCGCATACATGGCAGTTTTTACAGACGAACAAAACGAGTCGAAAGTACGCTCGCTCCCAACGTGAGGAGCTCAAATTGCGCAAATAAATGGCAAATGTAAAACTGCTATATTTACGATGTTGCGATAACGAAAGATAAGACATTGACAGTACGGCTGGGAGCAGACTTTTTTGACACACCTTGAACACACTAGCTCGTTTGCAATCCTCCCAATGTGGCGCTTTCGTATAGTCGTGGCGACTAAGAAGAAGACAGTGAGTGAAATTTAGCATGCGAGCGTCATCTTACTCGCTTGCGTGATATCAGGTTTTTTCTTATAAAGGCATAATGAAGTGAAGTAATGAAAATCCCTTCGCAAACGCTTGAAGATGGCGATTCTTGATGCTTTGCATATACACGTATATGTGTGTTAGAGGAAAAAAAGAGGGGAAGGGTGGCCAAAGCGCCGCTGTAGCCCTTTTGATGTTGTTTAAGTGTCGAACTTGCATAGTTGAAGATTCCAAAATCTGAGGGTTGAGAGTGGTCGGAAAGCTCTTTTTTTATTCTAGGCGTCACTTTTTTTGACGGGATTCAAAAGGTTTTTCACGAAAAAAGATCAAGCGGCTATTATAACGTTTATAATTAAGAATATAATTACAGTCAATTACAAGATTGACTTCTTCGTCTAGATTTATTTTTCAACTAATTTCCTATTCAATCGGCACGATTTACTCTTGAAGATGAAATTTTCGAAATCTCCAGATGGAAATTAGTTTCAAAAATAAATCGATAACAATATTGATACCGATGATTCGCTCGGTTGGGTGCTTCAAATTAGTCGCGAAATCGAATGAATCCGTTGAATGTAGAAACTCAGAGTCAAACTGAGCGGAGTATTTTAAAAACTTGGTCGTCGATCTTTCGCGGTGAGATAGAATCTCTCAGTTGAAAGTTATTGAAAAGCGCGCTGCTCGAACGCTCCTTTTAAGTGCAACTAAAGAGAGAGAAAAGGCGTTGGTCAGTACTTAGCGCGCAGAGTAAGAAAACAAAAAAAAAAAAACGAAAAAGAAAAAAAGTTTTTTAGCCAGGCGAATTAGCAGCAGGCGTGTAGCACAAAGGCAAGCCTCGAGTACGTGTTTAAAGCCAAGCGGTGGCGTGGGGGGAGGGGGAGACTTAATGACGTTAATGACATGCGCAAGTGTATGTGCGCCGCCTCTTTTGCCTTGGCGGCTTCTGGAATGACTTCAATCGCGTTTCCTCCCTTGCGTTATGCGGGCTTTTAGAGGGTGCAAAGGCACGGCTTAAAAGTACTCCAATTTATAGCTTGACGCCAGATTCTTCTTCTTTTTTTTTTAATAGGGTACTATTAGTTACGTATTCATCGTGCTTGAACTCTTATAATTGAACCTTTTTCAGTCTCAGAAAAACGCATTATTTGATTTGATCAAGTTGAGTTCTTTAATTGATATACTTTATTACTTCTGTGGTATACTTTTCCTGCACAGCAATTTCTAACCGTCTTTCTAGCAAATATTTACCGAAGCATCAAGTAAAAATAAATATGTGGTTGGTCACTAGTAATATGTGTCACGTACTGGTAAGAAAATTGTACAATTTTTTCATACGCCGTTTTAGTCAATTTTAGAAGTGCAATATAAAACACAAAGATTAATTTATTCTAATAAATATATATTAACGTTGCAGTGATTTTTCTTTACGCAGGATGATACTTTTGTTGATACAATTTTCTGAAACAAAACTAAAAATTACCAGCACGATAAGTACTAAATAAATACTTTTCCAAAAGCAAAGTATTTATTCCTCTTCGTTTCTTAGTTCCTCTTTGCGCAGTCAAAATCAAGTCGACTAATTCCGCAGTAAACCTCAATTTCGCCCTTATTAGTTCATCTCTGGAGTAGAACAGCGCGACGCGGAAAGAGATTTGTGCCGCTTGTAGATGCACAGGTGTTTGCCCGCGCGTTCATTCAAAGAACAGCTGTAGATCGGCTGCTTTTCAAAAATACCGACAAGCCGACCTAAAAAAAGTACCCCCTTCCTCCAAGAAAAAAAAATAAAGGAAAACTGACACGCAACGCGCTTTTGCGCTAGGGTACATATTGAAAATTCCTTATCTGCTTTGCTCGTCGGAGGCTGCTTTTTTTATTCCTTCTCTCGACGTGACCGCCTTCTTTGGCTTTGTACCTTGAATCGCTGCAGCGAGTGCCAGTTTTTTCCTCTCTTCTGTTTTCTTACCTCGCTGCGCGACGCCGTGTACGACGGAGAATGTTTCTGTGATACTTGGAATTTTCCAAGCTTCGGCTCAAAGAAAAATTTGCTAAGAAAGATTTATTAAATTCTTTCGTGTCGCGAGATATTCGTTCAAGAATTTATCGTACAGTCGATAGACTATTTTAAAATATTGAGGTAGAAGAACTAAATGGGATTTCCATTAAATGTTAATTGTAGGTTAATTCGAAAATTTAAAGTATTTTTATAATTAAAATTATTCTTTTGGCAAATTTTTATTCCTTTGAAAGTCCTTATTATAATTGAGATTGTTGTATTAACTTTGCTTGCGAATACATATTCATAGCTAATACTATCATTAAATTTAACGAGGTAATTAAGAAAAGTGGCACAAAATATAAAAAAGTTTAATTTTATGAGTTATTAAATTCTAAAAAGAATCAATAATATTTCGTTGGGTTTGTCATTCTTTTTCAATTATGTGGATAAATATGGTACTTTTTTAATGGGTTATTATACAAAAACAGTTTTTATATTTTACTAAGATTGTAAAATTTGCAATTTTTTCGACGCATTTTCATCCTCCTAATTTTTCATATACACTACGTCACTATAAATTTCACAGTTTTCACAAAAATTTCTAGCAATTAAGTTGTAATCTAGCACGTAATTCAAGCGCTCGAGAGAGCCGCGAATACAGTTGTTGTGCTCGTCATCAAATTAACTCTCGCCATTCGGTGCAATTTCCCACGTAGCACAGTAATCTCAGCTAAAACGCATGCATCTAATCAGAACCGAATCTCGAGAGAAAGAAAGAAAGAGAGAAAGAGTGAGAGAGAGAGAGAGAGAGAGCATATGTAAAAGAAAAGAAGAGAGCGCGAGATGAAAAGGAACAAAAGTAGCGACGTTATTGCGCGACTGCAGAACCGCTTGGCACTGTAACGGATTAGTTTCTTTGTTTTCCGCACGTGGAGGTTGTAACGTGAACGGATTTACTGCTGCAGTTGACGCACAACAGTTTCGAGTGACGTTCGCGCGCGCTCACAAGCAAGAGAAGTAAGAGATTAAGTGGAGTGCGAGACACTTATGGGGAAGAAAAGATAATGGAAGGATTTAGTCGTAAGAGGAGTTGCTTGATTAAGTTAATGGAATCACTTAATAATCTTCCTAGCTTATTATTACTTCCATAGAATTATCAGGTTTTTATTTTTCTCATTCTTTTCAAATAAAAAAGTGAAGTATGCATACTATAACTTGAATTTAAAGTGCACTTATCCTCATAGCCTATCGCCTTTCATAGTTAAGCTTTTCGAAATATCGCAGAGTAGATTTTCAATTTTTTTTTCTCAATTTTATACTATCTCAATCGCAAAATTATACGCGGCAAGCTTGAAAAGCAGAAAACGTTAAAAACTCAATTAAATCGCGGTAAAACATGTCGATCTCATTAAAAGTCTTAAAAGCATCGTTATAAACATGGATGAATCGTCTTTCAGATTCGAAAAAAAAAGAGCCGGAGTCACACATGCGATTAAAACTGAATGTAGGAAGATGAAGAGAAAAAATAAAAATAAAAAAAGGAGCCGGCTGAGAGAGCTCATTCGTCATGTTACTTCCCGTCAGTTTGCGTCTCTGGCCCAGGTGCGACGAATCTAATTTCCCCGCATTACGTTTTCTTTTGCCGCCGTCTCGTTCAACCGGTGTCGGCGGGAGGCGTTCTTTTCTTTGCGTATATATGCCCGACCGCTTCTCATATCCTCCCCCCCCCTCCACACACGCTATTTTCCTCTCCTCCTTTATCTCTCTCCTTGGCTTTTCTCACCGCGGTTCCGGTTACTTCCTCTTCCTAACATACTTTTTCAATTTTTGCGACGGGACGTTGTTCTTGTTGTGGACATTGCTTTTCCATTGGTTTTAAATACGTGTATTGTACATTAGTTCAAATTAAAAAAAAAATAATCAACTCATGTCCATATTACGGGATTACTATTAACTGTACGATATGTTCATAATTGAATTTTACGATCACGACTAAAGCGACTGAAAATCAACGACCGGGCATTACGATTAATTCGCGTTGACGTTAATTCCAAGTCAATTTAATATCCATACCTGCGAATCTAAATTCAATTATGAAATCCCATCAATATTATAAATTTATACTTTAATATTTTAACAGAACACGTAAGACACACTGATAGCAAATCACAAATTGCTCTCCCAATGTTTTTTTCCGTCGACTCCGCAGTGCATCCTTAGCATTGTTCGCGTGCGCTTCAGCATTTTTGCACGTTAGCTTCTCGATTGCTCGCGAACGTAGCGCGTTTACTTTATATATCCCGACGTGAAGGCAGAAACGAGCTTAGCTGACGTAAAAGGCGCAGAGAGATGTTCAGGTTAAGCTAGACTAATAACAATTTTTAATGAATTTAGATATACGAAAAAGTAAAGGACAAAAAGTTATCGTGAGAAACGAAGATATGCAATTTGTTTCAAATAACGGTGTAAATATTCTTTATCTCTCAATCTTTCAAAAGATTATTTCATTCTACATTCATTACCCGCTTATTATATAAACATTAATGTCAGAGTGATCCGAGCTGAGTCATCTAATTGATTACCATCCGACAAAAACATTAATTATCTCTACTTAATTTGTCCGATAACGATCTGTTTACGTATCTAAAATTCATTTTTAGTTTCAAATAATCGCTTTTCCAACATTTTAATTATAACAATCTCAGTAAATCCATTCTTTTCCGCCGAACTTTCTTAAAAAATCTCAGTAAGCGTTGAAGATCAATTACTTATCATTAGAAGATGGAGAAGCTACAAAGACAGAACGAAGTAGAGTAGTGACGATAATAATGCACTTGACGCTGTCGGCGGTTGCTCTGTGCGCCATAGCTCAGTTAAGTATGTACGTGCGATAGAGTGAGTTAGAGAGAGAGAGAGAGAGAACATCCAACGCCCCTAGACATTAATGGGTATAGCGTGATATCGCTCTTCGTCATTAGATATGACCCTACTGGAATCGATAGTCGTTAACGTCAAGTACGAGTAAAAAATTTGTTACGAGGAAGAAATAGAGGTCATGACTATAAAATACATTCGTTACAACGTTCTTCTTTTTTTCTCCTAGTGCTTTTCGTCAGATTGAATAATTTGTCCGAATAAAATATTAACTTTGTTGCTTTTCGTGGAATCTATCTTCGCTCTTATCTTAAATATTTATTTGTTCTAATGTACGCAAGTGCTCGATTCCATATTAAGAGAATCATTTTTCCATCTTCTATGTATGTTTCAAGATCAAGTTAGTTTACTTTTTTTACGATTAAAAATTATAAGCAGCGAAAATATTCCATTGAATTTCCGGTTGCAGTCTCTCTTTTGCGGCCATCAAGCTGTTTAAAATAAAATTCATTTTTTGTTCTTTCCACTCACTTCACTGTACAGTAATGTAATTATTTCCGCTCTAGTTGCGATATTAAATATTAGAAAATAAACTCGACATAAAAAGTTACTCCTCAAAAATGTGAATAATTCGACAGAAATAACTGCACAATCAAGAGACGCTTCCATCTTCTCGACCAGAAAAAAGAAGACTAAATACCAAACTATTTTCCTTCGGTTGGAAGCAAAGCATTCCTTTCGCATCATACTTACCCTCTTTTTCCTTAAGAGTAACTTGACCAGATAACAAACCACGAAAAAAAAAGAAAGTATAGGCTAGTAGTAGTTGTAGTAGTAGTGGTAATAGTAGTAGTAGTTATAGTAGTACGGTCATGCTTCATCAGGGCACGGCAGCGGCGGTGCAAACGTTGTAATCAGGCATCGGTGAAATTACACGAGGGAAGAGAGAGAGGGAGAAGCTAGCCGCGAACATGACTTCTCGCGTGATCCCCTCGATAAAGTCTGTCGTCCACGTTCGCGCAGGTGAGAGAGAGAGAGAGAGCTCAATTTCGCTAGCAATACTGGCGCGCGAAAAGTAGCCCCATAGACGAGAAACGAGGTCAACCATAGCGTTCTTCCTTTCTCTCACGCGCGACTTAGATATATATGTATACGTGTGCGGATAATCAAGAAAGACGTCGGCCCGTGCCTTTGTTGCTCTGCAGTCTTTGTGCCTTGCATGAGGCGAGAAGAGAGCTCGCTTCGTTAGTTGCTTGCTATTTTTTGCGAAGTGAATTTTTTTGCCAGTGACAAGAGAGACGTCGACGCGTTCGTTTCTTTCGGACGTGAAATTTCCTCGATTTTCAAAAGATCGATGATATTTTGGGAAAAAGAGCCTTCGAACGAAATTTGTATGCGCGCGTCCGTTTCAGATGTAAAAGTGTGCAAAAGAGATTAACTTGCACTTGGTCGATGTAATATTAACGAAAATCTCAGCAGTCCGGTTGAATTCGCACGAATAAACGTAGCATTCAATTTTTCGGAGCGAAGATTGGACAAATCGAAGAAATAAAATTGGCCAAGCGAAAAGAGCGTGAGGTACATGCTGTAGTGGCGTTGGAAAATCATGCGATTCAATATACGCGTGACTGCCGCTCGCGCTTGTTTTATCGATAAATCGCTTTCTTATCCTCTTTATGTCCCTACTCGGACTATGTACGCGCGGTCTGGCTTTTCCGCTTCGAATCTCTTTATCTTACTAAGAGGGTTAGCTAGATACTCCCAGTGAATTAGGATAACGAGAGCGATAAACGGCGCCGACTTGATGCATGATCCTAGATTAATTTATTACAACCTCTCACGGCTATAAAGTAAGCAATGACTTCTTTAGCTTAGCCAGCTGGAACATTATCGTTCTCTCTCTCTCTGTCTCTTTTTTTTTACTGTGGTTCTTGAGAATTTGTCGCGATAGGTGAATCGTTTGTTATGCTTTTAGTCATTTTTGTTTTGTTCGTAACGGAGGCTTAGTGGTTGCTTTAATTCGTGATACTTATTTGTATCAAGTAATTAACGCTATATTAATCGAACGTGTAGTTGAGTCCATGGCGTAAGCTGAATTTATTTTCAACAATCCTCAAACAAATGTACAACGTTACAGATTATACGTGCAATTTATAAAGCTCTAGTGAGGGACATTTATGAACAGCATGATCAAACATATTTGTAAAAATAAAGATGATCAAAGCGAAAAGTGCCTGTCGTAAAACAAAATCCAAGGCCTTTTAAAAAATCCGCAACGATGTTATAAGCTTTATCAATTATTTAAGTTGAGTTAAGTACGTACACGTAATGCCCAGAAGCGAGTACAAACTTGAACTGGGGTTTGAGCTTGGCGGAAGGTCAATTGCTTTATCGATAGTCCAAGTGCATCGTCGAAGAGAGAGAGAGAGCAGAGTGAGAGAGAGAGAGAGCAGAGTGAGAGAGAGAGAGAGCAGAGTGAGAGAGAGAGAGAGAGAGAAGCTGTGTGTGAGTAGCCCGCATTAATTTTCTATCCGTACCAGAGTAGCTCGCACTTGGGATAGCGTGGTGGCAACTCGGAAAAGGAAGAGGGGAGGGAGGTTTGTTTTGAACTAGCGCACACAATTTAGACGCCGGAACTTCCACTAAATTAAGCCCGTAAAAGTTGCCCAAGTAATTAGATTCGAGGCGCCGCCGGACCCTGACGGGATTAATGGCCGAAATCTCGCGGAGACAGAAAGAATCGCCGAACAGCAGAAGAGAAAAGGAAAGCGTTCGAGGATCCAAGGAGGAAGGGACGAAGCTCGAGATAAAAGTTGGGAGTGAGCGGAGAGGATCGGTGGGCTAGATAAGGGCGGCGTGATTTAGATTAAGATTCTATTTGAGGCAGGATTATGGATCGTGGACGACTGAATGCTAGCCTGAGTGTGGCTCTGCGTGTATGGGAAACAAGGGAGATTAGCGCGAGGAAGTTGGCAGTCGCGCAACTGATCAAAATAAAATATGCTGACTGGAGCATCGACCGTCTCCTTGAAAACGGAATTATGTTTGAATGTATTTCAAATCTTACGCGAGAAGCATATGACAAAGCATAAAAAATGAAAAATGCCTGCTCTGCCAGAAAAATGTTTTAATAAAACTAATGCTCCGTAGCCAGTGGCTAGACTACGAATTTCCCGCAGGTATAGAAGCAAAGCCTCTGGCAGCTTGAAAATGCAAATTCGACATGAGCGAAGTCTAGACTTCACTCAACGCAAACTGACAACAAAGTTCTCTCTCTCTCTCTTCTCTCTCTCTCTCTCTCTCTCTCTGCCTGCTCTCCCGCTCAGTGAAAGTGCAAGACAGGACTGCGCGAAACAGAGAGCAAGAGCGTGAGAATATAGGTGTAGCGTAAAGATAGAGAGAGAGAGAGAGGGCAGATCCTTCCCTCTGCTCTCGCTGCCGCCAACTCTCTCGAGACAGAAACCAAGAGAAGGAGGAGATGGCGGTGGTGGGAGTCGCTAACCCCTGTTCTAATTAAGCCCAGACTAACCCGGAAGTTAGGATTATTACTTGGGCCGAAAGAAGTCGGCGTGCAGGCGTTGGCTCAGGGCCAAGCCGACGCTTTCCGCACGTGACGCCACGGGGATTCCAGAGCGTACCCGATTTTCTGCTGCAGGCCACCCTTCTTTTTCCTTTTTTTCGAAAGAAGATTCTTCGTTGTTTTCTCTTGCGGGAGCGGGCGGAGATACAATGGAGAATGTTTTTTTCTTCGTCGGAGTAGTATCGAGAGGTGACACTTTGCTGGCTAGTGAAATAGGTCAATTTGGTCAGAAGAGAGCTAGAGATCGAATGATTTCTTCTTTTTTTCAAGGAAAAGTCTGCCTCTGTTTGCTTGTCGTGATAAATCAGAATTATTCTCGTGTGTAGAAATCTTCTTCCAAGTAACTTAATATTGGAGTCAAATTCACTGTTATGAACAAGAGCGTTGGTTCTTTTTTTCACAAATGCCACATCCTTTTTTTACCGTATATTATAAAATGAATAATAAACAAACCTACTATAAGCTTTAGTAATATGGAAATCCTGTGATGAATAATGTAAGTGCTAGAAGCATTGAAATCTTATTTTCTGAAGTGTCAAAGTGCCTATCAAGTCGGTGCGACGTTATAAAAAATTAAGAGATCCGCCACTGCGCCAGGATATCACGAACCGTAAACGGCGCGTTCATTTTAGTATAGGAAGTACGAGCAAATGAAAGAGTGGAAGATCAGCGAAAATGGCGCTAATTCTCATCCGTTTTAAAAGCGACGTCGGGTGATAAGCCGCCAGCAGCGCTAAGAAATCAGAAGAGCGTAGCCGACGCCGACGTTGTCGTCGTACTCGACCGATAATACATCTTTCCCGTCACGTAGCGCTCGCGATAGCATTATGATAATGCTGAGGATAAGGAGGATTTTTGTGCAGCGTGTAGCTAGCAACGTCGAAAGGAAAATGTGGACGCGCCGCCGGCTGCTCAATCGAATTCCGTTTTTCCATCGATTCGCGCTGAACCCACGATGTGTTTTCACGGATGGCTCTACTTAGACAGACGACACCCTTTTTTCTTTCGTCTTTTTTTGTTCTTGCTTCTGTTTGAGTTTGCATTTTACCGATTTTTTAGTTCTTGGAGGTACATTGTTTAGACGTTCCTTTCATAGTGTCTATGGGGTAAAATGTCACTTATGAATAGAATCGATAGTCAATTGTGAAACTAAATTTTAATAAACATTAAATTGTTATGAAATTATTTTTGTAAAATTGTTCGGATATTTGGTACTGATTTTTTGAAATTTAATTTGTTGCTCAAGATTATTCAACTTGACAAGGAAAATATAGAGTATAAGAAATAAGTAGTAAAGTTCGATTTTAGTCAGACGTAATTCAAAAATATCTGTCCAGCACAAGTTATAAATACCATTTTTTTGTGTGTGTAAATACATGTGGCAGACATCTATAAATTCAACGATATAACACATGCTGGCATTCATGGAAAAGTCTAGCCGGAAAGCATGTATGCGTCTCAGTGCGTATAACGTGCGTTTAATAGTCGCTCGCTAGTATCAATCATAAATTACTGTAAACGTCGACTCTCCTTTTGTTTATGTGACAGTTATATTTCCACCTACATAGGTACGTTAAAGTGGCTTCTGATATGAATTGGATTTATTGCTACGTATCGTATATGAACTCATTGGCATTGTAAAAAATAATAGGATCTGCTAATAATCGAATTTAAATATTGAATGGTAGCTATCAGTAAATCCTCCGGTAATCCAGCGGATAACAGTTTAATGAGCAGCCGCAGAGAGATAATTTTTAGGTCAGCCGCGTTAGCTGAGCTCATCTAAATTTGCGCGGCCGACTCTATAACACAAACGAACCGCGAGCAAGCGCAAACGCGCGCAATCGATAGCCCAAAACAAGGCGCGAGCGAGAGGATAATTCGCGAGAGCTGAACTTCGCCGACGCGAATTATCATTATTATTCCGGCCGCGTGATATGTATGCGCGCGAGCGTACATGCGAAGGGAGAGAGAAAGATATAGTTAGGCGCACGTACGTCAACCGATGAATCACGTGCGACGCTCGCTCACGCACGTGTTTGTTCTCGTTATCGAATGCACGGCCATGTTATTTGGCTTTTCTTTTTAATTCAGAGTTTTCGAGAGAATTGTACTTTTTTCGTGTCGTTTAAATGGTAAATTAGAGTAGGTGTGCTTTTTTTATCTATTTTATTGTTTTTATCGGTTTAAAAATAAATGAAAATGCAAAAGGTTATCTTGTATGCTGTTCTAAGAATCTCATAATTAATATTGAAATTTAACAGGTTTATATTTAATATAAATCGATCTTATATTTAAGCTTATTGTATAATTAATTATTCTCAGCTGTAATTCTGTTTGGTACAACAGTTAATCAGCTACTTTGTTCCAAGTGGCTTTTAATTTGACATGAATCCAGCTGTACTTAGTCGATGCGATATAGCTACAAAAAGACAGCTTCTCGGAACAATTAGCAAAATATATTCCAGAAAATGTGCGCCTTTAGCAGATGTATTTTTAATTTTTATTCAAATATTTTAGTCAAACTTACTTGTATAAGTGCATTCCCTTCGCTAAATTCCCACTGTGCGTTTCCAAATAATAAATTATTTCCCAAACGATTTAAATGTCTCTGCAAAAACCTGAACATCTGTCACTAATTAACCTTCACTACGTCCCTGTCGAAAACAAAAAAAGCTGTCAACGCAGTTATGTAATTACTACGCATAGAGGATCTTGTGACAAACAGCCAACTAAAACCCACAGAGCGTTCGCGTGCGCGGACGCGAGTGAGGGAGACGAGCAGATAGTTGCTGATTAGCGGGTAACGCACGAGCGCTTGCTCGGTAGTAGGCTTGCCCTGATTGGTCTTGTTAGTATCGCGCCTCACTAATGACGAGAGAGAGAGAGAGAGAGAGAGAGAGAGAGAGAGAGAGAGAGAGAGCGAGAAGGACACGCGAGTGAGGGATATAATGCTACAACGCCAGAGTATCCAAGTTTCCATGACTGCGCGAAGCCTTTGTGCTGCTGCTGCTATTGCCGATTTAATGAGCGAGCTTTGCGCATTTTGTCGTGTTGTCAATCCGCTTCGCTCGAGGCAAGCCTCGAGTTTTTGGTTAATTGGTGGGCATCGGTATTGACGCGCGTACGTCGAGTTGCGCTTGGAGATGAATGTTCTTGGTCGTTGTTTGCATTCCCAGTTCGAATGGATATTTTGAACAGCTCGAGAGTTATACCAAGTGGCGCGCACTTGCAAACAATGAAAGTTTGGTTGCCATGGTAACTATTTGTATAACTTTAATATAAATCGAATGATTGTATTGTAAATTGGAATCACCCAATACTAGACGTGATATCTGGCTTTGATTTTGAAGTTAAACATTAAGTGGAATCATTTTAGTTAACGTGCAAATATGATTCCCTTAAAACTCTTTATCATTTGGAATAATTACATTACGATCAGAATTAGATCAATGAATTAGTGCGCTAAAAAATTACAATATCCAATGTGCTCTAGCACTAACCGTCATCAAGCCATGACTAGATCTATTGCAGAGCCTAGAGCATGGGTGATTTCGTGCATTGCGATTGCACTTATTTAGTCACATCAGCGTGTATTTATCTGTTTCTTTTTGCGTGTCTGTAAACCGATTCTGTACAAAGCGGAGCATGATGACAGCGAGATATAAATTGTAACGATACATTTGTGGCGGACGCTTTAGAGGCATGGTGGCGTGGCTACATGTCGTAACGTACAGCGGGGATTTCCCATGGGATACTAATGCATTATTATTCAACAAAGTTAATTAGGTTTGGCTGTCAGCTGATTTGCTGCTCGGCTAAGGTCTCTCTCGTTAGTTGTTCGGGGGTCGATTGGTAACGAGCTCTTCTGTCTTCGCGCGAGCAAACGTCGAGCACGGCGCGATGAGGCCCTTCACCCTACTCTAGCTCGGGCTTCCAATTTGCGCAGCTAAGGCGATATATGTATGTATATAATGCGCACCCTCTCTGCATGCCTACTTAATTATGTCAATCACACCTTAGCTGCGAGGGATATCTGCCTTGCTTGCTGGGTTTGAGATGACGCTTGATGGATTCACTTGCGGCTATACTCCGCTCAACGTTTTCTGTTTTGACGAAACGTGAAATAACTAGGCTTGCTTCATATCTAATCTTTCTTTCCCTTAGAAGACGTTCAATCTGTAATGCTTATCATATAAATGAGATTCTCGTAATAGCTAGCGAAGATGACAAAAACTTTTCAATGACAAGAATTCAAATATAGATCAACCAAAATAACCGTGCCATTAGCATTGGTATGAAGCAAGAAATTTTTATCCTTAGAGAGCTCGACAATCTGCCTCTCGTCCAGGGAATAATTTTTTCAAGAACCCATCGACTCACAGAGGCTGAGAGAAACAAAAAAATGCAAATAAGTCCCAAACTCGCGTCAGTTCAAACATCAAACTCCTACCGAAAGTCCTCTTTGGCAGAGCGCTCATTACAAAGCTCGCGCGATAGCTGTACAAAAACTCACAGGAAAACACTCGTTTACATGCCTTTGGTCGAACAAAGCGCAGCTGTTAATTGCGCTCCGTAGCAGCAACGAGCCTCTTTCAACGCGGCGTGGTTGAAAAAGGTGAGTCGATGAATATTTACGCTCTTCGAAGCCGGAGAAAACTTTCTCTCACTCTGTACTGGAAACTGTAGCGTTGTATCCGCGCGAACTTCCGAAGGAACCTCCGTAACTCGACTTTTGTTTTTCATTTTGGGCTTTGTCCTCTTCGCCGTCGTGCTGCCATTTCTTCTTTTTGCGGCTGAGTGCCCGCGAGAGAGAGAGAGAGAGAGACAGAGAGTTTCGTTGCTGCTGCTGGCCGGATGAGATTTAAGGGTCGCACTACTATACCACGCAGCATGAATTTAAACGCACTGGCTCACTCTGAGGAAGTTCGCCGAGTGGCATTTGAGTAGTGTTGCAAGCGTTGTGCTGCCACGACGACGGATAATGGGAAAGGTCTTCGCGTGCAACAAACGGAAAATACGTAATCTTGTTTTACGCATATCACGCTATCGTGAAATATATTTTTAAACGGCATGAGAATATGTCACAAAGTCCAGCCAATTGGATTTTCTCGCTAGTAAAAGTACAATCAGCTTTGACGTAATCATTACTTCTAGCGTTAAAACTAAATTCAATTTTACGTAATGATAGTGGAATTACCTTACTTAAAAGTCAAGTATGTGTTTATTAGTATAGCAAGTTTCAAAGTAAAGAAACTGAGTATTTTTCTTTGACTCCCAACAAAACCAGTTCTGCCAAAGTAGAAAAGAACTTTTTCCAAGTCGAAACTTCGGCAGAAAGTCAGGGTCGAAGTGCATCTGTGATTTCTCACAATTTTCAAGTAAATACTAATGGAACGATTTTTTTTTCGACTAGATTTGTAGTAATTCAAAATAATTTGTCATGGAATACATATACAAGTAAAGATCTGAACTTTGAATCATTTAGTTGAATTTTGTCTCACATCGTTATCTGGTCATCCTTTTAGTATGCAAGAAATTTTCTACGTTATTCACACTAAGTCTTTTACAAAAATGTTGTAACATTAACTGCAGTCGCTTTCATTAAATCGCGTGAAAAAGAAAATATTGCATCGAAAAGGTAGTCCTCGTGCATTCATAAAATTTTTGTATGAAAATGAAAAGCATTTGTTCAATATTTGTCACTTTCTCGCTTTGGTGAACTTTTGAATGAAGTGCCTCCTCCAACAGAGCTTTCAAAAGCCCTCTCAATACGCTTCATCGCTTTTCATTTTACAAGTCTTGTAAGCCTCTGAGAATCTCTGCAACAATTTCCAAGAGAGTACTCCGTAATAATTAAATGAAAGAGTAAAACACAAAAACTCAAACAAGCTTTCAAGTGCATTGCGAATTAAAATAACAAACTTAGAAAACCACTCGAAAAGTCGAGCCGCAAGCAACATTTTCTTGTCTCTGAAAAAAGAGAACCCTCTTACTCAGAGCTGAAACGCTGCTCTCTCATCCGGATCTTTCGGTCAGTCAGATCCCTGGAGAGACAATCGGTGGTCTCTCTATCTTTCGCAGAATGACCCTACAGCCACAATAAAAAAAAAGGAAGAAACAGTCGAGTCGGCAAGAAATGTCAGTAGAATCGATTAGGCACGTATATTATTTTTCAAAAGTTGGTGTACTGCACATAGTTTCCGCAGTACGTGGATATTGAGTTGTCAACGTTGTGTCGGGTTTTATGCTCGAATGGCAAATGCAGCGACGTGTGTCTCGCAGCGTTGTTATTATAACTATGCGTTGGTGCGCGCGCGTTGCCGTTAGCGTGTTTGTTTGTTTGCTTGTTTGCCTGCCTCCCACCTCGAGAACAGCACCGATGGCTCTTGCATCATTGGCTAGGGTACTGTGCTATTGAATGCTCGTGGTTTGGCATGCGCTATACCGTGACGTAAAATGTGTCGGTTTTGTTAGCGAAATTTGTCAGTTCGTGCATTCGCTTGCCTGGGTGTCATTTGGCAATTGATTAATGCACTTTCAGCTCAAGCATTGAATTCGCGTGTTTTGATCTGATTGTTTTCCTGGGAAAATATCGTTTCAATTAGTCGGATATTTTCAAATGTGTATTGAATAGTATATATTCAAGCTGTTATGCTGGAACAAGTTTTGAGGTTCTACGGTTGCAACGAGTCAATTACTAAAATATCGTGAAATTATCGTGAAAATTCTAAAAAAAAAAGAGAGAAAGAAAAATCTCGTCACGAGTAAATTACAAAAGTGTATAAAAAATGAAGAAGAGCAGCCGAGTGCGAGCGATGAAAGAAAATTGAACGAAGGGAAAAAAAACGAGTAGTAGTCCTGGCCGACAAGAGACTCGACGCTGCTCAGGTATAGCAGAGCAAGGGCCGCCCAAGCGCGCCACTTCGATATCCTTAAAGCTTTAAGGACATCGTTGACCTCGTTCTGAGCGCGAGAGCGGCTCGATCTCGTTTTCGGCCGACGTCGTCGTCGCCTCTCTCTCTCTCTCTCTCTCGCCTGTGCTGCGCAGATTGAATTTTCGACGCCGCATTCCTTCGCACACCAAGAGAATCAACTGCAGCGAACGAGGGGAAGGAAACTCAAAGGATCTTCCGTTATTGAATTTTGTCGTTAGAGATTGGTTATAAGGAGCTCTCGATAACCAGGCAAGCGTGCTTGTTTAATAAAATTGTTGCAGGATATCGCTCGTTGCTACGACACGACGGCTATTTGATGGAGATCACTTCGAGTAGATTCTTTTCTGCAGCTCTGTCTTCCTTTTCTGAAATATCGTTCGTTCTGCATTGTTCTTTCTTTTATATTACTTCAATAAAAATGACTCAAACATTCGGTTATAAATATTTGATAAATTCATCTTATATAAATTACTCTTTTCAGATGGTTGTGAATCACAAAATTCTCGTTTATACAATTAATTTTAAGAACACTATCACATTTACAACAGTTATTATTGACGTTTTTTGAAATAATCGTACCCATGTATGTATCGAATGAAACGGGGTTTCACAAGACAGAATATAGAGTTAGCAATACGACGAAGCAAGAAAAATCTTGCACAAATCTGCGAACTACGTTCAGTAAGAAAGAAGTAGATCAAATTACAAGAGAAAAAGGAGAGTTGAGTGGAGGCGAGCGTGCGAGCGTGCGAGCGAGCTTTTGGTCCCGCGGGCATATCCCGTTATCGCCTCGTGACGTTCGGTATACGTCGTGCAGAAAAAGGAACAAAATATTTTTGATGACGCAGCGTCCTCGTCGGCTGCTGCATATAAATCCTCCCGCGAGCAGATCGCCAGATTAGATAAATCGAGTCGTTCGCGCCCATAAACCTTCATAACGGCTCCATCGGCGCGAAACGCTGACGCCGCTCGCTCGCTCGCCGAGTATCGTTCTTCCATCTCTCTTTGTAGATCGGATGAAAAAAAAGTATTAAAAGAAAAAAAAAAAGCCACTGATACGAAAGGCCAAAAATGATAAACAAGCTACACGTTCTAGTTTCGTTGGGTATTCAGCTGCTATAAACCGGAGGCTTGTTTTGTTTTTACGGATTTTACGTTACGCGTGTAGTTGACACTCGGTGCCGTTACTGTTCCTGCTGAAAAAATATTTGATAGAACTTGTTTTTAATTTTAGAAAACAGACAAATTCGATACTGTTCCAGTAGTGCAGACAAGTTTAGATTAGCCAACAGATTTTATTTTATTTTTGTGTATTGATGAAGTCTATTAACTGGTGCATCAATTCGGATTCATCTAAAAATATTTATCCGCAAAAGCGGATCATATACTCATCATGATAGATGTTACTAGGAAGACGTTGAGTTAGCTAACAAAGAAAGATTCAACAGATAATATTTTAGTAAGTATAAAATATTGAAACAAAAACATACAACACAACTAAGAAATATTTTTTTTAATTTAATTGAGACCAAACATCAAGTATTTGTAATCGCGGTGGCGCAGCGGTCGCATTTTCCACATGCAGCACGTTTGAAAGATTACATCAATGACTATATCAGCAACAGTGGCGTCGAGTTGCACTCAGCATATCCGGTACTCATAATTCATCGTTGTCTCTCATAAAGGCTCAAAATCTCTCGATAGGTATAGGGGCAGGAGGGGTGGGGGCACAGTGAATGCGGTAACGCATACCTCCGGCCGCTTAATAACGCTTGGCGTTCGCTGATGATCTATAGATTTGGAAGGGCCTGTATGGACGTTAGCTCGCTTGCAGGTGGTCCTCTTTCTCGATCCGCACGACAATGGATTTAATACCCTCGAAACAGTGTATCCAAGAGCCCCCTCCCCTCTCTATTGTCCAGTCTAACGAGCGTAATTTCCGAAAACAAAGGCATCCGCGCGCGTGTGTTTTCCTAGTGGCCTGCACTCACTCGCTGCCTACCCTTAGTCGATGGACTACTGTGTCAAATATGTGTGCGAGTGTGTGTGTATATGCATCGACCGATGTATATTGGCCCTGCAAATTGGCCTTTTTGTCGCTTGTGTATATACTGCATTGCAGTGTATATCCTCGGCTTTGGCCTATTGCCGGGTTTATATATGCTGAGTTGTGCATTTCAACGATTCACAATTTCGTATACACGTGTGCGTGAATGAGAGCTGTTGCTGCTTTTTTTTCATTTTGCTGCATTTTGTTATTTCTCGTTGTTACTGTATGTTCAATTTCATCGATGCACGGACTACTCGATACTGCGTTTATAGATTACATTTTTTGTTGAAATTGATTCTGCTGAATAAACAATTTTTAGTTACCTTCTATATTTTTTTCACAGTACGCTAATGAAAAAACAGGCCACGGTTACGAAAAAATACATCCCATTTGCAAGATTTTGAAGTTGAAACAAACAAATAAAAATACATTAGACTGTGAATTTACTTTCCTATTTGAAAAGAAATTGGCACTAAAATACATTTTAACTTAAAACAAACAAAAAATAATAACAGTGGATGAAATCTAATAAGAGTACAAAAAAATATATAAATCCATCCCTCGTAGAATTCTAATAAAGATTGTTCGTATAGCTTTCAACTGGCTTGCGATTGAGAGACGCAGCTGTGCACACGACAATTTTGCATATAACCTGGATGTGTTCACCGGCGAGCTTGCGATCAGGTGAAAGCGTGCAAATACTAGCATGGCCAAGCTATGCTATAAATATTCCCACTAATTGTCGACCTCTCTTGAAATAAATCCTATAGGCCCAGTGTATGTAGAAACGCTTAGCTACGCGCTCATGCTTTGGTGTGCGTTTTCAGTGTACACTACGTGCGATCTACGTGGCTTTCCTTTGATCCTACGCGCTTTTTTTTCTATTGTTATTAAGGGTATTCTAAGGTATGCTTCTTTCTTTATTTTTAGTTACGTAGTTTTTCAGTAAATTTTTTGTGTGCTAAAATTTGAGTGCTCGCTTTTTTACTTTTTTCAGACGTGCTCTTGCTACTACTGCCGCTGCTTCTCTCTTTAACAGTGTAACTTTTGTGGCGGGAATGCTGTACAGAATTTAAAAATGAAGTTTACGGGGAAAACTCATTAGCGGATTTAAATTTACAATGAAGTATTTAAAACACGTGTTTGAGAGCTGAAGAAAATTTCAGGATATTTTTTTTGTGTGAAGCTTGACTTCTTTAAGAGTACCATTTGCTAAAATCTCATTGACACGTCTGAGTCAATTGCAAAAAAACCTTCATGCTACTGTGGTAACAAAATCGAAATTGAAATTCTATACTAACAGAAATCGACAAAAAATCCGCGTCTTTGTTTGAGTAAAACAAAACAATTATAGTACATCCAAGACGGCAATGGGCACCGAAAAGACTGAGCAGGCAAGTAGTATGAAACGTGATTTAAAAGCAGATTAGCGGGTAGTCGACAATTTGTAAAGGGGTTTGGTTCGGGCTGCGTCTATCTATCCGATCTTCCTCTCTCTTTCTCTCTCTCTCTTTACCTCTGTCTCTGCCTATCTTCTTGGGCCGTCTTTTCTTGCACGTTTGCAAAGAAATCTTGAGAGGAAGTCTCATTGTTCATGACAACAATGAGTAGCTGCGAAACCCCGTGTACACTTTCTTCTTCTTCCTCATTTTTTCTTTCTTTTTTGTTTCGCGAGTCTTTAGTCTCGTGGGCGTTTGCGGGAGTTTCTGCCAAGTATTTTTCAGCGGCTTCCTCACTCTCTCACTCTGAAATCTCGAAAGTGAGCATTTCCTCGGTGACTGTCTTCTTCTTCTTTTTTTTTCCATTCTTGTTTGCTTTTGTTCTCGGATTAACGCCGATAGTTTCTGAATGGCTCCGCATAAGAAAGTTACGTATGGATTGAGTCGATGCAACTTTTTAATGGACTATGAAAAAGAGAACTGTGCAATTTGTTTTACCGAATACTTTTCAATTCATTTTTTTTTATTTTTAGAAATTTGACTGAGTTATTTGATTGAATTAAAGGGTGTGATTCGAAAAAGTCGTTGTGAAGGTTATAAGAACAAAACTTATAAAAACAAAACAAAACAAATTTGTTAAACTAAAAGTGCATCGATTTTCTATTTACTTTGTTATTTTTCTTATCTTTATTTTTTTATCTATGTTAAAATATAATTTTGAACAATGATTGTTTTTGTTTTTAAAAATATTAATTTAAACCTAGAGGTAAACTTAGTGAGCTTCTTTCTTTATGTTTATTTGCATATCTGTACATATTAGTTTTAGTTCCCTACAGTCTCGGGAGGCACGCATTGAGCCCCCCTCCCCACTCCCCACCATCACTTTTAGAATGCTATAGAAGAAGAATTTTTCGCGCATGACTGGATCTACAGTTGAAGGCGGAATCCATACCACAAAATATTTTTCTATTTTTATTAAGGTTAGTATTAAATAGAAATCGGGACAATGTTTCGATGACTCATAAATATTTTATCAAATCACTCCATTTTTCACCGTTAAAATTAATTAGAGTCAAACAATTAATTAAAAGAAAAGATACATTAATAGTTCTAACAATATAATTATTATTATTCACGCGATTTCAAAAAACACACCAATTTTATTTGTCCAGTATTAAAACGACACAATAACAACACACGTGTGCACAATAGTCCTCCGATCATAGAGCAGTAGCCAGTAATGTAGATTCACAACAGCGAGAAAAAAGTATGTCATCGTGTTATCGGTGATCCAAATGCTCAACACATCAGTAGTATGTATGCCATTCACAGGAATAAGATGAATAGACAGATATATCGCAAGAGTAGAGGTGGGAAAGTCATCTCTCCCTCTCTCGTTCGATAAAGAAGCCTATTGTATATGGGAACCTTGAAGTTTTCATGCCTCATGAATTGAACGTTTTTTTTGACCCACATAGGTCGAGAATGACTTTTGAGTAGATGCCTTTTGTACTCTCGATCAATCCAAGCCGAGTTCTCCGGAAATTGGGCCAAACTTCGAGCGCGCGCGCCCGCTAAAGGTCTCGGCGTCGTGAAATATAAAGTGGCTTCTTTGTTGACCCACTGAACAGCTTGTTTGGCCAATTCTCTCTTTTGTCGAACGTCAGTTTGCACTCGCTCTTGGTGGTTTTTAAATTCGACATGTATCGAACTGCTTGTTAAACACTGTTCTGATTTTCATCCTTTATGAATCAGCGAAAATTAGTGTGTATAATATTTGTGGAAATTTCCCACACTGTTTGAGTAATTTGCTTTAGGAAATTCGATAGGGACTTTGACATACTTAGCTACTGCTCTGGGCAGGACCTATAATTTGGTGGCTTTGCGTTTCTCGAGACTTCGACTTACATTATACGATCGGTTGCATTAGTAACGTGAAAAGTAATGAGCGATAATCTTAACTATTTTATTGCTTGGTTATCAGAAATGCTGAGAAACTCATTATTGTTGTTTATTCTGTTGCAGGTAAGAATCATGAAGGCTTTTGTAGTAGAGTATAAAGGGTGGTAAGTATACTTACACGTTCAATGAAACTATAGATGTTAACGTGAAGTGAAATCCTAGCCTATTAATGAGAATTTTTCAACAAAAGCATGCTATTACCATTAAGTGACAAATACTCGCTTGCTATACTACGTCGTAGTAGGTATATATCATTTAATAGCACTTTCAGTAGTGAAAGACGGTAGTACGTAAGTAGTAATGGTCACTATCAAGCCTGACCGGAGGCGTGTCTAAACTACTTATCGACTTTCCATAAAGTCTACTGTTGTATAATTGGAGTATATCTTTGTACGATATATATCGAATGAAGTCGATTGCGAATCTACACTACACGTGAGGAAAAACAATTTAATCGAGAAGTCGTTACAATTGCTAACACCGCCTCCTCAATACAGAAAGCAACATCAGCAAATCGTGCGCTCCTATTTTTTCTTTTTCTTTTTATCTATCGTCCCCGACGACGACAACATACGATCGAAATTTTAATGGGCGGATGCATATAAAATCGGAATCATTACATTTCTCTTTCTCTGTCTTCTCTCTTTCTCAGCGTCCTCGAAGTAAAATGAGAAAACAAACGGTGTAAAAGGGCTTGAAAGAGTGAGAAAGAAAATAAGAAAGAAAGACTAATCGAGGTAAAAGAGAATAGAAGTAAATGGTTCTCTGGTAAAATGATAAGTTGAATTACTTGTGATATTAGGGACGGACTTTAACTTGGTTGTATACTTTACATAATCATGACATTTAGATATACAACGATTATACTATTAAAGATGTTATGAAAATATGTATTAAGAAGTGAAAATGAAATTTCTGCATAAAATGAGAAATAATTAGAGTTATAGTTGCATCTTTGTACAAATGATAATAAACATGATTTTTAGATTAGATGGATATATTATGAATTCATTTGTGTGTCTGAAGTTATAAAATAAAAATAACGCTAAACCGATACGGCAAAACATTATTGGACGAAAAATATACAAAATTGGTGTTCCTCTTTCATTATCTTTTCCATTCTCCTAAAAGAATATTACATAATAAAATGAAAAAGCTACGGATTTCTAGATTGAAATTTCAGTTATTTTAGATTAGATTACGGTAAGTAAAACAAGCGAAAAAGGTGTATAGGGAGTAGGTATTGAGCGTCAGCCGCTCGTGTTATTTATGGCAGAGATCTCGGAAATTCGTTTCGTTTTCCTCCTTCGCTTGTGTGTCCGAGCAATGTAGGAGAAAAAAAATGAAAGGCGAAACGAAAGAGAGGAAATGGAAAACTACGACTCCGAGCGAATGTCGTTACGCGATCGCACTCAAGTGGCCACACTACTCCCGCCGTCGTTGCGCAGCGAATCATCTTGTATTGCTCTCCAGTTCCCCCATAAATTCATCTTCGATATTTGTATGCAAGACTGAAATATGACTGCACAATTGTGGGTGTTTTTGTTGTTGCCTTTGCTGATCTCAACAGAAAGAAAGTGAATCTATTGCATTATCGTGACATAAGTTTTTTATATAAGAAAAATATTGTTTCGTTGCCATGGAGAAGAAGAGAGAGAAAGCAAGAGAATTGGTAGAAATTCATTTCGAGTATTTCTTTATTCAACTAGAGGATACTTACGCGACAATAAAATTTAACGTTTCGTTTATATATCAGATAATATTTCATACAATTACTCCGATAAAAATTATTGTACAACTGTAAAAGATATTCAATTTCGAAATGATGTTACTGTACATTACGAGCGATCGTAAATACTTGCAAGGAAAAGACAAGCATTATAATCCAATCAAAACACAAGAACACGCCAATCGGTAAATACACGTATACTTTGCTTGCGCTCCCTCGTTCGTAATGCACAATCATTCGTCATTAATGCCACTTGAAAACACAAGTTAAGAGCAATCGAGAGTCTTGTATTTCTCGAGTACATGACTTTGTTATACCTGAAAGAGATTGGAGGATAAGGGAGAGCGCAGTTGCTTAGAGAGGGGGTATCGCAACTGATTCGTATACGTGAAAACAATTTTTGCAATGATTTATGATATGTTCCAGTCATTGCTATAGCTAGAATACACAGTCGAGTGATCATCAATTTTTAATGATATGGTAACGCGACTGACTATGGGTATTACAAAGCTTCAAAATGCTTCGTGAGGGACCAATCGTTCTTTTAATCTGTGCATAATACGTCCATTGATAATAATTCAAAATTTCATCTAATCTGTCGAATCATTCCTTTTATTTGTTCCACCTCGATCCACCGAAAAATACTTACATTTGGGAAAAATCGGCTTGTGAATTCTCCTCGAGCGGTATAGTCTCTCGAACGAACTTAAGCTTCTTTCGCGTGCGCGCTTTCAAAAATCATCCTCTCAATAACGAGCGAACTTCTCGAATCGACTTCACTCACTCTTTCTCTCTACTCCGATTACTTGGAGAGTAGGAAGAAAGAGACTTCAGCGACATTTCTACCGTTAAGCTAGGGCGTAGCTCGCAGCGCGAGAGTGTGTGTGCGAGAGTAGAGGACGCATCGATTTGCCATTTGTCTCGTTCTCTCTCTCTCTCTTTCTCTCGGGCGTTCGCGCGGTCGAGTTTAGCCAACGGGCTTTCACTGTTTACCGTGCACTCGCGCCTGCGACACGCCCGAGAGGGTATTAGACTTGGTCGAGACGCAACAGCACGCCTGCTCACTGTGTGTTGCCGTCTTCTCTTATTTTTTCCTTTCTTCTTCTTTCTTTTTTTCGGAGACGCTGCCCGTGGTACGATTGTGTGGGGAATAGGATAAACTATTGAGAGGGTAGGGAATTTAGTTTCAGCCATTGTATAGAGTTACTTGGTCTTATATTCGTGGCGAACGTGTATACTAGATAAAAGATCAGAGCAATGCATTTTTTTGACCGTGATTTTTTAATTTTATTGGTCTATTCGTTGTTCATTTACTTTTTTATTTGCTCGATAATCAATACAAATTTCAAAATCCCGAAATCATAAAAGCAGATACTGTAGATTCAAATTGAATTCCTGGATGGAGTTTTTACGAAAAAATTATTATAATAAAGATAACGTAAATAAATTTCGACGGCCATAATTTACGAAAATGGTCAGTTTAAAAAATTCATACTATCGTCTGCTTCATAATGCTAATTTTATTGAGTAAAAGTTTGCGTAAATTTATGAATTTTCGGCGCTGGTCAACCCAGGTACGCTGTGGTGGCAACCATGGCTAAACATTTAGTAGATAGCAGCAGCAGCGACGCATAAAGATATAAAGCGTCCATGTGCGTGCGGTGGCAGCAAACTTCGTGATTGATTCTCGATGAATCGAAAGTACAGCAGCGCGCAAGTTGCTGACCGTACACGTGAAAATTCGAGAGAGCTGGCGAGACAACTTTAACGATTGACCTATAATGGCGATGTCACCGACAACATATCTAATGAGGCTTATCTGTCTCTTAACTTATCGTCGACTTTAATTGCAATCAACTCCTTTTAATTAAGTAATTTTTATGCTTTTGCATAAAAATGAAAGCGAATTTTTAGAAATACGTTGATCATTCAAGTATTTTGAAGTCAAAGTTTTCATGTTAAAGTATAGCAATCAAACGTGAGCAATATATATCAATATGAGATTTTATTGTTCATTCAGAATGGAGATGGGTATCACTGAAAAATACAAAATGTAACAAACGATTTTATTTCTCGTTTCATTCAACTCAATTTAACCCATTTAGTGACATTTCAGGTAATCGAGTTTGCAATAAGATTATTTTCTTAAAAATTACGTAATTTATAGTTGTATTTTTTTTATCTGGCCGCAAAATAATTATGATACTTTAATACATAATTTTAATAAAAAAACTATCTGGAAAAACGTTTTGAACTCCCTTTCTGGCGATCCTTAATTTCATAATATAAAATCTTCAATTTACGTTTTCTAACAGCATCAAATTTTACTCAACCTAACAATTAATTTTGATGATGCTTCTCTTTGATAATCTCCATGATGGCCAATTTCATTTGAATAGACCTATGAAAAGGGGCAGATATAGTCTACAGCATAATGCGTGGCTAGAACACGATTCGTCGGCATCAGCGTGGTGGTAACACGTGCAGGGGTGCTCTCACGTTACACAAGGTCGCCACCGCGCCACGCATGCCGGCGCTCTTTTGTGCGGAAGTGGCCAAGTGGCGCGCAAAACCGCACACGTACGGCTATACGCTTCAACCCCAAACCCGCTACGCACCGTCGAAACTGAATATCGCTATAGTGAACTTGGTATCGGAAGCGCGTTACAGGTGGATTTTTTTTTATTTTTTCTTCAAGTAGAAGAATGCTGTTTTTTTCTGCTGTGTCGTAATGTCAAGAATATCGGTTTACAAAGAACCTGAGTATAGAAAGCTATTTCATTTTTTGGTGGGTTTGCCGTTTTGTAAAGGGCAGCGGCGTGTGTCATGTAAGGGAATAGTATTAAAAATTCCAGCGAGCCACGAGTGCGAAAAGAACAAGAAAATATCGTACGTTATTTTCACTGTGAAAAATGATATTTGAGTTTTGCAAAAAAATTATGATTATGAATTTGATAAATTTATTGTTGTCATATTTTTATTTAAGATGAGAAGTGAAAATTTTTCTATATAATCCTTTGACACAACAAAAACTTTCAATTGACAACGAACCCACAGCTGTCATTCTTTTGACAAGTCCTCACAACTAATACAGAGAAAATTTCAATATTAAAACATAATGAAATATAAAGTTTAAAAGAAAAATTCATTTGCTACTAACTTTAATAGCAATCTCGTGACGTCTTGAGTAATTATATTTACAATTAATTTATTTATTTCAAATTGTATAATCTTCAGTAGAAATTCTCTGTTACGATCTAAAAGACAAAAAATTTTCAACGCTTCTCTATCTATTATGTCAAAACTAAGCTCTACGAATAGAAATTCGTCAATAGTATATGATTGTTTAAGAATAATCTTACAACCGTTATCTTATCAATTTCCATAAGATGAAATGGAAATGAAATCGTAATGCAAAACTCGCCGTGACCATTTACTTTGCAATGTAAACATCCGATATCCATCCATTAGGAAACGATCTGAGCGTAAACTCAGAATGAGCGCATGCACCATTTGAATCATCGCCAAAGGGAGAAATGGATCAGTTCTAGTGGCCTCAGTCTCCTCTAACAGTCTCGCTTGTATGCATACATGAGCAAAAGCGAGTGAGTGAGAGGGAGAGAGAGAAAAAGATAGATGAAACGAGGCGTTGACCGAAAAATGGTAATCGAGCGAGGAATGGAGGACAAACGCTTTTTGAAATCCATCTTGACGATGACGGAAAATCGGCGAAACGTTTTTCGTTGCTGTTCTGTCGGCGGGCAATGGTTTGTAAGCGAACTTCTTGGATGGCGTTCAGCAAAGTTGGCATTGTTTTGAAGCGTACGCGAACAGTTTGGTAAGGAATTAGTGGAAACAGTTTTAATAGCTTTCGAGTGATATTTATTTGCGTGGCTGTTATGAGTTGACGGAAAGTTTTTTACTTTTTTTTCTTAAAAGCTCGTTCTCTTAAATTATTGTTGGGTTGTGAAGTAGGCCAAATACGTGACGTTGCACAAGATGATGCTTTCAAAAGTACGTTAGAGTTTTGAAAGCACAAAAAGAATAACATTTTAACTTAAAAACTTTTATATTTGAAAAGTCTTCAATTTACATTGATTAAAATTAATTAAACTCTATCAGTAAGAAATAATTTCATTTACGTTTTTAAATTTGAAGATTCAAATTTTCAATTTCAAAATAAATTTAGTTCATCATCCCGGTGAATTAATTCGATTTACATTTTGTTCACCTGACGTAATTTTTGTAAAATTTCTTGTTGAAACATTCCACTAACGTGAATTTCCCACTAAAATAACACGCATGGCTGTAGAAATTTTCTTTAGCTTCGTAAATCGGAAGGAAGCCTTTGAGAAGGCACGAGGCGTTCCGATGGAGAACGGGAAAAAGAATCCCACCGACGCGTAACCTGATTTTTCATTTTCGATGGTTTTACCGGTAACGCAAATTTTTATTTACACCGAAGAAACCGTTTATTTACGAGAGGAAGAGAGAAAGAGAGAAGAAAAAAGCTAAGAGGTACTTGAGGTACACAAAGTTTACGCGAAACTTACGGAAGTCCTTCAAGAAAGTTTTCCGTGATTTTAAACTGATTTACGTATATATAGACCGATGACAGACTTTTCGAAAGCGTGCATCTTTTCCTCAGTTCGTTTTAAAAAAGAGAAGAGGCTTAGAGCTTCCACTGATGTTTTAAGCTTTTTCTGATAGACACTGACTGGGATTACACCAAAGCATAGCTTGGTGTCTTCAATTCGTTAATTAGAGAGTTTCGAGTGAAATTTCGTTAAGCTTTTTAGTGATTGTTACACAGAATTTGTTATTATATTCTTAGTGTGAATTTCATATTAAACGCATTCTCGAAATACGACATACATTAAAAAATGACAGGGAATTATACATTACAAAGCTTACCTTTGTATGAAACTCGCAACAATTGTGCTGCCACGTTAATTAACGCAAAAGCCAATAACGCATGTTTTTTCTCTCTTTCTTTCATTTTTTCACCGACGCTCTCTTTTTTTCCAAGCTCATAAAGAAAAGCTGCTTTATGCATCTCTTTTTGAACTCGACGATTTGAGTGAATTATATAAAAGCAAACAAAAACGAAAGTGGAATGCCAAGATTACATAGTAATGTAATTCTGCGAAAGGGGAAAGCACTTTCGTGCGCTTTTAAATGCAAAGAATACGTTTCTTTAGACTAATAATTCAACGTTTACACTTTGCTATTTCTATAAAATAAATATACTGTTTCACGTTGGATGACCGTTTGGATAGAATATTTCACATTCGTTAACATGAGAAACTCAGCTCATATTTCATTTTTGTAAACTATTTTTCATCAACGATACTATAACTCACACTTAAATCGACGACACTGGCCATCCACAATTATCAAAAAAACACATTTATTTAAATAAATAAATAAATGAACATCCTACAATGACAAGCGCGATATGCACAAATTCTCATTTGCGCGATTGTGGACAAATGCGTAACTCACACTCTTCAGTCGGGGCATATCACGTAATGTGTAATGCATAGTTATGCTCGAGCACAATTAATTTGAAGAGGCCGCGAGATAAAGCGCGAGATCATTGCCGAATAAATTTTGCGCGCGGGATCCGACGACCCAGGAAAAAGCATTAATTTTCTGATATCTGACCAACCCACCTCGTAAGTGTATTAAACATCAGTTTAAAATGCAATATTTTACGAAAGCCTTTTATTTTCATTGTTGAACTCTTTTTTGTGTTTGATTTATATTTTTATTATTCTTATTTTGATTTGATAATAGTAATATAAATAAAATTTATTGAGCGGTGAGTAAAGATTTTGATTAAAAAACGTTATAATTTAATAAGCGTACTTTTTCCATATTAAAAAGTAGCTAAATAGTATCGCACCAATATTTGAAATAAGGATTCCATACATATGAAGCAAATAAAAACATCCATTGATTTTGATTTTTCAATGTCTCATGTTACCTTTGCAAAAAAAAAAGAAAAACAAGAAGAAGTAACCAGACGTGGGTGTCCCTTGGTTTTGCTTTTCCTGCCTTCGCACTATCGGTCGACTTTGACGCATATACCTTTTCATCTCGCCACAAAACCGATCCTCCCTCTACATCTGATATTAAAATCCTAAAGTACATTCTGATCTTGGCTAACCATGAAATACCCCCAGTTTGCCGAATCGGGAACCCTTTCGCGCAAGAAAATATCGCATCGAGTATCTCCCTCGTTCGTGTCGGCAATAAAAAAAGAAGGAGGAATCAAAGAAAAACTGTCAGTGAGAGAGAAACGTTATGAAACGAGAATATTTTCTTTGACTTTCAGACTAACTTCTTTTTTTTCTGCAATGCCTAGTAAAATGTTGCTTATAAAAGTATCTTTCATCTGGAATTCATATGAGGTATAAACACATTATTAATTTTATCTTTTTTAAAGAGCTACTGTGTTTTGAAATCGGTGTAGAACGCTATTTTCATAAATTTATCTTAGTAGGTGTAATAATACAACTTTATTGTTTTCACATTTAGCTATTTGAATGCAGCTAATGAGATGGTTAAATGCGATGGTAATTTGACAAAATTGATAAACTTGAAGTTGTTATAAGAACATTCTCGCGAAAAACCCTGTGATACAGTCAAATTGTCACTGAAGGATAATAAACTATGTAAGGCGTCCCGATGCACTGAAACTAGAGTGTATCGCACAGCCTGTAGTTAAATCATGATAAGAAACAGCAAGCGGAGCTACTAGCGTAAAAACGGACGGCGAGACCGCATACAAATATAGACACGAAGTGAGTGACGAAAATAGTAGTATACGTGCAACGGCGGCAGCGTTGCCCAAGAAAAGCTTGAGCTGAAAAAGGAACATAAATGGCTGGGAGAGTAGAGCGAGAGAAAAACAATCGCGTCGAGTGTATTCCCGGGACACTTGTCTGCCGCTCGCCTTTTGCTATTGTTTCACCAGAAAGAGAGGGAGAGAGAGAGAGTGTGTAGTTGAGCATTACGCGCATTGCCTGGCTTATTTTTTAAATTTCATTTTCTCCAACGTTCCACTCTCTCTTTCTCTCCTTTTTTGTTTTATTCAATGGAATACTTCATTTTTGGAGGAAAAGCATTTTATGCTCGCACGAGATTTGACAATACCATGATGCTACTGTTTGGTTGGGTATTTTTCAGTACATGAAGCTATGTACAGACAATGAGTTTGACTTGGTAATTACTCTTTGTATTTATATGCAATTGACATTTTAATATTGATAGAGAGTTGAACGTTAAATATGTGAAATGTCATTTATTTATTGATGTAAATTCATTCAATATGCAAGTCATATGAATAGTCTGGACTCAAATAATTATAAAACTGAAATTATCTTACTATTCATTGAAAATATAGTACGTTACATGCAATGTTGTACGTAAGACCTAGAATATAAGGTGAAAGAGATCAGGAAGTTTTAAGTACAACACCCGATAATTGGTATAGTAGAGTTGGTAGCGGTCGCAGTCGAGTGATCAAGACGTCTGACTTACAAATCCGAGTTTGGATCCTAGTTCTGTCAGTTTTTCATTTAGTTTATGAATATCTTTAATAGTTCAACTTCTATGAAAATACGCACGACTAAGCATATACATTGTACCATAGAAAAGAGATTCTAGAAGGCGAAAAAAAAAAGAATAAACCACGTAAGTACAAATATTCGGGTGCTTAGAACATAACAAACGCTAATCCATATGAAACATTTGTTAGTCGGTCTTTTTATTCAATAGAATCACGAGTAGTAATTGATGTTTTAGAAATATCCTGGCAGAAATTGAATTTGTAAAAATTAAAGACTACAAGAGTGCGCAACTATTTAGCGAAATGGCGCTTAGTTGCAGTTCATTTGAGATATAAAGAATTAATATTATGGTTGCCACACGAACGCAATCAGTCCTGTAAAATGATAAATTAACACTCATTTTGTCAAATAGAATGTCGGATATAACGTGGTGCAACTGCGACGCGAGGTTCTCCACTGCTTGGAACTTAGTGATGACGTTGTCGATATACTTGACTGAGGAATATATTTTGTTTTATAAAAAGTAAGATTAAAAAGGGCTTAATCTGATGTCGAAATTAGTTAAATTCCTCTTGACTATCTATTAAATTGGAATAACGGTTCTGGATAACATGTATTCATTATTCAATCGTGGCTTATGAAATTATTCAGTGAAATTGTAGTTGATATAAATGTGATGCAGTGAATCATGTCTAATAGTAGCTTCTGATACAAAGTAAACAATTGAAAATCATCAGTTAATTAACGGTTAACATTAATATAGCTAAAAGGCAGCATATATCACCTTCCAACTGCCTTTTTCTTACTGTGTGATGACAGTAATTTCTATCGCAGCGTCAAATAAAAATTTTTAATGTATATTTTTCATTGACCATGTAATTAATACGTAATTTCCATTGAAGCATTAATTTTATTATCGCGATTCATAAAAGTTCACTTTACACAGTTAAATAAATATACAATAAGGTTATATTCCATATAATAGATTATGTTACAAGCGATCTGTTACAAGAAAATGCATGATCATGACGTTATTAAAGCTTCGGTGTGCTTTATATCTCATGCATTTTCCTCTGGGTGGGAAACTGGTCAATAAATCGCGAGATTATTACGCAGCAATTATACGGTTGAGTGGTAGCTCGACGAGTTTTGAAACGCTGAAATTGCAAAATTAATTAGTTCGCCAACGTAGGGTAGGATATTTAATTTTTTACTTTATTTATTTTTTAAAATAAAAGGTTATGTATGTATGTGTGTATCTGTGTGTGCGCGCGCGTGTATGTGTGTGTGTGAGAGGGAGAGAGAAAGAAAGAGAGAGAGGAGCGAGAGGGAGAAATGAAGGCAGAGAAAGAATTCGATGAATCGTTTGAAGTTTTGTATTTATTTACTGACTAGCTAACCAACGAGAGCTCGATTTATTAGACTTTCGACAAATTTTCATCGACGTGCTCGATTGAAAACTTCCATGAATATTATTCCACGGGTTAGGTTCTAGCAGTAAAATTTATTTTCAAAAAGCTGGGCTAAGATTTATCTTAGTAGTAACTAGTCTCATTTAATAGACTTTACGTTTTTATTTATATAAGTTTTTCCTATCAGATAAATAATTTATTCTCAATGAATCAAATAAAAATAATTTGTTTGTTTCATTTATCAGTGACTAACCAAACCCAACGCATAAAAATGTCGACCAACATTCAAATATTAAAAAAACTACATAGCATTTATATTCTTAATAGAATTTAAAAATTATCTGAGTATGTTCATTTGTATATACAAACTCATTGCAAACATTTTATTTCTCTGAATAATTGTATATCATCCAAGTACGTGTAATCAGACTCAGCAAGTTGAAAAGTCGTTTTGATCTTAACAGAGGAATGGAGTTTGAAAATTTATAGGTTTAGATTAATGATAAAGAGCTGATTGAATTAGGAATTAATTATGTATTTGGACTGAAGATGAGCTCGTTTAATTATGCTGTAAATCCGAAAACGTTAATACGTAATGCAACGAGTTGTATGTATCGAGCGCATGAAAGTGGCGTGTCCTATGGGCAAAATATAAGCAGATAAAGTCAGAGTACTTTGCATTTGTTTTATTAGGTTATTAGTTTTATTTTTTTTGCAACCTTGGCAAATTTTTTGGCGAATTTGACAATAAAATTAGATTGCCAAAAAAAAGTTGATAAAATAAAACTTATAAAAATAACCATTGGTTTAATTTAAAATTAATTTCTCATTATTATTTATGTTTAAAATTGAAAGTATAGTTCATAATTTTATTTTTTGAAATATTATTTCTTTATATAAATATTTTAATATTTATAGTTGATTTAACAACGATTCATGAAGAATTGTTTTCTTGTAAAATATATAAATTATACATTTATATCTTATTTTGGGATTTGCTAACATCTCTCTACCAAATCCAAAGAAGAAAAATAGTTATTTTGATCTTTTAGTTCTAAAATTATATTTTACACTGAACTTATGCCCAAAGATACCTGTACAAAAGTTTATCAATTTATTCCATATAAATGCCGATTTATCACTTAATTACATCAATTTAATTAAAACTCATAACTGCAATACCTAGCAGAACGAATTTTCGACGAGAATTCTATAGTTCCAGGATGACGGATAGCAGGCCAGTAGCAAGACATTAAAACAGCACCCACCCCTCAACTCTTGCATAACCCAGCTGAAATAGTTTGGTCTGGGTGCGCTCAGGCAAATGAATACCATTGAAGGATCGTTACGCGCAAGTGGAATGCGGTTAACCGGTCGTACATAACATTACACGGTTCTCAACATTGCTACCTAATTGCCAATCTCCGCTTTTAATATTTTTCGATTATTCGACTATAATTGATCCACAAAAATATATTTTTTCCATTTGCTGCAATATTATCCAAGAACGGAAAAAAACAATATAAATGCTGATTATGCGCGGGAATTGCTCCGAGTGGAATAATTATTTAATACTAATGCGAATGAAAAGATTACGTAGATGTTTTTTTTCGTTCGATTTCATTGTCATTCACCTTGATTTAAGCCGTACCCGCTCACCTATTATTTTTTTTACAATTCCGATTCAATTTTTAGTTGAATATGCTTTATTGTATATTTCAATGGCTGTATTCGATCAATTATCTATTTACTTTGTTAAATTTTGATAAGATGTTTTACGTTTTGTAATTCTGATAATTCACAAATTAATAGACCTTAATTTGTTTTTAACAGCGTGTCTTCAGAATTCTACAATGCTACAAGGCTTCTTTCATACGAATATTCAATCGCCTAATCGAGTATGTAATTTAATACAATACTCTGAAGCCTTTACAAGACAATAATGCATTGAAACTGTCATATTGGAGAGAATCCCAACTGAAGTAAGAACCGTTCAAATTGATCGCGTTTATGGCTTGAATGAAGGTTTCAACAATGGGCACAATTATACGACAGAACGGTAAAAGTGATTAATTATCCTCGCAATGAAAACTATTGGAAAGTTTCCAAGCTAACAGCAACTATCCAACTTTGGAGCTTATTCATTCTTTCGCTGTAAATACCTTTCTAGTTCTCATCTCTCATCTATGCTCTCTGCGTGCGAAAACAAAGATTTAAAAGCATACTGGCGCGCTGCACCAGCACGGCAAGTTTGCCAGAAAGTCGGTCGGCGTGTATAACGGCATTACACGGGAATTACAAGATAAACAGAGATTATCTCCTACCGGGCCAGTTCGCACCTCTTACTCGAGTTTCTTGTTTTCTCTTGCATTCGCTTCTGGTTTTCTCAATTAGGATGCTCGTGCTTCCTTTCTCACTCGTTTACATTTTTACATCGCTTTGCACACGCTTATTCCCCAGGTTAGCACGTGTTGTGACAATTGTGTCGTTGACTTTTATTTTTAACGGTAGGTTCAGTAAGAATTTTAACTGCTTGACTATAACGATACGGTATTACTTAAAATTAAGTTATATTTTTATTGTAGAATTGTAAATTTCACATGTCTTTTCCGAACCGTGAATTTTTCGTAGTAATGACATCCAATTTTAGCTCGAATAATTGTAACGCAAGCGCATCCAAATTAGTCGAGGGAATGAACTACGAGCACAATTGCATTACACCGTACCTGTTTGCCAAGAATGACCTACGATAATTTCGTCGACTACCCGTCGTTCAGCTCGTTCTTGCTTCTCTTAAAAGCTTGGAAAGGACAAAGACAGAGACAGAGACAGAGGGAGAGAGAGAGAGAGAGAGAATTGCAAGGTATAACAGTGTGAAAGAGAGAAAGACGAAGCGAATTGTGCGCTTCGGACTCGTAAAGTCGGTGAGCATGTAAATGGGTTCTCTCATCTTCGTTAGGGTTGAAATTGTTTTAACGATAATTCACTGGCTTCCTCTCTCTTCTCTATGCTTCAAGCTCGCGAGATTTAATACGTTTATTTAGCTCGTCTGCAATTGTTTGCTTTCCCCTCTCTTTTTCTCTTAACTCTGATTGTGCCTTCTTCCTCGGTTTTTCATGATTAAGCCGCGATTAAGGCGCCGAGTTTCGATTTAGCTGGCATTTGTGCTCGTTAGTCTCTTATTGCGACTTACTTTTTATAAAACTCCCTTCGCCGTGCGAAACGCCGCCGGATCCTTTTTAATTAGGAACCCTAAGCCCCAGGGCCCCCGCCACGCTTTATTGAAATATATGAGGATACTCGCGCTGCTTGCCCCGCGTTTGTGCTAGACACTTTAGATTGATTTCGGACGATTAAAAATTTGCGCCACGGCTAAAAAGCTTCTCTTTGCTATTCTCGTCTCTAGCTGACGTACTTTTGCGTTAGTGGCTTATTAAATATCCAACTGGACGAACAAGGAATTCACTCGGCGATTTTACTTCATTAGAATTGAAAAATTTTCGTTATTTTTTGAATGCATAGTGGTAATTGAAGATACGCAGTATAAAACGATTCCATCACGCAAATAATATTCGAGCACTATTGTGAAAGACATAATTCAACATTGAATTGTAGAGTAGCGTCATGCTCGAAAAAGTCAAATTATAGTCTGAATATATTTTCACCGAAGTCACAATTAAAACAGATGTGCAATTATTTGCCCGAGAAGGAACGGAAAATACACAGATGCGCCAATTAACCCAGCTACGTCTGCATTTTACATAGTTTCGTGTATTTTCAACGAGTTCACTTGCTGCAATGTTAAACGATTTTACACAGAGAGGATCGGAAGAACGACGATTTTTTTTTCTATGTGTGCACCGTTGTTAGCATAACGCCAAATAGAGTTTGTTGATAAAAGCACAATTTTGAGTGTACAACAAAGTTGACGTTCTATTTCCTGTATTTGGCTTCCGTATTTATTCGATGGTTTTCCTTGGGATTCTATTTAGAATGTAAATGAGAGTTAAGTACTTGAATTTCTCGCAATTTATTATTCAAATGTTTTTTTTACACATTATGTGACAGTTGAATGTTCATTTCAGAAGGCTCACGATAACAAACAAAGACGCATAAAAGTAAACAAAAGTTGAAAACACGTTATTATCCTCTTGCATTTCTTCTATGCGTAGCTTTATTCGCTCAACTTTTGGCCTATCTCTCGCTTCTATACGTCTGTTTAAACTTTGGCTCGGCGGTTAACGCTTCGCTCCTTCGCCCGGAACAAACGAGCGTCGCGGGAGAGAGCCGTGAAACGAACCGAGTCTCATTCGCCTTTTCCCTGGGAAAACTCGTTGTTACTAGACAACTTTTTTTCTTTCTTTTTATGAGTTAAGTGCTTTGATTTTGTAATTAAGTTGGTTCTGTTAACATAAACGTATAACTACATATAACGACTATAATAGTAAAATTAGTTATTTTTTCTATTTGAGATATTTTTAAAACATCATTGAAGAATATAAATTTCATTTCTTAGTACTACATAGAAACAGCAATTTGTTTCAATTAATACATAGATACAATTAATAAAGTAGAATTACTTTTAGTATCAGACATTGTACTAGAAATACCAAATTAAAGAAAACTATTTAAAAATTATTATTTTCATTCGAACTATATTCAACCCTGCCGAAGTTGGTAATATTTTCTAAATAAAAATAATAGAAATGTGGAGGATTTGCAAAATATTTATTGTCAGTATTTAAAATGCTGCATCAAAGGCAATATTGCTCAATTGATTGCACATTTGGCTGGATATTATTAGGCAGAATAATTGAAATATTCTCGACATTGTTATCCACGTTATGAATTTCTTTGACAAAGAAAACGTTTATTCGCGCCATTGCGTTCCATAGGTTAGGGTGAAGCGCATTATACGTTTCCTTTTGAAAAAAAGAAGGTGCGTTATTTCTTTCTCTTTTCGCGTCGTAAAAACTATGCCCATTAACCCATTGCATTTTCGGTGTAAGTACTTCTGGGGCAAATCCAACATGTGTTCGCCAGGCGTACGACGTGACCGTGCACGGGTAATAAAAAACAAGGTACGCGCGACTCGCCTCAGGTAACAGAGATAGTCCGCGCGGATCACGTGTCCCGTTACCCTCAAAACTTGCTGCTTGAACCTTTGCCGAGAATTTAAAGGAGCAGGAGAGGCCTGTCTTGTTTCCATTCCACGTAAAACTGCAGGGCAGAGTTAGTCCCTCCCGGAAAAGCCTCGAGTACGTCTCGTTTTGAGTCCGATACACGCGCTGTGTCTCTCGCTTTGCGCCTGTATGACGACGATCACTATACCTTGTGGTAGCGATGCATAGATAATGGGTCTAAGGACAGAGGTATCTGCTGCCTTAACGGAGGAGGCGTTAGTTTATCTGGTTTATTTTTGTCCATCTTTTGCGCAATCTCGACTAAACGATAGTGAGAATTGTTCCGTTTAAAGCTACGCTTAAGCCATCTCCATGGACATCTCCCACACTGTTGTTTGATGCGCGTCTGACTGGCAAGCGAGAGAATTTTTCATAAAATGACCATTCAACTAGCCATTATCTAATATAACTGAATTTTTATATTTTCACATTCTTCCGTTTCTTATTAATTGTTATTACTATTCTCGACTGTTTGTCGATTACATAAGTTTACTGATTTGTTGTAATATCGTTGTATTTTTCTCTATTTCAATGGCTTTTCTCCCACTTATCATTGGAATTCTTTACGCCGGTTAAATCTCAGTTCATTTAATATTAATTAAAGTCTGATTCAGTTTTCAATTTGATACTGCTTATTTATTTGTATAACCACATACTCGCCTGATACCCAAGTTTGCCAATCTAATTTCATGATTCAACGATTGTAATTATAACACATTCATCGAGCTTCAAGTTGAGGTGGGGCTTATCATTCTCTTTTAACTTCTATACCATTTAATTTTCTAAATTACTTAATGTTATTCAATTGATTTCACGCATGGTTGGACAGACAATGGCTTTGGCCGTGTGTGATACGCATCGACGTTGGAGGGTCGCCTGGAATTCCGGCCGCTCGCGGATTTCATGCATTCATTACGACGAAAGCGATAATGAGACGAGAACAGTTCGAAAGGGAAATGGCATAGTCGCTACGGTGGTGGACAATGTGCGGTTTTGCGGAAAATTGATTGTTACTTGTAACGCAATGTTTACGACGATGTCGCTTTTCATTAATACGAGAGAGAAAGAGACCGAATTTCGTGTAAACCTGACCTTTTTTACAATTGCGTTGAGTTGAGAGCGAGATTTCAAAATCAATTAAACTAATTAGCGGTGGCTTTTATACAAGTTTGTTTTTCACTTCCCTTGTATGCACCTCGCTATTCGCATTCTCCCCTCTATTGTTCGTCGACGCGCTCGCAGGCACGACATTGGCGGCTGTATTTTATTCGGCATGTCGCTGCTGCTGAGCTAAGGATTTATTAGTTTTAACTGATTCGATCGAGAGAATGTATTTTATGGAAAAAGTTTAATAAGCTTTGGCGACATCATAAATTCTGGAAAATGATAAACAAACATGACTCGTCGACATTAATTTATTTGAGTTCGCTGGAACGAGAATCGACATTTATACTCGCGTTAAATTTTATCGCTTAACTGAACTTCAAAATTAATTTATATCAATGATTATTCTATTTCAAAAATTCATTTTGCTTATTGAAACACATAAATATTCATAAATTTTAGGAACGCTTGTCATGATTTTCTCATTTAATTTAAATATTTAAAAAAATTAAAATGGAAATCGGAGTTATTATGGATACAAGGGAAAAGAGTGTGATTAATATAATATAAATTAATCACTAATTTTGTATTCGGCAATATTTCGTCAGCAATTTCGCTGACCGTTTCAGACTTTATTGCAAAAATCAAGAGAAACGGAAAAAATTAGAGAACTTGATTCAATATAGTATCGTAAAGATTGTATAAAATTTTTTTAAACTCCGTGTGAGGAGCTCGACTTTTCATACGTCTATCGTGTGCCAGAGGTACGCTAATAGCGCAATTTATTTTGAGCGTGCGAGAGGTAAAATATTCCACAGTAGAAGAAAAGATAACAGGCAGGCTAGAGGAGTTTAAAAATTTTTTAAGACTTGATCTAATCTAATAACTACATATTTCTTAAATACAAAAGTTAATAATGCCTTTATCTTTGTTTTTATTTCTGACTACAATAGTTATATACATTAATGTAACATTGCAGTTATTTATGTTGAATAAAACATTACTGTCAACGTTAATCAGTAATAAACATTGATCTAAATCTATTCAAATGTTCTTTGGTAATTTACGTTTTTTGTTGATAATTTGTGCGTTAAATTGACTTACAAAACATATTGTTCGAATTTCCTTGTTTAATAAATCAGCGGAGCTCATCAACTATTTTATTTTTCACTACAATTCACTTATATTTTACATGTGACGCCGAATCTACGCAGAGATCTCTTTCTTTACAACCGTTTCGCTCGAAAATTGAAGGTCTAATGTCGTTTTCGCTCGTCGCTCTGAGCTCACTCTCCTGCCCTTCGGGGGCATGGTCAGAGAGACCCAAATCGTCTGCTTAGATGCGCGCGTTCTAACTCCCCCCGCTTCACTCGTGGGTAGCCGACAGCCACAGATTTTGCCCATGTGCAAGTCTACGCTAGGTGACCTCCCTCGTGTTGTCTTGAGGTCGCAGCAGCCTCGGAAAGAATCTATAGTGGCGCACAGCCCCGGTCACCTCATGGCGACCATGCTAGTCGTGACGAGTGAAGCTGAGGAGAAACACCCAACCTGTTCGGGCTTTTTAAGTGCATGCGATTTTTCATATTTTACGTCACCCCCCATTAGAAGAAGGGAAAGATATGAACTTTTTACAGTGTTTAAAAAAACAAATTTAATATTATTTATCAAAAGAAATTGTTATAAATTATTATAATTATTGAATAAATAATTAATTATTATTAGAATGTACTATTTATTTATTTATTTAAAAATAAATTTTTTCTTTTCTCCACTTCTTTCAGTTTATTCGAAATTAAACTTGAGCAAATAATATATTAAAATATTTTTGACCTTAAATAAGTTTTAATAGATATTAAGTCATCCAGCCTTTGGAATAGGTTCGATTTCTTTGCGGCACGCTTATTGTGGATATGTAAAATGCAAAATTTCCAACCTGGTCCTCTCGATCCTCCTAATCAACTTGCTCAGTTTTCTTCTGCTCTTCTTGAATTGCTTCTTCATGGCTTGCTGGCTAAGAGGGGTAGGTGACGGATCTGGCCTTGAAACGTTGGAGGCAAAGAACTCGATGGTTTCTCGATCCTTTCATTCATCCTCAATAGATCAAGAACTGCAAGTCTGGAACTCCCGGTTATTCATCCTATTAACCAGGTTGTACGCCCTGATGAATTCACCCTTAGAGAAAGGATATGGGATGAAGGTCGAAAAATCTGATGAATCAGTTTGTATCACTATTATCTAGTGTTCTTTTACTCTATTTCTGATGAAATTTAATTTTTAATTTTTTTTTGTTGGAATCACAGGAGTATTTACATATATATAAACTTGAACCATTTATCAAAGGATATCTAGTATTTACATAAAGGCTATCTTACGATGAATCGTAGTACCTTCTTAAATTTGTCGTGTGAAAAGTGCCCCATATTCTACCATTTTTTTGTCTTATCTCAAATGTGTTTTTTTAATAACGTATGATCCCTCAAAAATAGAAAAACTTTTTAATTTCATTATCTTCTCAAATAGCTATGCCAATTTTTTTTAATAACACAAGGTCTTCAACTTTGCATTGTTGGTGAGTATTACCTTAGTTATTTTTTTCTGCCCTTCGCTTAAGCTTTTATGCATGTTATCTCTTATTCCTTCTATGTTTCTGGTACTTCAGAGTAGAAGTGCCTAATGTCAAAATCTTTTGGGTTTAATATTGATGTGAGCTTCCAAGAGAGTTTATTCAATCGTTTCATGATGGATATTATTCATGACAATTAATATTGGTTCTCTAGAACATATCTAAACAAAAATAAACAAGAAATAATGTCGAAACACATTTTTTGTGCATCAGCCAAAGTGCTCTTTTTATGCCGTTATAGCATAGCCAATAAATCCTGTCTGTTTTTCTCGCGGAGAAATAAAAGGAAGTGGGATATAAAAAAGGGACAAAGAAAACAAACGGGCGAAATGTGCACCTTCGAAAAAAGCGAAAGGAAAATATAAAACGGTAGTCTGTTCACTTTTAGGCTGTAGAAAGAAGGAGGGGAACAAACAGTTTTTCTCGAAATTTCAATAACCACGAGAAACAAGAGAGAGATAGAAAGAGCGTGCCAGTGCAACGTTGATGTATTCAGAAATTAGAATAGCAGACGGCGGAGCGTGCGAACAAAACACGCGGACAGAGAGAGAGAGAGAGAGAGAGAGAGAGTCAACGATATCGATTGAAACCCCTGTATATTTCTCTCTCTCCCTATCTATCTACCTATCTCTCTCTCTCTTTCTCTCTCTCTCTCTCTCTCTCTCTCTCTTCTCTCTCTCTCTCTCATTCCTTTATTCATTCACTTAGTCGTTGTTTCTTTTTTATCCGCTTATTCTTTTTACTTGCGCTTGCGACTCGGCGCTCCACACTATGCACAGTCGAGAGTTGAAAGAGTTCACAGTTGAAATGAGTTTTTAAGTTGGATCCGAAGTAATTCAGATGGAAGTAATTCGAGCATAGCTACTTTCGTGTTCCAAATGATCCAGATTAACTCAGCTGTCTAATATCTCCAGCTAAACTAATTGACAAGAAAATACATTGATATCTACACTGAAGTAGTATAAGCTATGTTTAGTCAGCCAATCGAAGTAATGGAATATTTTAGTGAGATGATCTGGCACATTGACATCTTCGAAAGTAGTACGTGTCAAAATTAGGTGAGACGTAAATATTTTTCAAGATTATTGTTCAACCAATATCCGTACAATAACGATATAAAAAATCAAAAATAACCGTCGCCTTTTTTTCGGATATCTTATAGTGGACCTTATAATTTAAGTTTTCTTGCACATTTTAAAGCTCATATATCGTAATCTTTACAAACAATAACTAATAATAACTATGTTAAACCTGATCCGTTTACTTTCAGTTTATTTACAATTTCGTATCCCTCCAGCGATCTCTTTTTTCTCAGCAATACACAGCCATGTACAGCAAAGAGAGAGCAAGAGCGTCGATCAGTTCAGTCTAACGATTGGCGCACATTTGTTGGAGCAAATTGCATTGTTCCCTTTCTCCGTCTCACTTGCTTCGGACCGCCGCTCGTTACGGGCGCCTTTGCTCCTTTCCCTCTTCTTCTTTTCGGTCTCCTTCTCGCCTAGTGGTTCGCTGCGTTGACGTCTTTACTGCGCGCTCGTTTCTTCTCTTTTTTTTCCCTTTCAGAACGCGCTCGCCTACCATCTTAATTCTCCTTTTCATTCACTTAATTACTTGTCAATCGTCTATGTAGGCACTTATTTCACGATCGGCAATTTCATTTTATAGATGGTGAATTTGAAAGAAAGGGGAGCCGGTTATGCCGCGTCGTTCTTCTTACTGTGAGAGCTTGAATCAAAACTTGAATATTTCATTGTTGAAACTTCTGACGCTGAAAAATTATTTGTAACATTGGTAGTTTATTGACTAGAAATCACGGCCATAATCCCAAAAGTATCTTGAAACAGCTTTGAATGAGACTCCCGAGTTTATGTAAGTGTTCAAGTAAAGTTCAAAACGCAAGATTATATAATAAAATAGCAGGACTGGTACATATAAAGAATATACGATTTCTTCAAAAGATTTTTAGCAGTAGTTTCATTTGAAACTTAGAAAGTTGTAGTCATGTATGAAGAGTTAAAATATTACGATCAAAATTTTTTCGATTTCATGCGACCATCATCTCTCAAGATTGAAACAGCTTCACGAGTGAATATAAACTTTTCGTATCGAAACGACGATATAGTTGTATTTAAAGCTTCCAGCGTCCAAATTTTCTCTGTCTCATGCGATCTTTTGTTCCACCTGAACGTATCATCCGTTGCTCACAAGTCGTTTCGTGTCTATTGCTGAAAGTATATATCGCCTGGCCGTTGTACTTTGGAACGACGAGGTGTCCTGCAGGCGGTACTTGTAGTGGGGAAAAGTAGACCGTGGAGATGAGCGCTGTAAAAGGTAACGGCGACTACGCCCGATTTCTTTCGTTGTCCCTTCCAGACTTGATGGCATGGAAGTTGTCTTTAGCCCGAGTGAGCATGTGTTTTGTATAAGTGGATGAAAGTCGTGGCTTAACGATTACGACTACGCGTATGCTTCCGGCGAATTGCTCAAAACAGGAAAACGGTCCGTTCCACTAACAAAGTGCAAGTGGATAAAGGTGCTTATCTAACAGGATATATCTAGACGATCAAAAGCACATCAGCGCCCCTGCATTTGTCATTCAAACATTTCTCATTCCATCTTCGCCTTAGCGCATGCTATCGTAGTTTCTTTTTATTTTCTTCTTCTTGCTCTTCATCCGACGCGTTTCATCATTTACCTCGCGCTCTCTCTTCTTGCAGACGCTCAGCGATCGATCTCGTCCTTCGCGAGCCACTCTATCTCTCTCTCTCTCTCTCTCTCTCTCTCTCTCTCTCTCTCTCTCTCTCTCTCTCTCTCTCTCTCTCTCTCTCTCTCTCTCTCTCTCTCTCTCTCCACTCTACTGCGGCACGCCGCAAAACCCGCCGCCGGCAGCTGGCTCCTCCTCTGATCTTATACTCACGCGACTCTGTCTTCTCTGTGTCTCGTTTCTCTCTCTCTCTCTCTCTCTCTCTCTCTCTCTTTGCGTTATATACAACCCACCATCTCGCTATTTTGTCTTTTTCTTCATATGCTGTGATATCACGTACTATCTTCATGCTTCTGTGGTACTGTGGCTTTACACTTTTTCTTTGCGCTGCTTTGTTTTATCGTTGTTATTGTTATTATTTGCAGATGTATGAAGTTTTTAGCTACGCAAAGAAATGTTTGTTTTATTCAAAAAACTTCAGGAAAAAAGGTAGTTATTGAAGAATTATTCCTGTTAATTATACGTAAAAATACAACACGAAATAATAATAATCCCATAGTTGCATTCGGGAAAAATGTCTCACGGTGCAATAACATTTCGGAAGGTGTCGACGCATACATCTCAACTGTAATACGTGACTTCGCGATAGTATTTTTCAATATACGCGAAAGAATATGAAAATCTCGAAACTTTGTTCTGCATACTATAGACAGAAAATTTTTCCATTTCGAAAAGAAGAGAAAATGAAATTCTGCAATTATTAACTCATCGTTCATCTATTTTCAATAGACTCTCACATAGACCATTTTTCATTCAAAAGCGGGTCATATATCGTATAAATGATTACCATTTTATGAAAGAAAATAAAATATTTTACAGGTCCGTTAAATCAATTTCAATAGTTTGACAAGGATAATCCTACTATAGTTCGTAAAAAGAATTACAAGCGCTATCGGCTTTTATTCCGAGAATTCCGAAAATCTCTGTTCCACAATGATTTCATTTCCATATTTTATTTTTTTCATTACGTTTTGAGCTAGAAACGCAAGTTTGAAATACTAGTACGTGTGTGCGCTCAAATAGAACCGATGCCTGCCTTCGCTTTTATGCTCGCGCAGCTCCACTGGATTAAAATCGGCCGGCCTTAAAATCTCTGGAATCTCTTTCGTTACGCGGATGCGGCTTTTACGATGCTTTTTTGTTGGGTATTAATATTTGTAATAAACTGGTGAAGCTGCAGCAGCACCGCGTATGCTGAGATTTTTTTTAGCACCTCTGCGACAAGTTGTAAAAAAATAGCGATGAAGTGGAGATTACGCTTTGTTTGACGATCTCGCTTCCCTTTTCTTCTATTTTTAGTAGAGATTAAACAATCACTGTATCTGATGGGAAAATGTCTACGACATGTACGAAAATGAACGATATCAGTACAATCTGAATTTATTTTTTACAAGAAAAATTCGGCATCTCTTAATGATTTCACAAAGTAGTAAAAACTGTAAATTATTTATAAGTTTTAAGATTTATTTGGCATTATAATATTCTAATATCGATCAATAGCTCGATCATAGCTCGTTGAATATAAATTAAATCATCGAAAATTTTCTGTTACAGGTAAACGATCGTCAGGCGTTAACAACTTATTTACGCACTGCCGTGGCAAAGTTTTTTAATTAGTAAGTAAACTCACCAAGCTTCTGTTTAACTATGCCCTGTCTTATTCTTGCGAACGTTAAATTATTAAAAAGTATCGAGAAGGAGTTCCGTTGTTCCTACAGGGTAAACTTGGTCGTTGCTTGAAAGCTAAGTGACGAGGGCACTTGGAAATCGAGCGCCAATCGATCGCCTCGATATACGTAATAGAGAAGTGGACCCTCAAAAAAGCCTCACGCATGTGTATATAACGTCTTTGAATAGATAGATAGATAGAGAGATAGCGAGATGGGTTACTTGACCTCTCGGGGCATTCATACGCCAAGATGAAAATTCGACTACGTGTGACGAGCAGTGCCGAATGGAGATTGCCTTTCTCCAACCGAGAGCCAAGTGAGATACGTATCGACATAAGCGTTCACGAGGCTGTGTACAATGCGCGCTACCATGTTGACACTCTCAGTCGCCGCGTAATGAAACTCATTCTGAAAAATTTCCTCCGATTCATCTTTTCCCTTTTTTACATTGAGTGAACTCGGTTTAATAAATCTCATGTTTATTACGTTATCGAGTTTATCGTGCGTTTCGTAGGCTGTTGTAGTATTGAATACACATTGTGCAAATATGAAGGCTTTTAATCGAATTAATGCGATACATGCACGGGAGAACAAATATCTATCAGTTCGTCAGATTAACGGATTACTGACAGAATGAAAATTAAATATTTTTATGTATACGAAAGAATTGAAAAACAAAATTCAAATTACATATAAAAATGACCGTATGAAAAAAATGTTTATTTTTCATTTTATCACGTCACTTATTAAGATACTCGTTGCTTTTAAGTGATAAGTAGATTAAATGTTATCATTCCCGATAAACGAAAGCATAAAACCCAATTTTCACTTTTGACTAGTATAACATCTCATCAATATTTACCAAATAATAAAAAATGCTGATCCGATTTTTTCAACTCATATAGCATAACAGCAAATACGCGTATATACATTACCAACTCATTTCGTTGTGTCTTTCTAGAATCACGTTCAGCCAATCGTGAAACTAGTAGTCGTTGTTCAATGTCGTAGTCCAAGGTATTTCTTTGGGGTCATCCAGCCATGCGTAATACGATATTTCTGCGTAAAGAAAAAAGGTAGCCTCGTGAAGAAAAAAGAAGAGAACGTCTCAGGAAAGGACACTATTTCATAATAGTGCACTTGTTTTGTCCGGTTATCGGCGAGATTTTTGTGTTTGTTCTCATCCATCAATTGACAAGTATTTTCAGCTACGTTTTTTCGATCAGTTCAAATATACAAATATGTAATCTACTTGTTTATTGAGATAATTATTCAAGGGTTCTTCAATATTAAGTATTTGTATCGTTGAAAAATCATAACTTGTTTTTTTTTGTTTTTCTAGTATTTTCAAATAGTCAATGTTTCATCAATACGATTTTTCAATTAAACTCGTTTTATAATTGGAAATATATTTCATCTCTATTCACTATAGACATGAAAAATAGGAAACATAAAGGGTCTGTTAGTATACCAAAATTGGATTTTTGCATTTAGATCTATACTAAAACAAAACAAAAAGAAATAATTTATTTTCATGACAATCGATCATAAATCGAATTGCCGTATAGTAGATTTCATGTTAATTTCATGCATAGAAAAGAGATAACATTTGGAATGCTGTTTATTTATCCATACACATAAGTCAGTAGAACTTGACAGCTTATCGATAGTTATGTACAAATTCACCAAGTGATAGTTACACACTTTTCCTTTCTATTCCTTCAAAAGATTTCCGTCAATCAACAGTGCATCGCGCTATGAAAATCATTCCATGAATACAGATGTGTCATTCGTCAAGCTTACGTTTGAAATTATTTATTATTCACAGTTTAATTCGAGTGGCTGCTGTCCTACAATCGCTCAATTTCTCTTTTACCTGAATATTCCATCAAATATACATACACAGCCTCGCAACTGAGAATAAATTCATGCAGATGGGAGGACGTGACAACTGAATATTGAGTGCGCGATATTTCTTTGCTGAGATGGTTGGGCGAGAAGAGGAAAAGAGCGAAAGAGTTACACAAACTTCTTGCGGACGCGTATCCCCAGTAGAACATATCCTACGATCCATAACGCAAGAGCCCTCTTGCAAATGTGCAATTCTGTATCTCGAGAGAGAGAGAGAGAGAGAGAGAGAGAGGAGAGAGAGAGAGAGAGAGAGAGAAAGGAAAACATTGCGAAGCTAAGTTTTCGACGATATATAGCAAAGAGACGTTCAGTGAAATATCTTTTAGCTGCTCTCCACTGCTTTCTTGCAACCCCCATTTGAACTGAAATATCGCTCTGTCGATTTCTTCTTTCGTGGAGCAGGTGCGAGACAAACAAGTGGCCGATTTTTCGAAAATGAAAGAGCGAAAAAAGAAAACGGCTGACCGTTCAAGTTTCTCTCGATTCTTTCTTATTTTCGGCGTACGAAGTTTGGGTGCGGCGGCGGCGGCAGCGGCATGCAGACCTCGTACGTGTACGTGTACACATGAACACGAAAGTTTTCTTTTTCATGCAAAATCTCACGTTTGACAGCGTGTTTCCTGTCTGGACGTTAATCATGGAACTGCGACTGCTGCGGCTTTTCTCCAAGTGTCTAACTTTACTGCTTGAAAGATTGAAGTTAGATGGAAATTTTCGTCATGGTTAGCCGCTTGCCCGTACGATCTACGATGTCCGTGGATGTTTTTTTCCATTTATAGAAAAGTGACATACCAACAGCTTCGTTTAAGAGAAAAAATCGTATAATAGTAGTTAAATGCTAGATACACTGCCGAGGAACTAACGAGAAAAATAACGACGTCGTAGGGCACAATGCGCCAAATAAGAAAGCTTCGAGGTATAAAGGCTGATAAAACGCGATACCTAAAAAAGAAGCAGCGCGGATATAACAGCAGCAGTAGTTCGTACAGCAACAGCAAAGAACGAAAAAATGAGAGAGAGAGAGAGAGAGAGAGAGAGAGAGAGAGAGAGAGAGAGAGAGAAAACGTCGAGGAAACGGGAGACGACGACGCAGCTGGCAAATCTTTTCTTACAAGAGAAAGAGAGAGAGTGAGAGGGAGAGAGAGAGAGACGTATATATACTAGTCTTCCTCTTTTTACCTTTCCTACTGGCCTGCGGCCTGATTTTTTGCCAGCTAACGACCTTCACGTTTAACGAGTCGCGCTACATACGCGGCGCGAGCCGTGGACCATCTTTCACCGCGAAACCACGTTTGACGTCGTGCCCACAAAGCTCCCCGACAGCCAAGAGGATACGTTGCTATAGTGCTTTTCACCGGAGGCTTCTCTCTCTCTCTCTCTCTCTCTCTCTCTCTCTCTCTCTCTCTCTCGTTCGTTTATTTTTCTTATTTCTTTGTTTTTTTTTTCTCTGCCCTTCTCTTCGTAGCCGCAGTAGTAGTACTGTAGAGGATGAGCTACGCTTGTTTTTCGGCTTCCCGCGGTTTCACGGCTAACGAAGATGTTTGCCTTTAGCAACGACAACGTTGATGTACGAGTTGCGCGTGTTCTCTTGCTTTTCTCAAAATCAAGCTACGTGACTGTGTGATGAACTACAATATGTATTGTAGTCAAATTCATTGCTCTAAACATTAAATTCGACGGTTTAATTTTTCAACTGTTCGTCAAAAGTTTAATTTTCATTTGGTATTGACTTATATTCGAGCTCGTTTCGGTTCTTATTGTTCATGAGTGAAAAAGTTGGACAATTGAGTCATTGAAAAGGCCATTGTAAACGTCTCGACGAATCACAATCAAGCATTCCCATTTTATTTATTGAAAATTACTCAAATATTTTGTAGAGTTTTCAATAGATTTCATCAACTTTGTTAGACATCCTCCTGAGCTTTTTTACTCAATAATTAACTTTTTCACGAATACATGAGAAAACACACGTTACAGCTCGTTACAAGCAGTGTAGCAGTGGACGTAGCTAGAATAAAAATTTCACGCAGACATCGTGAACAATGTCCCGCCGTGCCGCCGATAAATGAAACCGAACGCGAGAGCAAGGCAGAGCAGCAGGAAACATGACATTGTAATACCTCGATACATCACGCTCGCTGCCAGGTTCCATAGCCAGCCAGCTAGCCCCCCCCCCCCCTCCGGATATTCTAATCTGCTCGGGCTGCTTTGTATGTATGCACAAATATGACCATCACGCCTCTCGTGTTCTCCAGTCGACGGTGTGTACTATATACATACTACGCAAGGTCCCGGGAAAATGCATGCCATTGCCGGGCTGAAGGGAGGTGGCGGAATATGTCGTGTCCCTATGATGTACCAGCAGCTACGCTATTTCGTGACAAGGCTGCAGCGTCGGCATTTGTCGCTTCCTATTTTTTTAAAGTTTTTTTTGAAATCTGTTTCTCAACCAAACTATATGCATTTTTAATCGCCTAATCCCCAAGTTGTTCAAGCATGTTCTGTAAAAATTAGCTCGTAACGCGAAATGTGATTGGTATTCGGAATGAATGAATGGCGAATGAAAGTACAGACCTCGATCAACAGTGAGCAAATATTAAGTTCACAATTCAACTGGCATTTCCTCGATAACTCTTGTATATTTAAAATATTTCAGATAATACGAGGACCCACGGTGCATCATCATTTCGATCGAATAAATCAGCGCGCGTTAAAACTCGCAAAGAACCATCTTTCAGCTCTCTTTTTCTCTCTCATCTATGACTGCACGATGGCGCGCCATTGTTATTGTAATTTTTGCGTGTTCACGAGCTTTCTCTTTCTCTCTCTCTCTCACTCTCTTCGATGGTATACATACACAGACGTTCCACGCACACACAAGCGATTCATTTCGCCAGCGGCGCACGCAAGCAGCTAGTGATTTAGGAGGTCGCCGTAACCGCCTCCACTTAACGAGGTTAGAAAACGCGCGGGATTTGAATTCCCCACCCCTTCTTGCTCTGCTATATACAGAAAATCGCTTCTCGCGGTACAAAGGATTACCGGAGAGTTCGGCTCGCGGATTAATGGAAGCTTCTCTCTGTGTTTACCCGATTTTCAACGCCCACTTTTGCCCTCTATCTCCTGCTGCTGCTGCTCGTTGGGACCGACCTCGATTTTTCCCACCTTTCTTTCGCTCTTCTACACTATCTGCGGTGTCCGAATTTTCCACGAAATTCCTTTTTCTTTTTTTCATTGCGGCTCTCTCTCTCTCTCTTTCTCTCGCTCTTCCCTCTGAGACTATTTTTTGTTATTCTCATCGGCAATGGACGACAATGTTTTTACGATGACCGTTGAGCACTGCTGCTAAAGCTACGCGATGGCATTGCAGAAATGCAGATAACTGAACTTTTTTTGTTCATCAGATGTTCGAAGTTTGCTTTTTGCTGTGGCTTTTTCGGTATGTTGGTATGTTAGGAAGTTACGTTAGATTTGGTTATTGTAATGCATTGGAGTACTTTTCTAATTAGAATTCTACAATTTTCATTTTTTCGACCTAGAATTACGAAACCTCACACTAATTATCTTTTACCTAAAAAAAGCTTTAGCCCCTGTTCAAATATTTTTCAATGTCGTTAACTTACTTCATAAGCATATTAAGTTATTTTCGAAGCGTTTTCAATTATAAAGATAGACAAAAAAGACAGATTTAACTAGAAACTACTGGAAACGACAATAAAGTAACTATGTAATTATGTGTGCGCAAAATAAACTTATCATACTTAACCGCAGCACTGTATTAATAGCGTTATTATTATCCAGTGACGGGCGTAGACATATTCTTTTGTCATCAATCTTGGGAGACACGAATATGACTATTTAAAGAAGCATCTGTCGATTTAATATTCATTTCAACTTTTTCTTCAGCTTTATTGATTCCACCGGTGTCAAATACCCATTTCTCAAATAAAAGCTTTTCAATATCTTTCATACTTGTCGATATTTCCGATCCACTAGTCAATCTCACGTATTATAGTCTTTCAAACTCTCTTGCGTCTGCCAGAATTCGAACTATATCCCTTTTCCAAAAGGCACTCTCAAAAGTTAATATTCGTTTTTCGCATTAACTAGATTAAATTTTCAATTAAGAAAACACTTGCATTATCATGTCGTAATCGTATCATAACGCGCAGAGGGAAATTCATTTCTCGCGCGATTACAATTTTTAATGCGCATACTTTTGGTGTGGAAAAGTTACTGCCCCGGCAAAGGGTATATATATATGTATATATATGTGTATATATATATATATATATATATATATATATATAGACCAGTTGCTTGCCGTACTTGGAAGATTGTTTTAAATGCGACAAGCCGCTCCGTTTTCAAGACCAATTAAAACTTTGCTAGTCCTCTACGGCTTCCCCCTCCTCCTTTCCCCTCTTCGCCATTTCGTTCTTTTACTCTCTTATAGTCCTGCGGCAGACTTCTGTTATTTTCGGGAGCTTTCTTTTTCTTTCATTGCTTTTCCTGTGCGGCTTTCTCACTATGCATACAGTTGCTGTCTTCGCTTTCCTCTATCTAGAACGTTTTTCCACTGATTGAATACACGCGAAAAAGTACAAAGTTTTCACCCAGAAAAGTCTTGTACAAACATTTGTAAAGAATACGCGTTTCAAAGGAAAGTCTTTGCCAAGTGAATGATTTACCGATGGAAAATACGCAAATATAGTGTACACGTGAACTTTCGTAAGTAGTTTGTCAGCTGTATCAGCGCAGCAGCAACTTTGCTTGACAAGTTCATTGGCCTAAAAATCCAAGTCCCGAGCGCGAGCAAAAGGAAAGACGCGACGGCGAAAATAATGCGAGGCGAAAGTTCTCGCACGGGGCGGGCCCTTGCGCGAAACGTCAAAACATATTCCAATCAGCCTGATTTTTCAATCGAGAAAGCACCAAACTCGGCACTGGAAAAACAATCCCCCGAAGTCGCAGACGTTTCCCATGACGCCCAAACTGAATATTTTATTTTAACAGCTCGTGCTCGTCACTAATGAGCCTCTTACCACGCAAGAGCGAGTCGACTCGCAGCTATAAAAACTCATTTTCGCATCCCTTATATATACTTTTATGTCTCACCCTTCAACAAAGTTTTCGCCGTAGGGCTAACTCTCTGTGTTTGGCACGAGGCTAAAAAAAAGTTTTTTGCTCGCGATGGCACTTACACACACACGCACACACACACACACACATATTCTACCTGCGTTAATGAGTGTCGCTTGACTTTCGCGTGTAATTATCTCAGATGCTTACGCGCACACCGGACAGCCTGATATTAAAATGTCGAGCGCGCGCGGCAAGTGTGTTTTAATGGAATAAGCGGTCCTCTTCTCGCTGTCTCTCTCTCTCTCTCTCTCACTCCATCTCTCGCTCTGTATCAAGTAATTATACGATTATACTACAAGGATGAGAAACTTGCAATAGGGTGGTTAGGTGTAGTATGCTTTTTCGAGTCTGTTTGGGATCTTTAAAAATACTTTGTTTATGATAATAAGAAACATTTTCTTTTATTAAAATAAACTTCATAAAAGTACTTTAGTCACAAAATTATACCATTACATATCTTCAAATTGACACTCTATCCGAGAAACGTCAAATCGATTACACTCGGTGATAGTTTGTAGCGGAAATCGAGGATATCGGCCAGCAGATGACGACGGTCTTGCGCCTTTTTCCGGGTGATCGATCGCCACGGCTAAGATTTCAATCAGGCGAAAAGGCGTCCGCGTCGCGGCAAAAGACAAACTACCGACATCAAATCAGAGTTAACGTGCAATTTAATTATAAATGTGAGATTGAATGAAACATAAATATTATCCATTAAAAACTTACATTTAATATCTTAAACAGTGAAAACTAGAAAATATAATGATAACATAATTAATAAATCAGTCAAACTAAATAACGGCATAAAGAAACTCAAAGTACTAGATAAAAGCCATGATTTAACGAGAATTCAAATGAAAATCAAAATAAATTAAGTTTAAGATTGATTGTATAAAAATTGTCTAATTACCTTGCCTATACGCAGTCTAGATATTACATTATTATATAGTGATCCTTACCATAAGCAGTGCCAAATATTCCTTTACCCCTCCCGCGGCTTATCGCTAGCGTTGTGGCATGGGCTTTCTAGCGCGCACAGATTCCCATCACGCACACCGTCTCGACCTTTGCTATCTTGCTCACTTTCATCCTCAGAAGCTTACACCGCTTTGCCTGTCCATACATCGGCAACCGATCATACCCGGGAAAGCCAATTGCTTCCCGCCGCTCGATTAGCCTTCGCGGAACCAATCGTTTCTGCTAATCTAAAAAGGATGCAGGAAATCGTGCCCATCATTGAGTCGGGCTCAAGCAGCGAGACACGCAATGCTTGAATACTTGCAAGACAAGAATATACGCACAGCTCGTCGAAAACGTCGCGTATCAGTTTCTTGTTGACACTTGTCAAATTTCATAAACGTCAAATTTCATGACAATTTTCATAAACGCAATATAATTCATTTTTACAAATTATCGCTGCACATTTCTGCTAAAGAAATACGATTTAGTACCCATTTTTTTTTCCTTTTTTGCGTACATAATTCCTTAGATCTAATGACGCGTATAATCTTAAGCCGATGACGCTGAAACCTTCAAAACAGCTCTAGTTTCAATTTTTATTACAAAACGTCTCGTCGACGTTCAATACTTCAGACATTTTTCGAGGGACCAAACTAAGATAAATCAGGTGAATCAAGGCCTTGGTGCATATATCGCAGTGCGGCGCGTTCGGCCATGATTTATGACCGCTGTAAGCGAACTGTTTAGCCACTATTAATTACCAAGGTTTCTCCCGGTCGGTTTCTGTAACTCAACTCATGCCAATTTTTATTTTAACTTTCAATAGCTACTCAAGAAATCAATCAAGCTATAAATACAACAAAAAATAATAAAGTAAGAAGAGACGAGCTTACTTTTCTACATTTTCAATATTAATTGAAGTTTTTCAATAGCATTAATTTAGAATTTTTTCTTTTTTTTTTAACTGATCAGCGCGAAATTTATTTCAGTTGCGAAATGCGAAATGCTGACATGATAATAACATACAACACATAATTTAGGCTTTCACTTATTTAATAATATCGTTAAAATTTTTCCGCTATTTTTCAATATGTACTTTACATGCTATTTCGAAATTGGAATTTTATTGAAATAAAAATAAAATATAATACGACCTCTTAATTAGTATAATTAATTCATGAACGAAAATGTATATAACTCAATTTCTAACACGCATAGCATCGACATTTTTATGTCGGATAAAGTAAATAAAATCATTAATAAATTTTTTTCCTTTGAAGAATACATTGAAAGAAAAAACAAATCCTTCTATCAGACTTTTTATTACACTTACCCATTTATATAACTTTATAAATAATGATTATGAAGAAAAAAATACTTTCATTTTTAAGATGCAGGTATGGTGAGCCAATTCACACGATTCGCTATTAGTAATATCAGTTAAATTCTATAACTAATGAGTAGCACATACTACAGTGGAGACAATAAAATGGCGTATAATGGCATTAATCATAGAAACCTTGTTTAAAATAACTTTTGTTCGCGTAAAACTCATAGGAAACTCGATAGCCGAATAATCCATCTCTGTCTCCCCAGTAGTGCGAAAATCGAGAACAAAGCTCAGTCGGAGCGCAAAAGTCTTAATGCGCATGTCATACGGGCGGGGCGCATTTGCTACGACCGCCGATACATCATTTCTCCGGGAAATCGGAACAGTTCACCATTAATTATCGCGTACGCTCTCGTGGTCGATTTATCCGCCGTGCGCATGACTGATTTTTATAACTCCGCGGCCAGAGATGAGTTTTGTGCTTATAATTAATCTTTGATCTCTGGTGATGTTTCCACTTAGCTTAATGATTTCAGTTACTGATCGCGAAAAAATATATGGATTTTGGTTTTAAAAATAGTCGATTCGCAACAGGATCGATTTCTTCGTTGATGGCTTAACATAACTATAAGCATGCCTCGTGACGATAAAAACTGTAGTGCTTTGGCAGCTCTTTAAACGTAACGATCACTCGGTTGTGATGCTTTAAAATGTGTATCTTCCCTCATTCTCACTTTCTTCCAACGGTAAAACTCATCGAGAGTTAATGATTTGTATACTTATGATGTAGTTGCTTCGAAGAAGTGATAATTTTTATATGAATACTTTGATAAGTCGCTTGAAATAGATAATAAAGAAGATGACGTAAATTTTCTAAATTCCGTAAAATTATTAGGATATGATTTCTCGAAAAGATGTGTAAGCTTAAAGTTTGACACGGAAAACTATCAAAACCAGAAGTTCACAAGTCAATGTCGTAAATAAAAACAAGATAAATACAATACATATAGTATAGCAGTGACAAACATTCCGTCATTTCATATAACGTCAGAAATGAAAGAAAAAGAAGAATCTTCCTTCCCAAAAGTGAGCAGACAGCGTCGTCCAACGACAGCCGCTATCAATAACTCCACTCGACATTGCGACCGAAAGTCGATAGTCCGAAATCAACTCCCGAGATTTTCGATTATCGCGCAGAGAAAAAACCGGCGAATCAAGTGTCAATTTGTCGCGCGAACGATGATCAAAGTCCCATTTGTTTCAGCTCGCGAGGGCTTGTTTATGGCAGTTTCGGAATTGGATTGCGAGTATATTTTCGTCCGCGTGAGAGAGATAAAAAAACATGCGCGCGCTCAACCGCGCAACATGATTTATGCCCATTCTGATCAAATTGCCCGTTGAATTGCGCGCACGCGTTTCCTCCGGGGAATGATCTCAGATGAATCGGAAATTGCGCCATGCAACACGGCTCCGCAGCGTTGCAAACTTTGCTTTCAATTCTGCTAGCGGATTTGTGTTTTGCTGCCGTTTATGTGATTATTATTTGCTTGTTTTCGCGATAAAAAAGAAATTATGTTTGCGAATTGTTCCCGTTAAAATTGCTCACTAATCATTTAACGTATTAGCTATAATGCAAGTTGTTCGAAGAAAGATAATAACGAATATGCAGAAATAACAGAATATAAAATATTAAAGATTTTACGCTAATGGAATGTAACTACGTATTTAGAGTGTTTATTCATTGAACGAAATTCAATCACGCCGCTAATATTTCGAAGCTTCTCTCGATAACTCCACTTATAGGATTCATTTTATCTTGGATTTATTATAACAAACTAGATTCACCGAGGTGCTCTGTTCCTATACAAATAGAATTGTTTCTGCATATATAGCATCGAAATATTTATTGAGTTTTCAATAGTGCAACGAATGTTTTCGACATTCCATCTTCTTGAATTGTACATGGTTGTATTAACGAAGCATATCCATTCAAGTGTATTGCACAATGAAACATAGTATAGCGTTGCAAAAGAAAAGGCGAATAAGCCGTAATAAAGTGCAACGCCGGCATATCAGGCGTCCTGCGCAGCCGTGCACTTTTTTTTGTAACGATGGAAAGGGAGCTAAACTCGCTCTTGAAGTCCCTTGGGGAGGGGCCGGGGGCACTCCCGTCCCTCCAGTGCGCGCACTCGGAATTCGGTATGAAGGACGCGGGCCGATTTTGCGCCTTTAATATCCATTTTAAATATTCATGAGCTCACGGCGCGCCGCCGAAAGCTCGAGCGTGAGAGAGGTTGCTGGACTCGAGAGAGAAAGAGAAATTACAGGGGAGAGAGAGGCAGAGGGAGAAAGCTTGCTTGGCTTGAAATTGAGCGCGATGCCTTTTCGACTTATATTACGAGTTAGCCGTTCGACGAGGAATCTCATAATTTTTCACGCGATACGGAGCCTCATTATTGTTTTTTCTTTCGAAGGCATCGTGCGAGTTTCGCAAGGGCAAAGCGAGTAATTGGTAAGTCTACGTTTCATTCATTTCATTTTTTGAAAAATCTCAGGCAGATGCTTTAAGCCATGCTTTACTAGTTGAAAAAGGCTATACAAATAAATATTTACCCTGTTCACGTAACATAAATTCAACTTTACAACACGTAATATCTCTAACTCACTTTTGAATCCTCGTGATCGCGCAGCTAAAATGTCATCGGCGCGATGACGAGCCAAAACTTTTTCAAACCTTGCCGTTTTTTTGTCCGGTAAACCGAGCCAAGTCACATCCCAAGTCGATCGCTCGCGCGCGCACGTCATTTGTAACGCAAGCTAGTAAGGAGCGGGCGTGCCGATCAAGCCACTCGTGCCAAAGTCAACAAATCAGATTTCGCCGACGATCCTTAACTCGATCTGTAACCCAATTTAATGTATCATTTCCCACGGAATAACATTCAATCTACATCTGATTGACTCGAACGGAAAGAAAGAAATTCGCAATCGTGGCGGTGAAATGAAGACGAGTGGCTCGCGAATCAAGTTGGCCGTAACAACGACGCACGTCACGACGAGAAGCAGTTTCCTTCATAGTCGGTCACTTCTTGCTGCCGCTGCGGATGGAAGCTCGCTATATAGGCGAAGCCTGCGCGCGACGATTTTCCCGGTATCATAAATCACTATTAAATCTTGAACGGGATTAGAGTTGTGCCACTGCACTGGCTCGCCTGCAAGTCGAGTAATCTATCAGTTGAGTCTCTCACTCGCACACGGGGCTAATGGGACGCGCGCGGCGGTGTCTTTCTCTTTCTCGGCGCGATCGATCACCATCCATCTCTGGCCAACGCTAATATACACAGCGACCCCGCAGCGCGCAACGCAGTGTCTAATCAACGACCAAGGACTCGTTGCATTGTGCTACACTTGCATTCCGCAGGGTTTGAGCCTTTGACTTCTCGTTTGCGCGTACAGCTTTTGTTCGCTTCGGCCTGAAGAGGGTATAGATGCGTGGTGGTACGGCCAGAAAAAATTCATGGTGATTTTATCAAAAATCAGTCATATGAATATTGAATTTTAAGAGGATTACAATTTTTTCTTCGAATTTCGTTATTCCGTTGCGCTTTCAACGTAATAAACAAGATGCACAATACTAACATCCTCGTAAATGCACCTGAAATCGCGTTGAAAATTGAAAAGTCACGACGATTCATGCATCTTACAAAAGCTTCGCTCCGCTCGGAATTAAAAAAAAGGATGCTTTCAGCAACGTTTGATTTTGAATGGCTGAAAATCTTCCATAAAACGAATCCATATTTCAAAATACAAATAGCCCAAGCGTTGTGTTTCTCATCTTAAAAAGGAATTGCTACATCAAACCACTACTTCCTCGCACGCGCAGCTAGAGATAAAACTCCGTACACATGGTAATCGTTACGAAGGAGGTAGTCGTTAATTGATAAGCCGATTCATGGGCTGGTCGAGTTAACCGCTGATTGACTTTAAACTCTGCTCCCTCATCCTCCCTCTCTCACTCTCTATCTTTCTCTCAGGGGCTCAGGGGGACGACGATGCAAGCTCTCGGCAGCGACGTGGGCTTACGTATTAAACGAGCTTTGCCAGAGTGATTACTGAGTGCGCGAGTGTTTCACCAAATCAGATATCTGATGGCGAACGAGAGAGACCTACTGCATAGATACCAATTATGACGTTAACGGCTTATGCTTCTTTCACCTTGTCTGTGTGATTTAGCAATTTGACTAACCCCATTAGGATTTTCCATGTCGATATATGTGCCCTGCAATTATTTCATTTTTATTAAATATATAGTAGATTCAATATTTAAATAATTATTGTTATATATATATATATACATGATTAGATACATCTATTATTGAGAATTATCTATATGAAATTCAAATTATGCCTTTAATTATAATGGATTTTAATTTAATTATAATGAATTTTACTTTAAGAATAGATATAGCAATTGATCAGTTTTAATTAAACTGTAATGATCGAGTGCGCGCTTGTCTATAACATTCCCTCTTGATAATTTTCAATTTTACATAGTCTGGTATTTCGAGATAATGAAAACGAATTACTTCAAATTAATACGCGTTGAGGACGTTTCATTTGATTTTTAAAATTTTATATTAATTTTAGCTATGGACCGATATACTGTTTTTCTAACCATAATTTAAATGTCAGTTAACAGATTTTAAATTGTAACGCCGTTTTAGTTAATAAAGTTTTCTTTTCAAAAACAAAGTCTAGTTGACACAACCATTCATAAACTTTCGACAAAAATGTAACACGTACTGCCGAAACTACAAGTACTCATAAAATCAGTCGTTTTATCGTCGGTACAAATTCCCTTTGTTAAAAATTTTGTTCAGACGGTAAACTCAGGGTCAATGTTCAAGGACTGCGAAAAAGTCTTTACCATCGATGTTAAAGTATCGTGAAAAATGAAAAATCTCGAGGGCATTATCTAATTGGAGATTCAGTGGTGAAGAAAGGAAAAAAAAATAAAAATAGACCCGCTTGTGCGCCAAAGGCGGACGCCATTCCTCTCTCGGGAGCACGTCATATTTTCGCGAGCGCAGTATTTACGCCAGCGTCGTCGTCTTCGTTGAACTGCGAAGCTTTTAGGGATCAACGCGCGCCCTACGGAATTATGCATTCGCTCGAGCAAGACTGCCGTGGGTCGAAGAGTGAGGTGATGAACGAAAAATGCTCGTCTTTTCTTGTGGAATTTCGTGAAGACGTCGGTGCTTTTGTTGACTGGCGGGTGGCGTGATTTTATTATGACGCTGCAAAGCTATTAATTTTTACTTTTAGTACTCATAGTAAAACAAATAAAAAGACAAAAAATAACATAAAATCGAAATTAAATCTTATTTTTTCAAAGTAAAACCTGGAATTTCTTTAATAAACTACCCCGTATACAGGTAATATATGCAGAATGAAGAATACTCTCGATGAAAAATTGTGCAACTATGTAAAATTTTACACCTTTAATTATGAACATTTAAAAAAATTCTATATTATTAACAAGGCTAAAAGCTATCTGAACTATTCAAAACTGCTTCGTGAAATCAATTACCCATTCGAGAACATTTTTGCTGGGTTATATACGCTTATACTCTCGTAAATATTCCAATAATTTAATATCCCAAAGCCCGAAAATGTTGAAGTAAAAAAGTTGGTACAAGTGAAAGAGCAAGAGAGAGAGAGAGAGAGAGAAGACTGAAAACAGGGGGCAGTTAATGAATTTCCATGGGCGGGCGCAAGCGAGCGGCTGACTCGAGAGGTACCTTCATTCTCGTTAACTCGCGAGGGATGCGGCTCGTTTGGAATTTTTACGCGCAGTAAAATCGCGCTCGGCTGCAAAAAGCCAGCCAGAAGATAGGACAAAAAAATGAAGGAGAAGTTAACGCGAGCTAAAGGGAGAAGTTTGATCTTGGCATATTTTCCAAAAAAAATCATCTTGATTCATTATCATGCGTCATTTTTTTCTTAATCTTCGGCACGTGTTTTATGAGATACAATAAAAATATTTTAAAATTCTTATATTTCATAGATTTAACTCCTGATACAATAATTAAGATCTAACAGCTCTTCTTCAATCGAATAATATTTTTATTATAAATACCTATGATCAGACCGAAAGTTTAATGACCACATGTTCATTGGCAATCACTCATTACGCCCAAATAAACGAAAAGCAAAGGAATATAGGTAGGTATAAAGAAGTTTAGCTTGGGCTTTAGCAATCTCGACGCGACCATGCGATTTCTTTTATTCCAGAGTAGCAGTAAGTTTCGCTCGCTTGCGCGTTGCTTCTAATCTCCAGATTCCAATTTTCTTGGAATTCCTTTTTCGATCGAACGAGCATCCTTATACCCCGTAGCCTCGCTTATTCACGCTGTCCATCGGAGTTAAAGCAGCTTTGGCGAGGATTTCGAATTAAAAAAATTCTAGTGCCAGAGAGCAAGCAAGATGTTTGATTCGGACTTTAGCTTGCTAGATTGCTATTTTGTTTTCAAGTATTTCGCTTCCGAATGTTTCTGATTGAAAGAAATGTCCTTTTTTTAATTGCACGGGCAATTCGTTTGACTACTTTGTAGTGTTTCAATAAAATGTCGCTCCTTTGTAAGTTAAATAGAAAGGTTCCTTTCGAATGTCGCTTTGAAGTTCAGGGATTTAATTGGAATGTCTTAATAATTGCTTTCGGTTATTGCATCGAGATTTCAGTCTTTAAAACTTTTAATTGAAAATTCATGGCCAATAATTTTTCCATTTCTATCCAAATAACCTATATATATATAACATCAATTTATTCCTATAGCAAGCAATACAGAAACATGAGTCCACTCGAGCACGTAGCATTCCCCTTTTCGCGGTTGTCCGGCGTAAGCGAGGTTTTGCGTATGTCAAAGAAAAAAAGCTCGATCGAGTTGTGGCGTGTGTCCGTGCATGTACCAGGAAAGGATCGCTCGCGATATATATCACCTTGCATATTTGCTCGGTTCGCTGGAAAATTTCGGCTTTGCAAGGAGGATGTTGTGCGAGTGATCGATATACCAAGTGGCGAGGTAGTTTGAGTTTGCACTTTTCTGGAATTTGCGATGGAATATATTCAGAAATACTCCATTCGAGTTGCTGCATACATCATCAATGAGTTTTTTACTTCGGAAAAATTGTTTTATTGTTGTTGGGATGAATTTTTTAACAAAATTTATGTATCGTACATTGTTATTGGCGTGGACCAGTAAATCACGTGAAACTATTGTACTTTATTAGTTAGTTACATCAGAAAACTACAAGAAGGAAATTATCCACGTCTTCCGAAAAATAATGAATCATCAAACAAGCACCTCTGTAGCCAATCAATAAATCTCGTTAATAGCGAATCGATCCGATCACATAGCCCGAAAAATTGAATACGTCCCTGTTAAAATATGCTCGATTAAACGCCAAATAGCTGCAAAGAGAAAGCAAGAGAGTGACACGGGTGTAGAGAGTGAGGTGGAAGCTGAGAGCTAGCTAGGGTAGGGAGTTTGCTGGTCGTTTTTGGGAAGGAGAGGAGAAGGTGGGAGAGGGTTTGCGGTTGCCAGGCGACGCTCTTCGTCGACGTTGAAAGCACGAAAGACGGAAGTGATCCTGACCGAGGCGGACAGCACAACCCGGCGTTTCTAAATGCGCCTTGTCGTTGCTATGTACACAGACTACGAGAGACATCCTCATTATGACTTATTTTATGATTGCTTCGCTCGATTGTCTTAACCTTATGATGTACGCCAATCGGACGGTATGTCGTACGCGAATTGAATAGTTCGGAAGCGTCTTTAACTGATAATTTTGAGAAAATTACGCGTTTGCTGCAAACATTTTCCATTTACCAAAGTACGCGTGTATTCCTCGATCGTCTCATAAGCGAAGCTAACTCTGCAAAATAATTATTAATCCCACATCCGTGTGTGCTATCCCCGGGCCATGAACGGCTGGTCTGGGTGGGTCGTCCTCCTTTCTCTCATAATTCCCTTCAACAAACGCAGCGCGGACTATCCAAACAATTCCGAAACAAACAAAAGCCTCTTGATTCCCCTACCCTATCTCTCTCACTCTCTCTCTCTCTCTCTCTCTCTCTCTCTCTCTCGCGAGCGCGAAAACAATTCCATTCGAGAGAGCGTATTACGCAAGCGCGTCGGCTTCTAAATTCGTTTCGCAGACAACGCTGCGAATTCCCGCGGCGTAACCATTATCCCCCTTTTCCGCGCTCACATTAATTCGTCGTCGGCGTCGACGGTCGCAAGTCTCCCTCTCGCGAAAATGCAAAGTGCGCGCGTGCCGAACGAGCCAACATTAAACATGTGCGTGCAATTACCGAGCTACAAGCTCGTGCGTGTATGTGATGCGCGCTCCAGTTACTTGCGTACATAAGCTGCGATGATTTTTAAGAGGGAGAGCTTTTTCAACCGGGGAATGCATTCTTATTTCGTGGTTATCTCTTGAGTGCTTCTTTTGGGGGAAGGTTAACGAGTGACTAGGGTGAAAAGAGAAAGAAAGAGAGAGAGAGTTGTTTTGATTTCACGATAATTTAAACAGGGGATGCTGAGTTTTTTCTTTGTAGAGATATTTTAATGATTCTATCGGTTTAAAAATAATTGAATATATTCGAGTATTAGATTTTATTTGCTAAAATATCAGTATTGTGAGTAGCAACTATTATTGTAGAAACATATTACTCATCTTATCAAAGTCATAATATCTTATATCTTTCCGAATGAGTTGTACGACATTTTTGTTACGTTTACATAGTTCTCATCAATATATTGATTTAAAATATTTATAAGACTTTCATCTCTTCTCCATTCGATGATAAATGGTACGATACTCGTGTAAGAGTAATTCTATGTCAAATAAAAATTTATCTGATCTTGACAATAACAGATATTGTATTTATTTATATTTTACTCTCGGTTTGGTTTTCAGTTTGCTCTCAGTCTTAAAATATTCAAAGTTCTACGAATTCAACCTGGTATAAGCAAAATTATTTTTTCAGTCATCATTGAAATACGAAAAAATCTGCTAGTCGTACAAGCTACTACCGACAAAACAAGTATCCATCACCATTCAGCACCAAATAAAACTGAACCCTAAAATAAAAGAACCATTGCACTAGATTGTCAGCTACTATACGGATACGCGAGACAATCAGCTTCTCTTAAACTAGAATAATAAAAGAGAGTAGTATTCATACACCCAGAGAGAAAAAATCACGTATTTCTTTCCCTCGACCGTGGCGTCGGAGACGCGATCATTTGTCATCCGCGCGGGGAAAATGAATCTGAATCGCGCCGCGTATATATAACACAGCAAACATCTTCCTACCCTTGATCGCTTTGAGCTTTTGCCCCTCTCTGTCTCGCTCGTTCTCGTTCTGCCTTTATTCCTGGTAATTTCTCGAGACAACAATGACGTCGCTCATTGTCTCGTTATGAAGCTCTCGCGGCGCAGTCTCATCTCTTTTTCTACGCGAGGGAGAGGGATGCAGTACATTATACGCTCGCACCATCAACCCTCGTGGCCTTTTCTATTTCAATCTGTGGTCTTTACGGCTGCTCTTTTTTTCGAAGCAATCATTTTAAACGTGATAATTTCACTTTCCGAGCCTTTTATTCTAATGATTGATAATCATGCTTATTTCCTCAGGACGTTGATGGCTAAGTTAGGATCTTTGCGCAATAGTTGTCGGCTTTGAATCCCGGCTACGTGAAAACGTTCGAAAGTGAATTTTTTTCGATTCTGAAGAGAGCAAAATCTGCGTGAATTTGTTTGGTGCGCCGCTAAACAACCGAGAATCGTGCCACATCACAGGCGGAAACGCAAATAAATAGCCAAACCGGCGCCAGCAAGATAACTCAATCAGACAAAGGTTCGGTCTCGCTCTTACGCAATTACATCAATAGTGAATTCAGTTTATTACAATGGGGCAGGGCACTTGCACCGGCAATGATAAATCAGCCGCTTGTCCCGGTTGTCCTTATCTCCACAACAATGTGCGCGACAGAACTATTACTCGTCACTCGCGGGGCTCTACGCTCAAATCTACCTCATAATGGCGCGAAAGGGGTGGAGGAGGGCATCGTTTATCAACCGGAGCATTGCACAGCAGATTGCGTATGTGCTACTACGTTCGCTCGCTCGCGCGTTGCGCATGTAGGCTCTCGGCTGGAACTCTACCTATTCGTGTACGCGCACTCGTTCTGCTCCTCTTCGATAAAACAGACGACGCTTGTAAAGAGATGCGCGTCGATCGTTGGCTCGCCTCTGCGCGACGTCCCGGCTCGCATCATAAACTTGCGCGCGTTTTACGAGAGATTTATTGTGACAAATGTCTTACTTTCGTTTCCCTTCGAGGTGTCGAGTTGCTCGGTTGTCGCGCGAAATTTTTGCGTTGACCCCGCGTGGCGATGCCACGGGCACGCAAACCGAAACGTCGATTTCGATTATCGAGGGGTAAAAAAAAAGAAGACGCGACGGAAAATTTACGAGCGCGAGTGGCCACTGTAAATTCTTGAAAAAGCGAGACGCACAATAATCACCTGCCGTAAGACGAAGACACTCTTAGCGACACTCGTAAATTCGAAGCTCGGCAAGGGAGAAAGAGAGCGAGCTAAAGAACGAGGGTAAGAGGGATGGAGAGCGAAGCCGGAAACGGCGAAGATCGATCCACGACCGCTGAGAAACGAATGTCTGCCGTAGGGCATGGAATTGCATGTAAAACACTTTATAGCCGTGCAAGAAATAAAACGAAGTTTTATTGCTGATCGCCGATCTTCGAGCTTCTCTTTTTTCCGTTCCTTCTTCTTCTTTTTCTTCTTTTCCTTGCATGCTCTCAGATGTATATATATTTGCCTCTCCTGATCCAACAAGTACTTCAAAATTGTAATTTTTTTATTTGTAAAATGTGGCGAAATATTTATGTGAATGTCTGGGGAGAGTCGTTAGTTAAAATGCTAAGCTTATCAACAAATTATATCGTTATGTACCATTTTATAATCATGCGTCGATTGATATTATAGTGATGCTGCCACTATATGATAAAATTAGTGCAGGAAATGATTCATTTGTGGAGTAGTTGATTGAAAGAATTTGCTCAAGCGATAATATATATAGATGAGAAAATAAAACCTTGCTATATATAAGCAAGAAGCATACTTCACATTTTTATTTATTGATATTTTTTGGAGCAAGAAAAATAGTCTGTCAGCTGACACTTAACCAACAGAATTCTTACAAATAAATATTTAATCTATTTATATTGTACATAATAGTACTTATCATACTGCACATTACTTTGCAATGATTTTTACAGTTTGAATAAGTGAAAACAATACTTTAGCAGTGGAACAAAGAAGAAAATCATACTATAAACAGTACTATTTGGGATAAATATAAAGCGAAAAACGAATGGTTTCAGGAGAACTAAATATATGACATATTAATTGTCCGAAGATATGGATAGAATCCACCTGTGGACCGATAATGACACTAAATAACTATGTATTTTCTGAGCACATTAATAAACATCAGGAAGCATGATTAACTTAGCGCGCAAGGAAATTCAATGATCGGAATGCTTGATATTTACAACGATAATAAGCGGCACTCTGGTGGAAATTCCTGTGTGCAACCGCCAAAGCAGTTCATCATCAGTTGCCTCGGCTTTGCTCTGAGTTGTGGTCCGTTATCACAATAGTAGTAATTGGGAACTGAATAGCGCAGCACAGAGAGACAGAGGAGACCAAAGATCATGGCAAAATGCGTTTCGTGTCATTCCTCTCTCTTAGCAAGCTCGTAGCGCCGAAAACTTCTTTGACCGTTAACTGCTCGCTAATTAAATCTCGCGCTGCCGCACTTGCCTCCTAGCTTTCTCGCTCTCTTTTGATTTCCATCCTCGTTGTCATTCGTTGCGTTTGTCTACTTTTGCAAAACCCTCGAATTCTTCAGGCGTAAAGCCTTGTAATTACGCTCGACAATGAGAACTTGCGAAACGCTTTTTTGCTCTTTTTTTTCTCTGTTCTTTGTTCGATCGGCGTAAAAACTGCATTTTTTCAGATTGCAAATATGCCTTTTGCTGCAAGAATATGTAAATGCTTTCAAAAAATAACATTCAAATTGTTTACAAGATAGAAAACACTTTTCTTAATTATTTATTAAACCTGCTTAATCACTGAATTTTTCAATATCCCAATAAGCAAATATAAATAAAAAATTAAGTGTTCAACATACAAGACTGAATAAAAATATTGTCAATATCTTATCACAAAAAAGCTTATTTCACATTATTTACTCGCAACAATATCTCGCCTTATTTGCAAACCAATATTAAAGCGAAAGAATGGGCACTAGACATTGTAACACACGTGAGCTAAAGCGAAAAAGATAAAAAGGAATTCAGTAATGTACGGAACTCCACACGGAACGTAGTGCAGTTTGTTTTTTATTGAACGGGATCCGCCGATGCTTTTTAAACTGCATCGAGTAACACAAGCACTCATGTACAGCATGGAATCAATTGCGTTGTTCGTGGATGCGGAAACAAAATGTCGACATGTGCACCTTCTCCCCTCTTTTCCCCTATTGGATGGTGGATAATGAAAAATACACTTGCATGATACATCGAGAACGACTGTTGAGAGATTTTCGAGTTTTGTTTTTTATTGCTTGAATATCTGCGTTTTTTATAATTTTTTTTTCTGCTCGACGGTATTGCGTTTCGAGAATAATGGATGAAATTATTTGATATTGGCTTGTTTCATTTTCTAAAAAACCTATACTTCTTGTATAGGTTCTTTGTTAGTACGGATAATGAATCTGATCGTAACAATCTAGCTCTTTATAATTTTATCAATAGATTTTATGACATAAAATATCTCATACTCTCAAACAAGTTAGTAATATACTATTGCAATTTTTATTCGAAGTTCAATTTCAAAACTATATATGTAATATTTATTTTTGTTTCTTATGTCATATTAACACAACAGTCTAAAATATGAATGTAGGAGCCAATATCATCGATTTAACGGTTATTAATTATTCTCACATATATCTTCTGGCAAGCCGTACGTCTTTCAATCAATATGTCAATAATCCTATTTGGCCGTACTGACGGTTAAGATGCATCGGTGTGCACGTCTCTAACCTTAATGCACCTTGACCCTTTGATCTAGCCTTCTCTCGTTCCCCTCTCTGTGCCAATCACTTGCCTCGAATCACTTTCTCAATGCAATTAGCTCTCGTAGTCAAGTGTTGACTATTTGGTTATTAGCCGCTGTAGCTTTCAGTCGAAAGATCGATCATTTATTTAGAGAGACGAAGTGGTTTAGCAATAGCGGATAACTTTTATATTCAAGTTCGAAATTTATAATTTACATAAATTTATTTCTGAGAGGAAATTTGTTTCATTTTACGCGATTCGATAAAAAAATGTAAAAATTCATTTTTATAGATAAACGTTCATTAATTGTTTCTCTATGCATCCAAAATCTCATCAAGAAATTTTTCGGTATATTCCCAAGCTGACGAAAATATGAATCACTCACGCGGGTCGCATCCATAAATTTGCAATTCCCGCCGAGTCATCTTAGCGTCTGCAAGCTGCAGCAGCAGCAGCCTTCGGAGCTTTTTAAAATTCATCCGTTAATTCAAATCGAGGCCGTTGCGTCCAACGGCAATGCCGACAAGAAAGCGGGGAAGGAACACGAGAGTCAGAGCTAGCGAACTATGCACTACCCATTTGCATCGCAGACATCTGCCGGTAATGTCGGAGCAAATTCTCCTACGTCCGCGTGTCCATTATTCGCAGACGTCGACTGAGAGAGAGAGAGAGGATATCCAATCTTGCTCTCGTAGTTTCATCTCTGAGGCGCACACTGGCTACACGCGATCGATCAAAGAGAGAGAGAGAGAGAGAGAGAGAGAGAGAGAGAGAGAGAGAGAGAGAGAGAGAGAGAGAGAGAGAGAGACTACACACTCGAACCGAGCTTGGCAATTGTAACTGTGTGCGAGAGAGTTTGATCGTTTAGCAAGTTAGTTTCTCTCTTTCTCTCTCTCTCTCTCTCCCTTGCACGAGAGCATTGTTTGTGTTTTGCTGTAATTTGAGGCCTCACAGTGGAGAGCTCTGGGCTTTTTGATGAAGATCCCACGTCAACGCACCAACACATGCACACACACATACACACAGAGTTGTTCACCGAGATTGGCTTTCCAGCGGTAGGGATTGCCACTCGGTTTATGGCGTATGGCTTTTTCCGCCTGACCAGAGATGGATTAGTTAGCGTTTGTTTGTAACGAGTGTGCGAGGGTATACAGGCAACTCTACGGATTTACTATTCGGTGACGTTTGTTGTGTGCTATTACGCGTTTCACTAGACAAACTATCAAGCTTTAAACTATTAATTTCACTGTGAAAAGATGGGATGATCGATGAACTGATAAAGAAGTACTGAAAATATATCATCATCGCAAGCATTATATTTCACTTTTTTATTTATTTCCTTCTATAAATAAAAAAGTTCTTTTAATATCAAATACTGTTATTGAAACAAATAAGACAACAAATGCATTGATTTTTGGCTCATATGAAGCCACTGCATTCTTTTGACTTATTAGCCTAATAAAGATTATGAGATTTTTAATCATAACGTCGTTGTCGATTTGATTGCATTTTGTTATCGTCTATGAGAGAACTTTATATATATGGTATATATGTAATACTACTTTCAAACAATACCACTGTGTATGTTTTGGCAAATTTATTCCAAATTGCAATAGCACAGCAGTGCGATATACTTGTAAAATGCGAATAGCTGAGTTATGGAATAGCAATTCGGGGGATATAAAAGACCAAACGAGAAATGTGTAATACTATAAATCGCTATATTGCAAGTTGTCGTGATGTAAGCTATCGTGCTGCGAAAGCAAATAATCTCGCAATGGAGTAATAATAAATACTCGACAATCATATCCTAACATATAAACGCAAGCAGTTCAAACTGAAATCAGTTACTCAACAAAGCTTTTAACACGATAAGACTCGATCATAGTGAACTTGCAAGTACGTGTGCGATAGTAGCGACATATCTATAAAAGTATACATCTCAGACTGTAGCAAACGCATTTTGGGATAGATAGTGGGGGAACGCTGTACGCGTATATCGTCTGATAAGTAATTTCGCCGCCGCAATATCGCACACCAGCAGCCACGCGCAACCGATGTTATCGGCAAACGTTTGATCAGTACATGGAATTGCTATCGGGGCATAGTCACTGTACGATTACATCCGTATATGCGAAGGCTTACACACATGATCGTGACACGAAATACTCTCGAATACGTAGAAGCTCCACTTATCTCTCTCTCTCTCTCTCTCGCTCTATCGGTTGCTCAACTAACTAAATCAACTCAGAGTCTATTTGCACGGATATTAGTTTATTACCACAAGTACGTGTTGGCATTCCTTTGATTTGATGCTCTTCACTTGGTGTTTCGGCTGCTTTCATTTTATATCTTTTGGGTTAGATATTGCTCGTAAATTTTATGTTTAATGAAGGAAATCTTTTTCGTTCAATGACTTAAAAAACTTTAAAAAGATGTTTTATTATTTGGATTTAATACTAGTTTGAAGAATTTTTGTATTTCTAGGTTAATCCATGAACTCAAGTAATTTCGTGTTCTAAGAAAAGGTAAACGAGAAAATTCGCAACTGAAAAGCTTCTAAAAACATTGTCAAAAATATCAAAAAAAACTTGGACAAACAAGTCTTTTTCTAGTTCTCAACAACAAAAAAAGAGAACTGCATAAAACTAATTCAGAATGTAAACGGCTTTTTTTTCCAACAGTAGTTTAAAAACGAACAGGGTCGAATGTGGTGTGTTGGCAGAGCACGAGCATCTTTCTCATGTCTATTATATATCTTTCGACTAGATCTTCTTCTGGCCAGTAAACTACGTACATACACAGCGTGCTGGTCATAATTCATCTCTTGTGGCGAACATGTTTTCTCGCTCGGCGCATTAAGGCGACGAGGGCTCTCGTAATTCTAGGAATGATGTGCAGCACAGCCAGACTCTCTACGCGATGTCGTAATTAAGCGCGCGTTCGCTTGAAATTTTAACTTTGTATGTACGCTGATGAAGATACGAGCTTGAAAGGGACACACTCGCGCATGCTGCTGATAGTTAACGTAGTTTTTCGGACTTTCGCATGAGTCGACTTTTTTCACTGCGGGGATTATTTTTTTCGACTAATTAATAATGGCCGAAAAGGCGGGTTTTTTTTTAGAGTGTTGGACTTCTGTTCTTATTTAAAATATTATTTCATTTTCTGAAGCAGTTGTATTTTTCAGTTTCATTGCAATTCATTTGCAGATTAGTTGAAAAGATTCATTGTCAGATGAATAAAATAAAATGAAACCATTTTCGTATTGATTTTAATTATTATATATTCATAAAAGTTTCTATATCATTTCAGAAACTTAATAAGTTTCATTTCAATAATGACTTCACTGAATCCAGTGCCTAAGTGATATCGGTTGACTATAGACATATCATTGAAATTAATTTATTTTCAAATTATTTCATATTTTACAGAAATGATTACGTAAAAAACAGAAAATTATTAGACCGTTATTGTTTTACATAAATTAAAAATGAAAATTATTCTATCATCGTGAATATACCAGTTAGAGTAATAGAGGCACAACGGAAATATTTTACATAAATAGTTTCTCAAACAATATACTAGTGAATATCGAGGAAGATTTTAATATTATCGCTTCGAAATTTGCAACAATTGTAAATATTTAGGAAATTTAAATATATTTAGGTTGTTCCGGGAAAATGATGAAACCTGTTTACTGAGTAAAAGACGCCAAATTTTTGTATTATGATTCAATTCTATCCTCTGCACAAAACTGGTAAATTTTTCAAATTAACTAATTAATCACGCCAACTCGACGCAATTTAAAAAAGCAGGCCTTAGAAAAAAAGAAATTTAAATAAAAGCTCTACTCTGAAAATCCAAAAGCTCGGACGAGAGACGGTGGTAAAGCGAAACTGCGAGAGAAAGAAAGGGCTGTAGTCATAGTAGTGCTCAGACGAGTATTCGCATAAAAGGCAAGCCAACATACACATACAGAGAGAGTCGGCAGCAGCAGCAGCAGCAGCAGCAGCAGCACTAATTTCATTTTTTCGTAATTAAGAACGTCCGTAACTGTTTCGCCAACTCCCCGTCAGTGTGAGAGAGACCGCGCGTCGGTGGGTTCGTGTATATTCCGGAGATGCAACGCCGGCCGCGTATGTGCCGCATGTGGTTACAACGCACCGCGCTCTCGCAAGCCTCCGGCTCCCCTTAATGTGTGTATGAATGCGAGTGCTGCATTGTGTGCAAACGCACGTTTGCGTTGAGTAAGTGAGTGAGTGTCGCACGTTTGCAACTGCTTTGCTATACGTACCGTGAGAAAATTACTCAATTATTGTTGTTCAGTTCTACTTCGCGTCTCCTCCCTAAGATCATATATATGCTAATAACTTTTTCGAAGGCTCACTGTGACGTGAACGAAATTCAACAAAATCTATCAGCTTAATTCCAAAAACTTGAAAAAATCTTAAACGAGAAATCCATATTCTGAAATACATGTCTAGCCACGAATGTCTTACAACACGGATACATCAAGATAAACGCCGATCCAGTGGGTCAAATCGATCACTCCCCCAATAAACAGTGGCTGCACGAGAAATTCATTACCAAAACTAACATGTACGAAAGATAATTGAAGTGTGATAAGAGCGTGCAAATATTCATGATATCTCGAAGGTTGTGAGCGAATTTCTCTCGTCCCATCTACTCGCATTAACGATAAAACCACAGCTGCCGGCTGTTCAGGACTGCAATTGTTCGTGCAAGAGATGAGCTTCGTTGCTAAATGAGCGAAGCATCGTGCGAGAGTGAGCTAAGGAATAGATGGAAGGAGAGGGAAGGAAAGCTAGCTAGCTTCTCTCTGGCTTTAGACCGAGCTATCTACAATCCCGCAGATGCACTTCTCCTAATGCTCTCAGCTGCATCTCGATATCCCTTACCTTACTCTCTGGCTTGAGCAATGGGGCTTCGTTTGTTAGAGTGGAGATTATCCCAAGATAGTGCCGCTGATGATGATTAATATTTTGTTATAATTTTCTGTTATTAGACTTTTCTCATTGCTATTGTCATTATTATTGGTAGGTTAAGTGTAAATGATGTGTTGCAATAACTTTAGGATGAAAGAGATCATATTAATGTCATGCGCACTGATTGTAAACAAAATGATAAACTTTGATTTTATTAGTACGAAATCTGTGCAAATAGATGGAAAATAACTAAAGCTCTTGCATAGGACTTTTTCTGTTGGAAATAGAAACTAAATGTAATTCATTTAATCAATATTTCTAAAAACAATGCTTGCATAAATACATAAATAAATTAAACCTTCGGTTAAATTGTTCCTAAACATAATTTACGTAACAAGTAACTGCATTTTTTCACAATTAATTACTGTTAAGGAAAGACAAACGTAATGAATATCGATTCAATTCAAGATTCAATAATATGATCATACGATAGACAGAGTCGTATAATTTATTCAAATGTACTGACAGAATAAATATAATTATAATAATACACACTTAATTATCGCTGACAAAGAATAGGTTATCGAGGTGGAATAATATAGATTTTGATTTATATCTTGATATTATTACAGCATCTGACACAATTCGATATCCGTTGTTATGTTTTAAAATCCAATAAATCGTCGTAACTTCGCGTACTTTTATGAAATTCATTGAAAAATTTAATATCCAACCCTTCTGTGATATACCATCTCGAGCAGAATGCCTCGTACTAAATGCACTAATTAAAACAGCTCCGCGATGTACAAGATGGAGAAGAAAGAAAAAAAAAGATAAAGGCCGATGGATGTATATATACTCAGCGTTCCCGGCACTCCACCGGGATTAATAAAAGAAAATAAAGTTGACCTAAGAGGCGAGCTTGCGCGCGGATATCAATAGCCGAATTCATCTAGTCAACTGGATATTCTTGTCACGATTGGATTAATGACTCCGAGTAGCGACGGTAGCGTAGCACGTACATGTAGCGATGATTCGATTTTACTTTTGTTTTGTCCACTCGCGTCCAGGTCTTCGTTTGGAATACACTGATTGACTGTCTCGTTAGAGTATTATGAAACCGTTACGCGATTAGAAACGTGTATATATACACTTGGTGTCGCGATATGAGTTAACTTTGTTTGCTTAAATGCTTCTGCCAATTGTAACTGAGTTTTTCGTTTTTTTTTGTTTACCAGCTTGCGGATATTTTCGCCTTGCTAAAAAAAGATAATCTAGTAAAAACTTACGAGTATGAATTTTGCTTAAGATTATTCAAAAAGTATTGCTTGAGTAATCATCTTACGATGGCTGCAACAAGATTCTTCATTATGAAACATACTTGCATTGTCTCTATGCGGCGTTAAATGCGTTTATGAGGATATAACATGGTAGACCTCATTTAACAATGGAATATTACTACCGTTATACAACAAAGCATTGTTATGTTCTATTAAAGTCAACATGCGCATTATTAAATATAAAAATGGCGGAATTATAAACTACTATTCGTCTTCTTAATGAAAAATTCCGTAAATTAAGAAAAATGTTGATTGAATTTTCGTTTTTCTTTTTTTTGCAGATCAAAGATGAAGTGGCCATTGATGCTAACCTGCCTTCTACTGCCGCAATCGTGCATACTTGGAGCGCCAAATTCACGTGAGTTATTCAAATTCAAACTTGTTAAAATTTTCACACTCTCAGCTTAAAAAGTCTGTTAGAAAAAATAATTGTATTTTCGGGAGTTCAAGCAGAAAAATCGCTTTGACATGAATTATTAACACTTTGAAGAAACCTAAATAAAAATCGCGATCTAACAGACAAAATAAAATAGTGAACGTTTACTGAAAGCAAAAACCTGCACTCTATAAGAGACTCTTCTCTTTTGCTCTCCGGCTCAGCGCAAAATCGCCATCAATCACTCGGAGTAGCAAATTATTTCAAGCGCTGCGCGCTCTCACGCACCGAGCGAAAACCGCTCGTCTAACTCGCGAAGCGATTTAAAAGGGAAAGAGAGAAAGTCGAATGGTCCCGCAGGTAAGTTGCGAAAAGAAATTAGGCGATCCCAGTGGGTCGCACGCGATTCGCTACTTTAGTCGCGAGAGATGGTTGCACCGTTGGCAATTCACCTCTCGATTTCTCTTCGTTAAGTTGCGGTCCCGCCCTTTCTCGACTTTGTCTTGCTCGCACCGGAAATGCCGCAGTTGCAGAGCCCCGTCGGCAATTAGCTCGTCTCTCGATTTTACCCAATTTTACTCGTGGTTACCGCAGCGGAACCTATATCTATATGCACAACTATTTGGGAATCTATCATGACACTCGTTATCACGTATTTACAAGCATTCCTTATTTAACGCGATCTAAAAAAGTGACACTGAAAAATTTATCTCCAGTTTGGACTCAAACATTTGAAAAGTCACTTGAACATTTCTCGTCGTGCTAAAGGCTTTCGAGTTTGATCAAATTACCGAGCTTCGAATTTATTGCTGTATTCCACGAAATATTTCAACTATGTAAAAGCTATACATCCAGCAAAAATACGTTACTTTACATACACTGAAATTTCTGCCGATGAAATGGACTGACTGTACGTAACGAGCGTAAAAAGATTTCACTTTGACGGATGATTTCATATAGACACCGTCGCTCTTTCAATTTATTAAACGGAACGCTCTGGAAATATTTTTATATAAAATTGATGGAAAAGCTAAATATCGTGCAGACAAATAGAACGCGACGAGGTATATAAAATCACTTAATCACTGATTAATTCGAGATCCATTTATAAAGTGCTTCAACATCACAAAACATTCATTGGAAAAATAAATTCGTTAGCGCACATATAAAATCTCGCGCTCAAAACTCGAAAGTCGAGCGATCAGCGAGATTGAAAAAAAAAGCAGTACTCGCTCCCGCAAGTCGCCAAACGTCGCTGACATTCGGCAAATAATAGACGTGAAGCAGAGCGTGAAAGTTTTTTTTAGAACGGGCGACCGCGCTTCGTTGAATCAAAATATGGTCCTTGTATATTTCACGTAACACGTAATTACATTGACGTCCTAAAGTAGAAGTAGTTGTACTTTGCTTTAACGTCATTTCCATAATAAATAAAGCTGGAATTGTACCCATTGTCAAAAAAGTCTCATAAAGAGCCTGCCAGTCTATGCAAGATATTTCAATGGGTACTGTCGCACTGACAAAGTATCTTAACCTAATTATGCTCGCCGAAATTCAGTTATGGACATAAAAGAAACTACGAGCATGGCCGAGTAGTCAGGCCCATAGGATCGTGCTACCCAGGAAAGATAAGGGGGCAAAGTGCAAACAGAAGGATTAGCGACGAGGGGATTGAATCCTAGTGGTGGACGTTAGGCAGACAAGATTGCACGGCGACCTAGCTAGGCCAAGTTGGAATGACTTATTAAAATAGATTGACGAAAGCATTTTCATTTTTTAGTAGTAAGGGCTTCTAAGGCAGGATCTACCCGATGCAACCATATTTAAGTCCAGCTATATATAAGTATACATGCTTATTTGATTAGTTCTCTTCCATTTCATGCTCGTATTTATAAACATCAAGCATTCACGATACAAACTTTATTTGTGCACTTGCAAAATAAATAACATACACACGTGACAAACACAGAAACTAATGGCAGTTTGATGTTACAATGAATACATCATCATTGTCCTCAATCTTCGTCAAAAGGAAGCTCTTCCTTCTAAGATAAATTGCTTGAAGCAAGCAACAAAAGAAACTTACTTCCATGCACCCAGACAACTTCTTAGGAAATAAGCGTATCATTCTAAGCTTTCACTTCATAGCACATTTTCTGGAGCCACTAAAAAAGTGATGAATTCACGAAGTTGTGCGCTTGGCAATGTTTAGCTGGCAGACAGGAGAAATGAGCGCGCGCGAGTTTCTCTCGAGAGTTTCGCCAAGCCCCGACGACGACGACGACGACGACGACGACGACAACTGAGTTTCTCGTCGTGCGGCTTCTCCATTGGAATTGTGCGAATCGCTCGCGCGTCAGGCCAATTGTTCTCGAAGCTCGCACGTTTGCGAGACTGTATGTACAACCTCCCTCTTCCCCGTGCTAGAGAGATACAAAGTGACGTTGCAGGCACGAAACAGAGATGGATGGGTGTTACGCGACGGGCAACGCCTGGCTAAAATTCCATTGTTACATCATTTCAGTGCTAGCTCATATTGATTTGATGTGTACATAAATAAAACTGGATTTATTTATTATTTTAACTTTCGTCACGCTCTTTTATAGTTTTATTATCTTTCTGTAATACTGATTTACAGGATTTCTTTTATTTCCAATATTTATTTACAATATGACTTTGATCAATAAGTAAATAGTATTAAATAATTATACAATTAATTACCTTATTACTTGTAAAATTACATATAGGTACTTCACTATTGATCTTTACCAGTATGTGAATACTATGATATTTTTATATTATACAAACGGTATTTTATATTTCTGATATCTTAAGATTATTGGTGTTGTGTGCATTTTTTTAATAATATAAAAATTTGCTTATCCTTTTCCGTGTAAAATCTCTTCTAGCAATCATAATCCACAAGCCTGTTCTATTTCGTTACTTTCCTCACATTGACGATAAACACTATTAGTTTCGATGATTCCGTTACCACATATGCGTAATTACCTAAAGAACAGTGGAAGTGTTACTTAAATTATAATTATTCATTGTATAATTTCTTTTCAACATTACTAAGTTATTTCTCGAGTAATACCATTCTTGGTTTTAGCAATAAACATATTAAATCAATGATATGGACATCAGAGACAACATAAGATTGGATAAAACCGTAGCTAATTCGATAGACGAGGCTGTAAACCCATCACTCGCACCAGACATATTATCAGCTTTCCTGACTTTTTACTGTTGTCATATTTATTAACCAATTTTCTTCACATCAAAAATTAATTTCGTCGAGCATACTAATGAAGATACGACTTTATAAAAAATAATTTTTTTAAAGTTATTTAAATCAAACGTAACAATGCCAAAAGAATTTTAGTAATAAATGACGTTAATAATAAAAAAAAAATATTTTGTACAACGACAATGAGAATAAGATCTTAAGACTTACAATGAATAGAAATGTGAAAATGTTGTAAACTTGGACAACCGCTGTAAAGGATGAGGTTGACTGGAATATAAATAATAGATTACAAACAGTAAAAAGTCAGAAACTAAATAACTATGTAAAGATGCGAGAAAGAAACTGTTATTCAACAAGAACGGAAATTAAAATCAACTAAAATTATGCGATAAAACAAAAATTTCGAATAAAGGAAGGTGCATGTACTCGCCAAAAGTTTAATTGTAAAATTGCCACGGCGCAGTCTAAGCGTACAGCATACAGTACTACACGCTGACCCTTGCCATGTGCCAAATTTTACTTTACCCCTCCAGCGGCTTGTTACTGCCACTGTGTGGCGTGGGCCCTCCAGCTTGCGCAGCTTTTCATCTCGCATGCGCTCTCGATCTTCGCTATCTCGCTCGCTTTCATGCTTGTCAGACGGCCGGCCAACAGGTGTATACGTGCTTTTCCTATCCATAACCGGGTGACTGACAATACCTGGAAGCCAATTGCTTCCCGCGGCTCGATTAACCGTCGCGAAGCCCATTGGTCCTGCGAATCTAAAAAGGTTATAGCGTTACGGCCGTCACGACGCGCATGAAATGTGAGACACCCGATGCGTGAATGCCACTAAACGAGGATACGCGCATACTTTGTCGAAAATACAGCATATCAGTTTGCCGCTGGCGCTTTTCGAATTCGTATACAATTAATTCTTACCAACTATGGTTGCACATACCTTTGTAAAAAATACGATGCAATAATAATTTTCTTTTGCTTTTTTTGGACACTCCATGCGCGGAGACTGGACTTTACGCACGCTCGAGATTGAGCATGATTACAATCTCGTCCCATACACGTCATGTCGAAAAATAAAGTTAGATACATGCGCAAGAAAGTGATTTCAGCATCGTACAGTTTTCATCCTTCCTTTGCTTAGGCGCAAACGTCCACACAAGGTTGAAATTGCTTTCTAGCATTAGTATCTAAATTTACTATTTTCCTTCTTATGCATACAAAATTTCTGAGATATAATGCACAATATCTTGAACGAATAGCGTCCGAACTTTGAAAACAGATTTTGTACAAAATATAAAAAAAGCCTTGTCAGTTGAGCACAACGTTAATTTGTTGATTTCCCGGCAAAAAAATGTATACATTTCTTGAAATTGGTAAGCTAAACTCGGTGAATCAGGTTTTGCACGAACGCTTTCCTCTAGGTTAGCTCGTAAGAATCGAATTCTCATCTACACGTTATCGGTATGTCGTCAATCCATTGATTTTTTATTGCAATTTTCAATCAGCTCGTAATCTTAATATTTATATGCACTGCGTTATTTCAATTATGATTTAAAAATGTTCAATGGTTGAAGAAAAGTAAGGAAACTTTCGAATTTCTACGTTCAGCTTAACAACCTCACATACTGGTATGAATTTTTTCAGTATTTTTTCCGAATGAATTTCGATAAAAATTAATTTAGAAGTCCATTGCTTCATGTTTTATGAAGAGTGGTTTAAAAAAATCAATTGCATAGAATATATTACAAATGACTGAGAACCTGATTTCAAAAATGGTATACACTAAGAGTACACGTTAATGAAATTTGATACAAAGTTTGAAATAAAGTTGTCGATACAAATCTTATATGATCGAATGAATCTTGAACGAAAATTCAAGTTTGTAGATTGCGTGGGATGGTAAGCGCGAAGCGAAGCGATGCACGCAGTGAAAGTGGTGCACTCAGCTCTACAGCTCCCGCAGGACACCGTTGAATATCCCTGAATAAATAATCAATTACACATCAATTTTTGCCGTGAGGAATAAATATTTTATTTATTTGATTAGTTGACTATAGAATTGACTACAGAAAATATACTAATTCAGCATTTACATCGTAAACAAAGTTTTAGAGAGAAAGGCGGCATCAATAAATAAAAGACTTTTTGTTTCAGCAAATAATAACTCTCTCTTCAATGGAAGTAACATGTTCAAGTGAATTGCAGACTGTATTATGATATTAATGAATAGATACTTTTTTATATGATTTTTACAATATACCTTTTGTGGAGGGTGACATTGTTTGAAATTATAACTGTATCTATTAGCATTCATCGGTGAAATGTCTGACACCATTTTTTTCAATAACTTATCAAGAACACTAATTCAATGTTATTGTTTCTGATGAATGCCAAGAAAATAACTTCTCTATCCTATTATATTCTATTCTTTTTTACGTAAAGTTCTCATCCCCTTATAAAAGAGTGATGGAAGCCATATTGAAGCATTTTATTCGTGACCTGATTGGCCCAAATGAATAAAACCGCGAGAATTCAAATTGATTTTAGTTGATTTTCTATTTCAGATTTAATTTAATTTGTTCTTAGCAAAAAAATAAAATATAAAAAATATAATCTTTCATTCATCATTTATAATCATAATGTAGTTCATTGTTTATCAGTTTTATCCCTTATGAAAAAGCGATGGATGCCACGTTGAAACATATAGTGATCTGATGACAGAGATATAATTGCGTGATATACTTATGTGGCGGAAAATAAGCATATAGGTGTGGTTTTGCATGGAGATTTTACTAATAAAAATTCAAATCATCATAATTTATCATACGGATAATTTTGAAGATAAGGAAGTAAAAAAGTAGACTGTAATATTGTTTATACACTCATAATATGAAACTAACAACGAAGAAATCGTTTCATACAAATAATATAGGTTGAAATTGCTCTAAATATTTTCTATTAATAATCGAAAATTTGGTTTTTGAATGTGTAAAATAAAAGTTGTAATGTTGCAATCTTTATTCAAAAAGTAGAATAAAAGTTTAATAATAAATTAACCCGTTGAGAAAAAAATAGTATGAGATTATATTTATTGCAGCTTTTGACATAATAAATCATAAAATTGAAAACGTGTTTCATCACTAATACACATTTTCCGCTGTGATATGGGTTTTTAAAAAAAATTGAAAAATCTACCTTTGAAAAAAGGTATTTGTTAAATATGTTAATATTGATATAACAATAAGAAATAAAAAAGAAGGTAAAAACGCGTAAAGTTTATCTAAACCTATATATTTTTATTTTCCTATATGAAAAAGTGATGCTGAGTGAAGTAATTTTATTTATGACCTGATAGACTGAATTTCGTCATGTGTGTCACAATTATGAGTAAATCGGTCATAATAATAAATCGAAGTACTTTACATCTATTAATACAAATAAGTATAATAATTTGTAAGCATTAAACTGTAAATGACTTCCACATTTTCTCTATGGCCTAACCTTTAAAAAATACGATAAAGTAATCTTAATGCACTTCAATTGCATTTATTTATTGGACATATAAATTACTTGAATATATCTTTATTGTAAAGTTTAGCTTTGGATAAATATGATCAATATTGAGAAGAATGGTAAATTGATATTTTATATGAAATTCTGCGAATTTATTTCAGTGCAGTCGGCACCGTTAATTTATTTTAAATAAATTTTGAAATTTAATTTATTAATGTAAACAAACTCTCCAAATGGTTTCAGATGAACAATGGAAAAAATAGTTAAATTAAAATAACATATCTGTTGATATGGAGAAATCCTATGGAAAGCTTGATACCACGAACCAATACGTTAAAAAAGAAACAAAATTAAATTGTTAGGTGCAGCTGATGGTTTATCCTATCCTTATCCTTGCCTTATATTTATTTTTTTTTTTATTTTTATACTTTTTACATATTTTATTCTTATCTTATCTTTAAAAAAAGATGAGTCGCTGACATCCAGCGTTGTGCAAAAATAGAACGCGAAATTTTGAATTTTCCTATACTTTGAAATATTATTATTATTATATATCAAAGAGTGTAAGATTTCTGTTTTAGCGATAAATTCAATTTATGAATAATTAACATGGATAATAAACTGCAAAAATGGAAATATGTTAGTAAATTGGTTTAAGAACATAATACGTTATATTTTAAAATTATTTGTACAAATTGTTAATTTTATAACCATCTCCGATACTACAATCAATATCGTTGTGTTAAAATTTGGTAGAAAGAAAAAGAGAATGAATAAAAATAAAATAGAGACTACATATTTATCTTTTGTATATTTTAAATTAAAATGTATACGAACAAAGGAAATTAATTATCAAAATATTAAACCCGTTAAATTATAAGAATATTCACGGGTGTTTTCATAGTGGCAGCAAAAAGTACACGATGTTAAATGTATTACTCATACTAATATAAGATTGGAGCCGTAATCACTATTATTGAATATGTAAGTTTAGTGTTGTATAATAGTATAATAGTATAATGGCATTATTAATCTTAGGTCGAATTAATCTTTTGAATAATTTTTCCGATATATCTTGAAATGAGTAAAAGTTCATCAATTTTTGAGAAAAAATGGGTGCATGTTCTATTTTTATCCATAAATAAATATTGATGTATGTAGTCTATTTTAAACAACATGACTTATTCGTGTCCATTGAAATCTTGAAGTTGACATGTAAAAGGTTCAAATAATGTAATAAATAATAGTAAAACATTTAAAAAAAGCGCGCGAAGCGCGCTAAATAACACTAGTAATAAAAATTGCAGATTTTTTTCTCAAAAGCTCGCCTATGAATTCTAATTATATTCACCAATTGATCGATACGAAACTTTTTTAATTCCTCCTCAACCTATAAAAATAGAACGGCTGGGAAAGTAGTAAACAAATATAGAGAAACAAAATAATGTCGATCAATGAAACATCCGCTTCACGACTCATCAATTTTTATGCGCAAGAGTAGCAAAGCTTTTACGATTTTTTACGAGGCATCTATAGACGCACGAGCGGACTAGATACTTAATGCCCTTTCGAAAAAAAAAACGAAAAAAAAGAAACGGATTTCCAGTGGCGAGCAGAAAAAAAAGAGAAAGAGCGAAGCATCCAGATGCACACGGACGTCGACCTGATAAATCTTGGATTAAGCAACGATTCATCGCGTCGGAACGCGCGCACAGGCGAGACGTTATGACAACCTGCACGCGTTGTGTTGTTATTTCGGATATTAACGCGGCATTAAGCTCGACTCGCGAGCATCTCTCCCCTGGTTGAAATCTCGGCTCGATGGAGCGCGCAGGCATACACGCCCGCGTATGCAGAGAGAAACCGAGCGGATTTTATATCTTGCTGTGGAATTTTTTTGCTCGTTGTCTTTTTTTCAGCTTTAGCTTGCGATAATTCGATGCCGTAAAAAATGCTGGCAATACAAGCTTTCGACTTGTAAAAATATATCGAACGGCGATGTATTGATTCTACAAACGTCAAAACTAAAACCCGAACTGTAGCGAAATGGACGTATAGGTTGGATATTTTTTGTTGAAGATATTTTTGCTAAACTTTTCGAAGAGATGTAAAGTATGGGATTGAAGTATAGGCTTACTCACTGGTGTGTTCAGTATATACACTTTCGTTGTCAATAATGGATGAAACAACGATTTCTTTTCAGTTTCACGATTTCGTCTCTTTATTCGGTAGTTGTAGTTTTTATTTTATGAGCGAAAAATGTTTTTTTGGACTGGTAAAAATGTTCAACAATATCGTTTGGTAACAACAAGCTTTCTAGTTTCAAATATAATCAATGACAGCAAAACCATACATCAATCGTTATAATGAACAAACCTGTCTATTACGAGAACCAATCAATTCAGCTCCCAATTGCAATTCATCATCACGCAAATCTGAAAACGATGAGGCATATTTTGAACAAGACATATTTCCAGTGACACGAAACTCGTGTTTCCGCCATTAAGCAAAGTCCATCGACGACGCGACGTGCGCGCGAGATTCCACATATATGTATATGTATATATATACATATATATATGTATATATATACATGCTCGAATGGCCATTCCTCTTTGTGCAAACTACGGGAGGAATGGGAATAATCGGATTAATCGTGATCAATTAGTCGAGTAGCGCGTAGCGCTCGCCCATGCGAAATTTCACCGATAATAAATCGCGATTATTTATCGAGAGAGATCGTCGGACAAACTCGTAGCATCGGATTCACCTAAAGCCGATTCGTCCTTGTAATCCCCTTTCGCCGACATCTCGTGTTCCCATATGTTTTTCAAAGCTCTCCGATATAATAGCGTTTCTATTCTAAAACTTACGCCTCGTGAAATAGCGTACGTATGTATGTGTATTCTGTACGAAACCGACTACAATACATAACAGTATACATTGTACAACGCGTATGTATAGCTTATCTGAAATGTAAATGGAGTAACGACAATACCTTATATTCTCATATGTGGAATTTGTATTCGCAAACATTACAATGAATAATACCATTGTTAATATTGAAGTGTTTCAAATGGAATGTCGTCGCTTTGTTTTTTCGTGACAATGTGGAATATCATTTGATTATAATTTAGAACCGAATACAATTGTAAAGGAGAACATGTAAATATGGTTTACGTGAACCTATGCGCCACAGCATGTAAACAATAGATAATAACGGCACCACTGTAAGTATATGCAGAGCGTTGTTACAAAACCGTTAGAGAATACCTTCATTTTCATAGGTATAATTTATTATTTCAGATAGAACTGAATAACCATCTAAAGTGCTTAAGATAGTATTCTTGAAAAATAATTTACCATTATTACATGTTGGTCAATTGCAAAAAATACTTTTATTTAGCTCAAAACTGTTTTTACCCAAATATTAAATCATTATTTAAATGCACTGAACTACGCAAGTAAATGTTCCTCGCATATTCCAAAATGAGATGCAACTTGTGATACGATTTTGAATTAATATTTATAAAGTCGAGTTATCTTACAACTGCTTTTTCAGATTTTTAGTAAACTGTGTTATTCATTGTATATCTTTACATAATATTTTGCTTTTACAAACAGTGATATTTCAGTACTTTTACTCATTTTCTTTGTGATTTGAAATGTGAAGGATTTCTTAAATGAAATTGAAATCATTGTTTTTCACATTATTCAAAAATTAATAAAATCTGTTATGAAATGAAAGCAATTGATTAATTTGCCAAAATTTGCATAGAAAACCACTTTTATTCGTGAACTTTTTTAAACGTACACAACCGCAAAGTAATTATAAAAATATCAATTGAAAAGTATTCCATCGAGATCGCAACACAAAAAAGAACATCTTACCGAGAACCCCGGAACATTAAAAAAAAGCATGTAACGTCCAGAAAACACACGAACGATAGACAAAAAAAAAGCGAAAAAAGAAGTAAAAGTTCTTGGTGCGCTCGCATCACGACGTATAGAAGAGAAATGCTATCTATCTCTCTATCTCGCCAGATGGAATTTTCACGTGGAGGCTCGCGCGTGCGTGTATGTCTTGCGAAGAGGAGCAGTAAAAAGCACTTTCTTTCCTTTGGCCACATACCAGCTTCGCTCCCAAACTTTCTTTTTCTCGTATTTTTATTTCGCAACTCGCGCGCGCGCGCGTTCCAGATAATCTCATTGTGTCTGCGAGTGCTTTCAGGCTCATAGAAACATCGGCAACTTCGAGAGCAGAGAGAGTTTGCTTTGACACGTGAACCCTGTTGGATTGTAATTAGATGTTGGGACCCTTTCCGAATTCACCAAAGCAAATGTCTGGCTTTATTTTCTGAAAACACTGCGTTGCACGTGAGTACGTACGTTTGTGTTTGTTTGTTTGCTTTGTCAGGAGTTGGTTTAGCATTATTATGTGACGAGAACATGCTACTTCCTTACGATAAGTGTGAATTTCTTTGTTTTATTTGTCGTAGCATAGAAAATCAACTAACTATTTTGGACTAGTATTTCAATATCGAAGTCATTGTGAAAGTAATCACAACTTTGACTTTATAACTGTTTATGGAGAATTGCGTAATCTCAGTACAGTAGAATCATTGATACCAGGAAATAATTTAGTTTATCATGATTTAGTTTCTAGCCATTGAGAGATGTAACGTCTAAATGATATCATTATGAAAAGTACACAGTGTCGTGCGATCTAGTCAGTTCTTCACTGTCTCAAAACTGGAACAAAAGTTGGATTGAACATGTATATTTCACTCGAAGTCATAAAACACGACAATAGCGAGATTGTAAAACCTTTCGCGAACTCAGTGGAATATTGAATGGTACCGTAAAACTAGACACAACCTTGTTCGAAAAATATTGTGCGACCGACAAGCATGTATACGACGCTCATCCATAAAATCGAATAGCAGGCATCCTGCCCACTGCGCTTTACACAGCTTCGCACTCTATTTCCCTTGCGTGCGCACGACTCTGTGACACGGAAATTCGAAGGGACGCCGAAAATGGTCGATCGTCCTCGCTCTTTTTTCTCTCGCTCTTTCTCTCTCCCATGCGCGAATCGCAATCGTATCGAAGCGACGACGCCCCGAGGAAGTTAATCAAAGTTAAAGCTAACGACGGAACGAGCACACGAGCTTGGTAATTAGCGAAGACCATTAAAGTAGATTTCGTGCTGGATACTGTGAGCTTACATTCACCGAGAACATCGCTACATTTCATCAACTGATTTGCAAAATACCTAATTAACAATTTAATTGTTAGCTTAATTTATTTTAGTAATAAGTATCGTTTCTTTCTATCTAAACAAAGTTAGATTCAAATTTAGCTCCGTTCAATTGATCGAAAATCACTTATCAACTACAAAAATAACATTTTTACGAGTATACATTCATTCAATGCTATAACATTTTTGAAATTATAAGGCAAATCGCAATCCTATCAATAATTCGCAATTACCGTCGATTGTTTTAATTACTAGATATGTGTTGTTTTGCTGCGAGAAAATCAAAGATATACAACCAATATTTCAACAACAACAACAGCAACAGCAAGACATCACTATTTGTTGAACTGATTGTTATGGAAAATAAAAATACCCTCTATTTCACAAGTGTCTATTCAATTCTTCAAATTCAGGATAAAAAATAAGTTGGAAATTATCATCGTAAATCATGTTTTCTCAATTTACACAAACACTTAGATAGTACAAAATAATACAATACATAATCAATAGATGAATTTCACATTACATTTACATAACGATACAAGAGTATCACTAAAACATATTCAAATCTTTATAGTTCAAGAAACTAACAATTTTGTGTGCAACAATGTGATTTGGATCAAACAATCCAATGGTTTCGCTTATGACACGAGATGCTATTCTTCTTTGGTTGTCAATTTGTTGCGCAAAAAAATAGCCATGTTGAAGAATACATTTGAAATATATATTCATGTCCTTACTATAAGTATCCCATGTCTTTTTAAATATTGCGCTTGGCGAAGAATAATTAGCGATAGCTTTTGGACTATCAGTCAAAATGGTAAACAAGGATATATTTTTACGAATCACGATAGCTTTAGCTTTATTGAGCCACTGTTGAAATTCATCTAACTGATTTCTCAGTTGAGTAATTTCATTAATTTTAAAGAGAACTCGTTCATCTATTGGTCGCCCGAGTTCTTTAAGTATAGCTACATGAGCTAAAACAGGTGACAGCAAGGAAAGCGCACCATTTTTCTCAGCAACGTCGATGACACTTATCGCGGTTAATCTTCTATCTACGTCCCCGTAGATATATTTTTGCTTGACTGTCAATCGCGCTCCATAAATTAAAAGTATTGAAATACATTTCAGCATTTTTAATTCCCTTGATTTCTTTGAAAAAATGGTGAATAAAGGCATATCATCTCCAGCATAAGCCTGATTAACATTAGCGCCTTTACGTAGCAGCCATTTAACGATCTTAGAATTACCGTCCACTACGGCAATATGTAAAGCCGTCCGATATTTATCGTCAAAAGTATTTAAATTAAAGTTGGCACTATTTAAAAGTTCCAGAGCCGTCATCATTTTTCGATGTACTAAATAGTGCAATAAAGTCCTCCAAATCTTGACACTTTTGTTCACGTCGGCTTCAAATTTCAAGAGCAAGTCGACGATCTCGCGGTTCTCTTCTAGCTTTTCTCTCTGATGATTGCAAATACAAAAAAGTGGTGTCAAATCGTTATAATTTCTAGCTTCGATGTTCGTATTCGCACCCTTCTCTAATAAAATCTGTATAGTGTAGATCGGAGCACCTTTTATAATAGCAGTGTGTAAGACTGTCTCTCCTAAATTATTAGTTGCATTTACCTGTAATTGTCTGTATCGGAAAAGTTCAAAACTATCCCAATTCTTATTTTGTACGAGATAATGCAACGCAGTATTGTCATCGGCATCCTTGGCGTTGAGATCAATATCATACTTGTATAAAAGTAATTGCAATGCCAACCTGCAACCGTTGACAAAAATCCAGTACAATTTGAGTCTGCCACGATTTTTTGCACATTGATCTGTCCACTTCATTTTTTCTGGCATTAAAAGTTGCATCATTGCTAAACCAACATTAGATGAGTCATTAACGCTTAAATCGAAAGGAATAGCACCGTTCCGGTCGAAAGCATTAATGTCGGCTCCATAGTATAATAAAATTTGTATTGTCTTCACATCATGTAATCCTACTGCTATATGTAAGGCTGTTGTACCATTTACGGCATCAAACGCGTTCACATCACAACCTTTCTCAAGCATCTTTTCTACCATGGTGGGTCTTTTAAATTTGACCGCTTGATAAATGGGGCAGTTACACTTTTGTAGAAGTATTGCCAACTTTTCGTCGGCAATATGCTCAAAACGTATTTTTTCGATAATGATGTCGCTAAGCTGATTAAAATTGAAACTTTTCTTACCAAACACGATTTCCACCGCACTCTCCCCAGAATTATTTGTGAGATAAATATTAGCATTTGCTTTGATCAGTAAATCTGCATGATCAAGTCGATAATTATACAAAGCAAGTATTAACGGCGTATCTCCATTATCATCTTGAGCATTCACGTTGCATTTCGATAGTATGAGGTAGCGAGTCATTGATATTTTGTTATATTTTATAGCTAAATGAAGTAAAGTTGTTCCACGATCATCAATTACTGTATTGGGATCTAAATCATCAATACTGTAAACGCCATCTTCACTTTTTCCGAGTGTCATTAACTTTTCTAGTTCATCACAAAGCTCCTCCTCGTGTAAGTTCTGTAATCAATAGTCAATAGGTTATTGTATCAATAATTATTGTCTAATGATCTCAACGAAATCGTGCTAATCTGAAATCTAATTTCATTCAAAATATTTTATTTGAGCAACTATATAGCAAACTACTATTCTATTTATCATCAAACAAATGTTTACAAGAAATAAGTATAGTTATACTAAAAATGTTACTGTTATTGTTTATAATTTACTGTTAAGTTGATTAAAGCAAGGTATAATATACTATAAATTTACTCACCGACATGCTGATGTACTTTAACAAATATCCTAGAGTTTCTTCCTAGAATTCTCTGCTGACAACAAAATGAATATTTCATTAAATTTATATAGATCACCTTATCTGGAAATCACTATATAATCGATTGTAAGAAATATTAATAATACATTGATAATCCCTTCTTAAAAAATAGTATTATGAATTAGATTTATTCCAGATTAAAAATATTTATTTAGTTCCATAAACACTGCGTGATCACCTTTCTTTCCTGCAGAAAATTATCTATTATTTTCTTTAAATTCACAAGATTAGAATTCGAATGATGATATGTATATAACTAAATTTATTTAGTCATTAAGAATACATGATTACACGATTGGATACTGATCATGTGTGCGTGAGTTAACGAACAAAAATAACTGATATGTACAAGTTACTGCCATATCAACTATGCGAGATAAAATAAAGTAAACGAAAATTTGTACGTAGAGGTTCTTTAGTCTAATTACTCTTATAATTTATTTAGGAGATTAATTATCGCTATGACACAAAGGTTTTCATCATATGCGTTCTCTCCGTCGGTGATGTATCAATTATATAAAGTAATTGTCACTTATGCGATTTTAATATAGATATTTGTCAACGTTGCATCAGCAAGAGAAGATGCTATAGTTTTCTGCAATTATCTCTTCAAAACGGTAAGGTAAATTCGATAGTAACCGACATAGTCACTTTCATTCTTTTATTTTTTATGAATTATTCTAATGTAATATAATATAAATAAGTAATATAAATAAGTATTCTAATGTACAACGTGAACTTTTCTAATAATACGTATAAAAATTTCAAATTGCGTTCTATTCATTGAAAGCTGTGATTCAGCGGATTAAATAACGAAGCAAGATACTTCGATTTTAATACGTTTGCATTTCAACCCAAGGATTTGTGTACTGCGACGTTGCTATATTGTTTTTATATTTTCCATTGTGAAAAGCGCTCAGTTGTACTCGAAATTTCGTCAACTTTCACGGTTTTTAAATTGCTATATAAACTGTAACGATATACGTTCGCTCGTGGTTAGAAATACTCAGTCAAAAATTAAAATAAAAAAAATCGTTTCGTCATTATTTGTTGAAATCACTACTGTATTGGTGACGCGTGGATTTCACAGCGAATATTAAAATACATTTATATTTTCAACGCGTGCAAAGAAACTTTGGAAGTACATTTACCTAAATTGTCTGGATACCTCTCTAAATGGTCCGTATTGCCCCGAAGTTTACACACTAATTTTGAAGGGACGCTCTTGCTCTTCGCTCTGTTCTTAATATCTTAATTCGATAATATTGCTACTTCGCGACGCATGCGCGACAGTTTACGATATTGGTGCGCCGTCTTAGTGGTCAAGAAAGGAAGCTTAACAGCACTCGATGACTATAAAATTGGAACATTGGAAAAGGTACCAATAAATTAAACAAAAGATTTCACCTGTTTTGAATGCATCAAAACTATTTGAAAAATTCAATATCAAAGTTCTTGAAAAGTCGTTTTGTTTTATTATGTCCGAAATTACAATTTACCACTAATATAATACATATAGTAGTAAGAAACCGGTTCAAAAATCAAAATAATTAAACATTGAAAGTACTTGTTTGTTTAATAAAAAAAGTAAAGCGAAGCAATTGAAGGAAAATCATTGGTCGAATTAATTTGCGAAAATCCGCAAATTCAGGTGTGCACGCGCACAAGCGAGAGAGAAAGAGAGAGCAATAGGGACGTGTTTGTGGCTAAGCGCATCCAGCGACCGCATCTGCGCATCGAGCCCTCGTCAAATATTATTCGGCCATCGCAAAATGGATTTCCTGCATGGACGTGCGTCCCCCAGTGCCTCCCTCTCTCTCTCTCTCTCTCTCTCTCTCTCTCTATCTCTCTTTTGCTCTCTCTACGCAGCGCATATCACATGCGAAATTGTGCGGTTCGCCGCCGAGGCTGTGGAGCTCGGATTGGCCGATTAAAAGACACAGAGAGAATAGCGTGCGTGCAGCTGTGTGTGACTCGCCGAGTTTTACTATTGTCAATGCATTTTCGTCCTCCTTTCTGTGAAAAAAGTATTTGATTTCTGTTAAAAACTGCTGTATTGCGAATTCTTGTAAATTCTAGATCGAAAGACACATCGTTTATCTGCTAATGATTATGTTTGTCGTTAAATGTACAAGTCAATGACATTGGCACGAACAGTTCAACAGAAATTCGTCGAAGCACTTCTACTCGATAATTCGTAGTATTAAAAGAATTTAATTATGCTTTGTCAAGATATAATTCCTCAATGACATCTGTGCTAAGTTACTATGGTATCAAAGTATCCCATTTCTTCTAAGAAAGCCAACATTACTCTCGAATTCGCGTTGCGTAAATGCTTCTTGAATTCCATTACAAGCGTATTACAGCTCGCATTTATCGTCGCACGTACATAGCTACAATAATTCCATTGTCAATATTGTAACGACGACGAGGGCGAGCGAATCATATCTCACGCGCAACATCGAAATTCCCCACTCATTGTTCGAGGGAACTGCGAGCGGAATCGCGTTTGCTGGTCTCCGCATACGACCACCCTCTGCAGCAACAACCCTTTGACTTGGAGAGAGAGGAGTGAGAGAGGGGGGAATAAGAGAGGGGGGGGGAGAGAATACTGAGAGATCTAAACAAGAGTCTGAATACCTCGTGGTCACCACTCTGCGCGTATGTGTGTGCGTGTTTGTCTTGTCTGCGGGGGAAACTATGCGCGCTCTATTATCTTTGTCGGTTTACACTTGCCGTGCAATAACAATCATTATTTACATGCTTGCACTATACCTCGAGAATAATGAAAGTTAGAGTCCATTAATGTTTCATCTGTTTGCTTATTTTTGTGCAACCGATTAATTTTCGGAACTCAATCACAGCCAAGTATATATTTTCATTGAAACGGTGTATAAATTTTAGAGAAACCATCATCATGTATACACACGTCGAGCAAACGCATACTCTTCATTAAATCATGCTTGCGATCGCTAAATTAGCTACGAAAATACTTGGAATAACAACGTATAAGCTCGCATACCAATAGCATATACTACACACCACCGCACGTTCAATAACATTCCCATAATTGTTGCTTTAATAAATATTTTGAATTGCGTCGACGCTATAATCGAAAATATAAGTGAAGCTGTGCATATTTAGCGCCTACTTTAATTTATCTTCTTTTTTTTATTCGGGATGAAAATTATCGTCACACAGCTATAGCTTGAATGCAACGGAACTATAGCTTTGCTACAGGAAGGGGGTGATACTACAACACCTCTCTCTCTCTCTCTCTCTCTATCTCTATCTCTCAACTCCCTCGAATATTGCTCGACATTATACAATAAATTAATCCTCTCTCGAGGTTGCAGCAGCAGCAGCAAGCCCCGACGATCGGCTCGAGTTGAATATTCACGCGTCGCGCATTGAAAGCGGACCGCCGACGTGTATAGAGGCGGAAGGGCAAGATATAGAGAGAGGGAAACGGCCGCGCCCAGATGATAGTCAAGGGACTATATATACACACACGCGAGTGAGTGAGTGAGTGAGCGAGAGGCTTTGTATTTGCCTATTAATACTGAATTATATCATTTGCGAGAGCCCGAGCGAGTGTCGACGCTGAGAAATTAGTGGAGGCGCTAATTGCGTTTCGTGTAACCCGGTTACTTGCTACTACCTCTCTCTCTCTCTCTCTCTCTCCCTCTCACTCGTGGACCCTCACGCTACAGCTCGGCCAAGTGCTTTTTGTACTGTTTCACTACGAACTATATATAGTTTGCTAGTTCTAGATTTTTTGTTTGTTTGTTTGCTGACTTTGCTTGTGAGCTGTGGCCTTTTGTCATCGACCAGTGTGATTTTTTTTAATTGACCATGATGCTAATGATGGACGCAGCAAAATATGTAGTAAAAACAAACTGGACTCTTGAGGTATATTACAGCTTTCTAAAGTCTAGAATACAATAAATAATTTGTGTATAATTTATAAATAATATTAAGATAATTATAATAGCTAGCAAATCATTATAATTTCAAATCAAAGCCAATCGAGATTGTGTCTCATAAGGTCGAAATGTTGCTTATTTAATAAATAATAAAGAAGGAATAGTAAAATGTATTTTATTTACGAAAAATAAGCTTGTAACATTTCGATCAATGTTTAATTTTGATTAACATTATCTTATTTTAAGATGAACGCTTGATATTTTAGTATTACAGTAAAATGTTTTTCTAAACTTTATACGAAGATAATAAAGACTTCAATTCATTGATTTATAGCATGTTATCTTTTTGAAATAATAATTTCATCATAATCGACGCAACTTCGTATCAACAAGATGTCTACAGAACAATAGCGTTTGATTATCGCTAATTTCCAATTATAGCGCTGGAAATTATATGATAAAACCGATAATTGCAGTCATTGCCAATTAAAACATCATTTAGTTCTTTTCCATTTACCCTTATCGGTTTCTCTCTCCTCCGTTTTCCGCATGCTCTATCTATTGACATTTCAGCACTAATACACGGGCGAGATTTACGCGTGTGTATGTGTATATATGTGCACACGCACATACACACACATATATGTACACGGAGAGAAAAGCACTGCTATAACTACCACTACGAAATTGGGATTTATTTCGCGCGGTTTCGCAAAGAACGAAAATGGTCGTGGGTGGCGCAGCGGCGAAGTGTGCGGGTGTGCAAGGCGGCTAAAATAGAGGCGAGCGCGCAAGCAGAGTTGCTCAATAGTACAAACGATTACCGAATTGTCGGGGAATTATTTATGGGGCCAGAGGTGGAAATTCGTGCGCAAGAGGAAAGCGAGAGATTGTTTAGCCCCTCCAGCCTCCGCTTTATTTATGCCCCAGCCTCGAACGTGCCGAAGTCTACTCCTGATTTATACAGAAGTGTATTATTGCTGCACGCGCGTGTTTTCCCGCGTGGAATTTATGAAACAATCGGAGCTCGAATGAGCTTTAAATTTCGTTTTGCTTCTCGCTTTACGGCCCGATAAACACCGATTCTAATGAGATATACCTTCTTCGATCCTCGATGTGGACTGATTTCTTATATTCTTCGGTGATTCTCTGATATTGACAAATAATAGGTCGACGTATTCTTGGTACACGGATTTACTTGAAAGCACAAAATATTCCAGATATTTGATATTTCGGTTGAGAACATTAAGATGTTATGCAATTGATTTCCCAGAAAACAGCTTATTAATGACAAAGATCTGTTCTCCGACATTTCTGGAATCGGTTTAATATTTCAATAGTTCTACCTTTCTTACGCCACGAGGTGAATCCACCTATGAATTGTTGATGAGTTATAAATACCTTGTTCATTTCGATTAATATATTTTCCACTTAGACTCATGAGTAAATTCTTATCGAGAACGTATACTCAGCATTTTAATCGAAAATTCAATTGAAACTTCTCATTGTATCACATAAGTATATCGAACATCATAAACCTGTGATGAAATTGTAAAAAAGAGGAAACGACATTCTTATTCTGTATCGATCGACGCCACTACAACACGAGCAATTGAACCGAGGAACAATAACAGCAGCTGTAACAGTTCCATAACACTTAATAACTTCCTGGAAACAAATGTATTCGTAACACACAGCGAATTGCGAAAAGGAGATCTAAGCCACAAAGAAAAGAGAAATTCGCTCGTTTCGCATGCAATCCCGCAAAACATCGGCAACTAGGTCACTCTGTATCCTGGCAAAAATGTATTACATTACGCCGATACAAATATACCCTCGCATTCGCGTACGTGTATGTGCGAGCTGCGCAATACATAGCAGAGCCCAGGGATTTTTGTCACGTCACGAGCAGCAGCGTTATATTAATCGTGCAGCGAGTCGACGGCGGTGGTCGCCTTACGAATCTCGCTTCGTGTCTGTGCGCGCCTATGTGTGGAAGAGCTTTGGTCTGCGCCAAAAGCGGCTTTCAAAATTAGAGTCTCGACGGACCATCCGTTTTGCTCTTACGGACGAGAGAATAGTGGATTTGAGATCGCGGCATTTTTCGGAGATTCGTGTATCAAGACAAATGCATCTCGTGTGTCTCGCTTTCGTTTGGGTCGACGATATTTTTTTCGGATAGAGGCAAGATACGAGCTTTCTTTTTGCTTGTTTGTACAACATTAATCTTTCCAGTAATTTGGGTTACGATTGGCTTTTGTAACAATTATTTTATTACAATTACGTCCATTAATACATCCATTTACACGCGAACAGCATAGTCATTGTTAAAATTAGAGAGAATGTCCCGGGAACATTTCAACATCAGTCTCGCAGAATGGAAGTCAAATAACCAATAATTCATGAATCTCCGTAGTTTTTGTTGTTGTGCTAACGTGTAGAAACTGGATCACTGTAACGGATTTGTTTCTGGATTATCGATCATAATTGTTATAGTACATTGATATTTTTCTCTTCGTGAACATTTAATCACCTGGATTCTCGATAACGATGCCAAAAATCTAAAGTGGAATAAATACTATAATTCTTTATACATCTAATCGAATTTTTATCAATCATTTTACTCACGAGATTTATTCAACTTAAGAAAATAAGTTATTACAATTTTATTTTATATACTTTGCCATAAAATAATATTATTTCGAATGAGTTTTTCGAAAAAGAATATTTACTTTTTTCTTCAAACTTCGTGATTTTCTAAATATTTCTTCGTCGCTCTGAATATTCACAACGGCATAGCCAAGCCGGAGAGAGAGAGAGAGAGAGAGAGAGAGAGAGAGAGAAAACGACGCTCTACATATTTATCAGCGTCGTTGCGCTGGTAATCTCGAAATTTCGCACCTCCGGCGCGCGCTTCATACTATGCGGATGCGCCCCTGTTCCCTTTTATTTCGCTGCGCGCAATAACTGCGATACCATTTTTGAGAAAAACCGCACGCCGCGCATCTACCATCTCGTGTCTCAATATATCACATATTTTACTTTGAGCTAACAACTATCAGTTTAAAGTGAAAGTAGATAAAGAATCTGTTTTTTTGTCTAAATGTGTTTGAAATTCGTTTCATCTTCGATGCTGAACTTGAAGTATTTACAGTATTCCCTTTTCATTCACGCAGATGGACCTGGAGAATTTCCACTACCTTCAAAGATATTTCTCTGTAACAAAATGGAAACAATTGTTGTTTCTATACTTCATGGATCGCAACTGTTCTTTTGGAAGAAGACAATGCTATAACTTTATTTCCGCTTGTCTGAGAAATTTCAAACACGAGTCGCGCGCGAGAAGTGCTTTGGTGAGTTCAGCGAGAGCGCTGCTATCCTTTTGTTTATGATTTCGAGGCTTTTTCCAAATTGAATAACGCCTTCGCCTGTCTGTGCTGAAAACTGCATTTCACAGCGTCCTTTGACTCGCACATTCTCTCTCTCTCACTCTCTTTGCCTTTTCCTCTTTGTTGAATTTATTCCAATTCCTCCTCCTTCCTCACACTCGATCATTCTGATTGTTTGAATCCTTTGCGAATAAGAAGGAATGACAAATGGTTCGTGAAAATTTTTGTATCCCTTGTGTACGTACACATTTTTTTTTGTTCCGTGCTCAGAATCGAATATTCGAGGATGATTAAAGCAAGGTGAAATGCATTTTTTCCGAACACTGGGTAAAAAACGACGAGTATACAGGGGCGCACGTGAGGCTTTATTGAAGATGCTTCATCAATATTCATAAAGTTGGTAAATGAAAAAAAAAAAAAAAAATCCATTGCAGCTTTTTTTGAATGAACCGAGGGCGTGAGGCGAGAGCTTTAAGCATTTTATCAAAATGCTATAACGCTTTGCATTTTTTTTTAAATATGCTCCGAAGCTAAACGTGCGTGCAGCAACGAAAAGGATGATAAAGTGAAAAAAATAAAACTGTCGGTATTCGCGGCGAATGGAGTAAAAATAGCTTTACTTGTTGTGTGACAAAAAAATTATTTTTCACGTGTGAAATATGTATGTGTATAGCTGAATTTGATGTTCGTCGTCCATTATTTGTGCTGCAAATACTGGCTTTGAGAATAAAAGTAGTTATTAGAAATTGGAAACAAAATATGTTTTTTCAGAATTATAAAGTCAATCCAATATGTAATACGTAGAATTTAAATTGAACCACTAACAATGAATTACATTTACTTGTTACATAATGATGTATTTCTTGTGCTATCAAATTAGCCACGATTTTCACTAATTGATACTCCTCCTCCTATTTAAAAAAATGGCAGGTTGCCAACATCCAGTATTTACGTTATGATTTGTGAATACGTATCAATAGTGCAAAAATTGGAATTATGTTGATATTATTAGTACAAATTGATAATTTGATCGCCATCTGTAATATTGCAATTAATATTGTTATCCTGAAATTTAGTTGAAAAAGTGAAATGTGTATATAATAATATCAAAGAAAACATATTTTTAGTTTCTGTACATTTTTAATAAGAAGTGGGCGAGCATTGCGAAACTAATTACTAAAACATTCAACCCATTAAATTTAAAGTATGTTTACGATCGTTTTCAATGAAATAACTAATAATATATACCGGTACAAATTATATTACTAATATTAACTAATACATAACAAATCAGTAATATTAAGGAAGGTTTAGTATTGATTAATAATTTAGTACATTTCATGAAACGTAATTTCTTGAAATGAGTGAAAGTTGATTAATTATTATGTAAGGATGAAACTTAAAGTTAATATGTAAAAGACTTAATTATATAGAGCAATAAATAACATAAAAACATAAAACACGAAGAGCATGCAAAAGGGAATAAACAACTATAATGAATTAAATGCTGTATTCGGATGATATATATTTATTATATCAGTTGAGATATATTAGAAATACTATTAATACCACGCCCTAAGTGAGAACTGTTAGTTCTTCAAAGATACTGCACCAATAAAAAAAAAGAGAAGACGCCAACCGCAAAAATGCCTGTATCATAAATAATTCACTCGACAGTCGAAAACTGTCAGTCTCGTAGAATCAAGACAACGGGACTACTTATTAAGGAACACTATGAATTTACGTAGCTTACGGACTTCGTTCTTTATCAGGTCTCTCGACGATAGCAATTCCTCGTTAGATTGTCAGAGAGCCTCCCTTATTTGGATTAATGGGGTTAAGAGAGAGAACGAGTCAAACGTCGTCTTCAATTGATCTACATCCACCTGTATGTGTACTTGTTATTTATGAATTCTAGAATGACAGATCTTTTAATCTCCGTTACAAAACATCTTTACTTGTTCAATTCTGTCGATTAAACCTTTTGTTTAAGCGATTTATGTAATATCTAAGTATTTTTGTAACGTTTAGTTGATATAGCTCGTTTAGTAATTTTCATTTTTCTTTATTCATATTATGATAGAATTATTTTCAAAATAATCTTTTTACTTAACTACTTGATCAGATTTAATATGGAAATAGATTATTCACTTACAGTTAAAATAATCTAATAACCCAGAAGGTTCATACTAATAGAACCATTCAGTAAAATAAATGGAAAATTAAATCAAGTAATTTACCGGGAATCCGGAAAAACAGTAAAAATAAAAATACTTATTACTGGAAAAAAATTACATTATCGATAGCTCGACATAATTATTTTGCTACAATGAATACATCGCAGGCAGGATGCAACGATCACCTTACGATAAACTGAAACGAATGAATAATTTGATTCTAAGAATATGAATGCTCTCAAAAATATGTAAAAGGTATCATATATTCACTTTTGCTGCTTTTGTTTGTACTTCATTTTTTTAGAAATTGGTAAGCATAAGCATTAACATGCATAATAAACTAGCGATTCGTGAGAGCGAAAATAAAAATGTAAATAGCTCAGGCTTTCACGGAGTAAAACTCACTACATTCTGTAAAATTTAGCATGTAGCGCGGCATACGCGCTTTGCCTTTGCTTTGATAGCGAACGCTTGCCCCGAAAAGTACACGCGAGGATATGATACTGATCTGCGCTAATGGATCCTGAACTTTCAACGCATTAGAAAAAAACCGAAAAAAAAAAGAAAAACTCCCGACGTTGCAAAAAAAGATCTAGCAGTAGTAGCGTAAAAAGTACATCTTTGAATAGTAACCCGTGTAAAAAACAAGAAAAGCAAGCAAAGATACTTACGTTTCTCGGGGTGAAACGCGCGGTTAGTTTATATTCCATTCGAAAGAGCTCGTAGATATCGAATAGCTCTCTCGCGAAAAAAAATAAATATTAGGTAGCCTTTGTGGTGCGCGAGAGAGGTGAACGCAGAAACATCTTGATAATTCTCCATTTCCTCGGTGCGCGCAGCAGTTCACTCATGGGACACTAGTGCAATGGAAAAAAATAGGAATCTCCGAGTGAGATTTGAATTTAGAAAAAAGGAAGAGAGAAAGAGAGAAAGAGTATGCAAATGAAAAATATCAATCACCATCGGGTATATGTATTATAAGCTGCGAGTAATCATCCGTATAGAAATGCACAATGGATATGGGAGAGTGGAATTTTATATGAAGGTTTTACCGGGATACAGCTTTCGTTGTATATCGGACGAATCATATATGCAAACTTCACTCTTTTTCTTTTCTTTTGATTTGGCTGATCGGAGAGTAGTAATGAAATATTGGATATCCATTGGGATGAGTAATATTGCGCTTTTCGTACGCGTAAATAACAATAAAAAACAAGTCGAGAGATACAGTTGATTGGAGATTTTATAATTAACTTCGGTATATTAGTGATTTCAAGACAATATCCGAAGTTTTTTTATATAATAAATATTTTGAATTAACTTAAGCTAAATGAAACTTGCAAGCAGATGTCTAACTAAATTGATGAGAGAATCACAAATAACGTGTTTTTTAATAAGCAAGATATCTCAGCATTATCCGAAATCAGTAGAGACTATCGAGCTATAGTCAGACACAACATACTTCAATATTTTCCTTCTGAATCGATGTATTCTTCATTATACTTGCATCAAAACAACAAGTAAAAACTTTTAGCAAGTAAATCCAACTTGAATAAAAAAGCAAGTTTCGCTTTCGCAACAGTGAAACACAAAAAAAATATCACTTCGGTATATATATTCCGCCTTTCCCATTCCCTCTCATCTCGCTTTGTGCGTGAGCGTTGCTTTCCCACATTTTCATTCCAGGCTCGCGTGCATATACAATGGACCCCTAGATTTTTCTCCATTTCCGCGAGTATTGCGTTTCGTTTTTTCCGTGCTCGCGCAACCTCTATATTTTTTTTTTATCCTCCTCTGGCTTTGCTTTGTGTGTCGGCACGCGAGCGAACACGAGCAGAAGGGAAGAGGACGAAAATTTGATTGCCCGTATTGCTCTGATCAGGTAATTTTCCTTGCTAGCTTGTAGCCGCGCCTCGCGTTACGTGGCTTTTTTGTATGCGTTTTATACGTGATTCTTTGAGTCTACGAAAGAGAACAGCTATTTTTTCTTTTATTCATTTCAGTAGATTAATTTTTATTTTTGCGTATAATATTATCACATTAAAGATGTCCTTTTTTTAATGCCATCGCATTCGTGTCAGAAAATTACTAATACTCGTATACATTTGAAAAGATGTATTCAGGACACGCATTTATACGCGCACAAGACATACTCAATACTCAGTTACTCTACATCAAACGGTCTAAATTTTACTGTGAAAATAAACTTTGCATTATAAAAAAAGCGGATGAACGAACGGAAAGTTGCAAAAGCGTAGTAAAAATGCGAAAAGGTGAAGTTATATACGTTGGACTGCCTCGTAACACTTCTCATGCGTGCGAGCCTGAACGTTCGGTAAAGCGATATACGCTAGTAATTCACACACACGGTAAGCTCTCTATTACGCATAACTGGCCTTTCAAAAATACACGAATACTATTTTCCATCACATTTGCAGTTGAAAAACTCACCCTCTCTCTTCCACTTCTGCGGTAATAGGTCAAATAAAATATGCACGCGCTCGCGAGAGTTTGAAAATGCAGAAAATACAACTCGAACAAAAGAGCGAGAACGAGAGGTACACGATAACTTTTTTCTACGACGATATCTTTTTTTGAGTGGTGCTCGCAGAAATAGATAGATGGATTGTAATATAAGCTATCGGAAGATAAAAAACGACATCGTATGGGACAGAAAAATAGAACGTTTGATATTTATTACAGGTGGTACTCGCAGTCATTGAAATTCCTGAAAAAATATGAAAAAATAAACATAAGAGCGAAATAAAATTTACGATTTCAATTCGTTGCAAGAGCTACGGTTCATATCTCAAAAATAAGCAAAGCTTCGTCGAGTTGCATGACCTAGTCGCTCTACTTTCCAAATTATCACTCTTTATAAGTTCCTTTCCATGCGCGCGCGAGGGCTAAAGTTCCCATTTTGGTGTGGGCGGTGGTGCGTTTCCGTTGCTGTCCCCAGCTGCCGAGAGATAACATCCAATTTGCGCGCAAACCACCGGATTTCGTGAGACTGTCTCTCTCCCCTCTCCAAGCAGGTTAAACCGCGAGTCATAACGAGCCTGCGAGAGGAAGTTATTGCGTCCTTATTCAAAGCTATTTTGAGCTGCTTTATCGCCACCGTCGCTGGGATTTTATGCTTTACATGTAGCTATAATATTTTCTCGTAAACATGTCGATGATAATTGCTTCGAGATGCTTTCAAATAATTTGCTCGGATTTGTCTTCGAGGCTGTAAAATAGAAAGGGATGGAGGTTTTGATATTGGATTTTCGACAGAAAACTTAAATAATACGAAATATCAAATCTCAGGTGTGATTTCGACTTGTCTCCGCAGGATATTTATATGATAATGAAATGTTATAGCTAATTTACACATTCTTTGCAATTTACTCTTCCAGACTCGACCACTCGACATTTTCTTCCTCGGGTTTTCTTTGCTTTCGTTCTCCATTTTCTTGAGTGGTTTTTTTCATGATTCAGCGCTGAAGCAAGGGCTCTGATTTTTTCCCTCTCCTATTTCTCCTGTTTTCCATCTCGTTTTTCTCTCTCACGGAAATGCGCAACGAAGACGGATACTTCCTTATGAATAATTAAAGGCTGTCTCTTCTTGGAGCATCGGGACTCACGGACGGAATGACAAGCGCAGTGCCCATAGAGAGAACTAGATTCTTCTCGCCTTGAGATCGACAGCACCTTTTATATTTCAGCAAAAATTTTCTTCCATAAAAGGTATGGGTTTAACAAAGTAGACAACTCCACTGGAATACTTAATTTTAACAACTCGTATCTAGGAAATGCTCATTCAACTTGGCGTATAATCAATAATGTTTTCAGAATTTGAAAATATTTATATCGGGATTTCAAGTGCAATACTAAAATGATATGTATACATAATATTACATATTCTACATGCGTAAATACTTATGTACCATTAATAATAAAATGTGTTATTAATAAACGAGATTTGAATATTAATAATAAATCAACAAGTTGATTTAAATTGCCACGTCTGACTGAATTGCAAATATAATTTCCTCGATACGCGAATTGGGCGTTAGAGATAAAATTAACTCATTCGATACACTGGAAAATATCAAAATATCACAATTCGAAAACGAACTTTCGTCAAATAAAACTGAAGATTTTTACATAAAAATTGAGCTTACACGTGTCAATGCGTTGAATCGAAGGTTACCAGCAGGTTGGCCTAATTGATATGATTTTAATATGAAAGTCGAGCAAACTCGACTAAAAGTCTCAGGCAGCGCTGATATGTATATATTTTCACCCACTCAATCTTCATTTCCAAACGTCAAAACTTCCAACCACACTCGATCACCCTATCCATCGTCGTACTGTCCAACTCTTCTGGACTATTGTTAAGTAGGAAAAAAGTCTCTCTCTAGCCTCATCCATCCACAAGCCATCCATCTGAAAATTCAACATATATTCGCATATTCTCATCGACAAACCTAGCCACGTTCTCGCAGATCTTTCATCCGATTCAATTTCCGCGCGGCACCAGCAGCAGAGAGAGTATAAGCCGGATGTAGAACGGCTCCGAAATAATCCCCGGCGGCCTCCGTGCGAGCGCGAGCGCGGCCAAGTGGTCATTAATGATGACCAGAGATAAAGCGACAGCTTCGCAGCTTTGCGCGAGCGCCCGCCCAGCAAGTTTCAATATTAAGTGGCCTACACTCCGGCTTCGGCGACTTCTGCTTCTATGCTAGTTAATCATTCAAAATTTGTGAAAGTCTTAAGATGGGTTTTTTTTTCTTCGGAAAGGTTTCTTTAGCTGCTAAATCATTATTAAACTCAGCGAATTCGACTAATCCATGCGAAAGTGTGTTTCGAATTTTTAACTTACGTATTATTGGTTTAACCAGTATCTTCATTGTTTGGTCTCGTATAATATAACTTATTATAATAAATTTCAACGTTATAATAAAAATTACGTTCTTTTTTTCAAATTCACGGAAACGTTTCTATCGCCATTTTCTTTTTATAAAAAACAATTTACCTAACGATTCTGCGATCGTCTTTGCTTGAAATTCATCATCAAACTTCTTAGAACTTAACAGCTGTGATCTATTTATTGAGATAAATGCAAGTTTTTATAAAAATCAAAAGCATACAATCTACAAAGTTACTTATTATGAACAAATTTACGAGAATTAATTTTCATTTTTCTTTGAAACAAAAGAATCTGAAAATTAGCACCAGCCTGCCTCATTGTCTCTTGCTAAAAAGAATGCAGCTGAGTAACATCTTCTCTGTCTACAGAAAGCAAAAAGCGCAGCGGCAGCAGCAAACAGAAGAAAGCAATGAGAGACAAAACAGCGCAAATGATACGCATTCGCAAAGACTATATATAAAAAAAAAGTCTAAACCCTCATTTCTATCTCTCAGCTACCCTGCATACAGCGTAGATTCGATGTAGCCCCCGTAAATTACAAAAGCTCTTCTTTCGTTCGCGCAAAGATTTCGATCTCCGTGCGACGAATAATTTTCTTTCTCTTTCTCTCTTCGTGTCACACAAAGTACGTAAGAGAAAATGGTGAAATTATAATGTTTGCAGAATTAATTAAGCTGCAATATAATTTCGCTGTGGGCCTGGAGGTCGCCTTTGCTTTACGCAAACGTCGTCGTGGGATTTAATGGGAAATTTTCGGGAAGCGAACCAACTGTGCGAATGTAAGGTTTCGCTCTTAGTAAAATACGTGGTTTTATGGTTATCGGTATATTTCAACGAATATGAGAGATCAAAGGAAATTCATTTGTTTTGGCCTACGGTTATTGTGTGTTTAATGAAGCTACGAATGACTATGCACTTTCAAGAATTTCAAATATCTACGGTCGTTGCAAGTAATAAATGCAACTTGCTAGCCAGATACTTCCGTGCAATTATTATTAAAAAAAATAAATGTGAGTTGACTCGGTGAGGCCCATTGAAATAGAATAATTCTCTGTATAAAAAACTAGGCACTCGTCTAGCCGATCAAAAACGCTCAATTAGAGCGTCGTATCTGGCATGAACACGCGAGCTGTAGGTGCATCTTAGAGCACCAGGTACCGAGTGCCACGCTAACAGCGAAAAAATGCAACGGCTTCTCTTTTCTCTCTCTCTCTCTCTCTCTCTCTCTCTCTCTCTCTCTCTCTCTGGTAAGCATCACAGCATCTTTTCAACGGCTCTTCAACAAATTCAGTTTATTTAATCATCTGGCATCATACCTTCGAGCAAACTGTTCCAGGTAGTGCATCTTCCACGGGGCTAACAAGTGTACGCTGTTTTACGCATAATTATTTGCATTCTGCCCTGGAATTTGCATTACTTGTGCAACCAGCATCACCTAACCTCTTTCACCTGGATCAACACTGCATACGTTACTCTACTAATTGAATCAATTTCTGCATCACAATTGCACCAGGACATCTCATCACCTACCTGGCCGTTCTAGCTCTACCAACAACGAATATCATCGCTAGAACAACTATTTTCTCGTCGGTTAAGTGAGGAATATCTTGTGCTGCCTACATTTTGCCACTACTTGTATTGTTCATTTTTCTTTATTATTTGTCATTACTGCGAACCTGTAATCGATCACTTTAATTTTTAAGACTACATTTCATCTCGATTCATCTAGTGTAATTTACATCTTCATCTTTATTGTTATTTTCATAATCATTCATTTTAATCTTAAGTTATAACGTATATTTAAGTCGGGTTGCGTCATCTTGCGAATTTTCCGCGCCAAATTTTCCCCCTAATTTCTATTTCGCGTTCCGCATTACTGAGAGCATCATTTTCGCGCGCAATTTGATTTTCCCGCCACACCCTCTGTGATAATTCGCTTTTCCTCGGTAGAGGTCACTCTACCGAGTTTATCATAGCTGGTTGGTTGCGTGCGCATCCGCGCCACTTGAAATTGCGCGCGAACATTCAAATTATTATAGACACTTCATTTCTTTCTAAACCTATCTCGCCTATTTATGTCAAGCCGCGTGTGTGCCAAGTGTGGATTGATCGTGCGACGACCTGATCAACTCCTCCTCTGTAACTCCTGTAATTCCCTGTACCATAGCTGTTGCATTTCACCCAACTCAAGACCAGCCAATCACAACTCCGCAGAATTTAACTGCTGCCTCAACCGCTCGCCGAAGGTTGATACTGCCTTAGCCAATACCGTCTTGGATATCTTCGCTACGCCAACAGGACACTCCCCCTCTATTATTACACACGCCAGGAAACGTCTAGCCTCACCAACTCAGCCATCATCGCTGCCGATCACCAAAGCCTGCAGATCTGAGCTACCTCCGACTACAGGTCGGAACTCCGATTGTTCGGCAATGTCTGAGGCACCTGAGTGGTTCCGCAGGGAGTCGCAGCTTAACGCGGAGCGGCATGCGAGGGAAGCCCAACTCAATTCTGAGCGCTTTGAGAAACTTTGCGGACTCTGGACTAAAACGCAGGATGAGTTTCGCGAGCGTGACGTCCATTTCGCAATAGTCGACGAGCCTGAAATCTTGATCCATGGGTTACCAGCGGAATTTCAAGGTTCCCTCTTCCAGGCCGCTACTTCTGTCCTCATTGCGCTGGGCTTTGGCGGAGAGCACAACCTCCCTGCGATCATTGCGACAAGGGAGTGGAATCCCACCGCTGCCTCTCGCTCTACTGCGCCCACGGATCAGTCGCAGTCCTTCTCTCACTCGACCCAAAGTGCACGAAAGAAGTCCTTCACCTTCCTGCTGGATTCGCCATCCTCTCGGGACAGAATAATCAAGCTTTCGTCCAGACTGAAGGGGCATACTGCCCAGACGATCTTTGGCTGTGGAGGTGGTATACGAGTACTACTGCGTCCAATCTACCCCAAGCCTGTCTTCGAGCTGCTATCCAAGGCCAGAAAAGTGAGTGACGACCTCGGATACGCGTGGCCTGTGGTGCGAAACTTGCGGGTCTTCTGCCGCGCCACGCCGCAATCAGAGCTGATCCCTATTGTCTCTGAGGCTGATCTACGTGGTTTGCCGAGGCTGGCATCTCGCCAACCAGTCGCATCCTCGGTGGGAGCCCCAGGCCACCTTCACCCTTCGGCCGCGCCTTCCGCTCCTCTTAGCGGTCCCCTTCATGATCCCCGACTCCCTCGCTCTGATCTTCATATCCGACCGCCTGGAAATACACCAAGCTTCACTTTATCTGCCTCCTCTTCTCAGTCGCCAACCCGTAACCCAGCTCAAACTTCATGACATTCAACGGTCCCACTAAATAATTCTGTTACCACTTCCATCTCATCTCGATCTTCCCTCACCGTTGCGCACATCAACATAAACGGCCTAAACGTACCGTGGCATTTCTCTCTCTTAGAAGCACAGGCACATACAAGTTCATATGACATTATTGCCATCTCCGAAACCAAACTTTGTAATGTCATCTCTGATGACCACCTCGTACTAGCCAATTACAATTTTTTCCGACTGGATCGCGAGGGCAAGGAGGGTGGTGGAGTTGGCTTCTATTGTCGCAATAGTTTGACAGTAAAATTACTCGCTGCCTCTGATCCCACGTTTAACAACTCACCCGAATTCATGATAGCCGAAATCCAAAATAAATGCCACCTAAAACTTTTATTTGCAATTGTCTACCGCCGTCCATCCGCCAAAATCCCATCATTTTTCTTCAACACCATCTCTTCCTTTCTTCCTCTCTTCAATGATGTCATTATCACTGGTGATTTCAACTCCGACCTTACATCACATCTTCCACACGTCCTGGCATTGCGCGATCTCATTGATTCACATGCACTTGGGGTTGTCTCCACCGAGCCTACACACCATCCCATTACTGAGAGTGGAGTGACCACACATACAGCGCTGGATCTTTTTATAACAAATCCCTCAACTCACATCCTTAGCTTCACCAAATCTCTCTCCCCATTTGTACCTTATCATGACCTAATTGAGCTATCCATACTTTTTTCCTCGCCCCAGGAACAACCTAAAACCTTTGCTTCCCGTTCTCTCCATCGTCTTAATAAATCTGTCCTGAACTCTCTTATCACCACCAAGCTCTCGGTCTCCCAGGATTACCTGGGTGATATTCTTCGTCGAGACACTCCCTCAGTCGATCAACTTGAGCGAACTTTCACCCTTGCGGTTTGTGGAGCTTTTGACGAACTAGCCCCTTCTCGTCTGGTTACCATCTCCTCCAAAAAGAAGCCGTGGGTGACTGATAAGCTGCGTGTCCAAATGCGGATCCGTGACGCAGCCTACAAACGCTTTCGAGCCTCCAACTCATCCTTAGCCCTTCAACAGTATCGCTCTCTAAGAACTGCCATTTCAAACGAGCTCGATACTGGGAAAAACAACCATATCCGTCATAATATTGAACACGCCAATAGCTCCAAATCCAAGTGGAGGACTCTCCATGACATCGGCCTAACCAAACGACTCCTGCCGTCACCACTGCTCTTTTTCTCAGCTGACGAACTCAATAAATACTTTGCTACAGTTGTCAACAGATCTCCAGCCCTAACCCTCACTACATTTGACAATATCTGCAGTTCCCCCTTGCATTTGACCTTTACTTTTCCTCCGTTTGTCTTTTCAAAAATTAAACAGGCTGATGTTGAGAGCGAGATCAGGGTGTTGCGTTCTAGGGGCAGGGGTTGTGATGGACTTACGGGAGGGATGCTTCTCCTTGGACTTGACACCGTAGCTTGCAACCTTACTGATATATATAACAAGTCCATTGAAACATCTACTTTCCCGGCCACGTGGAAGCGCACCCTTATTCGTCCTCTTTCCAAGGTCAGATCACCCCAGTCTCCTTCTGATACTAGGCCCATAGCACAGTTGTCTGAACCTTCAAAAATCCTTGAACGATTATTGCACCGACAATTTTCTGACCACCTGGAAGCTAATGACCTTCTGGATCCCAGACAGGCTGGTTTCCGTAAGGGACACTCTACGGAGACTGCTTTAGTGGGCGTCCTTGACGACATGCGGTTTGCCATTGACAGGAGGCAAATTACCATCCTTGTCCTTTTTGATTTTTCAAAGGCCTTCGACGGAATTCCACATGACTTGCTTATTAATAAGATCAGAGCTTGTCACGTTGGTGACTCTGTCTTACGATGGTTCTTTAGCTATCTTGTCGACAGGGTGCAAGCTGTCATTGACCATGGGGACACTGTTTCGCGGTGGGAGCGTGCCCGGACGGGTGTCCCGCAGGGAAGCGTCCTTGGTCCGCTACTGTTTGCCATCTTCATTAATGACCTCCCACGAGTTCTTTTTTTCTGCAAGCATCTAATTTATGCTGATGATACTCAGATTTACCATCACTGCGTCCCTTCCCAGATTGTTGAGGGGCTTGAGAAGGTCCAATTGGATGCGCAGGCGGTGGCGGATTGGGCGCGAGCGAACGGTCTCCAACTCAACGTCGCCAAAACAAAGGTCATGATCGTTGGTAGCGAACTTCACGTCCTCGCTATTGACCTAAACTCGTTGTCCAGGCTCAAGATTGATGATGTTGAGATTCCATTCTCATCATCGGTCAAAAGCCTTGGACTTACTATCACCTCGACCCTTCAATGGAAACCCCACATCTCCGACATTGTTAAGAGAGTTCACCTTGGTCTAAATTCCCTTAAATTTTACAGAAAATCACTCACCATTGAAACAAGGAAATACCTGGTTCAAACATTGATCTTTCCCCACTTTTCTTACGCCTCCATAGCCTTCATGCACCTTGATAAGTCCAGAACCCTGGCCCTTCAAACAGCTTTCAATGCCTGTGTCCGATTTATTACAGGCTTTATACCTTTCATCCCCACACCAAACATTGATTCCCATGTGTCCTTCCATAGATTGCGTCTAGGCTGGCTATCTCTTGAGAGTCAGCGCAACATCTCTCTCATCCTTCGCACATACAAAACCGTATGCTGTCAACACCCGTGCTACCTTACGACTTATGTCAAAACCCCAAATCCTCCTAATCTTAAGCACTCCTCCCGCAATCCCCCGATGGCCTTCTCCTATCCCGCTCCAAGAACTGAGGCTTGGAGGTTCTCGGCGGCGGCCTATGGCATGTATCTTCTCAACCAGCTGGCCATAACTGAGTTTGATATTACTCGCTATGTAGAGCTCAGGCGCTGGCTCTATGACTATTTTATGGTGATCGAACAGCTCCTTTTTCGCCACAGGGTGGACGCCGAACACCTCACAAATCTCCCCTTGCTCCTGAAACTTCCTTCTATCCCTCTTCCTTTCAACGTCTCCGCCTTCACTTCCTCATCAGAGTACCTCTTATCACCTGGTCGCTACCTGGTCTGTAATTTTCCCCCATTCAATTCCAAGTTGTAACACCGACCGACACTTCCACCCTGATCCACAATCGACCTTCACAGTCACTTCGTCATCTCTCCAGGCTTTACGAGTTAGTTCTTAGTCTTGAATCTGCTTGACCACCATGCTTATTAACTTGTTTGCTGGCTCCAATTACCCTCTTTGGCCGGTGATTTTATTTAGTGTTTATTCTGGCCTCTTCAGCATAACGTACTGTGTTATGCTTGCCTGTTCACCACTAGTCACTTAAGTTCATCACATCGCATTTAGTACGCCCTGCTCTGTGATCTCATCTATCTTGTCACCTAACCTATTGTCAATCAACATATCTCTATTCTTTCCATCTCATGCGAATATTGTATCATTTATTGCTATGTATGCTTCATAATCTCACACTCATTCTCTTTAATTATATTGTTTAACTTATGTTCATCTTAAATCACAATTTATTCGTATAACTTTATCGCTTGTTACTGCGCTCTAAATTAATGTATCTGCATTGTATTCTGCTCATAGCCTACGGGGTTATACCCCACGGCTTAATAAAGCTTATTCTATTCTATTCTATTCTCTCTCTCTCTCTCTCTCTCTCTCGAAGAAAAATAATGGCAGCCTCGTGAAGACGAGCCTCGAGCACGAAACGCCGCTTGAGTTTCGGTGCTGGTTACATTCAAATCGATTCCAGGAACGAACAGACAAAAAAAGAATGTATACTTTCTTAGAAGGGAGTTGGATTGAAAAAAAAGGAAGCAACTAGTTACGATGCAATTGTAACGGAACTGACTGAATAAGCGGCTTCACGTATAGCATGTAATGCAAACTTTGGTTGTGGAGCGGACGTTGCAACAGAAAGTTTATGTCTTTGATTTTCTTCGTATTCAGCTACTGCATAGTTCTTTTTCTCTTTGGATTTGTGCTGGTGCAGAGGAGATTTTCGTTTTTATTCTATTTATTCTGGTTTTGACATAAACTAATTTTGCCGTCTTATTAATATTAATCGCGAATTCTGAATTCTGAGGTAGCTTATATGAATTTTACAAAAAATTTTTTTTAATTATATTTGAACGTAGTTATCACACGACGATTAATTTAATATGAATCTTATCACACATTCGAATTTCTGCGAATATTAATATCACATATTCTCATTTTCTTTTTTCAGGTAAGTTCCAGCAATACGAAAGAATCAATTATTCATTTTACATTGGAAATAGTAAGTTAAGATTATTCTTGGCATGTTGATGTTGAAATCATATAATTACATAATTTCGCTCGTTAGTTTCAGTTTCGCTTTATTTTCAAATCGTACGTTCTTAAAATATTCACTGTTTGTTTCAACGTGTAAGATTCCAGATTTGTATAAGATGCAATAGAATCGTGATAACACGTCTCCACTGAAAATCTCACCAGCCGCGCGCGACTTCGAATTCTCAGCTAGTATTGTCGCGAATGAACAACGCGCGGAATCTCATTACATAGCCTTACGCTTCTTGCCGGCACGCGTTTCTTACCTCTGAAATTACTCGGACGGGCTTGGCTTCTCATCGCTTCTGTTTCTTGCCTCCAAGCCACGCTACCCTTGGCGTCGTGTTTTCTTGCCAACTCATCTGCGTAATTCCTGCTACTTTTTAAGGATTCTTACCAGCGGAGCGGGAACTGAATTTTGAATGAGTAGTCGCGAAATGAATGCTATATCCCCTTGCTTTTGCTCTGTGAATGACAAACATACAATGCTTCACAGCCTTTTGATCATTTTGAAATTTACATTTTTTTTCGATGTGCTCATACTATGAAAAAAATTATTTCATCGGATATAAGTCTTGAGCTTAAAGTTCTTTTGTCCCACGGAGGAAGCAGTGAATGTTATTATTTTTTGTTTCAACTTGACATGATTGATTTGAAATTTTGAAGATTAAACATTCTCATCTATCATAACAATTTAAACGAAATACTTTAATTTTAGTTGTATTAAAAAAAGCAAAAGCAATATTACAACGCACACGTATACCATTCGATCAACAACAAATCGTATATCGATACTAATTCACCGAGTCGTGTAGCCGCGATAGCAGAAGGCATTTGATACACACAGCGCTCGTCAATTCATGAAGGCTCTCACGCTTGCAACCCGCATATCTGCAGACTTCGAGCTCTCATGGCTGTCGCTACTAATTATGTACGAAGCCGATATACCACCGTTCATCCTTTTCGGTGGCGCCGACTGACGCGATTACACGGCCGACGGCCACTGTAGCCATATCACGCAAGAACCCCTCCTTCGCGATAACGAGCTCTTTAATTATGCTTGCACACGATCGCAGAGAATAAAACTGGCGCTCGGATTTATTTGGGTCGGAGCTGTCTCCGACCATGCTGTCTGGCTTTAATTCGTAGCTGATGTCTCATGCTTTACACAGACTAGGCCACGACTTAAACCTATACCTGTAACTATGGCTTTTTCGATCTGGATTTGTGATTTACTTATTCGCAACTCTTATAAATGACGATTCCGAAGATTAATAGTTTCTCCCAAACAAGTGTCTTTTTTTGAAATTTTTACAACGATTATTTTCATTACATGATTAAAATAACGATACCTCTGTGAGGATCTGGCTAAATTAGTTTTTCAATATTAGATTGTTCGTGAAGTAAAAATTCGATCACACAAATATAAAGCTTGAATCGATTAAATAAATACAGGACAGGATAGTCGAAAGTTTCATTCTGGGTATGTTCGAGGAACTCGTCAAGAAAGCTTATTCAAACGAATCCGTACAATTTGAATTTCACAGAATACGCCAATGTATCAAAAATCCACTTACTCGCTATTATTTTTGTGATGCTTCTTCTGGAATGTCGCTGCTACCCGAAGAAGAAATTGAGTCATCTAATTTTTTGTTGTTGTAAGTTGCTTTACCCAAAAGCCCGCGAAGGCGCTTTTCTCGAGACTATTTTTTCTGCGCTTGAAAACGTTGTAGCCTTATGCGCGACACTTGAATTCCAATAAATTCATTTCGAAAAATAGATTAGAACACAATCCTAGAAATCTACCTAGAACTTACGTTTATAAATCATAATAGAGTTTTTATTCTGGACAATCATTTCTCTTGTTAACTTTAAACTACTAAAATCATGTTAAAACAAGAAAAATACGAGTATCCTGTAAAGTCGATAATTATCAACAAAATGTAGACTCAAAGTTATCAGCCATAATATTCCGGCTATTCAACTGAAAGTGAAAAAAAAATTGGATAAGTTACAATAGAGCAACTCTGACTACAAACGGATTGACAACGCATATGCAGTAATGGAGCTAAGTGAAGAATAGTGAATTGAAAAATTCTCGCGTAAGCATTGCGTTGCAGTAAATGTCAAAGGAAAGGGAGCACATCCCATCAAGCAATAGCGCTTGTAAAACTCTCTCATCAGAAGGCAGAGGATGGAAGGCATTTTCAATATCCGAGCCCAGCAATGGCAAAGCGTGCCATTTACCTCTCGATTTTTCCGCTAAACTTTTCGAGATCAGCATTCATGAAGTCCACTTTGAAGCAGCACCGTCGTCGACGCCGTTTCGATCGATCGCTTTACGGCCGTATAACTTTTATGGAGGCTTTCGCGCCGCCCTTTTGTAATCGTCGCCGCGTGTCTGGAATGACTAGTCGAAGATAGAAAATTACATCGAACGAGCAGCGCGCGAATGCAGTTTTGACAGCGGTTTGATCGATCGTGAGAATTTATGATTATCTTAAATGGGTCAGTGATCTCTGACGTTATGTTGCCAAAGGTTTTCCTTTGGTTTTTTTTGGGGCTTTCGTGGAGCAAAACTCGATGACAAATTGTTGCGTCGGATATAGTGATTTCAGTCTTTTTATTCATGTAAATACATTTTTAACCGACCTTTATTGTACAAATTTTGTCCACTCTAAATAAATACTCATATATACCGGCTGATTCTACGCGATTTGATTTTACACCAACTTTCAAACTTTAGTTATTTAACAGAATGCTTTATTGAACGCAAAAAACAAAATACTATTTAAAAAAAATGAAAGATTTTACGTTATATCCTTCTAGAAATTAACCAAAAATTAGTTAGCATCAAATATTCTACCTAACATTATCGTACATTTGATCATTTTTTTATTATGGACAAAATTTTATATATAACTCTTTTAAAATTTACTTATATCTAGAAAAAATATTTTATATAGCATATTTTGATGCACTTATTTCCTAATCGAATTTTCTGTAGAAAATTTACATGAACAATAGTATCTTTTTTTCTAATAAATAATATTTTACGTTTTTCGTTCAATTAAAAAGACCATTATCTTAATGAAAAAAAATTTAAAAGTCGTGTAAAATCAAATCCTGCAAAATCAAGTTGTACTAAACGAACCTGGGCTATATACCAATAAAGCATACTTCTATTAATTAATTAATTTTTCATATGTAATCGAAGTTTTCAATAGAATTATAGTCTATTAACAAACTATTTCAAGAAAAATTTATCTATTAAATTGAATATTTTCAATCGTGAAACGAAGAGCATCTGATGAAATGTTTGCCAAGTGCCATTTCCCATCAAAATGTTATGAATCGTACTTGACTCACGAAATGTTTGAATTTTTTTATATTCAGTCCTATCTCTTTTATTTACCGTAGATGACACTATTTAATCACGAGGAAAAAACATTTTTTATCGTGCACATTAATGATTTCCTTCCAGGAAATATCGTGTCTTCTCGATAAAAGCTAAGTAAAGGGAGAAAGTGCGCCTGCGCCCTAGTGCTGAAATATTCATTAGAATCTTTTTTATTTCCTATCTACGAGACCATCAGTTGCAGCACACGCACACCAGTGTTCTATGGAGCTCGATGAATTCACCAAGTTTTTTTTCAACCGCCGCGATCAAAGTTACCCTTTCACTAGAATTTCATCTCGTTTTTCTCTCAATCTTTCGTCTTGATAATTTCTGTTGAGGCAGAGTTTTCATTTACATAACGAGTTTTCATTTATATTCATATCATGAAAAACAATTTTTGTAGTCTAGGTAAAGGTATTTGCCATTTGAAAATAGTACTGCAAAATTAATTTTTTCCCGCATTCTTTAAACATTATCTGGTTCGAAAATCTGAAAATTTTGTAATTTCAAATAAAGGATATGATTTATTAATAGCAAAAGTAATTATGTTTTGATGAATTTGGGAATATATCATTCCGTCAAGTGATTTTACATAACGAATTCGTGCATTGATTCCAAATATAACTACAGATTCACAAGAATATGAAATTCGCACATATTTAGAAAAATGTTCAGTTATTATTTAAAAATGCCTCTGTCGATTAATCACGAAATTTCATATAAAAAATTTTATATTCGTAAGTTAAACACGATATAGGTCAGCCTTCTCAAAACAACAATCGAAACGTCAATAAATCAACAACAGCATTACAGACAGTTCGCTTACAGAAATCACAAACAGTTGTAAATCAACGCGATACACATTCGCCGTAGCACCGGGGGTGAGCAAAAACAATCGGGAGTAATTTTCGCCATCGCAAGGTTTACGAGCAGTAATAAAAATCTCGAAGCAATCGCGTTGGCGAACGTGGAACCTTACATCAAGTAATAAATTTCTCGCTTTAAAAGTGCACATTGCTTCCATCTGCCTGTTCACAAAACAAAATCTACGTATGTGTGTATATTGTTATTTCTTTATAAATTTGAACTGCCATTCTGCTCTTTCATAGTTTTTACATTCAAAGCTCACGCAAAGATGACCTTAAGGGAGGCTATACGTTCTAACTGAAGGGTCACCTGTTAATGTTGGAAAATCTTCATCGGGTTTCTAACGCTTACTTTAGAATAGACAATAACTATTCGATTCTAAATATTCATCGAAACGTGCCTACAATTTTTCAGATGATGTAACCAAATTTAAGGTTTCTTTGTTTTTGAAACTGTTCAATGCACCCTCTGCTTTATCATGCAAAGCAGTAGCCTAAGCTACCATCTTCTAGTAATTTCAATAGTTGGTCCTTGCTATCAATTTGAATTGATTCAAATATTCACACAAAGGGGTCGTACCATTGTATGTGTTAGCTATTAAGTTATAACCTAACCTTAATGCAACGGGTGCAATTGAATTTATTACAGGCGAACCAGTACTCCTACTAGAATGTTCATCTATCCTAATCTGCTGTGTGTTCACGTAATTTGTTTTGATTGTGTTTGCTATTGATGTTGACATGAAAATGAGCCAAATAGAGAGAGAGAGAGAGAAAGAGAGAGAAAGAGAGAGCTGTTCCGCTTGTAGTCTATTGATAGTACAATGGCGCTCAATCACTTCAACGTCACATATTCGTCGCTCTGTTGCAAGGTTTTTCTCCACATTGTCACGGTTTTGAAGCACTACTTCGACACTTTTTGTCGACGTTGACGCTCAGTCTCACGATTCGCTCGTAGCTGCTTCAATTACTGTTGAAAAGCATCTATTTCATTGCATAGCTCGTTAAGTGCCAATCGTGCTTCCTGAAGAGCAGCTCGGGCTTTACCCGGTAACCGTACGCGAGACGTCAACCACTATCGACACGCGATCAATTAACAGGCTTGCAGCCATCAAGCACTAGTCATCAAGCACAGATCGCGAATTACCAGGTGAATTATACCTAAATCAACGAGGTCCGGATCCGGAGTTGTAAGGCTAAAGTTTTCAGTAGGAGTATATTTACAACGACAGCTTCGGTAATAGTAGTCTCAACAACAGCTACAGCAGCAGTATCTTGTGCCCTGGTTCTCGTTTGGAAGGGTACTCGCATCGTGTGTGCGCGGTGTCTTTACGTACGAGAGATTTTTACGGTTTTCGCGTTGCGTTAGCTTCAAAACGAAGTGCACATGAAATTTGCCATGCACTTTTCGCATACAAACTCCGAACGAGCCTCCAAAAATGTACACTCATCACACTCACACAATAATAAATAAATAACACAACTTATCAGTATAGAAGATCTGAAACGTGTTTACTAATACGCAATACGCCAAACAAATTAAGCGTGTGTATCTTGCATCAATCATGAAATACGACTCATTAACGTAACAAAGTGACAGTCGAAGAGAACAACACAATCACCTAGCAACGCTTTTTTTTAATAATTTAGTTGTTTGGAGAGTACCTCGTAACAATATATAGCTTGTTTGGTTCTTTATATAGGCCGTCGGCCGCCTGCTGCTACAGCGCGAGGGAAAGAGAGAGAGAGACAGAGAGAGAGAGAGAGAGAGAGAGAGGCGGAGGGAGAAAGACCGCAGATGATAAACCATAATGTGACCGCTGCAGGCACGTTGACATTTATTTTAATCGGAATCAGCCTCAGCATTACGCCACACCGAGATAATTTTGCTGGGCTAGGATATGACTGAAAAAGGAAAGGAGCGCGAATAATGGTTTCGGTATTGCGAAGTGAATTTTTATGTGAGGAAAATATGAAGACGATAGAAGAATGGAGTTTGGAAGATGGGAAAACACGAGTAGTAGGAAAGAAGGTTAGCCATGTATATATATGCTGCTGCTGGGCATTCTAGTTATGCACGAGAGCTTTTCATTTCTTTTCTCGCGTTTTTATTATTCGTCCAAGCCCAGGCTATTCTTCTCTTTTGCTCTTCCTCTCCTTTAGTGATTTGAATATGATTTATTGCCTTGGTACGCGCGCGTAGTTATATAATGCTACTAGAGGAAAATAAATTTTTTTTTATTCTTTCTCTCTCTCTCTCATTTACTCTCGTTCTCTCTCTATCTATCTTGTTGTTGTCGGATAATTTTTAGCGTTCTCACTTTATTGCAAATGCATCTCTCTATTGTGCTGTGTACACTCTCTTACGTCCTAGTAGCTTTTTTTTCATGCCGAGCTTTCACTTTGCATTTAGAGTACGTATTTTTAAAGCGAGTTCCTGTTGTAATAAAATTTCCATATAATTGCAATCGTTTGGCATGTTTATATTCCAACTGCTATTCTTAACGAGCTGAAAAATGTTTTGATACGTTCTATTATTAGATTTTTGGTATAGCAAATTTTATAAGTTAATTTCTTACGCTGTTTCAAGATGAAGTTGTATAATAAAGAATCATGTTTCATAGTCGATCTTTTGCGTAAATACATGACGTATTCTTTAAAATGTAACAGATATTGCTATCAAGTAAACAATTTAAGAAACTGCGGGTAAAATGTTCATCGAGACAGCAGTAAAAGTTGAAGATAGAATAACAAGGCAATGATGTGGTATTGAAAGAGTGAAAACGCCATTTAAAAGTTGATCTGTTGTAACGTCATTGACAAAAGCGAAATAAGCAAGCAAGCGAACATGGGAGGTCGATCTCGCGGGGAATCCTATCAGGCCGCAGAACGTGTCATCGGCACGCCATTTCCGTTGATACATTCAAGTAATTTGACCCCGTTGATTAATACATCGCTTGCGCTAGGCAAACTTCTGGCGGATCTGTTATGTCTAGCGTTCGACAGTGCGGGCTTGACATTTTTTTTCTTCCTGCAAAAATGTGGGTCGCGAACGACGCGATCTCTCTCTCTCTCTCTCTTCTCTTCTCTTTTTTAACAAGTAATTGACGTGACGGACGTTGTCTCTTGTGGTGTAGATACTTGCCAGCAGTTTTTGAAGTCCATTTGCTCTCGGTCGAACTCGTGTTGTTCGTACAATTTTAGATTAACTGCTGAGAAAAGTTGGAACAGAATTTCAATATTACGTTATCCGATTATTATATTGATACGGCGTTATATCAAAAACAACTCTTTAAAAATGGTTACAGTTAATTCGTAGATAATACTAAATAACATTAAAACGATAAATTTCAACATCGTGCATAAGATTTTACCTTTTTAACAATATTTTTAAACTAGAAGTTTGTTGTTTTAATAAATTAGTATTTGTGCAGCAACATATTTTAGGTACAAGTCAGAGTATTTAATGATTTTGTTTTAATAGTAGAGTATGTAATAAGTTTGATTACTTAAAAATTCAGTTAATCGAAAGTACAAAGAAAAAATTCGATAATCCATTTAATTAACAATCATGCATTTATACACTAGTTACATTTTTCTGACAAAATCAAGTTTATTTTACTAAAACAAGTAGTAAAGCTATTATTTGTTTTCCAAGAAGAAAACTGTACGTTTTGAAAAATTCAAGAACAGCGGAAGCGGAAAACTCACTGAAGTCCATAAAAAATAACGAAGTCAGGCGCGCAAAAACGTAAAGCAGCCAATTGAAAAGCACATAAATAAATTTCTCGCGGGCGGTAAATTTAAATTGCACACGAGACTCCCGAATTGATACCCCGGCGTTCGAAAAATCACGCCGAGGGCTAACGTTCACCCTATTGAAACGAATTAAAATTACACGGTACTCCTGTGCGTAAAGGTTAGTCTTGAAAATCTATCATTTTGGCTAGCTCGCTGAATTTCCGAGCAGGCAAAGTCATATCGACACATTTATTAGCCTAAGGCACATCGATGACTCCCCCAGTACGAAAGGTACGCGAAATACTCGTGAGTGTATTATTTATCGTAGTATTTAGTGGTTTTAGTCCTATTGATCGGCTTAAATTATATTTTTGAAATTTACGGATTCGGCATCTGTTTGGCTTTACAGTATTTTCAAATGTCTATGATTACAGGTATATGAAAAATATGAATAGATAATTCAATATTTTTTTTATATTTATTTATGCATCTTTATATGGAAAAGATTGAATCTCTTTCTTGGTAATATATTGGCTTGCAAATAACTCACTCAACGCAATAACAATCTCATAGATTCTTCTTGAACAAAAAAATCTCGAAAAGTATCAAAGTCTAACTCGAATAAAAGAGATTTACAGCACGTTAACGAGACCTAAATCAAAATTAAGACCACGAATCGCAAAGTACTTTGTCATGAATCAGCACTCGTAATTCTTGGCAATTGCATTCAATAATACACCGTGGCCAACTGAGAAACGTCATTTTGAAACTCGCGCACGAAACAAAAGAAACCAACGACGCGTAATGACCCGAAACGATAATGACTGCTGACGGTATACCACATTTTTACGAGGCGCAATTATTCGTCGTAAAAAGTCCATGCAAATAGCTTAATTGCAATCTGAATCGCGTGCGCTAACGATGTTTTGATTTATGCTACAGCGTTAGCAACACACATACATACATACGATGTTATATTGTACGCGCTTTTACTTGCGACATGCTAATAAGCCTCTAGCGAGGAAGCACAAGTCGAGCTGAAAAATAATATTCGCTACGATGCCTTGGCATCTCGACGGGTGTTTGACAATAAAAAACCAGAAAGCCACACACTCGTATCATAAATAACATTTAATCGCGGTTCATTGCTCCGTGGCGATGCTTACATGGCGTTACGCCTTGTAACAGACCTTTTGAATCTCGCGTACAATTCAGCTTTTTATCATCGGGCCAATATCGATCGTTTTGATGATGCTAAAAGTCAAGCAGTCGCAATCAATATTTAGCCGAACACTTAAATTATTTCACATTACGTTCTCGAGCATATAATAATAATGTCAGAAGTCAAGATGTCGTCAACATTCAGTTGTAACAGAAATATCGAATAATGAAAATCATAAGCCTCTGGTTTGCCTGTGTAAAGCCGAAGATTTAAACAGTTGTTTATCGCGTACCTCACGCTTTCGTATAGGAGTTCACACACACGCACAGAATCTTTCGTACACTTGGCGAATTGAATATTTCAGAGCGAGGATGCGAGGTGCAGCTCCGCAAGGTAGTAGTATAGCTTTTCCCTTGCTCATTGCCCCTCTCTGTCTCTCTCTCTCGCTCTCGCCGCAAATCCGAGCACCGCGGCCTGCTACAAAGTGAATATTATAAATGTCGCTCGCGTACGCCCATAGAGAGAGAGAGAGAGAGAGAGAGAGAGAGAGAGAGAGTTTTGCTGAACTTGGTTTAACCGAGTTAACGAACGGCCGAGAGCCTCGGTGCATGTGGATATATAATTAATAAAGGAAGAATGGCATGGTAGATAGAAGTTTTTACTGGCGTGTAGCTCGGCGCTGGCGCACGTGCGTGTATATGAGATTACTCTCAAAACTTTTCAGAGAGAGGAAATTCGCTTCTTTTTTTTCTCTCTCTCTCTCTCTCTCTCTCTCTCTCTCTCTCTCTCTCTCTCTCCACGAAAGCGTCGAATGAACAGCTGTCGAGTGCACCGAAACTTCTTTTTCTCCATGTTATAAAAACTTCATCATTGTTTTTGAATTTGATTGATAAAATCGATGGAAAATAATTTTTTTATCCCGCATTATTGACTTGAATTTTGTACTTTGCGTTATTCTCGTTTGTTGAATATTTCAAAAATATAAAACAGCCATTGCAAATCTTCAATGTCAAAAATGGCTTTCAAAATCTTCAGGCTATCCACGCGATTAATTATTTCTCCCAGCTGGAAGCTTTTTCTTTAATACATATCTAAGCCGTGCGCCTTTGCGCGAAGTAGCACGAAGAGAGCAACGATAAATTCGGCGGGAAAGGATTTTTTGGCCGAGAGCCACGACGCGAAAGAGCGCATTCCGGATAAGCGAGCGGTGGTCGGTCGCCGAGCCATAAAGTGGAATTCTGCGATCGGAGCGAGCATTAAGCGTGCGGCGCACAAGTAAAACGAAAGAAAAACGAGGTGAGGGAATGTTAAAAAATAGAGAGAATAAGGGACTTCTAAGGAGATAAGGTGCATGCGAGTTGCGACTATATATATACTATATTAATGGTTTGTCTAGATTGCGCGTGGATATGGATTTTGAAAGAGTCGATTCTGATGAGAACACCTACGGGTAGATCTTCAATTCATTTTGTGATCAAATCATGTAATCATAACGAGGGATCCATATTATTGACAGAAAGGAACCGTCTGAAAAAGGCAGAGCAACGCTAACCTAAGGTAGCGCTCATCATCGTGGTAATTGAATCCGATCCGTCGTCAGCAATCGGACTATTCCGGGCAGCTTCACGAAAAGAAAAAAAGAAAGCGAGAACGGAAAAAGTTTCGGTGAACGAGCTTATTCTACGGGCGAGCAACTCGAACGCGCGAGAATCGCTAAATTATCCGACGACGTAAACTCTTGAAGGTCTTTACACGAAGCGCATCTCCAGCTCCCGCTGTGCTCCCTGGCGTAATCGCGAATCTGCAATTATCACCGCCACTTAAACTAATTTCCATTCCCTCGGAGTTTCGCCGACTGCTCCGTCGTCCCTTGTTTTTACTTACTCGATTCCTGTCTCGCTCGGACAGTTTCTCTCTGTCTCGCTCTTGGCTGCAATGCTCACTCGTTTATTTTGCACATTTATTCAATAAATGAAACTGACTGGAAAGTATAATTAAATTAATATTGTCGAGTTCTCGCGTCGAGAAACTCTTAATTTAATGATGAACATCTTCTTTTCTCCTTCTTTTCTATTGAATATTCATTGCCGCTGGAGAGGGGGGGGGGGGGTATTTTGCGAGAAAAATGCTCATTAGCCAGAGCCAATGCTTGTTTGACTCCACTTTTCACGAACTCGCCATGCTATAAAGTATGCAACAATAAATAACAAGCTTATTCTCTTTGAAAATTTTCCATTAACTAGCTGCTCTCTCTTTCTCCATTAGCATCAATGAGTAAATGTTCTTAAAAGCTTACAAGTATAGATAGCCCGAAACTCATTTTTCGAAGAGACGAGTCCAGAAATACAGTCTACTAACGAACTGAACATTTACATGCAAAGAAAAGAAATTTAAGTAACCATCGTAAACGTATATGTAATTCTCTAGAAAATCCATTCTACGTTTAATTTTCCGTAAAGCATATGTAAACTCAATTCTATTAGCTCAGCACACTCTTTCAACATCCTCGTCTTTTTGCTATCGACCTCTAATCCTCTCAATCCGTCCGCATCGCAACCCATTTCCATGACTCTCTTCCCTTCCCACTTTGTCTTATTCATTCCTCGATGTCTTTTCCCTCGTTGCTCTTGACCAGAGAGTAAGAAAAAAAAAGAAAAAAAACCGAGGAAGCTATCGAGGCAAAAGAGGCGTATCTTAGCCGATTTACTAGGGAATTTATAAGAGCATTCCTTTTAAGGAAAAAGAAATTTCTCTCTCTTCCTCGGGTTTCCCGTGAAATTTGATTCATTAATCAAAACATCTTCTAAAAGAGAGAGAGAGAGAGAGAGTGCAAAAGGCTGGAGGTGTTTAAATGTTTCTTTTATCAGTATAAATAACTTGGGCTCTTTGACTCCTGGGGCTTCTCTTACGTTTTTTCATGCTGTCCGAACTTTTCGTTAGCCCTTTGTTCTGCGGCCACAGCGAATAGTTCGCTGAGTATAACGACGATACTTTGAAAAGTCCGTTTTTGCTGATCGCGCCGTGAAGAGAATGAAACTGCTGCTTTTCTCCTGGTTAAATGCTGTATATTCAGGTCGAAAAATTGCAAGTATACCGATTTATTATTTCGAGAAAGTTGACTGCTGGCTATCTTGTGGATTTACGCTGTAACTTTTGACGTTGAATGATACTGTCGTACTTTATATATTTAGGAATATGAATAGCTCGATATACAATTCTGTAGGATAGATCAATGAATTAATGTAGTTGCTGGTAATGACTTTGTCGCGATGTACATATCCTTATCAATTTATACAGTGAATCTGATTATTCTTACTCCGCATTCAAATAACATTGCATGATAGATAAGCTTTAATTAAATTAATTATCTCGAAAGAACAGTCAATTAAAATACCAATTTTTAATAATCCAAATTCTTTTTTTACTATTCAAAAATAATCTGATAAATATAAGAAATCATTCATATCAGTAGTGACAGTTAACTAAATTTCTAAGTTAACTTTTCATTTTTCATACAATAGTTGTTTCGTGAAACGCTAATGAAATTTGCAAGCTTCAACTCTGAACAATTTTAGTAGAAGAATCTAAAAGACTTTACGAAATAGCTTGAGAACACTTAACACTATTCGCATGAAATCTCTTTACGATCTCCCTCGACACTTGATGAAACTTCATAATCAGTATATGATTATGCGAGAGGTGTATGCTGGAAGCTGTCGCAGGTGAGAAAAAGCTAAATGAAAAAATAAAAGCGTGGCTCGAGTGGAGTTTTCATTAAGCACGAGTATATTAGCACTCGGCGAGCGCATAATGAAGACAAGCAGGAGCTGCTGACTGCCGCCATCCGTGACGACGAAGATAAAGGGTGGGCGGGTATAAAACGAAACAAAAGAAGATAGAATATATAAAGACAAACATTGTAAAGTGACGCAAACAAGAAAGGACTGAATAACGTTGAGGTAGTCAAGTTTTCAGCGCTAAGACGCTAAGAAAAGTGAAAATATTGGGAAGTTAATAGCTTATTGGAACCCCACGATTTCCTTTTTTTTCATCGATACACTTTTATAAAATCACAGCTCCAATATTTACGTCCTGCTTGCAGCATTATGAAGTTTCCGTCAAAGTATTAATAAAAAATTCTCTTATTTAGAGCACTCTGTCTTTCCATAATGATTGTATTTCTAAAAAAAAAGTATTTTTTTCTTAAAGTGAAATGCGGAATAATTGGTCAATCAAAAAATTATTACGATAAGGAGTAGCATGTGATGTCCCTCATGTTTGATTCAGTACCAAGGCTAACGCAGTGTACTCTTTATGTACTCTAATCAAGGTACAAAGTTAAGAATAATGAAAAATCCAATGAAAAATATTCCGCTCCAACAAAAGAGCATGTAGCACGGCGAATATAGTGTAAAGCAGAAAGTATACATAGTAGCCTAAAAACACGGCGGGACTATGACTGGAGGGCGAAATCCCGCAGGAGCTTGGAGCCAGCGGGGGGGGGGGGGCAGAGAAATGGAAAGCGTGCTCCAGCGCGGTCCGTCGAGATTTCGATTCCGAAGATTGGTTGAAGGAACAACTGCAAAGCCACTCTTTTCCTTTGTCTTTGTCGACCCCGCGGGAACTTTGCACCTGATCACGCACGCGTCTCTCTTCTTTTCTCTCTTTCTGTTTCACTTGCAAGTCTCTCTTTACTTGCGCTATCCTTCGATTTTATTATTTTTATGTGGGTGGCATGGAGTAAAGACTCGGAAGATTTTACTAATATAAATCATGGAGTGCACCGAAGAAAGTTCCCTTGTAATGAGGGAAATCCTCTTGTTATAATATATATATATTTTCATCTCTAAGTAGCCTGCCGAGGAATTTCGCTCGGCACGATGGGTATTCTCTTGATACAAAAACATGACTTCATGATGCAGCAGCCATTCTTTCCATTACAAAAGAATTAGCAGCGAAGAACAGTCCTCTCGTCACAAGAATATATTTGTTTCAGTGTACATATATACGGATAAAATACACCTGAGGGGTTTGCGAAGTGTCTTTTGATAACGCCATACCAACGAATCTCTGCCCGAAGAATTCAAATGCAATCTCGAAAATCAGGAAAAATGTCGCGAGGCGCAGGGGAAAGAAAATCGCCTCTCAGGCAAAGGCATCCTGGTAATAAAGCAAGCAACGAAGAGCGCGTCGAAATTTCGCTCTCGTTTTAACAATTTTCGTGGCACCTCGCGCGCTCGCACAAATCTGAGTACTTTGAAGCGCGCGAGAGCGACGAACCAGGCTTGCCCCTGCAGCGCGCGGGCAACGTGAAAGAGAGAGAGAGAGAGAAAGCATTCTAACTAGCACTCTTCGACGCCGGTAGAGTGCTGCCGCTTGCATTCCTTGAATTTTATCAAGAACCCCGCGCGAGTACACGCGCCTTTTCCTCGCAAATTTTAATATTCTCTCTCTGCCTCTCCACTTGTGCGTTAGGTACTATACTCATCGGGCACAGGCAGAGAGACTGTATACACGAGGAGCTCTTATTCGGGACTGCATAGAAATTCAACTGAGTGCTGTGCACGCGAGTTTTCTCCCGATGCGCGTTAATTTCAGTTCAGGATTTAAACTCAAAGTATTGTTTCGAAGAGGATGCTTCACGTTTGTGTACGTTGTATAGCGTGTATCTCCTAATACCCAGCCATGTAGAAATAAACCTGCTAATGTAAAATACTAATATGCTGTAATGCTGATAAAAACTCCTATTCTGAATTGATCTTAAGGAATTATGAAATAGATCGTCTTTATGAATAAAAAGAACAACTAATAGACTGCTACTTATTAACTTATTTCCGTTTATCATTGGAATGCTACATTGTGAATCAACAGAGTGTACGGCATTCTTAAAGCCCTCGCTTTCGACCAACAAATCAGCTGATACTAATATGAATATATTCTCACCACCGTAATAAATTATTTATAAACTGTGCCCTGAATATGAAAAGATACTTTTTTTACTACTTTCTATACAGTAAGACAATGTTTATATATTATCATTTTTCCGTGAAAATATTTTATAGATAATCATAATTGGAACTATATTCTTTTTGTAATACAAATACTGAAACGGAATTTAATGAATATCAAGTATAAAATATTTCAATACGCTCTTATTAAAATTTATGATTTTTAAAGGTTCTAACATTTTTTGCAAATGCAATTTACAATCTACAATCTATAGGTGGATTGTCATCCGATTGTTCATTTTCATTAATTGTTTTATAATTGACTGTTCCTTATGAAAGAATGGTAACTGATTGATAAAGTTCAAAACTACGAGAACTCTACTTCACTGCATTCAATTTTCGTGAATCCGGATATTTATTTTCAGAAAAAAAACAAGAGAAAAAGAAACTACTTCCTTTCCATCGCTTGCCTCTCTGCAACTTTTGTAAAAATCAGGTAGCATCTGATCTGAGCCTCGCGTGTACTCAAATAAATCACCAAAGAACTCGCGGATAGTGAAAAATGCAGTTATTCAGCTCGGCTTGAAACGCGCTCGCGTGTTCGCGTATACTTTAGATCTGTGCGCTATCCAGCACTATTTTCAGGTTTGATTGTTACGAATATTCCACAGGCGCATATGAACAAAAAACAGTGATCGAAATTTGTTACAATATTACGTTGAAATTTAATAATAATAACTATAATAATAAATATCCAATTACTCTTTCACCAATCTGATTTTTTGTTCACTAAAAAGAGGTTAATTCCATCGTAGCTCGCACTTCCATGGTTTATTTGAAATTAAACGTTGCAATTGATTGTAGAACAAGCTATATATCAAACACATAAAAATAACACCCAGTCCGCACCTTTGATTTAGACATGGTACGCCAGAGAGCAATGAATGCTCATTTTGATCAGATGTACTCGTAGAAAGGCCTATTAGAAATAATGGAAGCAAATTGCTGGAAGAGTTTCAGTGTGTTATGTATAAAGTCGCTGATCAACTCTTAAGATATTTGTCGAAACTTTACCTAAACGCGTACTAATTAATCGTCTCTGTGTGATTTCTTGATTATTTTACACTTATTCTACATTTCTGCGTTCTTGCTATGTAGTTATGGATTCAAATAACGTTTTGGTAATGCACTTAGCATTAATTCAATTCAAAAATTCAACGAAAGATACTTTGTGGAATTCATTGAAAAAATATAGTTGAAATCAAAAGAAAAATAATCAAGGATTGTATTCGTCTATTCTGCTAAATAAAATTTAAACAAAAGATCTATAACTAATCATTTGAGTATATCCAACCACTACCAGAATTGTTATCGGAGTCATTTATACATTTAAGCAGAAATTTATTACATTAATTATAGTTATACAAATAAATTCTTTTTTTTTATAAAGAGCAACACTAAATTAAACGGTGGCAAAACAGATATGAGTTTCCATTGCGATTATATTTGTTTCTTCCATTACAATTTTAATAACAACAGGGAACATAAACTCTTAACTGTACATAGCGATATAGCAACGCCATTTTGAAATCGCTTTTCCGTAGTTATGACGGAACATACATAATATAGAAAAAAATAACATACATACAGAACGTAAATAATCAATATAATGCATTAATTGATTTTAGGAAATAGTCATTATATTTATTCGTTCAGACTTATCGATTTATTAAAATAATATACAAGTTGCCATTTAATTCTCATCGTTCAATCACAAACAAGATTTACGCGGAAACCCTCGACGTACAGTAAGAATTGAAGCGGAACACATCGAAGTTTTCTCCACGAGGTTCCTTCTTTTTCTGCTCCCCTCAAGCCACACCGAGAACTCTGCAAGCTCCGCGACGATGTTGCTAGTCGCTCTCGAATGCGAACCCGTCTCCTCGAAAACGTCGAACTACGAGATTGCGAATGTGGACTATAGGAGTCCGTGGTCGGTGAACAGGCTAGCAAAGGAGCGCGCCAAGTTAGCAGCGGCGCGCAGAAGAAAAGACGTTTACCACTCGGCCTTCCCTGCAAACCCGCCTAATCATAGAGGAAGCGTCGACCCGTGTGATCCGAGACACCGTAATGACCAATCAATTTCTTGTTTCGATAATCGGCCGACAGAGGAGACGATACATAGGTATACGAAGATGTCCGGTTTTATTTCACTATTATTTTATATCGCTACAACGTGCTCTGCATCGTTTGAGTCGCCAAGTAAAATGAAAAACTTGTTTTCTTGTCGACTCCGCTTTTTCAATCATCGTTTCAATAATGGTGAATCAATTGTCATTATCCATAAGTCGGTCAACAAGCATCTGTTAATTGAATATATAGCCGCGTTCCACAAGCACATAGAGGCATCATCGCTTTGATAGCTATCAATCCCACAACAAGGCTTGCAATTGTGTATACATCATCACCATCGGAGCAGCATTAGAGAGCTCACGTCAAGCGCATCCTTTAATAACAAACGAACGCACGCGTAATCAGGCGTACGTACAGGGCAATCAGCCGTTGCCGGAGTTTCACATCATGAGTTAGATAATTACGTGATCTCATCAATGAGTGATGCGCTCACGCGATCATTCTCATATTTCGCCCTCGGCAAAAGTTCCACAACGGCCGATAAGGCCTTCGGCTCGAATTTTCACAGTTCTATAGTTTATACATACATATATATCTCCTTCGGTTGAACGAGCTGATTTACGTGTGCGTCTTTTTGTCTTCCTTCCACTTGATACTTTACAGTGCAGAGGAGAGGTATAGTGTGTCGGCGTACGCGCGGCGAGGCGACGACGGTATTTTCAATATCAGCGAATTTCCACTGACTTACCCTGCAGCAGCTCTCACGTGTATATATGTGTCCGACCCTTTTCCTCGTGGCTCACTTATTCTTTTTCCGGCTGACACATCTCGTCTTGGTGAGAAGATGTTGATGTCGGGTGGCGTGTTAAGTTGGACATAACTTCGTTCGTTTGGCAATACTCTTTCGCTTCTCCTGCCGTTCGACTTCTCTTGTTTCCTGTCGTTATTCGTCGAACGAGAAGACGAGGGAGCGCATTTAGCGTCATTTGTCAAACTGAAAAATGGCCTTTCTTTTACGTATATTCACCTCCGAGACATCGTTCCGTGAAGAGACAAAAATCTATATCGCGCTAGTCCTAAAAGACAGGTTTTATGAGTTTTTTACATACCCTGTTGCTTTTCTTATTTCGATTACTTTCCTTTAACAAAATGTATTTTCCATATCAATTTATCAAAATAACCAAATGCCGTATTGTTTCTTTTTAATCCTAATTTGAAATTTATGCTCAAGAATAGCGTAAACTTCGTGGAAGCTTAATTTCGATGAAACCTTGGGAAAATATTTCTTATCAAACATAAAAATATTTGTATTTCGAGGCGATGAACTACATTCATTTCAGTTTGTGTACCTAATGTCTTCATACTTTAGCTCTTGCATATGGAATTCTATATTATGAATTTCTAACTTTGGCACTTGTTTAAGTTAAAGCATTAATTCAGTTTTGAATTTTTTGAGGATATATTTTTCGATTACTACAATTATAAAAATAACTACCACTGCATGTTAATAATTCAATTGAAACCTATAGGAAAAAAATCAGAAATGGATTAATCGGCTCGGATATTTTATTTTCCAATTTTCGGAGACATATATTTAGTTTTGTTTCTACAAATATTTCTACATTTACTGTTACAATTCTTACAAGGAGGCAAATTTTGTGGAAACTCAATTTTGATAAATTTCTGAACAGTGCTTATCTCTTTTTGGTACTAGATCATAATAAATCTTCATATGTGTTCATACTTCCAATGTCGTCAAAAAAGCAGATTGTTAATACAACATTTATACCAGGAACTAAAAAAGTAATTATATTTTTTGCGTAGTTTTTCATCATATATTTTTCATATACATTTTGCTTCTGTTCAAACTAAAAATTTTCAAACGCACATATCTCATAAATCTAAGAAAATGGTATTCAGCTCTCTTTTTAATACGATTAATGGATAATAGCGATGAAAAAAATTAAATTAATATTAGCTGACCACCTCGTTATTATAAAACAGCAAAATTTCCGCTTAGATACGCTCTTAAATTTATGCCTGGAAAGCGCTTGGATATATATGTATATATATAGTATAATTCTGAGAAAATCAATTATTGATCTTACGGTCATACTGTTTATTTTATACGTAAACTTAAATAAAACATCCGATCCGACATTTTGCTGCTAATTTTATCTGTCTTTCGATGCTAAGTAAATGCGGAGTGCCTTATGGCCTCTTATGCAAAATTGATACTTACCTGGAAAAAAATTTGTTCGAAAGATTCATAATTTATATATAAGGCAAGTGGTGGATTTTTTATTTTTCGCGAAGACTGTTTCAAATGTGCTGAGAAATATGAATATTGAACTGTGTAATGACTTAAACATTCTGTAAATATTATTTGTTTTAAATTAACCTTTGAAAACTTAGCTGTATACTCCGAGTGCAGTACCGCTGGCTCAATCGCGGGTTCGCATTAAGCCGCCCCGGTGTACGTCCTCGCAACATTCGTTCTCGTTTATCCTTTCACACTCCACATCGACGATCGCACTCGTACGTCCACTCCTCTCTAGCAAACAATTAGAATAGATTGTCATAAGCCGCTCGATCCTAAGTTCGTTACAAACTTATCCTCTAACCGCAAGCTTAACTAATTATCATAATTAAGGTAACTATCTATTACTCAGCCGTGGATTCATTTTCATACTTGTCGTCCCGCGTGATAATGCCCAGACCCGATAGCAGCAGTTAATTTTTATTGCGCGTCTTCGGATTTCGGCCGAAGGTTCGAAGTCGAGCAGTGTGTGCGGTGACTATGATTCACACTTCTCATGAGCGCGCATGTCTCGTCTCACGCGACCCATTTCGTCCGTTCTTTGACTTTTAATGCCTTCCTCGACGTTTTTTACAAATGTTATTTACTCATTTCCAATAAAATAGAAAGCGTTAAAACTTTACAAAGCATCGCATATTATCAATATAACGTTTTCACGTAATACCCAATTTTACTGAGTCGTACTTGAACTAGGAAACTTCTTTGAGTATAAGAGTAGAAAAAACAATAAAATAGTTATTTGGTTTTGTAAATTTTTATCTATGTATTTATGGTTCAGTCTATCGATCAGTTAATATTACGCTGTCATGAAAAATTTCATCTTGCAAGATAAAAACATACGTTTCATGGCTATGTTTGTTCAGTTCACATGAAGCTTCTACGACTTGGCCTGTGAATACATAAAGTTAAAAATAACATTAATTAAAGACATTCCAAAGTTGTTTTTTTTTTTTTTAACGGAGATAATATATTAATGTTTTAAAACACAATTTTAAACACGGATATTTTTAATTTTAGTTAGAACTATTTCTCTAAATTAAAACTTCCGCGAGGTTTATATTCTCCTTGCAAGTAGTTTTATTCATCCAGTCATCGCATCTCAATTCGTTCGCTTCAAATAGCTCTGTCGACAAACAAAGATGCACAGCTCAATGAAGCGATTGAAGAGCGGATAATTAAAGCGTCTAACTAATAGTCGATGGGGGGGGCGGCTCTTCCGTTATCTCTCGCAAAAGCAATTTGGCGTTAGCCCCCTCATTCTTGACCTCTCTCTCTCTCTCTCTCATGAAATTGGCTCTCATCGACGAGCTTTAAGTCGGCCGTAAATATCGCCAGACTTCTCCTACAGCTCTAAGTTTACCTCAACAAGTAGTTCGCGTGCTCGCGAGCGAGCGAACGAGCAACGCTGCTGTATTTAATTTCCGTCGGATACGAATGGGGCTCCGTGCGGAAACGCGCTCCGCAAGACTCAGGTCTGCGATCGTGAGAGGGAGAAAACCGAAAGAGAGAGAGAGAGAGAGAGAAATGGAAAGAGTATGGGAAACTGGGTTGAAGCGCAACGCAAAAGTAGCATTTGAAAAATGGAGCAATTTGTTGTGGATGTAGGTGAACTAAATCGAATTCAATGACTTTCCGTTGTATTTAAGATATTTTTTTTTCAACCTTGTTTATTCCATGAGATTTTATGATAAATCTTTATTTATTTAATTTTAAAAAGATACAAGTTTTTAAATTATGATTCTGACAGTGTCGAACTATGTCTGATAAAAAGACGCAAATAATGAACAATAACACATCTCAAATAATTTTTGTCCTTTAAAAACACACGAAAAGTTTGTCTCGTGTAGCTTGAAATATTCTAGAAAAATGAGCTCATACTACTACAGCGACAAACAGAAAGAAGAAGCTCTCACGATTAAACGTCTTCCATTTACAATCTTTTCCCTTCAACCACGAAGAATCTTCTTCTGTTATTTTTCTTTCTCATCCTTTATTGTAGCAAAAGAGGGAAATCATCGGAGGCAGAAAGGGTTGCACGGCGCGGTGAAAGTTCTGATGATACAAAGCGGCTGTTCCGTTTAATTAAATCCGCCGAAGAGCCGGCGCGTTCGTTTTCAAATGGACTGAAATATTTTTCGTGCTAACGTGGAGCCCCGAGGCTGCAGCCTCAAAAAGGATATTGCTCGATTACGATTCCTACCAACTTTTTATCTCTCTCCCTCGCTCTCGTAGAGTGCAAGCGCAGAGCACAGCTGCCTTAATTAATGTATTTGTTTCGCTTGAGTTGCTGTTCGCTTCGTTCTCGTCCCGAGGTAGCCTTTTATCTTTTGTGTGCGCGAAATTTCCATCGTTTCTGCTCGTTTGACTTTTCATCGGCATTTCACAGCGGCCTTTTCCCTTCAGCTCTCTAAATGATTTTACTTTTACAAAGTGCAGGTCCGATTTTAAATACACTTTAATCGCATTACCGGAGCACTTAGATATATATATTTTTTTATAGAAACACGAACTTATAATCTGTAACTTTCAGTGAAAATTTCAATATAAAGTTTTAATGACAGCGCGCTTCGGAAACAATGTTCAATGAATCTTTTATAAACGCTCGGTTAACTGAAATTAAGTCTCTATCCTGCAAAGCTTCAACCACAAAAAGAAGTGCAATATCCGCTAGCTCATATACATCGTACTCGTGTTTATACGTTGTCGCTCGGTGGACTCAAAAAGATGTAAATTCATAGGCGGTCGCGGACCTTGAAATTGAAAAAGCTTTTTGGCACGCAATTCCTTTTTGCTCCGCGGAGACTTTGATCGATTTTGCTTGGCTCTGCATCGAGATTACTTCAAACGAGCGTGTACATCTCGCTTCCTCTTGCTCTCTTTTGCATTTAATTTCTCTTTTTTCTCCTCTCTCTCGCTCTCTCTTTCTCTTTCTTTCTCTCTCTTTCTCGTTTTTTTCCAATTGTGTGTTTGCGCCGTATTGAAAAAAATTGCTCAAAAAAAACAAATTGTTTGAAAACACGAAATAACTGATGCTGACTGACGCTCACTTAACAATGATTAACAATGATTAACGCTGTGTTACGTTCACTTCACAATGAAAAACTTCGTTGTTATTTGTCAATTAACATCGAACTAAAATAACCTAGCTTCTTTCATATTTACTTTGAGTTTTGACCACACCGTTCACTCAAAAATCACCTATAATCGTATAAGTATTGCATATCAGTATATTACAGTAAGGTAGTTAATAATGCACGCCACGTTAAATTATAAGCATTTATAATAACTTTAACTAAATTTCAAAATCAAATCGAGATCAAGATCTGCAACATCTGCATTTGTATAGAAGGATTGAGTCTTGTGTCAGAAGCCATCTGACCACTCCATCATACGTAGATCTGCGAAAATCAAATTCATCCATCACTCGTAAATGATAGATGATTTTAATCGAAACTCGACTGAGCGGATGGTTTTTTGAATAGCTTGTGTTGACAAGTTCATCCGACTGACAATCTCATTCGAAAATAAATTTTCTTTTAATAACAATTGGTGAACGGAAAATTTACTTTTACAGACCTTTAGAAAAATGCATTATCTCATCTTTTCCTTAGAAGATAAAATCTGGACGCCCTTAATAAAAAATATATCGAGATGATTTTGAGAACGGAATCACTTGCAAAGCAAAAATCTTGGTTGATCCCGTATCTGAGAGACACATATTTCAACAATGTACGTGTATATATGCACACTTTGCTCGCACACCTGACATCACACCAAACACGCATGTATATATACAGCTTCGCGCCACGAAAAACGCTTTACAGTCCAACCTTACTTTGCCCACTAGAATACGTATACGTATAAGCGTTATATTAAGTTTTCTCTTTTTTTTCTTTTTTTTTCACGAAGCGTCTAGTTTGCAAGTCCGTATCGTATGTTGCCTTTTCCTCTCGCTTTTTTCGACTTGCATTTCTCTTTCACATATGTAGCGGTAGTACATCTGAATCGGATGCGCCGCTTACGACTCGAGGCTAACTTTATTTTGATTGGCTGTTTGAATGACTTTCAAAATGTTCAGAAGAGAAATGAAAGATAATTTCTTTCGAATAGGGACAAATCCACGAGAACATTCATTTACGAGTGTGAGAGTTCTGTTTATAAATTGCGACTAAGTCGCTGGTAAAGAATAAAAGGAATGGTCAGAAATGCGCCATAAAGATCAAGCTTAGAAGGGTTGGGAAATAAAAGGCAGATTAAGTGTTAGCTCTGGCGTGACAGACATACGTGCGTTTATAGAGAGAAAGCCGTTAAAGAAGATAAGAAAAAAGCTCTAGGATACTTTGAACGAATTGGTCACGGGGTTAATCTCTTAAATGATGTTATCGACTGCCAGTTCATCTCGTTATTTTTTATTATTGTAGTAATCATCGTAGTAAAAGTTTTCAGAAGATCTCCTGCAACCTTGTTGTCAAATAAGTATATCATAAGTGTTGGTGTAAAAATGTGTGACATTTTAATTGTATCAATTGTAATAATATACCTAAACGAAACTTTTCGGTGGACATTACGAGTACAAGGTCAAGAATGAGAAATTTGGCATTCAAATTCTTTAAAAGTTGTATTGCATTTTATGCAAAGAACAAATTCTCCCAGAAGTATATACGCAATATGTAATACCACGAGGATTTTTCAGTATGGAGAGAGAAAGAAAGAGAGAGAGAGAGTAAACTGTAAAGCGGGACAAAATGAATCTCAGAAGAGGTCGTATTTTCCGGATCTTAGAGTCTTGGCGAGAGAGCGAACTCGGCCAACACGTTTCGCCGACCCGTGGTGTGGTGCACGTACGTACAACGCCTCCTTCCTTTTTATATCTTTTTCTCTTTTTTCCAACATCCGACAGAAGAAAACTAACGCACTCTGACTATTCGCCTACTGCTATCTTCTTTATCGAGCTTTTATAAGGATCATCAGAATTGCCGTTCGATCGAATTTTCCATTTTTCTACGAGTGCATTCTTGAAAACTGATATTGTCGAGTTGTAATGGATGTATTGTTTTGTAATGATATTTCTATAATAGAGAATAGAAGGTTATGAGTTTTCGTTTGTTTTTGTACTTAAATGGTATTTAAATGGGCTTTTGAAAAATTGACTAAATAATACTAATAGAAAATATAATAAAATATTACATTCACTCAATTAATTTTAATTATACATTAATCTCATTTCTTAGATATTTCCTTCACCAGAAAAAAATTATTTATTTAAGACCCAACCCACAGATAGCTGTCACGGAACCACGAGAGGTAGTAAGCGTTTTTTATCCTTGCAAAAAAAAGTCTTATTTCATTAGATTTCCCGCACGAAACTGTTTTGGACGTTCTTTTTTTGCAAAAGTCAGAAACTAACCTCGAAGTAATTAATTAGTAATTATATAACGTCTTGCGATTGAGAGGGAGAGAGGGGGTGGGGAGAAAGTGCAAGAGTCCACCGACACTTCTTTTGCCAAAGTACGCGCCGCGGCGGCGCGAATACGATAACTTTGCTTTTTGATCTCCCAACTCCAATTTCGACTAATTACGACTCACTTTTCTTGCCTCCTAGTCTGCGTGCGAGAAATCACTGGCTTCCTCTCTGAATTTAATGCTTTTCCCTCAGCGATTTTCATTCATATTGGAAAGTTACACGACTGGAAACTAGTGATTTTACGATCGTTATGTTAAATGGAAAATATGTAGCTACTTGACCATTTTCATTAAAAGCAGACGAATAAACTAAAACTGCTATCGTATAATGTTTACTAACCATGCCTAATAATTTCCATCCATGGCCAAAGTAGCTCCTGGTACAACCATTATAATTCGTCTCAATCAAGTCTTTATTACTTACCTAGCAGCTTATCTCAAGCAAATAACTTCTCAAAATTACGTTGGCGCATGCCGTGAGAGAGAAAGAAAGACACAGAAAACAAGTACTCCGACGCTGCTACGACTCTTATCAGTAGTACATGATTTTTCTCCCGTAAGGTCTCCGCGGCCTTATTAAACGCAAGATGTTCCCGGCAAACAATGCTTAATCACAACGTCTAGCTACATTCGTATAATTATCTGGTTATTTTTCCATCCTCGTCTCTTTATAATTGCGAGCTTTGTGCGTATTTTCTTGTTTACCAGGATGAATATGCCTCGTTATGGGAAAAAATCTTCACTTGGGCTATTTTCGCCGCTGCCTCGTACTATATTTTTGGATTATGAGGCTAATTGAGTTGCTAGCGAATTTTTCACGCACGGAGCGACTTTTGTTGTTTTCGTGTTTTCGTATAATACATGGTGTTTCTTAAAATCAAGTAAAGTTATTCCTTGGCTTTCCGTGCAGAAAAAATATTAACCTTACAAGTGGACGTATCAAAGGTATTGTGATTCTTTTGATCTGCGTGAATTTTACGCGCAACTCATCGTTCACTTCTACAAAATGGTTTGTACATCCATTTGTTTGCGGTAAATGGCCAGCAGCGTGACTATATGATAACGTCACGTTGTGATGGCAAAGGATTTATCTAGGGGATTCGAGCGTCGCGTGGAACAGAGAAGATTTTGGATGATGGGAAAGAAAGAGAGAGAGGGAGAGAGGCAGACGTAGACCAACCGATAGAGGACAGAAGTGAAATGGACGGGTTTGCATGATATCACTGCGAAAGCTAGACTATTTTCCAAGAAAAATGGATTGGAACATCTGAAAACATGTAGAATGAAAAAGAAATCGAGAAATGAAAGAGGCAAAACAAACAAATGGAATGGTTGAATGGGTTTCAATACAAATCCAAACAGTGAAAATGAAAACGAAGATTAAAAAAAGCGCAAACAGTCGATCAACTTTTATTGCACGTCTAAATCTTTAGGTAAACTTTTAGATCTCAAGACAAATACAATTTTTGATGGTTTTTCGAGCTAGGTAAAATTACTATTTTCGAAAGCCAAATTCAAAGAAGAGCGTAAATATAAAAATCAATGACGAACAGACGAATAGAAGAACAAAGAGACAATGGTAAAAAAAAAGAATGAAAAAACAACGAAGAAGAGGAGAGCGTACGCAGAAAGAGAAATAGTCGCTCGTGCGACTGCCAATTGCATGGATTGATCCTCGAACGAGAATCGAATAGCATTCGATCGCGTTTGGCACGATTTTTCCTCGTGGTTGCGGACTGTATCTACTATGTTTGCCCCGCGCGTACTCTTCCTTCGTATACGAATGTGTGCGTGTAGCGGTACGCGCGCGAGAGATGATTTGAGGTATTCCCCCACTTTGCTATAGCATTTTCCAAATCTCCACGAAACGAGATTTTCGCGCCGGCGAGAAAGTTTAGCCTGTGTGTGCAGCGCGAGTGGCAGTCAGATTTTCCAAAAGTTATGTTTACTCCGCACCCCGCACGCAAGCTCGCTGATGTTTGATTTAGCGCTTCCTGCACTTCAGGAGAACAAGCGGTAAATATATTTTAACATTTCATTCGGTTGGTTTTGGTATCTATAATTTTCGAATTTTAATCGAAAAAGTTTATGATGGTATATTGATTATAAATTTTTTATTTTTATCTTACACTATTGTCGTGTTTTAGTCGATGGACAAATTATAAATTTTAACTCTGAAAAGCGAAAAGCTTACACATTGCAAACACAAACCATCCAACAAACCTCTTTTCTTTTTTCCGTTTTAAAAGTCAATCATCTCTCAATAACTACTGGTTGTACGTATGTCTAGACAACATAACTCAAAAATAATGAAAAACATTTCAAGTCGACCAGGTTTCAAAAATAGTCGAAACTTTCTTAATTCTCGAATCAATCAATCACTCGCTGTGAAGGAGTAAAAAAATAGTCGACTACTTTTATCAAAGGTGGACTTGTCTTATTTTTCCTTGGCGTAGTGGCGAAGCCAAGTTGCAGCTCCAAGAAAAAAAAGGAGGATGGCGAAGGTCTCTCATACTTTCTTTTTATTTCTCGTTTCTCTCTCTTTTTTCTTCTTGAAAAACTTGAGAAAGCCATAAGAACAAAGTTGCTCGGTTTCTTTCGCTTTAGGCTGCTCCCTTGTTGCCTTAGCCATACCTCCCTTCCTTATATTTTTCCATCCACTTCCTTCCTTCCTTTTCTCGGGACCTCCTTCAACTTGCATCAAGTTCAAGAGCCTTCGGTCGTTAAAGAATTGCTTATTAATTGCGGCGATTTTACTTTTTCCATTTTCAAAGTCAGTCATGAAATCTATGAATGCTATTACTTTTTTTATGCAAAACTTTTTCCTCGTTAAAGCTATGAGGATTTGCTAACGAAATTTCAAGCGGCAGATGATGTCTAATGAAGTAAAGTGATGCTTAGTACATCAGCAGCTAATTGGTTTGCTCAAACTTTGTTAGAATGTTTAATTTATTTTCGAAACTAAATATGAAGAAGGAAAAGAGTTCAAGGATACATGACAAAATCATTGCAGTGTAATTAGGAGGATGGATAGTAAAGAATCTTTTTGTATTGATACAAGAAAATGTTTTATTAAAAAGAAACAAAATATAGTAATAGAAATATGATTAATTAATTAAATATCCTATTTGATGAAGTATACAAACATTTTAATACAAATATTAGCTTGAATAAATGTATATTTTCTTTTTCGTTCAGGAGCAGTCTGTGAGTTTCCAGCTCAATGGAGAGGCAGCTGGTTTCAATCGGGCGAGAACCTGATCACGATCAATGGCTCGCGCTTTTCGAACAAAGGCCAATGCATTGCCGTCGAAGGAGACATGTATCACATTTATGACCAGTGAGTTGTTTTTCGATCAAACATTTTCATGTTATGCATCTATTTAACGTAGTATTAAGAAATACAGTTGGATGAGTCTAATCTATTTTGTACACTGAATACCTGAGTACTTGTAAAATTAGTTTCATATTTGTTTTTAACTTACATTCTTAACTTTCTTACTTTATTTAACTAAAAAATAAGGTGGGCAAGGAATATAAAAAATTATTTTTTTGACTCACAAACTGTAATAAATTTTATATGAAAAATAAATCGAAAATTGAAAATTGTATTATTAACTAAACACAGTCAATTATTCACTTTTTTAAGAATTGATGATGCAGTATTTTTTAAAGAATGAAAGAAATTCAAATCGAAATAAACCGATCTTTTCATTTTTCTGCTTACGTTTTTTTCAATTCGATTAGGCACAGAAAATTTTATAACAATTAATTTAAAGTTTAATTTTTTATCGATATAAATGAATATATAATAGACATTATTTTAATTACCAGTGCAAAAAAACGGGATCTTTTTATGAATTAACTTGATTAAACAAAATAATGAAGCACGCAAAGTTAATAAGTAATGAAGAAAATCACAAGTCTACTTTTAATCATACAAGGTATTTAATTAGAAAGAAAATTAGGTTAAGACTCTCAGACGCTACGTGAAGCTCTCGTTGGTACTCGACATTCGTCGTCAAGCGCCGTAAAACTAGATGTAGCTTTCACTTTCTTTGATAACAACAAGCAGGAAAAAACTCATGATTCAGAACACAAGATTACTTTCGTAAAATTACGAGTAGCTTTTTTCTGTAACCTACTTTATATATTTCCTGTTTATTTAATACAATTTGCATTGAAAGTAGGTTTTTAAATAGCCATTTACAATTTTTATTATGTGAGAAGTAGCTCTCGTTATTCGTAATTAAATATTGATTGAAATCGATTAAAAATTCGATATTTTGTCAGTATTCTAAAAAATGATTAAGAAATGATCAAATCTATTCAACGTTTCAAGAAAATGAGTAAAAAGTTATAAAACCAATTAACTTTTAATTAATACAATGAAAATTAGAGCGTAATTATAATCGCTAGTTAGTGATCTTTTTCCTTAGCGTGGACGGAAAAATGAAAATTGTTTTCAGCGGAGAAAATAAGGCTCGTGGGATTTTTTGATCTTTATATTATTAGAAAAAATAATGATCAGACAAGATTGAATAAATAGTTAATAGTTTAGTGATATCAATCTAATAACTGGTTGTTGAACTATCAATCCTTAAGGAATGAATTGGAAAAGTTTAGTTGATTAAGTAAATAAAATGTTAAATTTACCTAGCAATAAATAATTACATTTGTCTAGATATATCAACATAGTTTCATTTGATCTAAAAATGATTAAAGTCACTATAACTCATTCAGTCAGTATGAAATAGAGCAGCAAAATACAGCTATCTTGCAGATATAAACTTGTTATTTATACACATCAATCAATTGGCTTAGCTCGATATATTTTCAGTATATGGCTAAGCACGAGTTTTAGACAGCGATTCAAATCACTCTCTAAAACAAATTCAATTGCCATTAGGTGGTTAATCTCGTTTGGTTTTCGTAAACGTTTATTTCATTATCACATCTATTTTCAAAAATAATCCAAGCTGAAAATGCGAACAAAAATCTATCGCTGCTAATTGCTCTCCTATCGGTTTTTTATTGTCCTCTCGTATCCATCAAGACAATACTGTTTGGTAAATCGATAGCCCTGGAGCATCCATCTCTAGCGAATGGAGCGCGAATCTGTTTCTCTGAAAACTATATTTATACTCTTGTCCAGTGGACGCGCATCATTTCCGTTGTCGAACGATTAAAAGCGAGAAAGATAGGAGAAACGAGGGATAGAGAGAGAGAGAGAGAGAAAAATGCTGCCTCGGGGAACGTACAGCTGCATATGGAAATAATATCGAACAAGGACGAAGCTCCCGCGACCGCAGACTCGCGTTTCGCTGATTGGATTCGAATCGCCTGAAAAGGAAGACGAGAGAGAGAGAGAGAGAGAGAGAGAGAGAGAGAGAGAGAGAGAGAGAGTACGATGATAAAAAGGAAAAACTATGCTAGGTGAATCGAGCAAACTGGAAGCGAAAAAAGGGGTTTTTCTGTTGTCTTTCATTTCTTTTATTACAATCGTGCTGTACTATGCAGACTAGAGATCGGAAAGAAAGAAGAGAGTTCTGCGTGCAAATACACTTGTTTATGCGTTCCGTCATTTTTCTGTTTGTTTTTATAAATTCAACCCGCAATTAATACTTAAGTGATTAACATTTTAAGCTATGAAATAAGATAGCCGTCGTTTCTTATATCGCAGGCTGTAGATTCAATGAAGCTGCAATTACTTTTCGAAGAGAGTGTCGTTGAAGCCCTTTTTTATTTTTTCTTTGAATTTTCTTTTTCCTCATTACTCTTTTTCCCTCTGTCTTCGTTCTTAAGACGTCGAAGTCAGCAGAAAGTGCTTAAAAGCCTCCACGTCTCTTTTTAACGTTGGTCCCCCTCCCTCCCCAGCTCGCGTAAAAGTCGGCCCGACTCGCGCGCGTGAACTTGGCGCGCGCACGGACCTTAATTTTCTCTCCCCTCTAAGTCTTCTTTCTGCGACTTATTTTCTTTTTTTGCCCCGACGACGACGATGAGTGCGCAACCAGCAGAAAGGAAATATTACTCATTGAAATTACTACTGTTCTGCTGGATAACTTTTCAAGAAAGTTCAAGAAACATTCCGAGTTTTCAACTTTATTATGGCTTCTTGTCAATTTTTTCAATGGCTATAACTAGACGTTAATTAATTTCAATATTTTGGGATTACAAATATAATTTATTGATTTTTAACTCTATTGTACTTTGTCAAAAATAACATCTTTTTAAGTGAAATTGGTATTACGAATATTTGCTACAAGATCAAAAAAAAAAATGTGTCATATCCGTCAAAATAGTATTAATAGAAATTCAACTCAACTGCAAAAGTGTAACACACCGCGATAAAAATCCCTCCCCATCCTACCTTGACGACTTGTATTTTCAAGCCCAAGAACTTTTCCAATCAATCAAAGAGACGGTCACCTCTCATTGATATCGATCGATATCTTGCGCTCAATCTATCAGAGTCACCTTTCCCTTCGAGTTATCTGACTAATTATTTTTCTCTCGACTTCCAGGATAATTCCTTCCTTCATTCCATCTTCCTTCTTTTTAAGACTCGAATCTGTCTTTTTTTCCTCGATTTTAGCACGCATCTCGAATGAGACGAGCGGATTATCTGTGTGCACCAGGGTTAATCGTTTATCGGGCGAGCATAATAACTAGGCTATCGAATCTTTTGCTTTCATTGTCAGAGATTCCACTTGAATCTTGAATAAGTTTCCGACCCTTCTACTCTTTGTTACCTTAATGGCTTTTATGGAAGGTGATACGATTGCGGATTGGAACGAAGGAAAAGGAAGTTTATCGAACACTTTCGAGCTGGTAATCTTATCCTTTTCACTTAATCAAAAGGCTTAATATTCAATCAGTCGATCTAGATCGAATTGGCATTCATTTATTTATCATGTGTATAACTAATGTTATTGTTGCTTCACTTACATGATTTTACGTTGGATTATCATGTACCGCCTGACTAAGCTCAGTTTGCACTCCTTGAAAATAAAATATACTGTTATCGTGTACCATCTAACTAATTCGATCTATATATACTCTGTAGAGATAAGAAATTCTATTATGCATGATCGAAAAATATAAATTTTGCAAAAAAAAAAAAAATTTACAATTCATATTTTAGTGTCTGTCTCGCAACGTACGAGATTTTATTTTTAAGTTTAACATTTTTTTTATTTGCTACGAAACCGCATTACAACGGACTAAAAGATTATCTAGTAATACATGTGTATTGCAAAAATGGATTTTATTTCATGAGTCAATTCAATACTTCAGGGGATTAATGACTCTCCATGCGTGCTTTTTGTTCTCGCGGCCAACATATAAATTTTTTGAATGCCGTGTAAGAGCATTAAACGTATGAGTGTCAATGCAATAATCGGCTTTATTTTAACTGAAAAAGCTTACGTTCCGAGCATAAAGTTCTTTGTGCGTTTTAAGCTTTAATCGGCATTTTAGTCTTTAGTCTAAAATTTTAAGCAGATTTCTATAAAATTTATATTAATACTTTACGCACGCGTTGCGTATACTATTTTTCCACACAAGCTACGAAAAGTTCGATCTCTGCAAAAAAAGGTTTACAACAATCATTCAATAATGATTCACAGTTGTTATGTATAGAGCGAATTAACGATATAAAACTGCAGTTGAATTTTAGTATTTCTTGTCTATATTGAGCTCTGCGGTTTGAAAAATAATAATTTTAATCAAAAAAATTTTAGATAAAATTTATTCCTTAATGAAACCATTACTCTACTTGTAAATTCAATAAAACATTATATGATTCCGAAAACGACGTGCTTTTTCCTTCATTTGCAAGTAAAGTAATATTTCTAGAGTAAAGAACAACTTTCTTCTGAAACTTTGTCCGTTAAAATTTATCATTTTTCGAATCGCAGAGCTAAATATGGACAAAAATAATGCTGAAATGCTACGGACCAAGCTGCTTTGCTCAAGTGACAATCTGTGTACTTACGGAAATTGGCTATTTCCACACAGTCTATGGAAAGTTCGAACCTTACACATGCGTTTTTATGCGGAAAGTAGCCTATAGTACCGCGCATTTAATCGGTGTTTGTGAATATTCAGCTGTACCATTTGAAAAATAGTAATATTAGCTCAAACATTTTTCGATGAAAGTTGTTCCTTAATGAATTATTTATAAAAATGTGAGTAAAGATACTACTTTAAACAGATTAGTTGACTTGTAAATTAAAAAAAAATAACCATGAAATTTTCCAAATCAATTCATGTTATATTTAATTGGCAAGTAAAGTTATGATCGGTTCGCTCGAGCCCGAAAGCCATACGAGACAAGTATCTGTTTTCCTGATGTTGTATCGTAATAAATAAAAATTCCATACTAAAACTGGGAATGCAATGTCTCTTGAATTGACTTGCATAATTCAAAATCTCATTTTTATTCTTTTAAAAAATTAGTTTACTATTCGAAAAATGGATCATTCTTCAAAGCATAATTTCTTCAAATTCGTACATTTGACGATAGAAACCTGATTAAATCTTTGTCTTTCGAGGAAGTACACACGACTTTATGAAAATTGTTATCAGAACTTGTAATGGCAAAGCCGCAGGAGCATACAGATGTATAAGAAAGCGACGAGCAACGACTTGAAGCCCTTAGTTCGCGTCGGTGAAAATTTAATCAGCGATCATTACGAAAACGTCGCGGAAGTTTCGTAGCGGTGGTGAAGGCTCTCATTCGATTAAAGAGCTGCGTTCTCGCGAGAACCGCCCATGCCCTTTCCCTTCTTGCCATGTTCTTAATTCGGATGAAATTATAAAGGGACGTGCTTGTTTGCGAGCTTAATGAAAAACCAATAATAGTTGCAGCACGCAATAACAGTCTATTGCATACACTACCTTTTTTCTCTTCTGAAGCTCGTTTCCACCTTAGCAAGAAAATTAGCGTTATTATAACCCCCTCCCCCCATTAGATTAAACAGTCTTAATCGAATTGCAATTTTATCGACTAATTAACTGGGCGTTTTACTCGAGACAAGTTCTTTTACTTGTTCAAATACTAGTCGATTTGTTTGCGAAAGGTACAAAGGAATCGTCTAGCGTAATTCTTTTATTCTTTATTCTTTTTATTTTACATTTTTTGTCAAGAGGCCGACGATGAATGTTTTGTACTATTGATTTAGGAAATTTAGATGCTCGAAATCGTTTTGAGCTGCTTCTCTCTCTCTCTCTCTCTCCACATTTAGCCAGTTTATTTCTCAAAAATTAAATATATATAAAATTTGGTAGTTTGTGTTTTTAAAAGAATCAGTATTTAATTTTTGAGTGATTGAATTTGTTTTATATATACTATCTTTTATGTTCGAATGAATAAAAGTACAGATACAAGCTACTTTAAAATAAATTTTAACTGCCACGTTTTATTTCATTTTCCCCAAAGTTGAGCGCTTCAAATAGATAAAATCGAAGGTATAACCAAGTCAACCTCCTCGAGCGAGTAGAGTTTAGGTGTGCATTCGATCGTTTATAGCAGAGAACAAACAGAGCCGATTAACTAGCTAATATGAGATGCACATGTCGTTCGTATCTCCGTCGGGATCTACTCGTATATGTACGTCAGAACAAACGTTATATTACATATACGACAAAGGCATGAAAAGTGCATTTCCGTGGGACGTACGATAACGAGATTTCGCAGAAAGAAAGTTTAGCTCTCTCGAGTGAGAGCATAAAGTAAGTTAGCACGATCTCAACGGCAACGTTCAAAGCTTGACTTTCTCTCCGTGATAGCACATCTCTACACACGCGCGCACGCAGACACACCTTGTGAAATTTCCAAATAGTTCATAATGCACGCAGGTCAGCATCCTGAGTATAACATCGAAAAAGCATCGGGAGTGGTAAGTAGGATCATATAGAGTTGTTTGCTGTATGCGTGTGCGCCCATCCAAACAACAACTATAGGGCAAACTACAGTTTCGCTTCGCGCGGTAGCGCCTCTCGATTGCCCACTCCAGGGTACACATGCGACACACCACCACCAATGGCCTCGCAAAGGACACGAGCGAGATGACGACGCGGACGGCACCTTCCCTGGAGATCGACAGTATACGCTGAGGAAACGTTAGATTCGCTGAGTGAGTCATAAACAGATCCAAGTGCTATAGAATGTTGCCTCGTTTTCTATTTAAGCCTTCCAACGAGTATCGATAACTTAGATGGGATCCTACTTTTGATTTTAGATGCTTCGGTTCGTAATGTCCTTTGAGTGACGTTTTTTATGAGATATTTGTTTTTAGATTGGCTTCTAGATGGACTGCGCGTTGTATTCAATGACTTTACATTTATAGTTTTTGATAATAAATAGTATTTGAATATAGTTACAAATGACATACTTTGGTTCTTCGTGTTCTGATAATTGTTAATCTAGAAAATTTATATCAACAACGTCCCAGTGAAAAATCTTATACCAATAACAACACGAGATACTTCAATTAATATTTTGCGATAATTTCCTGTTATAAGTAATGGAAGTACAAATTATCCGCGAAATTTCTGGAGTGAGCACATGTGTGTTGCGTCGAATGCCTGCAACCGAAATGTTCAAAGGCTCTCCCCCACTTATTTTCCTGAAAGCGCCTTCATTAAACGAAATCAGATACTCGATAGCATTCCACGCGTAGCATTGTTAACATTACCATTCCGTCGGGCTCATATCCTCTCTCTTTCGTCGAAATATAGGAATTGATTGATATGCACGCCGCACACTCGCGCCAGTGACGTTAATAATGGACGCGCTCTCTCGTTGTTCGCTCGCTCTCGTTTTAGGAAACTGCATCGCTATGCATTTAATAACTTCAGCATTACTCACATTAATAACCCTATAGCAGGGGGGTGGACAAGTTTTCGCGTGATTTAGCTTATGTGATTTTCAATCATCTGGCGCGCTGTGCATCGGTCTGATAGGCAAATATCCTACGGATTCGTGTACGATACATGATATACAAATTCGTAAAATACGTAATGCGGTGCTATTAAAATAATCAATTTGTTTGCTTGGGCAAATGACATTTTGCAGATTATAGCAGGGGTTTATTTATGCGTTTCGATTTAGGTTTGTGTGTTTATGTTGGTAGAACTCGCTAAGTTCATTTGAAAGTATATCCTTAAATTTGGGAGCTAGTTTGAAGCTTGTAATTGAAAGTTTCACGAAAATAAAATTGCTTTTGCACAGTACCTAAGTCTTCCTTCCATTTTAAAAAATAATCATTTGAAAAAATATTACCAAATTTCCAAAAATATTGGGCTCAAAATTTTAGCCTCTCGCTCTCTCTCTCTCTCTCGCTCTCTCTCTCTCTCTCTCTCTCTCTCTCTCTCTCTCTCTCTCTCTCTCTCTCTCTCTCTCTCTCTCTCTCTGTATATATTTATATACATATATTATTATTCAAATAATATTATTCATTAAAGTATAATAATAAAAAGGCCAAAAATAGAAAAAACCCGGAAGCCGAGAAAAAGCAGCAGAACAAAAGGCGGACCCTCGAACACGGAAAGAATCGCAAAAGAAAGAGAAAAAAAACGAAAGAAAGAAGCTTGGCAACGCGGGTAGGTTCTCGAAAGAGAGAGAGAGACAGAGAGAGAGAGAGAGAGAGGGCTGGAGAGTTTTTCGGTGCTCTCTGAAAAGCATTGTCCGCTGCAAGCGCGTGAGATTTCCTCGCTGGGCGAGATATCGGGGGAGGACAGACTAATATCCGCCGGCGCTCTACACGGCTCGATCGGATGACCCGACGTACAGCCGCGAGTTATGCGCGGAACGTGAGTTGCCAGCCAAACCAAACCGACACCCAGTGTCATGCTACTGCCTTCTCATGCTGCTTCTTGTTTTTTTTTTCTTTTTTGCTGCTCTTGCTCTTTCTTCGTTGCAATATCGTCGTCGTCGCAAACGGATAAGATTTTCTGTTTGCCTTTTTCTCGTGAGCTTGAGAAGTGTTAACGTGTTTTCGTGGTTGCGCTACCAGCTGAGATAAGTGATGCTACACGTCTTCAGTAAAATCATGATTGAGAGAGGATCAGATTCCAGTTGTTGAGTGAAATAAAAAATTGTAATTACTTTTGATTTTGAATTACGTTTCAACTGATTAGGCAACTATACAATCCATTTTCCACATTGTTCAGCAACATCTTCAAAACTATGAATTCTTAATTTTTACATTTCTGATAAAGACAAATGTTTAGAAAATTTCCGATCGTATTTTTCCTTGCATTATTCTTTTAGACGGCATTTAAAACGGCGTGCAGCAATACCCCATTGATTTGAAATATACGTACTCGGTTCCGAGGCCCTATTATGTTGGCAAATGCTCTGGTGAACGACCAAGAGAAAAAAAAGAGTCGACAAATTGCGACGGCATTGTTGTGCCCAAATTTACCGCTCTTATTATGGCGAGCTGAAATTCTATTCCGGCTATTTCCCGTTATAAGTTTTTTTTTGTAAAAAATTGTGAAATACAATTGAATCAGTTATTGTGAAATCAAGGATTTATATTACTACTAAAAACACTCAATTATGCATGCAATATTAATTTCGTGTCTACTTGCAAATGAGTTTCTCGTCAACGGTTACATGTTGTATACATAATAATGTATTAATAAACAATGTCGAATAATTATTACGCTATACTTACACCAATTAATTTAATTGATGCATTTTATATTGTTTATTGAACCGTATTTAATACGTATGCATTTCTCGACCAGACTGAAATAAATGAAATAAAGTAAACCAGCAAATATTACGAATAAATTACCACAGTCATTCGAGAAAATCAGCACAATTTCAATTAATTTGTACATTGACTTGTAACATAAAAAACATAACAATTCGTCAGTTTCTATGCAAACAATATTTCATTATCTACACAACATTTTTTAGTAGATGATTATTCACAGCAGAAGTAAAAAAAGCAAAAGCAAGTGGCGATAAATCACAATATGATCGGCCAAGCGAAAGCGAGCCACAGATAATTGTCCGGACGTTGTTGATCGAACCCGAGGGGGCATTAGAAATTATGTACGGCAGCAGCAGCTGAAGACAGCAAGAGGAAGTGACGCTTCATTTATCGGAGATCTCGTTAAAATGCGAATACTCCAGTTGACGCGAACGATATTCCGCCTCCCCTTCATGCTCAAATAAACGTGTTAAAAAAGGAAATGACGGGTAGAGTTTCGTGTGTTGACGGTGAACAGAATTAATAAAGTTGGTACAGTATAATATTATTTTTGCACAATGCAAACGTTTTTTTTTTATGTATCGTCGAGTAACTTGCGCAGCTTCAATGATTTGAAAGAATAAATGGCTGTTTTCCAATAAAATTTTCCCTATCGCAGTTGGAAACCTGAGCTTGCGAACCTCGGTAGAACTACGTGCTTGAGGAATATCAGCAGCCTCTTAAACGCGACACCGTCGACAATCTCATTTTTATCCGAATAATCAATGCCAGTTGGCAAATCTCACGCGGAGAGGATAACAACAAGATATTACAATAGAGAGTGCCGAACAATACATTTTTCATTCGATGCGATGAATAATAATCACATTGGCTATTTTCTTAGATTTATTGGTCATTTCTTTTTTCGTTTTGTGATTCTTGATTTGAGTAAAAGCAACGTAGCGCTTAGAAAACGAGAATATTCCACGTATTATAAGATTCGGTATGGTTATTTGAACATTTCTATAGCTATTTTAATTGATGCACGATAAATTAGATGTACAAATGTTGTTTTGATTGTTATTCTGCTTTAACTGCCGTCGCGTCATCTTATATCAGACAATAAGCTTGATCCGCTTCATGCGATGTACAAATCCAGCGTCATCGATTTTCTTTTGCCGCAATAGGTTGTTTTCGATTATTATAAAATGTGTAGAACAAAAATTTATAAAGAATAGCCAAAAGCTAAGAGAGAGCAGCAAGAAAGATTCGAGCGTCGCAGACAAAGCACATTATCAAAAGGCCTCGCGCGAAAAAATCCTATGAAACTGAAACGTCAGCACGTTTACGCAGCAGACCGCTATATATCCCCAAGAGGGCATACGGACATAATACAGCAATGCAGGATTTTTCTTGCACACCACTAGTGAAATTCTCCTTCATCGGTACATGTTGAGTGTACAGAAGTGCGTCATTATTCGCGCGGGTAAGAGAAGGTGCCTCGGAAGTTCTCTTACGATATTTTTTTCCTCCCCTTTTCTCTGTTCGTTCGACGAACGACGCGGATTTTTCTCGCTGATTCAGTCGAGGATGAAATGCAGCCCGAGTGCTTTCGACGCCTCTCTCTCTCTCTCTCTCTCTCTCTCTCTCTCTCTCTCTCTCTCTCTCTCTTTCTCTCTCTCTCTCTCTCTCTCGCTTTTCCCTTTCCGCCACGAAATGCTCGAATTAATTGCCCGACGGGCGAAAAGGCTCTTGATCCCTTCGCGCCGTTCGATTATACTCGTGAATAATGGCTCAACACAACTCGACATTGGCCCAGCCTTGGTTACGTCGACGCTCGTTGCCACGGTCGCTCTTGTATGTATGTGCGTACGTGTGTGCATGTCACCGGCCGGCTTTTCGGGATGTACGTCTCGTCTGTTATTCCGATTGCTTTTGTTTGTAAAGGGAATTTATTTTACGCGAGTGATTAAACCATGTGTGAGGAGGATTTATATTTTACGTAAACAGTATTGCTTATTACCGCTAAAATAATGACACAATTAGAAAATACTTTATATCTATTGAAACTATACATAGAATAGTTAAGACCAGGTTGAATTATTATAAATAACGTTACGCTCATTCAAAAATAATATTTTTGTTAAATTTTTAACCGAATTTCAAAATAAAAAAAAATTTGATGCAACATACTTGAATAAAGGATGTTTGGATTCGTAAGTATATAAAATTCTAACGAAAGCCACTAGAGTTCTCATTAATTACATTAATGACATTAATGAGGACTCTAAATTAATTACAACGAATCACTATCCAAGTTACTTTTAGGTTCTCTGCTATTGGAGTTATAGCAGAGAGCATGATAATATTTTTTAGACAAACATATATTAAGATTCATATTTTGGTTATTAGTGATTAAAAGGACTTCAGCCCCTCTAGCAGCAAAATTGATAATCATAAAAGATATATCTGTTATACTAGAACAGTTTAGTCTGCAAAGTAATCCGATTAATAAATAAACAAAATAGAAAAATTTAACGAAATATAAATAAAACAATGCCTTGTTAATAATCTTTTGAAAAAAAAACAAAATTCTATTCGGACGCCTGACCAAAAACTGATTTGCACTGCTATTACGAACTCACGTGCCAGTCTGTACACCTAAAGAAAATCTCGTATACATGTATATAACCGCGAAAGCTTCACACCCCGCACTGTACATTCCACCACCTCTCACCGACGTCACACACGTGTCAGGTGTCCGCACGTCTGAATAGCCATGTGTATAGCGGCGGGGTGCCTCTCGTCTGTCTGCGATATTATAGAGCTGTCAATAAAGAGCGCGCGCGTAGACTGATCATAACAGCCACGGGTGCGGAGATAGGCATCGGCCACGACCACCGACCAAGCGTGATTTATGACCAATGCCAAGCAAGACACACGCCCGTGCACGCTCACTACTAAAAACAATAGTAAATCGTTCGATGCCCTCCCCTCAGCTTTTATCGAGAGCCACCCGTGTGCTTGAGTACTTTTTTTCTTTACCCCGCGCTGCTGCCGGATGAAAAACGATGTTGAGATTATCGCAGTGTTGTACGGCGTGTGAAGTCTTTAAGGTATGGCAGATTCATATTATCATAATTATGCTATTTATCGTTCAATGGATACTTTTATAATACATTTTAATTACTATTTCAGTAAGAGAAATTCACTAATTATCAAAATTATTGCATTCTAAATTTATATAGTAAATCAGCTACAAATTCAACTTATTTCATTAATTGATTGTTGAAACAAAGAATCTATATTCAGCATTTATCTTCTCGAAAAAAGAGGATCGCATCCTTCAATTATCGAGACTGAATTACGAACTCCATTAAACCCAATACTCAATTAATCTTCTGAGCATATAAGCGCCTGAATTAAATCGAGCAGAAAGAAAGTTATCACGCTTTGAAAAAGCAAATATCAACTGAAAATCACCTACAGAAACTGTAAAAATTCATATTTACCTCGAAGCCCAAGCAATTATGCGCAAATTGAACAATTAATCATCAGACCATGAGTTTGCCTCACGCAAACCCTAATGTAGACGTTGTTTCCTTCTCCCCCTTCCTCTGGACATATAAAATTGAGAAATTAATCAAGTTTTTTTATGTTAACTATCCACAATATTATGGAATTTTGAAAGAAAAATAAGCGTTGGAGAGTGCATAAAACTTGGCGATCACTTTAGAGCACGTTGTAAAATGACAAAGTCAAACTCACGAAATTCTGTGTCATCAAACTCCATACGGCCTTGCGAAATCTCAGTGGCGATTGCTGCAAAGTTACAACCTGGGGTATTGTAGTTTTATACACTGTCGTTTCTTTTTCACTATCCATCTCCTAGAAATCCTCTTTTTCTCTTGTTTTTATATATGAACTTTTACGCTTATTGAATACTTTTTGCCTGCTCTCTTTTTCTATATTTTACGTCGTCTTCTTTTCTGAAAATTTTATATCCAGTAACATATTTTATCTAAGTTTCCATAATCTTGTTTTATAAATCTGGATATTTATTTCAACTGCTAATTATTGTTTTTTTAATCTATTGATATATGCAATGTTTACTTTTTCTACTTAAAAATTGGCCAAATAAATGCTTCAGGTCCATTGTCATAATGACCCTAGATAAACTAACTTCCTATTACGCACGTAATTTTTGAACTTTTCCAGTTTTTTCTTATAAGATTTGAAAACAAGCATTGAAAATTTAAGTTAGAGATATCAAAAAAGCAGATGTCGCTCTGCATTTGGAACAATATTGATCTCCAGTTTATAAATCCTACTGATATAACAATTTTTCTGAGATATCGCTGAATTATATTGACAGCGACACAGTGAAAGAACGGAAATTGTATTTTCCTTTGACAACGGAAATATTTATTTTTGTCGTTCATTCATTTTTTATCAAACTAATCAAGACGCTCATATTTACTATATTGAATATGAATTTATAATGTCAAAGATTATTGTTTTTACTACATAATTGGATGAATGAATATTTTATTTTATTTATGGTGAAAATAAAATGATAATATAAAAATGCTTGATAAATCCATCACTAGTAACCTCTTCAATTTTCCTTCATGAACTGCTTCATACTTTTCAATGCAAGCAGTAAAATTAAAATAATCCATACACGAAAGATTTCTAAGAAAATATTTTCATAAAATCTTTTTTTTCGAAAATTAATATCATCTCGCAAAAAAGACTTTTCTGGGTAAATGGTCCCACAGTTCCCCTTTTCCAAGAAACATTATTTTTCGAAATAAGAATGGAAATTAATCTACATCTTAGATGTGATGAAATTTTTCATTGGTATTTTAAAGAAACAAGAAAATCATTTTCGTAAATAAAGAAAAGCCTCTCGACAGTAACGCAGCGTGCAGCCTTTGAATAAAAAATAATAGTCCGTAACTCAGCATCGTGAAAGCCAGCGGCAGCAGCAGCGACGTCTCTGGCAATAACGCCATCTGCTTAGTCTCATAATCATAGTTTACGAGCATAATGAAAAGCAGTTAGTTTAAAGCGAGCACGCATCCCTCCTCGTCGTCAAGTTCTCTCCTGGCCAGTGGACTCTGTGGTGAAGCTTCGTAGATAGACACTGTATGTTTAAGCGTTAATATTCGGGAAAGGCAAGAGTGTCGCTTCTCTAGTGCAATAAGGCACACATGCGTCCATATATTGCACGAGAGAGAGAGAGAGAGAGAGAGAGAGAGAGAGAGATATGACCAGGGGATTGCTTAATTTAACGAGAGATTTCACGACGTATTCTCAGGTTAAGCCTAGCCTCGCAGTTTTTATATATATATATATATATATATATATATATATATATATATATATATATATATATATATATATATATATATATATATATATATACATACACACATACATACATACTTACATACACACAGATAGATACATATATATCAGCAACGAGAGCGACACATACAGTCTGGCCGACGATAACAAGGAAAATTGGGTCAACAAGATTACGTCCGTCCTTCTAACGAAATAACCATGGCTGTTTTACTTCGAGATGCAAGGCTCATTTCTCTCCAAGTTCATTGTTTGAAACGTGTTTCTAGAAATGAAAATTTGAGGATGTTTTATTTTTTTTAATGTGATAGTAGAGAAAGTAACATTGATACAATCAATTTTAGACGTAACATTGTATCATCTTTTAATGAAATGTAGTCAGTTCTGTTAAATTAATTCAGTATAAAAATCCGTTCTTCATTTTTAAATATCAACATGTAATTATAACATGAAAACTATTATGAAATATTTAGATGACGTTACAAAAGTTTTCAATAGTTCTATCAGTTGTAGAGGCTATACATTAATTAATTTTTTGAAACTAATAAAAATATTTGTTTTATTTATTTATAACTAAATTCATTGATGCCTCGCTCAATAAATTTAATAACGGATACTACGCATACTCATTTATTTTTTTAATGTTGCCTATTCTAAATATTTTATCAATTTTATTCATATGACAATATTTGTTTTGAAAAAAAAAATTTTTCGAAAAATACAAAGCCAAACGTAGCACGAAACTGAATAGAACAGCTATAGAATTGCAGTTGTTGGAAAAATACTTGGAAGAATTCTCACGTAAAATAGACATTTAAAGCGAGGTACGCGCGATGTATGCTCAAAGACGTGCTTGATTTTACACTATTTTTCTTCATGCTCGACACGCCACACTTAACTCTTAACTTCCCGCTCGATTCGCGACAAATTTGATTTTCTTCGAGAGAAGTTGAGCGAGCGAGAGCAAGCTCCTCGAATTGGCTAGTCACGAACACAGCTCTCGAATTTCCCGATAGACAGAGGAGGGCGACTGTCGATGAATATTCGAGAAGCTCCACCCTATATCCTAACGCCTGCGAACTAACTTCTAACAGTCGCAAAATGAACCTATTTTTCAATGTCACGTAAAAACTGTTGCTCTCGTGTTGTACTATTTCGTCGATACACGCAGCTCTTTATTCACCAATTTTTTTTTCGATTTCCAGATAAATTACGTTTGTTAGGAATTCTCAATTTATCAATTGTAATGCCATAGATGAAGAATGCATTATTTCTAATAAGAGTAGTGCCGCTCACTGTTAAAAATACGCGCTGAAAAACTTGGCGGTGAAAAACTGTTTTCAAAATTTCTGATAGACCTATAGAGGAGTAGCTATTATACAACCAAAGTTAAATAATCAGAGTTGATTCACTATGTAAATTAGCTTGTCGTGTTCTCAAACAATAGCGGAAAGAAAATTCGTCGAATTGTAATTTTTCAGCCAAACGACGATGAGACTTCAATCTGATAAATGCAGCGAACAGCAGCGAATGCAACCACACAAAAGAATAGGCTCGTCTCGAGCTCGCCGGTCTCGCTATAAGCCAAAATCCGAGCCACAAAGGGCCGCGCGCTCGCTCTGTACGCGACACACGCGCGCGCGCGCACATTCACGCAAGTGCCTTATTTCAGTATCGTGAGCGCGCGCTTGGCATAGCTACTTAAAACTTGGCAAACTCGTGTCCCCGCTCTTTCCGTCGGCCGCTGCCGCTTACTTAGTGTCAGCCGAGCCTTAGACTTTGGATCGAAGTTTACATTTGTCGTCGCATTCTCTCTCTCTCTCTCTCTCCCCTATGTCTCACGCTTCGAGAGAATATCATGCTCGGCGTTGCAGCAGCGATATCGTGAGAATGAGAAACAGAAGCAACATTTTGAGGCGAGTTATTAGCACGAAATATTCAGTTTATAGTTTGGCTTCGTTCCATTATGTTTGGTATTCATCGGGCTTGTAGCTTTCCCGAGCAAATGATTCATTAACTGCAATATCTCGTGCGTGCTCGATAAAAAAAAAGAGTCCATCAGTATTATAAATATTGTTTATGGGAGCTAGGTAAAGCGATTAAAATCGACCCAAGGGGAGATTGAATTTATTGCATTTTTGGTTAATTGAACGGGAATAAAATTGAAAAATGAAGCCAATAGATCGGATCCCTTTTTTGCCTGTTCGGAGTAGAGTAGAAAGCTCGAAAGTGATTAAAAACTCGACAATAAATGTATTCATTATGCATCGTCAACACTTGCAATCAAGCTAAAAGGTATCTCCATCCTTTCCGCTTGCTGACGTAGGAAAGTGATAAAAAGAGATTAAAATTTTCTGGAAAGTTTAAGTATGTGAATTTTGCATATAATGAAAGACAAAGTTGACATTCATTGCCTGTATACTTCACCTGGATTAATACCTTTCTTATATGGTTTCATCTTCAGTTATTACTTATCGTTACAATTAAGATAATTATTCTTAAATACTTTGAAGAAAAAACACCAGACACAAGTCATTCTCAAGTGTACACAATAATTAGTTTGAAAACTTGAAAAAAAGATGAAAGCCATGTAGATAAAAAAAAAGGAAGCGTCAGAGAAGTCGACGAGTTCGTAAAGCCCAAACTACACGTGCTCTGGCAAAAGAGAAAAGCCGTTGCTTGCCGCGCCGAGGGAGCGAAGCATTAGCACGATTGCCAAGAAATTAGTGTCGCCTGGGCTGCCTGGCTGCTACTGGTGCTCTCTTTACCAAGTGCTAAAGTAGCGATGTTGCCAGTTGCCGCTCGAATTTTCCCGTGTATGCTCTCTGATACCACTGCTTCAGCACTCGTGCTGAAAAGAGGGCTTATGTGTCTTTTTTTTTTCTTTTTATGAAACAACTTGTGATAGCGTTGACTCGCGCGCAAGATGAAGCAATCACTTGATGGGACGCGGTCCAGCTGTTGAGCTTTTTGTTTTAATTTATTATTTATTTACTTGGGTCTAGTTGGATAGAGGATAAGTAATTGCGTTTCGCATTTAGAGTAAGATGTTGTTTTGGTTCGATACGATTCCTAATATGCCTTTTCTCCTTTGCTTTCTGTTACAGAAATGAAAAGTGTTCTCGATGTATGGCCATGCATGAAAAACATCCGAATGTGATTCAATACAAAGAGAGTGAGCGCTCTTAATTTCACTTTCAACGAACTAGAAATATGCCTGTGTTTATCAAATCGTAATATCTTTATAATATTCACAGCGTACTGTATGGTAGGCGACTTCCCAGAAATGTGCTACCACTTAGCGGGTGACGCAACGCTTTATTCACTCTTTCGCTCGAACGCTGCATCATCGTCGTGTCCATTCACGGGACCTCTAGAGTTCACTTATACTCGAGGTGGAGATCCTAAGTCTTGTCAGATACCTCCATCGCAAGCTGATGCTTGCACTCAAGATTCGAGGTTACTTCTAAGGTACATGGCTTGTGCGGACGTTCGTGGCACTGAAAGTCATAGTGAGTATGAAATTAACATATATTTTTTAATTTCCAAGTTTATCGATAGCCCTTAGAATTTATAAGTTTAGAATAGTACTAGCAAAATGTGGACATAAACAGTAAAGTAGATCGAGTACGTATATAATGATTCATTCAATAATATGCTTGTCGTAGCCGTCCATAGTAGTCAGGGGGCACGTATATTTGATCGATTGTTTTGTTACTTTCAGAATTTCTCAATTAAGGTTAAAATCTGTACGTTCAAGATACTAATATAATAAGAAAATGAATAGCATTTAAATTGTCAAAAGACAACATAATAATCATTTAAATAATAGTTGCCTTATCTCGCGTAGTTTTGAATTTTCATTGATTTCAGATAAAATTGAATTTTCTTAAATTTTAAATTGTAGATACTTACACTTTCTAACAAAATTAACTTAATAGAAATACCGCGTGTGAGGAGCAAATTATCATCGGGAAACCCGGTGAAAACCGCGATAATTGGAAGCTATAACTCAAATCGCACGTGACGAGGATCAAAAAGAGTAGCAAAGAAAGGGAGGGGGGTTTATAGCAACGCGCTAAATAAATAGAGAGCACAAACATAAGAACGCAAGAGAAGCTACATCGTCAAGGGCTATACGCTACACGTACACGCGCACGGATCCAAAGTTAAACTGCAGCGCGTACTTGGTTAATCGCGCGTACGGATTCTGGCACTCAAGGTTCATCTCTGTCCGTTGCCCGCCTGCCTGTGAGTACGCCCATGTAATCCGAGTGCAATGACAATTGCGCAAAACTGTTTGTCCGACTCTACCGACAAATGGTAATCGACGGGGCTATTAATCATTCATTGTTCCGGCGGCGCGTACCTCCCGCGCGCGAGGATTCTCGTTGGCTGGCTGGCGCGCTTTATTGACCGTTATTCCGCCGCCGACCCTCGGCTCTGCTGTTAGTTAAAGCGCCGACAGGAATGAATGCCCCACTATGGTCGCTGCGCGTTGCAGTCCGCCCTCCCTCTGCGCCTAGTTCGCGACATGTGCAGCTTGGAGGAATTTGCGATGGGTATCTGGCGATGAGCGATTTGACCATTGCCAATTTTAATTATATTGGCCAGGATCGTATACATTCAGAACGTTTTGGTTGGAGTTGGCTGCTCGATGTCATGTCAGAATATTTAACGTCAATTTTTTGATAATATTTTGTCATTAACGTTGATGGCTAATCTGGGATAGCTATCTTCTGACTACTGAGTTCATGATAATAATTTTCGGTTTATGGCCTGATAAAAGTTTTATTTAAAACTTATATAATAGAAAATCATATAAACAACATTTCTAATTCAAATAGTGTTATGGAATATCTGTAGAAATTCAGCACGGTTAGAGATCGACATTTATAAATAAAAAAAAAATTTTATATTTTCAGATGTAGAAATGGAGTGCCTAGCGACGTGGAAAGAAGGTAGCACACAGTACTTGGTCGCTCGACTAAACGGCACAGCAACGCTGAACGATGAGAGTAGGTATCGTTGCTTTGTTTACGCTAAATCCGGCAACAGCACGTGGAATCTTGCGCAGAGTGGCGATGCTAGCTGTAATGGCCTAACCAGTGCTACGGATGGAGCTAAAACTCTAAGGATGACGCAGAGTGAGTATCGATTATGTTTGTCTTTTGAGATTTACATAGAAAACTGAATACCGTAAAAAACATATCTATGTTGACAATTTCATTGAGGTTTATAATCGTATTTTATTTTTCGCACGTGTGATATTTTCTATCGAATGACGTTTACGAATATGATTGATTATGTAAATAAGTTCTGTTCTTGATCATTTATAAATAAATCTTGTCTAGTAAATTATAAATCATAGTAATTGTTCACAAGCGCAACTTTCTCTGACGGTTTACTCGTTACAAAGTCAAACCGCGATGATATAGCTTCGGATAGCTGAAGAGCGTAAATTGAGGGAAAGGCATGTGTTAAAAATCAACACTGTTTCACTGGCGAGTTATTTTCATTTGATGACGATCAAAATGATGACAATAAAAATATCTCTGCACACAATCACAATTCTTCATAAGAGGCCGAATCCCGACAAGGAGCGCTCAGACGTGACTCGAAATCTTCGCAACTGTCTTAGATCCTAGTACAGTCCTCGGTCATGGCTGAGGGAGGTAGGTAGCGTAACAGTCATCCAAGAGAAAGAGAGTGAGGTACCGTCAGAGGCACCGTTGCCGGCACCAGGAGTCTGAAACTAGAAGAAGCTCAAGGGGCACTAGTTACTAGAAAGAGTCTGTAGTTAGTGCTAATCTTTCGACTTTTAGCCGTTTGATCGCTGATGACAGGTATATATATATATATATATATATATAAAGTATCACTAATTTAAATAAAGGTTGGCAGTCAGAAGGTTAAAACCGGGTTGTGGCGCCATGAGCCTCCTTCCCCATTATGACTCTTGCCACTCTTGTGTAGTTCTCGCCCAATAGAAATCGCTCCTTGATGATGGCACGCAGTCAACTGTGTTAACTAATGACGCCATACGAATGCTGTCAACAACAAAAATCCCAGTTGGGATCCAATCTCGCGCTCGCTGAAGTATAATGACGCATGGCTGGCGTATCAACAACGGCTCAACGCACTCTACCCGATTTTTAAGAGAAAGTACAGCAAAATAAGAGACAAACGGTCAACAGGGCACCCCTTAATAAGCAAAGAAGAAGCAACTGATAACAAAATTACCTCAGGTGTACCTCACCGATTTTTCACTCCCAAAAACGGGGTTTTCTACATTTTTCGGAAACTATTTTTAATTTCTCGGTGAAACAAAGTAAATATTATTTGTTATTTAAAAACGTATTTATTTATTATTTTCACTAGTAAGGGTTGTTTTTATAAGTTTTAAGGGTGAGCTTTAGAGGTGGTTTTCACCCCTTAAATCGCTAAATTAGCACGAACGAAAAGACACAGGTCAAATATTTTTCGATTTACTACAACATATCTAAAAGTGAAGTAAATCGGTGAGTTACACCTGGGATAGTTTCGTTGTAAGCGAGGGTTTATAATCAGTAAATTTTTGGATTCCTAAAATAAACATCCTATTATCGGTATAAGAGCAAAAATAAATATGGAATTTGCGCGATTGTCGAAATTGGGAGTAAGCAGCGAATGGTCTCTGCTAACTGCCACTGGGGAACACCGCAACAATGATATTTTCCGTCAATGTAGAACTTTATTATTTCTCATGGATTAATTACTTCTCATTGTATACATTTTACTTTAATGGAGTAATTATATAGACAATTGATAAGTTTTACATGTTTTTAATATAGTCACCAACGAACAGCAAATCGTTTAACGTGTTATTAGCATAATCAGTAACAAATAGTAAGCAGTCTTACATATTTTTAACAGAATCAATAAACAATAATAACTTTAACAATGAATTGAAGGAGGAGGTGTGGAGTATTATTCATCAAAATACAATAACTAAATCAGAGTTCAATTAAAAATTGTAAATTTAATGAGAAAAGTGAACTAAATATTGATTCAGCTGCCGTAAAAACATCCAATCGTAAATGGAAAAAATCCCTTTCAATCGTGAAAGAAAATAAAAGATTATAATATTAACTAAATAAACTATAAAGTAAACTAAATAAGTATACTAAATTGGTAAGCAAAGATGAAGTCAATTGTCGAAGGCGCGTTCAAATTAATAAAACAAATAATAAAGCATTTAATGCATAGTGTGAAATTTACTAAAGTGTAAAGTGAATGAGAGGGAAGTATTCCAATGGCGGTAAGGCTCAACGCAGTTCTGACATCTCGGTGACAGGGGTAGCCCTCAGTACGTTGCCGCTTCAGAAATAAGATAGGCCTACACTCGCGTGGCAAGGAGACATTCCAGAGCAAGTGGTATGTCTTCTGCTAATTGTAAAGTAGCGGGTAATCCTGTTCTTAACCCTCTGAATCTGTGTTCCTGATGAACTCAAACAAGGCACAAGCACTAGACCGTACGCATGCACGGTGAACACTATCGCAGCGATTTTACAATGGATGAGCATCACAAGTGTTTACGCGATCACAATCATTGAGGTTTATAACAAGTGTTACTGCGACGAGGCAAAAGCTGAAGTCTGAGAGCAAGATCTCATTGAGCGTCCATGCAAGATTGAGGCCGCGACCCAAGCTTTTCTGACAAGCGGCAAAGCGGAAAAATCCTGCTCTTGGAACTGTTAGGAGAGGGTCTAATCAGCGCATTAAGGAGCGAGACGCCACTGCGAATTCACGCAGTCTCGCTGTTATCTTAAGCGATCAGCCCGAACTCTTTCCATGACCGAGATACTGTCGTTTCAACGCCAGGCGGTCTGGTGCGTCCATATAGCGGTCACGTGTACGACATTCGTTAGTGTTTTTCGGACGAATCTCAATATAAAAACCGAGCGGCTCAAGTTCCAACTGTATTGAATATGGCATAGGACGTTATAGTTTGACACACTCGCTCGCCTTTTATATACGTTGTTTCTAAAAACCCCGGAGAGCAAACGGCTCGAATAATTATTACAAATCAATTTAAAACTCATTTACGTGCAGGGGTTGTTTTCATTTTCTTAAGATTGATGTACGTGTTTTAAAAACTAAAGTTTCACGTTTTCAGTCTGAAATAACCTTAATCCATCACAACCCAAATTCATATATATTTTATAGAACGTCTTATTTGAGAATTTTGTAATTTTAGAAAATGATACTTTTTTGGAATTCGTGAAGCCATCGCGAACATATATTGTAGAGTCTCTGTTCGTAACGCTGAAACTACGAGACGTCCCGTCACCTCGCGAACGATCGCATTTTTGTGCGCAAACTGATCGTCGACATCGATCATTGCGCGTGGAGACTCTGCTGCCATATCTTATGACATGGTCTTAGAATATGGTTAGGAAAAAAAATCGCTGTAAAATTTATTCCGAAGTTTTCTTTTACAGAATATTTAAAAATATAAATTTTAAAATTTATAAAGCATTTATTGAGAAACTTGAAAAAAAAAAACATGAATATCACACTAACGTACAAAACAATTCTTATCTTTATCTGATTTACGCATCTGTTCTCGTTATCTACTTGAAAAGAAGATATTTCAAATACCAGATTCAACGTACATATTTAAATAACTAATAATTATAAAAATACTTCCTCTCCATGCTACTATTCAAATTCATATAATCTGTTCAAATTATCAAAAACATTAAATTACCCTTTATATGATAAAAGTTTGATACGGGCGCGGGAAACTTTTCAGCTCGAAGCCAAAAGTCGTTGCGAGGTCGAGGTAGGTAAAAATGTTAAATATCTACATTCAAGTGAAAAAGAGGGGTAGATACTGCTGCTTTGGAAGATGAAGAAGAAAAAAACGGAGAAAAAGAATTCATATTTTACCAAAAGTTATGCCTCGAGTCTGACGCAGCCCAGCATGTTCATATTTCAAATCGTAGGCATTGCGCGATAAATTCGGCTCGAGTGTTAAGCAGCTTAAAAACTTCCGTCTCGCCCTCTGCCTTTTTATCAGCTTTACCTGCTCTTCTCTCTTCTTTCCTTTCCCGCGTCGATTCTTCTCCCCCAACCTCCCTGTCTAGCCTATTTATCTCACTGAATTCTTTTCCTTAGCTTTCTCTTCCATCTTTATTAACATTGACTTCTTGATTTTGTTCCTTTTATCGACTTTTTGTCGTCATAATCGTCTTATTAGTGCATTTGTCATCAATAATCATCACATTCATATATTTTCTTTTTCTTGAAAATGAGGCTGGATTCGGTGTTTTTGAAAAATAAAAAAATATATAATATTAATTGAAAATAATAAATTGCAGCACAAGAGATAAGAAAGCTTATTATTCGTAATGCGCCAACCTTATATGACAAATTTAATTTAGTTTGTTGTTGATTAACGAGCCTTTTTATTTAATTCTTATTAAAGAATCCAGAAACATGAAATTTGACATATATCAAAAACAAATTAGCGATACGCTGTCTTCCCTATTAGTTCCACCATTTCACTTTGTTAACTTCTTATTATCTTTAACAGCGGCAGTGCGTGCAAGGGATTCACGTTTTTACTTAAACAATAAGATATACTCGATCCACGATGAAAACATTGAAATCTTAGCTGCAGTTCTATCGGTGCAATACCGATGGATTGATTCCTGCGTTAATTTCCAATATCTGTCAATATGCAAAAAAATACGTTACCGTTCTTCCATTAAATATTAATACGGAATAATACGGAAAAAATCTCGATTACGCGAGTGTAAATTTCCCTAAACAAAACTCTTTATTTAACTAACTTGAAAAGAGAAAGCCGAACCCCTTGAAGAAGAATAGAGAGAAAATAACGTATCCCTCACGCCTTGACGCCAAGAGCAGACGTTGTGCTCCAATTCCGGAGCATCTCTTGACGCCGTCGTCGTGCGCTGGCTCTTTGAGCTTGCGTAGCATCTTATAGTCCGACAGCTGTTTCGTTAACCTTAAGCCCGAAGCGCGCGCCTCAGCAATGCAGATTAGCTGGTGCCGTTGCTGCATGGCGTCCGTGAAAAGCTGCTCTTTCAGAGCTTCGCCGTCGCCTCCAGCATCATAATTCTAGCTTTTGCCCTTGCATCATACTTTTTCTCGTACCGAATCTTACGTACACTTTACTTTGTGACATTGCGCTAAGCATCTGCTGCAGTTCAATGAGAATGCGAACTGTACCTGTTGGATTGTTTTTCATATTTTCAGCGATGTACTTTTCCTCGATACTGATCAGAATCTACAGCTTCTTTTCAAACTCACCATATTGCACTTTTTTTCTCGAACGACTGGAAAATTGATCTTTTCTCGTGTGAAAAACACTCATTGGTTTTTCGATTACAATACCAGTTGGCATTCCGAAAATTGAAAAATCGCAATGAATTACAATTCTGCACGTAACGAATGATTGCCTTTGAATCCGTTCTACATTTCCAAATACATTCATATCTGAAATTCATCGCCATCGTGAGATCTAATAAGAATCGATAGGATAGCAACGAGGACGCAAGTGGACAAGAGATCGATTTGGTCAGCAGCTGTTATTTTTCAGCCATTAATTCAACGGCATGGCCGCGCACGGCTCCGAAGACAATTTTTCACGGCGAGGCTTCGTGTTCTCAATGGCCAAACAAACGGCTCGCTCCTGGCATCGTTACAGCTTATATATACCTATACACACCCACTCTATCCAACGGACACCTCTCTCTTTCTCTTCCTCTTCTGCTTGGCCGAGCTACGGCTCCGTTTGTTCTCCTCCCGCGCGAACGACACGTGTGCACGTGTGCGCTGTACTCCAACCTTCCATTTGTTTTCTCTCGTCTCGTATTTTTTCTTGATCAATTATTTAGCCTTTTTTCTCTTCCTTCTTGGCCTGATAGCTTGTTTCATTGTTCACGGTGACAATTGATATTACTTAAAATTTATCATAAAATTCTTACTTGAAATACAAAGTGGAGTTTTCAAGCTATCGTATATTGTAATAAACTAGATTTCTACTTATTGAATAATCAGATATCTTTTTAAAAAATTCTACAATGCTAATTAAATAACGCTCTAACATTTGTTACAATAAAATCGATTATTTCATTTAATCGTTTATATTTCTAAATCAAGCATAACAATGTCATAGACGATTCCGTACTGTGCTAATTTAATGATTTCCAATAAATACAATCATACTATACGATTTAACATGAATTCTTTTCTTGTTTGCAAATTATAAAATACATTTTTATCAATGCTGCAATACAAATGGAATATATAATTAGACTCATGGCGTAACTTGTAATATGTCAAATAATATATAAACTTGATTGGCGAGCGGTTGGCGAGAAGCATTGGTCCATATATTTGGCCTCAAAGAAGTTGAGAGATCAAGTTCCCTATTAGGAAGAACCGGTGATCAATCAAACAATAGAAATTATTATAACTATGAGGTTAGTCGTGAATTCCATGTGAATGAAATTTGTGTCAACACACATTATAAGACAATAATGATACACTGTTCCGAGTATAGAAAAAAAATCCGTGAAATTAAATTATGAGAAAGAAAGCGGTCGATCAATAAGTAAGATTGTGTAAATGCGAGCGAACAGGTAATGGCGAGTTGTTCCCCAGCTCCTGAAGTTAGGCTTTAGGAGGCTGTTAGGTCCCTTGAGAAGTATGCTTTTGGGTATTGTGGATCACCTAGGTACAGCTAGAGTCAGAAAAGAGACTGCTTTAGGCCGGTGGGTTAAAATAAGCGAGAGAGTAAAGGTGGAAAAATCAAAGGGCGGGGCTAATTGCGAATGGAAAACAAGCCCCAATGAGTCGCAGCAGCGGCAGCTAAGGCGAGCGACTAGTGCGAGGTATCTTGATAGCCACCTTCAGTTTAGTTAGTTAGTTAGTTTGTCTGTATCTTGCACTTGTAAGGTATTCCTGTGAGTACCCTCTGTTTAAAAAAGCGTTGTATTACTTTGTACTTGTTTCAGGCTTTTTCCTGCTTATGACAGGTCTTTTTATGCCTTTGCTTTCAAATGAAATTCGCAAATAATAATAAAAAAATAATATCCAATAAACAAAGTTCGTCGAATTGTTCCTGCTTACACAGTCCTCATAAAAAATATTAACAAATTGCTGAAATTATTATAACTAATTATCTTGTTCAAATAAACCAAAATAATTATGCCTCTGATCTTTAACAAATTCTAAGATTAACACGCAAAATTAAGCCAATTTAATTCAATTGTATGAACGAAAAGAATGAGAGAAATCGAGTGTGTCACTATGATCGTTATAAGCCGTAGTTCGTTAGGAAAGGATGAAAGAGCAGCGAATATTAATAGCTCGTTTAATAAATGTGTTGTAGACCTCTTTCTCTCTCTCTCTCTCTCTTTTTGCTTCGATCTTTATCGGATAAATTACATTACACACACACACATACACATGCACGCGCGCGCACATATATATAAGTAAAAGTCTGTAATTCGAGTTGAATGTGCTTCTCGATAAAAAAGAAAGAGAGGAGAAAAAGCTTGCATGTGGACTGCCAACAAACGGATAGGTGAACGGACAAGTGAACGTGTGAGTGTTAACGAGGATATCGAAGTACTGAAATGGATGTGAAATTTCCTTATTTGTTTGAATTATTCGCTTGGAGTTTCATCAGGGAGTTATCGTAAACGTGATATTGTGTATATTAATGATCTTGGAATTCATTACTCGATAAATTGTATCAAATTATTAAATAATGAATTAAGATACGTATTTATTTGTCTTATTGGATTTTATATATATACATCAAAGATTGAGTTTATTAATTTCTGTGGAAGCTCATAATTATATTCTATACTTTCATGATGTAACGATAATTGAAATCTAAAAATAAAGATTTCATTAATATAAACATCAAATCAATTTTCAGATTTACAGCTATTTAATATCTTCTATTTTTATATATTTACAGAAGTGGAGTTACCACGTTGCAACTATCCAAGTTGGTTAGTAAAGCCATACTCGTGGGTGGCACTCGACTTGACCGCGTCGACACGTTTACTTGCGTCCCTCAACAACATTACCATCCTCGAACAGCACGAGACTCAGTATGCTTGTCATCGTGTTATTAAATCGAAACACAATGTTGGACAGGAGATGAAAAATCATGGTAGTCATGGTGATAGATTCCAGATTGTTGCTAGGGCGACAAGAGGCTGGTGAGTTTTCTTTCTCTGAAACGTTTAGAACGAGTAGGTAGAACAAGAGGAAATCTACGTTTTTCGTTAATGATTCTCGATGTCGTTAAATTTTTTCATTCAAATAATCTGAGAGATGAAAATAATGACGATATTATAATGGATTTGTTCAGATTAACTGGGTTATACAGCTGGAGAACGTCATAATTTCAAATCATATTTCATCCAATTTTTTTGTGAAATGATGAGAAATTATTTATATACAGATATAGTTTATTATTTTAAAAATGAATTTTTCATTGATATAATTTAGGTTAAAATTTATATTTCTCTACGCAGATATCAATGCTGATTATTAAAATTACACCAGTTAGTAGAAAATATAATATTTCTGAAACTTTATACGTGCTAACGTACGAATATTCTGGAAATTCGATTGAAAAATTCGTAACTTTTTGACCGAAATATCCAGACAATAGAAATTTACAGTACATGCGCCTACACAAAAAAGCGAAAGAGTTAAACCGTGCAAAAGCTAAATCCTTGTCCCCAAACAAAATATGCGGAAGCTGGCGTAGAAAATTTAGGCTAAAACAAAACTCTTTTGAGTCGTAATGCTGATTTACGCTCGAATGGAGCTTCGTGTCCACTCATTTCGCAAATCCTGATTTACGCATGGCTGCAGGTCGAGCGTCACAAAAAAAGTGGTATAAGCAGCAACGCAAGGGGGTGCATGCGCTTGGGCTGAAAGGGTCTCGTGTCACTGTGCTTTTTACAAGGAGGGGCGAAAACGCAATTACGATATTATACGCGCAAGAGTCCGCGTTGCTCTCGTTGTGCAGCGTGAATAAATTCTCCTCCAGTAGAGAAGAGTGAAAAAGACGCCGATTTATCTCGTGCTCTTATTTGCCTTTCGCCTAGGTTTCTACTTAATTTGCCCCCTCTTTCCGACCCCCGTTTTTTTTGTGCTCTCAAAGAGAAACTGTACGCGGGCTAATTTAATTTCTGAATTTACTTTTTCATTAGATCTCTCCAACTTTGGACTACTTTACTGTGAGGAAAACTTTATTTTCTTAATCGGTTTGAGTTTCGCTGATACGTGGCGAATTGAACCAATTTACATTGATTATTTTAATTAGATTTCGGTGTGATCTGATGCAGGAAAAATGGTCCATCGAAGAGAAAGGTCTTCAATCTAATTTATTCAATTTATGATGCTTAATTTTTAAACGTTATTTCAGTATATTTAATAAAAATTTTTTTTCGCAAACGATATGTTATATCTTGTCATGACATACATAAATAAAAAAATTGTAATTCAATAGGATTGCATTGAAACACAGTAAATGACGAGCAACTCGAGAACAAAAGCGATGTACGTGATATGCTTAACATTTCCAAACTTTCGAACTAATCTGTGATCCCGAGTAAAAAAATTAAAAAATCTGTCAATTTGTTTGAATGGATTATACATAGACATTGAGAATACCATAAAGATATCACCGACATTGAGTGAATTAATTTCTTTACAATAATTAATTTATTACTTCGACGTTGATCGTCGGTGTCATCATTTTCAATTATATAAAAATTAGATGCAATTTTATCTTACTTCGCAGACACATACATATCCATACAATGAGAAACTTGATGGTTCCATATACTTATTAATGGAAAGTTGTAAAATCGAAGAAGTTTAATGAATGCTAAAACATGAAATTGTTGGTGTCTATCGTGATAATACTAATTTATTACTTAGTGTATGGTCAAACTTTAGATCTCAGTGGTTCAGTCGTTGGCTCGATCGCTGTGTCACTTTATGGAGAGATGACAGACGAAACTCGTTGCTGTAAAGAACGATAATCGGATAATATTGCACAAGCGTTGAATTATTATGAATTATGTAACAACGCAAACTCGATCAAGAGGCTGCATTGCACCTATCATTTTAATATAAGTGATTGAAAACACGAGATCGCACAATCTTAAAAACAAAAGGAATACTGTAAAGACCTCTCTGTTCATAAAACCTATCTCTCTCCTTGCGCAAAATGCACTTAATTCATCGGCGTGGAAAAAAGTTTGAAACAATAGGCGCTGATATTCGAATAAAAAGGTGAAGGTGGTGTGTTAAGCCTCGCGTATACACGCGATCGGATGAACGAGATTTAAAGCTCTCTGTTTTGATGATGCGCGAGCATCGTTCCGCTGTATTGACGAGCGGGGCGGCGCGCAATATGAGGCGACGCGTAAAAAAGAGAGATGCGGGTGTGCGCGGATTTTATTGATATATTGAGAGGATTTAGAGAGATGGAATTTTCGGTTGTATGTGGCGCAGTATTGGATATTTTTATTCTTGTTTCTTTTTAGTGGTGCATTATGGAGTACAATGTGATTTCGAAATATTTGCTTTTATCATTTAAGAATTTTATATTAGATTTCTCTTGTCAAGGATAATGTATTCGATTTTCTATATTTGTTTATTATAATTTTACGTTTCTGTAAAATTTTTTGTCAATATTAAAGGTTTATTGCTTACATTAATTTATACGTAATACCATCCCTTTTAGAATGCATGTTGTGAATGAGTAACAAAATAGAAACAAAATCATTGACGTGATTTAAAATATTTTTCAATATTTTAAATAAAATATTTTGACTTATAAATATCCTTCTCAAAATAATCTACCTTTGCTTCTTAACAAAGTCACCGCGCCACAAATATTTCTACGGCAACTACAATTTCAAAAGATTGACGAATTTAATAAATTTCATACCATCATCATATCTCTTTTTCTCTCTCTCCCATAGATACGCAATTCAATCAGCACAAAATGGAAAGGCATTTTTTAGTTGAGCCCGAATAACATACGCGCCACTGACGGCATCCCCTTAATCGATTAACTAAGAGTTACATTCACCCATACGAGTCGGAGCAACGTTACGCTCACATATTCCTCGTGCCACTTTGGAGCCGGAAATTAAATTCATTTTCATTACACCAAGCTTGCTCGCTCTCTAGCTCGACTTTGTTAAGATTTGCCAGAGGAGTTATATGCCATGGTTCAAATGAGTGAGGGAGTAGGAAAGAGGGAGAGAGAGAGAGAGCGCGAGAGTAGAAATAACGAGCGTAAAATAACTATTTAATTTTCCTAATTAGCGTCTAATTACAAAGTTGAGGCAAAGGCCTTGAGATTTCTGTCGTGAAATCGAGATATTTACCGAGGACTGATTATGGAAGTTCATTGCACGAGAGAGAGAGAGAGAGAGAGAGAGAGAGAGAAGTCAAACTTGAATTTTTGTTGATGAAAATACGAGAGAGTTTTAGAATATATTAATTACTTACTTCATATTTTAACGTTTCGAAATGAAATAGGTTACAAGTATCTCATCATTAATTGATCATATTTCTCTTATAATACATGATTGTCTGACCAAAATCTAACTACTCTACTTATTCCATAAAACCTGGTATTAGATGCCAATTGGAGTTGTTGAAATAAACTACCAATGAATTCAAACTGACTGCTCATCGGATAACGTAGAACTTCGAGTCTCTTCGCCAACTAATGCCAGCATCGCATTAATACGTCTGTGAGCGTCTTGAGCAATACACAGCTAGCACGGGCAGGAGGAACAATTGTGGTTCGTTTGACTGTGAAAGCAGATGTCGTCGCGTCGGCTTGGCGCGCCAACTTAGCACAACTTCATATATATACACATACAGCTATCAGTAAACTGGTGCAATGGAGTGTATAATCCTCTTAGTTTCGCCTCTACCTATATTACAGCTAAGGAATCTCAGATCAATTATACAATTGTCGACGGGAAATATGAGCAAGTGATTCGCGAGTGATTTTCTCATCTCCGACGACAACACGCGGTGACGAGCTGTTTCCGCTACTTTTCTCCTAATGGCTGTTTTTACAGCGTTGTCAGTCATAATATCGTGCTCGCGGAACTCCGACAGTCAATTAAGAGAGTTAATTTGAAAAATAAATGTCAAGGAATGACTGACTGCAACTTAGATATTTTAATTAAATGAGGTTTGAATTCAGCTCAGCAAGAATATAAAGTAAAACGAAGATGGAATGATATTAACCATTTCCAAGATATTTTACTTTTTAGGCGAGTTTAATTAACTGGCACAAGCATTCCGCAGAATAATAAAATTTATCACTTTGCGAACGTCTTTAAATTTAATTTTAGCTTTCAGTTATTAACCCAATATTATACTAATCATTAAATGAATTATTTTTAATAACATTACTTCTATACAAAAGGAAATAGTATCCATGATTTTTTCGAATTTATATTTTTTATTTTTTCATGGCATCTGAAGAACATCAGTATTTACTAATGAAATAGTATATCATGTCATTACGAAATAATGAAATTTGTTTCTCTTTCTATAAGTTATGCTGACTAGAAAAGCTAAATTTTTGATAATGTTGATTTTGTGTGGAATTCAGACGATCTATAATTTTATTTTAAATCATGATTAAATTTTTAATAATATTAGATTACATCCAATATTGACTCACAATAGATTGATCAGAAAGCTTTGTTACTGACTTAGCACATCTCCTATAGTTCAAAACACAAACATTGCTTCACATACGTTCAACGCACGTCTGAAATCCACGCTTCAAATTCCTTTATATCGCCTGTTCCCATCAGCTCTTTTACTGTTTATCTTTGTTCAAGTCTTCATTGAGCCGGTGTACGTGCATATATTTCCTCTAGTGTCCGCTTATCCGTGCGATATTTACGAGTTCTGCGCATTCACCGCTGCGTGGCATTTGAAATCCTTTCGAACGTCCTTTTCTCTACGAGTGAAAGTTCTGCTGATAAAAGACGTTTGAAAAAATATCACAGATTACTACTTTCTCATGGAACGTTCGCGCAAAAAGAACTTATGATATTTGAACCTCGAAAGGATTTTTATTATTGTCCAGAGATTTTTTATGTTTCTTTCTAAAAGTATTATTTTATATTGTTAACTATAATTATTGTACTTTTCGTACGTAACGAGTGTCACATTTTTTTCCAATTTAAGTATTTAGAGAAGAATGGCGGAAAGATAGTACAATGAGCAAAGTAAGAAAAAAATTTATAATAACTGCAGAAAAGCCAAGGGACTTTCAGTAAAGAGCAAGAGTAACTTGGAAAGAATTTTGAAAACAAGCTGTTGCATAACTTTTAATTCCCCGATCGTGATATCATGGATTTTAAGTTTTTTCCAACCTTTCGCGCCGCAGCTTACCGGCCAAACTTTTATAATGAAGAGCTTCCAGGCCATCTACTCGACTTTCTGTCTTCCTTTTTGTCTTTAGTATTCTATCGGCAAGTCGCCGGGGAAATCACGAACACGGTGTCATAATTATGACTTTTGATTCTCACTGACGATTTCTTTCAACTTTCTCTGATGGAAGCACATAGATTTGAAATTACGAGAACTGCTCGGTAATTCGTTAAATTTGCAAATATCAAAATCAATTATTTTTCATTCTTCGACTCCTCGTCGGTTAACAAAAAATTTTATAAATCAAATTACACAATGCATCAATCACTATGGCATATACAAAGTGTTTTTACAAGTCTCTTATACTTTTTAGATCGCTCAGTTTTCCCGCAGCTCTCGCGCGAAGTCGCGCGAAAATTACAGCCGCTGTCTAGGAAACTAAATCACGCTTTCCGCTTGGGGAGAGAAGTGAAGTTGCATAATATTCTTCGGGACTGCCGCGGCGCGCTATCGCGCGAAATGGCCGTGGTAGACTAATTGCCAGAGCTCGAGTAAATCTTTTGCCTACACCGAACGCGCCACGTGTAGCGTCGGTCTCTCTTTCTCTCGTTCTCTTTTGCCTGTGTATATCAGCATAATGAATATATAATGTGCAAGAGAGTCGAGCTGACACTAAAGAAAATGTGCATGTTTTTTGTTGCGCTTCGTAAACATCTTTGAAATCTGTTAACAGGAAATGTGAAAATTTTTCGCGGGCAATTTGTTTCATTTCAGACATTCTCTTCAATAAAATTAAAAATATTTTAATATTTATATCAATAGAAAGTTTTACTGTAAAACCATTTTTGAATCTCGAAAATTTGTCCACATGATTATTTTAAGTACATTTTTGTACTTCACATTTTCATAAACAATCAAAGAGGATGAACTTTAAATCAACACCTTTTTCAACATTTGTATCGTGTAACTCTCGTAAATATTCACTAACAGAATCAAGGATTCGCAGTGCCAATAAGAATATACAATTAAATTTTTCACTCGAAGACAAAAAATGTTGTACGATGCTTATCGTTGAAGAAACAGGGAACGGCAATGAAGTTGACCCCAGAATAATACAGTGAACATTTTCAAGCACAGCTTCCAGTATGCAGAACGTGACTTGCACTATGCTTAACGGCTATACAACCCCTCCCTCTCCTCCGAACGATTCGCGCTCAATACATTTCACGTGTTTAAACTCATTTCAAATTTTTGTGTGCCAACTGTGGTAAGCGAGATCGACTGATTTTAATAATATCGAGTGTGAGAATCGTGTTCCGGCAATTTTTTTTCAAGAAACCGGCAATTTTTTTCTTTTTTAATTGCTAGAACTGACTTACTAATGAATTATGAGATTGAAGTATTCAAATTTAGATTAAAACGGTAGTCGTTTTTGCACTTCAATCTCGTTCCATTTTTCATCGCGTAAAATCAGATGACATTTGACAAAAGAAACGCTCATTATTGAACAATTTTGTAGCGAATCGTATAAACTTGCTTTTCTTGGTCCTCTTTTTCTTTTTCCATCGTCAAAATCTCTCGAGTAAATATTCGTTCTCATTCGATTTTCGCCACATCATTATACGAATTTCCATTATACGACATCACGAGAGCGAATACGTACCTTCGACGTATTCCCGAGATATATATTCAATAGTAATGACTCTATTTTCACGATACCCCAGTTTTCCTTCTCGCGTGCACGAGGTAAGAGAGTATAATTCGCTTGAAAATTTTCCGGAGTCAAAAATTGCTGAGTCTACATATATCCAATCGAATTACGTTTGACTCAAATATTCTTTCACTTCATATGCTCAACGATGGGTAGAAAATTTTCCTAGGATGAAATCTTCGACGAGAGTTTTCGAATGCCTAACTCTCTTGGGTTTCTCTTTAATGCTCGTAGGATGAAAATTCCTTCCAAAATATATAGACGCGAGGCAATGTATGAGCGTGTAATTTGCGCAATCATGTTGTACAAACACGCGCGACGTGAATGTCAAGTATGCACGGGTATCTTATCGTCGGGATTTCCTTCGCTAATTTCAGTGTTTAAGCTTCATTACTCTTTTTCTTTTAAAGGCTCTTGCAAGTAATTTTATTACATGAGATCAATAAACCTCAATCAAATATTTTTTATTAATCGTTAGTTTACATGAAAATATGAAAATAATCATTAATAAGAATTTCCTTTTTTCGATTTCTATATTTTGTGAATAATTCAGTGGATCTATTGAAAATCTTGGTACTTTTACCTTTGGGTCGAATCGTTAAATTTAACTTAATCCAACGTCAATCCGCTGAAATTGATGGAAACTGCTAAGAAATGTACCTCAAATTGGCTAGTTGAAGCTGAATACCTCAGCACGACTAGTCAGGGCTTTAATGGTCTGATGTAAATTAGATGGAAAGTCGTAAGGGAGTGAATAGAATCCATCACCGGAAATACCAGAAAGCAACGTCGGATCAGAAGTCATTCGCTATCCTCTCGTTTACGAACAGTTGCCGAGCGAATAACATAGATGTCCTTGCTTTTGTCTGGTTATTTTATATATATTTTTTATATTTATATCGTATCATTAGAAAAAAAATGATTCCTTCCTAACACCTTTTTTGCTATAACTAAGAATATATCAACATCAATTACGATTAAAAATGCCAAAAGAAAAGTCATTTCTACAAAAAAAAAAATTCAATCCGCAAACCTCTACTAGCCAAAGTATCTCCACAACCTCTCCCTTGAAAGTTTCCAACCCAGGCAAGAGACCGAATAATCAAGGGCAAGAAACCGCGGCAAAGGCCAGCACGTCAGCTGCAAATTGAATCGGCGGGATCGCAGAATGTTAATGTAAACTCTCCTCCTCCTCGCATCCCTTTAGTCCTAATGCTGATTAGATTCAACGCGGACCATTTACTTGTGGTCATGAAAAGAAGTTTTGTTCGACAGCTTTGGAAACCGTGCTTGGGTGTATGCAGATGTTACTTAATTAATTAAAATAATAAAGCAAATACAAATTTTACGAGCACGTTGCTATTACGCTGATTATTCTTCTTTTATTTTTATAATTCATGCAAAAACATCTATGTATTTCGTAAAATTACGTTTGATCAATTTGAAATGTGGGTACTTCAGTAACTGCAAAAGTGCAATTGCGCAAAGGCAAGGGAACAGTAATTTCGCAAATTATCCATTCCTCGATTTACAATTGTAATTACATATTACTATTGAACATCGAGCCGACTGTGTAATAGAAAAATTTTAAAGCGTATAGTTCGACTGGTGACTTTATTATTTTGATTTAAATTTTCAATGGTGAATTCCTTTTCAATGATGACAAATGAAAACGAGTTGCCCATCGAAACTCTTTTTCTTTTCGTAGATAAAATATTTTCGTGCGGATAATTTTTTTAGAATTAGGTCAATGATTTAGACTTGCACTTAACTTTAATCACGAGTAAGCTATCGTAAAGTAACTCATCCATCTCCCTAATGAAAATGCGTCATAACTCATACACAAGGTTCGTATGATTAATCAAGATAACAATAAAGCGTGAATGCGCTCTCTCTCCTCAAGGTAATCAGCCAAACCTCGCCAAGATAAAAGAATGGCCTAAAAGAAAAAGAAAAAAAGTAAGCCAAAGTACAAGAAAAGCGAAGTAAGTCGCAGTAGCGATGCGTCTCTCAGGGCATGTAAACCTGTCTGTTTGAAAAGAATGCGAGGCCGAGAGAGATCGTCTTACACGCGCCCTCGGAAATAAAATCTTAATTCCCTCGAGGCGAATGTCCCCTATACTTCCTTTATACTTTATTTACCGACACATAGCTCTCTGTCGTCTTTCAAAGAGCTTGCTTTTTAATTTTCTCATTGATCGATACTCAAATCTATATTCTTTCAATGTCCAGCACAAATGGCTTCGTATGCATGGTCTTTCATAAGAGGGACGATCACGTGATCGAGTTGCAACAGTCGCAAAATTGGACTCCCCAAGAGGACGGCGATGCGTGCAAGCCCAGCATATTTGACCCCTTATCGGCGGCCTACACCACTTTCATCAGTAAGTACACAAAATTACGCAGAGCTAATTATTTCGTCGCATGCTTGTCGTCGTCAGCGCAGCGAAATGATTATGCAAACTATAGCTAATTCCGTCCAATCATATTGCGCGTGATTCTCATCGCGATAGGCACGGGGATTACTGTGGTAGCCAATTATTAAATTGAAATTATTGAAGCAACGGTATTCTCTCATATAAGCCATTTAGTTGTCGCTCGTATAACTTATAAGGCCGATTACAGTGATGCTTCGTGGTTACGTCAAATGAAAAGTTTTTACATTATTGTTGAAGAAAGATATTCAACAATGCATACAACTGAGAATGATGAGTTGAAAAACTAAACTAAGTTGAAAATATTCGAAATATGTTTAATATTTTCAACTTTCATACTATCCTCAAAATTAATGTAAAAATTACGGTGGACAGATCTGTACTTTTTTTACCCGAAGACTCAAGTAAAATTAATTAAATCACTAACCTAACAGAAATTCCCATCATTACCATAATCCACTGTAGCACGCGCGACAACACAAAGTCTCTCCGAAGCGATACTCTAGCGAGAGAGAGAGAGAGAGAGAGAGAGAGAGAAGTCGATCCTAACTTCCTTAGGCCATAGTGCCGTTGGGCTTCCTTTGAAGCTTCCCTTTTAGACGTCTTGGGAGGACGCGACCGAGCGCACGCGATTGGCTTTGTCCTACGCAAGAATTTTCGGCGTAGGAAGGGAGAGACACACACAGACAATATCCGGCGTGTGCCGAATCAGCGATTTCGACCTTTTCTTCGTGGTGGTGGTAGCTTTCCCAAGGAGTAGGCAGTCGAAAAGCCTTAAGACTTTCCTTACTCTGATACTGTAACTATGATATTATTTCTTAACAGAGTGAAAATAAATTTCAATTTCGTCGAGGAAGTCGATTATGATTTAGACTACGATGTTCGAAAATTTCAAATGAGAATACAAAGTTCGTTTTCTTTGCTAAGATTATAGGAAAGAACGCAAATACAAATTTATCAGCCAAAATCTGGCAATTTTTTGAAAGATCCGTCCCAATTTCCCGTAAAATGTTTGTACGAAGAACGAAAAAGCTCGAATCAAAATTTGCCTTTTACAAAGCGATTACCGCCCGAAGCTATCTTCAACAAGACGAGCTACTCCGCGAAACGCTGATAGCTTAGCTTTTTCTTTTCGTGAGGCGAAGTTATGCAAAACGTGAGTAAAAAGTGTGCTCGTAAAAAGTGTAAAAGGAAAAGGCTCGTATAAGAAGAGACGAAAGATGTCACGTATCCACCGTAAAGTGGAAAGCATGAGAAGACAGCCACGTTATCGCAAATCAGCTACTCTGCATGTGTGCATGTGTGTGTCTCTCTCTCTCTCTCTCTCTCTCTCTCTCTCTCTCTCGCTTGTATTATGCATCGTAAGATCTCTTCGATTTGTCCTCTTACTCGTAAAAAGGAGGTTACTCGTCAGAAGTATAACCTATTGATACGATTATACGATAGAAAACGTCAAACGTATGTATTTTACAATATTTTACTTTCTATACAAACAGTATCCGTAATGTAAACAATAAGAAAAAACTTTCTATATGATTTACTTGACTGACTGACAGAATACAGCATATTATTTTTCTCCATTTAGCCATCTTATGCAAGGCCAAATTTACTCTAATGCAATAACGGAAAAGTAATAAAAGTAAAATTCAAGTGTGTTTAACTTGAATGTAAACGGTGTAATTTACAATAAAGTCTTACCCTATCTTGCCCGTTTGTATAGATGAACGCAACATCTTTTCAAATAACGGAACGAACACAGAAACATTATAAAAAAAAAGTGCACTTAATCAAACCGAACCCGCGCGTTCATTAATTAAAACCACAACGGAAAAACTAAAAAGAAGCAAAATCTTGCATGAATAAGTTCTCGGCGAGTCTCTTGCGACGTAGGTATAATAACCCTATAAAGAAGCGAAAGAGAAGGGCAAAAAACAGGCACATTATAACCAGACGCGTGCGCTGGTTCCCATGAATATCCATCAAGCGCGCGCGGGCTTATCGTTCTTTGCTGGCTGAGAAAAGGACGGAAGTGGAAAGGTAGCAGTGTAAAATTGATACATCGCGCCCAACACACGAGTCGGTGAGGGAGATGCATTTTAATCGAATTAAACGCCTTATATGCACACATTCAAATGTAGACTCAGTGTAGGCTTTATATGCACGACTCGCTATGTAGCGCCTTACACGTGATTCGCGTGCCGATGAAAGTTAGTCGACTACCAGTGTATATTTTGGTTAGTGCGGAGTTTCCATTTCGCGATAGATTAAACCTATTTTCATGCTTTTGCAGGTTGTCCTTTTTTTGTTAATTCCATGGTTCTTATTTGAGTTTATGATGTGCTATATACACGGTAGTATTTCTAAAATCTGAATTTGATATAGCAAGTTATTTTTTTCTCTTTTTTTAGTTAAACAAAAAATTGTCATTGAAACAAATTATTGAAGATTTAAAGGTTCAACTTTTAACTTTTCATTCAATCACCTCTGCCAAATTCTTCCTCAAGCAATGAGTTGTTCTCTGATGCGTAATTCTAAAAGAGCATCTCGGTATATAAAAGACGCGCAACGTACGTACATCTACATGGCATAAAAAGCAAAATGTCGTCAATAAATTTTGCATGTCCCCCGTGCGATGTGTACAAGTCGTTGCCTTGGCTTCTTCCACTTCTTTTTCGGAGCCAGCAGCGCCGCGTAATATATATGAGCCGCCGCGGTATACGAAAAAAAAGAAAAAAAGCCATAGGACATACACACACAACCGAGTGGTAAATGTGTGCGCGAGACGCGCAGAAATATTTCACGCCGTTGTAAATTATAAATGTTTGCAGGTGTATTTTTTTTTACTCTGCGTACCTGGTCGCGATTTATGCGATTAGATGCCTGAAGTGTATTTGATATTTTATACCTTCTTATTTTTAATAAAAGTATTTTCGTTAAAAAGTATTTAATCATTGAATAACTTAAGTTATAATTCTATAAAGACTCAATGCCTCGCTGAAGCTTTTACATCCTGTCATTAACCCATAAAAAACTACTTGATAAGAGCAAAACGTCAATATCTAATATTTATTCATTTAATCTTGGGAAGTAAAATGTATTGTACGCTGCAAAATATTAGACATTTTATCCAATCGACCTTCTGTGTCGACAAAATAATTTATGATTAGTTTGAAACAAGTGTCTTTAAATTATGTACCAACTATACACTTTATATAAAGAAACAAAGGTTTTCAATACACACTATAAGCTAATTTTTCTAACGCGCAATGGCTCCTTTTTAAGCTGTTCCTTTTCCCTTTATATCGAGTTCTTATTGGTGTTATTGCACTCTGAATCAATCTACTTTTTCGATATTCAAACTTATGATAACCTAATATACATATCGAAATGTGTAGTTAATTTAAAAATGCGACAACTCGGGCCAAACACTACTAAATTGGCTGCATATTACCAAATTCATTGCATTAGAACAAAATATTGAGGATGTTCTATACCTACATCATAACGAACAGATTTTCTTCAAACTTAAACATATGTTTTATTACTGTGTCTCGAAACACCCATGAAAATTTCTAGTCGCCTAGATAATTGATAGCAGAGAAAATAATAAGCAGTTTTGTAATGCACTAGTTTTTATATAAAAAGTAATGTTTATTTTGGACGATAATAATTTTACGCGTGAATAACACATTTTCAACCTTTGAAATGTCATCTATGATTATACTTTGTCCAGTTTTCTTCATTGCAAAATTATTTCAATTACGTTATTTTAACCTTGTTATTGAGATATGAAGGATTGATATTAAATACCTAACGGTGCTGTGGATACACCCGGAAATATTTTTTTTTTAATAAAAAAAAATGTATTTGATTCGTTGATTCGTATAGTTGTATGCTCATTTCCAATACATAAAAGGTTTCAAAAATTACGAAATATCATATTATCAATACAGCTTTACGTAATACTCCATTTTACCGAGCTGTTATCGGAAGAAAATTGGAACTTGGAATAGAAAATAAACTATTGCTATAATTACAAAACTGTAGTTAAACAATTATGGACGTATGACATTCAACTACGGAGTATCACTTCAAACGCAAATATTCGAACCCTGAACAAATTTCAATCGAAAGTCCTACGTAATATCGTACAAGCATCATGATTCGTCTCAGACGAAATTATCCACCATAATTTATATGTACTATCAGAAAAAGAAGATATTAAAACGTTCTATGCAAAATAAAATATCAGATTATAAAATTACCCAAATAAATTAATTAGCAATGTTCTTAAGTTATCCGCCACTAAAACCAGACTTAAACATAAATTTATGAATGCATTTCCGTATCCTGCTGGGTCACATGTAAATATATCCTTATAGCGATTGACTTTACTTGTTGTGTGACTGTGTTAGACAGTTTGTAAATAACCTTGAGTAATATAAAAAAAGCTGAGCTGTACTGGCGCTAAGTAACCTCCTTAAAGAATTAGAAATAACTAAAATAGGCTGTTGCGCGTAGAAAATTTTTTCCAGTCGAAAACTATTATATAATTAATTGAAGCGCAGGGGAACTGCGTAATAAAAACAAATATTTATAACACTCAAAATATTCATCAAGTTTTTTTCTCGTCTCAGAATTTACACTGGATAAAAGGCCGATGTACGTGACTAATACTTTTTTATAAAGAACACGCTCAGAAATTTTCAGTTCAGTTAGCTTTCAACGGGGTTGATACTCTCCTTTCAAGCATCGTAAGACACAAGCCTACGATCGCAAACAAAAATTTGATATTGCCCATCATCTCTCGACAAGTATCGGAAGAACACACACATACACTCAACATTCTTGACGCGAGCATATGAAATTTATGATGGTCGGGGGAAGGGCCAAGATCCACGCGTAAAAGCCGTGCAGGCGGTGGCCAAGTGAAGAACTGGAGCGAGGCGACGTCAGCGGGGGATTGACGTAACGACAGCTTGTCTATAAGCTCAAGTTTGCGCGCGCGTGTACGTTGGTGGAACGGCAAATCGATTTATACGCGGATTATCGAGCCTGCTCTCTGTGATGCTTAAGCGGCGCGTTGGATTAGGCTTTCAATTTTCATGCCGGGCTCACTTCGTGTGTGGCGGAATTATGCTTGTAGGCGAGAGACATCGTGCACAAAGAGATTATTTTCGCTCGGCGAAATATCGTCAAAGCTTAATGCTGCCTTCAATATTTTCTTTTTGCCGAGAGAGAATAAAATCTATTTTCACCTATTGAATCTGTTCGTTTATTTATGGTACTTTTATTCGCCTCCCGTCATCGCTACACTTCAGGGGACATTCAGTTTCGTCGTTACTCGTTACTTATGGATGTCTGACATTTGTATTTCGAAGATCTTGAATTATTTAAAAAGGTTTCTGTCTGAATCTTGACAATAACCACTATCGAAAAGTAGCTGAATCTGTAAATGGCACTCGGTGCTTGTATCGTCAATTCATTTTCCCATTTTATTAACAGCAATGGAGCCAATGACGAGACAATGCCCGCACTTGGGTCGTTACGACGTGGTGTTTGTAACGAAGCCACCGAGTAACGACTACAACGACCTATGGCCACCGCGAGCTGAGAATGTTGCTGAGATGAGAGCGGCTAAAGCGACAACGACGCAGTTACCAACCCGTTGTCTTCACACGAGCGTTGAAGGTCTCAGTATTGGATGCACTAAGCCTGACATCATGGAGTTCGCTACTGACTGCACGGACAAAGCACTATTTAGTAAGTGTCCTTTTTGGATCGTATTACGGCCAATTAAGATTCGTCGGGTTTTGTCTGATACGATGGATAAGTTTTTTTGTCAATTCGATTAGGAAATTGCATCGAACATTAGGCGAAAAATGGGATAATTTAATAGAGTTTAGAGACTATAAAATAAATTTTAATATAATATTATAATAGATTCATTCTACCGGGTTACAACTTCATTAAAAATACATATGCATATCCCATTTACTTATTATCGATGTGCTCTTAAATATTCTTATCAATTTCATTGGCTCGTTAACCACGTAGAAACTTCGCTGAAATAGATGCGATTGATCGGGTTAGCCTAGTTCGAAATAGCATTACTCGAAGTAGAGTGTACAACAGAAAAAACGATTGCTAAAAAACTTTTCTAACTGTCCTACTATTGGACATTGATTTTGTAAAAGATACTCTGCTAAATTTACTCTCACAAGTGCATGCGAATGGTGTCAATTAAAATTAAATTCCGAGCGATCGGCCTTCCGTTTCAATATCGTTATCATTAAATTTCCAAAGAGAAATCAGATTTTAGATTTTTCGTACTTTTCACCGCGGATGGATTAATGAATCAAGGGTTAAGTGAAGAAACAGCCAAAATACGATATATAGACCATGAATAAGGTAAGCCCGATAGCCGCAGCTCCCTCTCTCTCTCTCTCTCTCTTTCCAACAGTTTCGGCGTCGGCGTCTTATCGGATTACCCTTCGACTTTCGAGAGTGGGAAAGAGACCCCCTCTGGAGAGCTTGCAATAGTTAGTCTGCGGCTCACTCTCTTGAGAAGGAGGAGAGAGACCTTTCCGCCCGGTTTGCTGATGGACATCGTGTAGCTTCCCTCTCTATCGCGCGATTAATTGATTCGCCGAGAGGAGTTCGCTGCTGCTGTATGCGGCGACGCCGGCCTTTTCACCCATGAGAGAGAAGGGTTTTCGAGTGCATTTGCAAGCGTGTGGTTTCCTTTGGTTTTCTAATTAATTCCTCGAATTTCTTGCTGAAGATTTCCTAGCTGAGAAATGACTGACATTTTCTGGATTGATCAATTTTTATTTGACGACCAATAAAATACTATTCGCATTCACGTTAAGATTAAAAAAATTTTCTCTTTGTCATTCTTCTGATGATGTAGTATATGTTTTTTAAGACATTTCCTCCTGATTTTCCAACGTTATTTTGGTTCATCTGTCACAACTTAAATTATTACACTGCTTATCGTTAATTAAAACCATTTAGTCATCACTGAAAGTATACTTCAATTGTTCATTGATTGAAATCCTTCATTTGTTAATTTTTATATATTTTATGCTGTGCAGAAAGATACGCTTCATATTTTCAATATTTCAACACTTTAGGTTTGTCACATAACGAAGTGAAGAATCTTTTGATAAACATTACATGTAGGAAATAAAGGAAAACGCAAGTATTTAAACTTATTCTCGGTACATTAATCTTCATTGAACCGAAAAATATCGTAAATGTATAGTAAAGCAAGTCTGTGTAAACTTTTTTCAGGAATATTGAAAAGAGCAGTTTAATCTCGTTTAAGCAAAAGAAAAGTAAAAAAAGCCGAAAGAGCAAAGTTAACTTGAATCCTCTCGCCGCAAAGCCTTGAGACGTGACTGTTTTTGAGTGGCCACGCGTGTGTGTGTGTGTGCATGTGTGGTGTGTGTGCATGTGTGGTGTGTGTGCACGAGCGCCGGTGACATAACTTCCAATGACTGGCGAATGCCGGAAGCGCGCGAGCGAACAAAATAGAGCGAAAGAGAAAAAGAGAGTGGTGTAGAAGGGAATTCGGTACATGTATCGGGCGACACGAAAAATCGAGTTTTGCGCTATTTTTAACGAATCGCCGACAGGGAAAAAGTTTATAAATGTGAATACGAGTGCGTGGGTAAAATTCCAGTGCTACTTTTTCGTAGTTGAGGAAGCGAAATATATCGCTGGCATAACTTTCAGGTTCGGCGATGGTTATAAATTCAGTTATAAATAAAATATTTCGTTCGCATATAGTTTCGATTCACCTTCTGCACTTTCGCTCAAAATAATCAAAAATATTAGAAATAATTGAAACCGCCCAAGAGAAATGTTGTCTATTGTGCGCTAGTCAGGCTTGCAAATGTTATTACCTAAAAACATATAGAACAAATGCAATCAGGCTGGGAATCCAGATCAGTCTCTGTCGAGGGTTTCAGGCATTGGTCACATCGTCGAGCTCGACAAAACGCAAACAAAGCGATGCGAACGTGGGCAAGAACGTATATATGATTTCGATATGACTTTGGCGTGATACAGCGTTAAGAACGCGCATAAACCAGCGAGCAGAGTTGCTTTGATTAAAGATTAGGTCTTTCCTCTCTTACCGCAAAGCCGGTTATATCGGCGCGAGAGGAGGGCTGTTTGCACGAGGCATTAGCGTGCTGCTCGGGCTCTTTCCATTCGCAACGAGAGCGAGTTTCGTCTTTGCCGATATCACGCAGCCGCCACGGGCTTAATCTCTCCGTGTATTTAGGCCACTCAAAGGAAAAACTAGTCGAAGCCATTGCTCTCTCTCTCTCTCTCTCTCTCGCTCTGTACGTGCACCTAATGTTTTGCTTCCACGGCGGACTTCCGCGAAGAGCGATGTATCATAGAGCTTTTTCCCTTCTTGGGATTAACGTTCATTTTTCAAGTCACTGCAAGAAGTCAAAAAAAAAAAAGAAGTTTTATGTGGTGGCAAAAGCTATTCAAATTTATTTATAAACGTCAGAAAGCATCGGACAAAATATTCATGCTTTGCTTTTATCCTTGGACCTTGAATTATTGACGAGAAGCCATTAAAATGATGAAATGTTCAGTATTAGATAATTGATAATTTTGCAGAATATTCATGTCACGGCACATGGGTGGAAAATGACACGGGTTATATAGTGGCAAGTACAGAGGCGAATCGCTACTGTCTTGTGTACAGCGCATCGGCAACAACGACGTCAAAGTCACCGTTGAGTCGAGAGTTAACTATCACCGGTCACCTGGCCTCTTGTCCAAGGGCCTCGCATTTACACAAACACGAGTGGCAAGTCAATCTCACGGCCTACAGTAAGTATTCGAAGGCAACTCACGCAATCACAAAGTAGCAATAAATTTGTCAATGATTTATTGAAAATGATTATCATTTTTAGCACAATGTGATGACGTTTCATCAGCATCGAATTGGCGGTCGTCAGGTTCCTCACTGACAACGCACATGGTTCTCATAATCGGCGGTCTATCAATACGCTACTTGGGAAGGTGATACTTCTGTTACTAAACGTGAGGAGTTTTCACCCACATCTTTTCGCGGCGAAATACGTTTTTTCGATGCGGCGTGGAGATTTTTTTCTGTTATGCTTCGCGCGCGAGTTGGATTTTCAATCGTGGAATAAAGTGAAAAAAGACGCAATGAGATCACTTAGGGACGATTTACTTGCGAAAGTGGCAGGTTCCTTTTTGAGGATTTTCGCTGGATTTTCCAAAGGAAGATTTAGCGCACCTCGGCTGGATTATTATTTTCTCTTTTTTCTTCTTGACGAGATCGTGCGTATAGAGACGTGATTATAGAAACGAAAAAATGCAGTAAATTCCGGCTGTGATCACAATCAGGAACAGCGTTTTCAGATTATTTATTCGTGTTTTTCACTATTTCTAGTCTGATGCTTATTGTGTATAATTTTATGAGCGTTACTCATTTATAATTTATCTTCTTGTATACGAACTTTAATTGATCCAAAAGTAGAAACCACAATACCTTTTGTATAGTCAAGTACTGTTATTCCATTCAATAATCCAAAAATATTCAATCAAAATTCCACTAGCAGCTTGAAACTAATTGTTATCGATATAGTTTACCGGTTAGTACAGATAAGATTTTATTCAGCATATTACCAAAAAAATTTATTGGAATAATTGATACGTTATTAGTCATATAAAGAATAGAGAATACGAAAACTATGAGATATTCAACCAAACGAAAAGAAGCAAAAGCAAGCGCGTTCGCGTCGATTTGTAAGAAAATAAAATCTTTGTGAGCGGTACTCAGATTAGCTGTCAAACGGATGGTGCAAATGTTGCTCTTGTTTGGCGCACATATCAGGTATAACATCAACGAAATCAAGAATACAAATATTATATTGTAAATCGAAAAGAGATAAGAATATTATAAGCAAAAAAAGGCCATTGACTAGATAATATCCTCGGTGCGAACGTGCCTTAAATTCCATAGGAACAACCAATTAGGGTAATGGGGCCAAATGTTATATGGATTTGCAAATATCGGTTATAGTTCAATGAAAAAATATGCAAAATAGGTGATAGCTAGTATAGATTCATTTTTGAAAAACAAATTTAGAAGGATGAAAAGAAACACCGTGATTTTAGAATGATAAAGCTGATCAAGATTGATAAACTGCCACATTCGCAAGTGAAATAAATATACGATATTCCTAAAGACTTATTGTGAAGAGAGGAACTAGAGCGATATGTAAAATACTAATTAGATGGCAAACTGAAGTACAGTTGTTGAAATAATTGCTTGTATGTATGGACACAAAATTGTATATCTCTTCGCATATACTTCAATACAGACAAATTAATGATTATCAGTTGATTTTCTTAGTTATTGTATGACGGTATTTTTAAATTGGTGAAATGATTGTTAAAGATGAAAATTGAAAAAAGCTTGAATACATCATTAAAAACTAATAATATTATGAAAACAACTATATCTATCTTTCAATTATCTTGATAGATAATAATCTTTACGGAATAGTTTGAATTATTTGTTTCGTAACTTACGTTTTTCTTACTTTTATGAAGCGTGCACTGACATATCGACACACACGTAACTGAAAATGTATAAAGTGAAGTAAAAAAAACAGTCAAATTGTAATAGAAAAAAATTTTATCTTAGAATAGGCAAAGATACTTACGAACAAAAAAATATTAAGTATTACTAATGATGACTTTGTGAAGGTCATCGTTTATTCTTAATTGCACTGTAGTCAAACATAAGTAAGAGTAAGATTCGCTTCGCACTCCATAGCGAAAAGCATAAATATTTTTGATCTAAACTATTTTAATGAAACAATGAAAGCCGGTCTTTTCTGCAGGAAACAAAGGAAGAATCGACGACGACTATTGTTATGGTCAAACGTCGTAAATATTCGGTGTTTGGCTATAAAACTGTACACTACTAGATAATGTGAATGAAAACTATGTAAGCTCGGAAATCTTGACACCAAATATCGAACTGCCTAATTCTAATTTTAGTTACAACGTCAACTTCGTTTTATTTTAATTTATATATATTTCATATATACTTTAGTAAACTATTTGTACATTTTCTTTCTGTAATAATGACAGAAAATAGATATTAGATTTTTAAAATATCATGTATAGATACTTTAATTATAAAGAGAATTGCATGTTGAGTAATGTTAACGGCTTTTAATTAAAATTTTCTACACCTGTAAATAAAATGTAAATGAATGTTTTAGAGTCAAGATTTCGTAGATTTATCGATTTAAGGCTGTACATAATATTCCCGAAAATTCTACAGTAGCAAAGATAGTTAATAATTTTGCGATATTTTAGAGATAAGACTAAGAAAATACGTTACCAAGATATCCGGACTGTAAAAGAAAATCTTTGTAAAATTCTGTTATTTAAATAAGTGTACGAAAATTTAAAAAAATGTATAGTTATAAAAGAATTTTGTAAAAAATTTAGTTGGATTCAGTGTTATTTCTTGTTTGTGAATTTCTATTGGCAACATTAATTAACAATCATAATTTTATAACTGAAAAATTGTTTGCAACAGCAATAGACATGACTGGAAGTTTTCTTATATGAAAAGCAATGAACGTTATTACCGTCTTTGACACAGCAACAAGTTAGAAATCTTGTAAAAACTAAATAACAGTATAGTATAACTAAAATAAGCTCGTAATATTGCACAAAAATGTTCTCATCATTCTTGTGATGAATAAACTATTTCGAAATTTACAAGGAATCGAATTTTCGAAGTATCAAATATGTGAAAATAAACAATGAGTGTTAAAATAAAAAAATCAAGCTTTTATGATTTTCACACTTTTATTTTTATTAGTAATAATAGTATCTTGTTTAGATTATTCAGAAATTTTTCAAAAATTAATCATCTTCTAATATTCCTACTATATCACCGACCCGAAATATATTTTATTATTTATCAATTATTTATATTAAATTAAAAAAATTTCTATTTAATAGGTTTGTATTATTTTTTTATGACTAATATTAAGGGAATGGTTCAAAAACGCAGCACAACGATCATTGCCATTTTTAGTCTCACAGCTAATATGATAAATATTAATCCATTTTATAAAAAAAAAGAGTTATCTGTAATGGCTGGATAACGAAAGAAAATTAAAGTGTATGATAATTTTATTTGCAAACAGAAAATAACAAAAAAACAGAAAGATTTATACTTGGAAAAATCGAAAATCTATTCATACTGAACGTTTTATTATTGGATTGAAATATTACAATGATACCTATGAATATAGATGGTTTTTCATTATTATACTATAGATGTTAATAATATATTTACAAACAATTAATCAAATCTTGTATTATTTATTCATCCTACCATACAAAATTAAAAAGTCATATACTTTGTTCAGTTCTCTATTTATAGTATTTCTAAGATAAGATTAATTATGATTACCCATGTTCATTATTACAATATGACAATCAAAAATAATGTTATCCATTAAGAACAAAATTACATTAAAGTTGTATGCGTTGAATTTACTTCTTATATTATTTTCAAGTCATAGTATTGTTTTATATCCGCATCCATCTGTTGAAGTTTTAACGCTAAAAAAATCAATTACAACAATAGCAACAAACTCTAAATTTTCGATTTCATTGTATGATAGGTAAATAGTAAATCACTAAACTAGTTTTTAAGAACTAGTCAGTATTTTTTAGAATACGTCCAGCAATCATATAATCAGAGTTACAATTTAAGAGAACCTTAAACATTGAACAATGAGTTGTCATTCTAACGTATAATAAAAAGAAATACATGAATTATAATTACTTTTTAAATACGTTTGATTAGTGACCATTGATAGACATTTTCGGTTAAAATTAAATCACTTTCCACATCTATTTACGAATAACAATAAACTTTGACTAGAAATAAAAATATAAATGTATAGTTATAAATATTAGACTAGAATTAGATTAATATTTTCGTAATAAATTACAGTTGATTTCTATTTTTCCTTTTCTAGATTCACTTTGATATACCTTACAGTTTTAATAACTATAATTCATATTGTTTTTTTATGACAATAAATAAATTACTGAAATTGAAGATTTTGCTAATCTCCATTCTTGCCGCTTGAATATTATAAAGAATCGGTATCAAAAATTTGAATGATTCTTATATCTGATGTCGTAAATATTGGAAAAAATTATGTAAGATTCTCTTCTACACAAATTCACGCACTAAAAAATATCTTATATAAACATTGTAACTTTTAATTTTCCCTACTGTTAGCAGCGTTAAATTGAAATGGATTGCCGTTTAAAATGACAACTGGCGTTGCAGGTGTGGGTAAGTATGAGGAACTTCGATGATGAGCCATAACGAGTTCCTTGGTGTTCTTTTCAGGCTTCATTAGGACAATGTAGATCTTTGGAAAGAACAAGCAGCCAAGTTGAACAAAAGCGCTCAGCGAAAGCGAGAGAGCTAAAGTAACTACACGAATAGCGTTACTCGTTGAAGCCAAGTACAAAGGAACGAAGGCGAGCCATAAGATCAGCGTTGTGTAATTGGTAAAGGCAATGTAACGCGTCTCATTAAAACCTTCTGGACATTTCCGTGTTTTCACAGCATAAATCGTGCAGATCACTGTAAGAACATAATTTTTAAAGTTAGAAATTAAATGATATTATGGAGTAGCTTCGGATATGAGAAACATTTCGTAATGAAGAAATACAGATCAAGATAGGACGTTCACTCTAAATATTTATCAATTTCAACAAAGTAATAGAATCATTTGAACATAATCAATTTAATACTTTGAACAATATTTCAATACAAATAGAGATTCTTAACGATGACATTTCTCTTTTACTAGAGGTAGCTCGTTTACTTTATATATTTTAAATTCTTACCAATAAGAATGAAAGGATATATTAACCCGATCATATACGATCGGTCGTCGAAGCCTTGACAAATCCTCAAACGAACATCCCTTGTCGGAAAAGTGTAAATGGCAGACGGTGGCGCCTTCAGCAACCAAGTGCCATTTATCAGAATCTCGATGACGATAAGGATGCACGTTATTATCAACTGAGACCTGGGACTAGTATACCTACATTAGATAAAAACTATTATGAATATTAGTTAGAAAACTCGAATAAAGTTTCTTATTCTTAATAAGTAGATGAAGCTATAAGAAAAGAGTTTTCAAAACACATCTTTTCCTTTGGCTAATGTTTTTCAGAATTTAATCGCAGCTTGAAAGAGTGTAATAAAACAATTACATATTTCCACCGTAGATACGTATTTCAATAGGATTCTAGTACAAATCGAAAAGTTCAACTGTTTATATCTTAGTTCCTTTTATTATAAGTACTCTTTAAATCCAAGAGAGTTTTTCAGAAGTTTTAGATAATTTAATCGAAAACAAAAAATTTGTATAATTTTTATTTACATAGTTTTTTTATCAAAATCATTTGACTTGCACCTTTCGAGAAAGCGTTTTTAATAAATCGTCTATTTTTTGTAATAAAAAAGTTTCGTTGAAAAACTAATATACATTTGAACGACGCATTATCAGTCGATCTCTTATCTTGCATAATCTAAATTATGCGATTGACCAACAGATTATCAAAATACAGTCGCAATTGTATCAAATCATTAACGGGGTAGTAGCAATCAATCACCCGTCAGCATCCGTACTCAAACAAAGCTTCATCATCATCAATGACCTGTTCGAAATGTAGGGTTATTCACATGCCACACCTTGGTTTATGCGGGCTGTTGGTGGCGTTGTTGAATATGCGGTGGATCCTGTTGGTCTTGGTAACAAGGGCGGCATAGCACAAGGTATAACATAACCCAATGCCAAACCTCGTGATAGCGCAAGTCTGCGTATTGGGCCTGGCGATAATGGCGAAGGTCATTATGAAGGAAGCTAAAGTACCAATTAACAGCAACGATGACAACTCGCGACCTGACGCCTTGATTATTGGTGTCTCGCTGTATATCCAAAATGTGCACAGAACGAAAATTGTTGACATTACGCCTGAATATGAAGATACAAATGCTTTTTAGTCGCATAGTATTATTAAAGTGAATGTGTTATTTTAGTATTATTTTAATAATTTTTGATTGTATAAGGAAATGCAGTACATCGTCATTGAGATGCTGATTTTCTAATTAATTTTTCCTCGTCTCGTTATACTTTTTCAAGCGCACGCAGCAGTGATTGGATACAATGATTAGTTTTGAATACTTTTCGGAAAAGATTCATTCTGCAAGGCCGACATTTGAAACATTTTATATTTTGCTGTAAAACAAACTTGCCGAAAAATAACATTACTTAATGATCTTCCAGATACTCTTACCAGAAAGCTTTTTCTAGAAAACTTTACCAAAAGCGGATTTTTAAATTTAACACAAAAACCAGAAAGTTTATCTAGTAGAGTATTTTCATTGGGATTTGAACGCGCTTAGAAGTAATATATTCAATCCGACTATGTATTCCACTTAAGCTGTCAAAATAAAGTGTGATTTGTTGGCCGAAAAGGTCACCAGCTAGGTCCACTTGCTCAATGTATTGCCCTTGTATGTAGGTTTTGCTTCCCCTCAACGGTTACATTTCATTCAAAAGTCGAAGCCGCTCACGAGATGTTTTTTATCATTAAAATTGAAATATACAAGAATAATATGCGCATGATAAATAGCAATGCAGAAATAACGAGCCGAGAAAAAATTATAAGCTTCTAATAAAATTGTCGCACTGAACCATTTCCAAAAACAAAAACTTTTCTGTATCCTTGATTGAAGTCATTCGTGTAATGAAACGGTCAAATTTTTTCCTTCGATAATATTTCACTTCGGCCAATATTTGCATTACACGGCGATGTGAGTCGTTTTTTTCCTTTTCTTCTTGCGAGCTTAGTACGATGGGTACTGAATTTCAATCAATAGCGTTTTCCAACATAAAATTGATCAGGACAATTCTCATAAAATTTTCGGAAAAATGAAGAACAGCGTCGACTTCGTTCTTATATGATTCGGATACACAAATGTTTTTAGTATATAATTATGCAATGGTATGTTTGATATATTAAAATGGCCAACAGAATTTGATAATAATCCTATAGAAATGATAATAAATGTATGTATTCACTAATTTCGATAAAACTCGATCAGAAACACTGTTGAATGTTGATATATATTTTTATATTAATTTAAGTTAGATACGTTTATAGTTTGATTCATGTCTACTATGATTATATGGTAATGCAGAAACGCTAAATTTATAACCAAATCTCTATTAAAAACTTTAACTCACCAATGAAAGCCACAGCCATAGCAATAACAGTCCAGGGACTACTATAGTCGACAAACTCTTCGGGTATGGGCACGCAAGCTGTTTTGTCATACGTAGGTCTTGTCCCCCAATCGCAATCCTCGCATCTGTGGCTGTCCAATTTGAACTGATACAAGCCGCAATTGCGACAACGCCAGCAACATGCATCTTGTTTTTCCCGTACTTTCACTTGATCAGGCTTGCAAGGACTCGCACAAGTTGAATTAGGAAAAAACCGTCGACCGCCTTTCTTTTGACTACGATACTTCATTATACGTGGTTCCAAATGTAATACTGGGCTGCCGTTTTCCGACTCTATATTGTTTTCAATTAGAAGTTTCAGTGTTTAATTTAGATTTTCATGAATGCTAAATTTATACTTAAGAACTGTTCTTGTTTTGTATGTACAAAATGCGTGGTACGTTATACATTTGTAGAGAGCGGAACGTTGGCAAGGTAAGAGCGTACAAATTGACGCTCAAACCGAAAGGGAGAGTGTCTAATATGCGAAGCAAAGTAACATTTTATCTCTGTAGGTGCGTGTACATATGTACTATTTTTTGAGTCAGCAAAAACGGAGATTCATTTTGACAATTTCAACACTAGATTAAAATATGATACTATCAATCTTCTCGGCGAACAAAAAAGTTTATATAAAGTTTTCGTTTGAAACTACCTCAAATTACGGATTTTTCATGAAAATAAACTCGTTACGTACATCAAACTAAAGTACGTAATTACTTATTTTCCCTATAATTAATGAGTTTCGAAATTTAATTTGATGCTTAATTATAACAAATATAAATCAGCAATTAACTGAGCACAAAGTTAATTTGCAATTGGGATATTTGAAGCTTAAAAGCAACGTACAGGAAAATAGTTTCAAAATCAATATTCCTATAATTGTAGAAATTGAATAAAAAATATAAAATCTAGTTTTCCCAATAACTATATGTTCATAAAAATGAAACAAGTAAACTATATTGAAAAAACATGTATTTTATTCATCGTAATACAAAAATTCTATGCCTTTCATTTCATTTTATTTCAAAGCTTTTGGTGACCTTTAATAATTAATTTTAAACGGAATCATAATGTATTTTTTCATTATAGACCATTTCATTGTAGACCAATATTATTTTGTCACATTGTAGCTCAAATATTGTTTTTATTTTTGCAATCGTAACCTCAGCCAAATATTAATCATAATATTTTTAATATATCTACCTCCGTAATTCTTCAAGAATTAACTTAATCAATCTATAGACTTTTTAAATGAACGTCGACACTATTATTGCTAATCTACATAAAGTAAGTTGAACAATGATAAAGTAAAATAATGCGAATATAACATCAAACTTTTATATGAACTCAGAACAGAAAAGCAGAAAAAAACCCAGTAAGTGGATAAAAGTAATTTGAATTTGAATTGAAATTGAACAAGTAAAAGAAACACGATAACTCACGCGTGTAATTTCCCACGACATGCCAACGGTAGGATCCATCGGTGCCCCTCTGGTAGTTAAGAATCGAATATCTCGGTGGACCGTCACCACCATTCATGAATCTGAATTTATTGCCTGCCTCGTCTGCAAATGTACCATTTTTTTCGCAACCTTAATACCTTAGTTGAGCAGTGAAAGGCATTTAACTAAATGAATGACCTTTAATTAAATGTTTAATTGAAGCGAAAAGCGAGATAACAACTGAATAACTCAAATTGAATAGGTTTTCTTGTAATTATTCTACTAAAAACAATGTACCGCCCTCTTTGATAGAATCCTATTACTGTCATCTTGTATTTTTCAGCGGTTTGAATTGATACTATAAATATTTGTAAATGAAAGTTATGTGAGTACATTCGTATTTTTGTGAGTTATGTAAAATTATAAACTATAAATTATATCTTTTGATCAAAGCACTATTACTATTTGAAATATTTACACATAAATCTATTTCTTTTCGAGTTACCCTTAAAAACAACAGTTTTCGTTTATGTGCAGCCAAGCTGAACGCCGAGCAATCAAATAAAAGCCAACTCTGTTGTGTTTGAAAACCAGAATAAAAGCAACAGTGAGTATTTACGCAATAAAATTCATGGAGACTAAAAAATAAAAGCTCCGCTCAAATAGAGAAAATACAGCGCATTTGCGTTCATGCGACTAAACGAATTGGCCTTACCTTTGAATGAAACGTTGGCGAGATAGTTAGTGAGTATAGCACCGTCGATGTGTCCCAATGTTTCGCACATACCCTGATACTCGTGGCCGCAACGCTCGACAAACAGGTCATGCAGAGCGTAAGCCACCGCATATACCGCGTCCCGTACGAAATGCACGAACTGCTGCTGCTTGTAGCCCGTCTCATGGCTAATTCGTCTCTTCGACACGTCCCCGCAACCGGAGACGTGTAAGACCTACCATTAAAATTGTTTATTTCTTGTTAGGTCTTTCTAGACTTTGTTGCTTTAACCGGTCAATTATTTACAAAAAATTATTTTATTGGTTCGCATTTTTTGATTTTTGATTATATATTTATATATTATATACTGTATATTTGAATACATATTAGATATTATATTTTTTATACAATTTTTGATTGCTACACAAATGTTATAAATCTATCAAACTGATTATAATATTTAATATAAACATTTTTAAAAAACTGTTTGAATATACATTTATATACTCACGTAGATTTATGATTATATTTATTATTATTGATTATTAGATCTTCCCGATATTAACTTAATATATCAAAAGACTCATAAAATATTCAGCAATTATAATAATTTATACTCGCCTCGTCATAATCAACGCTAGACTCGGTAACATTGAGATTATCGCAGTGATGATAAGCCTGCCAAAATTCTCGAAACCATGGATTTACAGTTTTGTGTTCGATCGTCAAATTTGTAAAATACTCATCGAATCCAATCATTGTCCGAGATAACGGTTGAACTGCGAGTGCACCTTCAAGAACAACTTCCTTAGCGTCTTTATGTCTTCCAGGATTAAAGAAGTTACGATGATTGCTCGTCGACCAAGCATCACTGCCAATCCATACGTAACGTGTACCAACACCCAAACGTCTTGCTGCCTCCATCACATATAGCGTCGCTATCTTTTCCGCGAATATAACCACTACTGTTTGAAAATATAACAAGAATGAGTTGGCACGGCAGACCAAAAATTTTGAAGGTGAATTGTACGTTTAAAATTTCTCTCTCTCTCTCTCTCTCTCTCTCTCTCGCTAGCGGGCTTTAAATAGGGAAATGTTAAAGGCTCCCCAAGTTACCTATGAGAATTCAGCAATAAATGCATTAGCATGAGTAGGTCGCGACTTGATGCGAGATAAGTCAAAAGTTGGTCAGTTGCGTTTCAGAAAGTTTATATGAGTATATCACTGTTCATACAAGTATCATAACAATTTGTAATTGTATATTTCTATAAGAACTTTGATTTTATATTTGATGGATCGGCAATAAACTATTCCAAACTATAAACCATTTCTAGGACACAACAAATACCGAAAACGCCATTGGAATATGCATACCCGCAAGAAGTTAGCATTTCATAATTCACGTACGATAAATAATTTAAACACATTTATGTTAATATGCTAAACGTTTTATGAAACCACGCAGCAGACCGACTATTATTTAGAACTGATCTCTTAGTACAGGATATGCGACAGTTCGTTGTGAATTTCGAACCGAGAATGAAGGATTACCGAAATGATCGCATCCATTGTCCATTTTATAAACAATTCGATACGCATGTGAAAAACTTTGTTTTTTCATAAATATTATTTTTTCGAATTTCTCGTATCATATACTCGTCACGATGTAGTCGACATAAGCGGATTACTATACTGTTACCTTACACATGAATGTACAATGTGTACTTTACAAGATTGCTATGCTCAAGTTATGTTGATCTTGACTTTGCCTTACAACTACACGCCATGTGCTTATGCTCCGAGCGGTAGTATTAGTTTTGGAATTTTCGAATGTATATTTAGAAAGAATAATATATTTCAATTTTAAAATAAAGACCAACAATACTTGATAATTTGATCTAATCGACAGAAATGAAAAATAATATTTGCGATGTAGAAAAGCTATAGTTGAAACAATCGTTAAAAAGAAACTGTTTCATAGCAATCATTTTGAAGAAAAAAATATTGCTTTACGAAAAGGAGCAGCGTAATTTTATGGTCATCCATTTTACACTCAAATATGTTTTAATCTCATTTGATATTTCATAAAAATATATAGGCAAAATTACGCACGAAAAATAATACTTTGAAAATTCACCATCACTTTTGTCGACTCTCTCTTTCTCTTCCCTCTCAAAAGCGCAAAATTTTAAACCGATGCCTCGTAAAGTAAAGCGCCCGAGCAAATAAAACCCACTCAGAGCGTAAGAAAAAGGGTATACATAGACGCGTGGAAGTGACCGTAAAAACCGCGTAGGAATCTTACGCTAGAGGTCCATAAAAATATCTCTCTCGTAAAAGTACATGCAAAAAAAAAACTTACCTCGAACTTCAGTTTTGTTGGCGATGGTTCTTATAACATTGTCATAATCTTCGGGACTGAATCTTTCCGTGTCGATGCGTTGAGGCGCAGAGAAGCAAATTGAATATTTACTTGCCAAATCGACAAGAGTTTCATAACCATCATTGCCATATTCCGTGCCGGAGTATACTACTGAGACGTAAGTCCACTCGAACTGTCTGTTATAGAATAATAAATAATTGTGTCTCGCATTAATGATTACATTGTAGGTCACGATTGATCTTTTTCCTTTCTTTCTTTTTTGGTTCGTGTTTTCCAAGGACGTGAATTGGGGAAGAAGACAGATGAGTTGTTTGTGGTCATACAGAGGAATTGGCTGTGTTAACATAGGTTTTGTTTACTTCGCCCCCCCCCCTCTGCCCCGCATAAGCTTTTATGTTTAGTTTCAGAAAAAATTAATTATTTATGACGGTACGTCTGTCTTTTTACTTTCAATTTATGATTATTAAATTTCCAGAACCTCGATTGTAATTGATTAATAATTCATTGTATTATCATCAACCGTATAAGTATTGGAATAAGTTGATTAATATATTACAAAAGTTAAAAGATTCATATTAAGAGACGACGAAGTATCAGCATGATTTTAAATAAAAATTAATGATTATCAGCATTGAACAAAATTTAAAATATCTCTTTTACTTGTACGTTTTTTTAATTACCTGTTTTGATTAAAATTTTTTAATAATATTCATGATTGAATCTCATTTCGTACATCGAATAAAGCGAGTTGTTTACACGTTTCACGTTCTGATTAAACATAAAATACTATAAAAAAAATTGTTTCTCACTGAAATACATCATAATACATTGTTTTAAACGAAATTAAAAGTAATAACGAAAAATGAAAACATGATGAAATAGCAGCGAGCAATATCAACTGCTTGGTACTTGGCAAAAAAAATCATTTATAACGTAATAAAAAAGAGAAATAAAATAGAGAACTGAAACAAAGCGTGAAGAAAAGCAAAACCAATTTACTTGAGAATCTCGAGCATCGCGTGTGCCTGATTGACGTCGCTCGGCACCGTCCTGAAGAAGTGCGGGAAGCGTTCCTTACTGCTAAGTGACGGAGTTGTGGCCATGTATGAGATCTGTGGTACTGCGAATAACCTCAACATCGACGCCACCTGTGAGCCGGAAAAAGAGAGCAAAGGGAAACGGTCACTTTCCTGCACTGCACTCGACGATCTTTTCTTCTGTCGTGAAACTGGCACAAATGGAATTAGTCCCAGATGTTTCTCGATATGCACGAGCCTCACGACGTATAAGGGCTCTGATACTGAGGTGAAAGTTTACTGAAATCTCTTATCGTTCGAGGGACTGAAACCGGAGATGTTCGCGAAAAACGAACTGATCTTGATTAGATAACTTTTTAAATGACGTGAATTTTTTTTCTACCGTATAAATCAAAATTGACACTATACAAACTTTTCTTGTATGCTTTTATGTTTTCACTTTATAAAAAAAAATAATTTCCGCTCGTTCAATTTATTTTATATATTTACTTTGAATCTTGCAAATACTTTTTGTACGTTGTTTTCGAAATTCATATCAAGCAAATATACTGACACATGTGATTATTTTTTGAATAAAAGTTTTCAAATATTGATGCGCATTCCTTTTGTGAGAAATAAAACATTCACACGTGACAAAGAATTCATATCAATTTCAAAATATCATCTCGTATATCCACATGGGAAATTCGATATCGTTAATGTGTATTACAACAAGATGGAAAGCATTTACATGACCATCGCCATGGTGCATGTGTGTGTGTGTGTGTGTGTGTGTGTGTGTGCAAAAGGCACAAATTGCTAGGTAGTAAAACAAAGCATACTGGAGTGAGATCGACGGAAACCACGTTTACGACCGAAATTAATCCTCACGAACGCTCAGTCGCAAGCTTCTGCGTAACAAAGAAAATAGGAAAATAAAAAGAGGAGAAAGGAATAGAGGACAAAGAAAAAGAAGGAATAATAAAAAAAAGATGAAAAGATGCGTCGATACGATTAATCGGCACTTTTTCTCGGATGTAATCTGCCGCAAGAGCGCGATGATGAGAAATATAATAGATCAAGAGAGAAATACTACGTATTTGTGCACCTAAAGTTGCCAATGGCAAACCATCAATAGCTGTGTCTATTCCTTCGGTGACAATATTGGACTCTTTTCTTGACGGATCGTAAACCCGTGCTAGTGACCCAAGCTAATTAAGAACTGAAGCATTGTGGATCTTTTCTTATCTTTTTTTTGTTGCCATTGAGTGAATAAAAAATATACTTGTAAAGATTTCTGTAATCTTTTGTGTGCTGAAATATTAAATATAAGGGAATAATTCTTTTTGTTTTATATTTCGACAGATGCACTTCGTTTTCACGGTCAAAAATAATTTCATTACTGAAATACTAAATTATTTATAATACGTCGAATGACTTTCTTATATCAGGACCATAATCTGAAAGAGGGGGGATAATGTTACATTTTAATCATCTATTAAGAAAAGAACAATCACGTTGTTAAACAAGTTGGTATTTTCTTTGCTTTGTTGATTTTCCAATTTTTTCGAGTTAATGGTGTTGATGGCTTGTTACTATTTATATCAGCCGTCGGATTATTTTAAGTTTTGATAATAAAGGCATCTTCAACAGATGAATAACAATAACAATGTGCTTATATCTATTCAATTATTATTTGTTTTAAATTCATTGTAGTTAGAGGTTTCTTAAAATATAATGTATTTGTATATGCTACTAGGAATGCCATATCTCTGTCTTACTGACTTTTCCTTTAGAGCATATTTTCTTCTAAAATATGCATCGGAGGACGTTCATACTTCGGCTAATAATTGATTATTAGATAATAAAGCGAAGTTTGGTTGACTCGTTGATGAAATTAACAAAAATTATATTTCGAAAAAAAATTGGATCAGTAATTTTATCAGAGAAACATAAACAGTCGCCATGTGATGTTGCTATGGAAAATATAATTTTTGTCGATTTCATCGATGAGTCGATCGAACTCCGCTTTATTATCTAGTAATTAATTATTAGCTGAAGTATGAACGTCCTCCGATGCGTATTTTAGAAGAAAATATGCCCCAAAGGAATAGTCGGTAAAACAAACGTATAACATCCTCTTAAGATACTAGAACTAAATTATTACGAAAAACTATTAAAAAATAAAAACACATATAAGACAAATAGACTTTTGATTGATTGGTAAATCAGGAATTCATATAATTTTTAAATATACAGAAATGTTGCTTTTCAATTTATTTCTTGTAACACGACTTAGAGTTCTTATTACAACAATGTTACATTGAAATACAATGCGTATATCAAAACCTCATAAACGAATGTTCAATCGATTAAAAACACAAAATAATTAAGAAGCTCGATGAAAGTGAAGCTTAAGACACATCAAATGTGACAAGCTAACGTCATCCGAAAAGATATGAATCTCTTACCTGCAAAGTAACAGAGCTCGATTGTGCCGCCAAGACCGCTACCACTTTATCGAATCCGCCACCCAGAAACTTTGGCATGCTACCGTCCAGACACTGAAACTCGGTTTTGTGATAGGCATTCATGTGGGCGATGAAACCTGCGCGACATACAATTCAGATTATATTCCTGCTAGACACTTCAAATGGCTGTTCAGAAAGCTCATTCAACAGATAAATCTAAACTATATATAAACACTCCACCAGTTTTAAACTGTCCACCGAATGCGTTTTCACTTTTTGGCCGCCTTTCAATAGATCAATATTTATACTAACGGAAATTCGACGAGTGAAACAATAAATAGTATTGCGATTCAGTGAAATGGTAGTTTGAAATGACATCGAATACAAAAAAAAACCTGACGAACCTTTTACAAAGTAGAGTGCCTGCTCAAGAGCGTAATTAGGATTATCACAGCTGTCGAAAGCTATAACACCCAATTGTATGCCAGGCAAAATCTTTGGATCTCGGTTAATTTGGTTGATCGTGTATATCATTGCTTCCAATGGCTGGATACCATCCTCCAACTGAAAAATCAATATTGCCGTTGTGAAATTCTCATCGAGTTATTATTATTACTGATAATAAAAAAGCTCACTTGAATTTTTCCGCAATTTTCCGTTCCCGGTCCTTTTCGGTGGATGGGGAAAAGAGCACCCAACATAATGTCTCCACTAACGTTAACGTATATTCGTCCATTCGCATTCTGGCATAAAGCGACAATTATTATACTCAGTATAAGCATTTTGTTCTGAAAAATAATGAAAATTTACACTTGATAATCGCAATTTGATTAGCAATAAACCTGTGGAAAAGGGTTTCCGAAAAATGTAATTATTATCCACTCGTATAACAAAAATAGATCTATTCATTTATAATCTGGTCTTTTTCATTTTTCTATAGAATACTATTATTCTTCAAAATATTATATTTCTTCGTAACAAACTCAATTATTACTTTAAATAAAACTTTTATTAACATTTGCGTTGGAAATAATTGATCAATATAGATAATTTTCATACTCAGTACGTTTCATTATTATTCTTATAAATATATATCATTGATGTGAAATCAAAATCTGTAGCATACATTCATTTTAGCTAGTCCATTAGCGTTTGTACAATTAGGGAATCATAAAATTATAGTTTCAGTAAAGAATTACAAAGATATTTTCGAGATTACTATCCGGTATTAACTGCAAACTTACAGCTGACATCTGTTGCTTCGTTTTAGAAATACAATGAATATCACGAAAACTAAACTGTGATGTAAGATTATTTCACAGGAGTAACAAAATCTATTTGGAATAGATCCAAGGAATAAAATTCATTATATATATATATATATATATATATATATATATCAATTAACAATAAGTACTCACGGAATAATACTAGTTTTCGTTTCAGCAAATTACTATTGCTTAGACACACCCAAATATCAACAACCAAAACGTATAAGATGCAGCCGTAATTAGTTTTCTATGACATTTGATGAACGCAATTACTGGATATATCATTAACAACGATTAATCACTATTTCCAGAGTACCTACTTCTCTGGTATAGTTATAATGCAGGAAACCTTTGGATTTTTTCACATATTATTTGATTTTTGATTGTAATCAACTAATTACCTTCGTAATTGTATTTCTGTAAATGAAAAACGGTTCGCTATTCCAAATTCGTAAAATATATACATACTTTGAAAATCCCTCTCAATATAATCGACCGGTTAAATAACAAATCGTACTGTAATAGCCGGCGTCTCAGCGCAGACTGAAGCGCGCTAGCCTTCTGCCAATGGTCTTCACCTTTGCGGCCTTGCCTTGCGCACTGCGACTTTGCGCGCGTATGAAAGGGGATGACGTTATAGTATATCGTGGACGGCTACTTTTCACTAGCACATAAACACACAACTTTACCTTACTCGCGACAAATTCATGGTTATGAAAAGAGGAATTAAACTCATGGTTTACTGAGCATCGTATACATGTCTCTGAGTTTTTCAATGAATTGAAGCAGCTGGCGTGAATTATTTTTTAATCAAGAATATTTACAAGATTATATCTATGTACGATAGTAAAAAAAATATTACCCTAATAAAGAGGTTTTCCGTGCATTTGTTTGCATTTTTGTGGCTTGAATAGTACATCTTAACAGTTTTGCAAAAACTGCTTGCCGTAAAATCAGAAATTAATAGGATGATTACTCGATATTGTTTTCGATGTAGAGTTAACGGTTTATATTTTGTGTTACCTTAAAATGGAAATTTACAAACGCATATTTTTTGGACTGAAAAATAATGTTTTTGCTGCCTGGTAATTATATATTATTTTATATTTTCAATTTTCACTGAAATCTGTTACTTTTAATCTCATTATTAAAATTTTTAATTAAAACGTGTGTTTATCCCCTCATACATATATAAAAGTGATTCATCTTATCTTAAATTTATGTCGTTATATTACTGAGTAAAACGAACCGCCCTAATTTTATAAATGGAAACGTGTCCACAAAAAAGATATACTCTCTTTGTTAATTTAATTTACATGATCTTTTCACGACTATAACTGCAAGAACATAGTAATTTTAAGCATGTACCTCCTAATTAAAAAAACTACATAAAAAACTAAATTCATCTACATTTTAGATCTGCCAAGTGAGAACAAAAATTTCAATGAGCGCAATATTTGTTGTCATTTAATGCTATGATACGCATGAAGTTAAAAATATTTCTTGAATAAGTTTAATATGTCCGTACAAACTTTTACCTAACACAAAAGTGAGTTTCCAAACTACGTTAAAAGGAAAACCGATAAATCTTTGATGGAAATTACGAATCCAACTCGAATGAATGAATATAACTGGTGTAAAAATTGTCATTATAAATATCGAATTGATGAAAAATGTAGATGAATCCGTCTAAAGCTGAGAGTAGAGCATTCGCCGTATAATGCGCCGACAAAAGGACGATCTCGCATTCATTGCTGCAATACCGGTGTATATAAAACCTGGCGCGCGAAAGTTACCTCGGGCACACTTGACACGGTTGACTTTGATAGGCATTGAACTTAATTGAGGCAAGTAACTCTTGAATATTCAAAAATCATACACACACACACACACACGATTCTCTTTCTCTCTCTCTCTCTCTCTCTCTCTCTCTCTCTCTCTCTCTCTCTCTCTCTCTCTCTCTCTAACACTTTTGGCAAACTAAAACCCTATATGCATCGAGTTACCAACTCTTGATAGCTTTAACAGTTTACTTGATTTGCATTTATTTTAAATACGACAGCTATATTTTTCTTAATGATGTATTTAATAAAGATGAAATAGGTAAATTATTTTTTTTAGCTGAATAATGAGACAGATTTCTCGCATAAAGTATATAAAATATTGAGTCCTTGAACAAAAAACTTGTTAGTTATTATCATGCAATTTAAATTAGATATAGATTTTTTATTTTTTTTATGAATTTTAAAAAGAATAAAAAATAATCTGGTTTTATACAGTAAGAAAGTCTTCGCTCTATATTTAAATTTTATGACATATTTTACTTCTACGAAAAATGAAAAAATTAAATCTTACCTTTACTCTCCCAACTTACGTTGATTTCATCTTAATGTGAACCTGCAGACGCCAAAAGTGCATTTGAATTGAAACTCATGTACACTAATATCACATAGAAAACACAAATCAACGGTCTCGAGCAAAAAAGCAATATCTCGTCGGCCAATTCAAAAAGGTACTATCTTGGCTACCGAATTTATAAGCTTATATTATTGTAAACTAAATGAGCAGCAAATAAAAAATACATTTCTATCTTTAAAAAAATAAAAAGGTGTTTTTTGTTATTATAAAAAAGCAACATTAATCATGACTCTATTGCTCGACCGAAAACTTCTTGGTAGTGAAAAATCTAGATATGTTGCCCAATAAGCATCATGATCTCAACGTGCTCGAGTTTTGGGCTGAAAGTATGACAATTTAACGATTTATTCGTTATAAGCGCGGTAAACCGTGATGCGGATATAAGCTTATTAATTTAGCAGCTGAAATAGTGCCTTTCTACATTGACTGCCGAGATAGTCCCATTTTGGATTGACTCGCGAGATATAGTGCCGCTTTGTTCTAACTGCTGAAATAGTGCCATTTTGCTATAAGGATCCTCAAAATTTGCGTGACATTTTAATGTCTGTAAGTATAACTAATTTTAAAAAAAAATAATGACACAATATTACTTACACCAAAATAGAAGTGTCAATTAATGTTGCTCGGAACAGACGTAAAAATTCTTAATAAACAATGTCATTAATATACTGTCATTCCGGAGAATGAAAAATTTTCAAAGTGTAATTTGTGTAAGTGAACAGAAAAAAGATCACTTTCGATATTTTTTGTTGAAACTGTAGTGACCGATTGATAAAAACCACCAATAAAACAATGTCCACCGAAATTTCACCTCCTTGACTACAAATATCTCGTTTAGATCACACCCCTTAAAAGGCAAAGTCCTTTGCAATCACACCGAAAAATGTTAGCTCAATTAATAATAAAACTTTGCTAAAAATTGTGTCATAAAATAAAATCGAATAGGGAATTTCAAATACTAGTTAAGAAAGCAATGGAAAAAATTAATTTTTTATAAATTAGAATTTTTCATGGTTTATACTTTTGAAATAGACATTACTTTCGACGATATCGGAATTTTATTGGGAATATTCATATTTTCCATAGGTTCTTTATCATTTTATCTAAAGCAAATTTTAAAAGCACGAAAACATTCTTGAAATTAATCTCAACGTGCGACACAAGCAAATTAGTCGATAGATGCAGTTTTCAATCTACCCATCATCTAAAATGGAAGAACGCGTGCTATCGATGAAAAAAAAAGAGAGCAAGAAAAACGCGGAAGTGATTGCTCAGTGGCGTGTATTGAAAGGCCCGTGTCGCGCATGTACCGCACCCTCATGTACATAATCGATCAGAGCACACAGAGTCGCTACAAGTTTACCGCTGTAATAATCCGTACGCAAACACGATGATATCATTGATCATCGCGGGAATCTCCGTCCCTCTGTTGTTTGGCTGATTTGCTTTGTTTGCGACACGTGGGCAAACCAAGCGTCAAGAAATTAAAATCGAATTTCGTTACATCGAAAAGCCCGTATGCAAATTACAAAAGATTAACTTGTTCATACTGTATATCCTTATATATTTTGTTATACGTGGTACGCGTTACTTTCTTTCTTTTGGAAATGCTCTATTTTTTTCGAAGTAATTTATTTTTATTTTCTCGAAAAATCTCACGGGAAATTGTAAATAATATTTCTTTTGCTAATCACGTCAACATTTCGACAGTATTTTTTCAGTCATATATTTTTCTTAAGTTTCGTATAAGATTTAATATATCAAAAAATGCGTATAAAAAATAATAAACAATAAAGAATAAAAGCAAAATTCATGACCAGCCATGTAGCAATAAGAGAAATAGACGAAGTACTCTTCCATGTCAATTGGATCTACATAGATTAAAATAGATGCTGCTCAAAAATAGATACCTCGATGTCATGATGTGTACTTATGAATTTCATTACGAAGGTGAGGGTGCCACTGATTTTGCAAAGACTCGCATACCTTGATAATGATGGATCGCGCATATTCCAGGCAAATATTTTTCTTACTTTGACGTATATTACGGGGATAGATTTTGTAGAGACAGATACGAATATTTTCTCGTCAGTTTACGTAACGTTCAATAGATGGTAAGTATGAAATATGAATCCTTATTTGTATACCATTACTATTTCAGATATAAAGGCATGTAAGCTAATATGATATATCACAAAGTTTCTAAGTTAATTTCAATTAAATTTTTAACTTGCAAAAGTGTGGAGTTTGATTCGTCGAGGTATTGGAAATGATAATTTCAATTGAATTCTTAAACATGATTACTAAAGCAAAAGTCAAAATTATCATTCCTGGCACCAAAATTCAATCTAATGCCTTAAACTATCATTAATACAATTCAAAAAATATGCTATATCGTCACATAGCCGCTATAACCTCATAACTGACGCTCAAAAGAGGGCCACAAAGCCTACTCTTTTAAACTTTCTAATTTTTTACTACAACACTAGTTTTACACGTATCTTTCTCTTTCTCTCTCTATCTATTTATCTATCTTTCTCACTCAATGACGACCCGACTCTCTATCTCTCATTCCGTCATATCGACGCACAGCTACAAGCTATACCTAAAACCCTTTTCACAAAAATGTACGAAAAAACATCTGAAGTGCGCTGTGCAAAGTAATTTAAAATACATTTTCCTGCGTAAATAAATTCTTTAAAAAATTCTCTTTTAACATTTTTTTTAAAGACTTTTACTTCATAGAAAGCTTGCGACGTAAAAGCTTAATTTCGAGCTGTTTATTACTAAAAAAATACAGCTTCGTACGAGTTTTTTTCTTTGTCAACAAACTATTCTAAATGCACATTTATTGTTTGAACGTAGTATATAGTAGCGTCTACAAAATACAAGACTGACATAATTTTGGATAGCTACAGAAAGAAAACCAAACGAAATCATGATTTGAGATGCAAAAGAAAGCTTTTATTACATGAGACTGATTTGATTTTGTAAGAGAGAATGGAAAGTGTAAAAATATTTGTTTGCAGATTTCATTTGGTGAGTTTTTCCTTGTATTTTATTTACGAGAAAAAGGAAAATAGTTGCATCTAGCAAGTTTAGTCGCAGGAAAAATATTCGGAAAAAAAGGTAAGAGTGCGAACATGATGACCCGAGCAATGAAATTATTTAGGCGGTCGGTAAACACGGCATAGACCCTTCCTCTCGTTTCCTTTTATTTTTTATGTACTCTGCAATGTCGCCGCTTTTCTTTCTGACACGTGCGATCGTGTTTGAGTTTCTGAATGTTTGAAAGGTCACTTGAAAAGTCGCAAATGTGATCGGTCCTGTCAATGCGTCACAAGAATATATTTACGACATCCGAGATTAGAAAGCGTGCGAGTTTTCCTATGATTATAAAATTGATTTTGAAGACAAAAAAAAACTTTAGTAGCTTGCTAAAACAAACGTCCCGCAAAGTTTTAAAGGCAATCTTGCGTATATAAATATATTTCGAAGCGTGTATGCATCGCGCATGAATAAATAGAGAAACAGAAATGAAAGAGAGAGAGAGAGAGAGAGAGAGAAGTAATTTTCGACGATTATAGTTATGTGCGATGATCTGTAGAGGAAGAATCCCGCAATTATTCAATCACTGTGGCTAAGCTCCCCCACGTGTAAGTCAATGCGAGACTTGTCGTCGACGTTGAGTCTGTTTAAAACTTGCACGCGCCGTGCTTGCAGCCCTCCTGTCCATTTCGGTGTGTTCTTGTTTCTCGGTTTGATGAAATTCAAAGTGCGCTGGTGTAATGACGTTTTTTTATTTGGAATTCAATATATAAATTTTAATGCGAGTCACAGAGGTCATCAATTATAGTTGTAAAGACTTTGAAACTATAAATAAAATTTAGAGCATAGCTGCATAGGCTATGAAAAAATACACATGTTTGTTTCAACTGATTAAATAAAGTGGCAATACAGTGACCTGTTTAAGTATGAAAGAAAATACCGACGACGTAGTTGAAGTGTTACTGAATAAGGAGATTAATTTCCAGTCGACGTAATTTAATTTATTTACTGTTATTTTCATTGTGAGGTATGTATACTTTAACTTTTCATATAGCCATACTCTATCAGATAATTATTGAAAAATCAACGCTTTAGAATTTTACCGAGCAGAGAATGAAGCTCAAGCTCAATACTGAACAAAGTAAGCCAGTGAACCCATAATTCCTTATTCGGCACAGTAATAAAATTGCATTAGTGCAGCTCTATATTCTGCTGCAATTGATACTTTACCACTTATGATCCGCTGAAAAAGATGTTTATAACACATAATTTGATTATTAAGATATCATACTGTTAAGAGATCGCTAACTCAAACATTTGCATTTGCAAATCGTTGCAAGAAAAAAATACAGTTAAACATATTGAGCCATTTAATAAGGGAACACATAAAGGATATCCTGACAAAAGAGAGTTTGATCTGTCTTATCATAACACATGTGTCCAACGTGTAGCGCATTAACCTCGTCGATCGTTTTCGCAGAAATAATGGAGAACAATGGAAGGAAGCAGTTCGACGTCATCGATGCCATTGTTTTCACAGGGATGCTTGGTGTATCCGCCCTCGTTGGCGTTTATCAGGCTTACAAGTCGCGCAAAAGCGCCAACGCCGTCGAGGAATATCTCGTTGGCGGCCAAAACATGTCGATATTCCCTATAAGCATGTCACTCATCGCAAGGTAATGCATCATTTTTATAAGAGAATAAGACCATTGAGATTTCTTGCATTCGTGTACTGATACTATACTGATACTTACTTCTAACATAAAAACATAACTATTGGCACAGTTACATATCGGGCATAGCGATATTAGGATTTCCGGCCGAAATGTACGTGTACGGAACCCAGTTCTGGTGCATCATAATCGCCGACTGCTTCGTCTCACTAACTATGGCCGTCGTTTATCTCCCGGTCTTTTATGGCCTAAAAATTACGTCTTCCTACGAGGTATGCACTCGTATATTGTCTATGTACGTTTATATTTGTACGATTACATCGTCAATTTATTTGTCTAATTGGACCGCTTCTTTTCAGTATTTAGAGTTAAGGTTCAACCACGTCGTAAGGATGATAGGATCAATCATCTTTCTCATAAAAATGGTGAGTAATTTTAGACAATAGAACAAAAAAATCTGAACAATAGTCTGTCGCTAATTGAAAAGACCCAAAGATTCTCGCGCGTTATAGAATCGAACAATGCCGCGGGACAGGCTATTAAGAGCGATTTTCCACTTGTTGCAGTTACTTTACATACCCCTGGTCATCTACGTCCCGGCGCTAGCGTTTAATCAAGTGACTGGAGTTAACTTACATATGATTGCTTTACTGGTCTGTGCAGTTTGCATCTTCTACACGACTTTGGTAAGTTTATCTATCGAAAGAAGCCAATGGCCCAATTACTAGATCGAATCACAATGGAATCACGATTACTTGAAGTTTGAAAGTTTAAAGCATTTCCTTCTCTATTCAAACGTTGCGGCTATGTCGATATTATCGAAGTTTCTATAATGCACATGTAATTGAAGATTTTATTAATACGAAAGCTGAAGTCTTAATTCATAAACGTTCTTCCGCAATTTTATTAAAAAATTTTGTTACGAATTATAATTTATTACGAGTAACTATCAAAGTTCCAATTGAATAAATGTTATGGTTGCGCGCGTGATTCGATTATAACTTGATTGTTACGATTTTGAGTAATTTTAACATCTCACTGAATGAACCATTATATATTTAAGCATAAAACGTTTTACCTAATATTATTTTTTAACATAAATAAAACAATAGGGCGGCTTAAAAGCGGTGGTATGGACTGACGCGATCCAGACGATCGTAATGTTTGGTGGTGTGATAGTGGTTGCGGTGTTGGGTACCGTGAGGGTCGGCGGTTTGACCGAAGTCTGGCAGCGCAACGTCGACACCGGCAGGATCGAGTTCTTCAAGTAATAATCGCCTGGCGCCAAGTGGCCGCCTTTACCAAATGGCTGCTGCCCTTATTTGGGTCAATCTATTGTTCCATTGTCGAGAGGCTCACTAATTCGCCACGTGGCTTATCATGCTTTCGATTCTTGTTTTCTCTATTTTGACACATTGCTTGCTTGCGCACAATTTATGCAATTTTTTAAATTTAATCGGCAGCTCGGATATTGAAAATTAAATCTTGTCGATGCCGCATCTGTGCAAGATAAGCCTATCTCGAATATTCGATTCGCAAAAGCTGCCAATCATAACGTTTGGAAACGCATCTAATTTAGCTAAATCACAGCATTGGTGAACCAGCTTGCTTCGATACTACAATCAAAACGAAATCACACCCAACGCGCATGTCAAATCCAAGCATTGTGTGTACGTTTCGCCAGTACACGAATGAAGCATTGCACTCGCTCGAGACTTCCACTCGCGAGAAAATTTTAATTGAATCAGCTTATACGGATTTATTCATTCAGTAATACATCGTTCGTGTGCGTGTAATAACACTCGAACATCGTTAGTTTTAATATTTTTCAATCCCGGCTTAAGCCAAATAGTGTGTATGGAAAAATCGAGTTTCGCGATGCTGACTGGATATACGTATAACTGTGACACACGAACGAACGTTTCACTTTTCCAATAACTGTCTCGCACACGTGCACAAAACGAATTATTATGAGCGTTAATTAATGAAATATAATGACGTTTCGTATGCATCTTTTCAACGGTAGAATAAACAATGTTTTTTATTTCTGCAAAGTAGAAGTTTGTTAATGTGATCTATATTGATCTTGATCAATGAAATGATCTGTATTTATTGAATGATTATGCATGGGTAAAGCAACAAACATAATTATTTACTGATTTTTTATATCACATAACAATGTAATAATACACTCGCGGCAACACATTATTATACAGGAAATAATTATACGTGCGCTGTAATAAATTAATCTCACCGCATTTAATTCGGACCAGTCAATGTATCAACATTCACGTTTATATTTTTTTATACATTATTTCAAATATTGAAAAATTAATTCACCAATCGTAACAATAAACTGAATGTTATCCGCAATTTTTTTAACTCTTTCGGAAATCCCTTAACGCAATCTTACCTATTTCACCCGATAAATGCACAATGACAGCCTGAATAATGGTTTTTACAATCAAAAAGCACTCTACAAATAGGATACGCTTTGCAGTATGGATCCAAATCCAACGGTCAGGCACACGTTTTGGACGGTGGTAGTCGGAAATTACCTCAATTGGTTAGCGACGTGCTCCGTGAATCAAGCGATGGTGCAGCGCTGCCTCGCCATGCCAAGTCTCAAGAAATCAAACATGCGAGTGTCTATTTCAATTGCGTATAAATGATTTGCGCCTGATTATCATTGGAAACACCTGATCATTTTATTTTTATAGAACTGTGATGATCATGGCTGTAGGTATCATCGCGATGGTTTCACTTTGTTGTTATACCGGTGTCGTCATTTTTGCTACCTTTCACGATTGTGATCCTGTTACGACGAAAGTTCGTTTCTCAAATTACAAACATGGAGTTCATGAACTCTTTTAATGCAATCACAATAATTGTTATCTAGCAAATAAAAAAACCAGATCAACTTCTACCATATTTTGTCATGGAAATGGCAGCATCGATTCCGGGCTTGCCAGGACTTTTCGTTTCTGGAGTCTTTAGTGCAGCTTTAAGGTCAGATATAGTATTAAGCAGCCGACGCGTTTACTGACAAAATAATTTTCATTCTTTAGATAAGACTAATACTCGCGTAAATGAAAACAATGAGTCGACTGATTTTATTATTTTGAAAAAGAATATCAATTTTTATGCTTGACGAAAAGTAGCATATTCGATTCACGATTATGTATAAAAAACATTAAAAAAAACAAAAATTCCAACACTAATATTACCCAATGTTAGCCAAAGTATGTAAAATAAAGTACTCGGTCACACACTTGCTATCGTAGAAATCTCTAAAAAGCAGCTTTCTACCTCATTAATTTACAAATAGCTCAACTCTCCGAAAATGTCGTTATTAATAAATGAGCAGAGATTGATCGCCACCTCGTTTACGTCTACCGCTGATTCGATGAATTTACTTTTTTCTATCTCTTTGTTACATCGATTCCAATATACCGCGTATACAGCATTATACCCTATGAAATACGAATGGCTTCGGAAGTCTTTCCTTTCCATTGGAAAATTAATGTACCGTACTCGGTTCAATCGACAAATTTTTTTGAAAGCAAACAAGCAAGGGAAAAAGATCGTGCTACGCTAAATTTTTTTTTCTTTCAACACAAGTGTATTTTTACAGCACGATGTCTACGGGATTAAACTCGATGTCCGGGGTGATTTACGAAGACATGATTAAACCGTGTTTGAAGAAACCCATGTCCGATGTCGGAGCAAGCCGCGTTATGAAGATCACAGTGGTGGTAATTGGAGTGATATGCGTTGCTTTAGTCTTTCTCGTAGAGAAACTTAGTGGACTCATCCAGGTGAGTATCAAAAAAAACAAAAAACAAATTATTTCGGTTATTTATTTGCATCAATGAAGAACGAGCGTGATAATTATCGTCTTTCTGCTTTAGGCAGGGAAAAGTCTATCAGGCATAACAGCCGGTCCTCTCCTGGGAATCTTTACTCTTGGGATGTTCTGCCCGTTTGCAAACTCTGCGGTAATGTATTGACGTTTCATTTTCCCCGTATTACTCGGTGCCCGCTTTCTGCTTCAGTTCTTCTTTGTACATTTGCATAAAAGACGTGAAAGTTTCTAGTATACTTTAATTTCTATATTTCTCTTTTTTTTTTTTTTTTTTTTTTTATTAAAGCTTTTAAACTTATACAAGATTATTTCGCTTTGTACGATAATACATATTACATTATTTTAATTTAAATTCTAAGATTACAATTTTTTAAGTAATCGAAAATAATTTTACAAACGTTGATATTCGGCTCGCTTATGAACATTTCGATGCACATGGGAAGTTGGAGTTTAAGTTTGAACAGTTTTTTTTAATAATATAGATCGTTGTTGATCGTACTTGTTGCATTGCCAGACCACATGGTTTATATTTTCGGGTTCAAGGCCGCATTTGCATAGAGGACTATTGACAACTTTAATTTTTGCTAGAGATTCAGCTAGGTGGTAGTGGTTAGATCTCGCTCTATTATTGAGACGATAAGGTCCCTGGGTAGCTTTTTCCCGTAAACCATGGGTGTTTTTTATCTTTAAAATATAGTTTAAAATACAGAACCTCCTTTGGTGTTGCCCAGTTCTCTTATAGTTTCGTTAGTGCGTTCAGTAGCCATTTTATTTACATGAAAATAGAGGTCAGTATATGGGATCCTATCTATTTGAGCGTAGTTATTTTGGTGGCTACTTTGGCTAGATAGTCGACGCTTTCGTTTCCATTAATTCCCTTGTGAGAAGGGATCCATAGAAATTGAAGATTGCGTAAAGGAAAGAGTTTTTTGAAATTTTCATATTTCTGTTTGATTTGAATGATATACGGGTTCGTTTTATTGTCAGTTTTAGTGCTAGCTAAAGCATGGAGAGCACTAAGGGAATCGGAGAAGACAAAAACGTTAGACTTTTTGTCCTCTAGAGCAACATCCATTGCGAGATTTAAAGCTATTGCTTCAGCTGTAAAAATGGAGGCCTCCTTGGCTATACTCTTATTAATTTTTTTATTAAGTGCAGGTGTAAAGCAAGCTGCTCCGACGAATCTGTCGTCTGAGAATTTACTACCGTCGGTATATATCGAGATAGGATTGCCGCTTTCTCTTAGAAAATTTTCTAAATATTCGTTAGGGTTATTGGAGCTTTTTAGTTTTTGTCCGAAATCAAAATTAATTGGAATATTTATACAATTAGAGCTATAATTGTGGCTAAAAAGTAGTGACTTATGTATTACGAGAGATTCAGTCAGGACAGCAACACTATTAATGCATTCGTATAGAATGCGCTTGGACTTGTTATTATTTGGTGCGTGATAGATAATTTTTTCATACATACGATTGTTTTTATTGGATAGTGTTTTTAGTACATACCTATTACCTAAAAGTTTCGCTCGTTCTTGAATCAAGGGGAGTTTGGCTTCTGCTAGTAGTATATTAGTAGGAGTGCTTTTTCTGAAACCCAGAGCAGCTCTAATTGCTCGGTATTGCATTTGCTCAAATGTTTTTACAGACTCTTTTTTTTTCGGTAAGTATATAAAGCTGCCATACTCAATTGATGATCGAACGAAGCTTTTGTACAGTGTAATTAGGGTGCTAGGGTGGGCTCCCCACCAAGTACCGCAAAGAAATTTTATAATGTTCATAAGAGAATAACATTTGGCTAGTAAATTATTCATATGAACAGTAAATTCCATTTTATAATCAAATATTATGCCTAAAAAACGAGCAGATTCGCTAGATACAATTTTGCAGTCGTTGATTTTTATAGAGGTGGAGCCAGGAATAATTTTTTTTTTATTGAAATGGACAAAAACAGTCTTTTTAGGAGAAAGTTCAAGGCCCAGAGCTAAGAGATTACAACGAATAGTTTCATTTGTTTTTTCTAATGATTTTAGACAGCCGGAAGCCGAGGACGATACTGCTACGACTGCTATATCGTCCGCAAATTCTAACACGGTGATTCCGTTTTTCTCTAGACCATTAGCTATTTCTGACGTATAAATAATGTACAATAATGGGCTCAGTACGCCTCCTTGCGGGACTCCTTTATTGACTGTAATCTGTTCATATCCTTCAATGTTAGTATGCAAGAATCTTTCAAAAGTGAGAAATTTCGTAAATTGGATAACTTTTTCGGAGCATTTGAGTTTTGCTAGTTTATCGAGGAGTAATACAGGGAGCACATTGTTATATGCATCAGAAACGTCGAGAAAAGTGGCTAACGCTTCATCTTTGCGTTCTAGGGCCTCATCGACTATATAACTAAACAATGTTAGATTATCGTGGCACGATCTGCCTTTGCGGAATCCAGCTTGGGATGAGGGTAAAAGATTATTATGTTCGATCCACCATTCTATTCTATTTTTAACCATGGCTTCAAATAGTTTGCCAGTACATGATGTGAGGGCAATAGGTCTCACACCGTTTCGATCATGTTTTTCAACCATGTGAATAAAAGAGTGCTTCCAAGCTTCTGGATAGTTACTTACGCGGTACATCGCATTAAAGATATCGAGGAGTTCAAGTTTATATTTAATTGGCAAATTTTTGAGAATTTCATAATCTATTCCATCAATGCCAGGGGAAGCTGAGATTCTACGCGAGTCTAATATTCTATTTAGTTCCATGAAGGAAAAAGGCTCATCAAAGAAGTTATTGTCTTGGCACGAAGGAAAATAGTCCGAATTATTGCTCACATGTGGTGAACTTAATTTTTCGAGACAGACAACACTTTTTTGTCGCGATTTCTCCATGTCGTTTTCAGAACTGTGATTAGTTTTGCACCAAGAGTTTTTTAGTACTTTGCATTTGTTCCAAACATAAGTTTTATTAGTGGAAAAGTTGATAGATTCCGCAAAGGTTTTGAAATACAGTCTTTTTTTATGATTAAACGTTTTTTTCGCTGAAGCACAGTTTTTATGATATTCAATCAAGTCTGAGAGTTTATGAGAAAAATTCCATTTTTTAAAAGAAGCCCTCCGAAGCCGTTTGATTCTGTCGCAGTCGGAGTCCCACCAAGGAGTAGGGTTCTTTAATGGTCTTTTGGCTTTTTTGTTGTTTCTGGGCGTGACTTCTTTAATTTTGTCCGATATGACTTGAATGAAGAAGTCATATTTGTTAGAGGGAGTGAGGTTGCTATAGTCAAAGGATAGAAATTTATTGTTAAAATCGTCAGAGAGATCGTTATTAAATTTGGTCCAATTGGTCCTTACTGATTTAAGCTTGAATGTTTTTTTTCTATATGTTTGTCTTGTGGTATCAATATAGATGGTTATAGGGAAATGATCAGAGCCAAATGTTTCATCAAAGACCGTAACATTGACTTTATCTGCGAGCGGAATCGAGGACAGAACGAGGTCTATATTTGATTTTTTGCCAGATCTTTTGTCAAAATGGGTTGACGAGTTATGGTTGTGAAGATATAAGTTATTCGCGTCAATGCTAAGCTCAAGTCTTTCTCCATTTTTGTCTGTTTTTTCGCAGTTCCAATTGACATTGTGAGCGTTAAAGTCACCTACCAGAAGCGCATGAGGTAGATTAGAATTGACACGATTTATTATTTCGTCCCATTCAATTTGCGAGAGTGTAAGGCCGGGGATTCGGTAGCAAGTGACTATGTCAATATTAGGCGTCGTGTTAAGAATTCTAATACCAGTGATTTCCACCTTATCGTTTTGTGTGGTGTACTGAATGATTTCTCTATAAGATAGATTTTTTTTAATGAGGTAAACAATACCACCTCCGCGAGTGTTCGTGCGATCTTTTCTAAAAGTGTTGAAGCCAGAAAGATAAAGTCGATTTTCAGGTTTGAGCCACGATTCTACGCATATAAATATGTCTATATTTTGAAGTATTTTATGCAGTTCGTTTTTTCGCTGAAGAATACTACGAGAATTCCAAAACAATATCTTAAGTGTGAATTCTTTTAGGCTTGGATTCATATCGAAAGAAGAATTTTTTTTATTCGTTTTGGGAGTTCTCGTCGTCGCTGAGGCCTTCGGTTTCATAAACGCTACTGTTTTCGTCTTGTGAAGCAGTGAGCTTAATATCAATTTGTTGAGAGACGAGTAGATTCCGAATACGAGTGATTCTGCTTTTAGTATATTTGTCTTCTAGCGCTGAATATATTTGAGTGAGCATAATAGCCAGACCGTCCGTGTTAGTGGTATACAAGGTAGCTGTATCACGAATGTTTGCATTGCCGTACGTGCTTTCTAGGAATTCTATAAGCTGGTCATATTCGATAGGAAATTTACTTGGATCGTTTTCAATCATGTTTCGCGCTGGCTCGAGGTGAGTTTTAAAGTCAATTTTACTAGTTACCTTGGCCTTTTTCTTTTTGGCTGCTTGGGCGCGCCTGCCTTTTTAAGCACATTCTGTGTAGAGAGAGAAGTACTTGTATCGCTGGGCGAGGTATTCGAAAGCGGACGCTTTGACTTGATGTTGCTGTCGGCTAAGATGGCCTTGTTAGTTTCATTGGATTTTTGATTCACGATATTGCCTTCAGGAATAGTTTCACTGCACTTGATCTCCATAGCTGATTCATCTTGAGTGTTGAAAGGGAGCTCAGAGCGGTTTGGGCAGTTTTTTGCCAGGTGACCTTCTTTCTTACACTGGAAGCACATCATTTTTTCAGTAGATAAGTAAATCCAGTAGTTTACGCCCTCATGGACAATCTTTAAATTCGTTGGAATTTTTGAGATGTCTTCTTGCTTGACGTATAATTGTTTGCGAAAGCTCAGTAAGTGACCCAATTCAGGCACATGTATACCAGCTTTGACAGTTGTGATTTGCGAGGCGGGAGTGATGCCTATTTTCTCGAATTCTTGAGTGATGAGAGCATTAGGGATGCAGGGTTGGACGTTAGAGATGAGGACTCGTTTCGCTTTCGAAGTTAGTGGTCTAATTTGTAGAGAAAGATCTTCGATTTTGACTTCAGTTTTCTTTTCAACCAATGTGTCGACTATTTCCGGTTTGCTCAGGTAGAAGCACACGCGATTTTGGCTGATTCTTGAGATGTACAAAATATCTTTAGGTGGAACAACTTTTGAAAGAGCTATAGCATACTGTTCAATGGTTTTTCCTTCGATGGAGTCAACGACGATAGCTTGCTCTCGGGACAACACTCTTTCTTGCTGAACAATACTCGAGAATGTTGGTGACTGTGAGGCGTTTGGAATGGCGCAGAGCGCCATGATTTGGCTGGTTGGGGCTCTTGACGGAGTCACCAACGGGTATCACCCTTTCTTATCACTAGTTTTATGTACAGCGACAGTTGTGATCAAATCGACACACTTCAGCTCCAAGGGAGAGCATTGGCCAATAGGCCACTACACACGCGTAATCAGAAGTCGGGAGAGTGATTGTAAACACGTCTACACCGTATAACGTTCTGCGCCGGAATGTATATTTCTCTTTTATTCTGCCTATCTCCAAAAGTGCAGAGCAAAGTAGCTCGTTAAAAGACGAATTATCACTGAAAATATTTTGTTACTTCTACATAAATGTCAATTCCCCACGAATTCATGCAGTAGTTAAAAGAAACAACCAATGCGCTTTATATATCACAGGGTGCAATAACTGGAGCATTGGTGAGCTTGAATCTCGTCGCCTGGATATCTTTAGGCACGCAAGCGTCAGTGGCCAGTGGCAAGATTCATTATCCGGTTAAAGCAGTCTCGGTAGAGGGTTGCCCTGAAGCTCTGCGCACCAACCTCGCCAATCTTACCCTCATTATGGAAAATGCTGTTCAGTAAGTACTCTGGTTTATCGAAAAAAAAAAAAGTTCTGTGCTTCGTCATTCAGTTTCATTTATCTTCTAATGCATTAGACCTGTAAATGGCGAATTTTACGTGTGTATGAAAAAGTTTCTTAAAATCTCGTAGAATGATTTCTCATCTTTCGTACAAATACGGTGCCGCGTTATATAGAACTTGTGGCTGATCGACAATACAGACGGATGTACGGACTACTAAACTTTATATCGAATTGGAGTACTCTCCAGAGAGTAACGCTAGAAACCGTAGAAGCTCGAAACTTACCACGAACAGACTGTGCAGTCGCTTGGGGGCCAAATAATATAAGGTGAATTGCGAATTTGTTTGCTTGGCCGAGTAACACCCCAGCTTTTTCGACTCTTATGCTTTTTACTTCTCGAGTGAGAAAATGCCGTCTTTTCGTTTTGTTATGCTATTTCGAGATAAGATTTTTTATAGCATACTTTGTGATATTATATTGGAGGCTTTTTACTCATTGTTTGTCAAAGTTTGCTATTCTTTTCTAGAAAAAGATAAATTTGGCAATAGCATTTGTTAAAATTGTTTTATTGATTCTCTAATATTATTCCTAATGAAACTAAAAGCTGAATGCTAAAAAGTATAAACTACTTCTACATTTACAGGGAAGAGCCGTTCTTTTTATACAGAATGTCTTATTTGTGGTACACGTGGGTCGGATTTTTAACTGCAATCGTGATTGGCCTCTTTGTGTCATGGATTACGGGACCAAATAAGTTCAAGTCTGGTGATGAAAAACTTTATACACCGATTATACGAGGTTTACTACCAAAGGAAGTATCTAAGGTGCCTATACTTACTAAAATTATCTTCACGTTCTTTGACATATTAAAGTCTCACTTAAAAAAATCACTTTACAGAGCAGTAATAGTCTCAAAAAAATTGAAAACCAATGTCCACCTCCATTGAATCAATACACATCGAAATGTTAGGAAAGTTTTTTAATAAAATTAATTATTTTAAATATCCTTAGTGAAGTCTTAAATTTATTGTTGCAAACCTAATTATTTTGAATAACATATGGATTTCACAAACTATTTCGCAATTTTCAAATGTTAGTGAATATCGTTATTATCAAATATTTCTTATCTTAATTTAATTATTAGTTATCTTTCGTAAATAGCATAGAAATTCAAAATAAAAAGCATAAATCGTTGCCAATTCAAATCGAAGAATATTATATGATAAGTCACAATGTGAGATGCAAGTATAACACTGTCAAGTATAGTTTGTGGCTCACTCTGCAGTATTTTTGTCCAATGTCAATTTTAACCTACATATATATACATATATATGTGGTATGTACACCAGTGGATGTGTGTTTGTGTGTGCGTGTGCGGGTTAGTCTGTTTCGCTATTTTGCTTAAGTTGAGGAAAAGTTCTTGATATCAAAAATAAAATGTTCTGTACAGTGAATATTTTGATTATAAATATTTATAACTAAAAAAATACTTGATAGCAAAAGAAATATGTAGGTCAATAGAAGAATAACTGATTTTACTTTAAAAAAAAATGTTTTTAAAAGTAGGTCTATCAGATTTTTCGCAAATAATCTTTTCTTGTTAATTTTTCCTTAGTAAATGATTATTTATTATAAGCTATTAGGAATCGTAGGAAAATATGTCAAAAGCTAATACAAAGCAATTTCTGCAAAATGATAGTAAAGAAAGTTTAGACATGAAACATATACATTGGAACTATCCAGAGCAATCAGTAATTACTCCTAAATCACCAGATAGGATTTGTTCCTTCCCGATTGATGACCTCAAAATAATAGTAAGAGCGTAAAATAAACCAAATTTAATGATTTAAACATGAAAATAAGTATAAATAGTTTGCAATGTAAATGCATGAAATATTTTAAATATTCTAGCGAACTCAACAAAATGAAAATGGAACTTTAACTCACAGCGTTGAAGTCCAAACAGACAAATCAACGCTTTCTTTATCAAAACATAATAAAAGATCTGATGATAACAGTGCTACAAAGTTAAATGTTCGTTCAAATATTAGAAATGAACTTACTGATAGAAAAAATACTCAACATGATTCTGATCCAAAAAATTATCAAGTTAATGAATTTGAATGTATTCAACTGAAAAAAACAGGATTTAATTATGAGCATGACAAATTAGAAGTTAAATCAATAGCCTATATGAATACTCCAGAAATATTTGACGAATCTGATATGGATCAACCAATGGATTTTACTCTTTGTTACAATGAAACTGATGTAGAAGAAGCTAGAAAAACCAGTCCTTATTTATCTAAAACTGGTAAATATATTTTTATTTTAGGAAACTTTATTTAGTCTTATTTATAGACTGTTAATATTTTAACTTTGTATATAGATCGTACAGTTCATGCAGATAAAGTAGAAACAGGGAAATCAAAAGTTCTCTTTAGTAAAGAAACTACAAAATATAGGAAAGAAATGTTTTCTAATCCCAGTAAAAGCTTTAAAGAGATATTTAATTTTTTTAAAGATCGTGATAAAAAAAAATCAAATGAAAGTGCAAAAACTTCAGATAATGAAGCATCAAAAAAGATACCAAAACCATCAATCGTTCAAGAACAGAGAGTTGAAAAATCTCAACAAGTAGTAGATCAATGTGAGAAAGAAGTAAAGTCTAGAGCTGAAACATCTTGTTCACAAGAAACGCCTGTGATGTTTTCTCGATGTAGTTCATTGAGTTCACTGAGTGATATAGAACATATTTCTGTTAACGATGATCGTAGCTTAATATTGAGTGATTTTAGTAGGAAAACTAGTGGTGTGGTATCACCCAATGAGCTACCAGATTCTCCAGCACAATCTATTGCATCCAATACAAAACCACATCAAAAAACTCATATTGGTTGTTTTGGAAAAAAGAAAACTCAAACATCACCACTATCAAAAGTAAATTTTACAATTTTTCTGTAGTAAAAGATATTTTATACATAATTCTACCAAATCTAAAAATTTATTTTAAATCAAAAACCATTTATCTATGTCCCAGGTTGCCTCAGAACACTTAGCTAATAATTCTAATCTCTTACAAGAAATCAACTTTAAAAAACCTGCTCTAAGTAGATATAGTGTCTTTGAAGATCATCTTACACCATTCAAAGATGAATCGACACCAACAAAACTTCATTCAATGGCAGCTAGCAGTTTAAGTTCATTAACAATTGATGATGATGATGATGATGAAGATTTCATGCATAAAATTATTTTAAATAAAGAGAAAGATGTTAATCATGAAAAATTTGATATGACTGTTAAGAGGCAGGTACCCAGTGAAGAGTCAAATAATTTAACGGATTCTTCCCTAAAATCTGAAACAACTAATACACCTTATCCAGAACATAAACAAAATGTCAGTGAAGATGAAGAGGATGACGAACTAACTGATCTTACTCCTTATGAGGAGCAATTACTAGATCAATGTATTCGTTGTGGAATAGCTAAATGGACCAAGCAAAATTTGAATGAAATAAACCCTTTTAGATGGGATGTGGGATTTTCTTGTAGAGCAACAAAAGCAATCATGACTTCTAAAATAAGAAATAATTTATATGTGGATTTTGAGAACAATTTTGATAACAATGAGAATATTTTCATTAATCAAGAATTTTTGTGTGATAAATTAGCATTTAATAGATATGAAGACAATACTGAAGATGATAATTATCAAATACACATAAATAAAAATTTTAATAAAAATAAAACTCCTAATCCAATAGAAAACAAGTTGATCAAATACCCTTACTATGAAGCTTATCAGGAATACCTTTTAGATCAGTGCATCAGAAAAGGAAGAGCCAAAATTACTAAAAAAAATATCAATGATATAAGACCATTCAGCTGGGACATCAATCAAATTTGTTTAACAACAAGAGCTATGGGATTTTCTAATTGCTCTGAAAATCTTTGCTATGGTTATTGAAATGTATTAAAGTATGCTTTAATACGCTGTTATATTATGCCTGGCCTTATAAATGTGACCTGCCTTAAAGAATTTGTGATATCAGGTAGTGCAAGGTGTTACTAAAAAAACTAGCTTTTTTATTAATTTTTATTCTATACTTGTGTAACTTCTTTTAAAAATAATGTGATACTTAAAAATCAAAAAGACTAATTGTTGTTCGTATATATCAAAAAAATTATTTTTTAAGCAATAAAAATTATTGCAATTATGTTGAAAAAAATTGTTTGTATAAGAAAAATTCGTTTTTATTGAATAAACAAGTAAATTACATAATTATATTACATATTAATTCATACATCATTTTTACATTGGTATTAATTGACAATGTTTATAATTCTCATCTCAAAGTCACAACTTTTCTCTTATTAAAATACATAAATTTACTTTTATTTTACCTATCTCTCATTAATAGGTGTACAATTACCATTCACACTTGTTTAAGCTATGCAAACAACCATAGAATTAAGATTATTTACAAATTAAAACTGGGATGTGTAAAGTACATGATCTTTTTTTCACTCCCATAATCATGCTTTGCTCATATGAAAGTCACTATTTTTTAGCATTTTTATTTTATATAAATGAATTTATGACAAGAATTTAAATATTTTCACATTAAAAGTAAGATTAATTTCAGACCTTATTATAAATCTTATGTAATTTCTATTTTTATTATACTAACAAATTTATGAAAAATACAATCGACTAGTTTTAATAAAAGAAGTCGACACATTATAATCAATATCACACTGTAAAAATCTCACATTAGCATACTCCATAACTTAAGATATGTACAGATTACTTCAATTTTATTGAAAATTTTTTTAGGGTTGCCACAATTTATGTTCACAAAAATTTTTGATGTTTTAAAGAAGAATACTTGTAACAACTTAACTGTTAATTGTAAATATTTATGTATGAAAAAATATTGACACTTTTGTTGTGGTTAATAGAATATATTTTGCTAGTTTTATAAATAAAAAAAACAGCGTTCCAGATCTATTTAATAATAATGATACACTGAAAAGTAATTAAATTTTTTTACATTTAAATTTTCATTAGAGTCCCTAACATTATGATATATAATTTTTTTCAGGGATCTGATAAATTTACTTGAATATGTATTTCAGTGAAGATTGAACATTATTTAATTTTCATTTTTCAAAATTTAAGGAAACTATTTGCTTAAGTATAAATTCAACTTCATAAATTGATCATTGGGCTTTATGTGTATAAACTTATTCATATAAAGCATTAAAGACTTCATAAAAATTCTATTTGTGTCGCTCATGTTACCAAAAATAATACCTTCGTGCATTTTTATACAATTATAAGATTTTCCTGATTTTGACAAACTTAAGAGACTTTCAAGCATGTAGCAACCCGATATCTTAAAGTAAACAATATTGAGCTGCCTAAAATTCTCTTATTAAGAAGTCAAAGGAGACATGCCAATGGCCCTTGGATCTTGTCCTAATTGAGCTTGAGAATTTGGCTGAGGTCCAGACTCCAAATTTTTTATCAACTGACCCAACCAATGTTCAGTTGAGACATCCTCTTGTAAACAAGTTGCAAAGGTGTTATCTTTTAACTGATCTGGCAAACATTGTCTTAATGCTAATAGAGCTCTGAAAAATAAATTATATTTTACAAATTGTATAATAATAGAAATATAATTAATAAATCTTGCAATTTATAAATATTAAAATACCTTGGATTATCAGACAATCGCAGATAACACCTTACAACATGCTTCAAAAGACGTGCAGAAGGGTCCTTAGCCAAAGATAGCACCATTTTTCCAAGAATCATTGCGACATGACTAAATCTGTCATAAGTCTGACATATGTAAGACAAGCCACTGTCATCCAATAGAATCTTTTGCAGTATAAAGGTTGCCACAGTTTTACTAAGTTCAGAGCCACTTTCCATGATTCTCAAGCACAGAGGAATAATTTCTGTAGTTAATAAGAATGTCACTACTTCTTGTTCATCTGTTTTCACTAATGCTCCGATTACTCCCAAACTAGTCAGTCGGAGATACTCGAATGGTCTAGTTTTATTAACTGTGTGTAGAAAGGGATACAAGAATAGTGGAATATGTGCCTAAAAATTAATTATTCCTAATTATTAATAGTTCTTAAGTGAATATATATATTAAAAAAAATGTTTTCAACTTGAAATTATACAGAATTTAATGTCTGATATAAATTTGATGTATTTTTTAAAAATGAAATTTAAGTATTAAGGTTATCCAATTCACATTTAAACAATATACTGTATAAAATCAATGAGTCAATAAAATAATTGTAAAAAGTGAAGAAAAAGTATAACTTTTCAAGTCTTATCTAACTAATTTATAAATTTGTATATATTGAAGTATAATATATAAAAGTTAGTGTAAAGTACTCGTACATTTAAACCATAGTGATTAAAGTAGGAAATAAATTTTAAAAAAACTACATATTAATTTGTAGTCCAAGATGAAGACATAATATAAAAGCAATAAAACAAAAACAAATCATACATACTTGAAGAAAAGAAGACCGGGTTTCGGGATGGCTAGCAAAACACTGGAGCAAAGCAAGAGCATTGCAGACGCGGTTGCTCTGATGTGCAGTAAGAGTGGCAGGATTGATAGCCGGATAAATGTTGATAATTTCTTGAAGAAGGGATGCAACGGTACCAAATGAATTCCATAACATTGGTGCTAGATCCGGCACAACTTCGCGCTTCTTGCTTAGCTCAAGAAGGGCGTTCTGCCGCGTCTCTGGGTTCGACAACTCGATTATCCAGCTATAGACTTTCTCGCGGTCAATTGTTGCTTGCACCGCTGCTGGACTTTGCTGTGTACTCATTGTTTTTATTTTTTGTACTCAATTATTTGGCACTGATATTTATTTTTTCGCTTTATCTATCACTTTAATTAGAACGACTTTTGGACGAAGATAAGAAGTGTCTTATTGCAGCGACGTCCCACTTCGATCATAACCTTAAAATTGAACGAGAGTTAAGTATTTCACTAACTTATTAGATAGAATCACAGTGAAAGATGAGGACAGAAAGGTGGATCGACTGGCTCTGTGTTCAGCTCTGCTGAGAGAGCGTGCCACTAGATTCAGGGCCTTTCCACACTACTGAGAGAATATTCCTGTGATCACTGTGATCTACTTGTTTCGTGTAATCTTGTACCTTATTGAAACTTCCCTACCGTTCATTATCTACATTTGTGTACATACACTATGGTTTAAGAAGTTAAATAGAAAGCCTAGGGAGTAATTATATTTCCTGAGAAAACCGAAGGTTCAAACTCGTGAATTAGGAAGAAAATCAAGGTTGGAAAGGTAGAAGTGTTTCATCTCAATGTTACCGGCTGAATTTGTCAGTGAGACTCGACGGCCGGTAACACCTGCCTCGATTATATATATGTACGTGCGCGCGCATACACACACACACACACACGCAAATACACACTATATATCCCCTTCCTCCATACCATAACCTAGTTAGGACTCCAAAAAGCTCTCCGAAATCAGATAAAAGCAACAAATAAAATTACTTAATTCTCCACGTCTGTTATAATAATCGTCTTTTTAGTGAATTGATATGACGTTATTGATATATTAAAACTAAAGACAAAGTTTTCAACGTAACAGTAAAATCAATCCTGTATAATTGTGCACTACTATTATTTGATCTGTTCTAGCAGTTACATAAAAAACGCAGTAAGTAGTAATTAAAATACTTCTAGAAGATGTAAATAACAATGACTTTATTTTTCATGAGTGTAACATCTTTTGTGATAAGTCATGTTCTGGATTATCTTTTATTAAATGATTATTTAGCAGTTTGTTCTTAATATAAATTATACCACCACTTTTTGAATCTTATTGAATTTGTTCACTGACTATACAGTTGGGTATTTTATTTAGAGTTCAATAACATGATGCTTCTTAATATTGGAAACTTTTTGAGACTGTTGAATTAAACATTGATAAACAATTTATTTCACAGAACATGTTGCCTATTGTAATGGGAGTATTACGAAGGTATTTGCCAATGGTTTCAGTACCTTTTGCTGCTGTAATTGGATTCATTGGTTACAATATTGAGGGATGGATATCTGATAGATATACACCAGCATCTGCTCCAATTGTACAGCAGCGACAAGACAGGCTGTTAGAAAATTTGGATTTGAATACTTCAAAAAGAAAACATAATCCCTTAGAAGTAAATTTATCTCCATCACTGTCTTCATAGGCTATAATAATTCTGCTTGTATATGTATATTTTTAAATTTATAATTATCTTGATCATAAGTTGATACTTATAGATTGTTTAATAGAACTTGAATGTCAGAATTTCCTTATTATTTTATAAAAAAATACATATTCCGTAACATGTAGTAATGTATACATAAGATTTAGCTTGTATATAAAGAGTATTTTGCCGATTCAAAAATAGTTATTATTTCTTAAAGTTCTTGAGTGAAATAGATCAGTGTTTTGCATTAAAATAAAAGTTATTTGACACATACACATTATTAGTACTGTAATTAAAATAAAAACAATTTATTATTGGATAAGCAAAAATAAGTAGATATATTATTATTTCTAAAAATTATTCTACTTGCTACATTTCAAGTACATTTGTAATATAAAAAGGTTCATTGTGAAAAATATCATTTTCAAAGATATAAAAGTCGTACCAAAATAGAAAATTGTTAAGATTCTAGTTATTCTAAAAAAAAATTTTTTCTACACATCAATAAGGGAAAATATCTGTGAAATGGTTGTTATGATATACAGGAATATCTCGTTAGTTGCCAAAACAGATGTTCCCTATAAACATATTGCTCATCGCAAGGTAACGCGTTGTTTTTATAAGAGAATGGGACCGTTGAATTTCTTTGCATTCGTGTATTGTCACGACACTCATTTCTAACATAAAAACATAACTATTGACACAGTTACATAATTGTGTCAATAGTTATAATATATTGGGTATAGCGATATTAGGATTTCCGGCCGAAATGTATGTATACGAATGAAACCCGAACCCAGTTTTGGTGCATCAATCGCCGACTGCTTCGTCTCATTGATCATAGTCGTTGTTATTATCTTCGGTCTTTTATGGCCTACAAATTACATCCTCTCCTACGAGATATGCACTCGTATATTGTCTATATACATTTATATCTGTTCAATTACATCGCCAATTTCTTTTTCTATTTGGCTCGCTTCTTTTTAATATTTCGAAGTAAGGTTCAACCACGTCGTAAGCATAATAGGATCAATCATCTTTCTCATTAAAATGGTGAGTAATTTTAGACAATAGAACAAAAAAATCTGAAAATAGTCTGTTGCTAATTGAAACGGTCCAATAAGATTATCGCGCGTTTAGAATCAAACAACGCCGCGGGACAGGTTATTAAGAGCGATTTTCCACTTGTTGCAGTTACTTTACATAGAGTACCCCTGGTTATCTACGTCCCGGCGTTAGCATTTAATCGAGTGTACGGAGTTGACTTATATATGATAGCTTTACTGATATGCGCATTTTATCAGTACAGAAGCTAAATTTCTTAATTCATGAGCATCCTTTTGCAATCTTAAAAATTTGATTCTATTATTCAATATGCTTTTTTATTTCTTTATTATATCGATTGTAATATACCACATTATAGCCTATGAAATATGAATGACTTTGGAAGTCTTTCTTTTTCATGGTAAAATTAATACATGTTAGTCCAGTCAAAAGCAATTGTGTCTTTTATAAAATAAGAAATAATTTTTATGTGGATTTTGAGAATAATATTGATAGAAACAATAATATTTCTATTAATCAAGAATTTTTGTGTTATAATTTAGTATTTAATAGATATGACAACAATACTGAAGATGATAATTATCAAATGCATCTAAATAAAAATTTTAATAAAAATAAAACTCCTAATGAAACAGAAAATCAGAAGAAAAAGAGCCAAAATTACTAAAAAGAATATCAACCATATAAGACCATTCAGCTGGGATATCAGCCAAATTTGCCTAACATGAGCTACAGGATTACCCAATTGCTTTAAAAATCTTTGCTATGGTTATTGAAATGTATTAAAGTATGCTTTAATACGCTGTTATATTATGCCTGGCCTTATAAATGTGACCTGCCTTAAAGAATTTGTGATATCAGGTAGTGCAAGGTGTTACTAAAAAAACTAGCTTTTTTATTAATTTTTATTCTATACTTGTGTAACTTCTTTTAAAAATAATGTGATACTTAAAAATCAAAAAGTCTAATTGTTGTTCATATACTTCCAAAATATTATTTTTTAAGCAATAATTTTTATTGCATTTATGTTGAAAAAAATGATTTGTAAGAAAAATATGTTTTTATTGAAAAAACAAATAAATTACATAATTATGTTACATATTAGTAAGTCTCAACTTATCTCTTAATAAAATACATAAATTTACTATTATATTACCTATTTTTCATTTATAGATGTACAACAACCATTCACACTTCTTTAAGCTAAGCAAACAACCATAGAATTAAGATTATTTACAAATAAAAACTGGCATGTGTAAATTACACGACCTTTTTTTCATCCCCATAATCGTGTTTTGCACACATGAAAGTCACTATTTCTTAGCATTTTTATTTTATACAATTGGATTTATGACAAGAATTTAAATATTTTCACATTAAAAGTAAGATTAATTTCAGACCTTATTACAAATCTTATGTAATTTCTACTTTTATTATATTAACAAATTTATAGAGAACACAATCGACTAGTTTTAATAAAAGTGGTTGATACTAGATAATCTACATTACATTGTAAAAATCTCAAATCAACGTTTTCCATAACTTAAGACATGTACAATTTACTTCAATTTTACTGAAAGGTTTTTTTGGGTTGCCACAATTTACGTTCACGAAAATGTTTGATATTTTAGATTTTTTCTTAACTAATAATTATAAGTGTCTGTGTATGAAAAATATTGATACTTTTGTTCTGATTAATAAAATATATTCTGCTAATTTTATAAATAAAAAGAAAAAAACAACGTTCCAGATCCATTTAACAATAATAATACACTGAAAAGTAATTTAATATTTTTTATATTCAAATTTTCACCACAGTCCCTAATATTATGAAATATAATATTAGGGATCTGATAAATTTACTTGAATGTATACTTCATTGAAAATTAAACGTTTTTTGATTTTCATTATTCAAAATTTAAGGAAACTATTTGCTTGATTATAAATTTAACTTCATAAATTGAGCATTAAAGATTTCGCAATAATTCTATTTGTATCTCACACATTATAAAAATATTACCTTTGTGCATTTTTGTACATTTTTAAAAATTGTCTTGATTTTTACAAACATAAGAGGCTTTCAAGCATGTAACAACCCTATATCCTAAAGTTAACAATATTGAGCTGCCTAAGTTTCACTTATTAAGAAGTCAAAGGAAACTTGTTGATGGCCCTTGTATCTTGACTCAACTGAAACCAGGTCCCAATTTTTTTAACAACTGATGCAACCAGTGTCTAGCTAAAATATCACCTTGTAAACAATGTGTAAAGGTGTTATCTTTTAACTGATCTGGTAAACATTCTCTTAATGCTAATAGAGCTCTGAAAAATAAATTATATTTTATAAATTGTACTTTTGTTAATAGTAGAAACATGATTATTAAATCTAGCAATTTAAAAATATTAAAATACCTTTGATCGTCAGACAACCGCAGATAACATTTTATAACATACTTCAAAAGACGTACAGAAGGGTCCTTGGCCAGACATAACAGCATCTTTTCAAAAAACCTTGTGACATGACTAAATCTGTCATAGGTCTCACATATGTAGGACAAACCATTGCTGTTCACTAAAATTTTGTACATTATAATGGTAGCCACAGTTTTACTGAGTTCAGAACCATTTTCCATGGTTTTCAAGCACAGAGGAATCATTCCTGTTATTAATAAGAATGGAATAATTTCTTGTTCATTTCTTCTCACTAATGTTCCAATTACTCCCAAACTGTTCATTCGCAGATACTCGAATGGTCTAGTTTTATTATCTGTATCTAGGAAAGGATACAAGAATAATGGAATCCGTGCCTGAAAATGGATTATTCTTAATTATTAATGGTTCTTAATTCAATATATAAATTTGAAAAAATGTTTCCAACTTAAAATTATGCAGAATAATTTTAATGTCTAATGAAAACTTGATATATTTTGAAACTATGAAATTCAAGTACTAAAATTACCCAACTCACATTTAAACAATATACTGTGTAAATTTCCAATGAGTCAATAAAATAATAAAAAGTAAAAATATAACTTTTCAAGTCTTCTTAAATAATTTATAAATTTGTAAATATTGATAAGAAACCTAAAAATTAGAAATCAGCATAACTAATAAATTAACAAAAACAAATCATACGTACTCGAATAAAAAAAGGCTGGGTTTCGGGGTTGTTAGCAAAACACTGGAGCAAAGCAAGAGCATTGCAGACGCGGTTACTCTCATGTGTAGTGAGGGTGGCAGATTTGATAGCCGGATAAATGTAGATAATTTCTTGAAGAAGGGATGTAACGGTATCAAATGAATTCCGTAACATCGGTGTTATATCTGGCAGAGCGTCGCGCATCCTGCTCAGCTCAACAAGGGCATTCTGCCGTGTCTCTGGGTTCAACAACTCGATTATCGAGTTGTAGAATTTCTCGCGGTCAATTAATGCTTGCATCGCTGCTACATTCTGCTGCGAATTCATTGTTTTTATTTTTTTGCACTCTGTTATTTAATACTAATACTAATCTTTTCGTTGTTTTTCTATCACTTGAATTAGAACACTTGTTAATGACTTTTTTGGACAACGATAAAAAGTATCTTATTGTAGTGACATCACACTGCGATCATAATTTTAAACCGAATGTGAGTTAAACATTTTACTGACTTATTAGGGAGGATCACGGTGGAAAACGAGGATAGAAAAATAAACCGACTGGCTTTGCGTTCGGCTCTGCTCTGAGCTTTGAAAGCGCGTGCACTGTGCAGACTGCAGCATGCTACGGTGTATGTATATAGATATATACACTATTTATATTGTGTAGCACGGATCGGTGACTACCAGGCGGCGCCACTTTAGAGGTTCACTCCTAATTCCTGGTCCTCACTAATGAGAAGGCGAATTAGGAATCTATTTCTATTCGAAAAATTAACATAATTGGGTTGTGGCTACTGCGTCTTCTCTTTAAAATCTCCATTATCCTCCGGTGAAGGATAGAAAGTTGGATTGTCTCCCCTAATGTAGTGGTATTTAATTGAAAGATAGGAATTATCAAAGTAACTATCAAAGTAATTTGCAAAAAAGAAATGGACTTTTACTTAACTTAGGTATATACTCAAGAAAAATTACAATGACCGCTTCCCGACAAATCATAAATTTTAATATTTCCTATTATATCCTTTTATAGCACTATGAATTTTAAAGTAACAGTTAAACAAACAGCGTCCTGGTCATGTTCCGTGATAATAGGTTGGTAGTTAGGTAGTTTATAAGAGAAACGAAATTTATAACGGCATCGTCTATTCTCGAAGGCGTTCTGACCTTAACCTCACGACGTCTTTACTCAACTACTATTTGTAAGTAATGGAAAGACGAGCCATAAATGTGTATTTAATGGTAGTGCTATAAAGTGACAAATGATACACGTAAGAAATTTACATTACTAGTATCTTTATATACCATGGTCTAATTCTCTCCTAATTTTCAAATCTATAGCTTTTTGAACGGTCGAAGATTAGACTGTTTATATCATAAACAAGATTTATGTTAATTACACATATATTATCAGTTTGCAGTAAAATAATATATAAAAATAATTATTCACTCAACGAGATCGATATAATATTGACACGTAAGTTACTTTAATCTCAGGAATATTAGTCTACTTGAAAGTCGGAATTCAAATGATGCTATTTTTAATTAGTGATTTGGATACCATAAATAATAGTTTCAGAATTTCTTTATTCTTTTATAAAAAAATACATATGTCGTAACATGTAGTAATATATACGTAAAATTTAGCAAGTATATAAAGAGTACATTATTGCCGATTGGAAAATAGTTAATATTTTTTAAAGTTCTTGAGTGAAATAAATCAGTGTTTTGCATTAAAATAAAAGTTATTTGACTCATAACACGTGCACATTATTAGTACTGTAGTTAAAATAATAAATTATCATTGTATAAGCAGAAATAAGTAGGTATATTATTATTTCTAAAAATTATTCTGCTTGTTACAATTCAGGTACAACATTCGTAATGTAAAAAGATTTTATGTGAAAAATATTATTTTCAAAGATATAAAAGAAATACCAAAATATAAAATTGCTAAGATTCTAGTTATCTTAAAAAAATATCTTTTCTACACATTATTAAGGAAAAATATCTATGAAATGACTGTCAAGATTTAAGATAACACATAAAAACTAATAAAATACATTTTCATTATTTAAAAAAAAAACAATTTAGTCTCTTAGTGAGAGTAATATTATCTCAACTACATCTTACCACACAACGCATTTTTTTACTGGATTCATTCCTGAGCCTAAGGGACATTTAAAATCGTCAGCGAATTCCTTAATATTAGAAAAAGAAAGAGTGACTCGAGCCATAGCTGGACTGTGTATATCTTGAGAGACATTATCTCTAAGCGATTCAAGTTTTTCTTTCCTGCACCAATTACTCGCAGCGCTGATCCAAAACATCTGCTGAGGTGTGTAGTTAAAGCCTTTAAGACAAGGTTCTGTTGTATTCGTCTGACGAATCCATTTATTATATGCGTAATAAGCTGCTTTGAATCCGCCGTTGTCAGCTATATTTTCGCCTATTGTTCGGTTACCGTTTAACTAAAAATGAAAAGCGAAAATTTAGTTAAAGTTTGATCTATTATTATCAGTATGAGAATTTAGTATGTACCTTTAAGTTGACTTGTTTAACGGTATAGTTGCTGTACTGGTCGATCATGCAACGAGCTTTCTCTAAGTATTTCTCTGCAGTGTCTGCTTGCCACCAGTCAATTTGATTTCCGTTTTTATCAATTTTCCTACCTTCACTATCAAAACCGTGTGTGATTTCGTGTCCTATGACAGAGCCGATTGATCCATAATTCAAATATTTTGGCCTTTCGTAGTTGAAAAATGGTTCTCGTAAAAATCCAGCCGGTATCTCTATAAAAATAGTTGTCAAAAACTATAAAATGATGATTCCAGAATCAAAGTATATGAATGCAACCTCACCGAAAAGGTTTTGCGTTGAGTAATAATAAGCATTTACAACAGCAGTGTTTTTCTTCAATGTCCAATCGTTTTTATCCACAGGTTTTCTTAAGCTACTATAATACTGTTTTAAATAGAACAAGGAAACATTGAAAGCTGCACTAAGATAATTTCCATCGTTGACTTCGAGTTCTTTGTAGTGATCGTTGATTTTTTGGTCGTCAAACAATTCCTCGGAATATGCTACGTAGACATCCATTGCATCAATTTTTTCTAAAGCTGCTTTTATTGTTTCAAAATCCATCCAATCAACCTTTATAAAAGGGACATTTTTAAATATTCTAACACAAATTTTACTTTATTATCATTTATGAAAACGATTTGACAAACCTCTTGTAACATTTCCCTAAACTGTCCTTTAACACCTGCCACTATTTCCAAAACGCTGCTACGCAATTTGAGATTGAAATATTTGCGCACATATAGTGCACTAAGACTAATAGTAAATCCATCCATAATATCTTTCACACAAAGGTACGATCTTTCTTTACGTTTATTAACACCTTTAACAACCTTTGAAAACTCAAGTTTACGAGCGAGGAAATTGTCTGGAAGATAATCTATCGAATCGAAAACTGCTTGCCAAATCAAATGATTAGCAAGGATCCTCTTAGGTGTTTTTGCAATTAAATCCTCGAGCTTTTGTATAAATCTGACATCGTTGAGAACAACTATTTCACTTTCGTTGACGGTGATATTACTGCTTTCAAAAATTTCATTGATCAATTGCAACCACGGTATGACAGGATACTTTTCCGATAATTCTTTGATAGTGAACGGATTTTGTACTTGCGATATATCCAATAGCTGCTCTATAGGTGTTTTAATCTAAAACATACAATAAAATATCAGTAAATAGCGTCAGATAATAACATACAACTTACATTGTAAAGCTCAATTTCAAAATTAAGAACGTCTCGAAGTTCCGTCGTCGCCGCAATTTTATTAGCACCCAGTAACATGGCAATATCAACCATATAATCATAATAAGCCATTACCATTTTACTTTCTCGACCATCTAACAGGTAAGTTCTACTTATTCTTGTAACTGCATTTAGCACCTAGAGAAATGTTATTTTTGAAATAACAAGAAATGTATTTGGAATAAATCAAACCTATTTCTACCGACATTTATAAGACTATTTGTACTATTATCTGGATCGTTTCCAACGTAAACGTAGGCCGGAAACGTAATCGGAAATCCATGATCTTTTATTTTATAAACAGTCTCGATCCAAGAGTAGTTAGCCTCTTTCCATTTATCGCCGAGTAGCACTGGCCAACCCCCAAATCCAGTTAACATTTCCAAAAAATCTTTTACGCCTTCTTCTTGAATGCGACCTGTATTTTTTAAATCAATTTCAAGTTGTTCAATAAGTGTTCTATATAAACATTTTCGACTTTTCAAAGTTTAATAGTATTTAATTGCTTACTTATATTCATACAATTCTTATAGTAGATCTTTAATTTAGCGAAAGCGTTTGGTTCATCTGGTTTTATTTCTTCTTTCATTTGATCTATCAACTCATTCATCACATTTTTCTGAGTAAAGCTAAATGTGTCTATTTTGTTCATATCAGCAGGAATTTCCGTGGTTTTTATAAAATTGCCACATGCAAATTGATAGAAGTCATCACAAGGATTCACTTTTTCATCTATATATCGTTTGAAAAAGGAAGCTGTAAAAATAATATGTCAATTTTTATTTAAAAATACTTAATTTAAATTCATTGAGGTCGATGCAAACGCCTCGTTAAAAATACAAATACGACATTTTCATTAATAAATTGACCTTCGTTTAAGCACCTTGACGATGAACAAAATTCATGGCACATTTCTGCTTTGAAAGTAGTGCTATTTCCTGCTATATTATTGTTATGTAATTCTGAAAACAATAAAATTATTATGCTGAAAAATAGTCAAAATTTCTTTATAAAAAATTAGCTTACCAGGTTGGACTGACGAAACATCTCTTTTTTGTAATCTATCTAGAAGGATTAATTTATAATTATTAAGTATTAAAAAATATCAAAGTGATTCCAAGTAATGTCAGTCAAATTATTGTATAAAAAATAGTCAATAAAAATTTACCAGTTGCTGTTTTATTGCAGCTTGTACGATGATTAATTATAACTCCGAGGCCAATAAGGAGTGTAGCACATGCACAAAAACCGCATATTGCAATTACAAATAAGATTCTCTCTGTGAGCGTAAATGTTCTTAACCCTGGATTTTGTCTGAAAAAAATTTTTTTTACTACGCTATGTATGATACGTAAAACTATTTCTATCCTAAATTTTACTATAAAAATATAGGTTTTAGGATCTCTTCGGATAATGTATAGGAGAAATAATTTTTTAAAACATTATTTTGTTTAATAGCATTGGAAACTCTACTAATTTATATGTGATAACTCTCAAAAATTAAAAATTATATTTTAAAAGAATTCTTTCTCATATTCTCTCTCTAGAAAAATTCATGAAACCAATTAGTTATACTGATGATCGAACGTTAATGTACATTAACCTGTTAACCGGGGAAATCCCTTTCTAATTACGCAACATATAACGGGCGCGTCCTTTTCCACTAAGACGTGTATGAATGACGTATTACCATAGTAGTAGTAAAATATACGTCCCGCCCGTTCCAGGGCGCAATATAAATATCGAGGACGTATTCATATGTCCTACCCGTACCCGATATTGTTTACTTTTGACGTATTTGTACGTCCCGCTCGGTTAACAGGTTAATAATTTATAACTTACTTGATTGGTTGATTTTCAGTGTCAAATGTTCCATTGACCATAGTTGAAGTGTTTTAGAAACTCTAAAGTAATTTCTGTTAAAATATGTTATATATCTACAGAACATAAAGAAGACTTTCAAATATTTTCGACTAAATGTGCAGCTTATGATCACCGGTATATATTATCACCTAACGTTTTACAAGATTTAACGAAGCACCACAATACTCGCTAAACTTTTTTCCACACGTCTCTCGACGTCAAACGATCACTCATCGTTGTCCCTTGGTAATTATTACATGTGTCTTAATTACTCATTCAGGCTTTGCGGTGTGAAAGTAAAGAAGCGCGCAACTGGCGCCGGTGCGATTGTATCAGTAGTGGACTCTTCTCTCTCTCGCCGAGGCTTTTAAGATAGATTTTTGCGCGTTCATGTAACGGTTGATTTTCTAAGACTATTTTTAACAACTCCGTGATGTAGTGGGGGACAACTATTTCGTCGGAATTTCTCACATTTGGGAGTTCATAGTTTTATGCGCTTCTTCTTCTCGTTTTTTTCGATGTTATTTATGAAGACGGTTTCCTTGAACTTAATGATTTATTTAATTTCTACTGAGCAGGACGCTGTCGCTTTGAAATATCGCTGTTTGTGAAATTTTATTATACATGTGTGTATATATATTTGGCTGATGTTTCGAATTATTTTGACTAGGAAACAATATATTAATAATACAATAATACAGTGGAATAATAAATTAAGTGTTATTTGACTGTTTTATTCGTTGTACAACTTTATATTAATTCTTTTTTTATTAACAATAATAATGTTTACAGACTCCAATGTAAACTTTTTACGTTTTTTGACGATTATAAAAAAAACTTACTACAAACTTAAACATACATCAGACGTGGGTTATCACTAATACATATATTAGTACACTTTTAAAGAGAAAATTAAACGTTTTTACTGTAATATACATTCTATTTTCGAACAATCAATATGCACTATAATAATAGAAATGAATATTAAATAATGTAATACTTTTAAGTAAATTCTCAAAATTGTTACAATACAATTAAAACTAATAAATATAATTAAATGTTTATTATGTGTATGTATGTACAAAAAATACTATCAGACGCATTCTTTTCAACATATACATTACTAGTTACTAGATTTACATATTTCTTTACAAATAGATCATTTACGCATAATTTACTTTACAGTAAGTTCTTAAGATTTACGAATGTATTTCTTAAACACTTAAAAAATGAATATTTCTACCATTTATCATAAAAAATGTTTGCAGTCATTTTTCACAAAATTTTTATTATTTTTATATGATTCTTCGTGTATTATCTATTTTGATTTATTTTTCAATTCATTTTGTTCTGATACATTGTATATGTGTATAAAAAGACAAACAAAATTCATAGTGGTGTTTGGATATATAAAAACTGTTTATATTGTCAAACAACTTTAAAAACAATCTTTCAGTATCAAAAAATTATCGTTGATTATGTAAAAAGCACTTCCAAAATACAAATAAAATAAAATATTGTACAAGAATAATCAGTGTAAATACTGTAGACAAGGAACGTAAAAAAATTGTAATTACCTTGGAAACATACATATACCTATACAAATATAGCTTTACGTACTTCACCGCAAAACCTCAAGTTCGTCGCGTTTTCTCATTCGCAGAAAAGTACGTACATGGAGTTAATTTTATGCTTTTGTAAGCCACAAAAGGAAAGTAATCCAAATTTATTTTGTCGATCACATTAAACCAGTTTCCGCCGCGCCGATGCAGTCATTGACAAGAGAAATTCGCATTTCGATAACATTATTTTTTTCTAAAGAGACAACATTTCTTTACAAAGTACACACTCGTAATATCTCAAAATTCTATCCGAAAATTATTCACCACACAGCACACTTTTTCAAAGGATTCATTCTCGATCCAACAGGACAATTGAAATCTCGAGCAAACTCTGGCATATTTGACAGTGGCCCTATCACTCGAAACTCGCCAGGACTATGTTCGTCCGTGAGTATGTCAAGTTTAAGCATTTCAGATCGTTGTTTGGTACACCATACATTTGCTGCGCTGATCCAAAACATTTGTTGAGGTGTGTAGTCGAGACCTGGTAACAGAGGTTCTTTGCTGTTGCGACGTTCCCAATCGTTGTACGCATAGTAGGCTTCTTTGATGCCACCGTTGTCGGCTATGTTCTCACCTTGGGTATTAACACCATTCAACTATAAAATAGAAAATAATTTTAAATAACAATGAATTTTCGTTTCAGTTACGTCTGAGAGTTTTGAAGAATGGATAATATTTGAATTGATTATGAAAAAGTGGTTGTTATATCGGATACTTTTAAATTTAAATGTTTGAAAATATCACCGTAAAAAAGTCACATAACTCTAATTATTATGTCTCAATATATGCATTCGTTACTACTTATAAAGAATGAATAGCCAAACTCATTTGCAAAATCTATACGTTTAATCGACTTCTTCGACCGTATAAAGTAATGTTATGAGCATAATTAAACATTTAAAAATACGTAATTATTAAGCATTATTTTTACTAAAAGAAAATAAGAATTGATATTAATAAAAAAACATTTAAGTTATAAAGAATCATCTGTATTGCGGCATTTGTACATCAATTCTGAAGAAAAGAATGAAAGCTTACGCTCAGGCCAACATCTTCATCGGTATAATTTCCATATTGATGTATGATACACTGTGCCTTTTGCAAGAACTTCTTCTTTGTTTCCTCTCGCCACCACTCGGCCAAGTTGCCATCCTTGTCATACTGACTACCTTGATCATCGAAACCATGAGTTATCTCGTGACCCATGACAAAACCGATAGCACCGTAGTTCATGTACTGAGGTCTGTCTTTGTCAAAGAATTCACCTTGTAGGATTCCGGCTGGAAATTCTGTAAGACGAACAGTATTTTGCTATTTGATTGTTTAAAAGCCACTTAGTTGATGAAATATTTTGCTACACGCTTGAGTATCTAAAATGACTAAATGACTATCGGTATTTTTATCGAAATTTACACTTAAAATTCACGTTCTTTATGAGAGTAAAAATAAAATACAATTAAAAAAAAATTTTTGTTCGCGAAAGCTTTATACTACCCAAAATAAATCCCAGAAAAAATATTCGAATGGAAGGAGGGAACGTCCAAGAAAATTCCATTCACCCGCGTGCGCGAGAAATAAACGCACTCGATAATAACTGGTTTTCATCCTTTGACCTCTTTTTTTCTCTACACTTGCAATTATTTCACGTTCATTCGTAACTCATTTCTACTGTCACTTGGAAACTCGTTTGAGAGAAAACAGCCTCTTAAAAAACAGGATACGAAAAGTTCAATTTTACTGATTACAAACGAGATAAACATACACTCAAAATAACAACCCAAACTCTCCCCAATGAAATGAACATTAAGCATAATAATAACTCACGCATGCTATTGTCATTGGGAGAGTAATAAGCATTGACGACAGCTGCGTCACCGTAGGTTATCCAGTCGCTCTTGTTCACAGGTTTTCTCAACTGACTGAGTGTGTATTCGGTGGCAAATAACGTTAAGTTTAATATGCTCTCGAGGTAATTTCCTCGCTCGATCGTCAATGATTCATAATATTTGTCCAACTTATTATCATCCAGTAATTCATTCGGATAAGCGATGAAGCTGCTCATGGCGTCAGCCTTCTCTAAGGCAGCTAAGCGAGTTTCCTCGTCCATCCAGTCGACCTGCGTCATTTAAAATACCGGTTCAAATGTTATAATTACGTATTCATTATTGATTGAATCATCTCCTATTTGTGCGAAACTGGTGCTTTTATTCATATTAGATTTGCGTATAACAAGATATTAAAAAAATTCAGACCTTTTCGATAATCTTTCGGAATTCTTTGCGTATTCCTGTAACCATTTCGACGACATTTTTCTTGGCTTCCTCGTCGAAGTATTTTCTCACATATAATGCGCCAATGCTCAACGATAACCCGCCAGAGACAACGTCTACGCATTCTTGCCATCTGCAAATATAATTTCGTAAAGTATTTATTTTACCTATTTTCATGGATATGAAAATATCCTTTTGGGCAGTGGTGATTCATGGAACATTTTGAGATACTGAGAAAGAAATGGTGATACACTTCAGAAACGATATAAAAACTGGGCTTTCTTGACAGGTATGAATGCGATTCGATAGAATTTAATAATATCCAATACTTTTTCTAATAAATGTACCGTATAACAAAATAAACGACTTTATTTTCCAGATTCGCCATCTTCACTGATCTATATCATAGTTCTGTGCGCGTAAAAACTAGAAAATTGTATAATATTCAAATTATATATCACGCGTTTGACGTAATTTGAGAATTTCAATGAACTCTAATTCTCACAAATACTTTTTATATCAATAACACAAAAATCGCTTACCTAGGTTCACGCTCTGTCTCGCCTGTAACTTCAGTCCAATAGATCAATTGTCTCCTCCTGATATCCTCATTGAGATATTCAACGGAATCGCGTACAAGTCGCCAAGCAGCATAGTTTGCTTGCACGCGTTTCGGAGTAATACGTAGCAATCTCTCCAATTCGATAATGAATTTAGGCTCTTTGACGTTGACGACTTCACTGGAATCTAATTCCACGAATGGTGTCATCATCTTGTTCATGTACTCCAACCAAGGAACACTGGGATAAAGACGCGACAGCTCTTCTACGGTCATTGGATTGTATAGTTCCGAGGCGTTGCGACGATTTTCATTCGGTAATGATATCTATTAGGATTAAATTTTTATAAAGAGATTTCTTACTATATTATAATTTTGCTGATCAGTATTTCTTTTACTAAATATTTCAATGCTTATGCGAGGAATTCTTTTATACTTTTTTAGAGTGTAGTTTGTACACGTAAACAATAGAAAATTTAGAGTATTTTTGTATTAAAAAAAATATATACGATGGCAGCTTAATGAAAAAACAAATCTTTGAAAAATAATAAAATTATGGATATGCAAAGAGCTCGTGAAATTCATGAAAAAAAATCATTAATCTTTATCATTAATCGCCAACAAAAAAAATGTATATTTTTAAAATTGCTGCTTTTGCAATCGTAATATATTTATGTTCTTAAAAAATTATGGATAATCGCAAAAAAGTAAACAAAGTACATTTCCTAACATGATTGTGCAAAGTCGAATTGTACGAGGAAAATGATAGCAGAATTAAAAATACATGACTATACTTACTTTGGCAAGTTTAATTTCAAAATTGAGGGAGTCTAAAAGTTCTTTGGTTACGCGATCTCTATTTCCGCCGAGAATTACAGCGATGTCAACCATGTAATTGTAGTAAGCCTTCACAACTTCATTTTCTAAGCCTTTCGACAGGTATTCTCGCGGCAGTGATAGCCAAGTTTGATCTAACTATAGCATTACAACTTATATTTAAAAAATTAAGTCGGGATCACACTGTTGTGATTATAGTCAACTTACAGTTATGATGCGCTTAGAACTATTTTTCGAGTCAACGTCAATATCGAAACTGATGAAATAGTCGACCGAGTAGCCAATTATTCTATTCCGGTAAACAGAATCTTTCCAGTCAAAGGTGTTCTCATTCCAATCGTCGAGCAATACTGGCCAGCCTCCCAGTTTTTCCAGCACGTCAATAATAGGCTCCAATCCTTGTTCTTCAATCAATGCTGAAATCCACTTAGTTAAAGATTAAAATCTTCAAAATCATTCAAAAAGATTCGTGTCATAAATGGATTCACAGAAGTATAGCTGAGACAAGCTGTCGATTATACTTACATTTATCCATGCAGCTTTGATAGAGCGTTTTCGCCAATTTAAATGGCCGCGTTTCATTATCTTTTATTTCCTCCTCTATACTCGCTCTCAACTGCATCTGCAAGTCATCGTCGATCATGCTGAATGTGTCGACACTCGCTTGATCGTCGGGTATAACCGTATTCTTCAGAAAGCTGCCGCACGCGAACTCGTAAAAGTTTTCGCAAGGATCGACTTCGGCATCCATATTGTCTAAAATTGTCGATGCTGTAAATATTTCATTTGTTTAATCTGTCATTTACAAGAAAAAAATGTGTATTCCTAATAAATTCTACCTGTATGAATGCACTCTGGTGTCATGCAAATGACATCGCGGCCAATAACTCTAGACCACTTTTCTATTCTTGATTTGCTTGAAGACACTGCGAAGGATGAAAAAACATGTATCGTTGCATGTAATTATAGACGTTAGTTATAGCTCAAGTGATTAAATGATAAGTGACTAATGATTGACTAATGGCTTTCGCGATTAGTTTTTTGCGCTAATTGACGTTAGAAAATTGGTTCTATTCAAGTCAAAAGATCAGTAACATTTAGATACATTGAATTTTTTAGATACGTTTTAGATAAAATCACAGTCGTGGAGATTTATAATGATATCGTTAATTAAGAAATGTTCTGTTAAATACTTTAAAATTACTTAACTAATACTAGAAAATAATAGAATAAATAAAACTGAATCTATTTAGCATTTTCTTAAAAATTTTCCACTGATTACGCAAATTAAACAGTTAGGTAGAAATCTGTAACTCTTGTAACTAACTTTTTTTTTATTTAAAGTTTCACTTGGCACTTCCAGTAATTGCAGTAATTTTCCAGAACTGTACTTTGATTATAACTTTGACAGCGTACTGCAAACAATTTTTTCACCGGAAACAGTTTTACTAATATTTTCCAACTTTTTTTTTCATTGCATGCAGATATCTCATGATTTAACTATACGTATAGAAATTAAAACACAAATCTCTGCAATTCTCCTCTCACCGCCAATTTCCTTATATCTTTCTTCGAAATGCTCCATCCCAACATCCTTAGCAACATACATACACAGAGGCGCGAGAAAACAAGAGAAAGCAAATAGCCTGGGCGCGGAGTGCAAATGCAGGTACATTCGGAGCAAACTGCTTAGACGCGCTAGGCAGGAAAGTGTAATTAATGTCTGCACTGCAGCGCGTCGGCTATACTCTTGCCGCGTGCGGGTCTTAGGTAAACGCCACATGTAATTTTCGGTGAAAGTCTCCATCGCGGGTAAAAGGTGAAATCTTATTCCGTGAGTACATTCAATCAAATATTAACTCATACGCGACTCTTTCGATTAACTGATTAACTGAGTTATGTGGAGTCTGCAAACGTTTAACGTTCTTTTTATAGAGCTGATGATTCAGTTTTTTCATTTATACTACTCGCCGTGTTACATTTTATACCAATTTCATGAAACAGTTCAGTCACTCTGTAGTTTCGTTAATAATACACCTTTAAAAAATTTAATTTTATATATAACTTATATTTCGAGCTATTTTAGGTTTTTGATAAAATATTAAATTTCGTAATAAAAAAATTGAAATATGACGTTCTTTGGAAATGGATGCATGAAGCAAAGCTTAAACAAATCTACTCCTTAAGTACTTGCATGTTGTCTATAAATAGTGTGCGTTGTGTATTATATAAAAAGAGCACGTGACAGCATTTCTGTTGACTAACGGATAATAAAACAGTTTCCTGAAATCACAATGCAAAAAGGAAGTGCCACGCTCATTTGAACCTTGTAATTGCGAATCTGTACAGTGAAAAGACTCTTACGAGCACTCTTCACGATATCGAGTTTTATAACGTAAATTCAACTTTGTTATATAGCTCTAAATTAATAGTTTTGTAAATAATGACAAAATCTTTTATATTTGAATAATATTTTCTTTTTATTTAGGTAATATTAATAATGCGTGAATGTTGCATCACAGTTACGGAGATGAAACATAAAATAAACTATAGTTATTACTTTTATTGACATGGTGTATCATGACAATTTTATAATCATAAATACTACTCTCTATGAATGAAATATTATTATTGCGGCTTGTCAAAACATATTAGGACATTATGAAATCATGCAAATTGAAGCTAAAATAACTTTCTAAAACTTTACTTTGCATGTCCTATCTTCACTGTATTTTCAACTGAACAAAATAATTTCCCATTATTAAAAAAATATTATTCTGTACCGATGCAATTCATGCTAACATTCAGATAAATAAACCTGCATCATTGAATATTTTTCATGTCACGGCTGAAGTCGAGTATGAAGGAAATGCAGTTGAATAACCGGTACGCTATGAAGGCATACATTGAAATTTATCTGACCTGCATTACAAGTAGTCTGACAAGTCGCGACTAATATCAGCAGTTAAATTTCTTGGAAAAAATATCCACAAGTTCTATTGTCAAACCAATTTTTCTTACGTAACAAAGTGTTGATGAACTCCATGTTTCAACGACACAACGTATCATTAGTATGATTAATTAAAGTAGCCTTAAATGATCTTTTAATTACTCATTTAGTAAGAAGTACAATTTTCGACGTATAATTTTAGACTTATTATTTGAAAGCACATCTAGCAAGCCTACTATATAGAATCAACTGTTTTAATTATATAAAACTAGCACAGTCATATTTTTGTATAATTTCATAAGGTATTTGATTATTGCTTGAGTCATCTATGTATCAGAGATGGGAAATCGTAAAAAGTGCAATGGTAGTACTTCAGGGGCGCATGATAATAGTACAAACTTTAATACAATGACTTGTTTGACTCTCATCTAGCTCTTGCATCTAGTCGTATTTTCAACTTAAATTTTCCAGAAGTTGTACTTCGAATCACAAGGGTACATCGGTCATTATGAATTCTTACAAAACTCGAGCTATCCGATTCAAGATGAAAAACTCATCCAAAACAATCTATTTTTATGTTTAGCTTATAAATAACAAAAGAATGTACTTATAATTATTATGACTACAACGATCAACATGAAATTCTACTCTTACATATATTCATACAAAAACGTGACTAAATAACAATAATTAAAATTCTTAATAATTGTAATCTTTGTCATAATTATTAAAAAAAATTTTTATATGCGAAATTTAAATAACAATTGTGACCTTTATTCAATTATCAAGTCAATATCCATACAGTATTTGATTCATTATTATATACATATAAACATAAAGACAAGACAATGAAACACTTTACCGAATGTCATGATTTCTGAGATAAATCTTTCATTGAATTTTAAAAGTTGTTCAAAACGTTAACAGTCATATAATTTGTTCGTAATATATATTTAAACAGTGATAACTTACATTCGTTGAGAGTCCTGTCGCAAGTCCTCATCCTCATGGCGACGACCTCGATACCAATGATAAGTCCAACGCAAATAAGCAGCACACACACAGACATGATCGCGAGACCCCTCTCTAAAGCCGAGCGTTTCTTCCACCAGGAGGTCGAGCTTCTGAAAGTCAAAAATAATCCGTTGTGAATTCAAAGTGAGCCTTTTCCTAAGTGCGGTTGATTTGGTAATTAACGTTTCGTGCGGTAGTCGTTACGTCTGTGCGCGCTTCGAAGCTTGATGTAACGCTGAAGAAAATGAGCTATTCTGACGATAAGCCTTTGTCAAGCTGCTACTGTACTTTTTGTTTCCGTGCTTTTTTTAGACAATTACGGAACTCGGTAATTTAGCGTTGTTTTTACGTTTCATCGCAAGTAAATGATTTTGTTGATTGTGTACGACGAATTTATCGGATTTGTAGAAAATTGAATCATGTGAAAATACGAATTTCATCGAAATATAATACTATAATACAAATCGATTGTTTGAACTTATAACACTAATGTCAAGTTCATTTAATTCAAGAGTTATAAAACATTTTTTTCATCGTAGGATTTTATTGTTCTTTTTAGTTTCGAAATAATATTCCGTAGGTTTAGTCATATTAATACAAGTTTTGTCTTTCAAATAAATATTAATTGAAAGCCTTTAAACGATCGTTTTATTATATCCAGGTATCTTATTCGCAACCTGAAAACATTCTATCTATAAAGAATAAAGTTATAAACTCGTCATATTTCTTCGTCATATAACAAAGAATAGGCCTGATGCGTTATCTGATAATCGTTAATGCGTTGAACATTTGAGTTTAATAAATTCATTTAATAAATAAAAATTATTTCCTGCCTTAACTTTGTTAATACATTTTTCAATAATTTTCATAATAGTACATGAAATTCAACTTTAAATGAAATTAATCATTAAAAATGTTATGGCATAAGTAAATTTCAAATCGAAAGCTGCTTTTATCATCTTAAATATTAGACATACTTCATAAATATACAGGTTATAATCAATTTCATTAATTTAATCTGATTATATTTTAAAACTAAGACAAGCATACAAATATAATTATTACAAGTAGAATATTAATATTTATAATCTACTTGTAATAAATGAACCAAACTTACAAACGTAGTTATACATACAAACATATTTTTAGCAAGTTGGGCTTGCATAAAAAAATTATAATTACTTTGACATTACCGGAAATAATTTGATTTTTTTATTAATAAGAATGTTATTTGCAAATATGAAGTTTTCAATGCATACTTTCTATTAAACATCAGCTCAAACAGCATTTCCGTATTATTTAAAGACTAAAGATATTCCAGGTAGTGATATTATTATACAGTCAAGTTCATAAATAAATTCGAAAATTGATGAAAATTGATCTGAGGCTTCTATACTTAGAAATAAACTGTCGTTTATACTTATGCATTGAATTTATGTGTGAATTTAAAAATGTTGGTAAATCGTGACAATGGCCTGTTTTGAGACAAAAAAATTCCTATTTTTCAAACACAATAAATATTTAAACGGATTATCAAAAAATTATCAAAATCACAAGATAGCGAGGAAATCTCATAAAAGTGCAGTTTATACTACATGTATCCTTTTCTCACGAGAATTATTCTTATCCTCATCCAACTTTCAATTCGTAAAGAATGAAAACATTTGCACAAATTTCAGAAATGGAAACTTATCGGTAGATGTAGTATCAATCGGCAATCATATTCAATTAAAGTTGATTAATCAATCACAGATCATTCATCGTCTCCAAGAGAAAAAAGTACAGCACTCTGAGTCGTTAAGCCACACCAACGCTTAGATCAACAACACTTGGGAAACACATACTAACTTGACGATAATTTGCTCGGTGCTGCTCGTCATATTTGTGCAGTTTTAACTCGCAAGAATCCAAAGAAGCGAGACTTTAGCCTCGCCGGGTATTATAACATGATGTTCCCGCAGGTCGTTCAGCTACAATGTCGCGGCGAGACTGAGCAGTCGTGCGTTCGCCACCTGACATATAAGTGCCTCGCGGAGTCTCTCTCACTCCTTCTACAATGTTATACGACAAAGCCAGCAGAGACAATTGCCTCGTGCGATGTCCTTTTTCTTTTTTTTTTTTCACGGGTGTTAGTTATTATAGAGATCATCCCGATCCTTATCTATCAATACATGCGATCGAAATAATTTTTTTCTTCTAGTTTCTAAGAACCTAAAATTTTTTTACTACAGAAGACATTATTTCGCTATACATAATAAATTCGATTAAAGAATCCTTCTCCATTTTATATACAAGATGTAAAAAATATATTTACGAAATTTTGCTTTATACTTTGTTTTTATTAATTTCTTAAAACTTTAACTAGACTATAAAAAGTTTCATCTTTCAGAGTCGGCTTATTGACATTTAATTTCATTGTTTTATATAAAAAATGTGATCTCTTTAATGGAAAACAAACCCATCAAATATTAAAAGAATTCATTTACAAAAGAAAATATTCAACAAACGTAATATTATTGAAAACGTTACATTTGTAAACTCTTGTTAAAGGCAGACCAAAAAAATAACTCTTCTCTTTATAATGCAAAATTAAACTTAATGATTTTCCTTTCAAACGAAAAGTTTCAATACGCAGATCCGAAATAGTGAACTATAGTAGCACGCTATTACTATTGTAGAGCAGTGTTGACAAGACAAGTTGATTGCTTTGTAACAATTCGCAATTGTCTTTTATACAAAAAGGTGTTCCGGCAACCCTAATTTTTTTTAATTTTTTTTATCCTTCGCATGGAGAAAACAAACGGAACATATGCATTTATAAAATCTGAATCGAGTTTTGAAAACATCCCGTTGAAATTTTCTGTACTAAATTTGAATTCATTCGCTTTATCTAACGGATATAAGATGGTTATTTATTTTTTACTGTTGCAATTAGACATTTTTTCACAATGAAGCGTTGATTGAAGAATCTGATTTTTCGTCGATTGAATAATGCTTCCGTGAGAATAATGACACAATAAAAATATAGTTCAACTTATTTATGCCTTTACCTACATCTACTTTTTTACTTCCTGCATGTTTGTAACAATGCTCAGACTCATTTGAAATCAATTTGTATACTTATTATGAACACGTCAATTCAGAAAAAGAAATCAAATAATTTGTTAAAACGATGTATGTGATTTCTCGGCTCCTGTCACGAAGCTTTGTAATTAGATTATCGTTCCTTTTACTTTATTTGTTTTATGAGTGTTTACTATTTCACAATTTGAGATGAAATTCTTAAAGTGTAGTTTTCTTATCACGGTGACTGTTTTCTTAAACTTTGCAAGAATGAAAAAAGTGTGCTCAAAGACTTTGTTTTAGAGCCTTTGAGTTATTAATTCTATAGAAATACATGCAGATTTCATAACAACCAGTAAATCACTTATTTTTGCATTTTAGTGGAACCTCCTCAGTGGGACAATGATAGTATTTCGTCTGTGTAAATATATCTAGTTAAGCATACGTCATTTTCTCTTAAGAACAACCTTGTACTATTTTAAAAAGCAATAAATTTGTTTTGCCAACATTGGGTAATTTTTCCTGTATTGTACTGGCTTGTCAGTTCTTGTATTGTCATGCTAGAGTCTACGAGCAAGCTTTTATTACTTTAGATTTTAATATGTGGAACTCGAAATCGCAAGTGTCAATGAAGCTATTACTAATTCAATAACTTTTAATCGTTTTTCAATCACAGTATCTGCTAAGTATGTTATCATAATCAGACTCAGAAATATATTTAGAATTATTAATGTAAAATTCCCAAGGAAAAATAAACCTCGCTAATAACATTAGAGTACTCATTCACAGTTTGTTTAAGATTGGCCCAACAAAACAATGCGATAAAGAAAATGTCTCACCTTGCTGTAAAAGCAATCTAAGCAAATTCGGCGCGGCTTATCGCGTTGCGCAACATCTCATGGTGTTATTCCGGCAACGGTAACTAACAGAGTGCAGTTTCAACTCGACAAACGCGACTATTGCATTGCATAGGTGGTTGGCCTGCGCGCGTCGGTCACTGCACTGTCTAAAGCCATTGAAACTAGAGTAGTTTTGGCGGGAGAACCATCTCCGACACGTGTAACAGCGATGTACTGCACTCGTATCTATGTGTGTCACTTCGTTGCATACTATTTGCTTTTATTCTTATTGAAATGAATTTAGGATATAGCTTGGATTTAGGGAAATTTTAGGGAACTTTTTTATTTTGTCATTGAAAGCTGTCGTAAGTTAGAATTGTCGAAAAATATTCTTTGGTACGAATTAGTAAATAACAGTGATCGTTTTTTTATGAGAAGATTGATAATATTTTATTGAAATTTTATATTTAAACACTACAGTTGTTCAACAAATATATATTTACTCAATCTTATAAAATACAAGGTAAGATATATAACTTATATCTATCTCATTCTCATTAGGAACTTTTTAATTAGTTTCTGAGCTATTGCAATTATTTTATCTACAAGCTATGGTCGATACAATACTACTTATCAATTATAAAAATAACTCCGGTTTGTACTATCTGTAATAATACGTCAATTATAAATATATCGAAATGAAAACAATGACTGACAATAAGCTTTATAATACTCACTATCATAAAATACGTGCGATTTATGCATCAACTAAGAACTAAAATTACTCCATGACAATGAGAATTATAAGCAAACTGATAATTCAAACTCTCGCATTATTAAAAATCTTAAATTGAACAACTGTCAACATGTAATAGCGATAAATTGTGGCCAGTGTTTGAGTTTCTATTACCAAACCGAACACTTTTTCTCTGGATTCATTCTTGAACCAACAGGACAGTTAAAATCCTTGGAAAACTCAGGCATATTTGACAATGGTCCTATTACCCGGAATTCGTTAGGACTATGCTCGCCGGTGGTGATATCCATCTTAAGGGATTGAGGTCGATATTTGCAGCACCATGTATTCGCTGTACTGATCCAGAACATTTGCTGAGGAGTAAATTCGAGACCTGGAAGCCGAGGTTCTTGCGGTCCATTGCGACGTTCCCACTCGTTGTAGGCGTAATAAGCCTGTTTAATGCCGCCGTTATCAGCGATATTTTCACCCTGCGTATTAATTCCGTTCAGCTACAAATAATAGATTAGTATTAAATTTTATTATCAATAACAAATATAAAAATCTATTTTAATATGGCTATTAATGGCATATTTTGAAATTTATGTGTCTCTAAAATGCAGATTCATCTTTTACTTTATGTAACTCACTAATGTAGATTCATAAAACATTGCTTCAATTTTAACTCTATCCAAATATTATATATTAAAGATCTGGCTCTAGAGATTTTTTGCTACTTATATATAATACAAACACAATAAAATGACTTACATTCATGTTAACTTCACGTGCAGTGTAATTAGAATATTGATCAATGATGCACTGTGCTTTTTCCAAATATTTTTGTTTGGTTTTAGCTTGCCACCAATCAACCAGATTACCATCCTTATTAAATTGTCTGCCTTCATCATCAAATCCGTGAGTGATTTCGTGACCCACAATAAAACCAATCGCGCCGTAGTTCATGTATTTTGGTCGTTCATTGTTGAAAAACACTCCTTGCAAGATACCAGCTGGGAATTCTGTTTGATAAAAAGTTTAATTTACATTTTCGAAGTAAATTTTTTTATTAATTATACGAACGGATACTGTTTTCGTTGAAAGAGTAGAAAGCATTGACCCATGTGGGTCTGCCATGCGCAATCCAGTCGCTTTTGTTAACAGGTTTCTTTAGTTGACTGAATGTATAATCATCGCCATATATCGTCAAATTTAAGCGACTCTGAAGATAATTATTAGGGCTGATTTCCAGTTTTTTATACAGTTCTTCGACTTTTTTACTATCTAGTAGTTCAATTGGATAGGCGATATGCTCTTCCATCGAAGTAGCTTTGTCCAGGGCAGCTTTTCTTGTTTTATCGTCCATCCAATCAATCTTCAAAATATCCACATGTAGTTAATAAAAATAAGATTCTATACAACTTTAAAAAATACATTTATAAGAAAATTATCAATCTTCGATTTTTACACGAATTGATGTGTCAATTTTTTTCCAATTTGCAATTTAACATAAATATTGATAATAAGTTTAGTGCATGATTGTTAATTATGTAAAATAGACTGTCATTACAGTAGAATCTTTTAGACTTGAATATATTAGTTACATGTGATTTAATATTTGTTAGTTATTTTGGGAAACTTAGATAAAGAACTTTAATTACCTTTCATATTAAATGAGAAAGTAAAGAAAAATACTGACCATATTTAAAATTTTCTTGAATTCCTGTCTAATTCCAGCTATCATTTCAATAGCCGCTTTTTTAGATTCTTCATCAAAATATTTTTTTACGTAAGCTGCTCCTATTGCTTTTGAAAAGCTTTTTCTTATTAATTTTACGCACTCTTTCCATCTTGATCCTCGCTCAGTTCTTCCTGTGAAGCAAATTCATAGACCCATGTTTCCTTTATAGTATTATATTTTATAAAACTTTTGAACCCACCACTAACAACAGTGTAGTAAGCCAACTGTCTTTTCCGTATTTCATCGGTCAAATAACCTACAGAATTCACGACTACCCTCCATAAAATGTAGTTTGCTTGCACTCGTTTTGGTGTCTGTTGAAGAAGGCGTTCTAAATTACTAATGTACGATGGAGCATAAATAATTACGACTTCATCTTCATCCACAAGTGCACTCGGCGACAAGATATTATTGATGTAATCTAACCATGGGATACTAGGATATTTTTCATGTAGTTGACGAATGGTCATTGGATTGTACAGATCCGTTACATTTCGTCGCTTTTCGCTTGGAACAGAAATCTATGTTGACAACCAAATTCGCAATTAACATAAATTAATTATTCATGGCATTGATTATTACACGATTAAGAGACTATATTCAACCCAAATAAAGTTACCCAATACCAAAATGTAAACTAACGTTAGCAAGTTTTATTTCCAACTCTAAAGATTCTTTGAGCTGTTCGCGCGATTCTTCTCCATCTGCACCAAGAATTACTGCAAGATCAACCATGTAATCATAATATGCACGAACAATCTCGTTTTCCAATCCTTGCAATAAATATTTTTGAGAAAGGCCCAAAGAAGCTTGATCCAGCTTGATTAAAAATAAGGTTGTACAAATCAAAACCATATCAGAGTAGTTTTTATCGAAATAAAAAATAATAAAGCAATATATTTAGTAGCTTACATAAACTACCCGCTTAGTGTTATTCTTTTGATCGACATCAATGTCGAAGCTGATAAACAAATCTATAGAATAACCATATCTTCGATTCTTGTAAATGGATGCTTTCCAATCAAAATCAGTGTCATTCCACTTATCACCCATTAGAACCGGCCAGCCACCCAACTCCTTTAGTATTTTATGAAGGGGGTTTAATCCTTGTTCTTCTATTAATTCTAAAATCGGAATAAATTCAATTATAGTCACTGTGCACGAATAAAAATCAGGCATAATTTTTTTGTCATCAAAATATATTAAATTACTGAAGCAGTTAAAATTACTGAAAGATTTATTGATATAAATTTTGTAATAAATACATACTTTGATTCATGCATGTCTCATATAGAATTTTCGCAAGTCTAAGGGACCTTGTATTGTTAAAGTTTTCTTCTTCAATAATATTTCTAAGTTGTGTTTGCAACTTGTTACTAACTATTCCAAAAGTATCAACTTCCTCCTGGTCATCGGGAATAATTGTATTTTTCAGAAAATTACCACAAGCAAAATGGTAGAAGTCGTCGCATGGCTTCACAGTCGGATCCATATTATCGAGAATTGATGAAGCTTGCAATATGATTAGTTGAATGTACACATATTCAATGTTTTCATTAATGTTTTGATGCTAGGTATATTTTTTTGTACAACGTTAGTTTTCAACTACAAATGTTTACCTGTATGTATGCATTCTGCAGAGGAGCAGACGTCACCAACTGGTGGTTTTTCGATAATTGATGGCTCTTCCTTGGGTATCGCCGTAGTACTCGGAGTTGTTACTGGATATATTAATCCTAAATTGAATTAGAAATTTTATGAAAGTGTAGAATACATGCAAATAACTTTTACATTTAAAAATTTGTCAAAATAAACGTTAATTTTATTTATAATGTCATGAAATTGTATTATGTATACTTGTGAAAATTGAAAAACTGAAATATTACTTTATATGTGAAAATTTACCCATTGTTAGAGTTGTATGGTAGTCTTTGGTAGTGGATGCCATTATTAAAATGCCAATAACAAGTACAGTAGAGACTAAAATCGCGCATGTAGCAAAAATAGTTAGTCGACGTTCGAGAGACGTACGCTTCTTCCACCATGTTACATCTCTAAATTGAAAATATTTTTGTCATATTATAAGCTTTGTCTTTCATAAAAATATATTTCAACATGCAGACAAATTAATTTGGATGTAAGTTTGACCTTGTTTAGATAAACATTGATAATGATAATGAGCATTAAACACGTTATCAAAGTGTAGGCGGAGGTAATTTGGAGCATGAATTTAACGTGATTGGGCTATTGTAATATATAATTTAGTATGAGTTTTGTGAAAACTTTCTGGTTTTATGAACCGCGATATCTCGATATTTTATCTCGATTCAATGATTTACATAATATACAAAATGTGAGGCATTACTTTCATAGTAAAAATGCATCCTCTGTATTATTATTCTGATCGTGATATTACAAATCAACAAGAAAATAGATATAAAATTTCACGAAGCACTATCCCCACTATATTTTTAAATATTTAACAACGAGTATTTTAAAAAGCAATAAAATTAGGTTAGAACGATTGGTAAATAATATATTATCATAGCCGTTCTTATTCGTCGCAATGTTCATATAATTGAAATTTAGTAAAACACATTCAAAAGATGAAATGTGCATGTACTATTGATAAAGTAAGTGGTCTTATTCAATGTAGTCTAACATAAGTGATTCCATTTAATACGGTGGGTTTCCAATTGACGCAGCGGAGTTATAGTACTGACACATTCATAAATTCCAACTTATTTTTATAAATTTTCGGATACATGTCGATAATATCTATTAAAAACAATAAATCTCCCTTAAATCTTCTTAAACTTTATTTTAAGATCGAATCACAACATATTATAACTATTATAAACTGAACTACTGAAACATGAATAATATAACGTGAGACAAATAAGTTTAATATTTTTCCGCATTTAAAAGTTACATTGTAATTTAATGCTAATTTAATTATAAATAATAACATAAAATGTGAAAAAATTAAGAAATCGTTACAGTAATAAACTTAATATTATGTGAATAAAAAAACTGACCTTATAGAAGTTTCCATTTTATCCACCATCTTTACTATTTTATGTTACACTTTACAGTATTGGAATTTTGAAATGTTTAAAGTAGAACAAATTCTTTTTATAACAGTATGTACTAGTGGTATAAAAAATAAATCATTATAAAAATGTTTTTTTTTTTTCGTTATTTAATATTACGTGCTAAGGTTTGTAATTAAATGTATAGCAAATGAAAATAAATTTTGGGACACTTCACTATTATATTATTGATTTTTAAATAAATAATATTTTACTACAGTACTTCGTCAGCGATGTACCGAACACAGAAAAAAATTGTTTACTTGATCAGATGTTGAGAATGTAAACTTGTTAAACGATATTATTGAACCATTGTCAAATAATCCTCATAGAACAGTAGAATCACATCACAAACTAACAGGGTAATAACTTGATCGACTGTACACGTCATGTTTTTGTCGTTTTATCGTCGCGCCCGAGTCCGACGCAAGACTGAGTGGCAGCAAGCAGATCACTTCGAATTTAAAACTCCAACACAGTAGTAAGTGCTGCATGCGATTTACCTTTTAGCAACGGCGCGTGCTTGCGTACTCCACCGATGTTTTTGTGCAAGCTGACTCTGATAGTACAAACTGAAGAAAAACAAGTTAAAAACGTATGCGGAAAAATATAACATTTCAATAAAAGAAAACATTGCTAAATTGTGTGGTAAGAAAAAAGTATAAAATTACGTTTTTTTCTGGTATGTCTTTAATATTAAAATGTCACCATCAACAAATATATCATACTTGATTGAAATTCTTATTCATTTATAAAAGCAATAATAGAAAAAGAAATCGTAAAATAATACATTGTTCACTATTAGCTATAAGCAATGCTCATCTCGTAACATCGCTTATAAATACAAATCGTACGTGTAATTTGCTCTCTATATGGCGTGATAAGAAAACGATGGAATGTAAAGCAATAATCGAAAGAAAATAGTTTGTCATAATGTAAACAACGTCCTAAAACTACGAATACGATTAATACTAAAGAACGATGCCTAAGTACTTTGTGACGATTAGTAAATTGTGTAAATGTTAGTTGTATGTTCAGCCAAGCCTAACATTTAATAATCTTTAATAGTAAACGTTTAATATTGTACAACAAAGTGATTAATTTTTCTGCTCTTTTTTCAATTGGTACATCAAATAATAGTTGGTTTCAATGAAATTATATATATCCTTAAAGCTTAAAATATTCGAAAATGCAATTTGAAAAAAAAGGAACAATAATATAATATATGAAAATATGAAACAGTTGATAATCTCATATTAATGACTTCTTAATGATATATCACGTCTGCCTAATTGTGCGAATTCATTTGTTATTATATAAAAAGTTCATTCGCACGAGAGTTTAAACTAATATATCTTACAATTATAATTGAAACGTCAATTGTTGACCTTGAATATTCAACAGTTCAATTTCTTTTTTCTACTTGAATATACGGTAACGATCATTTATCTTTTAATATATTTATATCATTGATAAAAATGCAGTATATAATACTACTTATCCTAAAATGCTGAGATATTTTTACAATCCTCTTCTGAAATATGTTCCCTATCACAAAATTTGACGTGTCGAAGAGTAAAAGAGGCCAGAATGGTTTGTTGACATAAAATAATGAGTTTATAGGCGCCTTGTGCCTGCTGTAAATATAATTATGACAGTATGCAAGAGTATAAAGTATACCTATTTAGGAAAAATCAATCGAACATTCATAATGTTCGACAAACAACAATTTTTTTTCAAAAATTTTCATTGCAAACGTTGCCATTCTCCAATTTTTTTTTTAATTTCAACGACACATCTCTGTTACTTATTTATATATATTCTGTTCTTCCATCATTTGATAAGTTTTTCTTTGTTATATTAAAATGTATAATTTTATACATGTACGTTCAGAAACAGTTACCATTTCATTATTTCAAAATTTCGATCCGTATAATTGCAATTATTGCCTAAACAAATTTTAATCCTAGTCAAATCGCAGTAAATTTTGATAAATGCTAAAAGGCACTTCCAGCTTCATTATAACAGAGACCTTTTAGCATTCATTTTATTCAACTTTCCAATTGTTCGGTCAATGTTGTTGTAAAAACGTAATTTCCATTATTTTAAGCCACAACAAACATTACTTACTTTCGGAATAATTTTACCTAGATACTAGTTTTTTGCTTCGTAATGGTAAAATATCATTTTACTAAACTATATCTCTCTGACAAAAAACACTAATCAGAGATACTTCGCCACACATAACTTCAGAGTACAGTTGAGTCTTTCAAATTGAAATAGATTTTTAGCAATAACATTGCAATCAAAATGTAAATCCACCAAGACAACGTGTTGAACAGAAGAAATATTAGTTCACAGTGCTCATTTTGAAAAAAAAAAATTGTCGCTCGATTCCTACCAAACGGAGCACTTCTTTTCGGGATTCATCCTCGAGCCGATAGGACATTTAAAGTCTTTGGCGAATTCGGGCATATTTGACAGTGGTCCTATAACGCGGAACTCTCCTGGGCTATGTACACCAGTTGTAATACGTAATTTCAAAGTTTCAGGTCGGTACTTGCTGCACCATGTATTAGCTGCACTAATCCAGAACATCTGTTGTGGACTGAACTTAAGACCTGGAAGTCTGGGCTCTTTGCCATTGCGACGTTCCCACTCATTGTAGGCATAGTAGGCTTCTTTGATACCACCGTTGTCGGCTATATTTTCACCTTGAGTATTGATGCCGTTCAGCTAGAAGATAAAATGTGAAAAATGAATTTTCTAATTGTTTACGAGAACAAATGTTTAAACTGTAAGTTAGCAATCGCAACTTACATTAAGACCAACTTCGTGAGCTGTGTAATTCGCATACTGATCGATGATACATTGTGCTCTTTTCAGATAGTTTTCTTTGGTACTAGGTTGCCACCACTCAACGAGATTACCGGCCTTGTCGAATTGTCTACCTTGATCGTCAAATCCATGTGTGATTTCATGACCCATCACAAAACCGATCGCACCGTAGTTCATATATCTTGGCCTGTCTTTACTGAAGAAAGCACCTTGTAAGATTCCAGCCGGAAATTCTGTCGAAAATATTTGTAAAATCAGTTACTTTTGATGCAATTGTTGAAAAATAAAATAATTTTTGCACTAACGAATACTGTTTTCAATAGACGAGTAGAATGCATTAACAATCGCAGGTCTACCATGAGTAACCCAGTCACTTTTGTTGACGGGTTTCCTGAGTTTGTCAAAGGAGTATTCGTTATTAAAGAGTGTCAAGTTCAAAATGCTCTGAAGATAGTTGCCGGGACTAATGTCCAATTTTGCATAAAGCTCTTCCAGTTTTTTGTCGTCCAAGAGTTCATCTGGGTAAGCAATGTGTGTGCTCATCGATTCAGCTTTGTCCAAAGCGGCTTTTCTTGTTGTCTCATCCATCCAGTCAACCTGCAAATATGGAAAGATATGAATAATTTGCAAGTATGTTTAATTGTTTCAAGTTTTTAAGTGCAAATGTTTATCAACGATTGCAAAAAAAAGACTAAATCATTAAATAGGAAGTTCTACGCTATGAAATAATCAGTTACATGTAGCTAAATATTTGCCTAGTTATTCTTTACGGAAAGATTGGAGAACTTCTTTATGCCAAAGCCATTGAGAACCAACCTTTTGTAAAATTTTCATAAACTCCTGTCGAATTTCAGAAACCATTTCGACGGCATTCTTCTTTGCGTCTTCATTAAAATATTTCCTAACATAGTTGGCACCAATAGCTATCGAAAAACTGCCCGATGTTATGTCCACACATTCTTTCCATCTTGGCTCACGTTCGGTCCTTCCTGTAGACGAAAAATTTCATGCATATTATAGTATAAATCTATGTTTATTATTGCTATCATTTTTTTCTACAGATATATCTTTCGAAAAGTGATGCGAAGAGAGTAAAGGAATGAATTGTCAATCAGGAGTAAACAAAAACACTGATCTTAGTTACGTGTTATTTTGTTTCTAGAACCTAATTTAATTTTTTTCTTTAATCTTAAATTTTTGCTGTTATTTTTAAACTTATTTGGAAAACGTACAAAGTATAAATTATTAAACTGGTTTTGAATAAAAAAAATTAAATGCTTCTAAAATTATTTCAATTCAATCATTTTCACTAACTTTTATGTCAAACGATAATTTTGTATGACATAATATAACTATCTTGTACTATAGCCAGTCTCGCCATACGCAGGGTGTTACTACTTGACTAGTTTCAGGCTACTGGTATTATTTAATCGACGGTTACCGTAATAGTTACTGCAATTTATCAACTTTCTCTAACATAATGGGTTGAAATTCTTATCTGCCTCTTTTTTTCCCTCGAAGCTGGTGGTAACAAGAATTGCATCATTTCTCTTCTAACCGCGAATCACATCAGTGAATGACAAGGCATGACGTCTTCGTGATTATCAAATACCGAACGATCGATTACTCGCAATTTTTCTATTATCTTCTTCAGTTAAATTCATAACAATCAACTTACCGCTGACAACGGTCGAATAAAGCAGCTGCCTCTTACGGACTTCTTCAGTAAGGTAGCTTACGGATCTAGCAGCGGCTCTCCACATAACGTAATTTGCTTGGACTCTTTTAGGTGTTTGTTCGAGAAGACGTTCGAGATCAGTTATATAGCTTGGTACGTTAATGATCACCATTTCATCTTCAGTGACGGTTGCACTAGGGGTAAGAATTGTGTTAAAGTACTCCATCCATGGGATTGTTGTGAATTTCTGCTGAAGCTCGCGGACTGACATCAGGTTGTACAGCGCAGTAGCGTTACGACGCTTCTCGCTTGGAAGAGAAATCTGTGGTAAATAAATTATTGGAATGAAAAACACCGCTCATAAAATACAAAATATAGTAACGTGAAATAAAAAAAGTTCTTCGCTCGAATGTTACGCAATAAATAATTATTACGTAAATTATACTTTATACTAACGTTTGCAAGTTTCATCTCAAATTCGAGAGAGTCTTTCAGTTCTTGACGAGCTTCCTCTTTATGAGCACCCAGTATTACAGCTAAATCGACCATATAGTCATAATATGCTTTAACAATTTCGTTCTTTAATCCCTTTGTCAAATATTCACGAGACAGACCCAATGAAGCTTGATCCAGCTGAAAAGAAGAAATAAGATTTTTTTTGTCATTAAAGAAAAATTTCTATCAGCGACAGACTTTCTTAAAATTTATATTACAAACCGTTTTTATGTAATGTAACACTTACATCAAGAACACGTTTCGTGCTATTTTTCAAATCCACGCCGATACTGAAGTCAATGAATAAATCAATTGAGTAACCATATTTTCGGTTCTTGTAAACGGATTCCTTCCAATTAAAATCACCGTCGTTCCACTTATCACCCATTAAAACCGGCCAACCACCAAGTTCCTTCAAGATTTTATGGAGAGGATCTAATCCTTGCTCCTCAATAAGACCTATAGTTCAAAATTTTATGTTACTAATACATAAAAATTTATCAATTTAGAATCAACAATTACATAAAAATATTTATTCACTCTTATTCATGCAAGTCTGGTAGAGTATCTTAGCAAGTTTAATAGGCCTTGGATCACTCGCTTTACTTTCTTCTTCTATGCTCGCTCTGAGCTGTTTCTGCAATTTGTCGCTAATGATGCTAAAAGTATTGACGCTTGTCTTGTCATCGGGAATGATCGTGTTTTTCATGAAAGTACCACAAGCGAAATTGTAGAAGTCATCACATGGCTCAACACTTGTATCCATACTTTCCAGAACTGACGATGCTTGAATTAAATGAAAATATTAATTAATTGATATTCTTATAAACTTTTAATAAAATACATTCCGAGGAATAAACAAACATATACCAGTGTGAATGCATCCAGGTGTCAAGCAAATATCAGAGTCACTCAATTTCTCGACAATTTGAGGGCCTTTCTTGGAAGGTGGTGAGCCACTTAGAGCTTCCGCTGTGGATGGTAGCATTTCCGCATTAGCTTGAGCAGCTATAAGCGTTCCGAGCCGATGCAGTGGATATTTGTGGAATGGCAATGCGTATACGTGCGGTGATTGTGGATTGTACAGTTAAAGCAGGTTGAATGACACATTCAGAGTTAAAAAAAAGCAAACGTTAGATTTTTTCAATGATCGTTATAAGTCAATATATCGTGATATTTTATTGAAAATTAAGATTATACCGATATTAATCAAAACGGTTGATTGCATTTTATTGTCTACTTGCTGTCATTAGTTATTTACTTTTGATCAATTTGTTACGGATGCCTTGTTTATAATATCTAAGCAGTTTAATTTTCAAAGTAACGATAATGAAAGATAAGATTTGATTCACACTAATTGAATATGCTACATTTGATTCTACTAGAATTCATCGGACTTAATTCTACTCTTATAATACATTGTTTTATGTTAAAAATTTAATCTGTTGATCGTTTTAAACAATTCATCCAATGATCGTTCTATCAAACTCTCTGAGCAAAAAGTAATCGGAAGAGCTATTTTTACGATCAGTATGAAAATACATATATCAGATCTGACACAGACGGCATGCATATGACATCAAAAAGCATCAGCGTGGCTTTTTGAGCTTTAATAGAAAAAGGAACTTACCATTTGGTAAGGATGATTGACAACTCTCGGAATTGGATGCTACGACTCCGAGACCGATGGCCAATGCTAGGGCAATCAAGAATGCGCATACGGCCATAATTGTCAATCCACGTTCTAAAGCCGTGCGTCTTTTCCACCATGTTGGATTTCTATTAACAAAAAAAATTTATAATCGAATTAATGTCAATTATATACAGTCATATAAGTAGCTATTGAAATACATTAATGTTGAATAAACATTCAACGAAAAATGAAATCATAGAGCTTAGTAGTGCAAAATCGATCGCGGCTCACTTATTGACCATCACTTATTGCGAGTATATAACTCATTGTCAACACTGAACTATGTCACAAAACTATTAACTACCTTAGCTTTTTCATCGCGTAAAAATATTTATTGAAGCTCATTCATTCCTCCGAAATTGATACTCGTATGGACCATGTGACAGGTGCCAATCGATCTGGATAATAATGTGCGTCGGATCTACAATAGTTAACGTTCAGAAAAAGACTTATTATTTACTAAATATTTGAACTACTACGTTATACGCCGCAGATGCTGCTCTTTTACATATGGCCTTTGTTGTTTTTGAAAAGCGTTAAGGATAATTGACACGATTTTATAAAAACTTATTGATAAATTCAGTGAAAAAATTTTTTAAACTTATGGAATTCACGATAAGAAAAGGATTTGCTTCTGTTTAAATATTAGCTTCGCATAACTAAAATAATTTTAGTTAGATAGTATTAAATATTGAGTTGAATCGGTTTGTTAGTTTTGAAAAAATTCATTTATTGAGATTTAATAAATCTATTTATAATTTTGAATAAATTGTTGTCGTTTCTGAAAAACCATTATTTCAATTCAAAACCAAAATTGATCGAGACAATAGCATTTTTAATTTGAAAAAAAATATTTTTTTTAATCGACAAAATTTATTCTATATTATAAAAAGATTGTTTGAATCTAAATAATAGTATTTTTTATGATACGATCAGCTTGAATTAAAAAAATTTTTCTCTCAGCTTAGCGATTAAAGAACATAAGACTGCAACAATTAGAACAAATCGAAGAGAGTAAGCTTTTGTTGCGCGACACAGGGCTCACCAAATGACTAATTCTGACGTTAGGACAGATATTGACAAACGTACAGCGTGTTCAATGAAGCGATATGAATTGTTACATAATGACGCCGCATAATTGGCGTTTACTTTTTTGCTGTATACAGCGCTTACTTTCATTTCAAGGCACTCACAGTATTGTTTTGACTCGGTGTCGATTCACTAGTTGGTAATTGGGAAATTCACTTTGTCGCTTTACGCACTGTTGTTCGATTGATTGATACGGTGATAGTAATCTATTCGTGCAACCGGAACTATTATAAGTTTCGTTTACTTTTGAGAATGAAAAATGTGAACGTAATGAGAATTATATAATGAGATAAGTTTCTTCTCTTCAGAATCACACATTCGCTCTAGTGATGTATAACGGTCGAAAGTCACTTCAACACTTCATTATTTACACTCTACAATTCACTACTAATCAACTTGATTAGTTTCAACGACATATTTAACTATTCTCAACATACAGCTAAATTGCAATTTCAACGACACGAGTCATCGTAGACGATTCGCCCCATTTGTTCTTGTAGACAAACCGCGGACACTCCCATATCCAGTCGCACCTATAAATATACGTGCAGCTAAAATTTCTTGTCTATCGCGATTTCTCACGTGATAAAAAGCACCCAGCTCGTGAGCGAATATAACCAGGTCATCGACGTGATCGAGTCAAATTCGTAAAAAAGTCAAATTCAATTAGACCTCGCGAGAGTTGTATGCGAATCGATGAAAGGAATTTCGCTTGGTACGGTTCTTACAACTCATACTTCACCGATTGTTTGTGGTGCGCAGATTTATTGAGTGTTGTTCGAGCAATGAATTCTAATCTATACTAATGAATGAACTGATCAACATGATGTGTTAGAATTTACAAACTTTCTCCACCTGATACACGACTAGTTCTTACATTATAACGGAAATTTATTGAAATTTAGAGAGTTTCTAACAAGGATCATATACCTTCATATCCTAATTAGAAATAAGTTAAAATTGACTTTTTTCATATAAGTCAAAAGGAAAATAATTTTCAATCTTCGTATTTCGTAAGTATAAGCATGAAATTCTGATTCACAAGTATTTCCTAATTCAAATGGAAAAAGAAGGATTTAACTTTACAATTAAATTTCTATTTCTCATACAAAATGAATAATCTGTTCCTCATTGTAGAAAAAAAACACTCAGTATTTTCTAGAGGATATAAAATGCCGTATCTAATTCTATCGTCACGGGAGAAAATGAGGCAGGACTGCTGTCATATAAACTCCGTCAAAACGTTCTCGTTCTCGGCGCCGCGTAGAGACGATCTTTGACTTTCTAATGTGCGGTACGCACCTCTCTCTCTCTCTCTTTCTCAACAGACTTGTCCGCCTGTCTCAAGGCAATGACATGTAGCAAAGGTTGCTTGCTTCGAACGTGGAATCGTTTAAGGAAAATTGCAATGAACGAGATTTTCGAAAGTAATGATATAACAATTTTTTTCAGTAATTCGTTGAATTAAATTTGGAAAAATAATACTATGTCATTTGTATATGAAAATAGAATCTATCTCGTTGTGAATGTCAGATTTACAAGTTGCATATATATTTCTAAAAAAATACAACTGAAATTACTTTTCATTGTTCCAGAACTGATCAAACACTACAATTATAGTGGTAACTATGTAAGGGCATTGTGTTTTTGATATACAAAATGCATTCATACAACTTTTATAGTAGAATAAGAGAGAATTACACATTTTGAACTTTGTCAGCAACCGGAGAAACAAGTCCATTACAAAACAAAAGGACAAATGATTTAGCCGACTGAAAAGTGACTTTAACGGAAGTCACATGCATTTCTAGCGAAATACTCCGATTTTTAACTGTTATATTGACACTCAAAGACAAATATTTTTAAAAGCGTTCGCTTCGAAACGTTCACTTGAGCTCTTTTCTCTATGCGCTCGTAAGCTGATTGTTCGTACTTGAACAACGTGTAGCGTTGCACACTAACGGAAAAATCGCATTGTTGGATCGTAGCCAGGATTCGTGTTACGGTTTTATCGACAAATCGTCCTGGTTCAAAGGGGGAAACAGTTTCTAGCTATCAGGTTAGCCAAACATTCAATCTGGGCCATCGTGACAAAAAAACTGGGAAAAGTATGCTTTCTGCGTTCTATTCAATTCGATTTACGTGTTGAACAATAAAAGATGAGGACAAAAGCTATGTGCCGTTTGTTTTACTGTGGAATCTTACTTTTTGCAAAATGACAAAATAAAACTATAGTGACATAGTAATCGTAAGTTCAAGAACATGATATGAGTTTTGATCTTTATTATACGAATGATGAGAACTGTGACCGTAGTTTTATTACTGTCGTGTTGTACGTTGCATTCTAATTGCATGTAATGGATGGATGAATGTAGCTGACCTTTCAGTAATTCGTATTTTTTAAATATTTATTCTACTTTCTACTCTTTGTTCTTTACATTACTTGATGTCTTGAAAAAACACGGAGATTTTTATTTCATTGCTTTCTTGAAGCAACGCAAAACTTGTATGATATTCATGAATGAATATCACACCAGTGGAAAACTCGATTTAATATAAAGGAATAATTTCATTTTTGAACGAGATCAATCTTCGCGCTATGTTCTGCGTAAGCACGTTTCACAAAAATCAATTAATTTAAACAATAGACGATCGAGTAGAGAATTATCGCACAGTGTTGTGTAAGATATCATAGCTACACAGAACTCTCTCCGACAAGAAAGTTTTAATTATAAAAAATTACTTTTTTCCTCTTTTACTCACTCATATAACGTGCACAATCGTCTAGACAAACTTCAATTTAATATTCCGTCCGTCCGAGACGCCCATTATCATGATAACATCGATGAATCATCCCTTTACAACGAAAGTGAGCCAAGATTATAATTAATTCAACAAGTATCCTCGCAGGCGCATTCTTAATAGCTTTATCTTATTGACGATAATGAAAGAAAAACTATTTGAATACGATCACAGTGAAATTTAGTCATCGTATTTGCCAGAATAAAACGCTCATGCTTAGTATGTCTTCCGCGCCTACCCGATTGTTCATCGCGAGGATTCGTGATTTATCTGCGCGTGGGTTGCGAATTCTTTCCTTATTTCTGCGAATCAAGCCGCTTCTTTGCCGACAATTGGCACTATATAGGTACGACAATGATTGAAGTGCATGTGTGCGTGCCTTGAAAGATTGAGACGAAATAACTGACCTTCAACGTCGGCAGGTGATGTAAATTTTCTCTGGGAAATGTCTCGTTTTCTGCAAGTCTTCGCTCTTAGCTCGTGAGCACGAGTACGTTGATTAGGCAACATTCGTTGCGTGGATTTTTGATGATTAATCTCTCGCATTTGTAAATTTGAACGATTTTATGGTGCTTGCCAATGAAGAAATTAATTATAAAGTATAGCATTCGATTGAGAACCTATCTTCACAAGCTATAAATTCCAACTACAAGCAACAATTAAAAAAATATACATTGCCGTAACAACAGCATTGCCGCTAGAACTCTTTCCTTAGGAAATAGTACACTCCCAATTTCCACTTCCCCTGATTATTTTCTTCTCAGCGTAATAACTGAATATTCACGGCAAGCAGTTACAATCGCGATTATTCTCATGGACGATCTCGTGCTTTATTCTCGTAGCGATCGCGAGACAAGCTCGATTTGTTGATTCCGCTTCCGAGAGTCATAGTCGGAATGTATAATTGGCCGGAAGCTCGGACGATCGACGTTCAATAACCCTGCTATATGGCTAACCTAGTTCGCGCAAAACAATATGATATTGCCATCATTATTTTACATTTTTGTCGTCGCGAACGTGTCAATTCTATGCGTAGGCGCAGATGTCGATGAAATTAGTGTCGTTCTCGAAGGCTTTGATTTTCAAATTAATTACTGCGGATGCTCTAGTTACTTTCTGTATCATTCAATGCTCGTTGAGTGATTGTTAAACAATTTCGTACAGCAGATGATGAAACTTCTTCATGAGTTAACACACAAAATTTGTCGGAACCGTAAAATAGTCCCATTCACAAGTAGCACGCGTGATGAAAAACTTCCTATTTTTTAATGAAATATAATTGTATTGCTGACATTAATTAACTCTTATAATAAGATGGATTATAGTAAAACGGGTAATAAACGAAGGAGCACAGCTCATATATTCTTATGGTTCATCAACGTAATCGGCAACTTTATTGCCTATAAAATAAAAGTGCGCATGAATTTTTAATTCAGTCCGAGTAGGTATTGAGAAGATGCATTGGGATTTCCTCGGCCCAGCTGCAGCGCACAACGTTAGCTTCATTGTTGTACCGAGAGACGAAGGCTTAAAATGCTATCATTAATTAAACACTAACCTACTTATCCTCCAACTCTATATTTTCCTGAGAATAGATAATGCATCCAATAAAATATAACAGGATGAAATTTATTCTGCTCACGTGAACAACACTTTCCAAAAAAAGAAAGTAGTAAGCACGATCACTGCCTCCTTGAGTAGCGCGCGAAATTGAGCAATCGGACGAATCTTCGTAAACTTATTCGTCACGAAGGAGAAAAAGCAAACAACTCTTAATGTTGCAACAATTAAAGAGTGTATGCGAAGGAAGTGCGATGACTTCGAATGTTTGAATTTTGTTTATAAAATGTTTTGTCGATTTTCACGAAAACACGGGAAAGCACCGCGAGAAACAGTGTATCGGCCTTCTTTTACTTATATTTACGTGATTTCGCTGCGGCGAATATCCACTCTGCGGCTTGTATACGCTATGAGAATTTCAAGATGACTGGATGTCCGAAATATTAATGTCATTGTTCTAATATTTTTTTACGTAATGTTTTATATGTCTCGTAGAGTATATGTAAAATGAATTCATGTCGATCTTAGAATTCGTAAAACTAAAAATAATTTCCAACAAATTAGAAAATTATGATGATATAATTTTTTAAATTATATGAAAAAAAGTATATCAAATCACAAAATATCATAGACACATGTTTCGCAAGTAACGATATAATACTCAATAGGCGTTAATTGTCGCATAGAAATGCTCTGACGGTAAATCAATTCAGATCTACTAATGAATCGTCGCAGCCAGTCGCGGCATCGTCGCGGAAAATCTGATAAAGCCATCGAGAAGATGATGATGATCGCGTGTAGCGGAAACCTGTTGGCGTGAGTATGTATGTGCATGCGGCTGACCCGCATCAGCAATTGGCTTTTCGTGCTTCCTCTCAATTTTCGAGGCCGCTCGCACATAATGCACTTTAGGCGCTCGATTAACGTACGCCAAGCGTGTGATTTGAGTGTCGCGTGCCGTCATCATGCGACATCTTTTTTGTTTTTTTGAGTAAATATCTGTACCGTTGGTGTTGAGGTTAGTTGAGCAAAAGATTATACACTGCGGAATTGTATGGTAACGGGCAATGATTTATTTTGTTATATAAATTAGTCATTATTTTTAGGTTAAACATTGGATGTAATCATTCATTTAGATATTATATTTCAAGCGGTTCAGTTTATCGTTTATACTTAGGAAGGGTTCTTGTATTATTGTTTGTTGGATAAAGTTTATTAAATAAACACTGGCTTGAAAGGATCCAAAGGGGAAAGACTATTTTGACTATTCACAAAGGTTCATAAGTAATAAACAATGCTTAATAAAGAAAATGAATCAAACATTAATAACGTTCCACCTATTCAATCAAGAATAAAATAATAAATTGAACTGATAAGTCATGTTTCGTTTATTTTATTTATTAAAGAATTTATTCTATCACAAGCATATCAGAATTTATTATTACACCATTACGTCAACCGTTAACAAAGACATAGTTGTATCGATATTTTTTATATTTAATACAAAATTCATTGTCAGAATTGTCTTCTTAAAATTGATACGTCACGATGACTGCATACTTTGTTATTCGTTATGTACCGAAGTCCAATTATTACGAAAACGGAAGAAATATCTTTTGTAGATCAACAAATCGTCTGCATATTAGCATAATAATTTTACAACCTCACATATACAAACATAAAATCGATTAAGCAGGAGAGGAAAAAAGAAACTTAAGATAATTTAAGCTATATTTGATCAGTATAACCCATTTCATCCGAGAAATCCAATAAAGTACCGAAGAAAAAAAGATTCTGAATGGATCGTATGATTACATACAAACAAGTTTCTCTCTCTCTCTCTCTCTCTCTCTCTCTCTCTCTCTCTCTCTCTCTCTCTCTCTCTCTCTCTCTCTCTCTCTCTTTCACGTGCAATGACCGCCAAAAAATTCGAAGCGCCCCTTTCTCGCAGCACCGTTATTAATACGAATCGCATTATGTATGTGTCTTACGTGATGCGCTAGCGGTAAATTGTCTCCTTCATTTTTCGGTCGTTCCATTTGACCGGTTCAACCTAACCTTCGCGTCCAGACCATTCGCGGTTGACCTATATATTTTTTTTGGCTCGAGACATTTGTTGTGGTGCTTCTCGGACATGAGATTGTTTACGCTCGGTACATTCTTTTTTTCCTTTCTGTTCAATTGCAAAGATTATCGACACAGATATAATTGCTTCTTTCTCTATGTCAACACTAACGGAATGGCAGCATTTTGTGTTCGATCACGTTTCGATTCGCTATTATGACATGCAATCATAAGTATCACGGAACGTACATGCGAACAATAAAATGAATCAATTTCACTGCGGCGCATATTAGAATTTTCCAGACAATTCAAAAACAATCTTGTGCTCGCGTAAAAGCTCGCGATTTTACTCGTGAGACTTCTTATTGCAAACGCAACCTTGACGGAAAAATACGAATGTGTAAAGCTTATTGACTTGACTACGTATCGAAGGGTTATATATTTGCAGTCCACAATAGCGGAGAAATTTATCGTTATATGCAACAAAAGATTTCGCGCTTGTGCAATCGACCCTGACATGAAGCCTATGTATTCATGTGATTTTTCACGCTTGTACCGTAATAGTTTTTCTCACTCAATCACGGCGTATCCTGTCGTAGAATGAGAGAAGAATTTGCTATTTAATTATATGTCTCGACTGTATTTTTGAGACCGTTAACTTTCTGTAAAATCGATGAAGATACGAAAATGATGATTTACACCAAAATATTTTCTTTTCTGCATGGCTTGATCAAAAGCAACAATCGGCAAGCGTACGCGGCGTAATTTTCTTTAATATAAGCCACGCAAAAGCACCACCACACATAAAGCGAGAAGTAGGTACTAAGACTCCCTTTATTGGCCAACTGCACCAACCGTCTTACTACGTTTATTACGCTACTTGCACCGTCAACAACGGTTTCATTAATAATTGCGGACCACAACAATACGACTTCAACTTTTATGGTGCCTTTTGTTTAAAGTTCCCATAGACAATACTTGATCTTATTAAGAAAAACATTGTCTTTCTTCATTCAAGTTTGTCTTTGAATGTATTAGACGACTAATTAATGGATTGAGTTGATATTTTACTTATTCCCTTTGATGCAATGATATGTGATATAATTATTTTATAAATAATTATATCAACAAACAATTTTTTAAATATGACACTTTTATTTATATGCTATGGATACTTACTTGAATGATATATCAAAGTAAATAGTAATTATTTTTATTGGAAACGAGACGTGCATAATGATAAGCAATAGCTTGTACATTTTTAATCTTTATTTTTAACAAGCGTAGAAATTTTTAAAAAATGTTAAGCTATTTATAGCTTTTTTCTTGTGTAAAGAAAAAATCACAGGAGAGTAACAACTTTTGTATTATCGTAAATAACGTGAATTCATTTTGAAAGTTGGCGCAAACGACGTTTCTCTTGTAAAAAATTTACGAGCGAACAGATAATTCCTAAAAACGGAGGCGGAATCAACGTAAATTTCGGTAGTCAGGTAACTGCCATCTCAAACCCTTTGTTTAAAAAATGACTTTTCATCACTTGGCCGACCATACCGTTAGAGGAGCCGAAAATCAAGCCTTTCACCTGTCACACGTGTATACTTGTAAAAACCAAATAATTTACGAGCTGCCACTATGACAATAATTCGGTCTTTCCGTGTTCCGCGTAAAATGGGCAATCATGAGCGATTTGAGAATATAGTACGCAATGATAGACACCTCGCACAGCTTTAATGAGCCAACAAGGGTATGTAATGTAGATTGACGTTAACGTAAATGGAAAATTTTCGTCAGTTCCTGGATGTGCAGGATATTATTATTATTATAAAAGAGTTAATAGAGATGTAACGTGCATTAGTTGCGATTACTAAGATGACTTCATATTCAACATTTAATGTTTTTAATTGAAACTTCAGATCAAATCAGCATTTACGTTTGTAATCATATTTATTTTTTAAATTCCATACTAATTTTCCAGTGATTAGGATGATGATTGTCATTCAAGTTATTCAATCTGTTGTACTTTTTTTTTGTTCAAATAAGCAACTATTTTAATTACCTATATGCGTAGTATAATTATTAGACCATACAGAAAAAATCTCAGAGCTGCTACTAATGTAAATTAAAAGAATGGTTTAATCAAAGTTTTTTTTGTTAATAGCATGATAAAAAAATAAACATCATCTTATTTTCGAAATATCAAAAACACTGGTATTTTTATTCATACCTGTAAACCTAAATAAATTCTGGATATCAATGGAATGTCTTTGTCTAGTTGGTCTTAAGATTTTAGTTAAATTCGTCAATTATTAATGCAAATAAACTGATTGATTTGTTGAAAAATTAGAAACTAAGAAACAAAAGATGTTTTTTTTTTAATTTAAAATACATTCAAGCAATGAGGTGTAAAATACTGGCTGAATAAACATTTTACTCACGCCTACGAGCTAAATAGTTTAACACTGACTGTCTATACTTGTGTGTACTTTCAGCGCTACCACAGATCGTGCGATTGGAGTAATCCAAATTTAGAGAATATTTTCAAGATAAAAAGGTAACTTCTGTTTCGGAGTATCAACGCTTTTACACGAAATTTATACGCGAACATTAGAGTCACACGCAACTTTCCTCACGGGATCTCGCCTTGATTATCTCATCTCGGAAAAATTTCTGCTAGGATACAACATTCATAAACATAGCGTTAATTTTCGCACCTTGAACGGTTCACGTAACGTTTTTAAACAGCCGTCATTCCTGTGGTTTTATCGCGTAGTTATTTGGCTCTTATCGAATTATTTGCAAATGACTCGTAAATCGTCGAGCGATTTGTTATGTGACCCTTTTATATATTATATAGGAGTGTACAATCATTACTCAACAAATTGAGAATAATTAACTGTATCTGTTATCGCAGAGGCATCCGATGTGCATGAGTTCGATTCATTTATAGCAAAAAGTCTTCCCACGACAGAGAACCGAGCTTCGATGTACGGTTAGTTTATAGACAACGTAAGGCCAAATTCTCTTGATGGGTGTGCGAAGCCCATTGTTGCAGCCGCGCGGACTCGATTCGGGCGTGCACAGGTGCATTTTTTCCGCGCGCCAGAACTGAATGCTGAGAGCGCGCCAGATGTATCGCTGTTGCGAAAGGGGTCGATATCCGAACCATGTGAATCGCTGGTTTTTTTTTTCGTTTTGCTTTCATTTATTGAAGTTACTGGAGGATTTTTTTTTATTCAAATAAACTTTACAGAAATTTTTCCATAGAAATATCGTTTTAAAAAAAAGGATATTTGCTTTTGGATTATAGTATATTACTCTCGCAAAAAGATATGTTAAAAACGAAAAATAAAACGCTCTCAGCTAATCGTTACTCGGAAAATTTTCGTTGTTGTGCAACAGAATAATACGCGGCTAGCGGATTCGTGACAAAACAAAATGCGGAAAATTGGCTATTGAGCAGGACAACATTGTCTCTAAGGATCACATTTGAGATAAATTGTCATAAAACTCAAGTAAAACTTTTAATCCGAGATTTATAATTATTATACTTTCATAGAAGAAATTTCAAGAAATTTTAAATTTTAATTGTGATTTGAAAGTGGTAAAGTCAATAAAAAAATATAGTGTATCATTTCATGGTGATCCATTATTACATTTATCGAATGTAATAAAATCAAACAAGTATTAAGAATAAAGTATAATCTAATTGCAGACTTCCGACAGTAACTAATCCTATCAATAAAATAGATTTATTGAGTATACACATTTTTTATTATTAAATAATACTGTTCTCAACGTTACAAAGTGTGTTTTTAATTCGTGCACCGCAACAGTTAACATTTTCATGTATACGCTTTTCTTAACTCACCGTTTTTAACGAGCGCATGGAAGCAAATGTAACGCACTTCAAATTTAAGAATGTTCTGAAACCATAATTATGGGAATTTGAAGTGAAAACATTAATCAAATTTGACACCAAATAAAAGTACTAAAATAATCAGTAAAGTTCGAAAGAAGATTAAAACTCGAGTGATCTTTTCAAACTTGAATAGTTCGCAGAGAATGCGTGCACGAAGCGCAAATGAATCCCAATTCCACGACAAAAATCAAAGAGGGAATGTCGAAACCGAAAAAAAAATATACATAACTCACTTGATAACAGTTTGCTTCATGCTGCTCGTCATCGTGTTGGCTTATACACGAGAGATGTCTTCGATAATAAGTAAATAAATACCCGTCCTTTACGTCGCACTCAGCACATAGCACACAGAGATTCTTCTCCTTTTTGCCGTGTTTGTGTTTTAATGTATAAGAGAACTGAAAAAAAAAATGCGGGAAAAACAACAAGCCCCGCGAGTCGTACAATCACGAGACTGAAAAGCACACTGAACTCTCTCGGTCGGTCGCCCGGATACTCGAAACGGACTGGAGGAGCGCGCTTGGCTCGGCTCGCATTTAAACTGACTCTCCCTCTCCTCTCACTTGGGCGCCGTGGCTCTTTCTCCAGGCGCCCCGTCACCCAAACGTCTAGCCGCTCCAAAGGGGGTGCGGATGTGCACTCTCAACTTCGAAGCAGGTGTTAAACGCGTCACGTTTGTTTTTCAAAAAGATACGTTTCGCCTATTTCTATCTCACGCGGACACGCCTAGTGTCTATAACTTGTTTTGTAGGGATTTTTTCTCATCTTCTTAGACTGTGAGAATTTTCGAATTTCTAAAGCACGTAAGCTGAATTTTTTTTTTAAATTAATTAATGACAACTATAAATATTTGTTGAAATAATTTCAACCTGTCGTGGAAGTACATATCGCAAATATTGAGGATCAACACTACATCAGTGGGGTTTAAAAACGTGTCGTAAAGCTGCAGATATCTTATCGATGACCATGGTTTTTTAAAGAAAAGATTCAAAGTATACATCGTGTTATCTCGGAAGATATAATTATTGTTTGATGGAATAATGTTTGTTTGTAATTTCTAAAACGATTCAAAAATAATTTTCGTTTGATCAGAATGAACAGTGTAAAATTAAAGAATTTAATAATTAATAAAGAATTTTATAATTAAGAATTTAATAATAACAATAATAATAATAATAATAATAATAATAAACCATTAATTTTTCATGACCAATCACGATGGTAGTCGAGCTTTAATGTTCAAATTCACGCTAGTAATCACCTCAAAAAAAGCCCGTTTTCGCTAATTATCTTCAGTTATCTTCATCTGTCACGGCATCTTCCGCAAAAGAAATACCATTCATCCGAAATTAAAAAAAAACAACAAAGTGTGTCACCGTGATCAACGACAAAAGAAACAAATATACGAACAACCGCAAAGATTTATCCGCGAGAGCCTTCAAATGAAATTCTCTGCGCGTAGCGCGTATCAGCCTTCAGACGCGCAAAGGACACCCGCAACAAATTATCCTTCGTACAAACGATTTCTCTTATTGGGCGCAAAAACCGACTTTCGCGAGTGAATACACAGTGGACGATTACTACATCTCGCGTGGCGTCGCCTTCGGAATATGCAAAGTATGGGATTAGATAGGTGCAAGATTCTCGGTGCAGCTGCTACCCTTTGTTTTGTGTCGAGGCATTGATGGTGGAGTCACTGAGAGATGGAAATTGTGGTGATTTTGTTAAGTGGTGAAAAGAAATGTCCGGCGTTGTTTGAGCGAGAATGTTCCAAAAGAAGCTTTTTTTTCAACTATCTTAATTTACTATAATTTAGCGCGAATGCTAAATTTTATTAATTTAAATTTTACATAATAAAAAATAATGGTTGCTATAGAAAAAATTTCTCAAATTTACTGCAAGACAAGAAATTTTGTTCTTAGATTATAACTATTTTATATTTTTGAAGTTAAAACAATGTTAAAAAATTATGACAATTTTCTTTTCAAAATTTAGCAAATTTAAGAAGAATATTACTAGTAAATTTGATGTTCAATGATTTTAATAAAGTGTAATTTAAAAGAAGTTGAAAATATTAATCAATCTAAGATTTCAGTGGAAATTTTTCGCCATCCCAAGTTCATCATACGTCTAAGATAAATCGATATAGACATTATGCTGCCCAGACTGAAATTAAAGAGCCGGCGTTAAGCAATATAACTGACCACGTCGGCGCCTATCTGTACAGGGGCACTAACCTAAGGTTATTTAATACGTCACTTATGGGAGGATGTTGATTTAGTAAAAATAAGTCAAATGATAAATGCTGGGTATGTAAATATTTGTCAATGCTAGAGTTCATTAGATACATAAAATAAACGAAGTCGTGCAAAAGAAGCAAAGTACGTACGATCGTAATGGACAGGGAAAGCTCATTAACCTCTGTTCTAAGAGACTCGTGCCTTTTATGTTTAATAGTTTTCGTGTGTTTGATTCAGGAAAACAACTACATCTGCTAATAGACTCGAACAATAACAGTTACTGATGACTTATGACCATGACTTGCTACGCGTGCGGTGACAATTTCAATGTCAAAACTTTCGTCTAAAAGTACCACTTTCACTACTTTTCTTCATTATATATTTTTCGACGCTAAAATTTTGCGAGTACATATTTTGTTTGAGAAAGAAAAATAAAAAAAAAACTTGCTAAAACATTTATCTTGTCTTCAAGAGAAAGTACGCAGTTGCAATAAAAAAGACATTCACAGTTATAAAAAAAAATGCATTTCGAGCAAGAATATTTTACTCTGTTAAGACGAGATATTTTGTTTGATAAAAAAGACAAACTGTGTAGACGATGAGAATTTCGCATGCAAATTGACCGTTCGCAAAATCGCGGAAGCACCCGGATGCGGAACTGACGAGACGATGAAAATCGCTATTGAGCAACCGCAACGCGAAACACAAACAATAAAGCACGCGCAGAGCGTACGTGTTCGAATCGATGCGCGTCGTTAAGGACTTTTGCGCGGACCCCGCGTGATCGTCGCCCGCCAACTGTATTGCATTTTAATTATGATTTACTTGACGCACGCGAGACAGCATTGAACTTGTCATGCTTAAAGGAAGACTTATGTCGACAGAGATATGCTTTGTGCACACACGTTTTCAGATCACATAACTAGCTATTGTTGTTCTCCCGCAAACGTTGATGTATAAAGAAGCGAGAAGTTGATTGCTCTCAGTGAATATTTTATTGTGTAAACTTGGAAAAGTTCATGGCCGATCACTTATACCCAACAATTTGTTTACTTAAAAAAATATTTTAGCAAATATGTTCAACATAAAGAGCTATATTGTACTTTAACTCGTTAATTCGAATGGAATGTTTTGAAATATCCGAGAAAATTCCAATTGATTGAAATCGCCAGGCACCAGATGAATAAGCGCGAATTCAGTTACAACGCGCACACATGCAGTGATAAAATCAACTGCCTATGTATGGGAGTGAACTTTATCGCCTGGCTTTTACATGTCAGCGGCAACAGCTCTCACGCTTCCGGTTTTTTTCTTCAACGTTTAAAATAATAAAAAGTTGCGATGATTTAGATGCGTGGGTATGCTGACTAGCTCAACGAATATGGCATTTGTTATTGCAGCATACTCATCATTGCTGCTAAAATTTCACGTATACTCAAAGAATATGACATTTTTAAGATGGGAGAAAGATACGTTTCATTTTCTAAATATGAATTTTTATTTCGTTTGATGGCTCGTAAAAGACTTTGTTAAATCTAAAGAGTACAATAATAATTTAATTGTACAAGGACGAAATTCAAATTATATATATTAGCGCAAAAGAATGCGCAACAACACAAGAAAAAGAAAAAAACTTGCGAACGAAACCGATTTTCCCGCTTACGACCAGACCGTTTTCGTACGTTTATTCTACGAGGAAAATGAATGTTTACCAGTCAACTCGCTCAAGAGTACTACTCCTTTGCGAGAAATATCGTGATAAAATTCAATTCCTGATCGATAAAAGTTTAAGATGCAGTCACGCGGGCAAAAGTCAATTTCGTTTGGGGAGAGGGGGAGACGAGGCTCTTCCTGCATCATAAGCCGTTAGTCAGGATTTTCTTTTTTTTCTTCTGTCGGGCCTCGCGCTGCTACTGGAAACATTGATTACGCCGCCAGGGATTTAATTGAACTGTCGACGCTTGTCACGAATTTGGGCGTGTTTCGCCGGGAAGAAATGAAAACTCATAGCAGAATCAACATTTATTATTTCCTTTGTTATTATGAGTAACTTTTAATTGTCGACGTAACTTGTTGACAACAAAGTGTACAGTTATTTGATTTTTAATAATACTTTATTGGAAAAATATATTATCCTCGCGTCCTTGGAACAAATAATTACATAATTATTCTGCAAAACAATAAATTTGAAATTAATTACCACCGCGGCACACCATACATTTTTTACATACTTAACATTGTTTCAGTTTTTTTTTTTTTCACGAGGAATCTTTCTTCCATAAAAATAGTTTACACCGCAAATAAAGAGTTCACCTCTAATTGCAGTAAAGAAAAAAAACGGAATAATTACACAGGTTACGTACTCGACCGAGTATAGACGCGCTCGAACCAGATGTTCGTCCCAAGGTTATATGAGTTCTATAAGCTCTTTGCGTTTCGTTTGTGCTATCTGAATTTGGTCTACAGAATAATGTGTTCTTTAGTTCATTGAAATGGGACTAAAAAATACATAGAATTTACTTATTTTGTATATCTTTGGCTTTGCGCATAAAGTTTTCTATTCAATGAAGAGATTGATAAGGACATTATACATGACTAGTCACTTAATACAGCTTAATAGACTGATGAATACAACTTTGAAAGGATTCCTTCATTAACGCAGTGTAATGCTCTCTATTTCGATTAGTTTTAATAATAGGTCCACTTCAAACTCAAAGACATGGTTCAAATAATAAAGGTGAATTGTCTCCCTTGAAACAAAACAGCACGTGCATTATTGTGTTTGCCATTTGGCATCAACAATGGCATGGAGTTATATTCATAGCCAGACAACAGGAAAAAAAAAAGGATGAGAGCTTTCGCTTACTGATGCGCGAAGGTTTCCTTTCGCTTGGAAACCTGCAAAACCTTGAGAACGCGCTGAGCGCCAGCTCTGCCGCTGATAAGTGAGTTTTCATCGAGTCGCCGACCGTGCGTCGTAAAAGTGTGTCAATATTAAAATATATAACATTGGGAACACTCCAGAGATGTTGTTTGACTGCACAGATTCTCACGTCGCTACGTCATTGCCATTCGAGACTGATATTGATTTTAATTACGAGAAAAATGTGGAATAGCCGAGTACACGTCGATCAATGAAATAGCAGAATCTAAAAATAGTATTCAGCGATAGCCGAAAGTTGAACAAACGTATAGCGAAGTGTGCCAGATAGATGCTGATTAAGGAAATAGCCGGGCGCGAACGGCGAAATGGGCGCCAGAAAAAAAAAGCGCACATTTGATAGCATAGAATCCTCGCCACAAGAACAGAACTAGTTCTGTTTACATTCTCTGGCAAAAGGATCTGGCAGGGATGAACTAGATCACTGGGGGAGAGAGAACTTGTAAAGATTTTTTTTTTGCCCCGCTGCTCTTTTGGCTGCATCGATAATAAGGACAGCGAGTCGGTATATACGTGTAGAAAGAGCCGATAGCATCGAAGAGCGTTGACTCGTGACGTGAAAGTGTTTTTTCCTGCCGCGCGAACCTTATATTTTTCCTGCTATTCTGCTAAATTGCTGCCACACACGGGCTTGTTGACGTCGTTTTGGGGTTTACCCGGCCGTGACATTATAAAAATTCCAGCATATCGAGTTTTGAATAATGCGTCTCTATGTTTCGAAAAGTAGAAAGTAAAGTCGGGTGAGGCGTCGATTATATACAGATCGTATGTGAAGAAAAAATCGAAAAAATGCGACGCATGAATTTTTCGTTGAAAAAAAAACTGTAATAATAATTCTGATTATCGTATATTTTTACGTTTGATAAATACTACATTATTTCGGCCTCGCAATAGATTTTTTTATAAAATGCTCCACTCTATAATTACAATGCATAAGCTTATAATATTGTTAATACTGTATTATTAAGATGTTCAAGAATGAAATGATTGACAGTAAATAATTACAACACTTTCTTAAAAATTGCAAAGATTCAAAGCGTTTTGACATTTATTGTATAGATAAGTTTACAATATTCAATTAATATAAACATATATAAGTGCTACAAAAAAGAAGTTTTTACCAAAACCTTTTCATATTTTCCATTGGCCATTATGAAGCTCAGAAGAAATTAGGTCACAAACGATAGAGTAATGTATTTCTAAACGACACATTTGCGTCAAAGTTCGTAACACATTTAATGGTTTCTCAAATATTTTACCATCTACTACTTACTTATTACTTAGTTACTTGTTGTTACATTACTTGTCATCAATCATTCATATGACACTAATAGATATTTAAATTTTGACGCATAAATTGAAATAATAATATGCGTATTCTTTTTGCAATCAGTGTTCAACTGCATTATAAACTTATGATTGGTACTCAATATGGGTATTTATAAAAGTAGTGCTTGTTAAAGAATGTCTGTTTAATCAACATTTAAACAATAACTTTGGATTACATTTTACTAAAATTCTCTTTTAAAATTATTTTCTTTTCAGTTTCAACTTTTATTACTATAATGTTACCGTTATTTTATATCCCAATTACATAAGGAAAAACCGGTAGCGTCTAATCTTCAAATCCCTCGAAAAAAGAAATATCGAGAAAGGTCAAGATGAGATATTCCTCGATTTACACGTAAATTAAGTCCTATTTTTATCCACATTTGACTTTTTTCACACGGTACTTTTAATCTATTAAAATTAAATACATACTTTAGGAAGATTTTATTTTATAATTTAGAGTGTATTGTGTCGTGGTACTTGATTTGCAAACGTCTATGCGAGGTTTTGATTTTCAGTATAGTTTTGTGTAAAACTAGAATATTGATAAAGCATGTACGCTTTCACGTTTCCATAAAAACATGCGAAAGTCGCAAAGCGTGCAAAAGAGGAAAATATGGGAAAATTTTGACAACATTTGACAATGGATATTTTGAATTCATTCTCAACCATTTTCCATTTGTTCAACAGGAATATTCTGACATATAAACGTTTTTGTCACTCGAAGGAGAAAGATGTAGAAATGTAATGACTTTTAGCACAAAAGAGATCTTTGATGGCACGAATCTTTTTCGAAAAATAACAGGATGAACGTGTTCCAGATTAATACTTATTCAAATTCATGGAAAACAAATACCGTACTGGTGAAATTACTTTTACTGTTAAGAATGAATAATACCCCTTATTTAATGTCAAGATTTTATGTAATCGTAAATTATAAATGTTGAAAAATGAGGTGAAGTATTTCCCACATAAGTGGAAACAGTAAATGTTGCATTCAAGCTCTTTTATTATGATAAAAATCAGTGACCTTGGTTCGGAACTAAACAATGACTTTTACTATAATTACGATTCACTGCGGTGCGGTGTACTGTTACGCAACACAGATTATAGCCATGCCAATAATTCGACGGATAAAGGTAATTATAACAACATCTTGTCTTAAAAACATGAATTGATCTTAAAATGTTCGTAAATGTATCCTTGTTTTTAGAAACGTGACTCATTCGTTCGCTCAAAGACAATGAGAAAACGCGAAGGTTTTATTCGGGAAATTAAACTGTTTCACGTGCGCGTTGGATTCTACGATGTTAACATAATAATTTACGTCGTTTGAAAATCAGTCACTTAATAAATGATGCAAAGCTTATAGTAGAGAAACTTATAGTCATGCAACCATAAGAGAATTACAAAATTTACATTAACACGATTCCAGCGACGAATTAGTTTCCCTTAAAGGACAAATTTCAAAAACATATAACTGAAATTCTCACGTTGAACGGAAATATCGTATCTCTTATAGAGCGAGAAACTTTCAACTATAGGCTTTCCTGAGAAACTCGAGAGCACAAATGCTCCCGCGTTTGCTTACTTTACCCGCAGAATGATTAACGGCGATTTATCGGCAATTGATTAGCTGCGCCGAAACGACTTCTCTGTCTGCGATTCACTTTCGTCCGTGGCAATCGATCTTTCGCTTTCGCCGTTGCTGGCCACTTTATGATTGACGGCCCTATTAATTCGCTTCGCTGCTGCTCACTGCTCGCGAAGATAGATGATTTGAGTCTGCGATGTGTAATTGTGAAATGACATTATCCTTTCGCTTGTTTAAGAATCGATATGCTTTCCCTTCAATTTCTCAGTGTCTACCGTGTGATATTGAGTTTGATTGTTCAATATTGTCTGCGATCTCGATATGGGCATTTATTTTAAATGTCTATATCTTTCGTTATTGCTTCATTTCGGATTAAATTATACGGATATTTTATTATCATGGCTGCCATTCGTTATCATCAAAATTAAATAATATTATAATTTATGATACATTCCGTTATAAAATGGCACGAGATTATCACGTAAGTTTTTTTTTCGAATTGTTATTAACTTTCTCATTGAGTATAACTTATTGAAAAATTTTATCGCAGCCTATCATTATTATTCTCTATCGAAATTTGCATTTCCGAAGAAAGTTTGAAAGGGCAAGGCAACGGCGTTTAAAGCATTACTGCTCCTAATTACCAACGAGAACAAAGAAGAGAAGAAGAACGCATTCACGCAAAGGTTTACGAAAAGACTCTGGAAAGAGCTATTGGCAAAAACAATTAATGAGCATGGGCAGTTAGAACCCATTCATAATCGCAAAACGCCAGAACGAGTTGTCGCAGCAGCAGCAGCCTGCGAATAGCGTTCGCGCGACTTTCTAAAAGTGAGCTGTAGTATAGCAGGGCAACGAAGTTGAGCGAGGAATAAAAAAAAAAAACAGCACGAAGTCGATACACATTGCGGGTTCGTCGAAGCACAGAGCAAAGGCAGAGCTGAGTGGTGAAAGTGGTTTGCGCGCCCGACGATCCTCTTTTTTTTTTCGTCGCCTTTTGTATGCGCACACACGCGAGAGAAATGAGAAGGATGCGGGGACTTTCCTTATTGTTACAAACACATGCGTGGCACCAAGTAATTTTCGAATGGCTGTGCTCAATCGCTATGTGTGTTATTATCACTTTTCAAGTCAATTATCTATGGTGTGATTAAGCAAGCGTTAGATGATGAATGATATGAATAATACGGCAACACGGCGCTTTTGATAATATGTCTATTGATCGTAGGTTTACGACGATCTATGATTGAATTGTTCTGAACTTATAATGGATAGACTAACAAATTATTGTTTGCAATAATAATACACGTGCACCCAAATACATTTTCGTTTCTACACGTAGACCAAAATTATTTGCTCTTGAGCTAGTTATTTATATTTCAAGACTAGAAATTACATCCAATCGAACTGACAGGTAGTCATAAAACTCACAAGTAGGCCATGGTATTACCCAACCTTCAATTTCATATATTTTGCATCATTCTACGCGGGCATCTGTTATTGTTACGCTAGAAAGTTTTTCCAAGAGAAACTCGGAAAACGTTAGAAATCTTTGAAAGTTCTTATGAGCTCCGAAATCCCTATAATTTTTAAGAGTTCTCGTAAGTTTGCACTAATTATTTGTAAAATCAATGACATTGAAATATCGTTTTCAGGGTTTCAACTCAAAATTTTAAATGTATTTGTTGACTGACAAGAGTCAACGAGAAGTTTACGGCAACAATTAGCGAGGATTGCAAACAATAATGTACTGGAATAAAACGAATAAGAAAATATGTTTCCGAGTGTCAATTATACTTGCAAAACTCTTTTTCTACTTTCAGCATAATAATTTAAAAATTTAGTTTATTTTATGATAAAGTGGTATAATGTTCAATTAATATTTCTTTTATTATGTTCCAAATAAACTTCTGTTACAGAAAAAATTATCGAACGAAATATTATTTTTTATAAAATTTATTATTGTAAATTTTTGTAAATATTTTAATATATCCCCCCAACAAACTCCAAAATGTATCCATCACTCCTACCACAAATTTGCACAGTCTCGGTTTCACTTCAGTGCGCCGTGAGGTCGAATTCCACACACGTAAGTCAATTGGATTTTTACGAGGTGCATTTCTCTGCGACAAGTGTCCATATAGACATGCGAGGGACATCCCGTTATATTTGTCCCAAGAGGGTCATCGAGTTGCCACACTACTTTTCGCCTCAAATGGGTGAAAAAGTAGCGCTGAATATTTACATATACGTTGCGACCACATTTGCGTCTACTGAGAACATTGAACGCTTAAGATGACGTATCCCGGTTAACATTTTATTCAGAAAATTAGGGATTCGTATATTAATAATAGTTGTTATTCACATGATAGTGTATATTTTTGAGAAACTTAAATTTAAGTTATTAATAAATTGATGTATTATGTCTAATTTTTGCAATCAATCAATAAAATAATGTCTATAATAGTAACATCCACAACACAATCATCAAAATTCGATTTCAGCCCATCATATTCAATTAAAAGTTGTTAAAAAATATTTTTATGATTTGGTAAAATGCTAGATTTTTTCAGAGTCGTGTAAAACTATAACATAACCACTATTATTTGGAAAATTCACGAGCCTTACCTATCACTTTTATCAGTATTGAGAGTCGTAGGTTTGTAAACAGTATCAAAGATACGATTCTTCGGAGATGAAGCGATCCAATTTCCTCTCGAACCAACCTCTCCAACCCTGATATTAAAGATACGACCCTGCGGAGAAGAGCTTCGTCCGGCGTCTTGCCTTGGATCATGGTCTTTGTCACGAAATACCGATTGTCTGTGAGGTTCTTGTTGATGCGCGTTCTCAAAAGTAAATCCGAATCCGTGCATTTTTTTAAACTTTCTTTTCATATATGAGAAACATAAATACTATCAACAAGACTGATTTAGAAAAGGAACAAAAAAGAAATAGGGTTCGCATGGAATTGATTCGTCTTTGTTTTTATGGAATATTTAACATTTTTATTATAAAGCGCACGATATAGATTTATTTTGATTATGTTTATATGTATGATAAAAATTAAGTGCAATATTTGCTTAGCACAAACAAAAAAAAAAGAAAAAAACTTTTACGTTGAAAAATAACTGCAGTACATAAAAAAACTTTTTTTTTAATTTCTGAAATAATGATAAATCTTTCTTTAAAATATACTGAAATTTTGAAGAATAATTCAAATTTTCAAATTTGACGTTACAAAAATTCATCAAGATCGTGGCCTTGCTATCGCATATGCGTATAAGAATCTAATGCGCTGGTGGCCGTATAGATACTAATTTTCCTAAATACTATCGCGCATATCAATTATTTGAACCATGCTATTAATATAATTAGATGTGCAATAAGTTAAATGAAAATAAACACAAGTAGAATAACTTGTTTTTCAACTTAGTCCATGTAACAATATAGGATGAATCAGAATAATTATTGCAAATTACAATAAGCTTATTTTTTATGTATTATTATTTTTTATGTACTATTAATGCATTAAAGTGATTTCACAACATAAATTTTTAATTAATTAACTTTCTTTATTATTCGGATATTATTCGAAGCACATGTATTTAAAAAGCCCTCCATAATCTTACTGTCCAATGAGATACTGAAGTGCAAAAAAGTTTATTCGATTGTACGGTTGTATGCACATTCAAGCAACATTACGGTCTTACTGAACGACTTTATGACGATCATAAGAGGTAAATAAATTTTCACCTTTATCAGCAGTAGGATTTATTCAATACTATTATATATAATTGATATATAATCGTATTGGTTTCAAAATACTCATTAACGTCAAAATTAAACAGTCCTTAATAAATGAATCATTAAATTTGGAGTGATAACCAAAAATCGTTTAAATGACAGTAGGATAAATTTCAAAATTGTTAATTAAATTTTTATTTCCGAAGGAGTATTGAGATTTTTTAATACATTATCACTAAAGATAAGATTATTTTGTTCTTATGCACAGTAGAAAATATCATTATCCAAAAATTTATAAAATGTTTTGTATCGCGTTATAAATGGGTATAAAAATTGTAATAAATAACTTAAAAATAATAATGTATTATTAAAGAACACAATCGCAACTTATGATATCGCGAAATTTAATTGTGGTGTTAATAGTTAAGTATGTCAATCTGAGTGATATTTTAGTTATAACTTCAATATTTTTTAATTCTTGCGCCAGAATGCGCGGTAAAATGACGTGCGATCAGCTGCGAGGAGGAAGCTTGCAACACGAACAAGGCTTATCCGCAGCTGGGTTCGTTGCATCGTTACGTATGAGCACGAACGAGATAGCGATAGACGGCCGGCCAGAGGCGTTATACTGTGCGAGGATGTGAGGAAAAGAGAGGGAGAAGGCAGCCACTCGAAAATGTCGGCTGAGTGTCGGTGGCGGCAGCGGTGTTGGTCGCGCGGCTGACTGCTCGCCTCTCTCTCTCGTCGTAGCTTCTGGTGTGGTTATTTTCTGTGCCTATGTGTATGCTCGTGTGTATGTGCTCCATCATCGAAAAACTGGATCATCGGTTGCTTCAACATTCTATCGTCATCGAAATCTCATTGCCGCTGAAAACCTTTGAACATTATCATCGATAGCCCGAAGAACAAACCGGCTGCTCTGCTTCTGCGCGCACACTCCAAGGCCATCGAAGCTCAGCTGGTCTTTCGCGATAAAGATAGAGTGTGTGCGAGAGAGAGAGAGAGAAGGAGGGAGAGAGAGAGAGAGAGCCAGATAGTGGTGCACGCATGGAGCCTGATCACCGCTAGGCATTCCACGGCGCGGCATTATGAATTATTGATTGGACGTGTGGTGAAAAGAAAGAGAAAGAGAAGCAACAACACCATGGCATCTCGCAGGTGAGTACAACACATACATGTGCAACACTTCTCGCTCTTCTTATCGGTAAGGATGCGCGCCGCTGTTGCTGCCTGCTACTGCTGCTGTTGCTGCTTGGTACCAGGCTATTAATAGCTTTGGTGAAAGGACACACACTGAGAGTTCTTGCGCGCCACAGCGGCGAATCTCACTCTCGTCGATAACTCGTCGTTTTTTTTCTTTTCTTCACTTTTGATTGTCCCGCCTGAAACCCATGATGATTCACCCGCGCAATTGATATTCCGTCACGCGCTGTGTATAGACAGAGAGAGAGAGAGAGAGAGAGAGAGAGAGAGAGAGAGAGAGAGAGAGAGAGAGAGAGAGAAAGAAAGAGAGAAAGAGAGTGAGAGAGAGGGAGAGGAGAGATGGCAATGAGAGAACGATCGGTCACGCTGAGCACGCCTTCGAGCTCGCGCGCCGACAATTATACGCCGACGATGAGCTTTTTTCTCTCTTCTCTCTTTCAAGTGCAAATAATCGCGTATATAAGCGATTAAAAGCACGCTGACGAGATAATTAGTATCCTGTGCACGTATATACTATCTCGTTTTCCAATGCTTAGACATTCATGAATACACTTTCCCGTGCAATATTTAATGGTGTTTTAGGGATACTCATGAAATTTTCGATTTCAATTTTAAAAAGAAGTAGAGCGTTGAACTTTTGAAGATGATGAGCCGAGAAAATCTTATAATGCGATTGTACACTTGTGTGTGCACTCGCGCTCACGATGCCCTTTCACTTTTCATTCACATGCGGTTATTTAATCATTTGCTCTCATTAATATCGTCGTCGTGGTTCTTGGGATACGAAACGGTTGTTGTGATTTGACGTAACTTTTAATTAAAAATGCTCTATACCATACGTAAGTTTTGTCTATATATGGCAGAAGAATGAATCGTATAAAATTGTATGAAAATATGATGATACCGGCATTGTGTTTGGATGATAAATTCGAACACGAGCGCACGCTAAAATTGTTGTTAATTTTTAAATTCAATTCTATTTTTTATTTTTAATTTTTCCACGCACACAAAGTGCATTCTTCCAAGCAACTTCACAAATTGTTAATACTCGTGAGATCCATTAATGACAATTGAACTTTCTCAATTAATGGATACGTTTGTATTCGTTAATTGACTTGTGTTTTTCAGGAAAAGAAAAAAAATGAAATACAGTAATTGTTTCGTAATCATACATTCTCGGCACACATAATTTCAAATAGTTACAGCAACCATCTTTTACATAATTGTACGAAAAGGAAAATTGGACGTGACTCTTGCATTTTTCGATAAAAAAAAATACATATAAGTATATCTCAAGCTCCATACATGAAGCACAGACAGTTTCAGTATCGTATAGCAACTGATACACGCTCGAAAGAAAAACTGGAGTATTCGCGCGCGTTGCTTATATAGAAATCTTGCGCATAATCGATCGCGGAAAATTGATTCAATTAATTCCCTCGCGCGCACATTATGCCACTTATGTAGGTGCGCAGCAGCGGCAAAGGGAACCTTGGGAAAGCCTGTTGGCCGATTAGCATACGAAAAAGCGCGCAGAATATAGTTTTAGCCTCGACAACAATGACGCGGCGCTAAGAACATCTCCTACCACCTACCACCTCCACCTCTTCCTTCCGCGAAATAATCCTCGTGAGGCAGCTCTCGTGTATGTTCGTCGTAGCCGCGCGCGCGCGCAGTTTAGTCCCACTTTTCCGCTGTGCGTGTGTGTACATGCACCTAGCTGCTGTGTTTTCGCTCTCGTCTACAGCAGTGGACAGTTGTAGTTTTCTATCTCTCGCGCTAGATACACTTTTTATTGTTCTCATACTATTAGTGCGAGTTTGCCATTAAACGTCCGACAATGGGGAGTCGCTAAGGCTTTGTATGGAAAGGTGAGTCGACGCGATAACGCTCGACTTTGGGGTTGCTCTTTGCGCACTGATAACCGCCTCTTCGCAAAACGCTCGTCATCTCGCTCCAAAATAACACTACTTTGTCGCGACACAATACAACCTGCCTTTTAACGTAAACAGGTATATTCCACCGCTGCCGACATTACTCATCTGATTTATTTAGTATAATCTACATAATATTCGGGTTGCATGTGTGTTACTTTTCCTCTTTTTTTTTATTTTTACTCACATGGGCGCGGCAACACCAACGTCTTTGCGCGCGCGCGTGCTCATGTGACAGAAAAAAGCGAGTATCAAAAACTCGTGGTGATTGGGATTATTATTGTTATAGATGGTTTCATCCGAACATCACGGGTCTCGAGGCAGAACGATTGTTGTTGGAACGAGGCTTCGACAGTTCCTTCCTTGCCAGGCCTAGTTCATCGAATCCCGGTGACTTCACTTTATCTGTCAGGTAAACTGTTTTATCAATATTAAAAGTCGCGATGCGCATTTCGTGAGATATTTTCCTTCGTTACCTTGATCTTGACTATATTTCGTCAGCACGCTATCAGAGTGATTAAATTAGATGCGTTATTATATCGAGGTTCATGATTGAGATTTCTAGTAAGGAATTAGTTTTTTTTTAATGGAAAAGTACAGTTTGTATTTCCTTTTCTAAAATAGCAGCTTTCTTACACTTTTCAAAGTGAAACTACAGTGTAATTAAAAAAACCGTAATGTGGACAATTTTTTTGTACTGGAGTTTGCGGTGTCTCGGTTGTTTTACATTGTAAAAAATAAGTAACTTACGGCATTGACTCTTTTTTCTTTTCTTATAACAAGCGTTTTTATGTTGACGTTGAACGACGTTGCTAATTTTCGTTTTCACTGATAATGTATTTAAAAAACGCAGTATTCTTGCTAAAAACCCATTTGTCAACGGATTGTCTACTCAATGTGGAGAACTTGTGATGCAACCTAAACAATGATAACGTAAATCCTGTTGACACTTTCAAACAAATTTTTTCGCATAATTAAAGAGCCCAAGGTGTTACCAATTTAAAAGAACGAGCGAGTCACCGTCGCACGAGCGGAATCCCGGAAAACACTTAAAAAAACGAGACTTAAAAAAATTTTATGTGTTCTCGTGAAAAAGGATGAAAGAGTTTCGTTTTCCTTAACGAAGTCGCTTGTATTATTGCTCAGGCGTAATGGCGAAGTAACGCACATAAAGATCCAGAACACCGGTGACTTTTACGACCTATATGGAGGTGAGAAGTTCGCCACGCTGTCAGAACTGGTGCAATTTTATATGGAAAACGGCGGGCAGTTGCGCGAGAAGAACGGCGAGATAATCGAGCTGAAGTATCCGCTTAACTGCGCCGATCCAACGACTGAGAGGTAAGTCTTGAACGAAAATGGAAATGCTTACGTCTTGCGTCAACGCAACGCTGCTACTGCTGCCGCTCAGCATGCGACTGAATCATAATTTTTTCAACGTGTGTTTGTGTATTGGGAAGGTGGTTTCACGGCCACTTGTCGGCCAAAGAGGCTGAAAGACTGATGCTGGAGCGCGGCAAGAACGGCTCGTTTCTCGTGCGAGAATCACAGAGTAAACCCGGCGACTTCGTCTTGTCCGCGCGCACCGATGATCGCGTCACTCATGTGATGATTAGATCTCAGGTGAGACATGCATAATTGTTTTTTTATATTTCTTTTTTTTTTTGGGAAGTGTGTGTGACCACCAAAATTTGCTTGCAGGACAATAAATACGACGTGGGTGGAGGTGACCAATTTGACAGTCTTAGTGACCTGATCGAGTATTATAAGAGAAATCCAATGGTTGAAACAAGTGGAAGCGTCGTGCATTTGCGGTGAGATTTAAGTTGACCGACATACTTTAAATGGAATTAAAATTTTATTCGGTTCTATCCAGACCTTGCATAATGAGTTTTCGATATTTCGCCACAACTGAATAAGAACTTTTACCGCGAAAACTTTTGAATTGACAGATCTATTTTGATGCTGCTACATAAAACTTCTCAAATTTACATTTTCATTGTAGCAGAAATTTCGTTAATTGCTCATTAAAAGAACGAAAAGTAAATTCACGAGACAAAACTTTTCCAGCGCCTAAATTTAAAAGTGATGACTGAAAAACCGAGCTATAAATCTTGTCGAAGAACTTCCAAAAATTCTAAACTAAGTTTCTGAACTCTTCAATTACTTGCGAGACATTATAGGAATTTTCTCCTTGTAGCAGTAGGAAAACGATGAATTCGAATATATTTATTTAATGTGTTTATTGCGATACATCATATTAATCAAGTATTATGATACTTTTGAAAATATATACATTTGAATAGTAATGAACCGTGCGTTTGTGTAGACAACCATTCAACGCGACTAGAATAAATGCGAGCGGCATCGAGAGCCGAGTTCGCCAACTACACAAGGAAAACGGCTGCTCGAATGGTTGGCTTTGCTGGAACGGTGCAAATGGCGAGGATGAGGGTACTGAGTCAGGTAAAGGAAAAGCTGGCTTCTGGGAGGAGTTCGAATCACTACAACAACTCGAATGCCGACACTTGTTCTCCAGAAAGGAAGGTCTTCGTCCGGAAAATAGAGCCAAGAATCGATACAAGAATATTTTACCGTGTAAGTCTTCCGTTGTATTACTACTCACTTTTACATGTAGCGCTTGGGTTTAGTTAATTTTTTTGGGTGTCCAGTCGATCACACGAGGGTAAAATTAAAAGATGTCGATCCAAACATACCGGGATCTGACTATATCAATGCAAATTACATCAAGGTAAAATCGCTGAAAAAAGATACGTATAACTATTCAATAATTCAACTTAGCGATTATAAACGTGTGTCACTTATATTCGCATAGAACGAAGATGAGTCGGGGACAGTTGGGAATGCAGACAGTGGAGCGTACAGCAAATGTTACATTGCCACGCAAGGCTGTTTACCAAATACGATTGCTGACTTCTGGCATATGGTTTACCAAGAGAACACTCGCGTTATCGTTATGACCACCAAGGAGATGGAAAGGGGAAAGGTGAGTCATATGTTCAAGGAAATTTTGAAGTATCACATCATATCTGTATTGTTACAAACTAAATGCATTACATCGTTTTAATGTTTTTGTTTTTCACAGAATAAGTGCGCACGTTATTGGCCCGAAGAAGGCGAAACAAAGGAGTACAGCAACGAGTGGAAAGTCCGAGCGATAAGTCGCACCTCCACGGCTGATTACACGCTACGGGAGTTTATACTGCATGGTACTAAGTCCAACTTCAGTGAGCCACGACGTATTTATCATTATCATTTCCAGGTAAACATTATAACCATAAATGTTATCAATCGATCGTTAATGAACACGAGAATTGTAAAATAATAATTTTCTACAGGCATGGCCTGATCATGGAGTGCCAGCAGATCCAGGTTGCGTGCTGAATTTCTTGCATGACGTGAACGCTCGACAAGAATCTATTACTGGTGGTAAATCGCCAAATGGTCAAAACTCGAGCGTTGGTCCTATACTCGTACATTGCAGTGCTGGTATTGGGCGAACTGGTACCTTCATTGTTATCGATATGATTTTAGATCAGATAAAGAGACACGGTGAGCTCTAGATTTATGCAAATCTCTTGAAATTTTAGTTTGGAAATATTTTTCTAAAGAAGTGGATTTTTTAATTTAGGACTCGATTGTGAAATTGATATTCAGAGAACTATTCAAAGGGTACGTTCTCAAAGATCAGGAATGGTGCAGACTGAAGCACAATACAAATTTGTTTATCTCGCTGTTTTGCACTATATCGAAACAGTTTCTCAACGAATGCAGGCTGAACAGGTCAGTTATCTACTTGTAAATAATATGGTAGTTTAATTTGATACTTTAAAAGATGTATTTTTTTTCTTTATAGAAGTCACTTCAACTTGGACGGGAATATACTAATATTAGGTACAAGAGTGAGGGCATAAATACAAGTGAGACACCTTTATCAACTCCAAATCCAGCCTCGGTTTCGACGACGAGCTTCATTCTTCCCACACCAACTAGACCGAAGTAAACTTTTTTGGTGCTCGCAAGTGTATCTGTTCTTGAAGTCAAACAAAAAGAATCTACAACTATTAGTTAAGCGCTGTTTTTCATAGGGGCCTAAAATCTAACTCTATAGAGGCACAACACATTTACGTATTGGAAAAAAGTAAAAAAAATACTGAAAGCCAGTGATTGACACTATGGCTGGAAACAAAGACCCGGAAGAATATTACAAGTTCGGGCCTAAATTTTTGTCATGAAGTGATAAGTTATTTTTTCTTTTTATACTCGAATGGTATTATAGCTGATTCCGATGAGCTTTCTTTGCGTACGTATTGTTCGTTCTAATTGATATGATGGAAAAGTGTCTGTGACAAAGTTACGTAAGAAATGCCTTGTTTTTTGGAAGTAAAAGGCGAAGGAGTAACATTTTTTTAAATTTAAGTATAAAGAGGAAAGGGACGATGTTATGTTCATTTTTTCGTAACCTCCGTGTTTCCCGAGAATTTAGTATAATGACTATGTGGACTTCCCTAGTTAGAAAATTACATTGAGAACATTAGGATTTTATAATGAATTTAAAAAAATTGTTTTTTAGTTATGCTACACTAGATGATTAACTTACTTAGCAGAACAAACATTTCAAATGTGTATTGATTATTTAGAGAACGCATTTAACTAAAGATCTGTAATAGTCTTGTTGAATTTTCGTCTGTTGATTAAGTTCTACAAAATTAAGACGATATATCATCTTAAATGTTACCTGAAACTACAGCATGTACATTGCAATTTCCGTTTTTCATCCAAATAGCATACGAAAAATACCTATTAGCGTTAACCAAAAAAACCTACAAGAGGTAATTAATGTTTATAAGTGGTTTTCAGTAAAATATTCTATCCAGGGTTGATCTTGCATGTGGTCGCATAATATATTAAAAATATCGTATAAATAAATATTATGTATATATATATATGTATACACACAAACATATATATGTATATGTATAAATATTTATATATATAATTTATATGAAGTGATCGCACTGAGGTAAAGTTCAGAACATTGCACTTCTCGATGAACAGTCGTTGCAATGAGCCTTTTGGAAGCTGTGAAGATTATAGCACGTCGCTGGCGCACACTGTCACACCAGTGATCGTGAAAATCAAACAAAAAAATACAAAAATAAGAAAAAAGAAACAAAAAAAATACAATGAAAAATAATTAACGAGAGAGGATTAATAGTTTTTAGAACGAAGAGTGGACGATTGCTCTTTCGAAAATAGCACATCGTAACAAACGTTGGAATTCGTTAAAGAATAATTATAATAAAGCCAAAAATGTACAATTAATATTTGCAAAGTATCTTCTAAGACATTGCATCAAGTACTTTTAAAATCTTGGAAAACGTACTGCTTTTTCGCAATGTTATTTCATATTAAACTATTGCGATTTTACTTATTCAAAGGTATTTTACTTTTAGATTGTTATTCTACTATTGAAATAGCAAGTTTTTTAAATTCAGTAAAAAACATTTTATAAATCTATTTTAGTAATAACTACTCATTGATATTTTTTTCAAGATTTTAAAAATTATTTTGCACAAATGATCGTGGATAAAAATAAATGAAAAATGTTATTACATCAACGATGTCTTTTGCAAGTATACATAGCAGTCTTTATTCGTTTAGGAACTAAAAATATTCTATTCTTTTATATTCTAGTTTGGAAAAAATCTTGTTATATTTTTACTTTGTAGAAACCATGATGTTTACAATCTATTTATTATTTTTTAAGTTCGTGCCCTCTTCTGCTTTTGCATCTTTTGATAACAAAAAAAATACTGCGAAAATTAATGCGCCAAAATGCTAATAAATTCGATTGTGTATCACAAATGCTGATGAAAAGAGAAATGATTTGCTGATAAAATAAAGACGTCTTATGATTTTTACATGGAATTTCTCTGATTTATTGAGCTTTCTAGTCAGTGATTACATAAAAAATTATTCAATAATATTTACATTTGATTACCAAGCTATTGAAAAGAGCTTAAAATAAGTCATAATCATACGTCATAATCTAAAGTACTGACTTAGCATAGATAACTGAATATCATTTGACAAGTTTTATTTTAGTAGAATTTATTTCAAGAGGTTTAACTTCTCCAAACCTGGCTTTGCGCTTTTCTTTTTTATCTTCTATTTCAGCCTAAAAAAATAAAATATTTGAACGTTATTTATTGAATGATTTTTTCACTGAAATTACATTTCAAATATTGATACAAAATTTTAAACCTTTTCTAATAAACTTGAAACATTTGTTCCAAAACGTTCTCCTCTCTTCTTCAGTAATTCAAAATTTGTGTCCTATAGTAATAATATTTTTCAATAAATAATAAAAGATAAAAATAAATCTGAGTTTAATGTAGTATGTGAGTAAGTAGATGTAATAAACTACTTACTACAATGCCACTTTTGATTGATGCAGCTGATTTGCTATTTGTGGTAGTATTAGAATTAGCTGTAATATTGAATCTTGCAGCACGAGCTTCTTTTTTAGCACTATCTGTTAATGGAACACCAAATTTCTTGGCTCTTAATTCTAATCGCTGTAGAGAAATAACATGTTTTAAAAATAATTTCTTATAGTTTATTATTCACTAAAAAAATTTATATGAATACCTCATTGCTACTCATGACTGCCAGCTCCTTCATCTTTACCACTTTTTTATCATCAGTATCTTCTGCTGGCTTTTCATTTTTTGCTTCTTCTTTCTGAGCAACATCAACCTTTATTTCTTCCATGATATTTTTCCTGTTTAAAATCACTTTTTTTGTAGCAGTATTGTTTTCTTCGGGTAACTTTCTTTTCTCAGCTGCTTGATTACCATCTGGTTTTGTATTCTCTAACTCTTCAGTCTCTTCAATTTCTTCATCCTATTCATTTAAATGTAAATACAAGGAACAAGGAATACTATTATTATAAAATATATGAATACTTACTCCCAAAACTGCATCTTCGTCAAGTATCTCATCATTAGTTTCATCCAATGAAAGTGAGGAATCTAAAAGTTGAGAAATTCAGTTTTATAATTGAAATTCCTCAACAAAAAGTAATATAGAGAATCATTACCATGCATGGCTAATTGTAGACGTTCTACTAATTCATTCTTATTGCCATTAATAGGCAATCCTCTCTGCTTCAGTTCAGCTTTTAAGTCTGCTACCTGAAAAATTAAGTAAGTAATTCAACATTGTTGACTTTTAAAAATTTAAGATATTTATCTCAAAAATTTAAACAGTATAAAGAAATAGTTAATGTGGAATATAAAAAATATTTATTAACGGCTCCATGCACATGCTCATAGGTTAGTTTTCATACTCACTTTCATTTTCGACAGCTCGGTTAGTCCCTTTTCGTACGATGAATCTGCCATTATGTTAGATTACTCAGCCTGAAAATAGAACTTAATTCAATTCTTAAAAATGATAGAACAAACTAAAAGTTTCTTGGACGTAATTGTAACATACCAAACGAATGTACAGAGCAAACAAACACAGGGATACGGCACTGAGGGTCGAGACTATTGAGAGGGAGACGGGGAGACGCTACGGAAAATATAAGCGTCCGTTTATATTCGTTTGCTTCTTGAATTGTTGTGAGCTGTGATCAAAATGTAATAATGTATCGACCTGATAGATAAAAGGAAATCTTTTGACTTTCTTGTCACACTGATCTAATATAACAAATGCCAGTAAAATATTTTACAAAATGCAGTATTAATATATCAGTGTACCGGCAATTACTTTTTTAAAATACGAGCAAATCTTAAGATATAATACGGGATTATACTTGGATTAGCACTTTTAATAATAAAGATTAACTTGTGGTATCTCAAAAAGTTGCTCTCAAAATTCTCCCTACGGAAATAAAATTGCTCTTAAAATAAATATTATTATTCAAATGCCGTTAAGAATTATCCACTCATAAATTAAAACGATAATAAATATACTATTAAAGGTAAAAATATGAAGATATTGATACGTATGACTAATTAAATTATTCATCATAACATTTTCTTAAATGCATCCTAATTAGTTTTTTAAAATAATGAACTTACTTAGCATAAATATTTAATTAACGAACGATTATTGCAGCACTTAACAAGAAATAGGAAGCGTCGAATGGCGTTGTATTTGTATAGGGAGGTGTGAAGTATATTACGGGAGTCCGATATGTATGTATGTATAATTAACCCATCAGCAATGCACGAATTTTGAATTTGACTGCTGAAGACAGTAAATACAGATTTCGAAATTATCGTCAGAGATTTCACTCTTGATTATTTGCGAATAATAATAAGAAATAGATACCTATTGATAATTTTTGAATCTGTATTTACTTTGACTTCAGCAGTTAAATTAAAAACGTTTGTACAGAACAGAATCATTTACCAGTGGATCAGGTGGATGTATAACTCTGCCCACGGATATTAATACGCGACCGAAGAAGTTCAAAATCGGAATTATTCTCAATAATTAAGCATCGATGATACCAAACGAAGTTAAATCACGGCCCTATTTACAATTAGTTATCCTCCGCAACTTGCCAGAATAAATCCATTTGATTCCATACTCAATCGTTGAATAAATTATTTAGATTTTGATCTTTGCGGGTCGTAAAATAATATTAGAGCAGTATACTTATATAAGGGTTATACTAAGCAAATGAAAGAACTCAACTAGGAATTGACAACAATTGACTTGGAAAAATTATAAAAAAACTGCGCGCGGTTGGCAAGGATAGTAAACTCATTGATAATTTCGTGCAATTAAGATTTTGTCTTAATAAAAATATTCCAAAAGTTGAACACTCCCAGATCAATAGAAATTGAATCTGCGTATAGTGTTTTAATTGTATACATATATAGCTTATATATTTTAATTCTATATATAGTTATAGAGTTTTATCGAAATGAACGCTTTGAAACATTAGCAAAAATCACGCGCAATTTTTCTATTCAATCAAAATGTCATTATAACCATCCGTTATCAGAGCCGTTATCCGGGTTATCACCTTATAAAAAAGTAATGGAAGCTGTATGTTGAAGCATTTTATTCGATTGACTTAAATAAAAAAAATGCGTTATTCAAAATAATTTTAATATAGTTGCAAAACACGTAGATAGTAAATAACTAATTTCATTTTTCAACTCGGAATTTAGATAATATAATTTTATGCCTCTTAAACGAACTAGAAAGTAGTGGAAGCTGTCTTGGATACAAATCCTTGTGGCTGAGATTAATTCCTTGTTTTTTCTATTTAACTCCAAATTTTTTTCAATTCTTTGTAATTGTCTATAACATATAAATACTCTATACGTTTCTAGAATTTATTGAATCTCTATATAACTATAACCTTCATTAAAATACTTTTTCGTAACATCTTTTGGAATTAATTCCATTGTACAAATCTGATTAACTAAAAGCTTTCTATTAGGAAAACAACCTATAAAGTAAATATCAATTGTAATCATACTTATTATAAAAAATTTTAAATAAAGGTGTTGTCAAATATTATTGAAATCATTAACTTACTTTCTTAATATTATTACTTTATTAACGTTGTTAATTGTTTTTCATATTACTCTTAGAATCTAGCGATAAGTACTATTTAAAATTCAAAATGGTTTTTGGTTAGGTTTAGTCTTTACAAACGTCCAACGCGACGTGCGCAGAACTTGCACGCCAACTCGTTTTGTGCACGACAACTTGCACGGCAATTCGTTTTGTGCACGGTAACTCTATGTCTCGCTCATGTCGTGGCCGGGCTTCCTTACTATTCGCATTCGGACTTTTGGAGAAAAAAAAACAAAACCAATCCCACACTGTGTGTCGTCAACTGTCGTCACATCTATTAAACAAGAACAACGCATTATAAATATAAGCAAGCAAGATACAAAGGTACGATTTTCAGATGTATCTATGTGTAAGTGCGTGCACGAGGTGCAATTATAAATGTGAATTGCGTCTATAGTGAATAATAGGAGGAGTTATCGTGCTCATCAAAACGGATTAAACGGAGTACAGAGAAATTGTTGCAACTCCATATACAGCACCAGGTTATATCGATCATGTATTCTTAGTGCTTCCTGTATTTAGCTGGACTTGGTATGTACTTGTTTAGAGAAGCACCTCGCGAAAGGTCGATCTGTGTGAGCTAAGACATACTTTTTATTGCGAATCTCGTAAGTAATAAGGTAGCTATTCGTTTTTTAATATACGTAGAATGACTTATATAAATAAGGTACTCGTCCTCCTCCGTTATTTCGATTTAGTATTACGGTGAAATCAAGCTTGCGACAGCTGATCAACTGCGCTTTGATATTGCATTGCACTAACACGCAGTTGTACTTTTAAAAGTACTCGTTTACTTCTTATTGGATTATACTTCTTATCAACTTTTTGGACATATTTTCGGCAAGACTTTACTATATATATAAACCTTGGAATTAGCTATTTACGAGATGGATGCTGGATTTTCTTCCTACCACAATGGTGGTCCAACCAGAGAACAGGACTTCAATAGGTTGGCTCAGACCATTGGGACATCAGTATTAAAAATATCACAAAATGGTATGTATAACCAATACAATAAATTTCTTCTTAGTCATCTTGTAACCTACTGATTTCATCATTTTAGTATCATCAATGCAAAAAATGGTCAACCAACTTGGAAGTTCTGCAGACTCACAGGAACTTCAAAATCAATTGTGAGTAATGCACTAAACAAATATCTTTTTTTATTTATCGGTATTGATGAAATCAATGTACATTTTTCATTATTATTGCTTATTATTGTTTGTAATTGCAGGCATCAAATACAGCATTACACTCAACAACTTGCTAAAGACACCAGTAGTCATCTTAAAGAGCTGGGTATTTTGGCAAATTCTGGATCCAATAGTCCTGGTGAGCAACGACAGCATAAAATGCAAAAAGAACGACTCCAGGATGAATTCATGGCAGCCCTCAACAATTTCCAGGTAAAAATTTAGTTGCTTAACTTATTTATTTGTTATAAACATAATTTTACAATAACTATACTTGTTATAGTCTGTACAAAGGTTAGCCGCATCCAAAGAAAAAGACATGATCAAGAGAGCAAAAGCTAGTGTAGGACTCAGCTACTTTGGTGAAAAGAAACAAGAAACATTAATCGAGCTTCAAGATAATAGAAGTCAAAAACAGATACAACAGCAGCATGAACAGGATGAACAGAACTTGAGAATGCTTGAGGAACAAGAAGCTAATATTCGTCAACTTGAAGTAGGTTAACTCAGATAATGGTGAAGTTATAATATTAATTTAATGTTTGTTTTATTGCAGAGTGATATAAATAACGTTAATCAAATATTCAAAGAACTTGGAGCCATTGTACATGAACAAGGAGAAGTCATAGATTCCATTGAAGCATCTGTAGAAAGGACAGAAGTATTTGTTAATGAGGGAGCTACACAACTTAGACAAGCATCTGGTTATAAAAATAAATTACGTAAGAAGAAGTTCATACTAGCATTAATTGCTGGTATTATTTTGTCTCTATTAATTGGAATCATTGCTTGGAAGAGTTCCTCTTAGAGCTTATAAGTACTTGACTACTCGAAAAAAATTATAATTCATGCTGGCGAGTTTCTACATGAAGTAAATCGTGATGCTTTCATAGTTGGCCAATGGATACCAGATGTAAAGCCATATTACGTGTAATGGAAACCACGATTGAGAAATCAATCAATAAAGTGCCGCTGTTGTTAAATATACGTGATAATGTCTGTGCAAGATCTACATCTTGATAGTTGATACAAGACGATTCTAATGACCAAATTATTTCTATTCGTGCATAAATATATTTTCGAGATTAAAGCAATTCTGATAATTTATGTCAATATTATAAATTTTTTTAACGAAACAAACGGTTATGGTTAAAAAATATTACTTAAATTCCAGTCTATAAGTTTAGTATTTTATTTTAGCAGCAAAACAATTTTGTTACTGCACTTGAGTAATATTTTTCTTAAATTCAATGTTCAATTATCAATGTTTCACAGTATAGTATTTTCATGTTTATGTAGACATAACAGATATTTGTTTCTGCAACTATATTGCAGAAAAAATAAAAGTGCAATATTCTCGCATTCAAGGGGTGAAAGCATAATAATAGATCAGAGGTATATTATTTTTAACTTTGAATATTCATTCCAAAACTTACCTATTTTAAGGTTTGTATTTAATTAGAGAGTAAATGCTTTATATAACAGTTTCCTAAACACGTCTATGTATTGTACTATGTATTCAATAATATTGTTATTATCATGATAAAAATAAAATTATTTTAATTAATTTTCAGTAACATATGTTGAAATTGAGTAATAATAATTTATTTTCTTATTGTAAGTATCTTAAAAATTATAAATTTTATAAAAGTAAAAGTGTACTAATTAAACCTCATATAGCACGCAACAAATAAACAAACTATTTCATAAATTTATAATTTTATCACTTATTGATATTCTCCTATCTTCTTAAATATTCAACATTCTTATTTGACAATTTTTATTAATTAATTCTTATATTTTCATCGTCTGTTTATAAACAATTTTATGCTAGAAACACACGAGTTCCACAAGAAGACAAACTTAGACATTTTTAAAAATTGACACGTCGCGATACCAACGCCATATTAAAAGTGCGATTGCAGTTGCACTCAGCATATGTATGCATGTACACACATACATATATGTATGCCCGTGTATTTCAGGGACTAAAGGATTGTGGATTGTGTTGTGATTTGTGGGAGTTTTTGTTCCTAATGTTTTGGTGAAATATCAATTTCACTATAAAATTTCTTATTTCGATGAATTTGTCGCATATTATCCAATTAATAAAGTAGTGAAAGTGTTCAAAATTTGTATCAGCTGTAAACGACTTATATAAAATGTGGAAATTCGTAGTTACGACTGTTTTTATACTTTATTTTATGCAGTGCAAGGTTAGAATCTGGTTTTTTATAAGTTCATGTAATATTAATCATATCACGTATCAGCATTTTGTAATCTTTAAATATCTTTTGTTAATAAATTAGTAATTTTTATATTAATTTAAATGCATTTTGTGGTTTTAGAATGCGACGTTTAAATCTATCTTTTGTCTGTCATCTGTTCATTTTTTTTGTAATTTTAGGCTCAATCATATGATGATAAAAGATGTAAATGTATTTGTCCAAAAATTGATTCTGCTTTAAATTTAACACTTGTGGATAAAAATTACATAACAAATGTTCCTGCTACGAAATGGTAAAAAGCATAAAGATTCTATTACCCTCATGACCGTTATATGAAAGTTTTAATTATTAAATGCATTTTTATTTCAGTAATTGTGAGAGTGCTGTTATAGCAAAACTCAATACAGATATAAAAATTCAAGACAAAATTAAAGATAAAGAACAGATAATATGTGCTAGTTGTGATTGTAAATATGAGAATAGAAATACTACTATAATTAAAGTAAGCTATAGATTGCTAAAATAGAATAGTATATCTGAATATTCAAAAACAAGAAAATAATTTCCTTTTTTGTTTACAGATTGTAGTTATAATTGTTATATGGGTCATATCTTTATTAGTGATTTATATGTTATTCTTGATTTGTTTGGAGCCTCTACTTAATAAACGATTACACAAAGCTACAGGGAATGTTGGATACCAAGAACATAACAATGAAGAGGTATGTTATAAAAATTTTATTTATATGAATGTATGTATTGTGCATTGAATGAGAGAGAGAGAGAGAAAGAGAGAGTGTGAGAGAGAGAGAGAGAGAGAGAGAGAAAGAGAAAGAGAAAGAGAGAGATTAGTTCATTTAGATTAACAGCTTTTTCAGTTATAATTTTATAGTTTGAGTCTTTGTTTGCCTTTGTTGTCAGATAATGTGACACTTATTTTTCTTTTGTATATACTATATCAATATAATTAATAATTCTTTTAATTAATATTTCCCTCTGCATAGCTAATATATATTTTTATTTAAAATTAAATGCAATGAACTAACTAATAATAAAGTAATTATAGTTGTTTCAATATAGAAACATATATAGTGTGTATTCAATAATTAAATGTTGCATGAATTACTAAACTTACTATTAAAAATTATTTTTTTTATATAAAATTTGTCTTATGTTTGTAAGTTTTGTTTATGATTGACTTGACTGTCATTTTATTTAGGATGACACATCTGTTGCTCCTGGAATGTCACATGCAATGGGTGTTAGAGGAAATGTTCTAAATCGAGTAGGCCACCAACAAGATAAATGGAAACGTCAAGTACAAGAACAAAGACGTAATATCTATGATCGCCACACAATGTTAAATTGAATTGTGTATAATGAAAATTTGATGTACTTTTTAATAATTCTAATAAGATATAAAATCGTATGTGAAATTCTGAGAATCGATTATTCATTAATTTTTCTCAGTAATTGAAAGAGTATTTTCGTTTAATATGTAAATATTTGATATTTTATAGATTTATTCTTAATTTAAGTATTTAATGTTTACTACATAAAATGTAGAACTTTACATGTGATTATTTGAATGAAAAAATAACTTCTGAAAATAAAAATATGTTTTAAATAATCTTAGATGGTATCAAGCTTTCATGGAATCATTGATAGCATCCTTAACATTATCATACAAAACTAATACAAGAGCACCACCAGTTCCGCGCAATACATTGGAAAAGGCTCCTTTGAAAAAAGCAGTCGGTCCTTCTGACTTCGTTATCTTAAACCAACAGTCAAGGGTATTTTTATACATTCTCTGTTCTACAGGTCTACCTGACTGCATCATCATTCTTCTTCGCACAGTGTCAAATGGATATGATGCAATTCCTGATAAAGTTGTTACAGCCTTGAACAGAATTCAAATTTCTTTTATGTAGCAATAATATTTTTCTTCGTCTGGTTTTGATTTAAACTCAAGTATTTAATACCTCAGCAATAAGAAAATTAATAATGAACGGTGAGCTTTTTGGATCAGAGATGTATGTCTTAGTTACTGTCTCATAAAGACCAAAGTAACTTGCCCTGTATATGATAATTCCTTGAACACTAACATTAAAACCTCTATATAGACCAATTGGGCCATCAGATTTGAAAACTTTCATAAGGCAATCTGCTGTGCCTTTAAATTCTCGGTTATCTCCCTTTCCAATATCTGCGCCTAATCTAATGAAAACAATAATTGATTCAAGAATTTCACAATTGTTTCAATGTAAATATGAACCTTGTTCTGGCAAAATCAAGGGGATAAACGAAAAGGAGAGATGTAGCTCCAGCAGCTCCTCCAGATGCCAAATTGCCACCTAACTGCCTCCAAAATGCATCTTTTGGAATGCCACCCAAAAAGAATTTTTTGTATTTGTCAAAAAACGCAAAGTTCAAAGCTTGCGTCGGAAAATATCTTATGACGTTGGCGAGATTGCCTCTCCACAAACTCAAGAATCCAGTTTCTCGAGGTACCCTGACCAAGACATCGATGATTCCTATATAAAACATGAAGGACAATAAAATTTGAAATTATAGTGTGCATTTTCTTCTCCAACCTTTGTACTGTTGATCGGCTTTGATTTGTGTCGATGCATGCTGCACTTGGAGCAATAATTTAACTCGCTCGATCGGAGCTACTGCAGTTTTTGCAACTGCCGCTGAAATTCCTCCTGCGAGGAAATCGATCAAGAAGGACTTATAATTATCGTCTACTTTAGGCTTATCAGTCATTTTATCGAATTCAAAACAAACACATTAAAGGCATAACATAATTTTAAAAAGTTTTTTTACAACTTTATTAAGTTTCTTTTTTTTGTGAACTTTATACTGAAAACTTTCGAGAAAGTATAACCATAATAATAAAATTATTTGCCTGCATTCCTTTTTTTCACTTTAGTCAAACATTTTTATCCAAACGAACTTCAGACCTAACATTCAAATAATAATTCGCATTATTGAAATTAATAAAGGCGTTCAATAAATATAGAACAACTACTTAAATGAATTTAATTTTATTTTCTCATTCAAATTTTAATTATTTATTATCGCATAAGGCTTTGAGACTGGTCTTACAATTTACAGAATCGATTTTTTTATGACTTTTTACCTAAGCTTATGATAGATTCCTCACGTAGAGTTTAGTACTCGTACGTATTTATTTCCATTTAAGTATACAATGTAAGGACAAAATACAATTATTTCTCATCTTAGAATACAAAATATATGTATAACTGAACACTTGGAGTCGTGCTTTTTTTTTAGAAACTATGAAAATCTGGAGACTAGATAATGTTGATATTACTCATTACTCTTGGGCGATCTTTTTTAGCTTGTTATCACTCACTAAACACTTATTCATGTAAATATTTAAATTCAAATGAAAACATCGCGAAAAACAATATCTTCGAATCAGTAAATAATGAGAGTACGCGATTACAATTAAAATTACTTTGTTAAATGTTTGTCTGTCTACTGGAGACTTTTACGAAGATTTTTTTTAATGCAAAACTTGAAAAATACTTGACACTTTTGACAAAAATTTGTGTACTTTTCTCTAATATTTTTTTTGTAATTAGTGTGTATTTAAACAAAAATATGAAAAGTCATAAATTTTCGCCAAAAATTCTAAATTTAAATTTATTAACGTGTTTGAATATAAATAGATTTTTTCAGTTGATACAATTTGTTTGTATTTAATTCTTTCCAATTGATTTTCTTGATCTAAGAATCTAATTGTGCCAAAAAAGTAATATCATTATTGAAAGTAAAGTTTTCCCTTGAAAATTACACTGAGTAATGGAATATTCAACGGAATGATAAGCGGCACATTTTGGCATTAAAATCACTCTTATATAAATGGTAATATTTTCTTTAGTTATCAAGTGTTTTTTTTTCATCGATGTCGATACAGAGTCAATAAATTTTTTTCCAACGTATTACCATACCCTTTCTGCCTTCGCTCCAAATGCGTTATGAAGGATTGCAAAATAAAAAGTATGATATAAAACAATTTACAAATATATATCACAAAAAAAAAACGAACACAGCAATAGGATAAATACTGATTCTGTATGATTATATCAATTTTTTGCCATTAAAATGATTGTTACTTATTCTGGAATGTACAGTTATTTTTTTTTTCACTTGAGTAAACTAATTTAGTCATCAATTTGATTTTTAGGAAAATTACATCCACGGAGTTTCACAGTTATTACTCGACTATTGGTAATTTGTGGTAATACATTCAGATCAAAAAGATTGTAACACGAAAATACGGCAGTATTGAAATGCAATCATTTGTAGCAGAAATCATAAATTTGTCGTGATTCAAAAACCAATATAAATAAATATTTCAAATATTTATTGAAAGTTAAGATGAACCTTACAAAAATATAAGAAAGTAAATCACTATAAAAAAAATAAATAAATTTTGCACTTTTAGTATTATATTAAATGAAATGGAGTGACAAATTCAGTGCAATTATCAAATCAAGAATAACGGTAGAGCTTATAAAATTAAGATATATATCTACGTCAAAGTATCCTACTATAAGTATGCATTTAATATTAAAGAAGTCGCAAGAAATAATATTCCCGGACACAAAAAGGAAAAATGCATTTGAGGCATTTCTTTTTGGCACTGCACCATTTTATGCTGCATGTACAGACTGAAAATAAATAAAAATCAGAGAGTTAAATATTGCAAATAGCTTGGTATGATCGAACACTAGCGAATGTTGCCGTGGCGGGCATTTTATAAGCTTATTTTGTTGGCTAGGCGAGCAAAATCAGTGGCTTCGTACACATACTTTTGCTACGTCCACGCCAGTCATGTTCTTCACGAGCTCTGGTACGCGTGATACGATGTTCAACACCTCCTCTGTCAATTTCTCAGCTCCAACTGTACCGTTACCACTCGATACCATCGTTATCTTCTTGGCTTGAGAAAGTGGTGCAGCTACTTCAGCAGCGACCTGATCGACGAGGAAAAACACCATTATTTTAATTACATGGTAAAATATAATTCAGCTTTTATTTGTCGTGTTATATTTACTTTTGGTAGAGTATCCAGCATCATATCAATCATAGCAGCACTCTTGTATTCATTCCAGGCCGCGGCCTTCTTAGCCATTTGCTCAGCTTCTGCCTTGGCTTTGGCTTGAATGGCGAAAGCTTCGGCTTCGCCCCGAATTTTGATTGCCTCTGCTTCGGCTTCTGCTTCCATTACGGTTCGGAGCTTGTTTGCTTCAGCCAATTTTTCAAGCCTGCAGTAACAAAATAATCATTTCAATCCACACATTTTAAATTATATAAAACAGTTTGTATCACATAAGAAAAATTCGCCGACTTGCCTATATTTTTCAGCATTAGCTGGACGTCGAACTGTAGCTTCCAATTCCTTTTCCCGTCGCAACATTTCTTGTTCTTGGACAGCAATTTCTTGTCCACGTTCTATAACTTTCACCTGCATTTGTTCTTCCATAATTCGCTGCTTAGTCTTTGCTGCTTGAAGCTCGAAAGCCATCTCAGCTTCGGCTTTCTAATTTTAATAGAGAATAATTTTTGACAATCCTTGTATAGAATTTGTGTGTAAACGTGAAATCCTAATAGGCAAAGTTTATCGTAATACCTTTGTCTGAACTTCAACGTCATAAGCAGCTTTTTTAAGTTCAAAATCCCGTTGCGCTTTGGCGATCTCAGTGTCATTTAGGAAACGAGCAGCCATTCTCTGTTCTTCGGCAATAGCCTCGCGGATTTGAGCGTCCCTGCGAGCTTCAGCTTCTCCGATTCTAGCGTCTCTCTTGACCTCTGCGGTTCTAGCCATACCCAGAGCTTTCAAGTATCCCTAGAACATATAAAATATTTTAAAACGAAAAACTCCATTAATATTTCGGATCGAAATTTTATTTACAATGTTTTGTAGACGAATTATATCAATATATTATATTTATGAACATTGCAAATGAATGATTGATAAAAAGTTCTCATTAGGTTTTTCTTTTTATCACAATGTGCTGCAATTTATTTTAAAAAGAGTATATAAAAAATTAAAAAACGGATATGTGAATAGATATTTGCATATATTTTCTTAGACATTAGTATTGAATATGTTTGTATACATTTATGAAACAACAGCAATTTTACAACAAAAACAGAAATAACTAGGAAGTGAAACAAAACATGTGATTTACACAAACCCAACTGTGATGTAATGTCAGATGGCAGTACTATGAAAAATTCTAGTGAAAAACTAAAAATTTTAACATACCTTTGCCCCCTGCAAAGTAGCAAAACAAAAAATATTTCGTTTGTAATCGTGAACAAAAATAACAGATGAATGATTTAAAAAATCGCCAATTATAAACAACTAAATGATAAGCTGATTTGGTTCAAACTGAAAGGCGAACTTATTATTCTTAAGAAGCTAATGAAATTTTTCTACAATGCTTTGCATGATTGAAAAAAGGATCTTTAAATAATTAATAGTTAAGATTATAAAGAAATTTTTTATAAGAAAAGTATCAAATATAATAACTAGATAACTTACTTCTTCATCTCTGATATCTTTTAAAGTATACGAGACAACAGTAATGCCCATGTTTACAAGATCACTGCTAGCTACTTCAAATACTTCCTTGCTGAACTTCTTACGGTCTTTGTAAATTTCCTAGATGAAATAAAGTATGCTAAAAACCAATTAACTTGATACATAGAGGTTTTAAGAGATTATTCCATTGGTTACCTCAACAGTCATGCTACCCATTATAGCTCTCTGGTGACCCTCCAATGTCACTAAAGCAATATTATGAATTTCTTCTTCTGATTTCCCTAAAAATTGTTCACACGCTGTTGATAACATTTCCTCGTTTTGACCCTGGATTTTAACCTATATAAAAAATAATATTATTGATTTGCTCATTATCTTATATTGAATTAATGTTACTAATTAAGTGATTCTCTTACTTGTGCAATACCAGTTACTGATATTGGTACACCTTGGGACGTGTATACAGTAGGACTTTCGACTTGTAAAGTCATGGTATTCAGAGAGATTCTGAAAATAAAATAAAATACTTTTTTAAATTGAACTATCTTACATGTTATGACTAAGTCTTATTCCATCCACTTGAGTCTTTTATTATATTTATGAGCCATAATTGATACTTTAGAGTTGTATATCTATGTTTCCAAGTTATTATACTTACTTCTGAACTTGCTGGACAATTGGCCAAACAAAAACTCTGCCTCCAGGCACCAACAAAGGCTTACCATAGCAACATCCTAAAAAAATTATACTCATTGTAATAACTGATGGACATTATTACTTAATTTCACTAGAACAATTTCTGAACTTTCTACAGTGCTGTCATTACTCAATTATGAGTTAATGGGATGAACATCGCTTTATACATTAATAATTATATTTTGGAGTATGATTGACAGTTAATAGAAAAAAGTACGTTATTGAAACACAACATCACAAATTGATAAGCTCCTGAGACACCCAACCATTCATTGACGTTATACAGAAAAAAGTAAAAGTTGGTGTGATAAATTATTAGAAAATCGAAAATCGTAATCAGAAATATGCACGGGCAAATAGACTCCACACAGGAAAGTTAGTGTGTGTATAGCTACAAACTCTGACGCACCCACCACCAAGGTTTTCCGTTCTCTATCTTTCTCTCGCGTACACTGCGTCAAGTAAAATGGGAGCTGCGGTAAGGAGCTACTATGTATTTATCACATCTAGAGATATGTATATTTACGCGTTCCATGCATCTACTGAAGAAATAACTTGAATAATTTACCTGAGACTACGAGAGCCTCGTTAGGACCGCAAGTGACGAACCCACAGGTATTCATAATAACTCTAACAAAATAACAAAAAATATAAGAGAATCTAGGCCACAACTAGAGCTAGAGGCCGCCAAATGCTCTTTTTAGGCTCTCTTCGACTAATCTATCGTGAATACGACTCCGAGGCTTTGCCAGTGACTGCGGCCTGCGGCACAGCAAGTGGCGTGGGGGGTTAACGAGGCGCGCGCGTGCGTCTCGAGAAAACCCTTCCTCTCTCCCCATGCATGACTATAGTAATAATTTGTATTAGCTCGCACGCATAGTTGATGAAGCAGCCGCATTATAGTCAAATATTCATGTGATAGAATTTCATCACGCGAGTTACCTTTGCCGATTCTATATATTTAAATTATTATTATGATTATTTTCTTTTGAGGCTTGATCAATAGTTGAATATTTTATTGTATTTATAATAACTCGGTTTTTGCTTATTTGATTACCTTTCCTTATTATAGGACATTTTTTGTTCTATGAAAATTTAAATATTATTTCAATCCATAAGAAAGAAAAAAAATATACCTACAGGAAACTTTTTCTTATTCATCACAGTACTCATTTATTTTTAGTATAAAATGTATGAATAATTGAATTGTAATTTTTACCAACAATTCACTCAATGAATAGGATTTAGTTGAAAGCCTTAGTCACTAGCATGAGAAATAATAAAAGTAACATGAATTATTAATTTATATATTCAAATAATATTTATACATTTTATTCATTTAATAACTGTCTGAGTCATTGCAAGTGATTTTTGATATAATATGCACGTTTGGTATTATATAAAGTGTCAAAAAAATTACAAGCAACTTTAAACAGAAATTAATTTTATTTCACTTTTTATCACAATATTTACATCCTTATTTACAACTTTCAGTGTATTGTTCAAAATTAACTTCATTGTCAGAACCAAGTACAAAAAGTAATATTACAAAGTTCTAACATCATGTATTAAAATCGCCTAAATTGTTTTTTAAATCTTTCATAATGATAGTCATCTGTAGCTTTCTCGTCTACCCCATCTTTTCGTTTATCTCTTGGATTTGATGAACGCGCGGCGTTCTTTTGCAAAATTGCGTCTTGCTTTCTCTTTTGAGCACTTGGATCTTCAATATTAACTGAAAATAAAACAATAATTGTATTGACTATCAATGAATTATTCTAAGAAATAAGCAGTATCAAATTTTGCAGCAAATTAAAATAATATTTTTAATTAAACAGATAGTATTATATCTTACATCTGTTATGTTGCACAAAATTTACAGCCATATTAGTTGGTACAAACTGTGAAGGGCTATCCTTCTTTTTATGACGCTCCCACAGAAGTTTCATTTTTGCCTCTTCTGTTGCTTCAATATTACGAATTTTTGTTCTATAAATAAGTTACATTATTTATTATTCAGTTTCAATCATTTGCAAAGAAAGTATTGAATACAATATTTTATACTTACTCAATGCCAAGGTCTACTTCCGGAATACCAGACAGCATCTGATTTGATAACATTTCTTCACTTTTATGTGATGAACTTTGTCTTAAATGCTCTGGTACTGCTTGGAAAGCTGCTTCTTCTGGAGAACAATAGAGTGGTTTACTTTTGCTTTCATCTTTTTCTGTGTCAATTTTATTTTTATTTTTTCTTCTTGCAACATTTTCCTCTATGTATTTCAACCTGAAGTATTATGAATATTTTTCATTAGTTATAATTAGTTATAAAAAGTATATAATATAATTTACAAATACTAACATTTCTTTATCTTCATCCCGTTTGTTTGTCTCAGCATTAAATTGAGTACCAATTCCGGTGTCATATGCATCACTTTTGGTTGATTTAGCATTTTTCAAAGCTTGCATATCAACCAATCCACCCGTTTTTATATTAAAAGGGTCTGTCTGAAATTGAAAACAACATTTTATAGATTACTTTTATCAATAGTTGATAATGTTTATTAATTAGATTAGATTAAATAATTACCATTATTGTTTCCACAACAGAAACAGTTTCTCCAGTTGCCAATCCAACAATATTCACTCCATTTGGCCGTTCTCGAAGTTTTTGGATTGTTTTGAGTTCTTCTAATTTTGATCTATTAATATGCAAATATCAATTTGTTCAATAATTTCATCGTAAATTAAAAAGAAATAAAAAAATTAATCAAACAACAGTTCTTTACCTAACCCCTTCTTCATTGTCATCCTGATTACTTTCATCTGACGAATTCCTACGTTTTCTTAAAGGCTTACGACTTTTCTTCTTGAATACAATTTTTGTATCTTCGTGTGCACTAGACATGATTACTTATAATATTAAACAAAGCACTTAATATAATAATTTCTTTGATTTCCGTCTATTGACCTGTCGGTAGTTCTTGATCAATGTATAAATATATTTTGTTTACAAGCAGTACAGTCTAACCTGAGTGTAATTAAAATATAGACCAGAGGCAGAGGCATGGAGTCTCCATGGGTGGAGGTTTAATTATGGTGTTGATCATGCGCACTTAGACGCTGCGCACTGCATTGTGTCAAATTATGTGCCGAATTGTTCCTCGCAAAATTAATTAACAACATTAACATTGATTAGTTACTCCATTGACATTATACTTAAGACGGAAAGATTTGCGCACCATATATACCTACTGCGTAGTGCGTAGTCCAACCTGTCCAACAGCCTCTGAATATAGACGACTTACGCATGCCCCGTAACGCCGTAACGTGGTTAGTACGTTTTCTGCTCATAGTCGAAATATTTATCGAATTTCTGTTTATTAATTAGAATTTCTGGTAAGAAAAGATTTTATTTAGAGGGTTATTGTGTAGAATAATAATTGTTTGCAATTTTCAAAACTGTTTTATAAAATTTTATATTTATTCAATGACTAACATCACTCTAAAATTTAATACTCATAACGTAACTAATTCCTTCTATTTAGCAATAATAATTTCTTATGGCTTCAAGATAAACTATTTTTTAATTTTCATTTATGCCTGTAGAAAACTCATACTGATGGTCTTATAAAGTGAATATATATAATGGCGAAAATTTCTCATTTACTCAAAAAATTAGAGTTAGTTTTTACATTGCAAGTGAGAACGGTAAGAAAATACAATATAACGAATATTGAAATGATTAAAAATTTTTTATAATGCTAACTGATATTCATTTTAGTATTCAGTAGCTCCAAAATTTAAGCTCTTAAATAACATAGAAGAATTAATTGAAAAGGAAAAAATAAAACCTCGACGTCATCCAGGAGTTAATGCAAATAAAATTACTCAGTTGCCAGAATGGTTAGATCAAGCTATAAGGCAGAGTGTTGAAGGTAAAATTTTTAATTGATATATTACTTAATATTGTACATCACAAATCTACCAAAAATAATTCAGATGATTTACAGATGCTAATAAAAATCAAGTTTTACTAGAACATCAGAAATTTGCAAATTATCTGTTTAGTCGACGATTGCCTGCAGAAAAAAATGACATCAAAGAAAAATATTACGAAATAAAAAACAAATTAGTAGAAAATAAATTAGACAATTTGACTGAAGAAGAAGCTAATCAAGTGAATCAAAAATTGAATTCCAAAGTGAAAAAGAAATTGAAACAGTCAATATTTAACTGGAAACCATTAGATTATCATGGTTATAGAACTGCATTGTACATGGTCACTAGATGTGTAGCTGAATACGCTGCATTAACTTCTATTTTTAAAGAAATAAACAAACGAGATCCAGAGTTTAAACCTCGGACAGTATTTGATTTTGGATCTGGTGTTGGAACTGTGTTATGGTGTGTATTTGTATTTTGTTTAGATGAATAAAAAATGTATAATTCAATTTTTTGCATGTAGATGAAATATAGTTTTATTATTTTTTTTCTTTCAAAATACTCTTCATGTAAATAAGTAAGTTAAAATGTTTAAATAATAAAACCTAATCGATTTTCAGGGCTGCTACTCAGTATTGGAAGAACATTGAAGAATATGTTGGTATAGATATTTCAAATGATATGAATGATTTAGCTGAAGAAATTTTCAGTTATTCACCTACAAAAGTTAAAGGCATATATCATAAACAATATCTTCCAGTTTCAAACGTACGATTTTTTCTTTACTTTACAATAATTATAAATAAAATTCTATAATTATTTGTTATAATTTTAGTTAAAATTTGAAGTTGTTGTAAGTGCTTATACTCTTATGGATTTATCTGATGCTAGATGTCGACTTGAAGTATTATCTAAGCTGTGGAGGAAAACTGATAAATATTTGGTAATTGTTGAACAAGGAACGTTAGCTGGATTTACAGTAAGTTGGATTTAGCTTAGTACACTATCTACTTATTAGGCATTGATTCTTAATAAGAAAAATTATTGTTTTATTATAGTTAATCAATGAAGCACGAGAATTTGTTAAATATATGTCGAAAAATTCAGAACCAAAATTAGAATGTGTTATTTTTGCACCGGTACGTTTATTATACCCAAGTAAAATCAAAATTGAGAATCTTTTAAATATTTATTATTTTTTATAGTGTCCACATGACTCGGCGTGTCCTAGATTTGCAGAAAATAATACACCATGTAATTTTTTATCTCAGTACAAGTCACTGTCATTATTTGGACCACCTAAAGCTACAAATGAGCTTTATTCATATGTCGTTTTAAAGAAAGGTTGGTGATTGTTTAAAGAACATTGATTTGATTGTATTATTAAAAATTTTCTATTATTCAAAAAGATATTAAAGTAACTGTTTACAATCCTATTAAAAAAGACAATTAATCTTTTCTACTTCTAGGTACACGTACAGAAAACGATAATTGGTACCGAATAGTTAGACCCACAATTGCACGTTCGAGACACGCTAGATGTCAATTATGCACTGCTGATGGAAAACTACAAGAAGTCGTTTTCACTGCTGCAAAATACGGAAAGTAAATAAAAATTTCATTAAATAGCATAACTAAGCATCACTAAATTTATTAAAATCTATTATTAATGAGTAGAAGCAACGCTATTACTAAAGTAATTATATATTTTAGATCACTGTACAGATGCGCTAAAGTGACAAAGTGGGGAGATCGATTGCCTATTAGACCAACAAAAGGTCCATTAGAAGATGAAAATGTAGTGTCAGAACTTGAAGCTTCTAATGATGATTTTAAAGAAGATGAAGAAAATTTCGAAGAAAAAACACAGGCAAAAGAAAAAGAAAAATTTATGATATGCTCTGAAGCTCCAATTGTTGTTAACAAACATGATTCATGAACAAATGTAAATATTTTGTATTTTTTATCTTTTGTAAATATGAGTTGACTTGATCAGTTATATAATAATGTTAATTTTACATCTGTTTTGAATAAATATTGAAATGAAAATGACATAAACTTTCTTAATGAAATAATCATTTTTATTATTTTTATATATTTTAATTAAAAATGTTCACATCATTAATTCTTATACAATTTTTTCGTTATTTCTTGAATTTCTTCTTTACACATGCACAACAACCATTTTTGTGACTGGCTCCGGTCTGTTTAAACTTCGCATTACAATTTTTTCTGTCAAAACAATAAACATTCGATTAAGCGTTAAATAAATAAAATACATATTATTAAACTCAAATTAACTTTGAACTTTTAATATTTCGTAAAAAATATCCACTACATTCAGACAAACCTTTCTTCCGGTAAAAAGCAAAAAAAACAATTTATAAATATTACTGTCTATTATTTTTATATTCCCGTTTAGTTATTAGAACAATATTATCTAAATTCATCTTAATATTAGATATTTCTAGTGGGGTTTTGTAATTGTATTATTTACAACACAAAAATATACTATCATTAGTTACAACAAAACAATAAAATATTTTACATTAGTTTCGTTTTTGTAATTATTGTAAACTTTTGAGAGCTTTTTGACTTAAGTGGAGTTAATTTTGGTGTTACTTGTTCTTATATTTAGGTGGAATTTACCAGAACGTCGTGTACATTTTCACTACCATTGGACGAACTTTCTACAATGATTTATTATACAGGAATTCAACAAAACTACTGCAATATATAGATTCGGTCTGGTAATGTTACTTTTGTAAATAATCTTACTGTAACTGCAAATAATGTAGAAATAATATAAAAAAGATAATTATTATAAGCAGCAAGCGTAAAGTTTCACAGTACATCTTCTAAGAAATAATTATTTTGTATAGACTATTTCTATATAATCATATACATAATATTAACGTTTCACATACATTATTATATAAATTTATACGCAATGTTTTTCTACATTTATATTTTTCATGATCCAACTTAAGTTTCTCTATACACTACCATCAGACAGTTTTTAAATAAAGTATCACCTCAAAATTTAATCTAAAATAATTTTTATGATAAAATAGAAAAATGAATATATCATTTTATTTACTGTCAATATAAGCATAATTGATAATCACTTGAATATTATAAATAAATATTTCTTATAAAAAACACTTAAGATGTTTTAATGTGCTTGATATCTAACAATGTAAATTTGTAAACATTTAAATTATTCACTATACAATTTTATCAACATGCGTGATTACAAAATAATCCTAATATTGAAAAAAAATAATTTGGCACATTTTGGCAGCAAATCCAAAATTTCTAATAATAATATATGATGATTTTCATGTCTATTTAATATGATTCAACTCTGCAATTTTTGTAATTATTATAATTCGACTATATCTTATTTCTCAATTCATACAGCTTATGAGAGAGCAAAGATGCAAGGAACTTAGCATGAAGATAAAAATAGCAAAATAAAATCACAAATGAGATACTTTCTGTCTAAAAATATCAACTTGAGGGGACAATTCATGAATGAGTGAAATGGCAAAATTATTGTCATTACACTTATTCAGATTTGGATTCATTCTTACTCAATGGCACGCACTTGTTTTGAGTTTCATGATTTCTGTCCTCTTGTTTATTATTTGATTCCATCAGTCCTTCTGATTTATCTTCTTTCTCTGTTTCTGCTTCCTCTTGTTCTCTCTCATTACTTATATCTTCATCCTCATCTTCATCCTCATCTTCTTCTAAGAGCTTTTTGCGAGCAAGTTGTACAGCTTCCCATTCTCGATAATGACACTTCCTTTTTGCTTCAAAAGCTTTTCTTTTTTCTAAAATAAAAATTAAGTACATGTAAAAAATATTTCTTTTTTAATTTTGTAGAAACTTGAGAATTTACAGTAATATCCTATATAATACCTTTCTCTTCTGGTGTTTCTTCATCTTCTTCTTCTTCACTTGATTCTTCAAATATTTTTGGCTTTGTATTTTTAGCCAACCTGGTAACAATAGAATAAATAATTATACTTATAATAATCTGATTTGAATTGAAAATAGTTATATTATTTATAAATATTAGACTTACTTTGATGCAACTGCTGAAGAGTCCAAGTGATCATCTTCATGTTGAACACCTTCAAAATTATAAGGAGTTTTTGGTTCTTCAATTTTCATATGGCCATAATCTTTATCTGCTGGATGTAGTGTTGCTATAATATTCATTTCATCCCATTTTGTTTCTTTTGTTGCTCTACTGTAATTTAATGAATATATTTTACATTTTTAGATCTTTCATGACTCTTGGAAAATGATAAGCAATTCAAATTATTTATTATAAATCGAGTGACTGATTTCAATAGTAAAAAATGTTTTTTTAGTATTCAAATGATTAAGTTATTATTATTGTTAATGACTTTTGCACATTTAAAAGAAAATTGCAAAATACAATAAAAATATAATAACTAGAAACAAAAAACAAAAAACTGAGTGCAATTTTATGAATCATAATGTATATTGTATAAGTTAATGGGATTGACTGACATATAATAAGTATACATTGTATTGATGCACGATATTGTATGTAAATGCGATTAGTTAACACAGAACAGGTATGCATTGTATTTATACACAAGGAAGTTAACTTAAAAATGATTACCTGGGTGCTTCCTGATTATCAAAACTACTGGATGTTTTAAGAATGCCTTTGGAAGGTCGTTTACCAAGATTTTCTGCCATTTTTAATTCACAAAACACAATGTGTCTAGTCTAGGTACAAAGTTGTCTACTGAAAACTTGTATGATTTACCTGTTACATTCACATAACAGTCAGGTTTTCATTTGTAATGAGCTATTGTCGCAAATTTATTATCGCTTGATAACGGTTGCTTATCACAAATTCATTAAATTGACAATTGTATTTTATATGTCTGTAAGAATTTGATTTATTTTAAGAAGACAAGAGAAGAGAAGATAGCAATGAAAATGAAAAAAAGGAGAAGAGGTGTTAGAGAGAAACTATTATGAAGGAGAACAGGGGAATTTTTGTAGTATAAAGTTGAGTCATAGACTTGCAGATTAAGTAGACAGATAGAATGCAAATTAAAAAGTCGATAGATGAAAATGTGATGGTCAAGAAACACTGTTTTATGATGTAATTAGTGTGAATGTCACATAAAAAATATCGAATTATTTAATTAGTTTTTATCTGCTCAACAAAATAAATTAGATATTTGAAGATATAAATTATTTATTCAAAGCAATAAGGAAATATGTTATTTGAAAAATGTTGTTCGTGCTGTCTCCAATCTTATACTATTCCATACTCTCTGGTTGTCAACGTCATATGTTTTGTATCGTCGTGAGCTTGACACTATGCGATGGAATTGTTCATTAATAAATAATTCCATGTGTTTTAATTTAAGTTATTTTATTAAAAATTTTATCTAGTTTTCATAATTAATCGTTAATAGCAAAAATGGCTAGTCTTCGGGAAAAACAAATTGGTAAGTTAAGTATGACATCAGCAATCAATATGATGATAAATAAATAATTATGTCAATGAAACAGTTACTTATAAATTATTTCGATAAAATTTCATTTTATAATTGCTTTACATTCCTATTATTGGTATTTATTTTACTTCTGTTTTAACATTTATGCAAATAATTAAATTCTTAACATTATTTCCTTTCACTTATTTAAATAAAATATCAAATATAATGTTTCATTTTACATACTTATTTGATTAAAATAATTTTACAGCTGCTCTGAAGCAAATGCTCAATTTGAATGAACAAGAGCCAAGGCCAGGAGGAATAATGCCAGTTTGGAAAGTTTTGATCTACGATAGAATCGGTCAAGATATAATTTCTCCTTTAATATCAATAAAAGAGCTTAGGGAACATGGAATAACTCTACATATGTAAGTTTTTATACAGTGTCATAAAACACTTATTATTTTCTAATTAATTATATTATTACTTTCAATCATATTGAATCTCGCAATGTTAAAAAACAAAGAAATTCAAAAGTGACACTTAATACTCTAAACAAGAATTATCTCAACTTAATTATTTCTGACATTTCGCTAGTTTGTCTTCCAGTCTCATCAGGTTCTTTCTTCAAAAAATATTCAATTGGTTATACAATTATGATGACAATTTTCACAATAAAAATGGTATCAAATCAAATAACAAAAAAACACATACTAATGCACAGTAAAGAATTTTTAAAATTACAAAATTACATTATCTTTTTTTACATTGTTTATTTAACAATATTTATAAAATTTGTTTTGACTTATAGCAATCAGTAATGTAATTTTAAAAATTCTTTAGTGTGCGTTGGTATGTGTTTTTTTTGTTATTTGATTTGATACCATTTTTATTGTGAAAATTGTCATTATTATTGTATAACCAATTGGATATTTTTTGAATAAAGGACCTGATAAGGCTGGAAGACAAATCAGCCAAACATTATCAGAAATAATTGAGTTAAGATAGTTATTGCTTAGAGTATTAGATTTCACTTTTGAATCTCTTTGTTTTGTTATTTTTTAATTGTATATAAATGAATTTTAGGCAGCTGCACACTGACAGAGATCCTATCCCTGAAGTTCCAGCAGTTTATTTTTGTGTTCCAACTGATGAAAACATTCAACGTATTGGTCAAGATTTTCAAAATAACTTGTACGACATTTATCATTTGAATTTCATATCTCCAATTAATCGACAAAGAATGGAAGACTTAGCAAGTGCAGCTCTAACAGCTGGAGTAGTTTCAAATATTCATAAGGTATTGTATAATTATAAATTGTTTGGTCAAAAAAAATATTTATGTAACTATATTACATTGAGTGTCATAATTTTATTTACTGCAGGTATATGATCAGTATCTGAATTTCATTACATTAGAAGATGACCTTTTCATATTGAGACATCAAAATAGTGATATCATTTCATATCATTGTAAGATGCTTCTTTATGAACATAAAATAATACTATACAACCATAAACTAACATAAATACCTTACAATAATTATTATAAATTATTTTTGCAGGTCTTAATAAAATAGATATGAAAGATACAGAAATGGATACAATTATGGACATAATTGTTGACTGTTTATTCTCAGTTTTTGTAACATTAGGAACAGTACCAATAATCAGATGTCCAAGAGGCAATGCTGCAGAGATGGTATCAAAAAAACTTGACAAAAAATTAAGGGATAACGTTTGGGATTCGAGAAATACGTTATTCCAAGGTGAAGGAATTAGATCTAATCATTTCAGGTAAGAGAAAAATAATTATAATCAAAACTTTATAAAAATACAGATGAAAAAAGATATAACGCTGCTTACTGTATAACTACTTATTACTTTTGATAGTTTCCAAAGGCCGTTATTAATAATCTTGGACAGAAGTGTGGATATGGCAACAGCTTTGCATCATACATGGACATATCAAGCTCTGGCTCATGATATATTAGAGCTGTCTCTCAACAGACTGGTAGTAGAAGAAAGTGCTGGCAAGTCGACCGGAGGTGGAGCTCGTTCAAAGACGCGAGCTTGTGAACTCGATAACTCCGACAAATTTTGGGCATCACAAAAGGGCAGTCCTTTTCCAAGCGTGGCTGAAGCTATTCAAGAAGAGCTTGAGCAGTATCGAGGTTTTGAAGCAGAAGTAAAAAAACTCAAAACGTCTATGGTAAAGTCGTTAATATTATATTAATATATTATGTTAATATTATTGTTTTTAAATATTTGGAAAGATCGATTTTCTAAATTGACATCTTTTTAGGGTATTGGTAATGACAGTGACGAAGCTGTGTCCATGGTATCTGATAATACGGCTAAACTCACCAGCGCAGTTAATTCACTGCCACAACTATTGGAAATGAAGCGGCTAATTGATATGCATACGACGATAGCAACTGGTAACTGAATAGATAATCATTAAGTGATTAATTTTCCTAATATATTAATTATAATATCTATTGGATTTTTACAGGGATATTGAATGCAATAAAATCTCGACGACTAGATACGTTTTTTGAAATTGAAGAAAAAATTATGAGCAAACAAACGCTTGATAGAAGTATTCTGGATATAATCAATGATCCCGAATGTGGTCTGCCAGAAGATAAATTACGTCTTTTCATCATTTATTACTTGTGCACAAATATGTCTGATGCAGATTACAACAAACATGAAGCTGCACTATCAAACATAAATTGTGATTTGAATCCTTTGGTTTATTTGAAGAGATGGAGGTATAACGAAGATAATAATTGGAATTATTGTTTGAGCGAAAAAAGCAAGTTTTCTTATTTACTAATTTGAATAAATTTTGCTTTTTAGAAACTATATGAAAATGACAGGACTTTCAAATAGTTATGAAGGTGGCGGTACAAAAACTGTCAGCATGTTTTCTAAATTGATGAATCAAGGATCTTCATTCGTGATGGAAGGAGTGAAGAATTTAGTAGTTAAAAGACATGTAAGTGGAAATGTTTACGTCGTTTTAAAAATGTTACTTGAATGTAATATATTACATGTATTTTTTCTCATTCCAGAATCTTCCTGTGACTAAAATTGTTGATGAATTGATTGATATGAAACAATCTACTCAAACTGATGATTATTTTTATTTTGATCCTAAACAACTGAAGCAATCAGATCAAGTTCCAAAATCTCGAACAGCATTTCAAGAAGCTATAGTTTTTATTGTTGGGGGTGGAAATTATATAGAGTATCAGAATTTAATGGATTACGTAAAGGTAAATAATTTGAGTATGTCTATATAAAAAAAATCATTGGTGAAATTAAAAAATGCCATCAAATAGTTTATTTACTTTAAATAAATGTACAGTATAACTTTGTATGTAATGTACTTATATAATAAAATTTTGCTCAATATATCAATTAGCAAATACACCTTTTACACCAAAGATTTTTTGGTTCTGCAACAAATTTTTAGTGTATTAATGTTTTTCATTTTAATTTACAGCAGAAAACTGGAGGTGGTACAAGCAAACGAATTGTTTATGGTTCTACTACACTCACAAATGCTAAACAATTTCTTAAACAATTGTCTCTTCTTGGTCAAGAACACTAATCAGTTATAAATATATTTAAGTAATTTTGTGGACTCAAGAGATATATTTTTTCATGTGCGCCGACATCTATGTATAAATTTATTCAATTCATTATTTTAATGTAATTGAAATTGTATCAGTTGATTATCAATTAAATAGAATATCAGGTTTTATAAATCATTTGGAGTGTATTGGATATTGATAAAATTTTGAAAGATTTTTAATTTGTTACTTTAGTAATAAATGTATACATTGTAAATAATAAATTTAACTAATTTTATCAATCTACTGTTCCTCTTTGGGAGGTACAATTGGACGTCCTATAATATCCAATTTCTTTTTCTTGCAAACTGTTTCAGGTTCGGAATCAGAACTAGAATCACTGTCAGTTGAATTATCGTAACAACCTAATCCTGGCAAGATTCCTATACATTTTAAAGCTCCTGTTATTTCTGCACCTTCGCTAGATGAGTTTCTAATGGTTGTTGTGCTAATAGTTCCTTTGGTTTTTTCCTCTGGTGTTATTTGCTCTTTTTTATCTTTACTGTTTTCATCAGAATCTGATAATTTTCTTTTTATTCCTTGTGGAGAAGTACCTTGAAAATTATTTGAAAAAAATCAATTTTCTAATTCTTAGAAATACAAATTTAGAATTATTCATTTCTAGAATTACTTGGACACTCACTACTTTCAGTTTTTGTAGACTTTTTTACAATTCCAGCAACTAATTTTATTTGTGAACTCCTGCAATTGATTTGAAAAATTGTACTTTGAATTTTTTATTGCATGCAATATAATTATTTATCCTATGTATTCATTACCTTGTGGTAGACCTAGAACTGATCTGTGGTGATCTTAATTCTTGTTTCAACCTTTCATCTAAAGATTTTTCTTGTAAAGAAGCAACTTTTGCTTTGAACTCTCTCATTTCTTTTTCTTCTTCAAGGTTTTTCTTTCGTTCTTCTTCTATTTTAGTTCTGTCCACTAAATCAAGAAATTCTACTTCATCATCATCAAGACCTTTTATCATATTTTCTGTAAACAATACATTAACTTAATGCAAATAAATGTTATTAAAGAGTTAATTAGCTTACATAATTTGAACTTACTAACAACAGTATCTATAAATTACTTAAAAGTATGAGAAAATTGGAAAACTTACTGAGTTTATGGGCTTCCTCATATTCTGCATCGCGTTTATGTTTTTGCTCTTGTAGTCGATCGAATAGACTTCTTGGATCATACGGTTCTTCTGGAGCTTCTGTTGATTAAAAAAAAATAGGGTTTGATATTTTTCACTAAATGAGTAATAATTTTTTACAAACAAAAGATTTTGAATCCTAACCTAAAGGTTGATCAGGTGTTCTAACTTTTTCCCATTCTTGTTGTCTTAATTTTCGCTGTTCAGCGATTTCTGCTTCTGATATAAAACCCGAACTCATTTTCTCAAATAGGAATGACCAAGTTGCTTAATGAATGTTTGATATTGAGTAAGAACTTATACAAATTTTATGTATATATCAAAGTAACAGCAGTAAAAATGAACACATTAAAAACTTTTTTACGTCATGTTTTTATCACTGTTCAACAATAGTGGTATCACGAGCATAACAAACGTATTTAATTTTTTGGCTTTGACCTTTTACAAAACTGTATTTATTACTTATTATTAGATAAATACAGACAACTAGTAATATATATATATATATCTTTCCTACATGCTGCGCTTTCCATGTCCGCAGTTCCGCACTCACTTTGGAATCGAGGAAAAGGAGGAAATTTTAAATAAGGTAAATAATTAAAAAACGAATAAAATTTCTTTAAAAAATTATTTCTATTATTATAGAATATGATTAACAAGTTGTCGCATAGAATAGAATAAAAATTCATTACAAAGATTTTTCTATCACTTATCCATTAATTATATACACATGACAATGACAGATTTTATTATACTACATTAAACAAGCTTAAAGAAAAACTTCCAGTATTTATATATTTTAATATTCTTTTAATTTCCAGTTTCAAACTTGCTAGGAAAGGTTTCTATGTACATTTTGCTATAAAAAATTTACACACCTTTCTATGATATTAGACATTTTTATCTATTTATTTATCTAATTTTTACTACCAGAAACCAGGTGGTAACTGTCCTTTAGGTGGTGGTATATGAGAATTTTTTAAAGCTGATTCTATCAACTCACCCAACCGTATGACTGGAGCCTTTACAACAGAATCAAAATTATTCAATTTTTGGAAATATACATTTTTAAGTACTAGCAATACTTTAGGAAACTGATTTGGATATGTTTTCCACAAATCATTTCCAGCTACTTCAAGCATTGTGAATATTAATGTAGCGAATATATCTGCAGTATCACAAGTGGGCTCAATATTCAAAGTAGCTGCAAGCCATCTCCATGCATGTGCAAGTCCATGTGGATGAGGTTTATTTACGCTTTGTCGTTGTTTTGTCACTATTATTGATGCATAAAGATACATCATTCCTCCTATTCTCTTCCAATATTGTTCAGGTTTCTCAAGTTCACCATCTTCAGTACATTTCCAACCAATCAATTTGATATAAATTTCCTCTGACTGATTTGGTTCAGGGTGTAAAAGTAAAGGAATAAAAAATGGACACTTTGTCCTAAAGAATGCTAATAGAAGATCACCAAAATCTGGCCAATCATTCCATAATGCTACAGCTATAGCAGCAAATGGAAAAGCTAATTCAGGTTTACTTGAAATTGATGTGTCTCCTTGTTCAACAATCTTTTGTGCTAAAAGGCACTTTGAGTAGTACTGAGCTTGAGGATTTGATGAAATATTTGGTGTGCCTTTTCCCAACAAGAAAGCTTTTAATCTTTCAAATTTATCAACTAATTGTTCTCGGCTGGCATGAGATATAGCATTAACTGCTAGATTCAGTGATTTTTGACACTCAAACTTAAATTTTTTCGTTGCAATAGATTGTGCAAAATCTTGATATAACAAATTATAATCTCTCAGGAACTGACAACTTTGTAAATAAATCTGTAAAGATACATCTTCTGCCTGTTTAAGTGTCTCATCTACTTTCTGTTCAGATGGTACTTCAGCTGGTATAGATGCAACTATGTTTTCAGAAACTGCAATAGAATTATCTGGCAAGCTTTCACTGACAGTTTCGGGTGATTGTTGAACAAAAACATGATCAATGTTACCATTGTTTGCATCTGGATGTACAGTATTTATATTTTGCTGTTCTAAATCTTGTACTGGTTCAATTTTTTGAGTGTCACTTTCAGCAGATAAATTTGCTTCTAATAAGTTTTTTTCATTTCGTTCTATTTCTTGTTCACAAAGAGCATCAATCTCATCTATGTCACCTTTGAATAATAAGCAAATTTCATTACTGTACCCAGCAATAATTTCTGCCATTTTAACATCAGCTAGAGTTAGAGTTCCATTTTTTACTTTTTCATTGATTGTTTCCATCTGTAAATTTAACTCTTTCAACCTAGAACTATATTGATTTAATAACATTGCAGCTGAATTTTTATCTTGGCAAGACTTTAAAGTATTAATGATATCTGTCCACTTGGCATACAAAATTTCTTGAAATGGTAATATTTGTTTTGAAATTTCATCACTTTCTTTGATTCTTTGTCTCTGCACCTCATTTTTTCTATCAATTTCAAGCTGACGTTCTAACTGTTCTTCTTTCATTTCTAAGCTAGCTAGTCTCTCAGCAATTTCTTTCTCACGTTGAATAGCTTTTTGATAAAAAATTTTAGATAACTGTGATTGTAAATCCTTTTGTTTCTTTTCCATTTCTTGTCTTTTCAATTCAACAATTCTTTTTACCTTTTCTCTTCTTTGATTCTCATTTTCATATAGAATTTTTTTGACAGAAAATTTAATATTATTTCTTGAAGATAATGTACTAGACATGTTGGATTCAGAGTCAGTTGACTCATTTTTGTTTATGCTAGGATGTGGCATTTTTTAAATCCTTTTAATTTTTGGGCTAATGAAATTTATACAATACAATGTGCAGCAGTAGGGTTGTTTAGCAGTAGTCTATTAGGTAGTTACTATAGACAATATAGAAAAAAATTCCAATGTAAATCACTAATTTTGATATTATCACACTGCACTCAGTTTCTCTAAATCATCTGAACATTACTATCCTTGACATGATCTTGACAAAAAATGAGTAGTAAATCTAATATTGAAAAATATGTATGACTCATTAAAACATGAAATCCAACAGATTTGATGAGAATGAATGATTTCGTTACCTTTTCCAAGCAGCCTGGATTCAACGTCTTAATATCTTACCGGATGACACGTTAGCAAAAATATATTAGAAGATAAACAGTAACTTGTCTGTCAATATATCTTTTCTGGTGAGAAATATAGGACATAAATATACATAGTATAGATAGGTGGATGCATGCTGCAATCTTTATTCTTACCACAAAAACTCAGTTAAGTAAACCAAGATCGTGTTTCAAACCATTCAACGATGATATTGCATTGTTGTTGCCAATGATAACAATAAATGATGTCTATTTTGTCAACTTTTTCGTCAGAATAATATACATATATGTATATATGTGTGTTCAAAAATTTTTTATACCTAGCTGATGACCATATTAACCATCAAATCATGGTGTTCGCAGGTCGAGACTCGAGAGCTCGAGCTTGAGTGACGCTCGACGAGTGGTGCCAAAATCGCATACAAAATAAAACAAACAGCCGTGTCATCTGGCGGGAATCCTTTGTTTGCTTTGCAATGTTTGCACTGATCGACAATGATGAAGAACAATGGCGCCAGATCACACCCTCGCGAAGACAGCCCGACAAACATATAATGTAAAAAAAGAAAATCATCATATCTTATTTATTTTTAATTGTACATGATAAAAAACTAGTTATTTTTAATTGTACCATTTTAATTTTGCCAAAAATTAGCAACAAAGGGTATTGAATATTTGCCTTCAATATATTGCCTTTGGAAGGAAAATATTTAAAAAATGAAATGGCAGAAAAATTGTACCTTCTGTAAATTAAATTGTACCATCCGTAAAATAGCATAAATTTACTTAGAAAATAAATAATATGAAAACAACCAATTGACATTTATTATGAGTAACGTATCCGGAAGTACACTGTGCGCATGCAGTCAATTGGTTGTTTTCATATTATTTATTTTCTAAGTAAATTGATGCTATTTTACGGATGGTACAATTTAATTTACAGAAGGTACAATTTTTCTGCCATTTCATTTTTTAAATATTTTCCTTCCAAAGGCAATATATTGAAGGCAAATATTCAATACCCTTTGTTGCTAATTTTTGGCAAAATTAAAATGGTACAATTAAAAATAACTAGTTTTCTATCATGTACAATTAAAAATAAATAAGATATGATGATTTTCTTTTTTTACATTACATGTTTGTCGGGCTGTCTTCGCAAGGGTCCAGATCACTATGGCCGGATTTCGGGAATTGAATTGTAAATTGAATTGGAAAATTGAATTAAATTTGAAAGTAAAAACTGTATTATCATCTTATAGTATGGAATTTTTTAATAATTCTTTATATTAATGTGATTGCAAATAATCACATCATCGTTTACCATAGAATGTAAATGTAGCTTTGGCCTCGGTAATAAAAATTATTTAACGAAAATATTAATTTTATGTCGAAACACTTTAGACACTTTAATTTGAAGAAATAGAAATCGTAAAGTATTCAGTTCAAGTCAAACCGGTGATTGTACTTTTGAAGACTTTTTAAACATGACGTCTGCGTTGAGCGATGGTGTGAAAGCCGAACATGCTTCAGAATATTTCATAAGCATATAAATACAATTGTTATATTTAGATTCAAAATAAATCCTTAATCAATAATATATGTTATATAAACAGATTTTGATAGAGATGACATATTGGGAAATGGTGATCTGCTTCAAGTTGCAAATAGATTGACAGGAAACAAAACATTAAATGAAGGTGACATACAACAGTTGATTCAGTATTTTCTGGAAGAAGCTGCCCTAGATGACAATAGAGTCTTGAGTTTTGCTGAGTTTGAACATATTATTGAAAAAAGCAGTAACTTTTCTCAGTCTGTGTAGTATAACTTATTAATTATGTTTTGATCATATCAGGAATTATATTGATTTATTGCAGGATTTTTAGAATAGACTTCTAAATTATTCAACTACAGCTGATTTGAAAGACTGATATTATGTTGTTTATACTGCAAGAAAACATGAGAGAAATATTGTCTCACATTTTAAAAATTATAATTCTTCAGACTCAACAGTAAATAATATTTCAAAGTATTACATGAAACGTTTGAATATAAAAATATTCAATTTCAATATATTATAATATTTATTATAAATCCATCTTATTGACACTATATCAAATATGTTTTTATATATTTCTATGATTATTCAATTGTGTTTTCTGTATATTCACATTTGTATATAAACTGTAAACTAATATGTAAAAATATTAAAATATTAAAAATACATTTTTTTTGGATAATTTATTTTAAGAGATATGTGATATTAAAAAAATGGAAATGTATAAAATAGTTTTTATTAAAATATATAAAAATTTAAGATTGTAGATATGAGACAGTTTATTAACATTTTATTTTTATTTTTGATATTTCTTTCAATGTTCAGAAAACATTGATGGATTAACTTTACATTTGTAAGTATCCTCTGAAAATATTAATATTCATGTAATTTAAGTAATTTTATAAAAATCAATGGTAAAGCTTCCTTAAGTACTTACGGCAATTTCATGCGCATAAAAATCCAGCATGCACCAAATGATATAAAAATACTGATGAATCCCACACTAATCAATAATATCCTAGTAAGTTTTGACATGGTTGGGTTATGTGTTTTATCAAGAATTATAAATCCCAGGCCTCCCAAGGTGAAAAGAAAACTTGATGCTAATCCTTCCATAATATATTGCCCATTAACTCTGTAAGGCATGAAAGCTACCTATAATAGTAAATGATAATTGATAAATTATTTTTCAATGCTATCTTTTAAAACTGAAATTAATATACTGACTGGGCGACTGTGTCCATGCTCATCAGTAGTTGAACCAACACTTGGAGGCTCTAAAATAACGTCATATATGATACCTGCAAGGAGAAAAATTACAGAATATACAAAAAACTTTTATTAGAATAATATACAAATATGCTTACCACCAGTCATTAAGAAATAGGAAAGCAGTACCATTGAAAAAACAACCATTGCACTGGGCTGGACAAACCATGATGGTCTTTTCAATTTAAGATTAGGAACCTCCAGTATGTAAAATGGAAGACGATAAAGAAAATTCATTTTACTAATTTCTAATATTTACAAATCGCTAAAAATATAACTTTTGTTTAAGATAAGTAGACAAATGGCTATAATAAGCCGGCTCTGGAAGTGCAGTGACATGTAATTGCAGACCGTTTGTCTGTATATCTTATTGTATACAAGATGGCCGTGAGTAATATATATTTAGCGCGAAAATATAAGAAATAAAAATAATTTTGATTTGTTTCGTGTTTTCATCGATTGAAATATTATTAAACAAATATATTCTAATTGCAGCAAGTTACACATAATTACGTTTTATCTGTTATAAAAACCATTTAAGTGAAATTGATGATCTATTTTATATTAAAAACTAGAATATAATTTCTTGTTAACAAAAATTCTAATGTAAAAACTTTAAAGTATTTTTTGTTTAATTGTTAATTCAATGTAATCAGTCTATAGAAAAGTTTTAATATTTATTGGGTCAAGTGAAGCTTCAAATTATAGAACAATATATAACAAATAAGATATAATCATATAACAAAATTATGCAACAATAATAAGTTACGATTTACAAAATTTACTATAAATTAAACATTAGGGTAAATAAATCAAATAAATTAAAAATGCAAAATGCTTTATGTTTTAAAAGTTTTATTCTTGAAAATTAAAAATAACCATTTCTTTTAAGGTTTGGTGGGCTAACTCGATTTTGAACCCTTCGGTTTCTTTTCCTTCTTTTTTATTCTGAAGAAAGCACTAGTTCTTAAAACATTACGTGTACGCTTAGCCCTGCGAAGCTTGAATCTGTCAAAGTCACTAAGTTCCGCACGCTGAAAAATAAAGTTTTACTTATAAGTCCTAGATAAATTATTACATATTGAACTTTTACTTTGATATAATAGATATTACATGAAACAATAACATACTATAAGTAAACTAAAACTAAATTCTATCAATTATTTACGAGATATGTATTATTATGTATTAGTTTTACCTTCTTCTTTGCTTCAACTTTCCTTGCCCACATACTTTGTTGCCATTTTCCATCAATGTCCGCCTCATCCCAAGCCTTCTTGACAATAGTACTATTTGCGGTGAATGGAAACTTGATGCGGAACTTTGTAAGGTGTAGATCACTTAACCTCATTTGGTCACGTGGGATGTTGGATGTAGGACCATCAACCAAAACCTATAATTTTTAATAAAGGTAATATTTTTCCAAAAAAGCAAATATTTCTAATGATTAAAATGTGTTATAATTTCAGACAAAAAATTGGCTTCAGTTATGAATCAGCCGGCAATTCCTATCAAGAATGATGGTTCATCATTGAGAAAAATGTAATTTGAATTAAAAATTTAGGATTTATTTTGGATCAATTACAAATAGAATGTCTTGATTAATATATCGTTTATACAAAATAAAATGTACACTCAACTACAAAATATAAAGACAACAAATTCATTATTGACTAGATTACTTACTTTGTTTTGATCAATGATGTCAACAATGGTAACCAGTTTACCCTGGTGTGGACCATTGCTGACATAAGCAACTCGCCCTGTCTCAACGAACCTTTCAAAAGGCTAGAACACAAACAAAATAATAATTAGGATCTATTTTAGCAGAAAGATTATTAACCAATACATGAAATCAATAGTTTAACTATTGGTAACTTCAGATAATCTGTTGACTTCAGTTATATGTCAGTCTGTAATTCCTATCGAGAATTAAGGATCATTTAGATTGAGAATATAAGATTAATTCAAAATTATTCATTTTTTTAACCAAAAACACACTAATTGAATATGTAGTAAATATCTTAGTTTTTTCAACATATTATTTTTACACCTTTTTTTATCAACCATACAAATAAAATATTCATATAAATAAGCATAGAATCGCCTAAAAACGTCACCCTAATGAATATAGATTGCCAATATTGACATACCATGTTGATAAAACTCAATTTAATAATTATTAAATAGGCCAATTATAATTAAAATAAAATTTAGAATCAAATAATAAGCGTTTCTAGGTGTCGCGGCTGATTTTGAAAAAGGTTAGGATCAACAATAAAATAATTTCTAAAAATTAAACATACTCATTCAGAATGAAAATCAAGTAAGAATGACGCAAAAAATATATTTTTTTGAAATGGTAGATCGTATGCATTCGATTAATATTTAGTATTGAAAAATAAATAAAATCATTAAATGCTGGAATAGAGAAACTTTCTCACCATGATGGCAGACAGGAAAAAGAACTTCGACTGACAAAGTAACAACGATGAAGAACAGTGGCGCCAGATCGCGATAGCCAGATTGCGGGAATAAAATTATTTATATATATTATATTCAAGATGAAAATTGTGATATATATGATTATATAGTAAGGAATTTTTTAATAATGCTTTATACTAATGTAAATAATCACATCATCGTTTACTGTAGAATGTAAATGTAGCTTTAACCGCGATAATAAAAATTATTTAACGAAAATATTAGTTTTATGTCGAAACACTTGAGATACACTAATGTTCTTCTGACACTTTCCTTTATTACGATGTTTTATTAATTGAAAAATTGCTGAATAATTACAATTTATAATTAAATGTGTTATTTTTTGTTGTGTCAATTACACTATGATGACTTGTAAGATTAAAAGCTATGGGACTTATATTAGAGAGAGAATTGAAAATACGTTAATTCATAAGATACCGTATTATTTGGTTTTTCTTAGAATGAAAATGACTCAATAACTTTAGCATAATTTTGACATCATTAAATATTTTATAAACAAAAACAATTAATTTTATCACGACATTTTTTCCATACAATTTTTCATGAAAGTACGTGCGGGGTAAAAGTGAAATCCCAATCCATTGTCACGCCATGTCATACATACAGTCAACATCAGCTGATTACTTGATCAAACAACTATAGTGTGACGGAAGATATCGTGTCGCAACGACATTGTTCCACATAATCCTTATATACTCCAAAACTCCAAAACTCAGAAATAGATTCGCGCCGACTAGCGATATGACGACGTTTTCATGTCCCCCACTTATTTGCGCGCATTCCACTGAATTTATTGGCACAAAGTAAATGGTTAAGCGCCACCTAGTGCGCGCGCACATGTATATTGGCGGTTATTATAGACGGTTGCTGCTGATCTTGATGTAGCTCGTGGGCTGTGGTGACTAACTGCAGTTGTCGAGAATCGCGCGTGCGTCCACATCCCACGTCAGTAGTGTGCCTGGGCTGGTAGTGCATGTATTGGCTTGACGGCGAGGAGAAGGTTGCAGTTCGCGGTGGTAGTTGCGGCTCGCGATCGATTCACGTCGAGAATGATGCTGATAAATTGGCAAGCAACAACATGAGACTTTATTTGTCTTGCGTCTACTGGATGCTGCTCCTTATCTCTGTTTTATCAAGGTAATTTTCTCTTTTACAGTTAATTCATGCTTGTCCGTCCTTTCGATCATGTTATATTGCGTCAGATAGAAATACTCTTTTTTCTTGGCTATGTGCTTGCATACTATCATAACTCTTACTCCTTACATACATATACACACTATGTCGACGAGCTTTAATTTACTTTCTGTTATCAAGTGTTAAGCTTGGAAATTTGTGCCCGCGCATTGATTCTGTCACGAGAAAATTTTATTTTGATTTGTCGGTTGATATATCGGTCTAAGCTCTGAATATAATACTCATTTAAGTCAATAAACAGTTGCTTTTTCAAGACTGTTATAATATATCTTCATGCATGTCAATTGCAACTGAATTAATATGTATCAAATCATAGTATGTGTGTGAATTTTTGTGTGCTTGTGAATTAGTTTATTTAAAAGCATCATTATTTTCAATATTACTGAGTAATTTTTTCTCCTTTCATTATAATCATTTTATCAATCATTATCTAAAATACAGTACATTTATACTAAATAGAGATAAACATAGACTATGAATATCAAACATTGTTTGGCTTGTTTCAGTACACTACTATTTCTGCTGGTTGCCTCAGAAAACCCTCAGAACAAATTCATCGGCCCGGATAGACATCAGTCTGTCATGCAAGATGGAAATTCAAGTGTCAATCACGATCCTCTAGAACAGTTTGGACTGGGCTCTATGCCTAGACTTAAAATTCCTTCATCTTTAAAGCCCAAATTGAAAGAGCAAGTATGTAAAATCTTTTCATATATTTAGCATTTGAAATGGAGCAAGCGAGTTAATAAAGTCTGTTTTTCACTGTGTATTGCAGGACTTTGAATCAGCATTCTCAGCAAGCTTTAATGGTATTGACAAGAGCGATGAATTTAAAGTACCTGAAGAGATAGAGATCCTGAAGGAGAGTTTAATCCAGCAACCAAATCTTTCCCAGGAGTAAGTAACAAATAATATATGAAAGTTTAAAGCAATACATGTCTCGCGTGAAGTGCGCATTGTTGACGCTTCGATTATCACTTTGGCACGCTATACTTGACGTCACACGCAGCGGTCAACTGATTAGTCTCATTGATGCGGAAACCCTTTAGTTCGTTTCTGGTCGTGTCTAGGTCGTGAACGAAGCCGTATATTTCACCTGATCGATTTTTGAGCCTTTTCCGTCTGGATAACTTATGGTTAGGAGAGTCCCGAGCAAAATGAATACCGCAGGCAAGACGGATACCCCGATGTTTATAGGGATGGGTTATAGCGAATATTATGAAAAGTAGTATATTCTCTATGATGTAAACATACGCATTCCGTTTGAGTGCGGCACTCACATCGATGACAGCGAGCGTACATCAACCTTTGTTTTTGTCGGCGGGCTTACGACTTTCTACGGTCTAATATTTGAAATATTTTGAAAATAGTATACGGCTACTGAATTAGTAGTTAACTAATCTATTATCTAAACTAGTGGTTAATTTTTTGTAGCCCTTGCTGCGTTAAAAAATTAATTTTTTTACATACCGGGTAAGACGGACATCCCTAAAATTAATTTTTTTTAAATGTTCATTTTTCTTTAATTTTCAAGTTTTATGTACAATATAATATCAAAATATAATTTGTTTTTCAGCTTTATTGTTCAAAATGATTTTATTGGTTTCTTGCAAGATATCAATTTTTTTCGGTAATTTTTTTTAAATTTCAGGATTTAATTAAAAAAAAATCTTTTTTCTCTGATCAAATATTTGTTAATGTAATAATTACATCTTATTTGATAATTTGTATATTTACTTTGCTAGAAATGAAATAGAATTTTTTTATTGGCATTTAGAACATTTTTCCGTAGGGTGTCCGCCTTTCTCGACGATTTCTAGAACACTCAAAATTCCATGACATTTTTTATTGATCTATTGTACTAGTTAAAATAATTTTTCAGAGTTATATCTATCTAGACATGTTGGTTTTCGTGCCAATTTTGCATTACACATATAATTTGATGGATATTTTGTTATTTAGAACCTGATTGTTTTATTATTCCTTGAGGTGTCCGTCTTGCCTGGGCCTCCTCTACATAGAGACCTTGGGAAACTGATAGAGTCTCTGTTACCGTAGAATTGTACTTCTTTCTTTATCGCCGGATATTCCACATCAAGAGTGCGTCAGTGCAATGATATGCGGGACTTGTGAAATTTTTTTTGCAGTTGCTGATCTAAATTTAAATGTACTTGTTATATTAACGCTTCTACTCCTAAAAATATTAACGTCAGGGCTTTAACTCTTTTTTTTTATCGTTGCTAGTTTAAAATAGACCGAATATGATCGTTTGAACTTTCGCTCTGTATAATACATTTCGAATTCAATTTAAAAATCTTTTGTAGAAATTAATTAAAAACGAAAATCTTACAAATGCCATTACAAAATTATGAAATTCGTCGATGCCGCCTTTTCATTCAACTTATATCCAGTCAAATACTATAAGGTTTCACCGCTAAGCGTTTCCACGTGCTAACGTAAATCCCCCTTAGCTCTTGCAAATCGAATATTTTAACGAGTTAATTATCAACTCACGTTTTTTCTTTTAAATATCGATGAAACCGAGCTTTCCATAGAAAATAAATGATGAATGCAGTTTGTACGTTGGTTTTCTTTTATATAAGAAACACAGCACGCACCGGTCTTACCATCCTTGATCATCGACTACCATGTTTGATTAAGATAGACTTTCCCCTTGAATGAAATCAGGTCAAATTTTTATTTTCTTTGTAATCAAGTTCACACGCATGTATCTAAATAGACTGTTTGACAATCGCTTTTTTTCAATGTTATCTCAAAATTCACAAATTGTAAATTCATTTTTACGAAATCACCTTTGCAAAAATTATTATCGTGTGACAATCTTTTCCATTTAGAGAAGAGTTGTAAAAAAAATGTGAACACTGGTGACATATTCCGCTTGAGCTAGCTTCGACATTGGTTTTCTTTCACTCGGCGCACTGGTGAAATTGCGCAACGTCGTGCGTATTCAACTTCGATATTGTATAACCAGAAAAAGTAACGATGAGAGGAAAAACAAATTCTCATATGTAGCGGGGTGGGGATGGGGACAGTACAAATACTGTCGTCGCGTGTATTCGATAATTATATCTACACAGGTGGATATAGTACAAAATTATATGAAATTTTTAATCGCTTACAAAATACTCGATTTGCGTGAAAATGAACACAATAACGTTCACCAAATCCGATTTCGACACACAAAGAAAGCATGATAAACACCCGCGTAAACACTTTCGAGGCTTACAAATAATGAGCAAGTCGTAAATGAGCGAAATATACAGTTATTGAGAATAGATGTAAGTGATGATGCATTCCATGGCAAATGTCAGCGCAGCGAAGACGGAGAAAGCACCACTGACGATCAATTCGGTAGAACCGTTGCGGAAACCAACTCTATTGCTATCGCCAATATCCTCGATTAGTATTATTCCGGCAGCCAGGGAGAATATTGCCCCGAGAAATGAAAAAATACACAGCTGAAAGAAAAGAAAGATGGTGAGATGAGAAGACGAGTAACGGAATGCGATTGCCACGAAAATAGAGTTGTGCTACGGGGTCATGCACCTACGAGAGATTCGCGCGCTCGTGAACATTTGGTTTTTGCATGTGTTTGTTGCCATACGTGCTAAAAGAAATTTTTCAGACGACAAACTTTAATGGTGTTGTACTTTATAAATTTATGGTTATGTAATTTTGAATAATATATATGTGACTATGGATCGCTGAACATCACATGGCGAAGGCTGGAATGCCAAGATTAAAAGTGATGGTAAAATCGTTACCGGTTCGAGTGACCTTTAGCATTAAAAATTGTATTTCGATAAATTCGCGAAACTTCGGATTCTCACGAAATAAAATTCAGACTCATGACGTTGAAAGTTTCGCGGGCATACTCGTTTGAAATATTTACATAACTGAAATTGTTAAAGAACAATCACGATGGCGATATCAAGTTTTTATACGTAAAAATAAATTTTCTTACTAGTTTTTTCGGGAGTTGTTCACCCATTAAGTATGATACGAGTAAGATCAAGTTGAAAATTAGAAATCCGTCGAATGCAGTGCAGACGATACGGAAATTAGTATCATTCGTATTATACTGTCCAATATTTTTGTATTGAGGAAGTTCACTTGATTGTGAATTATGGCCGAAAAATGATTTGTAACCCTCTATTGTCGCTGCTACGAAGATGAGAAACTGCAAAAATAATTTACCTTTAGAATTTAATTTATCACTTTGCTTTTAATAATATTGAGACTCGTAATTATACGTTTTGCATGATTGCAATATTGTAATATTCAAAATTTCAAATTTATTCGAATGCAAACAAGCTGCATAAAGATGATAAAATACTGGGATGACGATCATTGACTCATTATATCATTGTTAAATCTCGCGAAGTCAAGCGTGTTAAGGATACTTTCATTTTATGTCTGATAGAATACAGTTTCCACGTCTGCAAATAGTCAGCTTGATATCATGCAAATTGCTTTTCTTCGTACAATGTGATGTGCGTGATAGATTATGATGTGACTTTTGAGCTTTTTTCTTTCAAGTATCTCATAATTATTTAATTAAGAGGCTTGGACATGTATTTCTAATCCAACGAGAATACATTTTTTACCTTGCGAAGTTATTTTAACGATCGTTTCAAATTAATTTCCCTTCCATTGCAATATTAAAAAAATTGTAATTATACGCAATGAAGTAATTTTCTATCAAAACTGTAGGTAAAAATATCAATTCCAGTTAAAAACATATGATAAAATTCCAAAATAGCAAAGAAAAGCAGAGATTAATGGAAGTAGACAAAAGTAGAGCGAATACGCCTGCCCGAAAGCTTGCAAGCTACACCCAATTACTGACCAGTTCAAGTCCCTTCGAAACGAGGAAAATGGTTTTCTTATGATTCTTAGTGATCTTCACAAAATTATCCTTAAACTTGATAATCCCACTGGATTCAGCAGCAGTAGAAGCACCACCTTCTTCGGCCATCTTCTCGGTCATGAAATTTCTTCAGTGCGAGGTGCAGCACGACACACAACTGAGTTGATCTTCTTGATGTGTACCTAAAACGCCGTCGCTGGTAAATGAGGCTTCGCTCTTGCTCTCCCTTCCACTCACCGACCTGCAAGAGCTTAAGTGCTTCATTTGATTCGCAATTGTCATAATTCATAATACACCCGGGGGACACCTAATTCCCGTGTGGACGCGGCGACCCAAACGCCTTGTTTTAGTTTAGTTTTCAAGCCTTCTGCTTCACCTTTTTCTTGCTCTTCCTCTTTCATATTCATTTCCTGTTTCCAGTGTCTTGGGCTTGTGTATGGGAAACGCCGGTAAGTAGGAAAATTTTGAACATTGCTTTCAAGCAGGTTGATGTCATGTTCATTGAAGGTATATGTTACAAGGCACTTGACATGCAGAGGCGTGGCAATGATCCCGAAAGATGAATAAGCTCGTTTTTTTAGCATTTTCAATTGCAGCTATTGTCGATTATGAAAGCGATAATTTTTAAACGCTTTTAATTGTCGTGATTGCCAAATGCATTTGAATTTTCCATTACGACTAAAATCAGCGAAGATGTCGCTGATTCGAATTTGAAGAGCAAAGTCGTTCTATTAAATTTTTATCGGTAAATTTATTAAGATGTTCGGTACGATGTGATTGTAAGTTTGCAAAGTAAAAAACACGCCAACGCTTAAGGTGTATGTAAAAGTTATTTAATTGAACATTATTCCGAGAGTGAAACTTTTAAAGGATATTGCGCGCGCATAAACACTATGCTGTATATTCATCATCCTTTATCTACGTACATCGATCTTTTATTCGTTATTGCCGCCAATAAAAAAATACGTTTGCACTATCGAAGGCCGTAATTCCGCTTCAGTGATTATTGTACTGCGGGTATCTTGAATCTTCATCAGATGTGTGATATAACCATTCTTACATTTCAGTAACGGAAAATGTCGCGTTTCGATTATGCTTTCAGTGGTTTTGCAGCTAGTTACGATGACTTTTATGCATTGTTTTATTGAAAAGATGCACTTTATGTTCGTTTCTGTTTTGAAACTAGAGAAATACAGTAACCAACTATTTTTTATTATGAATATCAACGCGTAATATTATGGATTATCAGTCATTGCAGTCATTGGCGAATTTCTTATACTACTTGACGTTATTTTCGCTTCCGCCTGGAAAATAATACCGTAATTCACTCACGCGATCAAGCACCACAAGCAAAATAACACATAGACACGCAGCGTCTTAGCTACGCACCGAGTGGCTAAATTGTTTGTCAAGACCTTCTTAATGCCCCGCGATTGCGGCGCATAGTCGCGAGCCTCCTCCACCGCATAGTCGCACAAATGAGATTATTGGCGTCTTTCATTTGGCGGAGCAATGATTCCCTGTAAATGTTCGTCGAATTAGTAAAATGTGCAATTGAAAAATAGGAAATCGGTAAGAAAAGATGATACAGCCTTAGTAAGACACAACGAGAGAGAAATACTCGAATTGGAGCAAAAGGAATGTTACGGCATCCCACCCACATTTATCTAATTGAAACTCGTAGATCTTATATGCCGCCGCTGCTTGCACGTTTAATTGCGCCTGTCTTGCTTGAAATCTACCGAGTTTTGAACCCCCTCCCCCCTCCCTGACGGTGAGTCTTCTGAATAATCGGTATACGCTATTGCTTTGATCGTATAAGCGTAGGTTTGTCCACATTGAAGTTCGTTTCTTTATATACTTTCTCGTCGTCGTTCGATTGAACTACACCGGTTTTCCAGTCCACGGGTCAAGCTCCGTGGCATTATATACTCAAACGCTCCAATCTACCCTACACCTTTTCTCTCGAACGTTTTCCTCTTTTACGTTTATTTCCTCCGTCGCGTTAATCACGGCCTTGACATTATTACGCAGTTCTCGTTGCGGTGCGGAGTATTAACCTAACACTTACATAGCCATCAATTTATCAAGTTTATTAATAAACGCACGGAGGGGGGGGGGGGGTCAAATATCGACCACTACGGTTACGCAATTCGCTCTCTCTTCGGAAATCATTTGTTGTCGTCAACTCGCTTTGAGTTACGTCAACTGGTAAACACGTTTTTTTGGCGTCATTCGACTGGCCAATTCGCTCTCTTGCAAGCGTGTGCATATCCGATACTGTTCCAGCGGGATGCTTTTGATGCGCTCGCAACAATGTTACCTTTTCTTTTTGTAATAGAGAAATCGAAATACGCGTGCTTTGACGAGAATAGACATAAAATAAAATATTGAATGCTTTATTTCTTTTATCATTATCGTGTCTGCACGTTTAAATCAACTTTTCTTGAATCGAGAAAGATTTTATTTTTTCCAATTTCATAAACTTTATTTGTAAGTATGAAACAAGTCGAAGAACTTTTTTTTGCATTTCACGAAGACGTTATATTTTCCAAGCTTTGACGTCGTTAAATTACACTCTGGATTCAAGTTACAAAAATTACAATACACAGCGGGTACTCGTTTCACGACACGATAACGAGCCGCCAGGTTGAACAATTATTGTTTTTACGACAACGTAACTCGCGAAAATTGCTCTCGCCATCTAACCATTACATGTCCATTTGCAGAATCTCCGAGGGGGGTCAAGCAGTCGTGGTGACCCTCGTCGACACAGCAACGGCTTTGCAAGACATAGCAGCGGATCGCGCGGACTTCCGGCCAAAGCAGCAGCAGCAAGCCGAGGGCAACGCCTCCGAAAGCCGCTCGCGTCTATCGCAGCAGCAGCTCCTCGATGCGAATACCACGAGCGATGACGCGGCATTGCTCAACGACGACAGCGTCGTGGTCGTCAGGGCCGAGCAGAAGTCGTTCTCGATCGACGACGATGTCGCGGAGAGCAGTGTCACGCTCGAACGTCAGGTGAGAAAGAACGGAATGTTGCCCCGGTGAATCGCACGATGACTTTCCCGCGAACGGCTTGAGCTTTCGAACGAAAGAGCAGGTATGGCGCGTGTCGCACGGTGAACGAGCATAGGGCGCCGCGTACTTTTGGTCTAGGATGCAGGCCTTGTGTAAGAATCTGGCGCCGCGACACTAAAACAGTCGTTGTGCGAATGTACAGCAGCTGCTGGAGGAAAACAGCGGCAGCGCGCAGGTGCCGACAACTGCGCCAGACTTAAACGACAGCGCGGCGAGAGCCAGGTTGACGAATGACGACGGGAGCGCTGCTGCCATACTCGACGGATTGGTCACAGCTGGACCGACCGAGCCGCACGAGGAAATACCGAGCTTTAATGAATGGGCGCAGAAGCGGCTGGAGGAGGCGGAAAAGAAAAAAAGTGAGTTTAAACGCGTCGTTTGCTCGCAAAAACGCCACGCGCTCTTTTTCGTTTCGCTCGTAGGAGGCGGCTTATCGCGGCGAAAACAGAAACCTTTAAAAACGCGCTGTTTTAACGAAGTTCTTTCTTTGTGCTTTTATTTTTATCTTTCTTTACGGCTTCTTTTTTTATATTATTTTTATGCGACTTTAACGAGCTGCGCTTCGGTTAATTGACAATTTTTACGATAACGTACGCAATTTGTTTCTGCATTATAAAGATTTGAAAGTTGCGATATACGGCTGAATTAGTTCAAAGATTATTTATGCGAAAGTAAATAAAGTGGTGGAAAAAAGTGTTTGGAGAAAGTTTTATCCGAGAGCTAAGTTTCGTCGTGTAAAACGCGTAGCAAATTCTGACATAGCAACGCAATATGTTCAGTGAAAATATGAATTTCTCAATATCAAACAAGAATATCCAAACACAGAAATAAATATCACGTCCCCTCTCCATTCGTCGCGACACACTACTCGTCCAAAAATAACTTTCGCGAGGTACTCCAAGCCCACGACAATCGATTCTAAAAGAACGATAAAACACATTGCAATTGATTTACAGCACACCCGAACGCCTCAGTACAAACGGCCAGCGGTTCACCAGGTCGCGGCCTCGGCAGCATGCGGATGCGTTCGAAGAATTACGCCTCGCCGGATTGCGGTGCCAAGGTCGTCGGGGCCAATCCCGAATCAAGTGGCGTTAGAAATATCTTGGTGTCCACGAGGGATGAGTACATGCTGAACGCATGCACCAGTCGCGTGTGGTTCGTCGTTGAACTCTGCGAGGCCATACAAGCTAAGAAGATCGAGCTTGGTATGTGCTCTCGATCGTTCAAGTTTTCAAAAGCTGAAACAGAGGATCGCGCAAAAAAAAAGAGTTAGATAATGGGGGAAGGCGGTTTTGGTTTATTGTTTCATTACTGCTGCGAGCGTCTAGACTAAACAATTTTTGTGGTAATGTGATTCTTATGTAACAGGCGTCGGATGGAATAAATACCCGTAAATACCCGTTCGAATGCAAATATTTGACGTGATTTCCTGTAAAATGCCAATTGCAAAAAAGCAGTTAGACTCAGTCTTGTAGAATTCTTCAAAATTTAGTTCAACTATATCAGCTTTATCTTAGTTATTTTTTAAAGCAATGTAATAATATAAAAAACCGATAATTTATTATGACTTATTTAAAATCATTTTTTTTAAATCATGATAAATTATCATTTTTTTTTAAATTGAACCTAAAATTGACTAAATGTTTTTGATGGAACGAAAAGAGTTAGACGTTTCAGTAATTACTGCGGAGATCTAATGGTTTTCACGTTCTGATAATAGTATCGTAGTATCGTTCGTTAGCATTAATAGGCCAGCGAGTGGAAAAAAATCTTTTTCAATTGACATTGACCATGACTTTCAAACATTCTAACATTTGAATTCTCTCCAACAGCAAACTTTGAATTATTCAGCTCGTCTCCAAAGGATATTGCAGTCTACGTAAGTGATCGCTTTCCAACGAGAGAATGGTCGAACGTCGGTCACTTTACAGCCCGAGACGAACGCGACGTACAGAGCTTCAACTTACAACCCCACCTCTTTGGCAAATTCATCAAGATCGAGCTATTGTCACACTACGGTTCCGAGCATTTCTGTCCAATCTCGTTATTTCGTGTTTATGGTACTAGCGAATTCGAGGTGTTGGAGACGGAAACCGAACATGTCGACGAGAACAGGAGCGAGATTAACCCTGAAGGTGAGAGCTTAATTGTTTGGCAGCCATGCCATTGTCTCGTGATATATAAATTGATACACGATTAATTAATAAGTCCAACGTCATCTACAATAGACAACGTGTTTTGGCTGACGCAATAATAGTAACTTCCATCTACATGTTATATTTATAGTATGATAATGATTTATGACGCTGATCGTAATTAAGACAGCTCGTCAACTTTTATATTGAACTTTTTGTATATATATATATATATATATATGTTCTTAAGCATCGTACCATAATGATAAGAGCGTGCACGTCGTCACGGTGAGAGTTTTTATCAATGCGGTCAAAGGAAACGGGCTAGATATTTCTTGACGTTTGAAATTATTATATTAAACTTACTTAGCCATGCGATATCGTTCATACGTAATGTTACTTAAATATACTGACAGCATGTTTTCTTAAAATATCTGCGTCATACTTGGGCTCTTCAAATTTTTCATGTTTTTGATCATATGATAGAATTTATTTTTTTACGAATGTACTCTCCGATTACTTTACAGCAATTGATGCTACAGGCAGCAATATAGCAAGCGAAGATGACGATGATGAGCCAATGTTCGTCGACGAGGACGAAAACAATATCGATCAACCAAGTCACATATTCGGCAGTGCTCGAGACGCCGTATTGAGTATAGTTAAAAAAGCCACTTCGGTACTGGTCAAAAGTGAGGATCTCAAGCCAACTAACAACATTACCAAGATTCAAGAAAACATTCGAGGCGATGTTCTCGAAGATGAGACGCTCGATGACTGTACTACGCCAATTTACAACGTCGCTTGTCACGATTGCGACGATGATAGATTCGCCAGGGTATTTCAATTGATTAGTTGCAAAAGACATTATTTGGAGTCGCTGCTGAATACAGATTTCGTACTAGAGACGCTGGATAAGAGTCACCTTTGCAGTAGTAGTTCGGGTTTCGATTTTAGATTCGACGACGAAACTTGTATGGATAGTAATAAAGGTAAATGTATTTTTTTGCTTAAATTTCAAGTAACAACGTTTGAGTATAGAAAAGATAAAACGTCAATAAATTGAATATAAACAGACTTCGTCAATAATCAATTTGCTAAATTGGTCAGTCTGTCAATATAGAATATCCATATCGATCTCCTAACATTATCATATATTGTCGCAAAGAACACTTATTACACATCGATTTTTCTTACAGCATTAGAAACGCGACTAAGCGAAGTATCCAAGTACTATCTTCAAGCGCAATTTCTCTCGTCATTCTTTACTCCCGACTACATAATTGCATTATGTAACGTATTAGCTGCTCGAGAGCAACGACTATTTGCCAATACAAGTCATCAGGAGCAACAACAGCAGTCTAATGACAAAGCACCAAATGATACTGAGAAAGATATTCAAGTGCCATTGCGAACGAAAGATGAGAAGGTTACGTCGACGAGACATGCTGAAGTTCCTATTGCTGATACTCACAGGGCGAAAGCTGAGATACCTATCATCAAGTCCAAGTTAGATAGTGCTACGGAATCTGTGAGCGAGAGCTTGATTGTACAGGTAAGACACAATACGATTCATCGCATTTATAAATCAGAGTAACACAATGAGAATGTATTTTTTTTAATCCAATTGATTTACGGTATCGGAAGTGGTAGTTTTTTATTTATCACGTCAATGATTAATGAATCATTAAATATAATAATAAGATTATTCAGCATTTCTCTTGATTACATAATAGATAGCTCGCAAATAAGTTTTTTTTTATCAAAATCTAGAGGTAGTTCAGATATGGATTATTATTATTATTAGAATTATTTTTAATTTTTTTCAATACAAAAATTAATAATAAAATTAGTCCTCTTTCCCCGCACAGATCAAACCGACCAAAACTACATCGCTGAATGTTGACGACACAAAGAAACGAAACGTCGTAATAAATCTCGAGTCGAGTAAAAGTCATTCATCGGACGATGTCACATCGGAAACCTCATTTACTCCAGTACCCAACGATACCAAGCGAACAGGTTCTACATCACAAAAGACCAATGGTCGATCGCAGGATCACGTCCAATCACCAGCAGTGCCTCAAGAAAAATTAACATCGCGAGAAGTCCCGAAACCATCGAAGGCTTCTACGCAAAACGTTGATAATATACAGAAAGTAGGTGATAAGAATGTAGTAAATGAAGTGGAAGCGAAAAGCGAAGTAAAAGAAGCGGAAATGAAAACAAAGACGGAGCCTGTTGAGCAAGATGTAAAAGCTGTACCACATGATCAATTGAATTTTGACGGTTTTGATTTTGATGTCGATAGTCTGCAAGGTAATGGAGCAGGCAAAAATGATGCTTCGGTGACTCAGCAAACAGCCAGTGCTGCGACTCCGCAGCAGAAAGAGTCTGTCTTTCTTAGACTTTCTAACAGAATTAAGGTGAGTATTATTGATGTTTTTGCAGTGTAACGGAATTTTACTCTGGATATTGCCAAAGAAGTACAGGATTACTCGGTAAATATTCGAATCTCTTGATCTTTGATAACAGAGTTGGAAAGTTTAGATCTTCTAGATCTTATCTTACACGATGAATATTTAAATTATCTTCCATGCCTTTCGAAAATTGTAATGCTTAGCATCAACTTTCATCACTTTCGACAAAAAAATGATTGATTTCCTAAAATTTCTATTTTCCAGTTAAAACATGTCAAATCACGTAATTAATTACAATTTTCAGATTCTTGAACGCAACATGTCGCTAAGCAGCCAATACCTCGAAGAATTAAGTCGCCGTTACAAAAAGCAAGTAGAAGAGATGCAACGCTCGCTAGAACGAGCAGTTACAGCAATGACAGAAGAATCCCGTAAGGGCGAAGAGCGCGAAAATAAACGAGTTGAAGAAGTAGCAGCGCTTAGAAATCAAATTGAAAATCTGACAAAAATACTCGATGATCTAGTGTATGAACGTAATAGCTGGCGATTCAATCTGTCATCGCTCATGCAAAATTCGTTAATTGTTGTTGTGGATGTCGTACTTGTGATACTCATAATTTCATACTGTAAGAGAACAGATGACAATGATTATTACGACGTATCAGTGGAAGATAGTGACGGAGTAGTTATAAGGCCGAAAACTATCAATAAAGCCTATGAAACTATAAAACAAAATTGCAAGCAACTTTTGAAGAAACCCAAGAAACGGCGACCTAGTGAGATTGCAGCGCAGGTACTTTTCGACTTTTATTGCTCTACATAAGATTTTACGATCGTGGTAATTTTTTATTTTAAGTATGATAATTATCTTGATCTTTTACTAAATATATAATGATGTATAACATTTTATTATAATGTGAATTTTTATTTCACGATCTCTTTGGGAATTTTTATTAATTGTAAGTTGAAAATTGTATAAAAAAACATAAGCTTGAGTAATTCAAGTAGAAAAGACTGTAGGTGCTAAAAATCTACCTTAAAATTTTAGTAATGCCATTCCTGATTATAGTTTAATTAAATGCACCTGATTTCTTCAATGTGATATAAAAAATAACTAGCGCTATTGCTCGTAGGTTACCGGAACGTACGAACAGCTGATGATTGAGGACGGAGTACAGTTGTCGAAGAAAGACCGACGTAAACGACGAAAGCGTGAAACTGTTGTAGTGAAATCTTCCATTAAGGAGGGCGATAAAGAACTGAAATTACCCTCCAGAAGTGCGTCCGTCGGCGATGCACTCTACGCTTTAAGCCAAAACAATGAGAACTACAACTCGAAGATGCACAATAGAACTGATTCGGCACCTGACAGTGCTATAACGTATTTTCATAATGATGAGTCATATCAACCACAGCAGGATAAGAGAGTACAGATTCTTACCATAGATGTGAGTAATGGCGAATCGACCAAAACAGACGAGGAATGTAGCAACAGGGGATTGAATACTTCATTTTCATATGATGATGATGCATATGAATCTGTGAGTATAAGTTACTCTTAGTTGCTTTACTAGTCAACCACTGGAAGCAATCTAATTAAAATATGTTTATAGACTGGCAACAGTTCAACTAGTTTCCATTTCAAGGCCAAAAAGCTGTCTTCTCCTTCGTTCATGAAAACAGCCTTAGTTTCGAGAAGTAAGCGAATATCCTTCTCGGGAAGCGCAAAAAAACAAACGGGATGTCTCAATGATGGAGACAATAATTTGACAACTTTAGGAATCGCTAACGGCCGGACGACCAACGGTTTAACAGAAGAAAGTGACGAGTCAAGAGCAAGTAGCGCAACTCCGTCAAGTTGGCATAAGAAGGAAAAAAAAACTAATGGCCTGAAGAAAATGGTGAGAAGGTTTTTCTGATTGGAGTAGAAAGCTTGTGTACGTATATATTGTCGCTACGCAAAGACTGAGTATATATACACATTAAGTACTTTTTTGAGCACATAGACTGCGTAGCCAACAACGATGAACGAGTCGTTAAAAAAGAAGCAAGTTTAGCTTTGTTTTTTCTAGGTATAATTATAGACATTGTTACGGTGAAAAATCTCATTTTGCTTTTGCAACGAGCGATATTTTTGCGTGGTATAAACCAAAATGAGATTGTTGATATAGTTTTATCTAGCTTTTAAGACGTCATCATCATAAATTTTATAAATAATTATTATTGTCATCGAATTTATTAAAGTAATTGAGAACTATCATTGTTTCGGGTGTTGTATACGTTTTTACATTTTAGTAGTATTCTCTCGAAGATAATTGTAATTTGGAACATTGTAGTATTATAGGAACATCAAAATTATTCATTCAGCATCATTTAAAATATATTCATTGAGCAGACGAAAATAATAATTGCCAAAACTAGGGACAGATGTTGTTAAAATTAACGAGTACTGTTGAAAGAATACAAAGAATGTTGCTTGCTTTGCCAGTATTCAAGGGAAAGTAAGATTTTAGTTAGGAATCAATTTAGTAAACGAGATAACTATACTTACTGAAACTTACAGTTTTACTATTGCATTATATATAAATGTTTTTTTTATATTCCTTATTTGTGTCCTAATACTTTAAACAATATCTGCAGATATTTTATCGATTAAGTTCAAGTTTTTACAGTCTTTAATATCAATGGCTTTATTAATAGTACAGTGAATTGGTCTTGATCGAATAAACGTTTGAGTATGGTGTAAGAATGCTTTAAAATATTTAGCTAAATGAATCATGTACGTTTGTAATTTTGTCTAAGTAAGAATGCTACAATCAGAAGTTTGAACACGTAAGTTGATTTAGAGTAAAGCTATTTAAAGCAGTTAAATCTGCTTGAAGTTAATGAAAGTGTAAGTGGAATAAATCAAAAACTGTTTGTAAACTCTTTTTTCAGAATCGTCAGCAAATGAGCTAAAGACCATCAATGTCTGAAATGATAAAGTAAATTTACACAAACCTTTTGAATTAATTCAATTTTAAGAGAAAGAATAATAAAAATTACTTTAATTATAAGGGGGATGTGGTATATGATTCAAACACGATAGAAAACATAAAGAATTAAATTGATATACGATATCAAGAAAAAAATTACGAGTTCATATTAAATAGTTTCCATCTGTAAGTGAAATGTTATGTAATTTTTAAGGGAATGAAATAATTTTATGTGATTTTAAATGGCTTTTGTTGATTTTAGTACGCTAATTTGTACATTTTATGAAGAAATATACTGTGATATCTTTCACATAAAATATAAAGTATGGAGAATCAGGATAGATTAGCAGTGAAGTTAGCTGAAATTAAACGTTTCAATATGTGCATTTATAAAAATGAATTTTTTCTATACGTTGAATTATATTCATATACTAATTAAGTATCTGACATATATGGTATAATAAGTAAATGATGTATATATTTCTTTGCCTGCAGTAGTAGTGTATACTTTTAAAGATTATTTTCTGTGATGACACATTCAAGCGTGAGAATAGAATACGATTTTCAAAATCAGAAGTATTAGTCATGAATAGAGAATAAATATTTGAATTTAATGTAGTACATTAATAATGGATTGATTATTAACGCCTTGGTAAAAGTGCGCAATTAAATCGAAAGCAAGTAAAAACAATTATATGACTAAAATTTTAGACGTTAATATATTCGACTACAAAAGATTTTAAGGAATAAATAGAAAAATGTCCTATGAGAAATATAAAAGTTTTGGTAACTGAATAATCAAGAGGCTTTATTTATTTATTTATTATATTTATTAGGATATTTATCGAAATAGATAACATTAAACCATAATAAAATCATTGTATTGCTCAAAATAATTTGTATACAAGAAATTTTATTATTTTTGTGTTATATAAAGAAAATGAGTTTCTATTTCTTGTACTATTTTTATAACATCGAATAGAATAAAAGTGGTAAACTGAAGAGAATCTTTCATTAAAAGCTGTCAAGTGAAAAAAGGTGCATCTTCCTATTCGTTGATTTTATGGCGATAACTTCTGATACTACAATCGAAGTATATATACGCACACAATATATATTACAATCGTAGGTTGTAAGAATTTTAGTACGTACTGTCTATGCCAAATGATGTTTTTTCACAGTTTTTAAATTGAGCGTTTGTATTGTGAATATTGTGTGATTTTATGAGCAGTGTATTTATATGCTACGCTGATGGTAAAAATGAAAAAGTTTAAATTCAAACTTTCAATGCCAATCAATTGTGAGGAATTATAAAAACCAACACGACGAAAAATATAACTTAAAAGTGTATAACCAGACATTCTAGCAGAATAAATATACACGTGATAATTAGTTGAAATTATATACTGGTTTTTCATTACTACCACTTTGTAATTTATATTTTAACTAGTCCTAATTAAATGAAACATTCCGACGGAAAAAGAATTAGATATTTTTGGAGTAGATTTATGTAAAGTAAAAGTGCGTTTCAATTGTTTATTCTAAATTTTGAGATGTTTCACATAAATTTAGAAATCAGTAGAAATTTACACGATATCTGTTTAGAACGAAATCCAATATTTCTGTTTTAATTTGTAATCATACTGGTTTACTAGTAAGTGAATCGAATAATGAGATATCGATAAGTTAGCGTTCTGAAACGTGATCGGTTATATACATTTATTATTAAGAAACTTTCTATCTCTAAACTTGTTTTAGTAACTCATTTTTATCTTCCAAATACTTTCATATCTATAGATATTTATACTACAACTATTCATCAATATGACCTATCGCTAGTTTATATAATTTTGTTATATTCATTTGAAAAATAAAAGTGTTATTTAAAAAAGTGGACCCTATAACTTCAAGAATAAATCTTTAATTAAAAGACATAATTTATTTAATTGAAACCTTACTAATTATACTATTGATCATTTGATACTCCAATGAAATTAACATATTAGTATAATAAAATTATAAAATTTATTTACATGCTTTGTATATATGTACACTAATCTTTAGTTATAATAAAAATTAAATTTACTTTCAACTAGCAATACTCAAATTACTAAGTAGTGAGGTAATTTCAAAAAAGTTATCTGCCTCTGGTTTTTTTGCTTTTACTTGAGAATTTATACTCTTAGCCGATTCCGCAACCGAATTTCTCCATTCTTTGAAATCTTTTTCATTTTTTGCACAAAAAACAATCTCGTTGACATCATCCAATAGTTTGTAAGTGGCTACAAATTTATATATTTTCTTTAAATCGCTAATTACTTCGTTACGAAGAGTTTCATTTCTCGCAACGAGATTCAGTATGAAAAGTCCATTGTCCGACAAACAAGTTTCAACCGTTTTTAGAAAAGCGGGTTCAATGAATACTTTAGGAGGACAACTCATACCAACACTTGGATCTTTATTATCTACATCGAAAAGGATAGCATCGAATTTCTTTCCTTCTTTAGCAGAATTTTGCAGGTAAACCGTACCGTCGGTAATCTCAACTTTTAATTTATCATCTAGAACAAGATCAAAGTAGTCTGTTGCTACTTTAAAAATTGTAGGATCAATTTCAACGGCGGTAATGTTTGCCTGAAATAAAATAAATAATTACGCATGCATTTTGCAAAATTATCAATTATTTGAGTGATTTAGTACCCTTGACATATATTGGCGAATAAAAGTACATAATCCACCACCACCAAGACCGATTATTACAATCTCTCCATTATCATTAGTCTGTAAAGCAGTTTTTAAACCAACAGTCATATAGAGATGATGATCACATGCGACAAAATGAGGATCGACAATATACTTCGACTTTTTTCTTCTAGTGGTCACTACATAAAAAAATATTAGTTAAGAATGATAACTATAAATATTGCATAATTTATAATTATACCTTGTTTCAATTTGGCTTCACTTTGAATTACAAATTGATTGTTTAAAAATACCAATCTCCTGTAAACGCCATTTTCAGTTTCATTTTCTTCAATTACAAATGGCCCACTTATATTACTGTTACCCTCGTATAAAATTTTTCTGGTACCAATGTCTTTGCCTAGTGACAGAAAAGGTATTTGATTTTTCAATGCAGCTGGAGCAAAGCTTTTTATGCTGTCTGCAAGTTCTTTTTTTACTGTATTAAGATTTTCAAAAATTTGCCCTCTTCTCAGTATTACAATAGCTAATCTGTCATACTGCACAGACTTGGATAACTGCTGCCTGCCTTCCTTTGTTCTAAATAGCCAATCCATTTCCCTAAAATTCGAAAAATATATTTAAAATTGAAGAATTTTTTAAAATGGTGAATGATAGAATAAACAATAATAAAATATTTTACCTGCCTTGTGGTACTATGAAGCATGCATAGGTTTTCCTTTCTTTTGTTAAAAGTTGATCCAAAATATACACTGTATATCTTGGTTCTTTATCACCAGGTTTATACAAATCTAGAGATACTTCACCCTCATTAGCAACACAACTTTTATAGAGATTGTTACATAAGGAGGCTGATTCTTGAATAGATATAATGCTATTTATAAGCTCTTCAGGATTAGACAGTCTTACCAATGGTCCATCTGTCAATACTATTTCTACAATCTAAAATAAAAAAAAAATTATATTAATTTCTGTATAAATTAGTTCAAATTACAATTTATGTAATTTTAGAAATGTACTGGTTGAGGAAGTTTTATGAATTTTGTAGCTACGACCATAAAAACAGGCATTGGACTTTCATCTTGTTCTTTTGCTTTTAATTCAGTTTCATGACAACGTATCGCACGTATAGCACAATTTGAAGAACAATTCTCAATGATAGTTTTCAGTATATGTTCTTGTAATAGAGATATACAAATGTACCTTCCATTATTCTTCAAAACTCTTTTAATTTCCTGATATAGAAAAATATTTATTATGATTTATTTATATTACATTTAATACTCACAATTCTTGAAAATACAAACATTAAGATACTTTGTTGTCGAAGCAATAGTAGATTCATTTGTATCAGACATTAGTGCATCAAGTGTTCCCTTATCCAACACTACACTAAATTTTCCATCACTATAGGTCATTTTTGTAGCATCCATTGCCTCAAATATCAAATCTGGTCTCTTCACTTTATTCATTTCGAGCATTTGTTTAATTACAACTTGTGACAAATCAATATTGATGATGTTTCTTCAAATAATGAGAAAACCCAAAATATTTGCTTTACTCAAGTAACAATCACTAATTTGAAAGAAGTTACAACTTACTTATAATTATTATCGTACAAATCCATACCCAAAGTTGAATTACCACATCCAACTATAACAACATTATCATTTGGCTTTATATATTTTAGTAAGTGGCTGCTCAGATCTGGAAACTCTCCATACCTTTAAAAATTACTTATAATTTGATAATGAAAATAAATATAAGTAATAAAATAATGTAAATAAAAAAGACTGACCATTCGAAAGTTTTCTTTCCTCTTTTCTTGAAAAAGGTGTTCCAATAATTTGCTTTACTAAACTCTTGATGGGATTTCGGCAACAAAGTCGTCATTGCTGCACCACCGCTAACTTATTTAACAAACAGAACCGTCAATTATGTTTTTACCGCCGTAATATATAGCCGCCGACTATTGCACGTGTATCAATCGGAGATTGACGCAAGGTTATGTTCAAGTCAATTTGGTAACTTTATTATTTATTATTTGACTCCATCAGTCGAGATTACCGGAAGTAACTTTTGCTTTCGAGTATTATTATTTCGCAATTTCTTTTGTTTTTATGTTTGTCTTTTTGTAGAAAAAGTATAATGTCTACCTTTCACTTCGATATAAATGATAAATGCTTTGCAGATTTCCTGACTAAAGAAATTTACTATGAGGCATTGAGTGGTAATGGTCTCTCACGGTAGTCACAGTACACGGTCACTCTAAAGTATGGTGTAAAGTAACAAAGAGCAAGTTTGATGAGTCTCGTAATGTACACCTTTCGTCTGTACAAAGTAGTTTCTGTAGCTTATACATGGCATATGCTAGTATTTATCAGAGATTATTGAACTCTGACAAAAAGGTATATAAAAATCTCTGTCTTAATTTTTTCCATAGAATCGATAGCCGTTATTAGTTTTAAAATAAAGAAATTTTTGGTTATTTTTTTTTAAATAACTTTATAAACAATTGCAAATATGGGTAATTTTTTTAGTTACGTCATGGATGCAATAGTTATTTTACAGCTAATTCAGCTAGATTCGGCTTGCGTTTTAATTAGTTAGAGATTTTAAGAAAAAAGCATTCATGCAACTTTTTACTTTGTCATCATACACACAATATATTTATAATTGTATCAAAATTCTTATTACTATTGTCATATGTCAAGCTTATTTTAATCATATTGATAAATATATAAAAATAAGTATTATCAGTATATTGCTCTAGACATTTAGGTCATGATTTAAAAATTAATTGTGAAAAATATAATTTTTAAGCAATATAAGAATAGATTAGATTAGAAAGATATTCATTGTATAATGGAAAATGTATTTGAAAAAAATCCATTAAGAAAAATGTTCTACTTTTATTCAATGTTGACTCTATTAAATCTGTTATTTTGTTATTCACTTGAAAAATCCTTATACTAGCAAAGTCTAAGAGATACAAAACTAGGAGTATTAATAGTTATTGAAATTAGTAACTAATGATTTTATAAGCATTATATGAAGCGTGCTTATAAAGCAACAAATAAAATAGTACTTGAAAGTTCTTAAAATAAATTCAATTGATAAACCATCGTAACATATCATTTGCAAAAAAGTACACTATAAACATTTGAAAATAAAACAATTTGAAGAGTATACATACATATATATATATATATATATATATATATATATATATATATATATTCGAATCACTTTTCATTGGATATATATATATATATATATATATCCAATGAAAAGTGATTCGAATAAATATCTAAGGATTCAAATTAAAACAAAAGTTAAAGTAAAGTAGGATGTAAAATTTATCAATAAATATATTACAAAATCTTAATCTACAAATATTATTTACAGGAGTTATCGTAAGTAGAGCCAAAACATTTGAAGAAAGTACTGACAAGAATAATAATTGTAACAAGATTGTGAAATTAATGCAGTTTTGTGAGTTATACTTTCAAACTTATAAAATGTTCAAACGTATAAAAATATAAGATGATTCTTAGAAATATGTAAATTCCTAGATTGAGATATCATATATTATATCTCATATCCATATTTATCTCTATGTAAGTTGGTCAAGGTAATATACAAGCTTTTATATAATTTTTTATATTTAGCTTAGTTCAATATTGAGCTTATTTACCAGAAAATAGTTACATGTTATAAATCTTATAGCATGCCAAAATTTGCAAAGGTAAACTTATCTGTATGTAATAAGCTAGTATGTAGTATAGAAAATTAAGTATAACAAAAAAACTTAAAAAAAAAACTCAAAACTAAAAGTCTCATATTATTCACGATTTTCTCTTTGTTTTGACTATAAATTCTTAATAGTAACAAATCAGTTGGTTTAATGATATTGATGCTCTACATTTTATATGAATTTTTTTAAATCTCTGATGTTATTTTTGAAACTATTGTGATAAATTGCTATGCTTTTTATTTTATTATTTAATTTTTCAATATTTAAGATTAACGAAATCATCTTATAATTTATTGGATGAGCTTTTTTTTCTGATTTGTAAAAATGAATTTTCTCTGCCATATTTAATACAGTTGGCTGTACTATTTTGTATATACACACATAAGCTAAACAGGTGCTCTATTGTTTTGATTTTGATAAATTTTATTGCAAATTATTAAGTTTCACTAAAAGAAAAAATAAGAATAAAATGAGAAAAAAACGATTTATGACGAAATGAAATCTTAAATGATATTGTATTCCAAAATTGGCATTAAAAGTCAAGAATCAAAATTGGACTAAGTATATCACCAGCTCATACGTAAGACGATAATAATCCGCGGTCAATTTACCTGCATAAATAGCGCAAATGCATAAATAACGCGCGCAACTTTGTTTGAACAGCCGTTGGGGGCTGATGGAAGTCCGGTTCATAAGGAAGACGACACAAACGAGTCAGCGCTTTTTTTCCAACATGCGCTTTCACATGTGAGTTTCCTGGCACGGCGATAAGCTTTCCGCGACGTAATTGCCGTCAAGTGTCTCTTGAGGATTCATTAGAGTCGAGCCACTATGTACATATACAACAAGTTTGATGCCTCGATCGATATTGAATTTTACTTCATTTTTTTTTATTTGACTTATATTCTTCCCCTTGTTGTGCGGCTTGTATTCTGTATCAGTTGACTAATTTTTAATTTTGAGATCAAAATGTTAATAACAATATTATGTATAAATGTGTTAATAGGATAATGAATAATTCCACAGGCCTGCAAAATAGAGAGTCGTCACTGTTCTTTTACAACTTACGGTCATTTCCGAAGTAATTTTTGGCGTAGAATTAGAATCCGTCGTCAGAATTGCTTCATCACGTCAGGTTTTTGAGTAATCGTCCCCTAAAGGTCGAAAAAACACGTTTTTTGGCCATATTCAAGGCTTGATTACATCGTGAGTTTATATTCTTTTCAAAAACGGTTGACGGCATCTTAAAGAAGCACTCTTACCCTTCAAAACCCATTTTTCAAATTTAAGATATCATTTTTTTTCATCAAGATATCATCAATGGAAATTTGCCATTTTTGAGGTTTCACCATGAGCTTAAAAGTTCGGCCAATTTTCCTGGAAGAATACGATATATTTCTTAGTTTTTTTTTTATAATGATTCTAGAATCATTATAAAAAAAAACTGATTCTAGAATCATTAAAGCTTAAAAGTTCATCTTAAAAGTATCATTAAGCTTAAAAGTTCGGCCAATTTTCCTGGAAGAATACGATATATTTCTTAGTTTTTTTTTTATAATGATTCTAGAATCATTATAAAAAAAAACTGATTCTAGAATCATTATAAAAAAAAACTAAGAAATATATCGTATTCTTCCAGGAAAATTGGCCGAACTTTTAAGCTCATGGTGAATCCTCAAAAATGGCAAACTTCAATTGATGATATCTTGATGAAAAAAAATGATATCTTAAATTTGAAAAATGGGTTTTGAAGGGTAAGAGTGCTTCTTTAAAATGCCGTCAACCGTTTTTGAAAAGAATATAAACTCACGATGTAATCAAGCCTTGAATATGGCCAAAAAACGTGTTTTTTCGACCTTTAGGGGACGATTACTCAAAAACCTGACGTGATGGAGAAATTCTGATGACGGATTCGAATGCTACGCCAAAAATTACTTCGGAAATGACCCTCAGTTGCAAAAGAACAAAACCTTGCAGGCCTGTGTTCTTATTCAACTAGGAATGACAATTTAAAGCTCATATGTAAATGTTTACGAATATATTTTAAACCTGCAACTTTCCAAATGTTAGGCACAAGGTTAAAAGCTTTTTTTCGTAGTTTAGTAATCCAAATACTTATGATTTAGAGATTTAGTCTGAAGTGGTTATATAAAAATTTCAAAGGTCGAATAAAAAAAAACATGATGAAGTAGGGTGCAATTTGCTTTTAATTCTTATATACCACACTATTTCAATGGATTATTTATATTTTGATCCTTCATTAAAAATTAGATTTAGTTAAATACATATTTCTCGTGTGCATTTAATACGGTATTGTTAATTACGACTGACTAACCAGATTACAAAACAAATCTTGATTCTTCAAACATAAACAATTTATCTACAAATTTTGGAATATTCCTTGTCTTTAACTTAAGGTACATTCAAACGAAGGGAGCGTAGTCAAAATTGATTTACCGCAATAATAAAAATCGGAGTAGTGTTGTTGTAACTAGAAGTCTTTGATTAGATGGCCATTGCTATATTAATATATTTCACATAGTTGAATCGAATTAGTAGTCATTCATTTTATTCGCGAAGCAAAACTTGGAATATAATTTATTTGCATGATTTTATTTGAAAATGTTGCATCTCTATCATGATAAAGTGTTTATCTAATTAATATTCAGTAATTTTTAGGTTATAAGATTCCATAATATAATAACTATGTCTTTTTAAATACCAATCGTAAGATATTATTTTACAAGGTAGATAATTGTTTCCGAGAGATTGATTAATATATAGGTGCAATATCAATTGCGTTTGGAGACAGCCATCTACGTCCGAAAATTTGGATTCAATGCATATTGATTATATACGAAATATTAAACACAAATAAAGTATTTTTAAATTGCAACCTCAATTAAAAGCAGACGATATGAAAAATTGTGTAAAGTCATAGAAACTGTTTTTGAAGTACACGATGAACTGCGAGTTTATCTACAAAAGTCAAGAAATAATTATTAAAAAATAGCGAACAACATTGTATAAAACTGTAAGGTCATTTTTGAAATCGGTATAGTGACATAAAAAATTGATTGTTCTTTCAACTTGTTTGTAATAAAACGGAAATATGCTGGAATCGATTATTACTACCACATTGCAACCTGCAGGTACTAATTCATTATATCAATTTTAATAACTTTTCTCTCTCGATAATAAACCAATTCAGCCAAGCCAGATAATTCCGTAACAACGTCGATTACTTTATCGGATGAAAACAACTTTCCATGTAAGCGTATTACAAGCCACGGATATACAAATCAAAATATCCCTCGCGCGTGTGCACGCAACCCGCAATGCGTTAATATCCGAAATCAAATCGATATTTCGGCCGAGAGAGAGAGAGAGAGAGAGAGAGAGAGAGAGAGAGCAATGAGGCGTGCAATTGGCTGGATAATCCAAAAGACACGCGCCAAAAAGTGGGAGAGTGAGCAGGTGATCGCAAGGCTTTCGCGAAGCTTAATTATATAGATAGTGTGCAAGCGTATATATGTAAGTTTACGTGACGGCCGTTTTTAATGAGCTTGGCAGTCTGTCAACGAGACTGTTACGAGCGGAAATGATTCCTTTTATTAGCAGATTTACTTATATTGGCATGAAAACATTTATTTACGAATGTCCATTTTTTGCTAATTGAATTCATATTCATCTAGCATCTTTCTATTTCGTTTTTGAACGGAATATTCTCTGACTTGTTGAATTAATTATAGGACTACGGTAAAAATCTGGTGGCAGGATAGGTCTTCGTGTGCAATAATATATGACGAAATAGAAACGTGATTAATCACATGCCTGTTCTAAGCCGCTGAATCCGAATATGCCACTCGATTTTTGATAAAATTGGTGCACATTTTTCGAAACACAAGCCAAAGCTTAAACTAATTATAAATAAATGGTTTTTCGATCTGAATATAATTTTTTAAAGAATATTTTGCCAATTCTAACAAGAAAAGTTTTTAATAACTTTTCAGCAAAATGTATATTTCAAAACTTACGTCTGATCAAAGATCGAAAATTGGATGCTTTTTACTAACTTTGAATATTAATAACTTCTAATCTAATTAATAATTCTCTTATGAAGTTCACGATATTATTATGTAAATATATTTCATTTTGTATCTTGCTTATTTCGACTGTTGTAGCATGTGTCTCATTTTTTCACATATGTCTAATTATTGACATTTTATTTAATAAAACATTCGACTTAGATTTTTTTCACTTTATGAAAATATGATAAGAACGCTTGATGAAATCCCATCAATGTACCAATAATCAATGAAAAAAAAAAAAAAACGAATTAAATCATATATAATAAGTCTCGCTTGCGCTTACAATCTGTCACACACCACCGTGCCGCATGGAGCACGTGTAACCATTAAGAAAATTAATAAAAGTCCGATAAGCGCGTGTCGCGCCGCGCGTTCATTCGTTTGATTGAAGCGTGAAGATTTTTTCCGCGATATTACTCGGTGCATTTCTAGATTAAAATGTAATTTTGCAGCTTTTTTCTCTCTCATTTCTTGCGCCTGCAGAGGCGCGGGGAGATGGATTTATTATTCATAAACGAGCGCTCTCTGGATAATTCATGTGCACATACGAAGAGTGTCGTAATGATTGTGCTTTGGCTGATTATCGGAATAAAGTACATTGCGCGACCTTATTATTCGGTCTTCATCGGGCATTAAGTAGTTTTTGTATAAGTGATGTATAAGCTGCTGCATTCACATATTTTCCGATTCCGCTCTCTCAACTTTCGTTTACTTTTGTCACGAAGTTTTCGTTCTTCGCGATGCCGGTATTAGTTTGAATAGATATATTTATCATTATAGATTTTATAATGATATGAATAATGAAATTAATTGAAGCTCATTTTCCTTCAATTTCAGTCTTTCAAAGTCAGGTTGCAAATGACTCGCTTGATGCATTGAAAAATTTTTTGGTTTCACCCTTTTGTTGATTCATTCGGAAATAGTTATTTATTTTTTCGGAAATAGTTAAATAGTTAATATTTAAACATAGTTTTGTTAATAAATACACAAATAAAATTATCATTATAAAACTATTGATTTTCATCGCAAAAAGTCGAAAAAGCGACGCAAGAAAATTTCGTATGAAAGGCTTTGATAATAGATTATTACAAAATAAATTCTTCGGCGATCTTAAAAGTTTTTAAGACTCAGTCGCATGCGTTATGTGAACGTAAAAAAAAACGATGCGTTTAATTAGTCGGTTTTATTACACTATTGGCACCAGCGTGAACTTATGATTAGAGGACCACGAAACCCTGACGAGGTGTATTGTAGAACCTAACTTTCCCTACTAGATGTAGCTCTATCCCAGACACTTATAGGGGCCGAGTGTAGCTAATCCTAAGACTAATATTGATCCAAATACTCACATGACCGATATAGCGTGCAATTAGAAAATTAATGAGATAGATTATTCGTTTTCGAGTTAAAGAACAGAAAAGAGGAAAGATATAATACTAATAAAAACTTACTTTCATAAATATAGTTGCTTGCTGATTCTTCTACAATAAAGCTTGGCATCGATTCTAAGAAATATCGAAAATTGAGGGAGTCAGTCTTCTCTGAAAATTTTATAACACAAAATTGGAATTTACTTCAACGAAAATCGAAGTATCAATGCGATGAGGGAGTTTCCTCCAAAATTACAAAATGTGAAATAAAAAAATAAAACAAAAATATGAAATTAAAATTATCTAGAACGAAAACCAAAATACAAATGTGAAAAAAACAAAATGTACCGTGCTGCTAAGTAACGATGTAGTAGTACTCCCAGACGTACGTAGGTCTTTTATTAATTTATAATCGACATCCCTCCTTTGGTTCTCCAAGTTACTCTACAGTCCAGAGTAACTATATCGTCATACTTGGCCTAAGGATTTCAACAAATCGATTCTTAATTTATCGGAAACGCGATCAGCTTTAAGATGTGTGAATAGGCACACATTGAAATTAAATTTTTTTCTTAAGAAATAGCTCAGCGTGTAGTATCTTCTTTGTAATATATTTAATGTATTACCAAAATAGCTAAAACTGTTATTATTGACGGTTTAGTATTAAAAATTACCTGTTTAGTACGATATCTAAAAATCAACTTACCAAATAACTTATTCGTTATAACATGTAATAAAGACAATCTGATAATCATGTTTCTTCATACAGATAGATTGACTATTCGTACATTATAACAAGCGAATATACTTTCATATATCAGAAAGAACCTATAACAACAAAAAGACCTAATACGTACCGATAAAAGTATTGATCGGAGATTCAACTTTCAAGATTATTGATCGTATTAATGTAAAATAACAAGGGTTCATTCGTCCTACGTGTACGGCAATTAGTGTCCCGTACGAAAATCGTAGTCTAAGGACAACAAAACTCACATCGACCTACTGTTGACTCATGCGATTCTGTGCTTTTACCACCTTAATGGATAATAAACAATTGATTGTTTTTTCTGTTAAGAATATACGACGAAGGTTTTACAAATATCTTTAAATAATACGTATATTGTTTTCATGGCAAATATAGTATTCGATTATTTAGTGAATATTCCCGCTTATGATTTTATAAAATTGATGTTTGTAGGTTTTCCAAGGATTTCAGTGATTAATGAAGATCAATATGTCAAAGCTACTTGTCATAGAAAATTCTTTCTGTAAAATCGTACTTTAAGAGGATGTCGTAGCCAATCATAGCCTATAAATATTGTAGATTCTATTAAAGAAATATCAGTTTCTACGGAGGATTATAAGTTTTACATTATTCTTTAAATTATAGTGCACGTAGGATGACACCAATAATTGAATAAAAGTGAATATAAAACGAGCATTATGATTTAAAAATTACACGATGTAGTGACCCTCCAATAAAGGCGTGTTGTAGATTTTATTATTATCACTCAATATTAGTTTTTGACGAAATTGTAGGACATCCCAGATAGTTCAAGATTTAAAGGATGCGGAATGACTGCGATTTTTTAAATAAACTGCAAATTATTGATGTATAATGGTTTGTCCCTAAGCATAAATTTGTTACAATATCCTACATCCTCTTAAGAAAATATTTGACTAATCTGTATAATTACGCATTTATTCTTTTTTTTTTCTTTTTTACAACGGGAAAAAAAGGTAATAACCCATTCAGGGGCATATTTGTCCGCAACATCTCTCCAGATGTGACAGTGATTATAAAAGTATTTGAGATTGCTGATTACAACTCTGAAATCAGGTTTTGTGGCAGAATGTAGTATAATTATGTGGTATCAAATCAGTGGTAAATCGAATGTAGTATATTTTTTTCCTTTTGAAAATTAAAAAATTGTCGTTAAAAAAATTTTACGAAAATTCTGAAAAATTATATATCACAAAACCACCTTTGATAATGCGATGAAAAAAGTTAGGATCTGTCTATGTTAGGTAACATTTATTATCCATGTTAAAAATTAATTAAATGATTAAAGGTTTATCGTTTGTCTAAATTTAATTAAATATAAAATATATCGAAAATATAGAAAAAATAAAAATAAGAAAGATGGTATAGATTTATCCTTCAAAGAGTTGAACAATGTGATTAGACTTTGAAGGTTAAACCTTTGGGTGATTTATTTATATATGTTTTAGCAATTTGATTATTTTTAAGAAATTCTTTAAAGAAGCCAACTGGTGTTAATAAACATTATTAGTTTTTTACTGCGGTGTAAAAGTCGTTATCATTATGAACATTTTTCCATCTTAAACTACACAATAAGTGCATTCATTTTCTTTTTCTTAAGTCTTAATATCTATTTAAGGGCCATAAAAAGTCCTATTAACATCTTATTAAATAAAAACATTTAGTTTACCACACTTTTTTGAAAATTGAATGAAAATCATTTTTGAAGAGCTCATTTTCTTTGTTTCAATTAAGTGAAGGATTTTTCGAGATAGTCAATTTTATTACTTTTATGAGAACTTATTCAAATTTATCCAAAAAGAATAATTATATATATCTAATATTAATATATCCAAATTATTAATATATTCAAAAAGAATATTTGAAAAAAATTGTTAATAAATAATTAAAAAGTAATTTTTTTAAGTTCATTGTTGAAAAATAATAATTTTTACGCGATATTTTTACATATATTATTACATTTTTTAATAATTGTTATAACATAATACTTTGTATTATAGTACATAATAATTTTTATTATTTGTTATAACATACTTTTCAATATCATCAACAATTATTATGACCATAGTAGAAATTAATAATAGTTTAATAAATTTTATAATGACTAGAGTATATTTTACGATTACTATGTTTTGTAGTAAATTTTACTGCAACTATAGCACATTTTATTATAGCGATTCTGTCAGTATAGGTATATATAAAATTGAAACGAAGTATAAAAATAAAACTACAATGGATCCCGGGGAACATATATTTATTATAATAATGAAGATACACTCAATTCCGTAGTGTTCGGAACAACTAATAGATTATACCATGCTAATCTGTCAACGTCGAATCAAAATAGACGAAGAGCGAAATTTAGCCCGGCAGTAGCATTAGCGTACCCGGGAATTATTAAACGCATATAAGCCAGACAGGTCTCGTGCCTCTCCCATACTTTATTTGATCTAATATATAACATATCAAATGTGTATTAATTAGAGTCTTAAAAAGCCATCGCGAAGCTTTTAATATGAGATTATCTGCTGAATAGGCGCGTGCTGCTGTTCAAGAATGCTCTCCACCTTGCGCTCGCGCTGCTGCAACAGTTGGGCTGCGGACGAACGCGGACGGATACCCGAGGCGTGCGCACACATACGTACGCTTAATGTATTTTATTAAAACAACGAAAAAAAAAAGCCAGCTATAGTTGGTCTTCACTTTTTTTCACGAGATTGCCTCTCCTCCGATTACGGCTTTATTATAAGTACATACACACATCGATTGATGATGGCATGCTGCTGCTACGCGAACGTTATATACTTTTGATTTTTTTTGTGCGGATTGATTTTTCATAGGTTGTTATTTTGGATATTGTGTAGTTGGAAAACGATTCTTTGATGGGAGGGTTGTTAGAGAAATCGGCGTGCAAGTGATTTCGATTGATTATTTGGGGTAAAGATTTAACTGATTATATACCTTGTTGAATCATTCAAGAAGAAAATGTGAGTTTTTATTATAAATATGTTATATTTTGAATTCAGTATAAATTTTGATTACTTGTACCAGTGTTATGAGTCTTTATAAAAGAGATACAGAAATTTAATTGCTACTCATATAAACTGGAACGTAGCACTTTGGTATAGATAACGAACAAAAGTGTTGCTATACAAGTGTATTTGATATAAAAAAGAGCTTATAAGAAATATAGTTATTGATTAATTGAAGAAATTGTGCTGTTTTGATACCAAATACTATAATAATCTTCTTTCTGCAATTATATTTTTATTGGGTTAAAATAACATGCGGAAATAAAAAAATGTGCGGTCGTCTCATCGTGTTATTTTTAGTATCGACGACAATGACAGTATTCAATGACTTCAATTAACTTACTGATGAAAGAGAGAGAGAGAGAGAGAGAGAGAGAGAGAGAGAGAGAGAGAGAGAGAGAGAGAGACGATGAAAAAGGGGAAAAACGCATAAATGTCACCTACCCATTCGCGCGCAAAAATTTGTAAGAAAATAGAAATGCATAATTAGAAGATACAAAGTCCGCCTCCTCACTTGTAATGAGGAATAATAATAGAATAGGCGTATGTAAATGCCGTTGCGTCGGTAATTTTCTTATCGTCGACTTGACGACGACGAACGACACTTATTAAAATGAAAATCGAAAAGTATACCCCTTTAAACATGATATCCCCTCACTCGCTTAATAGACGACTTTACAATGGCAATTCTTAGAGAATACCCTTTTCACGATAACATGCATAATGCACACGTGTGAGCAAGCGTCTAATTTTTTTGTATAATGAGGTGTACACTTTGAATATGAATATCAAGGAAAAAACGAAGAAGCGTTATTCATGTTAATGAGTTTTTGGGATCTGGCACGTCGGGAAATCAGTCGCAAGGGAAATTGATTTCATTGTGTGTCTCTTGATCCCTCCCTCACTATGCTGTCACGATAATATGTTTCTTGCGAGAAAAACACCTTCGAGGCTCGTAGATAGACAACTTTGTGATTTGAATATTAGAACTGTACACTTGTGCTTTGGATTTTTTTTCTCCTTCACTGTTTGCACATGTGCGTACACTTTACAGTTACGATTTTTTTTTCTCTATCTGTCGATTTTTCTTGTTTATTCTTGGGCGCCGCTTATACTTCCACGTGTAGCTTAAAAAATAGTTTTTATAACAATCGGGCAATCGTCTGCGTTACGTATCAGATCGGCAAACATTTTCGACGTGATATCTCGTATTTACGTTTCATCGTATATCAAACGAGTTTACAGATATTTTTTTCTTTTTCGAAAGAAAAATTTAATTTAATAAGTGTGAGAAAACCTGTTTGAAGACTTTCTCAAAGAGTCCGAAGAAAGGCTATTGTGCAGGCGCCTTGAAGGGAAGAAAAATTTTCTAGCAGATTATGCAGTTTTGGACAATAGCGGAGACTGTGTTGGGCCCACTGCAGAGTTTCTGACAGGTTGACGCTGCGTTAATGCGAGAAATCTATACCTAAATGTTGCTTTAAGTGGCTGGAATTAGAATACACCAAGAATGTATAGGCGTTTCACAAGTGGAAGGATCCTTTTATTTGTTGAGGATGTAAGTTACAAGGGGTGAACATTTTTGTGGGTCCTTATGTCAGAATATTTGCTTTTGTTTGCCTGGAGATTTATGTGCTGCATACATTTAACAACACTGATTTTTCCGTGAGATAGCTATAAATTTTAAAAATTTTGTTGTGAATACATTGTCGTTTTGTAACGTCCTGTATGAAATATGATTGGCCATTAAAGGAATGCCACTAGGTCTAGTAGTCAATTTTTCCATAGCTACAGGTTATTTTCGTTGAAATTGCCAAAATATATGTAACTATCTTGCAATCAGAATAACTTATAGTCGAGTCGATGCAGAGCTTGTAAAATATTATTACATATAAAGATTGAGATCAAATCCTTTCGATATAAAAAAATTTCTTGAAAGAAATTGAACTGACAAATTAATCAGTAACTTTTGTCGAATAACAAGCTATTTTTCGAAAAAAAAAAAGCAGTTTACTGAATATGTCCGTAACAAATTAAAAAATAGTATAACATTTGAAAGGTTTAAAAGTTACAAGCCATTCTCATTGAAGGATCGTGATGTATTTTAGCGGTTTCAACAAAAATAGTAGTAATGAAAAATCAACTACATCAATAATTTTATTTGTGTAACAAATTATTTAATCGCTAGATGGTGATTTTATAAACCGCAAATACATTCTCGGTCAATAAAATCATCGTCAGACCTAAATTAGTATCTAAAACACATACGAAAAGCATAGCATTATGTATATTTTCTTAAGAATAAGAATCATATGGATATGAAGCCAACAAAGTGCAATGCCTAACTTTTGGTATCATTAAGTAAATGAGTAATTAAGAATAAAATTAATTCACGAATAAAAAATTTTGTAATTAATGAATAGGCGATCAAGTTGAATTTTAGAATACTATTGTTATTATTTTATCAGAAAAAAGAGTTTTAATAATAATGAAGATCAATAATTAATATTCATAGAAAAAGCTTAACAACTAATTAAACATGACTGTAGGCTACCCTCCAATATGTTATTAGAGATTAGTTTTATCAATTTAACTTCAAATTTTAAGTTTTAAACCTGTTATATCTGTTAGAACTCGGTTACAAATTGATTTCTCAAAATTGAAAATAAAAGTCCCATAAAACTTGGAAATGACTTTACGAATAACAATAATCAAAATACCATAAGATCACTTCTCTCTCCGCAGAAAGCACAGACCATGAAGCTTTTTCGAGAAAAAAAACGTAACAACGCCATTTTTCAGCACCTTCACAGAGGCACTTCAAGATCACCTGTAGCCTCGTGTCGTAAAATCGGTGGCCGTTCCACGAAAGCGCGGCAGCGAAAATTAATATCCGTAATAACAACGAAAGAGAGAAAGAGAGTGAGAGAGAAAGGGAGAGAGAGAGAAGAGAGCCACGCGCCTCCTCGGTAACATAACAATTGGTATGTAAAGAGGAGAAAAGAAAGGGACAAAAGCGCATTCTCACTGGGAAATCGTATAGGTAATGAGGGTAATAAACGAGAGGCTCTCGTCCAAGAATGGTATGCCACGCGCCAGGTGCGAATCCTTATGGGACACTGATCAAAAAAAATGCCAGTTTGCCGCTTGCTTCAGAACAGAAACAGGCAATCTGTCATTATTGGCGCTAAGCTGTGATCGCGGAGGTTGTGGCTCATATCGACGGGCTCTCTTTGACTTTGACGTGTGAATTTTGTAGCTAAATTCTCCCCCTTTTGATTGTTCCCTTAGAAAATGTCAAAAATGATCCTACCTACAGATAAATATTATACATCTCTATTACATCAGCTGCCCTCACAGTCGTTTCTTTATTTGGTGCGCTCAGTTTTCTGATTCGCACGTGACAACGTATCAATCTTGCGTTGAATCTTTTCGTAATGATGATTCACTGAACTCACAGATTCGAGAATTCGTATTTAAGATTGTCTAGCTTTCTCGTAAGTTTATCGGTGACGAAACGCATAACCGATACCATCTATTCGTATTTTTCTTAGTCATAGCAAACAGTGTACGTCGAAAAGTGAAACGCGCAATAAGGCACGGTATAGTCATAATTACGCATAAAAATTTATGAAATCCCCGAAGCTATTGATCTGCTTAGCTAGCGTGATAATACCTCGTGCGCGCGGCAAAAAAGGAAAAACAATGTCACGTCGGCGAGCTATCAAAAGCAAAATTATTTCCCTCGCTCCAGCGTGGCATCCGAGTCAAAGTCCCCTTTCCAAAAAGAAGCTGCTGCAACGCGAGAGGACCCTCGCAAAAAGAGTGAAGATGTTTCGTAAAAAACAGGTGCGTCGGTTATCCGCGCCTATCGCACGGCTGTATAAATATTTAATGGGCTTTTGGCCGGATTTTTGCATGTTTAATTTATGCGGCACGTTGGTCGCGTGTCTCTCCGCGCACGCGGGAGATGAGAATTTCATTTTTTTCTTCTTTCATGGGCCTTCTCTGTGATTGGTTTTTTACTCTCGCGCGGGTATGCGGGTACATGTATGTACAGGTCTTAGTTATTATAATGCGAAATTGCGCAATGTTCGGCGTACGACAGAGCACTGATTCTCGCCACAGCAATTTTCGTTTGATAATTGAAAGATTGAGATTGTAAGAGGCCAGATTTTTATCGCAGAAGAGATATTTTCTTTCGTAAATTATTGGCTCGTTGAAATTATCGGATGTGTGCAATCTCTACTACTGTTGCCTTCTTTATACTCAAATAACATTATTCAAGTTCTCGCTGTACAAGGGACTTTCTTAACAGTTTTTTAATTGGTTTTTGTATCTTGTCGTGTGTCATTATAAAGTAAAATATGGGTTTCAAGTAAAAATGGCAAATATTAATTAAATATAATTATTCATTTTACTCTTTTCAAAATTCTAATATATTATTTATTAATTTTAGAATTTTACTATTCAATCGTTGTTTATCAAACAATATTCTATAGTAATTCTGCACGTTAAAGTCGGGCAATAATCAAATAAACTAATAAATAAAAAAATATAAAAAAAGTCTTTCAAATGCATTTCTATATTTAATTACCAATTATCATGTATTGATTAATAGCTAACAAATTTCTTATTTTACGAAAAAAACTTGTAATGTAAAATAATTTTGTAAGCAATGCTATAAGTTTAAAAACTTTTTTGACTGTGTTATTGAACGATATATTTATTGATGAAAAATATGATTACGAAAAATCAAATATTAATAAAAAGTGTTATACATTATATTTCTGAATATCACAGATGAAACAAGAAAAAAAACGTTCAAATCGTAATCTACGTTTTTTCCATCATACAAGCTCAAAATTTTAAAAAAGAGCCAGTGAAAAAACTATTAATCCATAAAAAATGATAATTTTTTATTATGAGTTTAAAAAATACATATGCAAGTCAATGGAAAAATTAAAGTTCAACACGACATCGAAAGAGCGAGGCGAAAATCGATGTCGGCGTTGTCATCACAGGTGTGCTGGCTCGCTGCCGAAAATTACACCTGAAAACGATGTCACCTGAAAGCGCGTGCCACGCATGAGAATCATAATAAGCATTCTCTTCGACGCACTATTTGCATCGAATGTCCAGCAGCCGTAGGCGATTAAATGTATTTATCGTGTAATTATTTTTTGTTTCTCCTGCCGGCCTCCAGTTTCAAATCTACCAGGATAATACGATCGAGTTTTTTTTAAAGGCAGTTATTTTGCGACTGCAAACTACATCCGAGTGTGTGCAATTGCCGTGAATTTTACGCCGGGGTCTTTTCATTCATCGGATGAGAAATTTCATGGCTCGATGACAGAAATGAATTACTGGAACGACTTCTTTGGTTGATTTCCCAAAATTAAAAAACAAAATAAAAATTCATACACGTGCATACTTTTGAAAACCTACTTCGAACCGAGCAAAAAAGAAAAAGTGTACCTTCACCGAGTCAAAATTCACATGTCCCATTAATTATGATTCAACGCGCAATGACAAAAGAAAAAAGCGCAGTCGACTCCGTTTTTATTTTATAAGCTTTTGCGATAGATCACGATAGTAAGGACAGTTCTTCTGTGCGTTGTTAACCAATGAATGCGAAATGTGACGCCAAAAGTACATACCAACTCCGTTTGGTCTTTTAAACGCTTGCCCTGGTGTAATCGTTGTTTTTATCCCGCTGGAAGGCTATAATCAGAGTTAATTAGAAGTATATGTACGAGAGAAAAAAAAGCGCGTGCGTCTCTCAGCTGTAATGTTACCGTCGTACATAGCGCACGCAAAAGCGCAAAAAAAGTAAGGCGCCGCGCGACGGACGTTACTGAAATATGAATGAACCGACCAGCCGACTTGCGATGCACTCGCGCATATAGGGGAAGCTCTTTCGCGGAGGGTGTTTCAAAAACAGTGGCTGCGGCGCGTTGCTTCGATTTATCGACGTTTCCATTTCTCAAAAGTCGCGTCGCCGCGCACTGCGCAAAATTCACGCCTGTCTTGTTTGGACTCTGACGAGCAGTGGGGGACGTGTCATTACGCCGTGGCCAAGCTTTTCCTAGGAAGTTACTTTGGCTTTGACAACGAAGCAGGGCAGTTTCGTAAAACATCGAGGACAAACGAAACTTGACAATTGTCGCAGTCGTTTAGGTCGCTTCTCGAAAACAATGTAAAGCTGCTGTATACGTCCATTATTTTTTCTATATCTGCTAAAGAATTGTCAAAAAAAGGTACATCGAGAACTATTTCTTATTAATTCTTGTCATATAAAATGAATTTCACATTTTTCTTGATCAATAAAACTCGTCTCGCTTCCATACATTTGTTTTTCACTCTAGAAAACGTAAAGACTTCGCAATAAAAGCAACACAGCAAAGCCATTTACCGAGTTGTCGGGCGAGGGTGAGTAAAACTTAGCTTTTCATAAAGAGATGGACGCGTCTTTATTTTCGCAAATAATTTCTCTCCCTATCCATGCAAATCGTTGCGTCTATTTTTTATGGCAAATACCATGACGTAATTTCTTACCTTCAAAGCTTCCTCACATTGTACCGTCTAATCGCGCAATAAAAGCGGAAGACGAGCTCTGTTAAAAAGCTTTTGATAGACAGCTATAAGCATATACATAAGACATCTTGAAAATTCCCATCCATCTATCATCGCCCTTGCGATTCTTACACACAGACACACACACATACAGATATATATATATATATACATACATATACATATATATATATTCCTTGCTGTCTGCGGCTCCGTCATTATTAATTTAAAACCCAACCACATATCCTCGCTCTACCGTACTTTTTACTCCCTACCCGCTTGAGTTTTATGCCCCTCAGCTGAAATTAGCTTTGATTACAATCCTCGCCCTCGTCGTCGCGGCTTTTAATTTTCAATAAACGCGTAATAAGTGAACCTTACCGAGGACTTTCCTTCTCTTCTTCTGTGACGCCACCATTGTTATCGACGCGCCGCTATAATTTACGCGTCGCGATCATTGACTTTATTTTACTTTTGTTCGATTACAGTCAGCAGATTCGTTTTCGTGACTGTACTTTGAAAATTGTCATCGAACGGAAAGCCTTGAAAGCACAGGATCACATGGAAAATCGTCAATAAAGTGTGAGTCTACAACATTAGAGCGTAACATTATAACGAGTGTGCGCGCGCGTGTTGGAAATAATCGATAGGGACGAAGTTTAGTGAACTGCTTTTTCCTGCAATCAACCCCCATTTATTTACATACCAATCGTTCCACATCTTCAGCATATAGATATCCCCGTCTAATAATTGCATCCCTCTATTAGACATGCATTGATGAAAGCTCGGTAAATTGCGCGTGTATCGGGGGAAAAAAAACATGGGAGAAAAACTGGAAGATTTTCATTTCTCTCTGACAGGCCAAATTAGAGAAATCCACAGGATGCACGCTCGTAAAAGATACGATAATATTTTCGAGAGAGAGGGAGAGAGAGAGAGAGAGAGAGAGATAGAGATAGAAAAGGGAGCTTTCCACGTCTCTGCGTTTTACGAGCGTTAATTATCCCGCGCCTCTCTCGCGCTCTTTCCGCTCGTCGCGTTTTCTCATAATGCCGCGAGCCGCCGCAATCGTAAAAAAGAATAAAACCAAGCTGCCGTGGGGCCATTGTATTGTCAGATTTACGATTTCTAACGGGCGCGTTGGAGCTCTTTTCGATTGATTATTGTTTCGCGGCTTCTCTCTCTCCCTCTCTCTTTTTTTCTGTATGATGTTAGAAAGTTCGTGGCATAATGAGCGCGATGCAAAACGTAACAGCTCGCTCGTGTGAAGCAAGTTTTCTGCTCTAATTTGCGTTTGAACAATTTTTTTTTTTTCGAAGCCATTATACTATTCAACGGTCATTTGGCACAAAGGAATAATTCATGTGGATTAGAAGATTATACCGAGCTGTGGGGAAAAAAGTTGTCGATAGTCCTGCAGACAAGCTATAGATGATAAGAAAAAAGTTGGTCAATACATGTGTTTCATACGTGTAACGCCAACAGACGAAGACAAGAAAACTTGCAAAAGCAATTATAATTTTTATTTATATTGTTATTGTTATAATTTCACCGAATTTACTCAAATGTATTGGTCAATAAATTGACTGACGAAACGTTGCCACAGAATGAATGAAATCTAGTACAACTGAACTATTTTATTTAGGCGCAGTTATCGCACTCCTTGAATTAATACATATATTTATTCATTTACGTAGAATTCACTTGAGTGGTCTCTTCTAAATCGTGCGCAAACTAGAATTATTTTTCCTCATTCCGAATAAACGGCATTAGCATATCGTGTTTTCGGTGCCTGGAGAATGGCCTCAATACAAGGAACAACAATCGACGTAGCCAAACTTTGTTCAAAGACAAAAATAGAAATGGAAAAGAAAATAACTTTTTGTTTTCGAAGATTGATAATGAAATTGATAAAGAAGGCGAAGCAAATCAAACTCTACGAGCAGCTGCCGAAAAGTCCGCACGCGAGACAAAATCTCAGCCGTCTGGCGATCGCTCATCAAGTTACCGGTGCACTTGGAGGCATCCGAGGAAAAAAAAACCGGTTCACGAAAGAAGACGAGTGGCAGAGGATCGCCGATGATATTTTAAAAGGGCGCTCTCGTTCGGATTCTTCCGGGTCGCGTTATATCGAACTTTTTCGCGATCTCATGAGTAGAATGCTTCATTGCGCACACATGGCGGCATGCTTAATTAGCAATTAATATAAAAGCGCAGCTGATTCGAGCTAATTAATAAAGGCTCGTTTCATTTAAATTTTCACGGCGAGTTATCGTTCAGTGAAATCACGAGACACCTTCAGCGATGGTTATTTTTTTTATACGTCTATCTGATAAAACGTCGCTCGTTTCTGATCGCAAGGTGCGACACATCGGATACTCGCTCATTTTTCGAATTTTTATCTGTTTGCCTTTCCTCCATCGACATAGACGTTATGTCATTAATATTTCTGTTAAATATGACTGCTTATTTCATTTTTGGTTGTTTGCTTACTTAGAGGGATGAATGTTATCTTAGGAATTTTTATTGTTAGTATTTCGGTTTTTTTATCAGGACTATGAAATCATTTCAATTTTATTAACAGTGGTACTACAGTTTTTTCGTTGGAATAAAATTTGTAATAAAATAACATTTCTTCTCTTATGAAAAAAGAGAAGCTGACAAAGTCAAGCCAGTTTATCCGTGATCTGATTGACTGAAAGATAGTCACGTGATCAACTGTTGTGTGATAGTGTATGGTATATGTTGTTCACGCTTATGAAAGATTACTGCGGATATATTAGTAGATGATTAAACGTTGGAAACGTGTATCAGTATAATTGGCATGAAATTAATATGAATTGATTGATTGAATCATACTCACCTAACAACTATAGCCGACTGACACCTCGATAGAGAAATTGATTGAACTTTACTCTATGTTTCTACAGTTTAGCTTTGACTAATTAAAGTAGACAATAAAAGATGTAAATTGATAGATTATCACGATTGAATATTAAATACTGATTTCAGCTTTATTCAATTATATAACATATTAGCATTTTTTTGATAATGTATTAATTACAATCGTGAATGTCTATCGAAGTATGTTATTTGCATCGCGAAAGATATGATTATAGAAAACTATAATGTTTGTAGAACTTATATTACATTTTTTTTATCGTGTTTTCCAAACTTTGTAATGATTTTTCAACACGTTACATTGTATGATAAAAAGTTAAAACTTGATTGATAACATTTATAAATCATAAGTATTATATAATTGCATATTCATTCATCGAGAAATAACATCGTCGGCTATATCTCATATCAAATCACATATATATAATGCATATTGAATTATTGAATTTTCAATTTGGTCAATAAAAGTTTTGATCTTCGTGCATTGGTATATTATAAGGCATGATTAGTAAAACAAATTGAAGAATGTGCTTTAATGAGAAAGTATAAAACGATAAGTCATCAAAGTTGACGACGGAAGTTGAAAAAGGAATATTTATAAAACACACGGAAATGCCATTCCGACCGTGAAAACTTTATCGAACTGCCGTAAACGCAAAGAAACTTTCATAACAATCCTACCGACGTATTCATCGAAAGACACCCTATAATAGACTTTTCACAAGCGTGCTGTGAAACACAATCGTCAATCCGATCTGCAAAGTCGTAAAAACCATCCAATTTCCAAGATTCGAATTCGGGTCAGCGGACTGCACCCCTCTTATCTCGATGCGGGAATTGCAAATTGACCAATTACTATGTAATACACTTTTCAATCTCTTGCGAGTGCGTGTGCACCTGACGGTGAAGGAGATTCGAAATTAATTCGTCCGCGCAAGAGAGCAGTGGATTATCGGTTTATACTTTAATTAAGAAAATCCAGCCAGCGTCGATTATCGAACGTTCGGTAATTTATTTATACGGGGATTCCGTACCTCTGCCTTGATTCTGGATTATTGAATTACCCTTTTTAATCGAAGGAGAAAAAGTGAGCTACAGATTGCTTTGGTAGTCGAGATTTTCATTTCAGTTAAATTTTGATTTCATAATTTTAGTAAAGTTTATTTAAACATTTGCCACTTGATATTTCATAGTTTAACGTATGAATATGCGTCTATTTTACGAAAATCAAGCTGTTTAAGAAAATGGCATTGAAACAGGTTGTTCTATACTAAGATCATCAGATGTTATTTTTTTAGCTTGCATAAACAACACTTGTACTAACGTAGCAGGTATGCATGCAAATTATGAAACCACATGTGTCTAAAAATATAATCAAGGAAAAAAGAATTATCAATTCTGTTTATGTTAGCCCAGCAAACAATTTGTTATAATAATATCATATTTTCAACATAGGAGAAGGTAGGTATCGGGTAAAATTCATAGAGATCATTAATTTATAAGAAAAACAATTTATTCAATCAATATCTTTTTAATATATAGCCATAAAATATAATTTGTTGTCAAATCTTTCATCGTCGTATTTCTCACAATAATAATTGTCGTATCATCACGTATCGAATTATAATAGCCTAACAAAAAAAAATTCGATTCGCTTTTGCATCTTTTCACATCGCAATAAAAAAAAAACAAAATATTACATATAATAGTTCCTTGTCACTCGAAGAGTGAAAAGAAAAAAATACACGCACACGCACACGCACACACACTTTATTGGTGCTTCTGCGCAAGCGCATATTTTTGCTTACAAATATTATATAAACTATACTTGCTTGATCCTCTCGTCATGAAAAAATTACAATACTTAACCATCTAGGAAAAATAAAATGATGAAACATGCTCGCACGCGCGCACGCATACGCACACACACACACACACACACATACACACGCGCGCTTTGGCTCTCTCGCTGAATTAAACTTAGAATGCACAGAAGAAATGAAGGAGAATCCTAAATATAAAGTAAAATTATTTAAATTACTTAGATACTACGAAAGACTTACTCTAAGGCTTGCTTGGTGTCTTATAAGTACAGATTATGGTACAGTCGGCGATATGCGCGCATTTTTATTTCTGACTCGAAACATTGTTCACTTAAAATAGAAGAAATTACGAATGCGATGCGCGATTCGTCATCGAGCCACTTTTTGTTTCTCAACCTTAAACTATCTTTGGTCCTCTAGCCGTTATGAAACTTTTGCCCGATTTTAACATCACGGTTCAAGTCGCTTTCCATTATTAATTTTTTTTTTCTTATACACTTTTAAGTCACTTGCCGAATTCGCAACGCGCCCGCGAGAGCGCGCCGTTAAGAGAATTTGCAAAATGAAAATTGCCTAGTTTGCATGCACGATCCTTCAAAGACAAATATAAAATCAACGATCACGGACGGCTTTGGCTTCGACGGACTATATGACACTTATAAGAATCGTTACACAGTGTTGTATTTACAAGTTATCCCTTTATTGCTATGCGTATACGTATGAAAGTGCGCTTAGTTAACCACACACGCGTGTAAGAGCACTTGCGTATGTAATAAAATAAAAAAGGAAAAAAGAATACATCGTGCGCGACGAAGAATAAAAATGAAAATTCTGAAAATATGTATAATATGCAGCACGACGACCCAAGTGTGTATATAGTAAATACGACTTTCGCAAAAGGCACTCGGAATAACAGAGGGTTTGGTGATTCGAGCGAGAGATCGGTATCTCTTCGTCTCTCTCCCTCCCCCTCTCTGTCACGGGGAAACGCGCTTTTCCAAGAAAGCTACGATCATCCCCTTTCGTGGTCGTCAACTGGTACGCGAACGGCACATCGTGAAAGAATACCTGTTTGGGCGATTTCATCTTCAACTCGTAGCACTGATTGGACTGTGATAGCCGGCGTCGTGCGTCGGACTAGCGGACGATTGTACTTTGAGCGAGCGATAGTCCAGTGCCGGTGCCGCTGGGTGCTGTCCCTCTCGATGACGGCGTAGGTCGACTTTGCGCTGGAACGCTTTGTCGCATAGTCCGCACTGGAAGGGCTTGTAGCCCGTGTGCTTGCGCATGTGCGTTATCAGATTGCTACTCTGAGAGAACGCTTTGCCGCAGACCACACATTTGTGTGGCTTTTCACCTGCAACACGAAGAGGAAAAAAGGGAACGTTTTTTTGTTTCTGGTTTATTGGTTGGATAAACGTTCATGGCACATCGCTTCTTTAAATTTCAGTGGGTTGAAGGATGAATAACGTGGCGGTCGCATGCGAGCTTCTCTTCGACGACACCTGTATCAACCGGACGCGCGCGTAACCTTCGGTCAGTCGTACCAGTCGCAGGAGCAATATTGTCGCGCTTCCTCGTTAATCATTCGCTCTTACTCATCGCGGTCAATTGTGTTTGAGCAAGTGCTGAGCGCGAGGAGCGTGAAAAATGCCCAGGACGCGCGGGTATCCTCCCGCCTCGCGCGCGCGGAAAAGCGAACACCCATCTCGGCGAGATTGCTCGAGGGGCCGACGCGTGCCGTTATATGCGCGAGCGAGCGGCGCTACTCGAGGCGAAAAGCTTACGCGGCCACGCGCCAGGTGCGTCGCTCACCTATACGTATCGATCCATCTCGCGCCTCATTATATCCGCGCGCTTCTTCGACCGCACTTGTTTCGCTCGGCTCCCTTCCGAGCCGACAGAGGATGAGTCTGCTCGTACCTGACTCGGCAAATATTTGGATAAAATGTTTTCGAACACCAGAGAACCTTTCGTATTTACGAAAATCCAGCACAAAGAAGTAAAGAACAGATTACCAAGAAGCGGGGAAAGAAAACGAAAGAAAACCGCACGCTGATAAATATGAATCAGGCAAACACACCGCGCGTTATTGCGAACGAAACCCTTCCATTAAACCCATGCGTGTGTGTATGTTCTTTCTTTCTGATGTAAGGAAAAATCGTGAAATCTTTCATACGCTTACAGGCACGATTATTAATACGTGGCTCCCTCCAGTGTGCATGAGAAACCTATAGTTTGATTGGGGAGAGAGAGAGAGAGAGAGAGAAAAGGGTTCCGAGGAAAATTCGCTATGCGCAAAAAAAACGAGGGTTGGTATAGAATAGACCAGAGAGAACAAAATCAATTTTCGATTATGCATAAACTTATAGTCGCCCGCACGCTTGTCTAATAATGCCGATGGGTGAGCTTTATTATTCAACCCGTTGCGTCAGAATTCTACGACAATGTATGCACGATATACGTTGTGCGAGTGTGTGACATTTACTTTTGCAAGAAAACGAAAAAAAAAGAAATCAGTCGCGAGTTTTTATTGCGTGCAACAGCTGTGCTTTGGTTTTTTTTCGCGACAATTGCTTTGTTTTACTTTTATCTCTCGTGAGCCGCGGCACAGTATGCGGGTAAGCGTATAATACCACATAGTTAAACGAAAGTGCGTATTGTGCGACGGAATAAAATTGAATTTCGTGTGTCGAGTGAGTGAAATTTAATTACTTTGATTGATCGACCGTGAGACACAAATTTTCCGATAACTCGATGAGTACTTTGTGAAAATCGCACGAGTATCAATCGCGTGCGCGCGTGCGCGGCGACACGCGACAATAGGCCGCTAAAAAACAATTATTCCTTATCGCCGAGAGAGAGAGAGAACAAAAATTAAATGTTTTGCCCTTCGACGGGTACTTTTTTTAATTGCCTAATTTTCTCAAACGTTTGCTGTTCAACCGAAATAAATGAAAAAAAAAAAAAAAAAAAAAAAAAAAAATGATAAATAAATAAAAAAAAGAACGAACAAAAAGGGAAAGAAATCGGATCGATTTATGTATATAAACAGGGATGGATTGCTCCCCTGCCACGCGCAAACGGTTTAAACGGAGGGTTGAGTAAGTAAGAGACCAGTTGGGCCCCGTCCGTCCGTTTTTTCTCTCTTTCCGAATTTAATTAGCGCCGCCACGCGCCTCACCGGAAGTTGTGTGTATGCGTTGTCCCCCTCTTTTTTACGTACGACACGCGCCTCCGCGTGAGAACCGCTTTGACGCTTCTTCCTTTTTTGCGTGTTATGGGGATATGGGATTCTTAAATATTTGAACGTCGGTGATTCAAAACTGTGTTTTTCTTTTTTTTGTTTTTTTGATGAAGAGATTGATTATTTTTTTCAGTGGGAAATTCTCTTAGGTGCTCGGTGCGTTGCGTTACGGGGAGGGGAGGGGGATGAAAGACCACAATTACTGTATGCAAAAGTAAAAGCAGCTTAACAAGACTGCCGCGCACAAACATCGCAGCTACTGAATTTTTGAATAAAAACAGGAAAGAAAATATATCATCGCTTAGGGCAACTAGTACGCCATGTCATTTCCTCGCAGCACAGTAACTAACCCACCCTCGCGCCACCGTTTTCTTCTTTTCTCTTCGTTTTTTTTTTTTTTTTTATTTCAGTAGACGATCATCGGACATAAGCACGACGCGGCGTCGTTGTTACACGATAATTTACCTTTTTACTTATGAACGACGACGCGCTTTTATCCCTTCATTCTTCTACACAAACCAGAAATTTTGTCGATACTTTGTTTCTCGAATTCACGTTGATCGTTGAACCCGTGTCAGAAGTTTGCCGCAGCAAACAATGATATCGAGCGACTGCGCGGTAATTGTCCCGAAAACTTGACTCGGAAAGCTCATGAATAAGTAAAGACAAGGGAAGCTTATAGGCCTTGATCCACGCAGTGAGAGGTCAAATCGCGCGTTTACCCAAGATTACGCCAAAGAAAGTTTCGCGCTATTAAATAACGAACGATCCCCTAACATCGATTTGACAGAGCGCTGGAAAAAAAAAATAATGAGGAAGAAACAGGAACTGATACTCACCAGTATGGATGTAAGTATGTTTCTTCATGTCGGACTTCTGGTGAAACCGCTTGCCGCAATATTGACATGGATAAGGCCTGGTGTCCGAGTGTATCAGCAGGTGCGTACTCAGCGTACTCGATCTCTTAAAGGCTTTGCCACACTGCTTGCACTGCGCGACAAATGGACAAAGAAAAAACCAGCACGTCGATATTATTAGATGCGTCGCAGAAGCTAGTCACGCGCGCGAACCTGGCGCCAGACGTCGCGTCGACAGTGCCTGCATTCGCGCGCGCGTTTTCTCTCTCTCTCTCTCTCTCTCTCTCTCTTTCTCTCTCGCTTCTAAACAAAAGGGTCTGCAGCTGCGAATACGTGACGAAATTTTCTGTTTCTTCTCATCGAGCGCCGAAGACGCGCACCCGGAAAAAAAAATATCGCAACACTGATTATTCTCATGCTGTTCCTTTTTGACGAGCGTTGAAAGTCATCGAGCAAATGAATCGATAGAGAAGAAAATAACAAATTTTTGACAGTGTGTGCGCACAGAGCGCCCGAGACGATCGCAATTCATTGCAAAAGCGCGCGTGCATGATTCGCGTAAAAGCGAGAATCGTTGGGAGGTTGGGCGAGCCGAGCGATGGCGACCGGGAATAACGACGAACGCGAAAGAGTCGAAGCCGTGGGCTAACCTGGAACGTGCGCTCGTTGGCGCTGGGCGGCGTGAGCGGCGAGTGATGAATCTGTCGGCTGGACGGCGCCATCGTCATCGGGCTGTCGTTGTTGTTCCTGGAGGCCGGCGAGCAGCTGGCGATGGACTCGCGGGCCTCCCTCTCGCAGACCGAGCCGGGCGACCAGATCTCGCTCTTGCGGTGATTGGCCCTGGCGCCGCAGCTGCCGCTGCCGGCGCTGCCGCTGCTGGAGCTGCTGCTGTTGCTGCTGACGCTCACGCGCGACGACAAGTCGCTGGGCTTCGTGCTGAGGTTCAGCGGCACCTCGTCCACTGCGCGAAATGCGTCGACTACTTGTAAAGATCCTCCGATCTCTCCGCGCTGTTGGGATACTCACGGTGCTTGGCTTTCTCGGGCGTGCATCTTCGGGGCGAGGAGCCGAGGGCAGGACTCGGCGGCGCGGCGTAGGCATCGAGTCTGGTCTGACTAGGAAAGGCGGTGGGCGAGTGCTGCTGCTGCTGCAGAAGCAGACCCGCGGCGACAGCCTGGTGTGCCCACCAGGCAGCGGCAACGCTTCCGTAACCGCTGTACATCATCTCTGCAACGCGGCGCGCATTTGACGCTATATGCGGTTTGTTCGGCGCACGCGACGCTTCCGTTCTCGTTTCTCTCTTTCTTTATTTTTTTGCCTCTTACCTCTCGTTGCGGGCTGAAGCCTTTGCAGATCGTTGGCGTAGTTGGATACCAAGGTGAAGGCACTTAGGCGCTCGGGAGGATTATTGCTGGTCGGCGACTGTCCAGCGGAAAATATCGACGTTGGACTCCATGGACAGTTCGGATGGATCGACGGACTACTCGGCGGCGACAGTGTGGCCGGTGGCGATAGCGCGCCTGACGGCACGTTCATCGACACGTGGTGATGGTGGTGATGGTGATCCAGCTTGCTTTTCACGTGCCAGTTGGATGTTTGTGGCACCGTTTCTGCGGGCGAACCAGCCTTGTAGCTTTCAGTTTGAATAGGAAGAGAGTGAGACTTGCTTCGCGCGGATTGGTCGAGAGCGTCCGCGATCCTTTCTAGCGGTCGAGGGCTGCGAGTTGCGCCAATCCAACACCCACGGCTTTTTTCGCTCGCGATAGATTGCGATCTTGTCACGCGACAATAGCGACATTTCGATCGCTCGCTCGTGTATGAGATTCGATTGGCGGATGCTCCTTCCTCGCGCGCGCTCGTGCGAGATGAGCGCCGACGTTTGTCTTCCCTGATCAAATGAGTGTTGTATACGTAAGTGGGCGTGTACGCCACATTGCACGTGGACTTTATGAGTGCAAAGGTTACTGCAATTGATCGACGAGATGGGTGAATAAGTGAGCTGTTTTTTGTATTAAAAAAAAAAACGTGCAACTTGTAATTCGACAAATATAGATACACGTGTGACTTTTTGATTTCGATTATCTTTAATGAAAGGAGTTGATTGGTTAAAGTTTGCTTGTAGAACTCCAATGCGAGATTGATTGACATTCTATACACGTTATATTGTTCTGGAAAATTTTCGGAAAACTTCATGAAAATTTGAACATACTAATCATAATGAATGTCTGCGTGGTCGTTGGGAAAATTTACGTAAAACAAGCCGATTACCCATGAAAATTGAGGATTGGGCGACATAGTCGACTGAGTGGCTAGCCGCGTCAAGATGTCTGTCGTTCGTATAAGCGCGCGGCGACCTCATACAACATATAGCCACCTTCGCGATCCCAAATAGAATTTCATTAATATACTCAACAGCACATGTGTGTATGTCAATCAATATTTGCACAGACGGTGTCCTTCCGCTTCGGTTTTTTTTTTTCATGTCATTCTTTTCTCACGCTGGACTTGCTACTTTTAATTACATTTGTTCTATTTTAAACTAATAAAATTGGCGCGCGTGTATGTTGATGTTTTTTGTTGTTGAAAAAATCCTGTAATTTCGACGTTATCGGTAAATGACGTAACAATTCAACGAGCGATCGGCTATTGTTCGGGGTTTTTACGTCTTGACGCATATTGGTGTTTGAACAGATTTTTTTTTGTTTCGGAAAAACACGCGCGCATCCGAAGGAATTTTTTTTCCTCGATTCGGAAAACCAATTGATAAAACACACTGAATATCGCAAGATGTAGAAAGGAAATCTCAACTCACCACACATAATGACGAGCGAACTGCAGGAGGGAAGGTAAACAAATCAAATCCTCTTCTCAAAAATCTGAGCAGCAACCAATCATCACCAAATTTTGATAAATTAAAAAGAAAAGAAAAAAAAGAAAAAAATCACAAAGTCCCAGGGGAAAAATCACAAGTGTCGTCGCACGAAAAAAGCACTGAAGTTCGAACTGCGCGAAAGGGAGAGAAGCGAAGGGAAAAACTGCGTGGTGTGCGGCTGAGGCTCGTGAGGCCGACTGATCGCGTGTTGTTGGGCAGGCACTCGCGGAGACTTTACCTGTCTCGTCCCTCTCTCTCTCTCTCTCTCTCTCTCTCTCTCGGAGTACATCCGAGCACGCACGCGCACCTTTTTACAGGGGGCCACGCCCACACCAAGCCAACTCGCTCGCGCGCACACAAGACTAGGATCTGCATGTGGGGAGTGGGAATGGGATTGACTCTTCCTCGCTCTTCGTTTTGTTCGGCGGTTGACAAGGCATTCCGCTTTTGTTTCGGCTTATCAGTTCCAATTGGCGGTTTATTCCGAATCGTGATTTGGCACATTCCGCGATATCCTTATCGTCAAAATTTGCATACTTTATTTTCGCAATAATTTCCACTTCAGAGTGCACACTTCCACGCCGACGTGCGTCAATTTAGCGCGCCGTGCACTCGGATCAAAATATTTGTCGTCAATCCCAAGCGAGCGCAGGTACTCGTATTCGCGCTTCGGCAAAAACAGGTGTGAGCTCCTTTTTACGAGCGCGCAACGAGTTCGCTCACTGACAACATTTCTTGTTTGATTATTCAAATCGTGATGTGCGCGATCTCGTGTTTCACGCCTGTCGCGACGAATTTCTCGCCCCTCCGATGGCGCGAGTCGTCGATGTGAAAGCGCTAACTGTGATTTTCCCCGCCCACACATCCGATACCCTTCTGCTTTCGCGTACTCGTCGCGCACGAAAATCGAATTGGAAATGCATTTTTTTTGCCGACGACAGTAAAAATTCGACTTATAATTCGAATATTTGGGCGCAAAAATTACGGCAGGAATATCAAAAGAACATTCATGAATAAGCCTTCAAAGTTTTTTGTAATCGCTCTCGACAAAGTTATAAATCAATCAGGTCAGTGAATAACCTCCGCCCTATTGTATTCGGCAAAGGAGAAAAAGAGCGAGATTGATCAGACTAGTAGTTTGGGATGGCGCTCAGATGGATACCTACTTACAAAAGTAAGTAACACGGCGACTTATTTTGAAAAGGACTTGAGATCTATTCAATAATAATTGGGCACTAAAGGATTTTCATCTAGAATTGTTGACTAAGGGAAACGAGAGAAATTAGGCTCGGACGAAAAGTCTTACTCACTTTTGTTCGAATCACTGATTAATCCAATTTAGTAATACAGCGATCATGCAATATATTGACATAAGTTATCAGAAATCTAGGTAAGTAGACGATGAATAATTCATGGCCCCGCGAGGAATCGTTTCAACTATCGCCCGTACTTTTCGATAATAGACGCGAGTTCGAAACTACGGTTGAAAACGCGCGAAGCGAGGAGAAAAATTGCAAACGTGGCGAGGCGACGCGACGAACAATTCGAGGCGAGCAAGAAACGGAAAAGTTGAATGAAAAATCCGATCGAGCGAATCGGAACAGCGAAGAAAACCGAGCGAGGCTTCCTATACGTGAGCGTCTTGCATTGCGCTCTTCTTTTTTCCTTTTTTATTGCAAGATCTCCCACCCACGCGCCGGAGCTGCGATTGGTCGTCAAACGACCAGACACCTCCTACAAACTGCGCGCGCAACCTTTACTAAGCTAGGAGGGAATAGCGCGCGCCCGAGAACAGGTGCGCGATGATCGCACGTACAATGTGTGTGTGTTATGGGCTGATCTGATGGGGTGGCTCTTTTTCTTTTTTTTGTTTTATCGGAGGTTGAAATGTTCGGATGAGCTTATTACTTTAACGTCGACGAAGGAAGCTTGAAATGTTTTTGGATGATATAGATTTTATAAGTTGACAAGAAGCGCAAATGCTGCTTTCGCAAACACAGTCAGCGAATTGTAATTATTCATACAGTGTTGATTCTCATAGAGTCACGTCACGTATCTAAGTAGTTCATAATTCTTGCATAGGCGGAGAAACGGCATTCCTGCAAGCAGATAATTCATTTCATATATTTTTATAAATCCTTGTGCTTTGAGTTGCTGATGTCCTATTTACATAGCAGTTTGTCATGATTATAGCTAAGTTTCTGCATTTCGTAGCTTAACTTTGTCTATTTATTAATGTATTCATCGAGGTATTTTCAAATAGTTCAAGGCGGGCTAATGGCATAAGTTAAACCTTCGCCCGAGAAACACAATAACTATGTGCATCGATCGTCGTGGAACGCCAAGGAAAGAAGAGAAAACGAAAGAAAAGCACAAAAGCCTTCAGCGTTGTCTCTCTGCGTGTGATTGTAATGTATGCTTGGATCTCTCTCTCCCTCTCGCGTGTATAAATATCAACGGCGAACAATAAAAGCGACGCGACGCGGGAAAACGGGCAACAGGTGCGCGTACAATGGCGATGTATGTACGTTTTTCTTCCTCGTCGCCGTCTCTATAACCCCTTCGTATTGTTGCACTTCATCGAGCTTGTCATTACCGCGATATGTTTTTTTATACAAATCTTGAAATTATATGTGTTTTGTATTATAGGAGATGAGACGGGGAGACGTTCACACGAGATAATTATTTTTTTCATGGGAAATCGAGCTGCTTGGTCTCTTTTGTTCGCTCTCTCGATTTACATATGTTTGAGCAAGAGGAGAAGCGAATGAACTTTTTGTTGCTTGCTGTGAAAATATTATGACAGGGAGATTAATAATCGATGATTATTCGTGCTTCAAGAGAAATCGGATAAAATAATAATAATCGCTCGCGCGCGCGCGAGTGTCTGTGTGTATTTGTAAAAATAAACTTGTAATTATTGGTAGTGCACATGGCTGGAAACGTGAACGAACTTCGGGAAAATTTTCCCCGCGAGTAAAAATGGATTTCAAGAAAAAAAAAAAAAGAAGAAGCAGTTGGCAAGTGCAAAGAGACTTATCGGCAATGACTCGGTTTTGTTAGGTATAATTACAGGTGGCGATTATATTTGAAAATTGGAGTCAACTGAGTCACGGCAAGCTTTTGATGATAACGACGAAAATGAAAAAAAGCAGGTTTACTAGTCCAAGGCGAAGGCGATCGTCACTGAGCGGTTATTTTTTTTTAAACGGCGACACGCGCGTCTTTTGTACGAGCTATCTTGAGTCGAAAAATTGCGCTAATTGTTTGTTACGTAAAACAAAATAGGTGATATCCGGTTCATTTGTTGATCTATAAAATCCAATTGTTCGGCATTATATTAAATAATGCCAAATATTGAGGGTGTTAATTTTACATGTGGAAGTGAAATCATGACTGTTGCAATAATGTCTCTAAAAATCCTTTACATTGAAAGAAAAACATTGGTTAAAATTAATGTACTTTTAAAAATATTGGTACAATTACCAGTTTTTAGTTAATTTATTGTCGTCACGATTGACTTATCAGATTTTGTGAATCATTCAAATTTCCGATTGAAAAAAAGTATTTTCCCCAATCAGAATTTTTCAAGTGCGATCATTCTGTAAATTTGTTATTTTCTTCGTACCAATGACGTTATGAAGTACAAAGAAATTTATTTTGGAACGTATCGTATATGCAACGAATATTGACGCTTATATTCGTTGGCATACACATAAAAGAGAAATTTAACCTCTCAAAGCCCAAAACTCGCATATCCGGGCAATAGTGGTGATGTATAAAACCCCAACTTCGATTTCCAAAATAAAAGAGAAAAAGGTCGGCCTCGCCCCATTCAGTTAACATAATGTTCGCGCAAGATCGGAAGTGTGGGTATGTGCAACTTGTTGCACGCGGCGTCGCGTGCAGGAAGTGTGAAATCTCTTATATGGCAAAAAGAAGAAGCATAAAAATTTCGGCGAAGCCTTGACCCAGTGCTCTCTGGCAATGTCACGCGATCGGTGACGATTTTCTCGCCACCAAGTAAGTGCAGTCGTCGGACTATTGTTGTGCTTCGTTCGAAGGGAAAAGTGACAGCGGTGGTTTCTTTTTTTCTTTTGTGACGCTTGAGACGCAAGGGACTTTTGTAATTCGGGAAGTGTTATACACCAAATTATTTAAATTCAGACCTATTCTCATGCTGATTTTTTAAGGGGCTTTGTGCTATTCTTTGGTTATACTTATACGTTTAATTGAACAACTTCTGGGGAAGATATCAATGGGTTTTAGCTTTTTTTTTTAATCCAATTGAATAGATTTCTTTTCGAGTACTTTAGATATGATATCGAGGCGTGAAAACGTTTGTTTACGTGAGATTCTTGCTTCGATATTTTACACGACGTTCATAGAAAGCTCCTGAGAACATTTTTTGAGAGTTTAAAATTGTTAGTACACCAAGGAAAACTGCAAAGATTTCGAAATCTTACGAATATAATTCCATTATACTCGCAAAGTGGAGCTCTTTATTCCCAAATCTTTTGTGAAGAGGCCGTAAAACTCCTTCAATTTCGAAAGGCTGACCTTCTATATTCTTAATATGTATATTTACTCTTTACATTAAAGTAGCAGTCATTCGTTGCCTATTTTCTAAAATTTACAAAAACTGATGAAAAAATTTGGCATAAAGTAATGATATTGAAGAAACAATTTCGTGGAAGCGATGTTTCTTTTGGTAAGAAAATACAACTAAAAATTGCGGCAGTGAGAATTTATACGGCGAAATGCATAGCGATAAGGCTGAAATTAAGAATAATCACGGATTATTCATTTTATTTTTGATAATATTTTTATCATTTCTCGCCCGCCTAATATTTTTCGATTTCATCAGAAATAATACTCGGACGATATTAATAGCAATATTCTTTATGTATCATCAAATTATTTTCTAGTATTTGGAAAAAAGACAATAGACTGTTTCAAGTTATAATCGTAGTATTTGTGAAACGCAACACCCGAAATGCATTAAAAACGGAACGTACAATGAAATCGAAAATTCCCAATAATGTGCACGAGAGGCGGAAGGGTGCACTTTTGTCCGGATACGTAAATGTGTCGGGCAAGCGCAATACTTTTCTCACCATGGCCACGCGAGAAATCGTTTACTACTGCCGTTATATCGCTTTCTTTCCTGTGCGCCATACATTGTGCTGCAAATATACATCGGACTTTCTCTGATCGAGAAGCACACCACGCGTCTTTTATGAATTGACCATGTTAGTGAGCGATCTACAAAGTGTGTCGATATAATCGGTATCATTTCACTGAGATGAGAGAACTTTGTATAATAAAATATAAAATATTTTATAAATATTATATTAATTAATATTTCTTATAAATTAAAGTGCAGAATTAATAAATCAATTATTATAATGTATAAACTACACAATATTTTTGAAGTAATACCACACCCATTATTATTTATCTATCATTTATTTACTATTTAATTATGCAAGCGATATCATTCTGCTGTATTAAAACTGGCTACTTCATTTTTAATGGTTTATATTTTCGTACTTGATTTGAGAGTTTTCTTGAGTTTGACTAATTAAAGCATTGTCAATTCGGGTTCTATATTTCGAATCAAATTTTTTTCCAAATAGTGGTAAGATTAAAAATTTTTTATTTGTTAATCAGCAAATAATTTAAGATTTGTTTTTTTTTTAATTCGTATTGAATTTAAATTCCAAACACAGCATTCTAATTTTTGCCCCTTAGTTCAATTTCGAGTTTTCATTTTAACTGTAGTTAACAAGTCTTATTATTCTAAACAATAGATAGTAATATAATGCAATAGTATAATACAATAGATAATAATACAAATAGTAATAGTAGTAATTATATAATAGAATACTATTATATAATATACTATGCTACGATACTAATACTTAAATTATTGCTAAAAAATGATCTGATAATTTTAGAAGAATCAAATAATTGATATATGTTCACATTTAGTGTTAAATAGTCATAATTAACTCAGGTACACCATTTCAGATTTACAAAATTAAAAAAGCAAAAGAAACAACTCGATATGATTATATATCTTTTTGTAAAAAGATTGAAAAGCATTGATTAATATTATTATATTAAAGTATTTATCTTTTATAATTCATATACATAAAATTAAAATATTTCAATTAACGTAATCACTGAAGAAATAATTTTCAGTCAGTCATTTGGCCTTCCTGTTCATGCTGATGAGTGACTGGTCAATTTTTGGATGATCTCTCAATCTACCCACATTTGCCTGAGAGACCTTAGAAGCACAAAATACCAAAGAATCCTGTACACCAAATCACAATCGTTTTTCTCAGTTCACAAAATGGCGGTAAGTAAAATCAGTTTCAAGTACCTTCGTTTAAATATTAAAATGTATCAATTTCTATAACGTTGACATTATTATAATTACAAAGAACACATTAGTTAATACATTAGTTAATAGTAATAATAATTTATTTATATTTACACATGTACAATTATTGGCAACTTTTTTATAGTCTTCTTGTAATTAGATACAGTTTTTTTAAGATCTTTAAGCTAAAGTCACATAAAATTTTGATTACATATTAATTTGGAATTTAGCTATAAAATTAAGTAACAGTAAACGTACCGTCTACTATTTATGTATTATTACGTATCAAATTCCGATATTATATTATCTAGAAATTGCTGGCAAATCCATAGTACGTGAGAATTAACAACAAGCAAAATTATTCGTATTTCATAGAGTACAAAATGCTACCTTTTTTACGGCTAGGAGAATATTATGTAATAGTTGTAACAGATTTGTAGATTTATTCCCTTTGTGATTATCTTGTTCTAACTCTTCTTTATTAAACAAATTATTTAAATAGTACCCATTAACGTTTTCAGCACAAAATCATCCGGTTATTTGTTGACCACGTGAACGAGAGAAAATATCTCTCGCGACCGCATTTGTTCTTTCCAGCGAGAACTCGATTGAACAGCGCAAAGTGGCATTTTAGAAATGTTGAAAATAAAATTCATATAGCAAGAGAAAGTGATGTTCGTAACGTTGCTATGATGAATTTATTTACCCGTCTATTCATCTGATATTTTTGTACTATATACTACGAACTCGAAGCAAATAGTCGTATTAATTTAATTATTGAAACTAACGGTTCTTTATAACTTAAACCGCATCTTATATTTGTAATACGTTTTATAAATCTTTCTTTGACGTCTAAATTTTAATAAAAGTAACTTATTATTTGACAGAACAGTCAAATACATATTCTCAAATCCAATTTTCCTTGCAAATTTATAATAAATTTTTTAACAGTTGATCCTGCTTTATGCTTTCTCTTCATTCATCTAATTCAGAAACAAACTTCTGGCCTATTAATTCTTGCTATGACAGTGCTTTGACAGTGTAGGATTTTAAAACCCATGGCGCTTTCCTACAATACACTCTTTTTATTACACCTAATTCTAGCCTAAATTTCTTTAAAATACATATCTATTTTTTTTAGTTACAGTAATCTTTCATTTTTAATAAATTACTTATTTATATTTTTAAGAGTCATTCATCAAACTAAAAATTTACTTATATTATTCATGTTACAGCTTCGTGTTAAAAGTGAACAAAAATTCTTCGATGAACATCTATTATTTCATCTACTACAGGAAGATATTGACAACGTGATGTCCATTATTAATGATGATGACGGGAAAACTCTCACCGATAGTTTTGGAATGACGCTTCTTCATCACGCTGCTGCCGTTGGGAGCCACATAATTGCAACGTATTTTGTCAAGCAAGGATATGCAGTCGACGCTGCAGACTTCCAAGGAAATACTCCATTGATGCACGCCGTTATACATAGTCACTGGAATGTTACATCAGTTCTTCTTCGAGCGAATGCGATATATTGGCTTGCAATCGAGACAAGAAAACTCCGTTGAGTGTGAGCCTGGATTCCGATTCCACGTGTCCTATACGCCTATTTTCAGAGTTTTTTGATGCTTTGAAGAGACAATGTTCAAGAGAAAAAATCACTGAAATATTGCTGGAATTAAACTGCCCTCTTCCTCGAGTAATATTGCTGAAGGACTCAATTGTTACGGAAAACATGCTGAACAGGGGTTGTACTGTTCATGATCGAGATACCATGTCTGACTGCACAGCTTTGCACTATGCTGTCGGTTATCACGACATAAAAAATGTCAAGCTTCTGCTTGAACGTGGAGCTGATGTCAACGTCGAGGACAATGAAAAAAACTTGCCGTTGCATTATTACTATGTTACATATCAAAAAAGCAATCACGAAATTTTGGCATGATTGTTCGAATACGGTGCATCAGTGAATACTCATAACAATCGTGACTTCAGTATTGCGAGAAATATTCTACAGTTCGGAACCCATAATGAAGTCAAAACATTGCTGTTATACAACATTGACTTAAATGCGAAGGATACTGACGAAATTAGCCTGCTGATGTACGCCGCCATTAATACTAGAAACTATGGAACGATAAATATGCTACAAGGTACAGATTTTAACGTGAACGCTGAGGACGATCAACAAAGAACTGCGATTTGGTACGCCGTGCATTGTATGAATCCGCCTGCTGTTCTATTTCTGTTGGAGCACGGTGCTAAGCCGAATGATGGCTTGGATGCACTGTGCGGTAGCACATATGAATTCTCAGACAACCGCCTGCAAATAAGATGTCTCGAGCTACTCCTGCGGTACGGACTTAGTCTGTCGGCCGTGGATACCAAGCAGAGAACCATTTTTGAAATTGCTACAGAAGATCATAACGTAAAGTTGCTTAATACCGTACTTGAGCACGTAGCAATGTCGATTGCGCTCGATCAACACGTCGAGAAGGCTGCCCTTGCTAAAATCCGGTCGCATAGAGAGACTAAAGAATATTTTGATGGATGTCAAAAAATAATTAAAGACATGAAAGACACTGCTGTTTATGAAACTGCAACGTTATTTGATGTTCTAACCAAGTCCAAAGAACAGGTTTTAAAGTACGTGCAAAATGCAGAGACCGTGGAAATATTGAATTGCATCATGTACGAAATGGGTAATTCAAAATTTGGAATTATTAAATTTTTAAGAAACCGTATAGAAACTGTCATTGAAATCGCAAAGTTGCGTAAGCAAGCAACTTTGAGTATTCAGAAAATTATTGAATTAAAATACTATCCGCATGTTATGAACATGATCATAAACTTTTTGGACAAACAATCTCTGGAAAACTTATGTCAAATTTGAATTACTAGTGTTATTTAGCGCGCTTCGCGCGTATTTTTTTTTACTGTTTTACTATTATTTATTACATTATTTGAACCTTTTACATATCAACTTCAAGATTTCAATGGACACGAATAAGTCATGCTGTTTAAAATAGACTACATACGTCAATATTTATTGATGAATAAAAATAGAACATGCACCCATTTTTTCTAAAAAATCGATAAACTTTTACTCATTTCAAGATATATCGGAAAAATTATTCAAAAGATTAATTCGACCTAAGATCAATAATGGTATTATACTATTATACTATTATACAACACTAAACTTACATATTCAATAGTAGTGATTATGGCTCCAATCTTATATTAGTATGAGTAATACATTTAAACATCGTGTACTTTTTGCTGCCACTATGAAAACACCCGTGAATATTCTTCTAATTTAACAGGTTTAATATTTTGATAATTAATTTCCTTTGTTCGCATACGTTTTAATTTAAAATATACAAAAGATAAATATGTAGTCTTTATTTTATTTTTATTCATTCTTTTTTTCTTTATACCAAATTTTAACACAACGATATTGATTGTAGTATCGGAGATGGTTATAAAATTAACAATTTGTATAAATAATTTCAAAACATAACATATTATGTTCTTAAACTAATTTACTAACATATTTCCATTCTTGCAGTTTATTATCCATGTTAATTATTCATAAATTGAATTTATCGCTAAAATAGAAATCTTACACCCTTTGATATATAATAATAATAATATTTCAAAGTATAGGAAAATTCAAAATTCTATTTTTGCATCAACAAATTACAACGCTGGATGTCAGCGACTCATCTTTTTTTAAAGATAATATAGGAATAAAATATGTAAAAAGTATAAAAATAAAAAATAAAAATAAATATAAGGCAAGGATAAGGATAGGATAGAATAATCAGCTGCGCCTAACAATTTAATTTTGTTTCTTTTTTAACGTATTGGTTCATGGTATCAAGCTTTCCATAGGATTTCTCCATATCAACAGATATATTATTTTAATTTAACTGTTTTTCCATTGCTCATCTGAAACCATTTGGAGAGTTTGTTTACATTTATAAATTAAATTTCAAAATTTATTTAAAATAAATTAACGGTGCCGACTGCACCGAAATAAATTTGCAGAATTCCATATAAAATATCAATTTACCATTCTTCTCAATATTGATCATATTTATCCGAAGCTAAACTTTACAATAAAGATATATTCAATTAATTTATATGTCCAATAAATAAATGAAGTGCATTAAAATTACTTTATCGCATTTTTTTAAGGTTAGGCCATTGAAAGAATGTGGAAGTCATTTATAGTTTAATGCCTACAAATTATTATACTTATTTGTATTGATAGATGTAAAGTACTTCGATTTATTATTATGACCGATTTACTCATAATTGTGACACACGTGACGAAATTCAGTCAATCAGGTCATAAATAAAATAACTTCACTCAGGGGGCCTATTCTGAAAAAAAATTTTGTGGTAAATCAGTTTGTCACTTCAGTTTACCACAGAATTAATCACTTTAGATGTGATAAATGCTTATGACATGTGCTAAAATTTTTTTTCAGAATAGGCCCCGTGCTAAAATTTTTTTTCAGAATAGGCCCCCAGCATCACTTTTTCATATAGGAAAATAAAGATATATTGGTTTAGATAAACTTTACGTGTTTTTACCTTCTTTTTTATTTCTTATATTAATATTAACATTATTAACAAATTACTTTTTTTAAAGGTAGATTTTTCAATTTTTTTTAAAAACCCATATCACAGCGGAAAATGTTTATTAGTGATGAAACACATTTTCAAATTTATGATTTATTATATCAAAAACTGCAATAAATATAATCTTATACTATTTTTTTCTCAACGGGTTAATTTATTATTAAACTTTTATTCTACTTTTTGAATAAAGATTGCAACATTACAACTTTTATTTTACACATTTAAAAACCAAATTTTCGATTATTAATAGAAAATATTTAGAGCAATTCCAACCTATATTATTTGTCACTTTTTTATAAGGGATAAAACTGATAAACAATGAACTACATTATGATCATAAATGATGAATTAAAGATTATATTTTATTTATTTGCTAAAACCAAATTAAATTAAATCTGAAATAAAAAATCAACTAAAATCAATTTGAGTTCTCGCGGTTTTTTTCATTTGGGCCAATCAGGTCACGAATAAAATGCTTCAATATGGTTTCCATTACTTTTTTATAAGGGGAATTTGTAAACAATTTTTGTAAAAACCACATTGTGATGCATTTGTTTATGTTGAAAAGACACCTATTAATTGTTGAGAATAATGATTATCTACATTCGGAAGAGAAAAAGAATAAATGAAGCATTAAGGTGGTATGTTCAATGTCAATAATATTCATTTACATTTATTTCTTTAATGTGTTGTTTATTTGTGTAGAATATATGCATAAAAATAACCGTTTGTATTTTTTCATGATTTGTTTGGAAAAATTGAGAGAATCATAAAGCACTTCAAAGATGTGTTTATTTCAATAAATATATTTATCTAATCTTGCGAACTCCTAAATGTGTGACAGTTTCGTCCAATAAATAATAAGGAAGACTCGGATTACAACAGGAGCGTATAACTGAAGAACTAAGTATTATGAATAATTAATCATCACGAATAATTGCAGAAATGAGTTAAGCTTGCATGCATCTATATTTGACGACTAACAATTTTATTACAATAATAATTAAGTTAATTTATTATTTCAATCCGTTTACTATCTTATCAATGTTAGTAGTCGTTACAATTATTAAATTACAATCCGTTAGTTTCATTATAAACTAGAGACACTCAAAATAATTTAAACGGTTTTTTACTATCTTTTCAGAGGTTTAGCTTTTAATATAGATTCAATAAAACAGTGACTACAAATCATTACCTGGATAAATATTTCTTCATTTTATTTATTTGACCAAAAATAATAAGAGCTTCAACTTTTAAAGCCACCAGAAGGATATGAAGCTCTTATTCGGAGTTGATACAAAAATTTATGTATATGTTCTGGGAAAAAGCCTTTATGTCTCTTCATAATTTATAAATTTTACGTTAAGTATGACGTTGCGGTGCCAATTATTGTATTGTATGTTCAGAAAAATGATTACAAGAAAGAATTATACTTAATCATCTTCAATATATAATGTGCCATGAATAGTAGAAAAATCTATCGAATTTTTAGAAAGGAATCACATTATAGTATATAGTTCGAATAATATACTTGCTGCTCTTAGACTCGCAACGCCATAAATAGACATATCAAGTAATTTTGTATCTGACATTTCTTACTTTATATTTTACCGTATGATTTTAATATAATGTAACTGACTGTTACGGATGTATTTAGAAATACGCTCTCACAGAATTTTTGGACAAAGACATTGCGCTTGGATCATTTCATTACGCCGCGGACTGTTTGCTAATCGATGCGCGCGTGCGATGTCGAACTCGAAAATAAGATCGAGTGACCATGCGTAACGGCATCGACACTCTCATTTTTAAAATAATCTCTAATCTGCCGACATTTGTCGGTTGGTTCCTTTATTGTTAAGTTCAGTTACGGCCTCTTCGAAACTCGAAACTCAAGTAACACTACGAATATTGTTTAATTTAAGATAAGCGTGTGAGAGAAGCGTGCGCCGCATCAAGCTGAGTTACGATTATAATCAAATTTGACTTTTTACCATTGCTACGATCACTGCCTCCAAACTCGCAAAAATGCATACATCGCTAAAAAAGATGGCAAATGCATTGTGGCAATCAGACTGGTTGAAAGGTTACCTTTCAAAGCTGATTGTCGACGACGGACATTGAGTGTCCGTCGCTCCGTTGTTTGAGCCGAAAGTCGGCACCATCAAACAACGCAATACGAGCCACCAAATACGGCACAATATTTAGCGCACGGTCGGAATCATCATAGACTTCGACTCGAGCCAATCAACTAGAGTACGGAGCAGTTGACACATGAATAAGGAAACCTCATTGGCAGGAGGTCAAGAAGTTCACGCCTTCGACCTTCGTGCGAGGAAAGGGAATTAAGATAAGAACATTTTTTTTTGATCGGACTCAGCTGGCGCGGCGACGCGTCTCAACCATTCTAGATCCGGCACTTGAACAAGCAGTTCGCCTATCTTTAAGCACGCGTGCGTCAATTATATTTCATTAATTGTACTTCCGTTAATTGTACCTTTATACTATTTAGAATTACGATTCTCGTGTCGACACAAATTTAATCCTTTCTTATTTTAACTAGTTTAGCCGGCGAACCTTTATAAATGTAATTTGTATCGTTAGTTGTTAGTTTGATTGTAAGCTTGCTTTGATTCCGAGCGTTCCGGTTTATTTGTTATTTTAAGTAGTGTTATTGTGAATTAAATAAATCCGGTGTTCTTTATATTAAATATTTTAAAACCTCCACTCTCAGTCCTTCTCACCCTAACACTGACATTGAAAAAGTTATACATAGTATTATTTGAAGGAGCCACTTATTCTGATCTTGTAGGAGCTAAATGTTGTGATTGTCTTCACAATTGCTGTAATTATAAAAGGTTAATTAACAATATAAAACTAAAGTTTAAAATATAATATACTTTACATAATAAACTTACGTAATCATTATCTATGGCGACACGGATTAATGAGTAGAAATTTTGAAAAAAATTATCATATTTCACTTTACTTTTTCATGAAATTTTAGATACTGTTTTTCATTTAACACTGTGAACGATAAAATGCAGACGCCGTTGTATCTATACAAAAGGAATCGTAATTGTGGGCACGAGATTCTGCGCACGCTATTAAATCATGGTGCAAATTTGACTGTGCGGAATGTTTCCGGTTATGTCGGTTACAAAGATATTTGGATATAGGAAAAGAGATTATTGTAAAGACGTTGTTGAAGTGCGATCTCGATTTAAATGTAACAAACGCCGATTGCACGACTTTACTGCATCACATGGCTTATAATGAAAATCCCGGCGTCAATGTAGAATCATTGAAATTTCTGCTGGACAATGGTGCTGACATGAGTATTTTGGATAATGATAGCTGCACTACTTTCTTTCGAGATTTCTACTTTTGGGTAAATATGAAGGAAAAGTTGGAGTGTTTACCATGTATTGAGATTTTTCTGTAGTACAGCGCAAACTTTGATTGCGAGGATTCGAACGGAGACACTATCTTTGATTATACTCTGGGGTATGATAATTTTGCATTGATTAAACCTATACTGGAATGTGTAGCCTTGGGAGACGTAATCGCAAACCTGTAGTTACGAACGAATAACTACTGACGAAAATTTATTGGCATAAGAAGTCTAGAAGTTCATTTGAGCTCTATAAAATAAAGATCCAGAAGATGAAGTGGATCGTGATTTTTGAGTACGGTATGCATCGTTCTGGTATGTATTTTATCAAAATTTTGAGAAAACGCGTTAATAAACCTATAGAAGAAGCACAATTGAAAGAAGAAGCTGTTGTCTGGCTTGTTGAAAATTGAAGGCTTGGATACAAATATTTACGTGATATGGAAAATTTCGTTATTTTTTTTGGAGATAATGACTTGCGCAATATTCGTTTTGTATGAGCTGATAAGTTTCAATTCGCTTTTTATCTTTATTTTAGAAAAGGCTTATATTAACTCAAGGCTTATACTAACTAGGCTTAGACTAACAATTCAGTTATTTTATAAATTACACGTATAAAATATAGTATATCCTTTTTACAATTAATAAATACAGTTGTGAAAAATATTTAATTTTTTTAACAGCAATGTTGAAAAAATACATCATTTCCATGATTCTCAAAATCAATGGTTACCTTAACGAACATGTCACACGTGAAAAAATTCCATACATGTATACTGCACACGTACACGTACATTCGAGTGATATGCAATTCTGTTCTGTGTTATTTTTATTTTTAAAATACAAGTCGAATAATCTATTATCTAACGACACACAGATGACGTTATTTTTTTGTATTATGCTACCTAAAGTTTCAAATGGAATATGTACAGCGATATCTTTGATGTCTAATTTTTTTAATCACAAGTTTATGGTAATTCAAAATTTGAGCAAAGAATATACGTACATCTGCCGATAGGATTCTTCGAGAATAATCATGGCTGAAATTTTATTCGCGTGGCAACTCCATTTGTATTCTCAAAAAAACAAGTCATTTGCACCTTACAGTGGAGAGCAAGTAGGCAAGGAAGAATGGAGAAAAAGCGAAAGAAGAAAACGAGGGGGCCAGTTCGTTCAACCAAGTTTCAGGCCCCCGCATACATTGGCACTCCATTGCGCCCCCTCCTCCTCTCTCCCCGGCATTCTTAGGTGAGCGTGAACCCGCAACGTGCGCGCGCCACGCGCCCTTATCGTCGATAAGCATCGAGAAATCCCTCGGCCGCGTGCCCCGGTGCTTAGTTATGCATTCGACCGTTTTTCTCCCCCTGACCCGTCTTACTTGTTTAACGACGTAGCGGCTGCATGTGGGCCGTACACGCATGCGTTTTGTTTTTCAAGCGGGAAATTAAGCTGGGAGGTGCATTGCTCCGTTGCTTGTTTTTTTTGCCTTCGACTGGTCGATTACTCTTTTCTAGTGTCGGATGAGCGTGGAAAGATAAACGTATGTTGTTGTAATTCGAACTTTCGTACCCTTTTGCGAATCCTCAATCAGCGAGCCCGTTGGGTTTTGAAAATTAGCTTGGGAATGAGACAGCAAGCGAGCAAGAATTCAAGTCTCGCTCCACAAAGTTCAACGTACACGCGGCAGCAGTCTTTCAAGGAAGAAGGTGGAGGCTCGAAAATAACTGGACTGTTTACGTTGCTCTAAAAATCGGCGCGCGGCATACCTCAACCCCTCGGCTCCTCCAGTCCACGGCTGCAATCTCTCCGAAGAGGGCAAGAGCCGGAGGAGCAGGTGGCGACGGTCAAAACCCCCGTTCCGTGCTCGCGCTCTCTCTCTCTTCTCTCTCTCTCTCTCTCTTTCTTCCTCTCTCCTCGCGGCAGCAGCGCACGCCGGTAGAAATTAAAAAATTACGCATTCAAACGCCGGCTGCCGGTCACCCCCATACCGCTCTTTAAGACGAACGCCCGCACTGTCTTATTCTTATTGCCTGGCTTCCCGTTTAGCAGTTTCGAAGTTATTGCCGATGTTTATACATGCGCGTGGCCGGCCAGTCCGACTGATTTGTGTCGACACTGCTTTTTCGGCCATGGAGGTACTTACGATTGACAGGTAATTGCGAGCTGTAGACTAGCTTCAATAATTTATGACTTATCGCCCGAACACTTCTTATCTCCAAATTGCAATTTTCGCAGATCTTTCTTTATTTCATACAACACCGATCAACTCTGCGGACCGAACATTAAAATTTATTGTCATGTGACGTAGTATTAAATTGACGTTCCTATCCAGGTACAATTAACACGTTTATCACATAAACTATTAGCCTATCAGGAAAATGGATTTTACTTGGTATGCGAAACTGATGTTAAATCTATAAGTACGCGTCATTTGCTCGAAATACCACATCGCGCGTATCAACTAAGCAAACAGCTGGGAAAAGCGACAACTCGTAGCTTTAAACTGAAAGCCTTCTCAAGCCCTGTGAAAGCCAACAAGGAAAAAAAATGAAAAAGTCACTTGGCCTCGGTTGGGTCAGTCATCCAAAACAAACCGCACGACTGCATTAAAAGCCGGCAATTGCCGGAGTGTGCCGCGTCGGCGATTCCCGTTGTGAATCGCGCGCGCGCGCGCGACGACACATGTGCCATCCGACGTCATGCTTGGCTAAAGGCGCGCAACGGCGGCGTGGCATCCCTCTGATGTACGTTTGCCGCCAACTGCTTTTGGGGGGGAGGGGGGGGGGGGGAGAAAAAAGAAGAGAGTCTTGATTGCGACTCACGCGCGCGGGGTTTAATTTTCACTTTTGCTCACCTGGTCGGGTATGATTCGGACGTTGCGCGCGGGGGCGAGGCGGGAAGAGAGAGAGAGAGAGAGAGAGAGAGAGAGAGAGAGAGTTTCTCGAATGATGGATTATTGGCTCATCTGTTGTTTTAGGCACGCACGTGTGAAAATCTCACGAATCATGAAGAGGCTTTTGTGAAATCGGCTTTGTTCGACATGCGCGCGACCGGGGGTGCAACGCGGTCGTGGGGTGAGATTCGTCATAGAATGGTCGTGGTATATATCTGGTCGTCGCTTCTAATTTCACGCTTTATTAGCGACGTGCTGCTTTGTTTTGCGGCGCTGGCAACGGTGAGTGGCGCGCGCGTTTTTTTTTTTTCTTTTTTTTTCAAGTAGACGTTATCCTGCCAATCGACGTCCGAGGAACCGTTGGTTTTCCGTTGGGTATTTCACGTTGGGATAGTCCGAGCGTCGCTGCTGTCGCGCGAGCATTGGCTTCCTAGTCTCAGTCTTCGCCAACAAACGATCCAGCAATGATGAGTATTACTTTGCCGCGCTGTCCTTGAGCGCGAAATAGCAGCGCGCTAAGCTGTCGGCGAAAGTCGCCGCCGCCGCCGCCTCGTTTGGCGCGCGTTCGCCAATGCAGCGGGAAAAGGAGGAGGGAAACGGCGATATAAGGCCAGGCCGGGGCACGCGCATCGGCACGCGCCACTGGCCAAAAGCGGGAGCCACGCTCCTGGCGGGAGCGAGCGCGCGCCTGCTCCCGCCTTTCGCTGGGCTTTCAACCACTTTTCCGCGCTCGCGCCTCTTGTCCCGTCGATGCCGGGAACGGCCTGCTCGGTCTCTGAAAAGATCCTCTCGATTGTGCCTGACGCAATGCTTACAAAACTATGAAACGTCGCGGTTGCGTCTTTGCCAAAATTACCTCTGCACTTCGTAATGTAGTGTATGGAAACAAGAAGGCTATTGTTTGAGTATACGGAAAGAGGATCGGCAATTTTATTGTCTATCACGAGTTTGTTAAAAATATGCTAAAATGTACAATATGTCCGTACAATATGTTCAATATGTCCGTAGCATTATTATTTTACGTCAATAACCACCTTGAATTTGAAAACAGGTATTATATTTAATGAAAGCTAGTTCTTAGATATTTTTATCATCCAACATAACTTGAGCGCATATTTTAGCAAATATTGGTAGGATAATAAGTACGATAATAGTAATTTTTCCACCATATCTTCTGTTTTCGCGTACGAAACACAAGTCGAGTATAAATCGTTCAGTGCGAACCGCACCTATTAATCTTGAAATTCAATTTCGCCATTACGCACCCGTATTTTCTAAACCGTCAATGAGACCCTTGGAGAAAAATATGACCGCGTAATGACCGCACTTATTCAATGCTCCACTCGAATAAGAAAGGAAAAAGGGGAATAATCGCGATTAACTAAGCCGATAAAAACTGGCTAATCCCGTGGCGCGGGGCAGCAAGAAAATCATAAGTTTTTATTCATGAGAGCCCTTCGCGAGCGCAAACGAAAATAACAAGCCCCCGCATCGCCTTAGAATCTCCAATAAATCACCTTTCTAAACAGCGCGCACTGCACCCTAACAAATTCCATGTGCATTCTCGCGCCCGTTCGCGGCGGCGCGGCGTGTCTCGTGTGTCTTGCGAGAGAGAAGTGGGGCCAGCTGCTATGAGAGAAGAGGTGCACACACCAGCGCCTAAAAATCGCTCGCGGCTCGCTGAATAATACATAGAGAGAGAGAGAAGCTTCCGCTCGCGCGCTCAGTGTCTTTATGCGAGAGGATCGACGACAGAATAATCCCAAAAAGGAGGCTGACACCTGGCTGATGATGAGGATGATTATGACGGGAAGCCCGAGTAAAAAAATGAAGTCGAGCGTAAAACTCGAAAGGGAAACCTTAGACACCCTCGCTACACGCGCAATCGTGACTTTTCATGCGGGCGCTTCGACGCGTCTTTTTCTTCTGGAGTCACGTGCGAGACGTCGGGGGCATAATGTCTCTCTCTCTCTCTCTCTCTCTCTCTTTTTTCGACTTTGAGCCGTGCTGTCTTCATTTTTTCGATTGGTGTATGATCGGATTGAGGTTGACTTCCTGTCACAATATTTCTGAACACCGCTTGCGTTGAAACACTTTTTGCCTCATGTCGCGGACGGCCTAGTTTGTTCCACATAGAAGTGCGATTGGCACGCCGCGACAAGTGCGTTCGACGTTGGTCTTGCGATAAAAGCTCCACTTCGTTGTCGCGCGGCGCGATTGCTTCCTGAGCTCGGGCGCCAAACGACGAGGCTGCACGTTGCGTCAATCCGGAGAAGAGTGGCCACGCATCTGCGCGCGCAAACGGCATAAGGAGCAGCAGGCAGAGGGGCAAATTCGCAGTGTGAAGCATTGAAATTTTAAAGGAATGTCGCGCAGCTCGTAAACCACGCCGCTCGCGCGCGTCGGCAACGGAAATTGCGTGCGAGGCGCAGCCGCCTGCGAAAGAGATCGCGACATTTGCGCGTCTACGGCCAAATGCATGTGATCAAGCAGCAGAAACGCGAGCACGACGCGCCCGTCGCACAATGGGCGCGCGGAAATCGATCGTCTCCCGTGCTCGCGCATCGCGCGCATATTATCCTCCTCGTAAAAAGGCATCGCAGCCGTCGCGCTCCGTCCTTCGCGTACTCGCGCGACAATATCGCATGTGTGTATAGTGTCCGCGAGGGCGCCCTACATACGCTCACCTGACGCGCATTAATTCAGGGCGTCGCGCTGCGCCAGCAAAAAATAACCCGAAGGACAAGCCGCTCGCTCGCTCTCTGCGTTTAACGAAGAATTGCAGCGAGGGGAAAAAAAGCTTTCCTTCCTCTTCTCTCTCTCTCTCTCTCGCGATTGTCGCGCGCTCGTTGCATCTGCGGCTTTTCGATCGGATCTTTTCCGAAATTTCCACATTGCATGTAGATTTTTTCGGATGCACGGCGAGACGAGATATGCATCGAGAGGTCCTTCGTCCCCTTGCGACCTGCATACTAACGGGATATCTCTCGAGGAGTAACCTCGCTCGCGATTGAGTTGTAAGCCAGGGCAATTAGCCGATACGTACGAGTCGAACTGTCGCGCGAGCGCATCTGTTAACGAGCCAAGCCCTCCAAGTGGAGCGCGCGAGGCAAAAAGTAGAACAAAAAGTTGGCGAAAAATATAGTTGCAGCCGCGTTCGGATGTCTCTGCCTCGCGAAGAGACGCGGCAAATCCATCTGAAATCAGCTGACTATGAAACACGAAAAATCTCGGCAACAGCAGCAGCAGCCAAAGCAATCGAAAACAGAGGAAGAGATAGCCTCTTGCGTATCCCAGAGGAGGAGAAGAAGTGAGGAGAGAGAGAGAGAGGAGGTGAAAAAAAAGTGAAACGGTCGGCACGCGACTGACGCGGGGCCCGGTGCGCACTCCAGCGGAACTGACGACGCGCACACGTCTGTTGAGAGAGTTGGGTGGGCCGAGAGAGAGAGAGAGAGAGAGAGAGCTGCGTGTGCCGGCCGCGTGCCTCGCCATAAGGAGAATAATGAATGTACCGGAGCAGCAGGAGGAGGAGGTAATGCCCTGGCTTTCTTTGGGGTTGAAAGCCCCGTTGTATCGGCCACTACCATCTCCCTCTCGCTTTCTTCGCTGCTTTCTCTCTCTCTCTCTCTCTCTCTCTCTCTCTTTCCCTTTCGCCGCTCCTCTTCGTGTTAGTTTTGATTAGTTCGAGAGTTCTGCGCTACAAGTGGTTATGTGTGCGTTGGATCATTTTTGAGTATAGAAATAGACACGCGTAGTAGATTACTGAATATTTAATAAATTCTTAGAGTCTATGTTAAAACGTAGTAGTAGATTAGCATTACCTTTCTACTTCTGACACTTTGCAAACCTAAACTATAATAGTAAGGTTTTCAATTTTTCTAATTTAGATCGATGGCACAAACCATACCAGAGAGAGAGAGAGAGAGAGAGAGAGAGAGAGAGAGAGAGAGAGAAAGCGAAGAATATATTACGCTACATTTCTCAACGATAATGACCATGCATCAAAGAAAACGGGACGCGCAGGTCACCTGCACGCATAACACGCGAAAGAAGTACATCCTCCCTTTTAAACACCCGCGCACAGTTATATATTCAGCTCTTGAAGGAGAAGCGAAATCGACAATAATTCATGCGTGCAAAAAGAGTCACCTACACCGATGTGCGCGTGGTAGGCGCGCGCGCTACGCCTCCTCGCCCCGGAGCAGCGGGAGAGAAGGCCGATCGCCGCCTCATCGTGTCATCTGGCACGCGCGCGCGGCCTAACGGTCGCGCGGGCTTTTGTGCTGCGCCGCCGTGCGCACGCGCGGGGTTTCCGGGATCGCCACCCCCGTGAAAGAACCGGAAAAACGGGACTCTCGCGACCGCGCAACAAGTGCAGCCTCTGTGCCGTAGCCACGCGCGCGCACGCATGCCTAATGAGGCCGCGAAAGTACGCCCTGTCGAAATAAAAAAAAAAAAAAAAAAAAAAAAAAAAACGCGCGCCAACCCTTTGCGAAGATTTGCCGGCACAGATAATGCCTCGAAGATTGATCGGTGTCTCGCTGACTGAGCAAGGGGACGATTTTCGTACGAGAGACCTTATCGTGATTTTTTTTATTCGGCCTGTATACTCGTAATACTCTCTCGATCTGACCCAGAATCACGAGCGAGCGACCGTACGTGCGTTGTTATTTTTTTTTGACTCGCAGATGCTTTCTGAGGGATTTATTATAGGCAAATTTTGCTGAAATTGCCGACAGGGTGATTTTCGAGGGAAAGCGAAGCGAATTATTTCGCAAGTAACACCTGAATCTAGATTAAACGGTGCAAGGGATTGGAAAAATCAGGAAATAACTCGGATATCTAATCTCCTCAATTCCTTTTAAAGCAACATTCAAAGTGTTTATCCTTAAAACAAAAACAACCTTTTTATACGAGCTCCCAAAGAAAATTTATATAATATAACTTCCACGGCTGTTAATTAAGCGCGAAGTATTATTCAATAATCCTTGAGAGGCACAACATTGGGTGTTAAGTCAAAGAACAAGCTCAATGTAAACGCGAAAACACTTTTTTTTTTACGACAATGGGTACCGCGCGCACTAAGAGAAAAAAACGATTACAACGACAGCTGTCGGCGCTGTTTTTACCGCGACGGTATCGTGGCGCGGCATATTTGTATATAGACGCACAGGCAAAATTTACGGGAGCGACATCGTAAATTCGCTCGGGCTTATCGCGACCTTGCCATCGTCAACTCTTTTCTTCGGCGATGCGCGCCAACGCGACGCTTGTTATCTCGATGTAATTATCGAAACCGGTCACTTTTGTGTGCGTGCGTGTGTTCGTGACTGAATAAAGTACCATTCGATCGTTCTTCTTTTCCTTTCTTCCGTGAGTATACGTAAGAACGATGAAAAATCTACCAAGATGTGAGACAGCTCCTTCGATAAATTATACTTCAATGTTGCTTCGAGACGGACATCCAATCCTCGTTGACGACGACATTTGTAATGATTACAACTGGATTGTTTATGAAGTTGTAACGAGGTGAAAGTCGGACATTTGACCGAATTTTGACGAGTTTCAGTTTCGATAAGACCGATTAATGGCTATTAATTAAATGCAAGAGATCATTGTTAGCGGTGTAATTACAAAATTATGGTTCGATGTATTTTTATATATTTTTCATAAGTTTTAAGTAATGTATGTATAATTTGTCTGGATATGCTATTTATGATTTTACCATCTTCAATCTTCAATAGCTTTCATACCGTGAAAGCACTACTGCCTAAATACTCAAATCGGACGTACAAATCAAAACATATTAATTAATATAAATCATGTTGAGCGTAGTTGTTTATAGATTCCGTTAATAATTGAGAAAGAACCCATTTCTTCAGTGAACAGTGATCAATCTGAAGGTCAACCAAAAGTAAAAAAAATACGCCCGGAAGAGATCGGAAGGGCAATACAGTCGGCGAAATCTCGATCTAACTTACGTGAGACTCCAGCATTAAAAATCCGTAAAGGCCAAAGAGAGAGAGAGAGAGAGAGAAAAAAAAGAAAACAAGAGAAACAAAAAGCACCGCGAAACCACACGCGCGCGCACAGAAGCGCAATTACCAAAGGGATACTCCGCCGAGATCGCTCGCACATTACGGCGCAACATTCGGCTGCTCGCGAGCGCGCGATTTCCATAATTTCGCGCTGTACATGCTACTTATTCGCCGTATGCCACACGCTCGCGCGCCCCGTAATAATTCGCATATTGGCCGCGTTTCATCGATGTTCGCGTTCCTCGTATTTTTTTTTCCTTAGCCGCAATTCTTTTGATATCCCGTTTCTCCCTACCACCTCGCAGATGCACCGTTTCCGAAATAGCGGATCTCAAAACATGTGGACTCGCAAGCGTAGAGTTATGCAATTCCGAGGACTTATGTCTCTTCTTTTTCTCTTTCGTTTGTGGTTTAATTTATTGTGGGCTACGAAGGGTGATGCAATTCAATGCACGCGTTTTCGGCCTGTCAATTGTGAAGGTGGATCGGTGTGCAACGCGAGCCTGAATTTACATGCGTAGGACTGGGGGTGATCTGTTGTTCGTTCGCGGCTGTTGCACTAAACGCAACGGCCTACTCGTATGAAATTACGTTAAATCGCTTTTACTTCAATTTTAATTTTCTGTGTTGAAAAGAATAAAAACCTAAGCCACTTTCCTTTATTTTATTAGCCATCCGGACGGTTTCGTTATTTATCGTATACTTTGAGGGATTTTACTGATCATCGTGAATTTGTTTTTCTTTTGATTAATTCAAGTACTGCACGTTTTAAAATAGACATAAGTTTATGTATTTATCTACGAGATGGCTTTCACAGAAGCTTTTCGGATTAGCGAATTAACGGCTTGTACATTATAATACGAAACAATGGCATATAGTAACTTGATAACTTATAAAAAATGACATTTAGTTACAATTAACGTTGTTCAAGTTATTTTCGTGATATAAAAAGATTAATTCAAATGGAGAAGCGAATAGAAAACACCTTGAACTCTATCCGAAAAATTTAAAATAAAATAATATAAATTTTACGCAGAAAATCCAAGAGCTCATTTCTATCACTATATATTAAAGAGCAAGTCATACTAAAAGTGATAATAGAGGATTATAACAATCGAACCATGAAATATAATGTTTCCAAAATATAACCAGATACAAAACCATAATGCAAATAGTAAACAAAACTATTTTTTTAAGAATTTACATATATGTGACTTCTAAAATTTTCAAAAATTTAGCAGCAGTATGAACAATCGAAATACCAATAATAATAAAAGCAGAGAAAATTAATAAGAGAATGGATACAGAACAATTCAACAACACTGTTGAAGATGGGTGTATTACTCGTAGATAGCATACTGCAATGAACTTGCGATTGTGCAATAATTTATGTGCATTTATTTTTATTTTTTTACTATCATCTTGCGTATAGATAAGTATTTGTACTTCTGCAAGTTTTGTTATTAATAAATATTGAATGAATTAAAAATGTCGATGTATGAAGTTCGATGCAAAATGGTCTTTTTATAGGTCACTTGTCATTAATATTGAAATGAACTTTTGTAATATATTATTTCTGTATCTTATAACAAAGACAATCAAGTCGTATCTATTTTAATATCAATATAAATGTTCTTTGGTTTGTTTCATCTAACACTTCTTTGTAATCAGATTATATACACTCAATGGAAACAAATAGTCACTATAAATATTCAGTGCATGAAATGAAATTTCTTTTCTATAAAATACACTAGTATCAGTAAGTAAAAGTCTGAAATTTGGAAAAAACAACTCACCGTTCAACGTTTCCAGATGTAAAAAAGTAAAACGTATCGCGGATTGTTAAACGCCCAAAAAACATTTGAAAACAATCAAACATTATTGTCCATAATCTCGTAAAAATGCGCGCATACCGTCCAACGTGAAAAAAAGCCAACAACCGTGAATCGAGATTCCTGAACCGTGAAAAATAACAAAAAAAATGCGCAATTATTCGGATGAATCTCAAGCTGGTGACTTTCCAACGGGGTCCAGCGCGCAAAAAAGAAGCCGCCGAGTAAGTATACACACGCCCGGGTATCATTTGCCATTCGGGAGCACAGCAGAGTTATAAGGAAGAAGAAGCGGAGAGAGCGCAGAGAAGACAAATGAATGGAGGCTCCCGTGTGTATACAGGCACGCGAATGTGTGTGTGTATGCGAGCGCGAGAAAGGAGCTATCATAAAATCCCAAAGCAATTTTTCTTCTCTCTCTCTCTCTGCTTCGTTTTCGGCGCGATTAAAACGCCACGCGACCGGTTGTTTGACTTGCATGCGGCGGCGGCGCACGGTGCGACCGAGCTTTTTCGGAGAGCTACCGATTTTTATCTGATTTTCGCGTACTCCTTTTTCTCCCTTACAGGCAATGTAATTGCCCGATGGAATTCCGATTGATCGTCAGATGGAGACGATTGCCATCTATATTTTCGAGATGTCTTGTTATATGCCTTATATCTTATGCAGTGCCGAACATTTACTGTCAATTGAGTTTTGAAAGTTACTCAAATTTTTCGATTTTTGTATAACAATATGCTCTAACAGATCAAATAGATTTTTTCTATCATGGCAATAACAAATGGCAGTGTAATTAATATTATATGAATGATATCACTGGTATGATAAACAGTTAAAAACATGACAATTGATATTTTTACCAATGGGTATATTCTCATTTTTTTTAAACGTTTTATTGTCATCGTTAATCGAACTCCTTTCCTTCACTACATTTCCTACTTTTTTATTTCGCGAAAGCGATAAAAATGTCTTCAAAGAAGCTTGTTAATTTTTTTTCTTCCTGTATTTTTTCTATACTTGCATGCCTCTTTTTCATCATTATTGTAATACGAGAATCGCGGTAACATATACGAGTATAATAAACTCAATCTTCAATACGCACATCTGCACGAGCGCACTTGTAATAATGATGATGATGATGATCGCCGGGCGTGAGGTATCTTCGCACAACCCCAAAATCACACGCGACCTACTTTTTCGGGGCCACTGCGCGCGACTCTTACACGGCGATCGAGATTTTTTTTTTCATTCGTTCTCTTATCGGTTATAAAACTTAACGACTACTGCGTGTTGTAAGTGCGCATCGTTAACGATATGCTAATTGATCGCGCACACGCGACTTGTTTTTTTTGGATGTTAGAAGGAGGGGGGAGGGGGTTCGGGTTCAACGTAAAATAAGAAAAACGACATATCCACGAAACAATAACGTACGTATAGGCAAATGCTTAGTCTAGATTTTTCTTTGATGTACACACACACACACACACACACACACACACACACACACACACACACACACACACACACACACACACACACACACACACACACACACACACACACACACACACACACACACACACACACGTTGTATGGTCCTTTTGTATCGACTAAAATTAAAAAAAGTAGCAGAAAAATTGAATTCGTACTTTGTTAAATAAAAAGGAAGTATAATGTGTTTCGCAGCGCCGTGTTTCTCACAGGCAGACGAATAGAACAAGCTTTGTGCGAGCGCGCAGTGTGATGATTTGTAGTACAATAGAGCATCGAAGAGATAAACGATAGCGGTAGCTCCCGGTAGTTGCCTGTCGATAAAACGACATGTGGATATATTCTATTGAGCTCGAAAAATGCAATAAGCGGGAAACCGTGTGGTTTTTGTTTTTCGAAAACACGCTAACAAGAAGTTCGTTTTCTTTTCTCAAAAAGTGGGACAATGTCTGCCAAAATTCAAACGGGCGAATATATTTTTAATTAAGTTTAAGAATGCAGCTTTTAGAAGTATTATGGGCGGAAAGATTCCTTTTTTAGGCGTGCACAAGTGGTGCAAGTCTTTTCAATGAACCTATACATGGTTTCGTGAAATCTGGTGCTGTGCAAGGATTCTTTTTACCGCAAATGCGAGGCCAAATACAGTTTTGGTGTATAGATCTTTTGCGTGCATCTGCGATACGAAGGAAATTAGTTATTATTTAACATCCAAGTTGCGAAAATGATGTAGAAGGTATCGATCAAGGTCCTTCGTAAGACCTTACCGTCGACTCACAAAGTCCCACCGAATGACTCATCAATCAAACCTCGCAGACTCTCACGCAGCCAGACAAATGGAAAGAATATGTCGCCGCGCTTTCTCGTCCGAAACCTTGCTACAAGTACTCTCATCGCACTCGCGTTTCCCTCTCCTCTGTGTCATACGACCCGATTACGCATTCCGCGACAGGCAGCAGCAGCAAGAAAGCAAATTAACGGAGAGAGATACATGCGACAACAAAAAAAAGAACACCGCGCTTTATATATGTGCTCTCCGTGCAAAAGAGAGAGACAGAGAGAGAGAGAGAGAGAGAGAGAGAGAGAGAGAGAAGAAGCGAAAGAGAAGAGCTCGAAAAAGCAGCCGCGAGCGAAGCAGCTGTCGCGTGGCGCGCGCCTTGTAATTAGATAACGCTTGGCATACGTACGATGACAACTTACGTGTATGTCGCGTGCTGAGCGTTCAAAGTGATCTCTCCCCTCGGAGTAGCCGCGAGCCGACGGCGCCGAGCGAAAGAGTTATACATTGTCGTAAAACGAACTGAGCATTCGCGCGCTCGCACGCGAGAAATTTGAATATGAAAGCACGGCCAATTTTCGGTGACGATCCTCGGCTTTTTCGAAGTTCGCTTGTGTCGCTCGCGCAAAAATGAGTCTCGTGTACTCGCGGCGATGTTTCTTTCCGTCCGCTGATTTAAAATAATTCCTGGCTCCTTGTCACAATAGTCCACGCTCAGGCGTCCACCCAAGACATTGGAATTGCAGAGGGCGTCGCTCGTTAGTTCGGCTGCGTGTAACTTAATCGCGACGATGATAATTAACTGCTCCGACCTTTCAGCAATAACCCGATCTAAAAGAGTAACCCTACACGTTTGAAAGCCTTCATTGAGAAAAACACGTCCCATTGAATAGCCGGACAGTCTGAAAGGGGTAGTAAACGAGCAGCGTAGTGTAAAAGTAGAACTCTCGCTTTCTGTTTCTTACATATACCTGACGTAAGAGACTAAAGAAGAAGTCATACAAATGTTTCATATAATGAAAATTGCAAGCATCTCTGTCTCTTTCTCCCCGCGATCAATGTCGCATTAAGCCGCGCTAATGCATTTCATCAGTATGACGTTACGAGAATATAATGTCGATAATCATCAATAATTATGGCATAAAAGTTAACGACATGCGCGCGCGTAATAAAAAAAAGATGAAGAAGAATACAAAGAAATTGTCGGGTAAAAAATAAATTCTAGTGACAGGGAGAAAAGAAGGAACAGCTGATGTTCGTCCTTTCGAAAACTATGTCAAGCCGTGAGTAACAATTAAGGGAAATGCAGTCTCGGCAGCAGGTCAAAAAAAGTGAGATTTTTGGTTCGATCAGGTGTTGCCGTTTTCCACGAATATAAAAGGCACGCGCCCATCCTCGTCCTGCCGAGGATGGAAAGGCAGATTTTTAAATAAAAGGTTGGAGAGATAAAAGTGACGGGACGCCAAGGGATCGCTTGCTCTCACGACAAATCGTTCGTTGGTAACGTAAGGGGGACTGGATCTTTACTGTACTTTCATGTGGGCTATTGACGACGGATTATCACAGTTGAAAGTCGATGGCAATTCGCGCTACGTTGCAATAAGCGCGAACAATCGTTGGCTCGTCCGCTTGGTCGCGTAATAAGCAAAAGTGATTAATATGCAAATGTCCGTCCGGCTGTTGATTTAAAAAATGTCAAAATGTAATCATCGCGGTCGGGCAGCAAAATTGTCATCGCGACGAATGAAAGTAAGTACTCGACGACGCAGGCGCACGCGCAAATCTCGTCCGCCAAATTACACAGGCGTCAGCGATGATAAACAGCAGCCGAGTCCCGGGAGAGATGTTAATCGAAAAATTGTGATTAAAAGAACAAGGAAGAGAAGGCAGGCGCGTTCATTTACGAAGCAATTCGCCGTTAACTTTCAGCAGTCGAGCGTCCATTTTATTTGTTTCTTTTTTTTCTCCGTGCGGATTGATTGTTCGCATCGTATGTCCGCGGTGTAGTCGTGTGGCAGGTGCGCAGGTGTCAAAAATCTATCTGCCGTCTGCCCGCGAGTTATCGCCGTCAATTATAAGTTGGGCTCCGATCGATATTATATTTTTATAAAAATTTATGCTTCCGATCAATCAAACGCTCTAATGCGCCCGCCGGCGAAATTAACTCATTAATTCGCGTTGCTTGCTTGCGCCGAGGCCAGTTGCTTATCGACAATTTTTCATCCCGAAATTTTAAAAGGCGGAAGGAGCCGCTCGTTAAGCGAGCCCAAAAGAGAGCCACAAGGAATTTTTGAAGAGAGAGAGAGAGAGCGAGGATCAGCTGTTCGCTGCTGTCTCGTCCCCAATGAGATGCACACGCGCCGGATGATGCGGTGGTGCACAGACACTCCAGGTATATATATGTATCGCAGACCAAAAACGAAAGGTGGATCCTGAGAGAGGGAAGTCAGGTTGAAGTTAAGCTTCTTTGTGGAATCGGACCGTTGCTGCTGCTGTTGCCGCTGCAGCGGACGTTAACTATAACGTGATTTATTTTATTCCACGGGTTACTCAATTTTTTTCGAAATTTAAATTCTAGTTTACTTTTTTCGCTGAAGCTATAGGCTCAATAGATGTTGGTGCAGGCGAAACAATCTCTTCCGATCGTCATGTTTGCAAATCATTGATTTTCATTATCTAACGGATACCATTTTTCACTATCATGCACGTGTCGCCATTCTTAGTTTCCCGATAAGCTTGTTGCGCAACCCTCCATTCTTAGGCTAATTAATTTCGTAAGCGAAAAAAATTAAAACAAGTTTGATGTAATTTAAACGCTTTTAATGGAGATACGATCGATACACGATTTCGGCAGCAATAAGTTGCCCGTAAAATATGAGAGTCGCGCATTACTTCTCGCAGCTACATAATCTTCGTCTTCTTTTAACGACGCGATATAAAAAAGCTACTTTTTCAATGTTACTTCCAATATAACGAACCCGTTGGTTGCGATTCTTTCGCGAGATTAAAACATCATCCCCGCGTGATTATTGAAGTAAGAGTATAAGCAAACTTCAAAGAAGACCCTAATCAGCCAAAGGAGCGACTCCAATGTCGGTGTCATTCGATTAATGCAAATTTCAAGGCACGTCTTTTCGTACTTTAAAGTGCGATTTCAAGTTATACTTTGAAGTACGATAGCGTCCTGAAAGTGATCATTATATCCTTACAATATATAATTCAGAACACGTGATTGAAGACTTTATAGTTATGCCATCAAACCTAAAAAATAAAACGACCGACAAAAGATAACTCAATATCACTCATTGCAAATAACCCCTTAAATTATTGCATTCTTGACGAAAATTTGTTAATAGTAATGAAAAGAAAAGATAGCTATCAATCAATTTGAGAAAAATGTCGTGAAAAATGCAACAAACGGAGAGCCTTTCTGACAGTGACATCTGCAACAAACAAGGCCAATTCTAAAAACAGCAAAGCATCATCAAACTGAGAACGAACAAATAAACACTTGGTTAAATAGCCTCGGTCGAGTCGCGTACAAGATATGTAAGCAGAGAGCGCGCTCGCATGCGAGGGAAAAAGCAGGTGCGCGCAAAGAGTCTTTTCGGACGGCGGCGGCCGTTTAATCGTCACCCGATCGACTTAACGGCAAATCCGCCACCAGCGCTGGAGAAAGACCGTGTGCAGCGGTTAGCTTTCTTCCTCCCTTGGGCACAGATGTGATATGTGTGTCAAGCTGGCATTAAAAAGTTGAATCTTTAATAGATTTGGTGGATTGTCGAGGGTTATAGCGAGGAAGAGTGGCGAGTTACAAGTGTTTAAAACCGAATGGTCATGAAGAGTTTTTAATGGCAATTTTTGATATTACGTGCTAATGATAATCAAAGGGACGTGCGGAATAACGGCATACGTTAAAATTTAACGTAGAGCAGTTAGCTAATTATTAGCTTATCCAACATCCCATCTACGTATCACGGAAGCGCACAGGACAAGCCATTTCTCGAAATTACCTCGTTGGACTTGAAGTTTTAAGCATCGCTCGAAAAAGAAAAAAAAAGGCAACCAAGCGACTTCTATGAATAATAAAAATGCACAGAGTGCGCATCATCGTGGGCAATAAACGAAATGGAAGAAGGAACTCGGGCAAGTTCTCAAACAAGCGATTCAACAATCATGCATCGCTCGCGGCATCAGAAGAAAAAGAGCCGTAGCAAGAAGAGCGCGTACAAAGACGCTCGCTCGTGTGTGTCACCCGGTTGTATGCACAAGTGCTCTGCGGCGGCGACACGTTAATTGCAGGCAGCAGCAGTCCAGGGAGAGAAAGAGAGAGAGAGAGAGAGAGAGAGAGAAATCGGTTGCGCGCAGCTTGCCTCGTGCGTAGCTTCTTTTTTCTGACGTCTTGCCGCAACGAACGTGCGCCGCGCTAATTAATTTTTCGGAATTACGTATATGGAAGTCGCGCGGTTATAAGGATGTAGCTTTTGGAAACCGACCGATGCGAGAGAGATTTGATCGGCAAAGTACAGTTTTTGATTTCGGGGTGGTCGCGGAAAGGAATAAAATTATGGCTACGTGTGGCTTACGAAGGTACTAGACATTACAAAAATAATTTTTACTGCAATGCATTAATAATCACGTGTTATCACATTAAAGTAGTAGGGAATTAAATGTGAAATTAAATTATGAAATTAAATGTGATAGAGTCGGATGTATACACAATAAATAATAATATTGTTTTCCAGCAATGCGCAGGTTTAACAAGCTGCTTCAGCTATTTTTCTCATTTTTCAGTTAAAAGTTCAATACGATATAAAAACAGGAACTGCATTTTTCTTACATTTCATAAATCGTTATTTGCAGCTTTGACATAAATATGCCTCACTGATAAAAAAAATCACTACAAGTCGAATGACTGGAGAATATGTTATTCCTGAATGAAAAAAAATCTTTTCAAATTATTTCTATTAGATTAATTTTTTTCCTGCCGATGAATTCACACACAGGTATTCTTAAATACGCCTTCACGAAACACAGCAAAAGATCGTTAAGAAAATAAGAGTCAAAACCGCCGTAGCCCGACGTTTCACCGATAAATTTCAACCGGCAACCACCGCCACCATCATAAGAGTCGTCTCGTATTGCCAGGTGAATGCACGTGCGCGCATTGACAAACGGTCTAAAGCCATCGCGAAGAGAAAACAGCCTAGAACGATATAGGCATAGCCTAACGCAATTAAAGTCTTTGGCGGGCACGTGCGCGGCATTTTATTAGACGCGCGAGCAGGTGGACGCGCGTTATAAGGGCATTTGCATGAGAGAAGTCGGGCGCGAAAACGAATTCGAGAAATCGTGAGAAGAGGACACTTCCGCCTTTGGGCTCTTTCATCTCGGCTTCCCTGCCCGGCAACAACGCTCTCGTGCGCCCGTTTCATTCGCACTTCTCGGGCGCGATCTGCGTGCGCCGATGCTGGTCGCGGCGAGCCACTCTTTGCTGCCGAGTGCGAACAGTATCGCTGATGGCTTGGCGCACTTGCCAGGGCGTCAAACGAGCGCAGCCCCGCCTGTCCGAGCCACCCTCAAGTGTCAACGATACGCGAATTCAAGCCACATCGACCCAGATGTCGGGCGCAATCTTGCATCGCGAACTTGCCGTATTGTGTGCAGATAGACCTGGGCGACAGTAAGCGATATATCTCTACTAGCGATAAAAGAATCCTCACACGTTAGATATCCGCGACGTGGTGTCATAATTCAACGGGCTCTCGCGAAATGACAAATAAAAGAAAATAGAAAGAGGGCGCTAAAACAATCACACGTCAAAATGATATTTACGTAGCCGAGAAATTTATGCGAGGCGATCGCGCGCGTGCACGTGAATTACACAAAACTCCGCACGGGATTCGGTTACGATTGTGATACCAATCGCGATACGTGTGTTTGTTCTTTGCCTTGACAAGTGCTACTATGCGTGATATATAAAATCGATCACTATATTATATTGTTCTCGTGTGTGCTTTAGCGTTTTATTGCTAGTTGAGATGGGTAATTGATTTGATAATTAGTTGCGAATGGCACATTCATATTTATTTGTCATGATAGGATTTCCATATGCTCAATTAGGCATGACTTTTCGGTTCGAATTCTATTTAAAAAGAACTTTCGGCTTTGTTGAAAAAATTTGAATAAATTTTCCTTATTTATGTTAAAACGAGTTTGGTTAACGAATACAAAAATTGAAATCCACTTACCGATGAATACGGATTCGACTAAAATACAAAATATGATTTTAGAGACTCGGCGAAAGTCCAGAAGCTTCAGGTCGAAAAATCAGGTTCGCCCGAAAAATCTTCTGAAGATTCAAAGCATCCTCGACGTCGGACACACGAGATCTTGGCAAAAAAAGAGCGGATATACGGAGGCAGCTGCCTCGCGTATCTCTCTCTCTCTCTCTCTCACTCTCTTTCGCGGGCCATTTCGTCGGATTCTTTAAAAGGACAAAACTTGCACGAGAGAGCGTCCGGCTTCTCGCCTTTCACGCTCGCGCGCCTGCAAAGATGATTACTCGAACAATCAAATTTGTAAAAAAAAACAACAAAAATTCATATACGCAACGCAGCTATGTGACGTATGCACGTGCATTGAAAATCGTAGTTAGCTTCCAAAGTGATACTCATCTCGAAGAGTATCTTAGGCTAAATAGCAAGCACCTGTGGCAGGTGACTATCACCCCTCAAAAAAGCGTCCAATTCCTACACTCATTGTGCTTGCTCGCTGCTCTTTCTCTTTTTCGGAAATTTTTATCGGTTTTTCGGATCGATGCTGCGCGGCTTTTTTCCCAACCAGATGCAGAAATGCAGTGCAGTACACCGCGCTCCGGTTCGTACGGATTTTATCGAATTTCGATTGTGTTTTTCGAGAGACTTTGGCGCGCGCGCGGCTGCGTTTTACTCGAACGACGATTGTATGGTAATCGTTGTGGGGGTGAAGTCAGAATTTCAATGGTCGTCGAACTTAAGCTGCTCTTTTGAGAAGGCCAAGTTTTTTAACTTGTTTTTTGTTCAATTTCCGAAGCACGCTGTTGCGGCCCTAAACGGGACTCTTCAACATTTTTTAGCAATTGGTTTTTTTTCTTTCAATTGTTGAAACACGTTCAATTGTTGAATCAAAAGGAGATACTTCAAAGTTTTTTGACATACGAAGGGTAGAAAAAAATCTGACATTTTCGAACAATTGCTCATCACATTCATGTTGCCGACTTGAAACGGTTCTTCAAGAGCTGTCGCTACAACTCTTTCAATGCGTCAATCAACTGTAATTTTGTCTTTGCTTCACATTCTCGGCGGACCTATTTTTTTCTGATACCTTTTTCAAATTTCGCCATAAACCGCACATTTTTTCTATGCTACTTATAAACTTCAGCTAGTAACTTGACAGCCAGATGTACGAAAAAAAATCGTATTTTTTTTTCATTTTCAAAAGCCCACATGACGTCTTTCGCGCGCTCGTTTCATCCCATATATTCCTGCCAATATAATAATTCATCCTCCTCGCTTCCTTCTTCGTGCTTTTTTTCTCCTCGCGAAATCGTATATCCTCCCGCAAATTAACGATATCCCGCAAGTAAAAGAAAAAAAAAAAAAGAAAAAAGCGGAGACCGCCACCCTCGCGTGTATGTGCATCTCGCGAAGTGCAGCGCGTGCCAAGCCAAGTGGCAAATTGCTGGCGGCAGCCGCCAACCACTTTATATACTGGGCACTGCACCTGATCGCTCGTTCTATGGCTGCTGCTGGCACGCGCCCGTTTGGATTCTCCTCTCGATTGAATTACAATGTTTCAACGACGACACTTGCGCCGTATACTCCGCTTTCTTATTTATTTATTTATTTTAGCAAGTCGAGACAACGTCAATTACATTCTTCTTTCCTTGGTTCATTTCTGGTGAGCTACGTGGTAAGATGAGGAATTTTCGGTGTAACAGACACTTATCTTTGATTCCATAGATAAATACAAATCATCGGTATTGAATGCTAATGGGGGAAAAAAACAATACCTAGACGTCTGGTAACCGAACCAACGTTACTGATTTTTATAGGCGCCACTGTAATTTACATGTGAAAAAAAAACAGACTAACGCAGCCTCACAAACAGCTTCAAACAGCAGCATGTTGCGAACAGCAGACGAACCTCCTCTTATCTCGTCTATTCGATGACGAAAATCATAAATTACCAATATATATAAATCAATTAGGCATTATGAAATGGGATATTTTTGGTTTTTTAATCGAGCAACTCTCAAGATGACAATAACACATGTCGCAATTGGCATTACGCATTGAACTTTGAACAATTGTCTGTTATGCATTAGGCCTAATGTGCTTATTTTCGAATTTTTGACCTTGGCTTTATGAATATTTATCAACGCTGATTTTTGCTGGAAATATTATTTAATTTTCTGGTGATATGAGATTTCCATCGCATGTAAAGTAAAATTTTATTGCGATATCGAACAAATTAATGCAAATACCTTGTGTTGATACTACGTATTAACCTTGAAAAATATCTACACTAATTAGTAGGACAAACATATTAGAAGTTCAGTCAGACACAAAATAATAACTTAGCAATGGAGTCTTACATTTTCACATCGACCTTGAAATGAACTGTTGGAAAGCTAATATCTTTCTCGAATATGCAGAGACTAAACAATCGAATTAGCAGTCTATTTTCGTGCTATCGCAAAAAATGAAAGAAGAAAAACCATCGCATCGAGTGAGCAACGAGAGGACGAATAAAAACTTTGCGCGGCACAAAGCCAGCTGTGGAATTAATTGCAGCGATCTGCGCGAAAAGCTCAGGTCGCGATATTATACACGCACCCATTTTTTTTCCTTCGTACTCGTATGATGTTGCGATACGCGTGTGCAAGTATATATAAGTGAGTGCACGGCGAATCATCGATCACGAGAAGCGGCATTTGCACGCGATTATCTTGCAAATGCGAGCGCGCAAATATTGACACGGTGTGTATGTGTGCGCCACAGCAGCGCAATGTAATTTACGGGCATGACTAGCGAAGAAAATGATGGTTGGGTTTCTAAAGTGGAGACACTATTATCGTGTTTTCTAATAGTATTTCACGTTTAATTGTTAGGCTGCTTAACGATTTTTCATGTTTTAAAGTTTTGCCGTTCTATTTCTTGCGTAAAACAATTGTCATCCGTCGAGATCAATTGAAACCTCAATGCTATTTTAATAATGAACAATGTCGAGCTAGCGTACAATTATTTTGGGAAGTGATACTTACTGAGCATTAAAATCGCCGAGATAATCAGTCCTCTGTTGCTACAGTGACGAATAATAATCAAGGAAAAGCACCGTTATTTCGAAAAATAAATGCGCATTGGTTAATTTAAATAAGGGAAAACTTTGATGTTATTTTAGGTGCAGTCACGTTGAAACGAAAATCACCAGTACTCTTATTATTGGCTCTAAAATGGCGTGCAATTAATATTCGATGGCCTATTTTCGCTTAACTGGGCAACCGTTGAGGATAAGGCTACCATGAGAAATAATGCAAACGGTTGATTAGAAAGCTTCTGTTAAACAATATTGCCCGGCGACAGAGGAATAAAAAAAAATGCGCCCATCGATCGAATGAAACTACGTAGATCATTCACAAAAATTATATAATATTTCGGTTGAAAATTTACATCAGAATCGAGTTGACGTATATAACGCGATGATCAGAAACGTCAAATTACGCGTATCGACGATCTGGTCGATAATCAAATAATTGCATTTTAAAATTCATCGAGCAAAGGCCGGGCAAAAGAGAAGCTAATGATATACGTTTCTTTCTTTCCTTTTTTATTTCGCGCGAAAATGGCTTTTCAAGGCTACGGCAGCTCGCATCTGCTGCTGCTCTCCGAGCAATTGACCACTTTTCTGCTTACAGCAATATTACCGATGCTCGTACTCTCACGTTTCCAAAGCGCGCAAGGTGCATTATCGCAATTTCAGAAGGGAGCTGCCGGTGCTTATTATATATATCCTATTGTTTTTGAAGGAGAGGGGGAGACTTCTTCGCACGCTCCGTTTTTCACGGTTATTTTCATTGGGAATGTATTACGGGCTTTTAAGCTACACTTGTTGCGACTGGGATTATGTTCGAAATATCTAATTTTATGGTATAAAACAATTATATATATTTTTTTTAACTGATGCCGACGAAGAATTTTATTAGGAGAAATTACAATTTAATTTTCTCAGTTGACGTCTATTCATGGGATCTGCGTTTTCATAGTCGATGGTATAATAAAGCAGCAAGGGCACGGTCAACGATATACGGACGTGATCTATCTTTCCAACTAAAAACTAAATCTTGTGCCTTAAAAGTACACTAAAATTAAAAAGAAAATGAATTTCTTTTTAATACATAAAAATACGTTTTAAAATAATTAAGCTCAATCAGGAGATCATAAATTTTTTTTCTTTCGAATTGTCCAAATATATTGTCCTGAAATATCTCGATGTATCGATAACAGGTGGAAACTCCATTTCAGTCGGCTCGACTCAGTAGAGCTTTCAATGTGGGAGTCATGTAAAAGTGAACAGTCATGAGATACATGCCTGCTAAAGAAAACCTAGCTAAAACGAGAGAAACTTCTTTTGATGGAATATATGAATGAATTAATTGTAATGAAGTATTCGAAAAAAGAAACACCTTCTTGAAAACCTACAATTAATCTTCAAATTATTTGCTCGAAATATATTATGTAGATGGCCTCCATAATCGAATAATTCTTTTTTTCACGCTGTCTGACATAACTTATGCGTAAAGAGCCCTCACGGAAAAATGCAATCGTTATACCATAAAATCAAGCACATCTTTTATTTTCCATCCAGTGATTTGACGGAATGTAAGTGAACCCGCTGCCGAAAGAGACAATTTGAATGTATTATGATTCTACCAAGAATTCGATTTGGAGTACGTTCAATAACTCACGTATTAAGAAGTTATCTATTGTCACTTTTTCAATCAATGTCCGTGACAAAGATTCGTATTTACCAAAAAAGTCATTCTTTATTTAATTATGACAAGTACCGACGTAAGAATTTCAGTTGTGTCAACAACGTTTTAATCAATGGAATCGACAAGCTTTTTTATTCTTTCAGGCTATCCATAGAAATTTTCAATCGAAAGGATATGTTTATGAAAAAAGGATATCACGATTTACGTAACAATAAATTGATAATAAATCCTTCTTCAACGAACCCTTTCTTGGATCGAAATTTTTTCAGTGTACCCTTTCTACACAGTTTTTCTTATCAAGTGTATAACCAATGTCCGATTGGAAGATAGATATATCGCTTATCACTAGAACAAAAAATGGTAATTGTAGATTTTCAGCACTAATCTTACAATCGACAGCGATATTCTCAACTGTAAAAAATGAAAAAAATATTGATATATAAATAAAAATAAGAAGTCAACAATCCTGCATCGAAAAGTGGAGTCCGGTAGTCAACGCGTGAACGACACTGCCACATGGCACTGATAAACTGAGGAGCATGGAATCAGAGCGATTGTAAAGCGTCAATCTGCATCAAAAGCCATGCCCATTGCAAACTTTCATCTCCTTAAAATGTCGCGCCGCGCGCGCGTGCGCGCTTGGCGCGCGCGCAAAACAACGTCAGCGTATACAAAGTGTTTCGCTAACGAGGCCGAAAAGTTTTTTGTCACGCGCGCTCGGGGTCCAGGTGCAATGGCCATTTACGGAGCTCTAGGACGATCGCTCTCGATTAATTTGAGGTACCGTTGACACGAATACGTCGTCGTACAATCAATGAAAGAAACAAAAAGAAATGAAAAAGGAGACGTCGATCGATGTGTAACGGATCGATCGAATCGTTGGTTTTTACGAGCGCTTGCGCGCGCGCGCGCACTCGCAGGTATCGATGTCTGCGGCGCGTGCGCGTGCGCCAAAAATCGCTTGTTAACATTGCTCGCTTATTAATTAATATCCTCGGCAGTGGCTGCTCAAAAGGAGAGATCGTTTGGAGATGCGATGCTCATTGATCGGAGCTTCGATCGCCATGCATGTCGTTACAGTTATGAGTTGCTGCAGCGATGTGATTCCATTCGACCGTGATTGTTTTCTTTGAACGCTGAATTCTAAAAAAAAGAAAGAGAGAGATCGAAACGACGCTCACGTGCGATACTTGGAACTGATCGGAGCTAGAGGCTATGTCAATTGTTACATAAAAAATATATTTTTCAGTGATACTTATCGGTTATTTTGCCGCTAGTTCAAATATATTACTGATATCACGTACTACTCGAAAGTAATTCTTAGAATTACCGACTATGAATATTGTTAATGTATATTTATGAAGATTTGGCAAGCTTTGCGTGAGAGTCCCACTGAGAACTGAAATCCACGTGTCAAAATATTGTAGAAACGAGTGCTCGGAAAATTAAGAGGAAGGAAGTCCCTTGACAAAACTAGCTGATCAGCAGGTGGCTTCGGGCTCTCTGCTTTCATTTGTAAGCGCACATGCTTGCAGGTAAAAAATATTCCTTATTTTTTTACCGCTTTCCTGGGTGACGAAACGTAACGAACTTTTACTAATGGACTTGGCCTTTTCGAATGGAATTGCAAACTGTTATTCGACGAAATTGATGGCTATAAATTATGCTTGCCAGTTTTGGATCTTCAATCACGAGCAATCCAGATTTCTGAATAAATCAAATTTGTTTGATGGATAGCGATGCTTTATGTGCAATTTATGCAGAATTGATATCGCTTAATATGGAAGATAGGAGTTTTTTGCGTGAAAGTTGTTCAACTGTGAAGTCAATACCACGGAGCATTAATTTGAAGAATTTGTTGCAATTGGCAGATTCCTAAGCTGAAGGCTTAAACAATTATTTAGCGAGGACATAAATGAATCGCATGTGTATGTGAATTTGGAAAAGCGATATGAGCAAGGCAATCGAAACCGAAAAGAACACGTGTTTTTCGGTAACAATATTACTCAACGTCAATACCTGTAGATAAGAAAATGTCGATATTGTGAAAGGCATCTAAATCTTCAACAACGAATATCAAGACACGCACGCGCGCGCAAATAAATTCGCTCTAAAGCAAGATGCTTCTCTCGAGATTTCATCCCTCATTGGAAAGGCCACCGTAATAAATCTCGTAATTACACGAGCCGCGAGTCACACGCTGAGCTTTTTCGCGGTCGTCGAAATAAATTTCGTCCCGCTACGATAACGCCATCGACATTCGGCTTTTTCTCATAGAATCCAGTTCAATTTATAGCGCTCGCCTTGCGGGAACGCGGAATTCTAAGATTCTCACCGTCAGCGCACAATGCGGGCATGTGTGCGTATAGAGGAGCGTCGATATTAAAAGAGAGAAGCGAAAGATATTAAAAGTGAGGAAGGCACCTGCATGACGATCAACGATATATGCATATTCATGGGCGATCGACGTGCGTGTACGTGGACATTACCGGAAGATTATTCTCTCCGTATACGAGTGCTGAATTGCCGACGACGATTGTCGTGAAAAAAGTTATAGACCTGCGCTATTGTTGCCGCCTCGCTTTTTATTGCGATTTTTGTTCAACACAGACACGCACGCACACACACACGCACGCACGAACGCACACGCACACACACACATACACACGCAGACACTTGTAATTATCTTTGAATTCCTAATTTTTTTTGAAATATTACTTTTCGTCAAAACAATAATTCTTCTTCTCTCTTTTGTTTCGCCGAGCAAGTGCTATTCTAACATTGCCGGTCTCGCGCTTATTTCAATCCGAAATTGGCTCGCATCCAATCAGCTTGTCAATGTCTTTATGTACACCCAATTATCGCAAACATTCCACTTGCCACCCGATTTGCATACGTTTATAATTAACTGGGTTACTCATCACGCGAAAATTCCGATTCCGCGCGATAATCTCGCGAGATCCCGAATATCATTTTCAGTACGCGGGCGTGAAATCCGTGTTACAGTGATCGTTATCAACCAGGCATCTGTCGCCTAAAACAAAGTAACGTACGAATGACAATTTTGCCTTTTATTTTGCGAAAATGAGCTGCTTGCGGTCGATGCGTGGCATTGTTTCAAAAGAAAAGAGAAGGTAAAATTCAAGAAGCAGGATCTCGATTGTTATAGACGCTCGTTAATTGCGCAACGGATGCACGGGTTAGCAACCTCTGCTCTCCTCTTCCGAAAAAAAGGGAAAAAAACAACAACGAGCGAAGGATCGAGCGCACACGTGTGCACATGCATTGTGATCTTTCGCCACGCGAGCATAAAAGAAGAAGAGAGGAGAGAGAAGAGGAGAGTCAATGTGCGGATAACTGCTGTTGGTGATTTTTTGGACACGAGGGACTAGAGAGAGAGAGAGAGAGAGAGAGAGAGAGAGAGAGAGAGAGAGAGAGAGAGAGAGAGAGAGAGAGAGAGAGAACTTCTCGAAACCTGCCATTATGGTTTTCGGGTGTATAGCTGTATAGGCAACACACCAAAGCGACAGTTGTTTTTTGCCTGGCGCGCACTGCGCTCTCCGCGGGCAACTGCAGCGGAGCGGGGCACTGACCTGGTTATAGGCTGTTCCTGCTGCTACTTTTGGCTTTTGAAAAGAATACAACAGCTCTACTACTAGCCCGGTGCTTGTCGCTTTGCGCTTGACGAGCGTTTCGTGTCGCCGCGCGCGTTGCGGGATTCGGTGCGCGCTTATCAACGCCAGGTGGACATTTCGAAAGTCAGCGCAACGACACGATTGAATCAGCGCGTCTCTTAATCAAATAGACTGATATATTTCCGTTTCGTACATGATCGCTTGGATGCTAAAGATCTCGTGAAACTTATTGTAAGAATAATTAATTGTCTTTTTAATTATCTATATGCATATTTTAAGCAAACGCACGAAGTATCGAACCAAATATCATTCGTGGCACGTTTACTATACTTTGCATATATAAGAAAGTTCGTAGTGGAATGAACGATAAGGTGTTGTGGCCATGAGAAAAAGACAAACCGTCGATCCCAATAATCTAATATAAAAAATCCGAAACGTATCAATGGCGGCATAACACGTCATTATGCGTACATCACGTTTGAATTTAGGTATCGAAACCAGGTCGACCGTATTTTGCGCGCGGTGCAGCGGCTACTGTTATAATGAATATGCCGTCGAGGAGAGAGAGAGAGAGAGAGAGAGCACACGGTACACCCTTGCGACAGGTAGGCGCAGCACACACCTACACAATGAGAAGAAGAAACCAGCGTTGGGCTCGTGTGGGCAGTCGAGCTGCCCCGCGCGCGGCGCAGCACCATCTGTTACCTTTTTAGAGGTTCATACAAGACGTTGGCTTCGCGCGCATGGGACACCATATGCGCCGCCCGTACCTACCTCTCTTGTGTCGATCTTAACTCTGGCTGCTCTTCTTCCTTGTGCGCGCGGTGTGTGTGTATATATATATATATATATATATATATATATATGTTACAGGCGCACCTTTAACTTATACCGAGCGAGATTAGATTTTGTTTTTTTTTTCTCGACGCCCGACCTTTTCTGCCCCTTTTAACAGATTTGTTTGCCTTCGTTGGGGAAAACCTACCGCGGAAAAGCCGACAATTGGGTTTTTCGAGGCAGCCGACGCCGACAAGAGGTTTTCCCAGCCGACTGGCGGCTCGTCAGCTCTCGTCCGATGGTCAATTTTAATTGCAAAGCGGCTCGATCTCTCCTGAGCGACAAGCGACGCTGAAGAAACCTAAAAGAGCGCCAGCCTACAAATCGAATCCAATTAAGACGCGAGTCAACGAGTTATCGCCCGCGAGAATCAACGAGAAAGCGGCTATCGGCCAATCGTAAAGGCGCGTCGGTGTGCCGAAAATTGGGAAGAAATTCAAATGTACGAAGGAAGAAAAAAAACAGTAGAAAAGGGAAGCGCCACCACCCACAACAATGCGCGCGCGATCGATCTCTCCCTCAAGCTTCCTACATATCGTGCGGAAGGATCGCTTTTGTTCGGGACAATGACAGATGAAAATTATCTGCATCGGGCCCACCTCCTCCTACTTCTCTCCTTGCTTCTTCTTCTCCCTTTTGCCGTCGCACACGGCCACGCGACCAAGCGCGTGCCACCAGTTGGTTTGGCACTTCGAAAAACCGGCCCCCATCTGTTTGACGGGCCTTTTCTCTCTCTCTCACTTTCTCTCTCTTTCTCTCTCTCTCCTCTCTCTCTCTCTCTCTCTCTCTCTCTCTCTCTCTCTTTTCGGAAAAGTAATTTTCTCTTTTTCCCTTCTGAAAATGTGCGCCCCCCCCCCCAAAATCTAAAGGCAGGAAACACTCGATTTAGGTGAGCTAGTTCGAGCTGTCAAGTTTCCAGAGGTGACTAGGTGCGAATTATGTGGAGCTTGTGGTTTTTGCGGGATAGATGATATTTTTCTTTTTCGGAGAGCAGGTCTTCCGCAACTTCTGGGTCTAATTAACTAGGTTTCGTTGGATATGTAATTCGAAGCATTTTTAGAATAGTTAAGGGTTTTGTAGCTTTCGAAATTGATGTAATGTAGGTGTGAATAAATTTCAAAATTAATCGTTCTTATAAATCACAAATGCATCAATGCGTTAATTCCATGTGAACTATCATAAATATGTATTTTGTTTAAACAATTTGTCGCATAAATCTATGCGTTCAATTGCTAATTTTCTGGATATTAAAATTTTTTTCCTTCATTATTATTCTTTTACGTAAATGTAATTATTCAGTATGACAATTACGTCAAACAATTTTTTGTTATCAATTAATACTGTATTTTGCCTTGAAAAATCCCACACAAAAGAAATGCAGTTTCAAGTAACAAAGAACAAATATAAAATAATAGATATTCTCGAAAATCCAAAAGTTTTTTTTTCACTCGTGAAAATGAAATGCAATCGCTTCACAATCGCTAGGAAAACACGATATTCTGATTATTCAAGCGCTATCTCGCGGCACCCACCCTTTATCTGTATCATTTACCATAAAAATCGAAACGCTCACAATAAACTCAGATGGATGTATCTAATTAATGCATTCGGTATAGGCGATGAACATGAAAGCAGCCTCAAAATAATTACGGATTTTATATTTTTTTATTTATTAATTTTTTTATTTTTTAAAAGAGAGCGAGAACACGTTCACCAAGCTGATTTATGGGATGGTACTATTTTCGAATATTGGGGATCGCTGCCATCTGACGCACGGGTTTTGAATGGTCAACGCGGACAACTTCAAACTGCGTGGCGCGAGGGTGGAAAAATAATAGGTTTGTACATCCCCGTGCCCTCCTTTCTCTAGGGCGATTAATTAATAATTTTGAGTTGTATGACAGGCGCAAGAGGCCGGACATAACGTAGATTTTTCGGTCGCAAGGCCTGTTATTTTCGAAATCGTATGATGCTAACGACGCTATTATGTAAAGTACTTTTAGATAGCTGATTCTGAAAAATTGTATTCTGCATATTGACTGTATGACTATATGTAAGTCGTTATCTGGCACGATCGGAAAATATGAAGCGGGTAACAATAGATAAAACAATGTCAAATTTCAACTAACAGATAACCGTTATTTAGATCACACATTTCGACGTGCATATTTTGTTTAGTGCAAATATTTTTCGAAATATGAAGGGATCTTTCAAAAATCTTCATAGAGTCAACAGTATCGGTAGCGTAAAAATGTTTGAGTTAATTAAATATAAATTTCCGAAGAATCGAATCCAGACCTTACAATCTTCCATTTGCATTCCCACCGGACGAGAAAATCTTGACAAACCAACTTTTAAATAAATGTAGCCCGCGCCGACGAATACTCAAAGCCCAAAAGCGAAAATCAATTTCAGCCGCACGCACACATCGCATCATTCAAACCTGTACAACACCCACCTCAGCATCTGCCGAAAATACTAATCGATATTACGCGTATATACAGACACGCTCTCTATCTCTCAGCTCGCCTACGCGGGCAATCACACAGACAAAAGCGATTGATACGCACAAGGGGGTTTCGGAATCGGATGCTGCTGCTACTGCCGCCGTTGCACGTGGTCTCGTTGCATCTATCATCATCCTATTCCTTCCTTCGTTCCCTCTTTTTTCACGTGCGCACACCCCCTGGTTTCCGGGCAGCGACGTCATGTGGCAGGCATTAATTGAACGGCGCCGATCTATCGAGATTCCACGCGCTTCTCGCGCGCCGCCCGAGCGCTCGACGGTGTATATTGCTGCATTATAAAGCCGAGCGGTTAGTCAGCGCTTCTATGCACGCGCCATGCAATCGCGTCCCAACGTACGCTCGATCGCGCCGCGAGAGGCTGCATACGTGACTTCTCTTTTTTTCTTTCTGCTTTGCCCGTCATCAGGCCGAGCAATTAGCATAGCGCTATCTGCCCGTTAAGCTGTCACGTCGCGCGCAGCTGACGCGAGCGGTTTCGCGATGCCGCTCGGCGAAGCTCAATTGGGAGGGACTGTTATGCAACCTGTCGCGAGAGCGGCGATGCGCGCAGCTTCGGCCGGGCGAGTGCGCTCGTTTAGCCTCGTCGTATGAGGCCACCTCGTCGACACTTCGCTCCCCCAAAGCAGTCGCGGAGACGAGCCAAGCGGCGGCGCGCCCGAGGCGAGAGAGCGAGCGCGCGACACACATTTTTCCAGCCCTCCGCGGCAGGTGTTTGCTCGGGGCGCGCGTGTGCGCGAAGGCTCCTTGCGCGCTTTAATCATCCTAGATTGTTCGGCGGGATTAGCGTGCGCGGCCATTTTTTCGCCTCTCAATTATTCATGGAAAAACGGCCGCGGCGCCGCGTCGCTCGCGCGTTAATGGTACTCGCGTTGATTGTTATTGCGCTTCGCTCGCTACGCTCCCTACGCGTCATTTTAATGAGGGCTTCCAACGCCCCTTCCGATACTCTCACATGCATACAAGGAGGACACGCTCGGTAATCCTTCCATTGGATTTCGATGGGATATTGATTTTTCCCTTGATTGGGATTCGTGGCATGCTGCTTTTCGGTCAAGTTGAATCTTTGGTCGTATTACATTATCATCGAAACTTTAATTAAATTACTTTTTATGGATTTTTTCTTCTGAATTTGTCGATTAGTTTGTTACTTTAATTGACAATCATTCTTTAATTTACATTACTTATTACCGATGAATTATTTAAACGGATTAACAATAAAATCGATAAGATAATCACATTTTCTCATGTCTTCATTTCAAATTTTTTAGTTTGATAGTGCATATTTAAAATCCGTAACGGTTATTTCATGTTGTTCCCTATACCTCAATATCAGCGACACTCATCGAGTTGAAAACGAAATACCTATATAAGTACTGGTGTGATAAATATCATTATTATCAACCACAGGTATATCACATATATCTCGCGTGTATTTGGAATCGGTAAAGTAGATTTTTCATACCGACTTTTATCTCGATTAAATCATCATCCCGACCCTTATTCCCTTACAAAAAAGTGATGGAAGTCACGTTGAAGCATTTCATTCGTTCAGTTATTTAAATAAATTATTATAAATTTACAAGGTTATAATTTACAGTATAAAGTACAAGTAATAAGTTATAATTTAAGTATAAATTACAGTAATGGCTTTTGGTGGTAATTTGTCAGACTACATTTGTATGGTATATACTAATCGTATTTTTGGAACTGAGAGCACAATACTTAATTCCCGATGGTTTGGCGCCAGGGAAATCGCTGGATAATCCGAGCATTTAACCAGCCGTCACGTCACAGTCATAAATTTGTCAACCTGAGAGTTAAGGAAAAGTATACAATGCTCATACTAATCGATTTGCGCCAGGTACAAGATCAGAAGATAATTCTGTATGAATGAGAAGAAAAAAAAAGTCAATTATTGCTTTACCAGAGTCGCACCACAGGGTTTTAAGTAATTATTGACTTTTTTGTAAAAGAATTTGACTTCTTAATTACCATAATCTCTGCAGTGAAAGACTTAGACTACCCTCATTAGTGTCGTCTACCTGGCAGACGGTCCGGGTGAGTTTACGATCACAACAGATAAGCAATAGTAATGTATAGAAATGTAACTTCATCGATTTACATTACTATTATAAAATTAGCAAATATTCTACGACATATCATATATTTTTGATTTATACTCAGTTTAACAATTTTATAAAAAGTTTATTTCTTATTAATTATACAAAAATAATTAAATGCTTGCCAGCAAGTTTAGGGGCTAAGGGGGATTTCTTAAACGTGGGGTTATGGACTGAATTAAAGTATTTTTTATGCATTTTGAGATGCTTTTTCAGAAATTCAATTTCAGGTTTTTTTATCGACAGAACTTTTCCAACTCAAGAGCATTTTCAAATTTCAAATTTTTATGACAGTGGCGTCATTTGTACTTGACTCCAATTTTCAATTTCCCATGCAATGTAATGGGGTTCGAGTGTCACGATGAGAATCCGATGACGCTCCAAAAACTTTCATTTTCATGAATTCGTATCACATCTATTCGTTTATACAACTATGCTCAAGATTCACAGTCGGCAGTGCCAAGCATCTTGGACATAATTGTATAAACGTTATAGATGCGATACGATTTCATGAAAATAAAGGATTTTTTATTACTGATAATTAAATGCTTGCCAGTAAGTCTAGGGGCCAAGGGGGATTTCATAAACGTGGGGTTATGGACTCAATTAAAGTATTTTTATGCATTTTGAGATGCTTTTTCAGAAATTTAATTTCAGGTTTTTTTATCGATAGAACTTTTCCAACTCAAGAGCATTTTCAAATTTCAAACTTTTATGACAGTGGCGTCATTTGTACTTGACTCCAATTTTCAATTTCCCATGCAATGTAATGGGGTTCGAGTGTCACGATGAGAATCCGATGACGCTCCAAAAACTTTCATTTTCATGAATTCGTATCACAATTTGAATTGTGACGCATCGGAGTCCTCTGGTACCCACAGCCATTAAAACGAAACGAAACGAATTCGTATCACATCTATTCGTTTATACAACTATGCTCAAGATTCACAGTCGGCAGTGCCGAGCATCTTGGACATAGTTGTATAAATGATATAGATGCGATACGATTTCATGAAAATAAAGGGTTTTTTATTACTGATACTGAGGTATCGTTAATGAAGATGGCGCCAGAGATTAGAAGGTAATCGGCCCGAATATTAATTTTCGACCTGTGAAGTTCAAAATCCGAATTATTTTCGATGATTGAGCATTTTTAACATCAACTGAGGTTAAGTCAAGGGCTTATTTTGGCAAATTACACACCCACCCAGCAACTTGTCAGAAAAAACCCATTTGATACCATCGATGCTCAATCGTCGAAAATAATTTGGATTTTGAACTTTGCGGGTTGCAAATCAATAGCCGAGCAATGTATTTGAATGTATTTAAATACACTATGTACATATTTAGTATATGCTTAATGAATATATTAAAATTTATTCGACATGTGTTTTTACAGGACAATAGGCGGTAAAAAGTAATAAAAAGTCACAACTACTTATTGATACCAGTGGCTAATCGTTTCTTGCTGCTCTGCCTTACCCTCGCTTTTATCCCTTGAACGTAGCTTGTCCATTTCCTACCTCTAGATAGACAAGGTTCTAAGCATAAGCGTGACCGATATAAGCCCGCACCTACGAAACTTAGCACATGGCCAATAGCAATCTCCCTTTCGTGGAGACTAATTACTACCTTGCTCCCTCCACATCTCCAATGGCGCCGCCCTAAAAATCACGTCTATAAGTAGCGCGTCCCGTTGATGCCAGTTTCATAGCTGATGCTTGTCTTGTGCAGTACAGTAGTGCAGTAGCTGTTCTTGTGTTCTTGGCTTGGCAGTCCTGCTCCGTTTATTGGAAGTTAGAACGTGTTTATCTTGGCTTGGCAGTCCTGGCGTACAAAGCAGTACCTCTCGAAGTTGTTTCAAGTTGCTCTACGATCTTACATCCTAGTACTCGTGTTCAACTTTGGTTATTGCGATCGCCTTTGCTAAAGTTGCGTTGTTGACAGCGATTACCATATTCTCCAGACGCATGATTAGTGCCTACATCATTGTCTTGTCGAGGAATGAAGTTTAAAGGTGAGTGTCACTTTTTACTTTAAGGGGAGTGGGAGAGCGTGGACGCGTGTTTGTGTATGAGGTAACGCTATGGAATATTTTCTATTTTTTATCTGATTTGGCCTAATGTCGCGTACGCGTGAACTTTTTGGATTACGTAGATTCAGAATCCATGTCTGTTTTAGGATTACGTTTGTTAGTTGTCCAGAAGTGAACTCGAACGTTTCCTTTTTTTCTAACAAGCGAGTCGCCATTGCCAATGGCTTGGGGAAATATTACAGCTGATATTGTATTTCTGATGTCATGAGTCTGTTTCATTCTGCCTTAATGTTGCGAAATGAAATTTGTATCTCGATATAAATACATGGCATTTTATGAATATCTTAGAATTTGTCGCATTCGTTCATGAACGGTAAGATTTATTCCTGTTTTCGGTGTAAAAGTATTTGACGAATCCATTTTATTTATTTTGGAAACGCGTGTATGGTTTAGAAATCAATAAGTTTGACCAAACATTAAAAATACATAATAAATGTACATAAAATGTGATCTAAAAGTAGGTTTGGGAAATGTCACTAAAAATAACCTTATTTTAAAGAGTGTGTTTACTGTAAAAATATGATGCAAATTGTATTCACTCGAATAAGGCAGTAGCGATAAAATCTTGTTTCATTTTTCAGGTACCAGTTGAGTGATTGTATAAGTTTTGAAACAAGTACAATAATGGAAACTTTGGAAAGGAAAGACGCTAATCCAGTCCCTGAGGAGCCTATCAAATCAGAAGAGATGGTACCAAGTCCTAGCACCAGTGATAGAAGCAACATCGCTGGATCTCCCCCACCCCACTGCAGTATATGTTTGGGAAAACTGGTTAACACATCATTCACAGACAGTTGTTTGCATCAGTTTTGTTTCAACTGTTTGTTACAATGGTCCAAGATAAAGACAGAGTGCCCTCTTTGCAAGCAAACATTCAAGTCCATCATACACAATGTTAGGTCAGAAGGAGATTATGACCAGTATGATGTCAATTGTCAACCAGTTGCTGCAGCGCTGGACGTTGCTGTTGGCTTTTCTGCACAGCCTTGGGATGTCATTCGTAGATCTCATGGTGTATCTCCTCTTTCTATTCCATCAAGAAGTTTCATGTACAGGTAAACATTTGAAACACTACATCTGTATATAAATATAATTTTTTTCAATGACTTCCAATAGTTAAGATAAATATTTTTTTTCAGAACAACTATGGGTTCGTATCACCGTCGGTTCAATACCTTGTTGAATGCCGAAGCAGTAGCTCGTCGAGAACAAGTTCCAAGTCACATTCGCGAAGTTACCCGTGAAGACATCAGACGCAGAGGCCTTGATCCCTATGAATTTCGTCGAGAAATCTACAGGCAACAACTACGGGCCGCAGATCTACCTGATGCATTTGGACGGTTCCGCGAGTATAGTGCTGAATATTACATGTATGTTTAAAAACGTCTATTTATCTATGTATTGTTACTAACATGCAATTTTTAAATATCTAATGCAATTTGATAATTTTTAGGCGCCATCCTGGAGAAACGCGCAGACTCGTTCCATGGCTCAACAGGGAGTTGCAAGTATTGTTAAATGATAACTGCAGTCACATTGCTTATGTGATGAATGTAATCATGGATACAATTACCCGCTACAATATCGATAGTACTTCATTCCTCAACATCGTTCAGCCTTACTTCGGTAGCAAAGCAGAGCATTTTGTTCATGAGTTTTTGAACTATGCTCGTAGCAACTATGACATGGTAGGCTATGATCAATCTGTGATCTATCCACGAAATATGGTAGGAGGGCTTTCGGATGATTACGCGACAGGAACGGTATCGCCAATCAGTACCTCAACATCTGATTCTGATTCTGATTCGGACGTTCGCTTAATAGACGATGATCGTGACCATATGTTGGGCATGCATGCTGTGTATTTTGATCGAAACATAATTGATATTCCAGGTAAGAATTACCTCAATTTAAAATTGAAAGCATTGCAATGCATCATTTTTACAATGTGATGAACGCATATTTTATATTTTAGGACCAAGTTCGGTGGAACGTGCTATCCAGATGACTTTTCCTGGGCTACCGGATGGTCCTCAAGTGCCCCCTGTCATTTACACAATATCTTCATCTTCTGAATCTGAGAACGAATGCGAATTTATTGGCTACGTTAAACCCCGACACGAAAGGACACCTGAAGTCATCGACCTGGATTCGTCTGAAGATGAGGCTATTATTCCTGGACCATCTACGTCAACCGAGAACAGCCGGTAATTATTACTTTATGATATAACTATATAAAAAATGTAGAGACTATGATTAATATTCAGTAAAAATAATTTATTTTAAAAAGATGTCATCAGTAAATTCATCTGTGATGTTGATGAAAGATTGATGAACATCATGATTGATAGTAGACTCTTGTTTATAAATACGAAATTTCATATTCAAGTTGCTAATCATCTATTTAATTTTCAGACCTGAGGTGCCTCTGACAGTTGTAGAAGAAGTTGTTCCCGGTCCGTCCATTGTTCGCAATTTGAACATCAGCAGGCGAACCCGCCAGTTCGACGATGATGGCTCCAGATGTTGCATGTACGAATGCTTTAGTAGCGTTTCTGAACCTGGTACGGATGAATCGGATAGTGACTACAACCCTCAAAGTAAGTCTCGCCGCCGTAAGAAAAAATCTTCAAAAAATTCATCTCGTAAGGCCCGTACGCTCAAACATAAGAAGACCACTAACGTAGTTCGTAAGCGTGACAAATTACATATGGACAGTGAAGTTGAAAGCGAGACAATGGACATGCCATCTACGTCAAGAGGTTCTAAAAGATGTATTTCGGATCATTCAGACTCGGAAATACTATCCAAGCCAAGCAAGAAGAGCAAAAAAACGACATCTCCGATTAAGAGTAAGAAGAGCAAGCCAGTATACCGACCGATGTGTAACGATTACGACTCAGATAGTACGTCAACTATGAGTTGTACCGATAATAGTGACCGAGAATATTCCGATTATTATTCCAAGGAGATGAGCCCAACTCCATGGTATAATGAAATAGACCATTCCCCTAGTCAACCTCAACTTGCCAAGAACGGTGGTTTATCTGGCGAAGATGACAATGACGGCGATGATGATGATGATGAATATTTGAATAAGAAACTCAAATCCGTGGTGGCAGCAGCTTCAGTTCACGATAGACACAGCTCCGAATTCGAACATTCCTCATCTATCAAATCTAGCAGAGGCAGGTATCGATCTCACAAGAAGCGGAAGGAAAGCAAGAAACGCAGGCGATCTTGCAGTTAATTTTGCATCCTTTGGAGTGCCACGGAAGTGTGATTTTAAAATGTGTATAGAATCTTTTTTCCTTTTAATAATTAATAGGCTATTTTTTTAATATGTCAACGTATTAAGCAGGAGTCGTGACTAAGCTGTAGTTTATAAAAAATTGCGAGGATAAATTGATTATCCTAATTTCGGATTGATACTTTTTCTGTTTTTTTGTTATAAATGATTATTAATTGTAAGATTTTTATCGAAAAATTTTACAATAACTGCGGTGGCATTGTACAAGTGATATTTGCTGCAATAGTAATAGCCAACTTTTTACTAGCTAAAAGAAACAATTTTTTTTTATTGTTACGACTCTACAGTAGTTATTAAGTAAAAGACTTTCTTTCCAAAGAGATGTATAAATGTGGAAAAAATTATGATTAATATGATACTTTGTAATGTTGATTTATGAGAATCTTTAGATTATAGTACATACGATACGACGTGTGGAAAGTGCGATTTTCAACGCACGCTTTTTGCTGAGCGTGTGGAAAAAACGCACTTTCCGCATGGAGTGTCGAAAAATCAATTTTAACATAACATATTTACCATTTCTTTGGGACTTACATTGTATGTATTACCTTATATTTATATGCTTTCTCAATAGTATTAAGTCTTTATTTTGTGAATGTATTATTGATCCTTGCATTTTGTACAAATTTCAATAAATAACTGAATAAGCATTTACAGCCTGGATTGGGCAGTGCAAAAAATAATTTCGAGATAAATACTTCATCATATCCTATCCCGTAAACTGAAAGCAAACGTGTATTTATTTTTTGATAAATATTTTATTAAAGTCTATTTTCTAAATATAATACAAAATCAACAAGGTTAACGAGTGTAGTAGATTTATCAACTATGCAAAATGAATGCCTTCCTTATTAAAAGCATGCAATACTCTGAAAAAAAATTATTCACTTGAATATCTTCATTATTTTTGTTTTAAAAAATAGATAAAAAGAGACTTACCTAATAAAATCATCAATATCCATTGTTCGCGCACGCATATTTGCAATGTTGAAATTCGTCAAAATTTCATTTACTTTTTCTTTTATTTCAAAGTTTTTGGGCAAGAGCTGCAATACATATTAATGTTTAGTAATCATGCATAAATCAAGATGGATTTTAATTATAAAACAAAATAAAAAATTTACAATATTGTTAAGACTACAGTGTAATTTATAATTCTTTTGCAGCATAGCCATAACAGTTGATTGTTTAAAAGCTGCAGATAGTGTTTTGTTTTTCCTAACAAACGCTATTCTGGTTAGACCATCCCATTCTTGATAATTAATTGGTGGTGGAGGATTTTTTGGTTCTATCCTAACTACATTTGATTCAACTTTTGGAGGTGGCCTAAAATTATTCTTTCCTACTTTCATCAACATATCTACTCTTGCTAGCAATTGTGTATTTACACTAAGTCTACAGTAGTCTTTGTCTCCTGCTTTTGCCACTAAACGTTCTGCAAATTCCCTTTGAAACATTAGTACAGCACACCTACAGTACCATAAACATCAGTAAATAAAACTTACATTTGATTTTGGGCATAAGTAAATAAATAATCATACCTAAATAAAGGGCGATGTAACAATAACTTGAATATCAAAGGTGAAGAAATTTGGTATGGCACATTAGCAATACAGAGATCAAAGAATGGAAGCTCTTTTTTTAAGACATCACCAACCATAATCTGAAGTTTTGATTGAAGTGGAGTTGCCATAACGCGTTTTTGTAATTCAGCAACCAACCGAGTATCAATTTCACATGCTATCACTTTCTTTGATTTCTCCAACAATTTCACTGTCATGTTTCCGGTACCAGGTCCAACTTCAAGAATCACATCAGTGGGACGTACAGCTGCTTTTTCCACCATACTTTGGATAATCAGAGGATTTTTCAGAATATGCTGACCAAAATCCTTATTGAACATTATTCCTATACATTTATTAAATAAATAAAATTAGAAATTCACAAAAAAATTGTAGAGTAAAACGTTTATTATTATTTATTTTCATAGTAATTTATTTAAATAAAAATACTATAAACGATAATTTAAATAAATAATTGAGTAGTTATAACAAATTTCTTCTTTCTACTCAAAAAGGTTAGGATTGCTGTAAATTCAAACTTTTATTAATTATAAAAAATACTTAAGGTGTAAAATATACCTTGTTGGAATACTTGTTCATGGACTCGAGAAGATTTAGCTTTCGGAACTTTCGGCATCTTGACGTTTGTTTTATCTATCAATGGAATCACGTGTGATTTGTCTATAAATGTGCACTACGAACATACGTGAGACTGAATTCACCGAATAGTTGCCCACGCGGTGTTTACAACTATGTAGTCGTGTTTACAAAAATCTGTTTTGAATTACCACAATTGATTTACCACAAATTTCACGATTTTAAAAATAACCTAAAGAAGAAGTAATCAATCAGTTTATTTTCATATATTAAAAGCCAAGGAATGAAAAATAAAATGCAGGGAATTGCTTTATCTCAAGTACAGTCTCACCTCTGTATACGTTCTAGCGTTTATGACCTAAGGGAATCAGACGAACGCGTTGACGTCATCTTGGTTGCGCTTTTATCATAGACGTTAGATATAGAGAGGAAAGGGTATCTGATAAAAAATTGTTAGCTCGATTGATAAATAGATAATGTACTATTTGAGGTTGCAGCTTGCAGGTTAAGACTCTCTCTTTTAGTTGGTGTGTGTCGGTTGATGATGCAAGTGTATTTGTTGTGAAACATTTTGTATGAAATCCTTTAAACGTACTTACGGGGAAACAAAACTACACCCCAAATGGCGTTGCGGGATTCTGGTCGTTTATTAAGTTCACTGATTCATTTAAATCAAATGATCCAGAATATAGAGGGATCAATGTGATTTTAATAAATTACAAACGATAATGGAGCTCAAGGTGTGGGTCGAAGGTATACAACGCATCGTTTGCGGTGTTACTGAAACCACAACTTGCCAGGTGTGTTTTTGTTAATTGTAAAAGCTTTAATTGTTTGCTTACTTTGTTTTTCGTTTTCCATTTGTTTACTTATTGAATGTCATTTGTTATACAGGATGTAGTTTACGCACTTGCACATGCTACTGCTCAAACAGGCAGGTTCACTTTGATAGAGCGTTGGAGAAACAATGATCGACTACTTGCACCATATGAGAATCCTCTAAAGGTGAGATCAATAGTCATAGTGTGGAGTATTTTTACGTATGATTTATTTTTGGACTCCAGTTAGCTATAGATGAACTATCAACAGTTATAATTAGAACCTGTTACTGGGTAGGAGAAATGACTAATGAAAGCATATCCTTACTCCATTTTGTTGTTCAAAGTCAGTCTTTTAATCTTTTTTGAATGAATAACTTTTTTTACTTCTAGATATTAATGAAGTGGGGTGAATATGCATCAGAAGTTCAGTTAATACTTAAAAAATCAAATCCTGAAGGCAGTAAAGGTGCAGGGCCATCTAACTCTCGCTCTATATATAGTAATCGTGCAAATGGAATGCAAAATCCTCTTGCTGAGCATTTAATTAATAGTAGTAGTTTATCCGAGAGTATAAAAGGAAGCCCAACAATTGGATCAGATTTTGATGATGTTCATAGTGGTCTAGAAAGAAATCGTGATATTAGGAAATCCTTAACTTTTAGTGGACTTCATGGAAATATGAGTGATCTTAGTCCAGAGGTAAGATTGAATCATGTCAAAAATTGAGTTATAAAAAGAAATTACATTTGTTGAAATTATTGCATTATTATAAAGGTTCAAATGGAAAATGTTGCCATAGTTCAGCCAACGCCACAGTTGAAATCAAAAGAATTTAGTGCAAGAAAAACTTCTCAAAGGCTTGCTCAATCTCCTACTAGATCTGCTAATATTGATGGTAAATTTATTATGTTTAGATTTATTGCTTCATTTATCTATGATACTAATAAATGTATCTATATTTAGCAACGAATATTTATGTGTCACAAAAGAAAATACGCGAAGTGCCTCCTTATAGAGATCCACCAGGACCAGTTTCACCACCACAGAGAACTCTTCCTCCATATAGAGATCCTCCACCTCCTAATATAAATAGCCCAGGAAGATCGCAGTACTTACCAAATACTAGCGGTAGTCCTCATTTTTATAAAGAACAGACATCACCTAATAATGCTGCTAAAACAAAAAGAAATCTCATACAGGTAGTCTTCAATAGTCCTTGGAACAAATACTCATTCTTAAAAACCTTTGACTTTGAAATATTCATGCTGGACTTTTACTTGTAGGAATTTCAAGAATCAAAAGGACAGAATCAGACTGTAAGTCCTGTTGCAGGACAGGGACAAAACATGGTAACAGTGGCATATACACAGAGATATGTTGAGCTGATAAGACTAGTCAATAAGCAAAGGGATACTATTAATGCTCAACAAGCAGATCTGACCAAAGTAAGTAATCCAATTTAGTCAATGACAAGTTATTTAAAATATTTACATATTTATTTATGACTCACTTCGTTTCAGTATGACGCTGAAATTTTATATTGGGAAACTAAAAATAGAGAACAAATGCATCAAATGGATTTTATATCTCAAGAAGTCAGCAGACTTGAATCAACTAATAAAGCTATTGAAGAGCAGGTAAAAAGCTCGATCACTGTTTAGCACTTCAAATACTTGGTTCAACTATTAAATAAACCTTTTACATATTGTAGTTGAAAGACTTGACTCATGTAGAAGAAGAGAGTGAAATCGTTAGACAACAAGAAAAAACGCTAAAGTCTGAAATAACACTTTTAAGATCGAAGCTTGCCAATTGCGAAACGGAGTTACTTCAGTGTAAAAATAAAATTAGGTAAAAAAAAACATATCAATATTGTTAGAAAGTTTGTTATCACTATATTTGATTTTTTTTATAACTGTCGTTTTTTCAGGCTCGTAATGGAGGAACTGACAATGGAGCAGCACAATATCAATCGTGAAGCTGATGAACATCAGATGATGGAAAGGAAAATCGTAAATGAAATGGAACATCTTCAAAATGAATTAGAGCAAGTTAAGCGTACATCAGAATTAGCCAATCAATGTGCGGAATCATTGAAGCTAGAAGTTGTAAATATAGAATCTGCAATTGTAGAGAAAAAATTACAAGTTGAGAAGCTTGTAGCTGATATGAAGGAGGCAAACTTACAAAGTTTAACCGCTCCTTGCCAAGATGAACAAGACAAACATTTACTTGAAGGTAGTAGTCAATATATTTCTTGCCTATTGATTTATTGCATTTGCTTAACAATTCGAAAAAATTATCATTACAGGAGTACATAAGCCTGGAAGTACAAGAAAAATGATCGGTTCTCCTAGACAGCTAGAAAATGCGGTGCCTACAAGTAAAAACCCCCACGGTGTATGGGTTTAATCAATTTTAAATGATCTCTATAAATTTATACATAATCATATAGTATGTGAATTAGTTGACTAGTTACTTAAATGTTGAATCTTAGAATATTCAATCAATAATGAACGTTAAAGATCGAGTCAAATTAGGATACGTCTTTTATTTTTAAAGTGAACTATTTTTTATTTTGTGTAACGATTGGGAAATTTATACACGTAGTATTATTTGATTTTCTAGGTAAATTATAAACACATACTGCCATAAAATGTTACTAAATTTGCATTAAAAAGGAAAATCTTATTTATAGTTTATTATCATCTATGTATTGCCCAAGCCATAATGGTAATTGACCGCGATTTGTTATAAATGAAGCATTTATCTTTATAACTCTTTTATTATTATTAATGCTCGTTTACCAAAGTGTTATAAATTTTATGTAAAGTAATTCACGTGTAAATTACACATATCTTCAGAATAATCTATTGTTCAAAAAATAAAAAAATAAAAATATGTGTACCATTTCATGCTTCGTATTTCATTTATCTGCAATATTTAGAATATGTTACAATAATAAGTAAATCTATGAAAATAGTCTTTTATTGAATAAAATATTTATGAAATTTTTTGAAACAGCCTTTTTCAAGAAATAAAATAATTTAATCAACATTATATAATTGATTATATTATTTTACAGATTCATTTGAAGATTGATTATGTTATTTATATTTTAATTAAGAAGGCCTAACTCATTTTCAACTTCATTAAGACAAGATAAGAATTCCAATTCAAGCTTAGCCGTTGATATTTCAAATTATATCAATTTGCCAAAATCAAATAGTTTTCACGTTTTAGTTTCAATCAAATTGCGTAGATCTATTCAATCAATTCGATTAATATGGAATGAGCGCGGCGATCAGACTTTATGCGAAGCAGGAGCATTGTGGTGTTGGTCGTGCGCACTTGCATGCTGAATAGTATATTGTGCGCAGATTTGTCCGTCACAAGGACAATGTTAATATTGTCAATATAATAATCAGTTTTGTAACAGACACGATCAGCGTATGAATTGTATGTATACAACACAATAAATTGAAGTTTCGCACGTGAGCTGTGCAGAAGTTTATATTGCAACTGCGCACCAACCTTAAATGAACTCCAGAGTGGACAACCTGAAAGCAAGCAATCAGAAAGCGATCTCGAAGCAAGTTCTTTGATTCGATCCAGTATTGGCGGCAAATTGGCGACTATTTTGTTATGATTGTGATTCAATACCCTTTTAGAATATTTTACTTTTAAAAAAATGTCTCTGTGGGTAGATAAATATCGTCCGAACAATTTCGCTAAATTAGATTATCATAAAGAACAAGCTCAGCGACTAAAAAATATGGTAAGCGAATTGAAATCGGCATTTGTTTGAATAGAGGTTAAAGAATTTGGCGCGAGAAGTCAGCAAACATAAAATTTTGGTTTTTAGAATATCATTATTGATTAATTTATTAAAGAGTTGACTATTACCTACACGTAATAGTCTGTTAATTAATCTTGATAATAACTTTTGTCAAAATATGGTTTTAGTATTTCAAAACCTTTAGTTCAAAAGTGTTTGTGACATGTTTAATTGTTTATAATTAAGGTTCAACAAGGTGATTTTCCCCATTTGTTGGTTTATGGACCACCAGGAGCAGGAAAAAAGACTAGAATAATGTGTATTCTCAAGGAGCTTTATGGAAATGGAGCTGAGAAACTTAGAATGGAACCAATGCTATTTGAAGTATTTGGCTTATCATTTTTTTCTGCTTCAATTTGTTGCTCAGTTGAAAATAAATATTTATATTTAATATTTTAGACTCCTTCAAAGAAAAAATTTGAAATCATGACTATTAGTAGTAATTATCATATAGAAGTGAATCCAAGTGATGCAGGAATTCATGATAGAGTAGTTGTAATGGATTTGGTCAAAACTACAGCGCAAACATATCAGATTGATCCAACTGGTCAAAGAGAGTTTAAAGGTTTCTAGAAAATTTTCTTTTACAGCAATAACTTTTTTATTTTTTTTATGGCTTATAAATTTTTGCTTATTACAGTGGTATTATTAACAAATGTGGATCATTTGACAAAAGATGCTCAGCATGCACTTCGTCGTACTATGGAAAAGTATGTTGCTACTTGTAGACTAATTCTGTGCACCAATTCCACTTCAAGAGTATTGCCAGCAATAAGGTCTAGGTGTTTGGGTATCAGAGTTCCAGCTCCAAAGATAGATGAAATAAAGTCTATCTTGTATTTTGTGGCTAAAAAGGAAAGTCTCAGTCTTCCTGATGATCTTGCCAAAAGAATTGCAGAAATAAGTGGTAGAAATTTGAGAAGAGCCATTTTGATGTTGGAAACATGTAAAGTTGAACAGTAAGTTGGAAAATAAATTAATTCTTGCATATAAATCTTCTTAATTCAAATCATAAATGTTTTAATAAATTGACTTATAATCAGATAAATATAAAAATAAAATTGTAGCTAAGTTTAATGTCATTTTTATTGGCTTATGTCATATGTCTTCAGTAATGATATATTTTAAAGTATTTGATTGCACATAGAAAAAATTAACTTACAGGTATCCATTTGCTGCAGACCAAAAAATTACAGAACCAGACTGGCAAGTTTATATCAGAGGTATTGCCAACATGATGGTTGCTGAGCAAAGTCCAAAGAAATTATTGGAAATTCGAAATCGATTTTACGAACTTCTAATGCACGCGATTCCCACAGATTTGATATTTAAAGGACTTTTACAAGAGGTTACGAAAAATTGCGATTTACAATTGAAAATTGAAATTGCCAGCATTGCAGCAGATTATGAGCATAGGATGCATCATGGATCTAAAGTTATCTTTCACTTGGAAGCGTTTGCCGCCCGCTTTATGGCAGTCTACAAGAAATTTATAGATTCCACAATGGGAGATTTTCTGTAAAAATTCTATTGCAAATCGAATCTATATTTTTATTAAATTATTTATCGTACGATATCAAGTTATTTTAGTACATTTTCTAATAAATAGTTTTATTTTATACAACATAATATCTGAATTTTATTTTATATAATAATTGAAATATATAGAGGTTTACATAATTGCCAGAATCAATGCTGTAACTGTTGATAGGGCAACAACAGTCCAACCAGTGCTGTAAACCTCTTTGATGGTCAAAAATTTACCCATGTCCCATCCCTAAAATGTGTAATTACATGTATGTTTTACATAAAATAAAAATTTCAATGTTAATAGATTAATTTAATTCAACAATTAAGTTACCAAATGTCTGATTCCATTGAGATAGTGGTATGTTAAAGGATAAACAAATATAGCTTTTCCCAATAATAGTACTGCAGATGGTAAACCCCATGCGGCAATTCCTTCAATCATACAAGGGATGCCTCCAGGAATAAATAAAGTACCTAGTAAAGTTTACTTTTTATTAATGTATCTACTACTTTCAAACATTAAAAGAATTAAAAGTAGTCACACTCACCAAGTCCTAGGATCATAGCATATGAACTTAAAATAATACCAGTTGCACGATGTGATACAGATAACATAGATGTCAGTTGCACTTGGTATATTGTCAAATGTGGGGACATTGGACGTTTTAGTCGCATATTTTTCTCATCATGTGATTCACATACTGCTGATGATGCTTGCAGTGCTGGTGCTGTCACACTAATTTTTGAAGGCCTGCAGTACATTAATATTATTGTTAATTTAGTTATTTGCAATTTACAAGAACCAAACAGATTATCATTACATAACTTACTTGGAAGTGTATAAATAACGAAAATTACGGAGATCTATAGTTCGTCTACATAACAGCCTGTAATTTATCGCGACCATGAAACATATTATAAGCTTGTGATAAAATAAATGAATCTATTAACTCATTACCGGCCGAACTTTTTCATGTCAGAATTTTGTCAACAAACACTTACCTGGTGTAACAGAGTGCCATATTATATGCTATTTCACTAAAATGTAGAAAAGAAAACGTATTTTATTACCTTAATTTAGAACTTCGTGATCTGAATAGATAAATTTACTTATATTAGATTAATCAAATACTTACGGATCGGCTTTTTTCCTACAAACTTTAATTTACGTCTTTTATGAATCTGAAGTCGACTGTCTTACTGTCTACAGCAGTCGACAACCATGAACTATATATGTAGATAGGGGTTGCAATCGCAATAGGCGAAAAAAAAATAGGGGCAAATTCGAATCAATTACGCTTGATCTTAAGGCACGACTTCGAAATTTTTTATTTCAAAACTCGCAATATCCACCCTAGGTTCCTGTTTTCGTCGGCAATCGATAGAGCGGAAAAAAATAAACTGGTATAGTGACTTTAGAACTTTTTTTACGGTGTAATAATCGATTTTGAATTTATCCTTCAATTGAATTGCATAAGAAATACATATGGGCCTTGAATTTAGCGAAAAGCAAACTTCAAAAATCAAGTCTACGCTGCGAAAGCGAGTCCTCCTGAAAATGAGGGGATGAGTTCTTTCGGAAGAACTCACGAAAGAACTTAGGTATAACAATTATCGCAAGAACTTAAGTAAATTATTCCAGAAGAACTTATCTTCTATATTGTTAACCCTCCTGAAAATTAGTTGGTAAGTTTTTCCGTAAGAAATTGATTTATAACCGGTATGCAAACTTATATAAGCTCCTACGTAAGGGCCTATGGGAGTTTTTTGAAATAGAAAGTCAACCATTAAGACATGTTTGATTAATGCAAGACTATCATGCGGGAAAACTGGCTTCGATTCCCGGTTGCTATTAATTAATATTGTTATTATTGTTGTTGCTATTGTGATTTCAAGAAATACGTCCACGTGGAACGCTACGGAGGTACACCGCGGGTACCTGTACGCATTAGTCTTGGTTCCCTTTACCTTTACTAATGTCTTTAATTGTAATAAAATGTGCCAAAATTAACATCGCGACTCTGTAATACATAAAATTGGATTAAAAACCTTTCACTCCAACAAATTGATATTTATGTTGTAGTTAAAGTAATGATAACATCTTGAAATAAAAAATTTAATAGTCTGTATGCTCAACCTACGACGACCACGACTGTGCTTATGATTTGGATATAATGTGACCGCAATCGTGGCGTTTTATGTATTTTTTAAAAATAATCAATTAGTAAAAAATTAATAATTCAGAAAATACTACATGTCTAAACAAATATAATGCGCAAAATATTTTTTCATAGGCAGTACATCGATTATTATTAAAATAAATATTAATTATACTATAGCGCGTAAACGTATACTTCATGTTTAACTGCAGATATTTTGTCAGTGCAACGGAGTTGAAACATAGAAAATGATGTATATTTGGAAAGCTTACGGAATAGAGATTTTACATACGAGGTCTATCTCGATGTCTCGAAAGTATCAGGGGGCCTATTCTGAAAAAAAATTTTGTGGTAAATCAGTTTGTCACTTCAGTTTACCACAGAATTAATCACTTTAGATGTGATAAATGCTTATGACATGTGCTAAAATTTTTTTTCAGAATAGGCCCCCAGGCGGCAGGCCTATCTTTATATTTCCGCGCCACAGTGTTCGAGCGATCTCTGCGGGGCATGAACGTCAATATAGTAAAGTCTCACACGACAGACGAACTTGTGTTAATCGGCGGTTGTCTGTTGACATCTGTCGAACATATATAGCTTATGCGCAGCGTGTCATTGTTTACAAAGCTATTTTTGAGTCGGCGAATTTTGTGATTGTCAAATTTTGCATTCAACTCGGAAAAACGAGTTCAGAAACTGTTCAGATAATGCAGGAGGTCTTTGGGAATGAGTGTATGAACAAAACACGAATATATGAGTGGTATAATCATTTCAAAGAAGGCTGCACTTCTGTCGATAGTGATTCTCGTTCTGGTCGACCTTCGACGACAGAAACATTGAATGATATTAAGCGGGTACGACTTGCGGTCGAACAAGACCATCGTATGAATGTGCGGAACTAGAAGAAGACCTTGGAATACCAAAAACTATAATTTGGGAAATTTTAACCTCAAATTTACAAATGACACGCGTGTGTACGAAGTTCATTTCGCAATTGCTCAATGCAGAGCAAAAACAGGTGAGCAAAAAAATCGCTCTGGTCATCTTAATAATGGTTAATAAAAATAATATTCTGCTTAAAAAGGTTATTACTGGTGATGAATCACGGGTTTATGGTTATGATCCTGAAATAAAACGGTCTACACAGTAGAAACACTTTGTATCGCCAACATTAAAAAAAGCACGTCAAAGTCGAAGCAATGTTAAGTCAATGTTAATTATATATTTTTTTCAGTTGTGAAGACATTGTGCACCTCGAATATGTACCGACAAATCAGGCAATCAATAAAGAATATTACGTTCAATTTTTGAAACTTTTGAGTGAAGCAGTGAGAAGAAAACGTTCGTAAGTTTGATCAAGTGGTGACTGATGGCTTCTTCATCACGAGAATGCGCCAGCGCATTTATCGAATCTTGTGCAGTAGTTTCTGAGTAAACACAGTATCGCTTTGCTTCGACAGTCTTCGTATAATCACGACATAGCCTCCTGAGACTTTTGGTTGTTTCCAAATTTCAAAAAACCAATCAAAAGATAATGATTCGATGACAAAACGATGGTTGAAAATAATACGACGAGTACTCAAGACCATTCCTAAAAGTGACTTCCAGGACTATTTCGAGAAGTGAAAACATATAACTAAACTAAATATTTTGTGAAATTTACATTCATGTATCAATATTATTTTTTAAATGCAAGTATGAATGTAAATATGTGTAATAACATTATATTAAATGAAATAAAAACTAGGTTGTAATGATTTAGTTCCTTTCATACAATATAATAATTATAATGACATTTTGTAGTTTAATAAAAGGGTAAAATAAATATAAAACCCTTTTTATTTTACTTATTTATATTTGATATTGATATCTGTATTGACAGTTTCATTACATACGTACACAATGAACTCTCAAAGTTCACAAGATTCGGATTAAATACGATAATTACAATAATAACGCGTGTAAATGATGATACTTTATACGTGTCGATATGATTAATACATACAGGTGTGATCATTTTCATGGAACCGCTTAGGTATAATTATTATTACTACAGGGTTTAATTTTCTCTTCTTTCTCACAAATAAATTAACGGTTCATACTCATAAGTGCTCAATTGAATTTTTATTATCGATTTGTGTTATTTAAAAAACTTAACAGCGGAGAACATTTCTTCAACTTTTATATTGCACGAAATACTTTTTAATTCCTGAAAAAGGGAATTTGTATTTTATACCGATAGGTGTGTGTGTGTGTGTGTGTTTGCGCGCGTACGTGCGTGCGTAATTGCACAGCAAAATGATCGAATAATTTAATTTTTTTATCAAATTGGTACATACATACAATTAAAATGTCCCATTGACTATTTTTAAATTAAAAAACCATTTCCATATACTCAAATATCAAGTAGGGATAAAATAGAAGAGTGAGAACAACTTTACTGTACTTCTCCATTAGTTTTGTCATATAAAATCAAGGATAGGGTGTCTCAATTTATAAATGGAATAAACACGGTACACTTAACATTTTTTTACAGTAGATTATTAGCCTTGACGTAATCAGCGCAAAACGGTCATTATTTTTTACCTTTTGCTGTATACTTTATATATTACACTATTATAACTGAGAGAAAACGTAATTTTTACAATTAGGCGAGGATCGGTATTCTACACAATATTAGCATAACAATAATTCTCTAATCGACACTTCCGCTACATATTCTTGTGGTGATGCTTTTAATGAACACGAATTGAAACATTACCTAGCCGTGCTATAAACGACAGACTTTGACCTCATCTATTATATTGTAATTATGTCTAAAATGACGTACTATTATATAATTTAACAGATTCATTACATATTATAGTTTCACAATTTCCAAACTGTGAACTCGTTTACCATACGGACCAATATTTGAACATTATTGGTCTAAAACTTTGACAGAAGAAATTCAACAATATATATTGCTAAGGAGTAATTTTACTGATCTGATGAAACAATGAGATAACAATTTTCGAAATGTTATATAGAAAAAAACAAAAAAACTGCACAGTATAACTTTTAAGTTTATATATAGCTGATATAATAGAGATCATGATTTGGTATGACTGCTAAAACTTGCATTGAAGGAAATCAACTGTATATATATATCTAGTTTAAATTAAATATACAGCTTTTCGACTAACAGCACTCATACATACACTTGTCTCTTAACTTCTCTACCAATCAGGATATATTTTTCTAATATTTTTTCTCATTAACTGTAAGCTTACATCTACAATATAGCATAGGAGGCTATGTCCTAGCTGACTTATATGGAATAAAATAAACCAATTGCTAAATAATTGTAAATTTCGAATTAGCGTGTAAAAATTCAAATGATTCTCTCAATGTCAAATTTCTATGACTATCATCGAAAGAAATTCTCTCGTTTACTTCTGAAGAGTTTAACATATGAAGTGAATCGTTTGTTTATGAAACAACTTCAATCATCTGCTTATTTGGCTCACATTTAAATTGTAAATGATATAAGAACATTAAATTCTTGTCAATTAATGAAATTACAAAAAAAAATTAACTTGATAAATTTGCGAAGTTTTGTAATGATGATAATTTTACGATAGATTATTTACATATTTGTACATATCTCAATTGTTTTTGTGTATACAAAACGTAGAAATAACATAAACGTTTTTAGAGTGAATAAATCACTGTGCATGGAAGCATTAAACAAATTTTTCATTTACTATTGTGAGACAATTTAAGATCTTTCAAAAACAGACGACTATGATGTTTATTTAATTAGTGTTGACGAAAATCTTTGAAGTAGTCGGGTCAATTATCTAGAAAGGTTTAAATTACCAATGAGTCTAATTTAGTTTATCAATGTAACCAGGGCATCACAATCAAATTCTTCACCAGTTGTAAGTCTTTCATTTTTAATCAGTATAAATTAGAAATAGAAAACAATAGGAATGTCGAGGAAGAAATCAATGATTTTAAAATTATAAGCGCTGGTTAGATAGTCTTTGATAACGGTTATTTACAAATGAGCGTAAATTTAATTAATTTTATTTATTTACCATGACTTTACCAAAATAAACTGTAATATGCAAGTTTTTATGCTATTAAAGCTGAAACAAAAATAATATCCAAATTTCTTTTTTTAGTGATTTTGTTCACAGGAACTGAAGTAACAAAATCTAAATAAGTACAAAAATCATATTAAAAGAAAGCAACGATATTAAACGTATGAAAAAGTTGGCTATTTCATAAAAATGAAGACAAGCAATCAGAACCCTTTCAAATTATTCATTGTCCTATGCAATAGAAGCTTTTTTATCTCTATACAGCCAATGAATATAGACGCTTAAGCGTTTACATTTGTTGATAAAGTATTTGATGAGGAAAGAGTATTGCGATTAACTTTGATATCAAAATATCCAAGAAGACAAGTTGGAAGAATAATTTATATTAAAAAGATAAACTTACACTGTCATGAGAAAAGTCAGTAAAAGCTATACTATCAAACATAAATAACATTCGTTCTTTAATAAACATTACAAAGTACAATTCAATAACCAATTAAATTAATATTCAGCCTTCCTTTAGTTACAGACAATCAATCAACTAAAAAATGTTTTCTGACGTTTCTCACGAACAAAGACATTTCAATCAATAATCAAAATTATGTAGTCATCACAAATAAATCACGCGTACATCGGTGGACATCTAAATACTTTCAAAATAAAAAAAAGAAAAGTCTATAAAACTCATCTGTTCAGCTTTTACAATTGTTATATATCACGCACAAATATTAAACGGAACACTTCCGATGGTCAGACGTTGCTATCAGGTCTGTTGCTCAAACCTATTGGTTGAGCATTTTCAACTAAATTCGATTTCGTATGTGATGACATTCCTGGTCCGTCAACGGTTGCTGCAGCTCTACTCATTTCGTCTCTTGATGCCCTAAAATATTAAAAGTCAATTAGAAGAAGCCATTGACATTGATTGATAACGATTATATGTGTCACATCTATCTAAAAATAATAGTGGATGAAAATTAAAGAACTAATGTAAAATTAGTATATGATCGCTGTGAAAAATTAAACACACACCCACACCTACACACACATGCACATACACATACACACTCACACAGACACACACGATATTGTTGCGGTATCTGTAAAAAATTATAATTGCATTCCTCCAACTGTATATATTACAAGCAAAAGTTATAGAAATTCGTAACATGCACGAAATTTCACAAAACAAAAAAAATTTGATGGAAGGCAAACGGGCTACACTGTAATCACAACGCATCTTTTTGAACATTTATCTATTCATGCAACATATACTGAAAAAGCTACACCGCAACAAGAAAACAACAATGAAAGCACAATTAAGCACATGATATTACGAAATGTGTCATTATTATTGCCTGGTTAGCGTTGGTAGTGGGATTAGTTAATATTTGCGGCTTATGTCGGCCGCCAAACGTCGGGATCCTCCATGAGTGTGGTATGGTGATCACCTTGCTGAGGCATTTGTTCTCCCGTAGGAGAGCTTACATATGATGTCGGTAAACCACCTCCATCGGCAAGATCGCCGCCTCTGTTATTGTTTTACACAGATTTTTGTTATTTACATTTAGAGGGATCATTAAAAACACGTCGAAAACGGAAAGAAAAACATTTGTTCGAATAATTGGAATAATGTACTATAAAATTTTGTAATTAAAGTATCCAAATTATACAATAAAATTTTTAAGGCTCAACAAATAGAGAGCATCGAATAATCATATTTTCTTTAAAGTGAAATCAAAGTGAGGCTTTTATGTAATTCAACATCTACAAATGGGATCCCTACATACATGTTAGTTCACATTTACTCAAGTTGTGTAGGTAAAAGATCATATTACCAAAGGCTAATATGATATTTTTCAAATAGCCACAGACTGTAGATAGATACTTAACCAATAGCTTGATAAGATAGCAATGAATTTTGAAAACATGTCATGAAACACCCACACAAAAGCCAAATGTTGTTTGTATTAGTTACAAACAGTTTGATTAATAATAAAAAATGATTTATTTTCAGCAATTTATGCACAAAAGCTATCCTTTTTATTGTTACAGACACACAAAATATAGGGAGCAGTTAATCCATCAAAAGCATAATTATTATAACATAATAATTTTGAATTATTAATTTGCCTTGACTTAATATTCTGATTAATCTAACTGGTTAGATGACCATAAAAATAAAGTAACTTACTTTTTGCCAATAGCCATAACTCCATAAATCAGTCCAGTACAAAATATCAGTGCACATGCAAAAAATGTAGTAATAGTCAAATTCATGACAAGAGGAATAATTGGTAACCTGTAATTTTAATAAGAACATTACATAACTTATCAGTGATTGATTAGCTAAAAATATGCAATTCTTAGCATTTAACTTACCCGCAATAAAGAGCAGCTCTATTCCAATAGGGACGGCTATCTGCTATATTACTGATTTTTTGTACAAACTCAATAAACATACAACAACAGGGAGCTTCAACAACAATAACTAGAAATCCTATAAGCATCATACAAATTCCAGATAAAAAGCTCCATACACTAAACAGAATAATTCCAAGACAACCAATTGCTCCCACAAGTATTGAAACTGTAAAAAAAGGAAGAATTTATATTGGTTTACTATGGAGGAAAGAATAATCAAGTTCATAAATAATTGTTATTTGAAAAACTTATGCTGTTAGGATAAATAAAAAATACATGATACATGTAGTGAATCAAGATATATTGTTCTATCTTTCATTCTAAAAATAACATTCTTTGTTAAAACAAAAGCTGCACACCTTTGTTTTATATTCTTGTTTTAACTAAAATTTCATTTTAACAATACAGCAAAATACAACAAAAACTTCATTGCTAAATCATTGTACATGTTCTCAAATGTATTGATTGATAAGGCATAAATTAGGAACAGAAATGAATCAATATACTCTGAACTTCCTGTCTCAGAATTGAAAAAGAACTTAAAGCTGCAAGTCAACTGGCAACGTAATATTTAACACAAAAAATGCGCACGTAAGGGATACAAAAAACCTTTGTAATTAAGACAGTGTAACAAACGCGCAACAACATCCGAAATATTCACACAGGATAAGATATATTAGTATATAAGAAAGCATCATTACTGAAACCGCCGAAGGTCCCAACTATACGACCACCATACTTGAGGTACCAGGGTGCGTCATCCTTGGCATTTGGATCCTGGCCTGGCTTTTGCATAATCGCGGTGAGTTTGTCCTGGAACGACTTTTACAAGATCGAGGCAAGTGCCCATTTAGTTTTCGAATTATCAAAAAGGAATGGCTTATCATATCTGAGGCACACAGGAAATTTACCATTTTGGGAGACTATTTTAAACGCACACAGCACAGCCACGCAGCAAACACACACACGCACAACCTAGCTCAACCGTCTCCTCGGTGTCAGCTGACAGAAAAACGACTATTTTTTTTCTATACGTAAAATTTGCACGCACGGACCAGACGCTTGCCTACTTCGGAACTGATCTTTCCCGTATGTGAGTGACGTATAGCAAGCGAGCGATCAATCGACCCGAACACTTGCAAATCTCGCCGTAACGTGACGCCACCAGCCATATTAAAGGGATTTTTGTTGTAAAAAAAATTATATGATAGATTGGAGATTTAATAAGATAAAATAAGATAGCATAAGGGTCGAATGACCTCATCGTTTTAAGAGACCAAATTAAATATTTGATTGGTAGGATTTTTGACTTGCCGTTGTGCAAAATGACGGCGACATTCGTGTATGAGTCACAACAAAAAAGTTTTATATTTCTTATTTTTTTAAAAGCTTTTTCAATAAATAAAAAACTTAAAAACTTCAATAACCTTTTTTTATAAAAAATCATTAGTAAATATGAAACCTTGTTACTTCGTAAATATTATATTAAAAAATTTTTAATAGTATTTATGCGGTTATTTCTATAATTTTCATTCTTTTGATAGAATAAATATTTATATTGTTACAGATACAAAAAAAAAGAAAAAATATAGGTATCTAGTACCTACATTTGAATTAGCTATAAAAGAAAATGTGAGAAATAGGTAAGTAATATAAATAAAGAGAAAAGTGATATCATTTCTGAATGTTTGTATACTGAGAAAAGTAATATAAATACAAGATATATTTCGCATCAGTTTTAACAATATATTTCAGATATATTTTCAATATATACAAAATTAATCAAATGCTCTTGTACATACAATCATACAGATATTTTGAATTATACAAACTTAAAAAAAGTGTGCTTTGCGCGCTTTTTTCTTTATTTTCAATAATTCAATTCTTAGTATATTGTTTTTCGCTATTTAATGACAATAATTTTCCTGGTGTATTCTCGTTATAATTATTCCAATAACCATGCGACTGAGTGCATCAACAAAATTTCCTCTCACAGTGAAGTTTTATAATTAGGCGCGTAAACAAAAAAAACAGGTATCCTTTGCGTCGGTGTATATGATACAACGACGCTCGCCTTTTATAATACAGTATTTGTTGTATTTTGTCTGAAAAAGATTGACTTGTTTGAACAGAGTTATAGCATTATTTTTTAAAGATTATACATGTATTTTATCAAGCAAGATATTGGCGTTAATTATCTATTACTTAAGTATAATAATTTAATTAATGCTTGATTTTAATGACAAGATTATAATCTCGCACACAACTATACAATGTATATATTTCATTTATATTCAAACAATTTCGGTTTTTAGAAATAAATGTAATTTTAGTGCTAAAACACGTTTTACTCACGTATTGTTGAAGTTGCTTTTCGAATTGTTTTTCAAATAAAAATTTACATTCAAGTAAAAACAATAATGCGTACAACACGGTGAAAAAAAGAAATTACAAAATCATAATAACTTTATCTACAATAAATAAAGTGTCCAGTTTTTACTTTTAAAATCTATGACAGTTACGGATTTATACGAATTATTTAAAAACATTTCGTACACTACGGTACGCTTTCAAGAATTATTCATGATTCGTTTATTTTGAAGTCTTGGAAAAAAAACTTAAATAAAATAAACAATAAAGTAAGTAACTCGATACGAAAATTATATAATTATAACTTGTTCATCGAGCGAACCTATATTTATAATAACACAGTCCTTGGCTTCGGGCATTTAACTAGCCCTCACTTAAATTGTATTGTATTCAGTGATGAATGTTAGCTGCTTGGTTATTTAATACCTCTTAAGTCTTTCGAATTATGTTTAATAACAGTGCGATACCTCTGATTTGTGACAGCAATGCGCTCAGATTCTCACTAACACCTTGTTGTACTTTAAAGCTTTAGGATCGAATTTAGTAGTTTTTATTACGAGTTCCTTAAATCCATGGGAAAAGTACAATTATAAATGATAATTGGTAAATGTCGATGTAGCTATACTTAGTTTACTCTCGGAAACGTGGAAACCGGTATTTGAAAGACGAATGGGTAGGTACATAAAAAAATCGTTTAAAAAATAAAAATCTATTTTAGTAAAACTTACGACTAAATAAAATCAATTTTCCTAAGAGAAGTAAAACCTGGATAGAGACAATTGCTCCTATAAAACTCACCTAACGTCATCCCAGAGTAAACCAATCGGAATTTGCAGTGCATGCGCGGAACAAAATTGTAGTAAACATTAAATGATGCTCATGGAGCGTCGATAGCGCTTCCTAGTGTTGCTAGAATTGTTGTTATTGTTAGCCTGCAATGGAGCGGATATAGGTGCAGGTGGAGTTACAGGTGTCACTGGAGTCACTGGCGTCGTCAGAGGCGTCGTGCATTCAGCCGTGGAGGTACTGGCTGAAGTGGGGGGCCTGAGCTACCAAATGTAGTTCTCGGTTTGTGGTGCACGCATCACACCTACGCCACCACCTAGTCGACGGTAATTCATACAACCGCATAGACGCCATTGGTTTTGTTCTGGATCGTACACCTCGATTGTTTTCAAATAGGCCGTGCCGTCGAAACCACCTACTGCGTATAGTTGACCGTTCACTACTGCTAAACCTACCTAAATTATCGAAAAATTGATCATTAATGCGATTACATTTATAATTTTTGCTTAAATGTTAAGTAGTATGAAAAGCTTAACTTACCCCACTTCTCCTAGAAGTCATAGCAACGATAGGACTCCAAGAGTTCGTGTGTGGATTATATCGCTCAGCGCTTGAAAGTTCCATACAATCGTCTCTTCCACCAACCGCGTAAATAAGATTATTAAATACTGCACAACCCAAATGTTTGCGTCTCGTTGACATAGGTGAAACCTGCGTCCACTTATTTTGCCGTGGGTCGTAGCGTTCAACTGTGTTCAACGGTGATTGACCATCGGACCCGCCGATAGCGTATAAGTAACCTCCTAACACTGCCACAGCTACGCCAAGTCGTCGTGTCGTCATTGGCGAGACTTTCGACCACTTATTTTCCTTTGGATCATACCTAAAAATAAAATCATATGTATAATGTGAATATATTTTCCAACGTAATTAATAAATCCTTTAAAGATATATTCTTACCTCTCGACGTGGTTAAGACACTGCACGCCGTCTTGTCCACCAACAGCGTACAAGAATCCATCGAGTACAGCCACACCAACACTAGTTCTACATGACGTCGTCGGCGCAACATCGCACGACCACTGATTTGTTTGTGGATCATACCTTTCGATGCTATTCAGATAACTTTGTCCGTCGTGACCACCAACGGCATATAACAAATCATTTAATACTGCAACACCAACACCGCATCTTCGTTTGCTCATCGGTGCAACCATTTTCCAATCGACGGTGTTGGGATCAAATCTCTCTACGCTTGCTATCGCGTCGCCTGAACACCATCCACCAACCGCAAATAATACCTGAAATAACATTGGATTTTTATTTAAAAGCTCTGAATTAAAAATGAAATGAATGTTACCTCTCCACGTCGTGTAGGTTTTCTCGGTCTAGTTCTTGGTCCCTGCATTAATGGTCTCTCTTGTGGTAGTAGCAGGTAATTTTTCGCTTCGTCGACGAGATCACGACACGCATCGTCAGATCTGACGAGTAAATCCGAGCCGACGGTACCGACGAGGAACTTAGGACTGAGCAATGGTAAACGCACGTGTTGGAGCACTTGGGCGAGATGTTGACGACGCTCGGTCACGTTATACTTGACCCAATTCATTACAGCACTGAATACCTGCTCCTCCGTACGCACGTTTAGCTCGTCCGATGAGATTATGTCGACTAACTGGCCGACTGGCAGTAGAAGGAATTCCTCGCTTTCCATTACCTAAAAGGTAAAAACTGAATTTTAAAATTACGAAAAAATGATATTAAATATTCGAAATAATTGTTAACTCTTCAAATTGTTCAAAGTTACTATTCGTGACTTCGACATTTTGGTACATATATTACAAAATATCGATTTACAAATATTAGTAAACTAATAGTTATTAAATTAATTTGCAATTTAATATTCAACATTCGTAGTCTGCGAGTCTTTATTTCCAAATAGAACACGGAGTAAATATAAAGTACTATCAACTGTTATACTGATTAAATTCACTTTCGCGCTAGCAATGCTTTTACCTCGAAACATCGTTTTTCGAATAATCAATATGTTTTTTACATGTAAATTATAAATAATATTCAATCGAAACAATATTTTAATCATAAAAGTATCGAATGACTAATTATTTCGTATTACTATTATGTATATTCTAAGAAACTCCGAAATTTCATTAGACGTATAGAAGCAAAGTTAGAATTTCGGTTAAACGACGAATCGAATCAAGTGCTTGACGAGCCAGTCGTAGTAATATGATGGAGCCCAGTTCTCAAGATACATTTTAGCAAACTTAAACTTGTATTTCCCTCTCGCGAGTGTATATACGTAATATATATGCATAGTATGTGTGTGTGTATATATATAATCCAGGTCACGGATAACAAAATACGAATGATGATTTTTCGCGAGCCATAAAGTTTATAAAAGAAAAACTCGCTGAACTGGCAAAAAGGATGAAATTACCTCCTGGAAGTTGTGTTGTGTGAATTTATCGGCAATCCGCAATAGTTCGCGACAGGAATGAGTGTCGGCGAAAGCTCGTATGCCAAGACAATTGGACGGATCGAGCTGTCGTTTAAGGAACTCGCAACAGATGTCCTGAATTTCAGCAAGTTGTAGGAGACAGGCGGCTGGAAGTAATGTTTGCACGTTCGCTTCTTCAACAATTATATGAGACGTATAGCAGAAGTCAATTAGCAGCTCCATTGCCATTTCGTCTATGTCGCGTATTGTCACCTCTGTTTGCCGCGATTCCGCTAGCTCGCCCGTAAACATCGCTCTGAAAAAACAAATTACACGATAATACGTTTCTAACGCGCGCCGTTTGTTCTGTAAGAAAGACAACTTTGAAAGCTTTACGTTATCTCGGTATTGACGTTTTCTAAAAATGCTCTTTTGCAAAACCACTCGGCTATTTTTCTTTCTATTGTAGAATCTGGAAACAGCTCTCTTTACGTCTAATACATCTATTCCACTATATCACATAAGTGTCTTGCATAAAAAAGAATCTCGTAGATGTTTTCAACAGCTCAGGTAAACTTTTTCCTTACTTTAACATTGACTGAGCATGGCAAAAAAAATCGATTGACGCGCAAAGAAAAAGCACTCCAGAACCCATTAAAGCCAAACGATCGTGATTATCAACAGATCTCACCTAAAGTACGGACTACACGCCGACAATATAACCCGATGAGCGAAGATCTTTCTGGAGCCGACATTGAGCACAACGTCGCAGAGCTCCCTGTGCCTTCTGAGCACAGTGAGCTCAGTGAGCGTAGCTCTTGGGTGTTTCTCCGAGGTGTGACTTAGCCGTGCGGGCGATGGTGCACGATCGACCACCATTTCACCCATTCTCGATGATGCTCCACCGCGTGGCGATGGCGCCTGTGGTTGCGGCTGCTGTTGATTTGGTGCTGATGGCGGTGGCTGTTGTTGCTGTGTAGGGGCCCCGGCTGCTACCTGAAGGCGCAGCGGAGGCGACGCCCAACCCCACACAGTCTCTATCTGGATACGAAAACATATAATATCATTAGTGATTTTAGTAGGTCAATAGCTTTGATGATACGGTAAAGACCTTTGAGGTTTCCTGCGTGTTTTGTTTAGAAAGACCGCGTGACGTGTATAGTATATAGCACGAGGGTTCGCAGGCTCTCTCTCGTAATAGAGTTATTACTATTTCTTTTAGAAGATCGATAAGAATTTTAGTCGCAGAAATGTTGGTTATGTTGCGATGAACTCGAGAGCGAATACGTGAGAATTGATGAATAATTAGCACTGAATTGGTTTGTGGGTGCTATTGTTTGACACTGATTTGATGAATTAAAGTACTCAATCAACATTGTTTCTCACAATTCTTTCGGAAATTGACACAACACGTAAGTTCCATAAAAGCTTAGATTCGATAAAAAGTCGAACAAATGTTTACGTTATTAAAAACGCTAATTACCTGTGAGAACGAAATGACGCTGAAACCAAAGCGAGCATACGTACAATTCCGATTCGCAGTCTCAAGTGAAAGTATTTTCGTGCTGTATAATAGATAAGTTATCTCGTACTGTGCACGTAACTCTAATTCATTATTGCACGGAAAAAAATGATAACGATAAAGCAAAGAATTGACTGACCTTTGAGACTTTTGGGTAACAGAGCGAGCGAGAAACTTAACAACGAAGGTTTTTAAGCCTCCGTTGTTGAGAGAGATACTTTTTGTCGTTGCGCGACTCTGCACAACTTGACGATGCACGGATGACGGCGGCGACGATCTTTTCAATTTCGGTGGCGTTGCATTTTTGAGTTGTGCTACAGCTGCATAAGTAGGCGGATAATATCGAGGACACGTAAGAGTGCACACACCACCACTTTCAGAACAGAAACAATACGTGTAGATATCCGTCTGACTGACTCCTCCGCGCGATGGGGAGTAAGCCCAGATGATCGTAAACAGCTGCTTTGATTTCCTGACGATGGTGGCGCGCGTATAGCTACGCCATAAACGTGCGTGTACTGCGTGCGCCGATTGACAGATTGATAACAAAAAATGATTGTCGATGACCGTCCTGCGCAAAAATTCAAACAAAAACTGAAAAAAACTTAACGTATTTTAATTAAAAATTAAATTAAGTGCGTAATAGCAGTTGAGAATCTTTATATTTTGTTAATGTTACAATCAATTACAATTAGTTACAATTGTACCATTTAGTAGATATGATTGTGAAAATACGTATCATGAACTATTTTTAAAATTCCTTTGACGAATATTTTCGTTTGCACTTAATTAACACAAATTTACTTTTGGGGCATGCATTTGAACATTAAATTTAATCAATGAACTATAATTAGCGTGACAGTGGCGAAACTTCCACTTTATAAAAAAAAAGAAAAAAGCAACCATAGAATAACTGATCGGCGGCTTGCAATGCGTGTATAGTAATGGCGGCCAGATACCTAAAAGAAGAAGCTCGGTCGGGCGCTACTGCACCACAGCACTGTAATAACATCAACTCAATTGTACTAAGTGAGAAAAACCAGAGATAATTGATCGCGTAATATCGTGCTAGAATATCTGGAAACACAGATAAATCTAAATTGCGACGCAACAGTGCGTATGTGTAGCATCCACAAGAAGAGGCAGGCGTAGTCAAAATGGACCAGGCGCCGGCAGGTAAGATTAAGCGCGGGCGGTCGATTATTTCCTTGACCGTTCAATTTTCCTCTGCGCTCGATTTGCTTTTCTCTTTGATCGCTTTTCAAGCATGTATCTTGTAATTTGGTTTTCATGTAATTTCAACGGGTGAGATGAAAACAGAGTTCGTATGATGGAGATTTGATTTGTGCATAGTTGCACGCGGTTTTTAGGTTAACTTCGTGTTTCTTAACACTTCCTATACTATTTGGGCGACTTGATAAGTTCTTGGAGCATTTTAGGACATGTTGTTGTGAAGAGTGTATCATTGTGGTTTACACTTTCTTTGTATTTATTTCATTTTTGGAATAGAATAATTTACATTCAAGTTCAAAAATTCGAGTTATATTGTTTTTGTCGTATGTGTTATGGTTAACTTTTTTGTTGTTAATACATAAACTTGTGCGTTTACATTTATTTAAAAAAATGAATTGAACACAAACTCTGTTCTTAACTCACTTCTAAAATATTAAAAAATGCTGATTAACTCAAAATAATTGATAGTAATTTTAAAAACCTACTGTACATTAAAAAAAAGTTTAGTTTATTTATAGGAATCTGAATTCAGGTAGAAACAAATAAACCCCTTAAGAATATTGAGCTTTGATAATAGAATACTTTCAAACAAGTATATTTTTATTCTCAATACAGATACAGAACTGCGCAACATCATCGATAAGTTGGCGCAGTTTGTTGCCAGAAATGGGCCTGAGTTCGAGCAAATGACCAAGAACAAACAGAAGGACAACCCGAAGTTCAGTTTCCTGTTTGGTGGAGAGTACTTTAACTACTACCAGTACAAAGTTACAACTGAACAAGCCAGTAAGTGGGACAAAACAACTATACAACTACGTCCTTTAACACTCTTTGGGAAGGGATAATTTCGAAAGTTTATGTATACATGTAATACCACAAAAAAATAAGATGACAGCTAATGTTGGAGAGCATATGTAACGGATGAAAGAAAGTGCAATAGGAGTTGCATTAAAAATATTAAAAAAATAATATTTTATTGACTGAGCATCTAAACGCCATACAATAATTCACCATCATTCGTTTGCAGTTTTAAAACAAAAAGGAATAAATCCAATGCAAAATGCAGATCCACGTTTAAACGTTTCGCAGCAGCAGCAATCAGCAGTAGCAGTAGTTAACAATGTAGGCATACATCAGAACAATGGCTTAAATTCAGTTCAAACAAACGTGGGATCTGCAGGCAACCCCCCCAACATGCATAGCTCAGGTCCACCTCCTCATTCAGGACCTGGGCATCATGCTGGACCTCCAAATGCTGGGCCTGGACACATACCTCCAGTACACAATGCTGGTCATATGTCTGTTCAACAGAATTCTGTTGGTAGATCCACTTCTTGGTTGCAAACCGAATTATCCAATCTTCAGTCACAGCAAACAACTCTTCAAGATCAAGTGCGTCAATCGGAACAAAACTTGGCTGCTCAGCATGCTGCTCTAATGGCTCAACAACAGGGAAGGGTAGAGGATGCTGTGAGACAGGCGCAAGAAAATACTTTGCAGACAAGTGCACAAAATACTAATACGGACTTGGCTACCTTTGATTCTGTTCTTCAGCCTATTATTGATAGTTGCACTAAGGACAGTATAAGTGCAGGAAAAGCTTGGATATTACAGAATTCTATTACATTAGAAAGTAATCAAGTTATAGCTGAACATTTACTCAAGAGGTATGTACCTCTAATATTGTCATGAATTTTAACATGTTGAATTACAAAATATATGGAGCATCTGATAAAATATGTCTGACTTGAATTTTAGAGTAATTCAAGAAACCACTTTTACTCATAAACTTCATATTATTTATCTGGTAAATGATGTGTTGCATCATTGGTAAGTTGGAGGGTCAAAGTCGTCAATTAATTATTGAATAAATTTATTTCTTAAAACTGTTGATCAATTTTATCATGAAATTTATATAATTTTACTAGTGCTCGAAAAAAATCAGTGGACTTGCGAAAAGCAATGGAAAGTGTTGTGGTACCTATGTTTTGTAATACATCATTAGTTGCCACGGAAGAACAACTAAACAAATTAAATAAGCTTTTAAGTTTGTGGGAATCAAAAAGTAATTATTTTGAAGAGGGCATTATAGAGAAGCTGAAGAATCCTAGCGGCTCCTGGTCAGATTATCAGACGAGTTTAATGACACAGCATGCAGGTGCCATCACTTCTATCACCGCCACCACTAAGCAGACTTTTGATAATTATCAAGCGCAGCATCAGGCTTTCGTCAATCATGCGATGAGGCAGATTCAGAATATAGAACAGCAGAAAATTGTAATTGATCGACAACTCAAAGCACCACCCTCTGCGCCAATGGTAAGAGCAATGTTATAATATATGTAGTAAATGTTTATATGTATTAAGATATCGAAGCCATTAATACTAGAAGTGTGTCGATACTTAGACTTTGATTATATTATATGTAAATAACATTATAAAAAAATTCCAAAATAACAAAAAATTTTAAAAATGATTCGTTTTTCCCATAAATTCATGAATGTTATTACGAATAATAGCCAAGTCAACAAAATGTACCACCGCATTCCGGACCACCACCCATATCTGGGCCACCGCCAACACACTCTGGACCACCTGGACCACCTCCGCATACAAATCATCCGCATGATGTCCCATCAGGAGATCATCAAGGACCTCCTTATGGAGGACCACCGCCACATGGTGGACCACCGCCACATAGTGGACCACCTCCACACGGTGGGCCACCCCCACACGGCGGACCACCTCCACATGGCGGACCTCCACATGGCGGACCACCTCCACACGGCGGACCACCACCATCGCTTGACGGAAGACCACCTTATATTGGACGTCCATCGCTTGAAGATGGACCACCGTACGGAGGACCACCACCTCGCGAAGGACCACCTTATGGTAGTCGGATGCAGGACGAAGATCCTCCGTATGTTAACCGATCTAGTCGAGAAGATGTACCACCTTATGGACATTCACGCGAAGAAGGGCCGCCATACAGAGGACATCCACGTGACGATGGGGGTCCACCCTATGGTAGCCGACCCAATCGTGAAGAAGGCTACGGCAGTCGATCTCATGAGGAAAGACCATCCTACGGTCGACCTGATCGTGAAGACGCATTGTCTTACGGAGGACACCCACGTGATGAAGGACCACCATACGGGGGACATCCATGCGAAGAAGGGCCACCATATGGTAATCACCCGCGTGATGATGGGCTTTATGGAAGTCACCCGCATGACGATGGACCGTACGGGGCTCAACCTCGCGATGAACCACCATATGGAAGTCGGCCACCTCGAGAACCTGGTCCTCCCTACGTAGGTCAACCGCGTGATGATAGGCCACCATATGGAGGTCAACCTCGTGATGTACCATCCTATGGAGGTCAACCTCGTGAGGGACCTTATGGACCACATGACGGACCTCTTTACGGTGGTCCACCTCACGATCCTCCGTATGGCGGACCTCATCATTCAGGTCCTCCACATGCTAGTCCTCCACATGGTAGCATGCATCCGGATTATCCACCGCATAGAGGTCCACCACACTCTGGGTCGCCTCATGGTCCATATGGTCCACCTCACGGAGGTCCACATGGTGGTCCTCCGCATGGAGGCCCGCATGGCCCTCATCCAAGAGGTATTTTTAATTTTTTTAAATAAAAACTATAATAGATAATTGTTCATTGAATCATTTCCAATTTCATAAACATTCATAAATACAATTTTATTACAGATCATCCAAGTATGGGACCGCTTGGTGGGCCACCACATGGAGCTATGCCTCCTCACGGAGGTCCACCCCATGGAGGAATGCCACCTCATCATCATGGTCCGCCACCACACGACTTGAACTTTAGTCAGCCGCCACCAAACTGGAATCATCCAGGTGGTCCGGGTGGTCCCGGTGGCCCAGGTGGCCCGGGTGGTCCAGGTGGTCCACCGCCTAATCTTCCTTTGCCAGATTTCTCCAAACCACCTCCAGGCTTTGGACCGCCATCGGGAGGACCGCCACCTCTTATGTCGCAGGAAGTTCATATACAGCCCGAAGACCTTATGCCCAGCATGCCGTACTTCGAACTTCCAGCTGGTCTCATGGTGCCGTTGATAAAACTTGAGGATTACAATTATAAACCGCTTGATGCTGATGCCATTAGATTACCACCACCGGCACCACCAAGTGACAGACTAATTGCTGCCGTCGACGCCTTTTATGCGCCACCAAATCACGATTCGCCTAGAGATAGGTAGGTTTATTTAGTTTTATTAGTTTTTTTTAAATAGATAAAGCTAATTTTTATAATTTATTTAATATGTTTCTTTTTAAATTTCATAGTGACGGTTGGGAGAAATTAGGCCTATACGAGTACTATAGAGCAAAAAATACCGCAAAAAAGCGAAAGGAAGATGACATAAAGGCAGGCATAAGACGGAAATCGAAATCACCGTCACCGATACTTAGGCCACGGTCAAAGAGCCCTAGTCCACCAAAGAAACGTTACAGAAGCAAGTCGAAAAGTAGATCGAGGTCAAGGTCACCAAAGGAAAGAGCAAGGAGTAGATCTAGATCGCCTGCGCCCACAACGCCCAATCACAATAGCCGACGAAGTAATAGAAATAGTCATAGCAGCAGTCGCAATAGAAGAAGGCGGAATAATAGCAAGATAAACGATGGACAAATATCGAACACACCACATCGCTCGCCTGATAGAAGACTCGATCGTTCGGATAGAAGTCCTACGCCACCTAGTTTTCTGTAAGTTTACGTTTTATTGTTAATAGTGTAATAAAAAATTCGGCGTTGTAAGACTATTTAGATATATTTTATCGACGGATTCGCGTATAGTTGCTAATGAGGTCATTGTTTCAATAACTAAGCTATTTTTCATTATTTGTTCAGAGGTTCGACGTATAGCAAAGCAACCCCAGACTCAAGTATCGACGAGAGCAACAAGGGTCACCAGCTGCTGCGCAAGATGGGATGGGGTGGCGCAGGTCTCGGTGCTAACGAACAGGGCATTGAAGCGCCGATTTCGGGTGGCGAAATACGCGACCGAGTTGATCAATATAAGGGTGTAGGTATAAATCTTAACGATCCTTACGAAACCTTCCGTAAAAGTAAGGGTCAAGCTTTCATCACCAGAATGAAAGCGAGAGCCGAGGAAAGAGCCGAGGAAAGGGGTGATAGACCAGCTGAAAGAGAATGAGACTAACTGTGCATTTAAAAAGGGAAAAAATGTTTTTGATGTTGACATGCGTGACGCAGTTGAGATTGATAATAGACTAATTTCGTGGACTATTTACGATTTTTACTGGATATACATATTGTAGCCGGACAATTTTTATGTCTCGACAACCGCGTGATGAATTGTGCGCTAATTGTACAAATTAAATTAGGGAATGATAAGATACATACTTTTGAAAAAAAAAACATTAATCATAATGTTTATTGAAATGCTATCGGTGACAAAAAAAATGAAAGGAAAAAATAACTTCCAATACATTTTTTTTCTGTGTTATTTGTATACCTTTGTTACCTCGTGTTTCTTCATGAAGCTAGAATGATTAGTTTGATTAATCATTGTTATTAATACCAGAAGATAATTCTCGTATAAGTGAACATCAACGTGAACGATTGCGTGTTTGAAAAATCATCATGATGATACTTGTATTTATAGATCTAATATTAAGTTCATTGAATACAGTGTAACTAGACTCAAAAATAAAAAATCTGTACATTTCTTAAATTGATTCTACTTATTAAACTATTACTTTCTTTGTCAGTGAATGTATTCATTGAGTAATTAAAAACATTAGTTTTAGCCTTGCGATTTTTTGTTTCTGATGTATAATTATTTTTTTAACGTCCTTAATTTGAATAAATCCCAAACGTTATAGAGTAAAGCATTATATTCATCATAAAAATTATGTTCCTTATATACGCTATATTTATTACGCTATATTTTTTAACGAATCATTTAGTTGAAAAGAAATTTCATTTACATAGTTATTTAAATTCACTCAACATTTTTGTATTAATTCCCTACTTAAATTATACAATCGAATCATAACTGTCGAGATTTTGACCGTGGCATAATCGTATTCTTAGTGATCAGCATCAGGGACGAATTATAACAGACAATAATATATCTGAGTCCCGGAAAAAATGTACCAACTCAACTTCAATTATTTTCCCACACATCACAACTACGTGCAAAACACATTGTCGTCCCCGTAGTGACTTTACAGTGGTGTTTTGTGTATTAAATATCTACGCAATGTGATGGTTAATATAAGTGAGTCACGTTTGTTAGACGTGCTGCTCGTAGTCCATTGCCTGTAATTTAAGTTTCCGTCGTCAGTCCTCGTGATGAGTTCCTGCACGAGAATAACCGTATCAGCTTCGCCAAGTGGTCTACTTTCTTTTGCAAGTTCATCGCTTGGAGATTTTGTAAGCTGATAGGTTTTCACGTCATGTTCGTCGTGTGCATGACGAATCCTGCAATTCTAATCAAGTTTCTAACGTTTCTCTACGTTTTGTCGTTAATTTGCATCTATATGCAAGACAAAAGGTTTGTGAAATGCATGTGTCATGGCTGCAAAAGTATTTACATCATGAATAATGAGTAGTTGTGCTTCTAAAACCATGAATTCTTTAATGAACTTTTGTAAACTGGATTTGCTGTTTGCATTTCTGTTTGTGTTCAATATTAAGCATTATCAGACGTACTAATGAGAATTTGAAAAATGCTTCATCATTATAAAAATTTTTATCATTAAATGGGTTTTAGGTATTATTTGTTAGTATGGAGAATATTATTTCTAATCAAAAGGAAATCGAGCTGTAATGATCAGTTCATATCAATCAATACACCCTGCATTATCAACTTTTAAAGTAATTGCCTCGTCGATATTCACCATATAGAATCATTTTGACGCTCCCGTACCTTAACAACGAATCTCTCCATTTTCCTCGAAAACAATTATCTCTAACGTACGACTACCGACAAGGAAAGAGTCAATAGTTTCCATCGATCCGACATATGTTTGTCGGCGTACTCGCAATGTCCACAATAATCTGCAACTAATACGCGTCAACGTAAGTACAAAAAGTTATCCGTTTATCGCTGTTCACGAGTCTGTTAATAACGCACTCGCGGCTGGAGGTAGAGAAGATAAAAGATAGCGAGCAATTTGCGGTTATCAATGCCTTGACTCTTTGAGAGGGAAGGGATGAACTCGTAGCAACCGGTCAAAAGAGGCGACGAGAGAGAGAGAGATACGCGCAGAATGGTGTTATTTGTTCCCTTCTTATTTAAACGCACGTGACGAGAAATACTGCTCTGATAAGTAATGTAAGTTCGTCGTGCGCGCTTGTCTGCCGTCCGCGCGCGGTTTATCACCGACGCGTCCGATAAAAGGTCGCAATCGTGCGCTGCGTTTTATTTTGACTGTGAGAATATTGCTATTGTACGTGAATGCAATTTTGATTGTTAGAAATATTCTGTTCGCTTACCTTCTCGTAAATGACGAGTGTGCGTGCGTTGGAATAAATAAGGGGAAATAAGGATTCACGATAAGGGGAAAAAACATTGTCACGAACAGCATGAACTAACGCCATGCAATTGCCAACGAGAAACTTTTGGAAATGCAATAAGCCAACAACATTGATGATAGCTAATCAGGCGCGCGTCGACAACAATTTTCTCACGAATCCGATGCGCGCAACGCTATAGAATGCCAATATTCCCCGTCAGAGCTTCGATAAATCCAACGCAACTGTCGTTCGTCGCAGCGACAAATTGCTCTCTCGGCAATGCACGCGAGCATTCCAGACCTTTTAAGGGGGCTGCAGTTAAAGAAACCTGAATCCGTCTCCGTTACGCAATGTCGCCAATCCGCGCGAGAACTTTGAATCCATCACGGTCACGCGCAATTAACGCGCGATAGCTTTTTCTCTTCTCCTTCGATGTTATCCTCGGATTAAACGATCGCGCTGATCATGACAATGTTTCTTTACCATCCGTCAAATTGTTTTAGCCGAGATTTCAGTTGAGCGTACGTGCGCGCTGATTTCGCACGTGTCGTTACTTTTTTTGCAAAAGATTGAGCTCGGCAAAGTTGACATTGGTCGCGTGGTGGCATTATTACGCAATCTAGCAGATGCTGCGTACTTTAGAGAAAGTGCTGTTTGAGCAATAATTCTGTATGAAAATTATTCGCACAACTGAAAGATCGTTTTTCGTCTTCTAAATTTCGAATGTGAGAGGACTAGTTTTTAACGTGGTGGTCATTATTGTTTTGGTCGCCTGGATGTGTGCGTATGTTTTAAGATTAAAAAAGGATGGATCCAAAAATATACTTTTCAAAACACGCTTTTCCAACATGCTGTGGAAAATTAGCCAGTATTTTGACATTTCATTCGCAATTCTTTTGTGCAATCAAGAATATAGTTCTTCAGTTGCATATTCTCACAATTATCAAAATAGTCGAAAAGTCAGCTTCTCTACGTTTTTCCAACTAAAAATATGATTTCCTACAGGGTTTTTTTTCGTCATAACCATCTAAATTTACTTTTCCAGTAAACTGCAAATAATGAAAAACAGATTACTGTCCATCTGGCCTTATTCATTTATCAAAGAAATAATCGTCAGTACAATATATACAACTCCATATTAAAATTCAAATCTGTATGTACCTTGCACACAATTGACACATCAATCACCCTATCCTTGACGAAATAATCGCGCTCTGAGCTAAGTAACATTTACAATGTCATTCTTCTTCAGCATGTAAAATATTCATCTGAACAACGTGCCTCGTACAGACAATGTAAAAGCAAAAAATCTACGCGCAGCGTCATACGAAAAAACCGTGGTCATTTTCACACGCGCGCGCACGCGGCGAAAGCGCGTTTGCAACCTGCGCCTTGCGCGTGCGTATTAGGTAAGGGGAAAAACCACTTGGGTCAAGAAAAATATTATGCACGGAAAGCGGTATGACCACGTTATTTCACACATTACTCCACGTGGAGACTGACGGTGAGAGAAGTTGCTATGAGTTAATGGGTTTATTTTATCTGAGTCGACAGGCAGAAGAATTTTTTCTTTTTTTTCTTCGTTGTTGTTTCGTCCTAGTGAACGAATGGTAGTGGAGAATGTGGAGGTCCAAATTCCTGATTATTCATGTGATTGTTTTATTTATGGTATAAGATAATTTTTGGTATGTTATATAAACTTGACACATTTGCGTATAATTTGTTTAATGTATCTTGTTTTGCTTTTTTAACATGTTGGCTATCAGTGCTGTAAAAAGAAGTTGCAAAAGTGTTAATTATTCTTCCGATAACTAATGAGGTATCATTGTTTTACAATTTCTATCAATTAATGTGATGGAATATCAAATGTCGACGGACCTCTGCTATTTTTAAATAGCATAAAATATGTGAGAAAAAACCGGAAGAAAATCAAAACATGGCTAAAGCTACATTAAATGATTCTGAAAATATTCGATAAGTATTAATAAGTATTAATAAATTGGAAAAAAACAAGAAATAGATGTCCTGATGTTCATTCATAAATCGCTAATGTCTGCGTCGGTGATTGTTTTGCAAATACAACTCTATCGAAATACTGATCACATCTTAGATCGTGATGGAATTGGTGTATTTGTAGTTTTGCACATCTAATAATTTTTATGTCATTTAGTGAAAAATATAACAGCAAATACCTGCATGATGATTGAAAATGTAAAATTATATTGATAGACATTTTATAAAAAATCATTTCGCAAGATAGTATATTTTATTACAAACTTGGTTTCTGAACAATCAAACGATTTTTATCGCGGTTGTCGGTTCTGACAGTGAATTTTTCGAATAGTGAACTTCCTAAGAGCATTTTAAATTTCCAATTTATACCGAATTTCTTGCTGGCACGACAAACCGAAAGTGCGTTAGCGATTCGCAACATCGTCCACGAAGGAGAGAATATTCAGCATCAGTCTCGGTGTCTCGTTGCATGCGCGAAAAAAAAGTGCTTTGACAAGTAAGAGCCGGCGGCGAGCTTGGGACAGCATGCACACGCGCCGCGTTACCATCCACGTGAGTTTGGAGGTGGTCACGCGGCAGCGCACGCTTCTAAGACTGTGAGTGCACGTGCCACCAATGTGTCGCGTGCGACTTCACTACTGCTGCCCTAGAGAGAGAGAGAGATAGATAGAGAGAGAGAGAGAGAGAGAGAGAGAGACAGAAAGAGAGAGACAGACAGACAGAGACAGAGAGCAAGAAACAGAAACTTTGCATTTGTATTGTGTTGTTGCTGCTCAGATGTCGACTTGTGCACTGATCGCTTCGCGTGGCTCTTATTCGCACATAAAAATCAAAGGTTAGTTCTTCATTTGCTTGCGTGATTTGCGGAATTAGTTAACTAGTTACTTGCTTGATTTTGCTTTGTAAGTGGGCTGACACGCGTGGTACACTTTTTAAGTTAAGTATGGTACTAGTGTGTGTGTGTGTGTGTGTGTGTGTGTGTAAGCGCATTTTTTCACATTGTATAATTTATAAAATAGCAAGGTTGTGTAAGATTACAGGAATCAAAAAAGTTTATCGTTTTGTTTTTAGTTTTGGCTTGGCAATTTTGAAATTTGATTAGTACGAATTCTACAACACGGTTCCTCCTTATAACATGTGTGCACCTTTCAGATAGTTAATTCGTTGATTTTCTGAAAATTATTCACTAGTAAGTACCCATGAATATAAATGAATTTATATAATTGTTACTATTAAAATGCAATTGTATTGCCTATTTGAGTTTCTTCATCACAGTAATAAATTGTAAAATATGCCTTACATTAGTCTTAATCATAAAAATAACATACAATTGACAATTATAATTGCAGATTGAACATCCATAATTTTCATTCCATAGTTTTATGATTGATTGGAAACTTTAAACGTGAATATCTGCATTATTAGATTAAAAAATTGTGATTCAGTAAAATAGTTTTAGTACGCATCAAGCCAAATTTAAAAATTCATAATTTATTAAATTATTAACAAAACTCATTAACTGTAGTGGACGTAAATAAAAATGATAACCTTCTTGAATTGAAGCTAATGTAGTTTGAATCAAAAACAAGATGACAAATATCAAGCTACTACGCAATTAGAAACACTAAAGCTACACCGTAAGTTTTTCATTTATAAATAGTCAGCTTAGCGTATTAATAAAGGAATCTGTACGCCGGCCCACGTGTATGTCAGTACCGGAAACAGATATAGATGTTCGTCAATCGAGCGATAGAGATCCGAATGTGATTGCTGCTCGTGTGCGCTCGCGCCAAAATAGATGACCCACTGCCAAGGCGCGCTCCATTGAGACAGTAAAGGGTAAAAATAAATGCGCGTCGCGTTCCAGTTACGGAAGAATCACTTGTTGAATCATTTGCATTTGAATTATCAGACGCACTTTCTTAGTGAAAAAAAAATTTAAGTTTCAATAATTTATGGCAATAACGGCGGTGTAATCGGCTGTAATCATCGGCAATTTCGTACAAAAATTTCCAACACCAACACAATTTTACGTAACATAAAAAAACAAAAAACGAACGAACCCGCGCCATACGCAATAGTGATGACTCGTCTTTGAAAAACGCGCGAATCGGAAGTGGAATTAGGTTGGCGCCCGAGTCCACGTTGCGCCGCGCCTTTTCATTTTACGTTGGTTGCGCAACGATTGTCATCTTGCCGAGCTTCTGCTCAATGATCCTCATCTTTCATCAGCGCACGCTATTACGCGAGGATGACGTAATAGCCGCAAGTCTCGACAGGCAGACAAGCCCTTTGCGAGAGGTGCTAATGGAGAATTTTTATTTTATTTTATTGCATGTGACATTGGTTCTCGTGTTTGGATTGAAAATAGATTTTATTTTCCAAATAGTTCATCTTGCGTTTGTGATTAGTATTTTGTAAGACAATACAACGTGTCATTTCTATTTATTCACTCCAAGACATTAATACCATTCTGTGATGGACATCGGTTTTTGTTTGTAATAATTTTTTATAATTATTTATCAATTTATAAGACGAAATGGCAATATTAAATGCTAGTATCTGCGTTATATAAATAATTAGTGAAAAATGGTTTATTTTTATCAAATTAAGTTCCATTCTCAAATGACATACAGATTAGAATTATTTACTAATGTACAAGTTTAACCGTATCAACTGGCTGAATCTTAAAATTAAAAAAAAAATTAAGTCATGCCGTATCATTATTATTGACGTCAAAAATATTAACCGATAAACGACTCGCTTTCCAAAAAATATCTCTACGAATTTAAACTTGACAGCGGCAAGTAATTTATTATCACTTTTGAGATCGAAAACATAATCGTCTGGTCGTGGCGTTGTGAAAATAGAACTTAATACTATACAGCTCGAGCATAAATGTTTTGTCTCTCTGGAAAAAATAAAAATTGATTTATCGCTGTATCAGAATCATACGGCTTTTCTTAATCAACAGGCGTGTGACTATTATTAATACACGTGATTGATTGATTTATGAGCGTGCAAAGTTTAATCTCTCGCTTTTCTGCACGCGACAAAATCACCGCCCCCTCTGCATTAGTCGAAACTTTTGTTTTGGCACATTGAATAAACATTAGCATTCGCTTGCATGTGAATAAATAGAACGCGTCGATTTTTGATAAAATTTTCAGGTGACAATACGTGTGTCTCAGCGTGGACTATTTAGCGATGCGTATTTTTCCAAAACGTATTTTTTCTCGCTGTTCTTTGTCAATTGAATGCAAGAGAAATATATCTTAAGTATTATATTGATTTTACGAAAACACAATGCACAATTCAAGAACTTTTCGCAATGAAAACTTGCGAATGCAAAGAAACGAAATTACAAAAGAGGCACACTTGCGCGAAGAGATTACGAAATACAGGTATACCGATGTGTGTCAAAACGATTGGATAATTTTCAAGTGTCACTTTTTCCGAAATTTAATTTTTATTTAATATGAAACTTTATAATCCATCAATCCTGCATCAAACTTAACTTTTCCATTGTCATCGAATTAGCTGCAATTTACCTCATGTCCCTTTTTGTCGCTTATCGACGCAGCAAATGTAAGCCCGTATGCCATACCTACAGCCAGCGCGGTATACAATCCAAAGACGACGCGTGTACTTGTGCATGCGCGGGAAAATTCCCCGCGGTGGGTTGAAAAGTGAAGTGCAGCTAAGAAAGAGAGAGAGAGAGAGAGAGAGAGAGAGAGAGAGAGAGAGAGAGAGAGAGCGCGCGTGCGTGACCGGACACGTGACTCGGTTAAGCACACGGTGCTCGCGTGACCGCCACTGCACTGACGTCAGGCGCACGTGTCGCGCAGCGTGGTTGTAGCAGCACGGCATAGCAGCACAGCAGCGCGGCACAAGCAAGGCTGTATTTATAGGAGAGGAGGTTTTGTAAAAGGGGGGCCGGATACGCCGCAGGTACGGACCGTGCGATTCCTGGTGCCTTTAGCCTGGGAGCGACAGCGATATTCCGGATTCTCTTATCGCGATCGAAATCTTTCGTGACTCTCGCCATTTCTTCTTTTGGCTTTATTCGATGATATGGCACACACTTAATGGTGTTGCTCTGACGGATAAACATCAACGCTATCGTCGACACGAATCCGATTCGCCCCCTCGTTTCATGTCGCGGACGCCCGAAAATCACGCCCGCTGACATTGACCTTTACTACTAGCTCGTCTGTCTGAGCTGTCTATTACTACTTGAAATTGGACGCAACTCGTGTTTCTTTCGTCTCTATAGTACCTCGCACGCGCGCGTGAGTGTCGTATTTTTTTTTAGTGCGCGAATCGGATTCCTCCGTCGCGAGTTCCCTTGTGAAAGAGATTTATTTTCATCGAAACAGAATAAAATTAAGTTCTTCTTGCGATCTCGTTTTAAATTCAATTTCTTTCGCACGGTTATTTACTAGCAATGGCGCAGACGCGTGAACAAGTTAATCCACTCCGGGCGAAAGAGAAAAAAAAACCAATTGCCGATCTTGCTTGCGAGGTCCTCCCTCGTGCACGCAGCGCATTAAAGCCCCTTGCGCTTTGCCGCACGTTTTCTCGAATGAGCTTATCTTTTACCTCGTTCGAGTATTCGCCAGTTTTCTGTTCTGCGAACGGGTGTCTATCTCACTGCGTCTGATAAGTCTGGTTAATTAAACAATTAATAAATAAAGCTATTTACGTTGATATGCATTTGATGGAATAACTTAAACGCACATTGGTGAGTGCGTTATCGCGCGATGTCATTTTCTCCGACTTTTCCAAAGACAGATTTCAAAGTGAAGCAGTATTGCGCTTGTTTCGTGTGTTATCTCACGCGTACAAACGAGAGAGAGAGAGAGAGAGAGAGAGAGAGAGAGAGAGAGAGATAAGAAAGACGCCATTACTTGTAAAAAAGACGTCTACCGTCGCGTGACTTAACAACAAGAGACGCGTTTTATATCAGAGAAGTTTCGTCTCGAACTTTCCAATAGATGATGATGCTGATAATCACTCTTCCCTGGATTATTATATCTGACAGCTTAGCCATCTACGACGTCAAAGCGTGTTATTGTTATATACCTTAGCAGAGCGTGTTCTTTTAATAAAAAATTTTTCGAGATTTATGTCGCTACAACTTCTGCGTGGGAGTAACAACCGTAGCTGGCTATGACAACTACAAAACTATGTACGTTTATTTGTCATTAATAGCTTACAACTCTTACTAGTCAACAACTACTTGCAGAGGTACACGCCGGTACTTGTACGCAAGCTGGCAGAACAAATAAAATTATAAATTAAAACTTATAATTGAATTTATAACTACTACTAATATGAATCTTGTAGTAACTCTTCCTCGTTAAGAATATCATTTTCCACTAGAATATTATTATTTGCTTGTATCAATTTTTGATGATATATGTATATTTATATATTTTTAATAAGGTAGTCTTTAGTATTGGAAAAGTCTAGGAGCTATGATTGTCAAGATGAAAAAGTTAATTTGCTATGCTTTCATACTTTTTAGATGTTTTAAAAATTTTAAAACAATGAAAGATTTAAAAAAATGAATTTAAAAGATTTCGAAATTTTTATTACTTACAAAATTATTAAAAAAATATTTGTTGTATCGATTCTCACGTCAATACAATTAGTATACATACGGGTACCACTTTTATACGACCCGCACCTGGTCGTCCGGTGCGTTAGGGAGTATATAGAATGCTGGTTGGTAATAATATTGGAGAGGGGGATCCGCATGCCATATACCGGGAGAGCAAGAGAGAGAGAGAGAGAGAGAGAGAGAGAGAGAGAGAACGACGGGCGATCGGGACGGCGAAGGCTCGAAGTCATCTATCTACAACCTGCCCGGCTAATGTGACGTGCGCGTGTCTCTCTCTCACACATTCGCATACTATATAGTAAGCTTCATTCATTCACATTGACATTATGTGCTGTTATTTTTGGGGTGTGATTTTATTGCAGTGCTCGAGTAGGCGCGCGTGTGTTTCTTTTTCTATACGTTGACCTACATAAAATCTCCAGACGCTGGTTTGATGTACATAAAGAATGAAGAATTGTAAATTTGGATATAGGTCAGGGACGCGTGTGCTTTTATTACTTGCGAAATTCAGCGCTGCGACGAGATTTCTGTTATTCGACAGCTCTCACTCTTGTAAATCCGGAAAAATAACGTTGCGTAATACGCGTACGGGACGAGTACGCTTTCTCTCACTTTGATTTCGAATTTAATCAAGCGAGAGTGATTATTTTTATTTTAATTCGATACTGGTGAGTAGGGGGGGAAAAACCAATGCAGTCTATTTTTAGACACACGTGAGTAATAAACACGTTAATCATTCCGTGCGTATACTGTTTCAATTTCCGTTTGCAAAAAAAAAATGCACTTCTATTTTTGAAATCGTTTTGCCTAGCTTCGTTCACGATAACCGCAAGGCAGCTACACGTAGCTTCATTTATAAGCATTTGTTTGCCTTGGAAAAAAAATTCACGCACGCGAACCAATCGCACGGGAACAATAGTCCAAAACGAAAAATCCGATCTAATCGTAAGGCAGGCAGCACCACCCACTTCGCACACTTTTATTATACGCGTATGTGCGTGTATGTCGCAACGTTCTCGCGTGTGTAGCGCGAAAGAAGACAGAAAGAGAGAGAGAGAGAGAGAGAGAGAGAGAGAGAGAGAGAGAGAGAGAGAGAGAAAAGGAGAGCGACTACGTGTCACGGGGCGCCGCGCCGCAGTCGCTACTCCTCTTCTGTCTTCGTTGTCAGTACGGAGTCGGCGACCGACGTGCTCTACCCACGCCTCTCCTCTCACTCTCTTTCTGTCTCTCTCTCTCTCTCTCTCTCTGTCTCTTTCTCTTTCTCTCTACTGTTAGTTAGCTTCGCTTTTTTCTCGCTTGTTTGGGGCGAGCCAAGTTCAAGTGTACTCTGCCACGACAGCTGCTGATATAATTGGTAAATGGCCGAATCGCGTGTTATTTGGATGCGTGGCTGTGGAATTTTACTGCTTTTGATTTTTGCGCGTGATTAATTGCCTATTTCTTTTCGCTTGTGTTTCAGGTCTTGCGCTTTCGGCGTAAGCAGAGTGTGCACTATCGCAACAGCAGCAACGTGAGTGACATTTGTGTAATAATAAAGAAAAACAGAACAAGTGCGTTCTTCGTACAGTGATAAAGTGGTGCATATGTAGTGCGTGAGAATCGTTACGCAAAATAAAAACAACAATAACGGTAAAAAGGGAGAGGTTCTATGCGGCAACATGATGGAGACGCAGAACTACTGGGAGGACAACTCCGCTCACTCGATGCAGGTGAAATACGAAAGGTGAGTTACAGCGCACACACGTGGATTGTCTCATGCATTTACAAGTCCATTCATGGCGATGCTTCTACATAGTTTGCATATGATTTATTATACTTTTATGCACATTTTATTGAATGTGCGTATGGCTAATAATAGATTATTCTAATTTGCCTTCTCATTAAACCTCTAAGAATCAAACGTCTGTCGAGATAAGAGACAAATGGAGACCATCAAATGGCACAATGAAATTTCCAGATAATACTAATTTACATTACAGTGAGAGTCTAATCGCGCGATACTATAATTGAATTCAAAAGGAAAACAATTGTATACGAGGTAAACATGACTCAGAGAGCAAAAACAATCTTCTGAAATAAAACAGAAAAGAGTGGGACAGTATAGCGTCTCGTGACTTGCATCGCGTGATTGGGTCCCTCATGGGTGTCACCGCTTTCACACGCGGAAACGTTTCTTCCGCCGTCGCGTCGTTGTTGCGCAAGGGAAACATGCAAAGATCAGCGAAACTTTTTTTCAAGCTTTCACTCGATATTTGCCAGTATGTATGCATATATTTAAGTCATCGTTAGTAGGTCAATACCGAAAAAAAAACGAAAGAAAGAACCTCACTGAAGCGTCGACGTACATTAGTCATCAGTTAGCTCATGGTTATCGATTTTTTGTTCAAGTGTGTTTGAGTTTCGATATAGAATTGAGGAAGTAATTAGTGACGAAACTCTTTCTGTTGAAATTTTGCAACTATTTGCTTGACAAGATGACAATAGATTTGACGTTTAATTTAACTTTTAAATATATAGATTACGTGTGAGTTTTAGGGGAAAAAAAACCCAAAATTTTGGTTGATCGGTGGAAAACTACTAAACATCGTTATCGTGAGTACTCAGGTGCTTTTGGCTAAATAACATTTCTGTATCTCGGTTTCACTCTTGTTTTTACATACATGCTTGTTTTACTCTTTTTTTTTTTATTATCGGGAGGCCTCTTCTTTTCTTCGACAATCACGGTTGTCACTAATCGAAAACATTTCAGTATGTTCCTGTTGCTTATCTTTTCCTTTTCCATTAGCTCAGAAACATGAGCATAAATCTTTCGACAGTCTATTATATTGTTCGATACCGCACTAAATGAAAATCCCATCGTATAATTGTAATTCACCAGGTGACCCAACGAAGAGAAAAGAAAAACTTGTTTCTGAACAGTAATAACACCGGATGCTCAAGTCATAAGGAATTCAGAACGGCAAGTCAAAATAGCGCCAAGAAAGATACAAGCCATGGTCGAAAAAAGAATGATAAGATATACGCGTTGACGTGTAGGTTCGAGGGCGTTCGGTGCAATTTGTCATGGATTTGATTTGTCCATTTGCATGAACGTACGAAATTTTGCACTTCGAAGAATATGTATATATATGTTGACTTCGTGGGTTGACACTTCATTCGTTACGCGAATTATTCTTCGCGATAACGTTCTCAAGTCGATTTGAAAGAAATGTCAATACATTCAAGGCTTTAAAAGTCACTTAGGAATTTGAACATGATATCAGTGTAGGAAAAGTTTATACGGAAAAGGACTGGTTCGACGATTTAGAGCACTTTGCATAATTTAAAAAATATAACGTACAAATTAGTAATAATTGTCGTCGAAATATGAGAAATTAATTCATGAATAATCAATTTGACTTAATTTTGAATTGTCATTGAAATTTATAAAGAAAGTACTGCCATTGAAGCTTATCTATTCGCAAATGAAAAAAAAATCTATATGGCTAGTCAAATCAAAACCAGGACGAAAATTAGTCTCCAATTGTACCTGTACGAAAGTAAAAAAAACGTCATCATCGCACGAACCTTTTTATCATAAACAATCAGCCTTCGTCGCGATAACGCATCTCGAACGTCGTCCTCGTCGACGAAAAAAGAATCGGCTGACTGCCTATTCTACGTGTATACCTATATCGCGTGAGCTCTGCTAGTTTGGCATAAATAAAAAAATGTTTCCACTTTAAACTTCTATTTTGTGCTCGTGATTGAGATAAACAAAGAACGAGTAATTCCGTTTGCGTGATGGTAGGAGAGATTTCCTCTATGCTTTTTTGCATCCAAAAGACTATTTTGTGTAATTGTTACATTGATTTTCATAATAAATATTTTATCTGAAGTTGAGAAACAGAACTTATCTTGCGAGATTTTTGCTTGATCATATTTATTCGGGAACTGTATTGTGAGTATTAAGCAGCTTACGTACGGTCGATAACATCCATCAAAATTAACTGAAATCCATTCGTCAACTACTAAAACTTTAAGTTTTCTACTAACTAATAAAAAGTTAAATTTTACATAATTAATTCATGACTTTATAAAATACATTAACGCAGTGATAATCGTTAGTGACTGCAGGACACAAACAAAAAGTAATTAAAAATCAAAAATGTCTCGTGTCCAATAAAAGGTAATATAATGCTACAGACATTTATGGCATTTTTCTCGTTTGCATACTTACGTACATGTCACAGAAGAATTCGATGTCAATGACCTTCTTGCAGCGAGCCTAATTTAGTCTGTTGTGCGAGCACATTGGTATGCACATATTTATGCGTGTGAGGGATGAAAGGATTCTCTTCCAGACGACGTATTCATAATTGACAATAATATCGATGCTTTTTCAGATAAGTTTTTTTTCGGAGGAACGATTATAATCTTTTCTGTTTTAACGTCGAAAACACGTGATCGGTTTTTGCGAGCGTGTGATTGATAAAATAAGGGAGTGTTAAAAAGTACGCACGTGATTACTTTCCTTTTTTATATGCACTTCATACTTTATATAGCGATGAAATGCATTTTGAAGGATTCGTAGTCTTACTGTAAATACTTGATCGACGCGTAACGATCGTTCAATCTATGACGATACATTTTTCCTGTTCGCTAATTGCTTTCACATGTGCATGTGTGGAGTAAATGTAACATATTATTGGAAATAAATTTAAGTTTACTATCCGTTACCAAGTAACATGCAAAATTTGTATCACGTGCCTCTTACTAAGGACATTCATAATCAAATTTCAGCTGTCAAGGAAGGTGCGCATTATTCATCGTGCGTACAGTTAGAAATTATTCACTTGCCTGTACTTGTGTCAGACATAAAGTAACGTGTGATATTTCAGTACGAGAAATTGTCACGAGTTTACTCTCGCGAAGTCAGGTGACTCCTTGAGAGAATTGAATATAAAGCGCGAGATTTTTCGATATATGCTTTGAAAGGACGCAATTCATCGCAAAAAGTTCAATTTCCTTTATCCGCGAAACTCGAGAAGAAACCAGTTCACGCTAATTAATGCATTTATCGTGAACTTGAACTTGCGGTTTTTATTTTTTTCGCTAAAGTTTCCATTCGTTAACCGCAACTTTATCTTTTTGTTGCTATCGGCCGACGTGTAAACAGTGTGTTTACTTAAATAATTTCGCATTCATTATAATTGGATGATTAGATAATTATTGATAATTGTTTCTTCAAATTGTAATTGTGTTGAAATTATGCGATGATCAGCGATAATCGTAAGCGTGATAAAAGTTTGAGAAGTTCAAATGTTTGATTGAACTTTATTTAACAATGCCAATCAATAATAAAATGTGAAAAAAAGAAATTTAATATTTCATGCTTTTGCACAAACATTTTTTCTACTCTCACTCAAACCAATCGCTTCTATCTCACGCCAAGAGAGAAAACCAATATTTTCTTCTAATACAACTTCATCGGGTTTGCAAGTGTAACGCATCACATCATCATGTATACGGTGTCTGGTGCGAAAGATTTTCCATTCGGCAAGTCCGTTGATGAGGTGACGCAAGCCAGCGTCACGTGCGTCATGGAAACGAACTTACTGCTCCCTTTTCTTTCTCTCCTTTTTTTTTATTCTGTCTCATCCTCGAGCGCGCGCAAACATATGTGTGAGTTTATAAATAGCCTTGGTGCGTGTGTCTCTTACTTTTTCACCTGTTCGCTGGTCTGGTTAATATTCACGGGTCAATTGTCCTCAGATATTTATGTAAACGTGAATGTGTATTTTTTCTCGTTGCTACTGTTCACGCGACTTTATTCTTCAACTTGGAATTGATCGATATATTAAGTTGATTGAGAAATCAGTACGGCGATATACTATTGCACGATTGTTACCACTGTTACATGATTTGCGTTATTTTGCTTTACGTTTTCACGCAGATAAATTCAATAAATTAAATGACAGTTCTGTTGTTGTCGTCGTCACTTTTGCTTTCTTACAATAAGTAATTGCAATTTGTATAGAATCAAAAGAGAAAAGTTTGTCGCTTAAAATTGATTGATGTCGATTAGTTGGATTGATAATGCTTGTCAGAAATACATTTTCTAAGCACATCATTTTGACGAAATGTATCGCGTGATAACGACGTTGAGCGTCACAACAATTTTACATATGTATAAGCAACGCAGGCTTTATGGAGGCGAGTGTCCTCGACTATCGTCGTTGGTCGTCATGCGATCGACACTCACAAGGTCGTCTCGCGAAGGAATGACATTTTTTTTGCCTGCTCAATTCGGGGATTTCCGGATTAAGTTTGCGCGGCGTAGAAGACTATATTTCTCGTGCTTTTGGCTTTGGGTTTCGTTATCAGTGATTCGCTGATACGGATCTTCATCTAAAATTAGCTATTTTCCATAGCGTCGTACAGCGCTAAATTCTTACGTTCAACTGTCGCAAAGTCGCACTCGAACGCGCGTATGATTGTTCAAGCAATCTCCTGAAAATGTTACGCTCATCGTTCTGTCTATCCTAGACGCTATCACTCGGCATTCTATCGAGCAATTGATATCTGGATCTCGATCGATAGAGCCAATATAATCGTCATCCGTGATCGCGGGTTCAAAGTATAAAAACTTTCACTCGGTCACTACTCGCGCGAGAATTCGCAATCGCTTTCGCACGTGCGTGTACAACCTAAAAATACAGCCAGCATCAATGACACACGACTCACCGATAAAGTCTTCTACCAAAGGCCTCATCCTTGAACGGAGTAAGTTTCCTTTTGATCGACCGTGGCAGGCAGGGATTTCGACGACGACGCAATTTTCACGAGTTTCGAAGAAGAAACTTTCCGCTGTTGTCGCACGATTCTCAGGAGATAACCAATCGGTCCCTTGCAACGCCACAGCTTGTGTATTTGTCGTGCGTATTTGTTATCTTCTTGTTTTAGGAGATCATAAGGTAGACCTATGTATACGACCCTTACTTTTATCGATTCTTCCACGGGAGTTTTTGGGACAAATAAAGTCGTTTGACTGGGTAAAAGTACCGCTGACTTGCTTACGGCTAACTATTGTAGGTCGATCGACTGGATAAAGAAACAAGAATGTGGACACTTTTTTTTCGTCAATCGATAATAATTTGCCTAAATTTTAATTGGAAAAGGCAGTTTATTCCGTACGCTGAACCTTATACTCTTGGTTGTAACGCTTTTTCCTATTTTGCGCTCGGTTAATTCTATTTGGAATGTAAACCCGCGTCTCTTACGTATGTACGTATATAATCGGAATAAATATAAGTTAAATAAAAAACGAGGTACACACTGCCGACTTGACTTATCTAAGAGCTGTTTTTCCATTTGTCTTCTTTTCTGCATATACATTTTTTATACGAAAGCAACCAATTTTGTTTGACAAACGAGTGAGAAAAAGCACGACTATATAACTGCGCATACAGTGACAAATTATTAATGATACTTTGCATTTCTCAACAAAATGTCGTTGTCGCGTGGGTATCTCGAACAATAAGTCTCACACACCTGCAATAACAATGATTGCGCAATGCGAGCTGGATTATACGCGAGTGTGAAATTTGTTCGGGTTAGATTTGTCGGTTTAGAATTTCAGTTCTCGTGGGGGCTATTAGTTTGCTTGATTATTACTTTCTTAGAGATATATGCGATGTATATATACTATTGTGTTGTCGCTCGATAAAATGTAATTGATTTTCAAGTGGAAAAAGAATGTAGAAGGTAACATCCAGAATTGCATTCCAAAACAGCTCGATGTATTTGTTCGAGATGACGATTAAAGAATCCGTTAACGACAACAACACTGCTCGAGGAAAAAAAAAGCGATAATATATTGCCTCCAAAGTTATTACCTAATATTCCAAAAATAAGAAACGAATGCAAAAAAGAATTTGTGCCTTTTAGAAATCACAAGAAATTTACGTACAATCAGTTTGATGACGATACGTTTGTGCAGCTTAGTTGTGTCTTATCTACGGCTCTTTCCATAAATTCGTTCTTCGTTCTCACGTGCGCTTGTCTTTTTTTGGCTCTGTACTCGCGCTTCACTACTATAATCGTCGCGTGAGGACGAATGGAAAGTTTCATTTTCGTCTTCTTTACATTTCAGAATCTCGATTGATTAAAACGACTTGCGATGTGGGTTAGATTTATTAATGCAGTGTGCCGCGTCTCGAGGTTTCGGAAGATTTCTTGAAGGACAAATTTTTTTTTATGGGAGGTGGTACGATGGCGGGAATCTGTATCTCTTTTTCTTGTCTGGTTTTTTGTTTTTTCAGGAGATTCCTCTACGTCAGCGTTCACGGGTTTTTTTATATATATTATTTAAGTATTGTGCGATTTAAAAAAAAATTTCCGTGTGTATATTGACTGATGTTTTAGACGCGTCGTTTCGAAATAAATTACGTGAAGAGAATATTTTTCATTTTTGATTGATGAATTAGATGCTAGATATAATGACAAAATTAAAAATTTTCTCGACTTATAATTTTCAATAAAAAATCACGCACCATTAGACGCAGACACACCCTCGCAACAGTCTTCTTCCACTTCATTAAAAAGAAAATTCTTAAAAAATCTGTAAATTCGGGTCGGTTCTATTCTCGGTGTTTGCGAGACCTATTCTTGGCACGAAATTCCGCGGCAACGGCTATTCATATAACTCGCGTGAGGCAGTTTCTGAGGCAGCCGACCGTGCCCCATCTCATCGTGCGAATTGTAATACACCGATACGGCTACTCGCGTGCTTTATGCTTACCGTGAATCATACGGAAAGGCATTTACTCGGTGAAGATTTAAAAATCTTTTTTATACGCTGTATGAGGAAACGGCTATAATTACAGTTGCCGAAATTTTCGAATGTCAAAAATAGATTATAGTTAATAATCTTCATTTAAGAATTATAACATTGATATTATTAATTGCTTTTGTTGCGCAAAATCTGGTTCGTGACAAATTCTCGTTGAACCGCATGTAATGTCGAATTCCTTTACGAAAGTATGTGTCACCAAATAAATCATTAAAATTTGTCTGAGGATAAGCCAAAATATGAACGGCTTTAAAAATATGCAAAAATTATTCAAAAACCTCGTTATACCGTTAATCAGTGCCGACTAAAAAAAAACCATGTAAAGCAACATGCGTCACCCCGAGTTTTTCGCCGTTACAAACATATAATTAGCCCACAATCAAAAATAAATCACCTCGATCAATCGAGAGTTGGAATGTCGCTCGCGGTCGCTGCTAGCCTACTCGCAAAGAGAAGTGAGAGAGAGAGAGAGAGAGAGAGAGAGAGAGAGAGAGAGAGAAAACGAGCATTTTTCGAAATCGTAATTTGTGTTTTATAAAAGGCTACTCGCTCATCGCACGTGCGCGCCGCAGGGTCGACGGTGTATTGTCGAAACAATAAATTCACGGAGAACTAGATCTGACTGGTTGCAACAACGCAGAAGCACGGAAATTTTTAATAATTCGCGTGGGCACGGTAATGCCTATTGTTTCCGTCAGGAGATGGAGATTTAGGTTTGACGTTACACAGATAAGGATTCTCTTGTGAAGAAGCTTTGCTTTTGATTGCTTGAACTTGAGTTTTGACCCAAATTCATTTCTGCTTCGATCGTTAACTTCATACTTGATCACTAACGTAGATGTATGCTTGTAAGAATAACTTATTGCCTGTAATGTAATAGTTTTTGAATGAATAAAGTCGAGGGTAACGTTGTTTTGTATCTGTAACTTCCTTCAGATACAATTAATTTCTTAGTATGCTCATTTTAACATGGAAAAGTTTTTAGCTTTTTTCTCAATCAAAAATAAATACAAGTTTATATAAAGAATGACGATTTTGCGAGAACACCTTTTTGAGTAAGAATTTCATTTGGAAAAAATACGCATGACGCGAGTTCTCTTAGAAAGTATGAAAAGTTTGTGGGTTGACACAACAACATGTCGCACACCGACGCGCAGACTGAAATGCACCGATTTGCATAAATAATCCATTAAAAGCGAGAGAAGTAAAAGTATTAACATATATCTATGAACCTACTATAATCTCTCGTGGAAGAAGAAAAAAAGCCAACAGCAAGCGGTCAACAACACCTGATTTTCCGGACGGGGAATCGACTCGCATCCGTAATGCGTTTGCCGCGCGAGTCGATGAAAATTATTATTACTCTTGCCGTCGAGCTAAAAGTCACGTTGCAAGCCACGCGCTCTCCTCGCGCGTGTGTACGTGTGCGATGTAGGTTAGTATTTTTACGCCACATGCCGCAAATAAGGCGAACAATCGGACAGTTTGCGCGCGCGTGGCGATATGTAATGTAGGTATAATGCGATTTTTTTTGTAACTTTGCTGACACCTTGTTTGGAGCATTTTTAATGAGCTTTGATTTTTTCTCTTTTGAATGATTGCATACTTTCATTTTCACTACTTTCTATTTAAGATCTGATAGATTTAACGCTTCATTGAACGAGCGATTTTGAAATTCAGGAATTTTTATTTAGATTTAGATCAAAAATTATTTTACCCTTACAACGGAGATAAAGATAACCGGAATATAATGAAATAATTATTTTTATTTTTATATATTTACAATAGACAGACTCGTAATGTAAATGGCTTGACACCCGTGATAATTCAGTAATTAATCATAGTTAAATGTAGCTTAATGTTACAAACCGATCAACTATTAATCTGGAATTATTCACACACTCGCCATTATCACTTTTATAATGTAAATTCTTTTGAAAATGTGGTTTAAACACTTGATTAACTATAATTTCCCACAAATCACTTGAACTTCATTCAACCATTGAGACTTTTCATGAAACTCCATTTTTATCGCTAGCGATCGTAATCGCCTCTTGATTAAATCGATTTCCGGAAAAAATGAATTAAAAAGTAACAACGACGACGCAAAAAGAAAAAGAACAAAGAGAATCATTTGCGCAATAGCAACATTTCCAGAAAGCATACAGCAGTTTTGTAATGCATCTCTCTTTCTGTCTCTCAGTCTCTCCTCGGAAGCGCCTTTTTTTTCCACAATATATACGTCGCGCGGATCTCGTGATGCTTAACGTCGCAATCACGAGTGTAGTCACGCGGGTGTCGCCTGTCATATATGGAGAAAGGCGCAGTGACTCGTGTCCTTGCCACGCGCAAATCGAAGGCTCGATGCGAAAGCTTTCGATCTATTCTCTCTTTCCCGTTGGATGACCATTTCGTCATCGAGGTACAGTCAGTCGGTCATTGTCGCGGTGCATTTTCTTCTCTTTCCTTGCTCCGACGTATTCGGACGCTAATTTCGAACGCTGCTGCATGTGCTCGGCAAGTAAGTTGTTTTTCCTGCGCCGGGTAAAAGCGAACGTTTCATCGGGAATTAGTCTTGTTTTTCTACCGTGCGACAGTCTCGCCGTTCAAAGAATTGTCAAATTAAAGCGATCGACAACGCATCTGAAATTCATACAATTGACGTTCGGTTGCGCTTTCATTGTATATTCACGCCTTGTGTTCTCACGATATACGATGTATTATGTTCTTTTATGCGAATCTCTTTCGGCAACTTCACGAGCAATTTAACGCGCAAAAATAGCTGCTTTATATATTGTACAAAACTGCTTTTTCTGGTTTTTGCGATTTTGCTTTTTTCGAGAGTAAAAGGCCAGACCCGAGTACACAATAGAATATTAAATATGCGGAAATTAATCACGATACGAAATGAGAAAATTTAAGTACTACGCTTACTATTTATCTTCACTGTAATGAATCACGTAAACTATATCAATCGTTGATTCAAGAAAATTTTTGAGCGAACGGAACTCGAGTTTTCTCCGAATCGAAAGTTTATAATCACGGAAAATCTGTACGGAAAACGACTGACAGCTTTCACGAGCAGCACTATTATGGGTTTTTCCAGCGCAATTGTTATTCTGCGTACATGTAACTTGTTTTTTTTTCCAAACACGACGACAGATCGATCCAGTTCGGTGCCTCTATGCTGCTTGCTGCATGTTTACGTAGAAGCGACACGACGTGCCTGCACGTGCGCCTTTTCTCATTTTCAAGGCGAACGTCGTTCGGCTTGCGCTATTGGAAAATCTTGCGGCGCGCTAATTGATAGCAAAGACTATTGCTTGTTGTTGTTTTTTTCCGAGTGGATAGACGAGATATGTGGGTTATTTTGTTGGCCTACGAATTATTTCTGTTTCTGCGATGATTGACGAAAGTAGGAAAGTAAGGATGCATTGTTGATTAATGTTTTTTTCGTTCTCAAAGTTGAAGAATGTAATAACTATTTTTTTGTGGGACAAAAAAATTTATTTTTTGACCGAGTGAGATGAGTTTTTACATTATTTTTCATCTCCAATAACAGCTGCAAAGAACTATTCGACTATGAACTTGGATCGAATATAATAAAAGATTTTTTTAATTAATAAAAATACTTAAAACGTTTGTAAAAATTATCCCACTATCTTGAGAAATCTGTATAGCGGATTTAGTACCTCACGGCAACCAATCGATCTATCCAGCATCAGTGAACCAATAAATGCAAAACTCCCCATTGCAAAGCCACTTCAGAGTGTTGTATGCCGGAATTCGGCTTTTTGTCCATGCCATTGTTCATTCGCAATTTAGCCGCGGTGTGTAATTAGGAGCGGAACACGCCACGCGCCTAAGGGGGATTGCATGTACCTGATATTGCTTGTAAAGTGGTCACGTTGCTGTGCACAATTTTCAAACTTGGACTGAGGCTAGTTTTGTTTAATTAATTTTGCGAAATGCCGCATCGAAAATACAGCACCCGATTTATTGCCGCGATGATAGTACACGGAAAAGATATTGATAGCGATGAAAATTGAGTCAAAGGTTATTATAAATGTGTGAAGTCCAATAAAGTATTATCATATCGGCTCACTCTCGGACTTCGCCGAGTTGTAAATAATTAGTAACATTCTACATCCAATAAAACTACAAAGTTACCACAATCGTTGCGCACTCGGCAACAAAGTTATAAATATCAGCGCTTGTATATGTGTAATTTGCAATCGTTCGTTGGAAGAAAAAGAAAAATGGAATTCGTTTTCCAAAGCGACTCTATAAACCATTCGCGCGGCCTTGCATCCTTTCATTAGTTGCACTTGCTCGCGTTTCGCAAAGTGGGATATATATCGCTCCGCTGGAAAAGGGAAGGCACGCCGTCGTCTTTGCGCGCACGTGTACAACTGCGTCGCGAGCGCGAGCCTTGAAAGGTGACTCGATTATATTGCGCACGCGAGAATATTATTTAAATCGCTTGATTATGTTGTAATTTGAGAGACTCGACTGTTGCTGCCGTATTTACGTTGCGCTGAATGACCGCGAGTTCATGCGCACTTTTCGTATGCGCCGTAAGGCGACTTAGCCGAGGGATAAAAATGCTCCGTTGACGAGGTAGTTACGAGTTTTGTTGACAGGTGGATGCGGACGACTCTCGTCGATTACAAAGCTGATTGGTGCTGCAACACATCAAAGTGTTGCAACAAATTACTCGTGATTACAAAAATGAATATCATTCTACCTGGACAAACGAATTGACATGACAGGCATGACATTACGTATCGTTAAATTTGTCCAATTCCATTCTAATTTTTTCAAAACATCCGGCGAAACATCGTAAGGAGAGGCGTCCAGCCAACCTACATATTAATGAGCAAAGGCGCTACGCATTGCCCGATATAGAACGAAGCCTCGGCGGTAAAAGAGGGGCAGAGGAAGGCTGGTAATGATCGAAAGTGCACGTGCCATGCGTTAGTAAAACCTCCGTGGGCTGTGTAAAGGTCGACGAAGGACGTATTTCTCTCTGACACTCCCTTATCAGAGATTAATAGTGTATTTCTATCAGCTTGGCTGATATGATTTTTTTCTCTTTCGTTTCTAATCGCGACTACAATAAGAAACACGTTGAATAATACGTCTGCATGGACCTGACTCGCCTATAGTTATTTATAGCACAAGTCGCTAAATCGTATACGAGGAAATTATATTTTCTTCGTCTCGTTGACTTCCAGACCTCTTATTCGGATATTGAATGCAGCTAGGTGAGACAAGCGTAAAATATTTGTATAATTTTTATATACATTCTAGAATATTTCGATTTCTAAACGTCTTTTCTCCCATATATAATAATGCTCTCCCATGGCATACTTCTGTCAGTTGAGGTATTTCACAATCGTCGTCGTTATCTCAGTAACTAATATTGTCAACACGTCTAAATTCGCCCAGAAAATCCTTATATGTCGTTATATGATCGCGCGTGAAAAAATGAGCGCTCTTGATAATTCGCACTCCGCCGACACGTGCAGCGTACATATGCAAGTCGAGTCACACCACTTCTTTTGCGTATAGTCATCTTCTTGGTATTTTTCTGCTTCCTTTCTTTTTCCTTCGTTACGCGCGTCATCCCTCATTATTTTCTCCCGGCGGAAAATATGATCAGTCGATTAATTGCCAGTTTACGATCGAGGAATGACTGCGGATTGAACGACGATCAGGTGAGCGAGGCTTTGTGTTTTGCGGTTCGATACGAATTCTAGACATATTATATTTTTTTTTATAATTCGCTTTCGGAAAAAAACACATCGTTTGTCGCTCTTTTTCTCGTACTCTGTCGAAAAAATGTATTTTCTATAACGTCACGATGAAAATTAAGAGTTTGTTTTTCACCATTAATATCTCAATTGTCACTAAAATATCACATGTGTCGTTCTCATAAGCTTAAAAAATAAATCATCAAACAAAGCGACAAAATGTGGAATCCAAAGGTTACTAAGTCAATAAACAGGCAGCTTTTTATAGTAACAACAGCGCGTGCCTCTAAATGCCAACGTTTTCCAGGCTGCGACGGCGAGAAAAACGCACACGTGCGTGCCGTGACCCACGTCGCGTCGCATGCAGCATCCTTAATTGCAATTACGCGCTTTGTTGCTCAAAGTTCTATTATTGTTTCTTCTCTTCTCTTTCTACTGGCATTGCGTAATAAGGGTGTGCGAGGATTATCTGAAAGTTTTCCGGAAGGGATACGATGTTTTTGTCTGCTTCATCATCTACGTGGTAGATGTGATCTTCCTAGTGGGAGATAGAGCATTGGCTTTTCTGAAACGCAATTATCTGGCAACTGTTTCTATTATTTCCTTTCCATTTTATTAGAATTGCAATGTAAATATTACGAATGATTGATTCGTGAGTATGCCTTTTCACGAACTGCCACTTGTAAAAATTGATTGATATTTATCTGTAATTGCAACTGCACATTGTATCATGTATCTTACTTAATTGCTTTTAAAATCTTTTTTTTCAATTAACGGCAAAATAGAATTTTCTTTGAATACGAAATGCTACTGGAATCGATTGAAAAATGCTATTACTTATATCCTTTGTCATTCAAACTTTCAAAAGACATTTGATTGCCGAACAGGATGCGCGCATTAGCTAAAAGTTGCGCATGACATAAATGATTTTTTTTTTACGTAAGTCTTTTCATGCATTATATAAATTAAAATATGCGTTATTGCACCACATACTTTCGCTTTGTGCAAATCTGTCGATGCATTCTAATGACGCATTGTCTCTTGTTTCAGTTTGGATGGTAGATCATGTAAAGACGAGATATACAGGATGAGCCTTGGTGCCGGATACTGTGAGGGCAATCTCAATTTCGCAACAGCCTCCGAGGATGACGAAGTTTATATTAAGAAGAAAGTTTCCAGGGTGAGTGTCGCTTTTGTTGCTTCACTATCGATTCTTTATTATTTTTATCGATCGTGAGATATTTTAGCAAGCGGTTCTCGTTTATTTCCTCGTGGAGGTGAGGTGCAGATTCATTAGCATGTTATTGGAGTGATGACATACAAGACTTTGTATTGTACTAATAATAGGAGGAGAAGTTTTATGTTTCAATGAGTTTGCGTTTCTTTCACCAATGTGCTTGATTTTAGTATTTTTTTTATCTTTTAGCGATATTTTGGAATTGAATGAAATTATCAACGCGCTTTGAAATAAAGGTCCGTAAGACATGGTATTGTAAAAAAGGTCAATCTGTATACACTTTAATACGAGATGCACCGATCAATTGAGACAACGTATCTCCCTCGTCGACTGATCATTGCACAAGATTAATCCGGAAAAATGTATGCCAACCGAACTTCAATATACTACGTGTGACCAGCAAATACAACCTACAATCTTCATCGAATTTCCAGTCGATTTAGACCAAAGCCGCAACGAAATTGCATTTTCACACGGTCACGAAAATCCCAACCGTACCTGCCGAGTAAAAGACGAAATTTGGAAACACCTATCGTCGCTGTCCTAACGCTTGTCTGTGAGCAACGAAAAAAGAATGCGTCGGCGCACGTGCTCATTGTCTTTCCTACTTTGAAACACGCGCTTAGAATTTAGGCCACTCGAAACGCACACGCTCACGCATAGCGAGAGGCTTTTCCGCGTTGACATCGCAGACTCTGATGCAATATGCCAACCCGTCGAGTTTCTCCTGCGTGAATATGCAGTTCGCGCGATGGCGATGATTGCGTTGCGCGCTCGCTTGGCGTGAGCAGGTGAGACAAACTTTGGGTTCTTTTTCTCTATGCGGAGTTTGTCTTTATTCTAACGCTTGTTATTCTTAGAATAAAGATTGATGGAATGACTAGTTTTGTCTTTAGTTTCGAAACCCGTCTTCTATTTCTTTTTATTCGTTAGTTTCCTCATTGAGAATCAAAAGTCACACTGCAGTTTTCATAGTTTTAGATATGAGGATAACTCTAATAAATGTTTCCTCGAGCATTTTTTTATGGTTTATATAATGAGTGATTATTTTTACATCATATATGAGGAAAATATTTACATGAATTATGAGCAATGAACATTGTAGTTTTATTATAATTTGTTTTTGGATCAAATTTAATTTTTCTTTCTTGACATTGCTTCTAACCATTCAGTTTATTCTGGACCGAAAAATAGTAAAAAAATCCACTCATTAGCATAAACATAATATAACAACCATTCACAATTTTATGTTTTTGGTTTATTTACGAAAAAAAGTTATGACCGTACGTTTAAACAAAAAAATTCTTACTGTGCTCGCAAAAACTGCTGAGTCCCAAAAGTATCGAATTCGAGACGAAAATGTATACGTTAAGCTCGAAGTCAATCGTTGTACCTATATAGCTACGCGTCGCGTGTGCTGCACGTGTGCAAAAATCGGCGGCCGGAAACTCGCGCGACCGAGATTTATATCGGTCGCTCGTGTGCTGAGAATAGCATAAGCTAACGCTGTCGTCATGATTGTTATTAACGAGGAAAATTGTTGCGAATCGTCGGCGCTTTTCATTATTGGCCTTTGCATTACACGTTTCTTAAACGTAACTGTTTCCTGCTGCCGAAAAATTAAATATACGAATTGTTTCGTGTAAATTATTTGATTTGAATAATTCGGTTCAATGTAATCTTTTCGTGAAAAAACCAATCAAACTCAGGGCTTTCCTTTCGCTTCTGTCCTTTCTAGAAAAACATTTTATGAAAATCACAGTTTTATCAATATAAAGAATGGAATCTCGGGCACTATACGTCAATGAATTAATCTCATAATAATCTTCTTAGTCAGTAACATAATCGATCTGACAGAAAAATCTGGATTATTGATATGCGTCTGCTCGCATATTTATATCCTACACACCGTTACCTGTTGGACTCTCGTTCTCACATTTGTTCAACTCGCTGCAGAGTCGATTTCACTCGATTACATTTATCCTTGTGTATTTTGGCTGTAGACGCCATAATCTTAGATTAATTCTCATTTTGAATCGATTACAAATTTTTCCTTTCTGCACTTCCTGTTTGCAAGTTCATTGTGTCGTGATTTCAAGGAAGTGCTAAATATGAAAATCACTTGCTGCTCTTCTTTTTACATCACTGCGCTTTGTTTTCGTGCTATGTGCATACGTTATTAAAAGAAAAATAAACTCGATGTTAGACATGTAAACATGGAATCGGAAGTGATTATACTCGATATTTTGATATGTTTTTTGTTCACTCAAAATCCTCCTGATAAAACCCTATTGATGGTAAAGAATTTTCGTTTCGAATAATAGGATATATGAATCTTCTTGTCACAAGAGAATTGGATTATCCTCCTGAGACGAGAGAACTTGCTTTCCCACTGTTGGGAAATCTCAATATAACACTGACAGTTTATATATCTATTTTGTTCAGCACGCAATGTGTGTTTGTATAACTCTGGGTATTTATTTTAATCGACGACAATTAAACATTCAAATGGTAAATTTATTGTCATTGTGACTTTTTTAGAAATAAAATATTCTTTGTTCCACTGTATTGACTTAAGTATAATTTTTTAACAAACTTATTTTTATCGTTCACAAGTTCGTTCACGTGGATATTATTATTATTTTGATGATTCATATTTTATTTTTGACTCATGGTAAAATACTAAGTATAGATTTCACCAAATTAGAAGTTTATAAAGAATGATTCAATTTGATGGATATTTACTACTCAATTTGTTTTTGAAAAGATGGATTTTTTAAAATCTAACCTTATTAGAAAAAATATGAATGAATAAAATTTGACGTTTGTTGGAAATGTAATAAATAAAATATTTTCATTCGACTGATATTTAAAAATAATCATTATACCTAGTAAAAATATGGTCATAATAAAGCAGTGTGTCACACGGCCTAGCGGCTAAAAATAGATGTTAAAAATAATATCACTCATATCAACGTCAATTATATGCAATTACGAACGAAAAACACTAAAAATGAGGCAGCGCGTGCATCAGCAGCAACGCGATAGTTATATAGGAATATATAAACATTATGTGCGGCTCGACGGCATGAGCTGTTATCTAAAACATGGCACGTTTCGTCAAATGTGATCGCGGCGAGGTGTGTGTACGTGCAACTCGTCTCTCTATATTTTTTCCAAACGCTTATGTGACTCCTCTAATGTCTTCTCTTCGTGACTTGTCTAAACTCGTTTTTACGAATTGACCGGACAAATAGAACTAAAATAGCTGAACACATGACCTTGAACTATATCGATCTCTTGACGCGGTTTTTTTCGTCAGATTGTGTTCGACAAATGGACAAACGGATATTCACGTACTGAGCTGGCAACTTTTTTTTGTCGATTGAATGACCCGATTTCGAAAGTACTACGACGATGAGTCGTCAGAATTACATACTTACGTGTCACGCGTGCGGAACTGTTAAAATAAAACTTTTTTTTCATGTGACTTTAATTCGATTTCGAATGTTTGGATTCTTTTTTAAATCTATTTTTTTTACCAACAGATTAACACTACATTGCGTTTTCAAAAATTAAGATTCTTCGTGAATCTATAAGGTCTTTCAGTCGATTAATCTTTCTCATCGATTGAGCAACAAAAATTAATACTCCGTACATGTACTTTATTTCTTTTGGATGTCACGCGAGGGACATTTAATGATATCTCGTAATTCTCCGTAGTACACACAATTTAGAAAGCACTTTCGCGAAAGAATAGTAAGTACGCGCGGTGCTTCGTCACGTGAGTTGAGTTGGGAAAATTGTGAACGCATAATCGTTCAGTGAAACTTTCCTCTATTTGTCATGAATGCCGCGGTCGTTTCGCCTGCAGCGATTGCTAAGTCAGGCACGCGTTATGCGTTGGATGGATATTTTGTACATTTTTTTCCTACATTGGATGTCCTGCGAAATGGTTATTGCATTCGACGAAGAAAGTATTCTGCGCTCCCGGGATATATGCATGAAAAGTTATTGGTCGCAAGTGATTATTTTTGCCATATGAGTTCCAAACTGAATTCGTTTACAGACAGGAAACATTTATTCATATTAATGTTTCAATATACTAATGTAAAAATGCACTTTCTTGAAATAATGTTCACGAGCAATTAAATGAAAAGTAGATCGAAGAAAAAATTTTCCAGAGAGAAAGTGTACAGTTGCTGTGCATGCGACCAGATAACGTCACCACGTAATCGTCAATCAATTGACAAGAAATATTTAATTTATGACCAATCGATTGAAACGATTTTTCAGACGATCGAATGTAATTGATAAATTTTATTTTTTCAAATAAAAATTCTTCAAGTAAAAATCCAAATCAAACGTTAAAATTTAATCGCACAAGTTAAACCGCACCCGTTGGCGCTATCTGAACCCGAATCCAGCACGTGATGTCGAAATTCAATTCGTAAAAAAATCCCGCTGGCGTCATCTTCGCATCACGATACGAACTTTACGAGGTCGATAAGTCAATACACACACGGATTACTTATTTTTTTCACTTCTCTTTGTTTCCTTTTTTTTTTTTGGTCACGGCTGTCATTTATTCGAAGGTTGTGGCCTACTAATTTCGCAGAGTGTACATATACACGTATATATTCGATTGTTTGAACAAGGATTCATTGTTTCCTGTCGTATTTTCAAGGCTTTTATTACCTTTCTACGCTAATTTATCCATTTCGGTGAGCCTGCGAACTTTTGAGAACCATGAACTTTTCTCTACTGATTAGATTTTTCCATGGTTGGCGTAACTTTTTGTTAAATATATACAACCTCATTTGCTATATAAAATGCGCATGCAATTACTTTCGTTTACAGAAATATTGATTGTGTTTGATAAGAGGTCATGAGACAAGTTACTTTAAATACGTTTTCGTTGTCAGTTAATTGGTCATTGTTTCTTTAATTGCCAAGTTAAGTAACTTTTTAATTTAACGATGAACGATATAAGAAACATTGTATACGTTATTGTATTTTCATTTTACTCCTATTAGACATGTCGTGCATGTTTCAATGATTCTACTAGTCTGTTATTTTTAAACATTTCAAAATTATTCATTAATGCAAATCCGCTACTTTGATACAAATTTTAACCTCTATCCAAAAATAAAACCAACAACCTCATTATTCAAACAAAAAATTAAGAAATTCAAGATTCACAGTGCAGATCTTTCAACACTTTGAATTACAAAATCCAACAGAATATTCTTGTTCATCTTATTTTTTCTCTGCGCAAGCATCACTGTGATACTTCTCCCCGAAAAAAGGACATTAGTGTGCAAAAGTGATTACATGTTATGGGACGCGCGTTTACTCGGGAATACCTGATGGTTTTTGTCGGCCACGGTCTGGCTTATGACTCAAGTTCCTTCAAATGCACACACACACACACGTATAGAAGCGCTTCGACAAATAAAAGGTAAAAAAGACAAGAGATTGCTGAAATTTGTGGTTGTGTTGCAATTGTCAAAGATTGTCTCGGGCGATGACGTAATGTCCTCAGGGTTTACAATGACGTTTGTTCTACGTAAATTCGAATGTAAATTTTGCTATCGAAAGGATTGCTTATCTCCTGATGATTGTTTTAATAGGCTACGACGCGTCCTGAATACAATGACTAAAGATCTTTTTGGCATTCAAGATAAATAACGCTTTTAAAAAATCAACTTTGTCTCGATTTTAACGTTAGTTCGGCAGATGCGGCGCTTTTTTAAGAGGTAAGAGAGCGCACGGTTAACAACAAAACGCAATGAAGACGTGCGTTTAAGCAAATTTTTTGGATATTCGTACTATTATCGTTCTGTTGGATTGGTAAAATATTTTGTCAATGAAAAATATAGCGTTGTTTTTCAGCTTTGAAGATCCTTGAACACAGCATCATGTCGCGAAAATAAATTACGCAAAAGCTCTTACAGTGCGCGATGTAAGGCGTGCAAAAACAATGATTAATCAAGAGATTATCAACAACGTCGCTTCTAATTCTGGCGAGCGAGCGTTGTATGCTCGCCGTCCCACATCGAAAATAGCAAAACAAGTGTATTCTCGCATAAAAAACAACACACATATATATATTTTCAAGTGAATCACACAACTCCCTCGTGTGATTCACACGCCGTTGTCGCGTTACATTGCACGTGAGCAAACGTGATCTAGGGTGTCGTATTTTTATATAAAAAGAAAAAGAAAGAAAATAAATTCTTCTCACGAGCGAAAGAATGAGAAAACACGTGAGCTTCGCCGGGGGAATAAAATGCCTACGTGACTGTCGAGTTGCGCGCAAGGGACGGAATGTGGGTCGACGATGCGATGATGATGTAGAAGCTTATGGTATTTCGCGACGAAGCTTGTATGCGTATCGACTCGTATACATATCTTCTCAAGTCGCTTGTTTGCTCAGCCACACACGTGTCTATCGCGTACCTATTTTGATATCCTATCTCTTCACGCACGCACACCTCAATAGAATTTGTCGAAGGTTTTGTTTGAATAGAGCGCGGCGCTCTCGTCGACTGCTTTTGCATTGCGAGCACCTGATTACCCCGGAACTGCTTTAAAAACTCTTATCGAAGTGAAACAGATCTGGTTGGCACGTGGCTTAGCTTGCGATAATTCACTTATACGAGCTGCGCATCTCATGCAAGTGCTCGCACATGTGCGACGTGCACTCCGTCACATGTTTTGTGTGTGACTCGAGTTCTCGTTTCTTTCCTTTTTTATGACACAACAGCGCGCGCAGATTGGAAATTAATTTATTCATTGCTTGCTCGATGATCACTTATTCTTCAGTTTTTTCCATTCAATTTTTATAGAGTATGTGGTCTCACCGAATATTTCTTTTAATAATATAAAAAAAAAGCCATCGAGCCACGAGTTAGAAACCGCTGCTTCAGTTAATAATAAAAAAATTAACCGCAAAGAAAGGACAGAAACGAAGCGTCTCGTACAATTAATTCGGAGCACCGCAATAAACACGCGGACTTTCCTCAATCGAAGCAACAAAATAGCACGCATTCTGCACGCACACCGCATCGTCATTTGGCAAAAAAGGTCGCGTGCGTTCGTTTCGAATGCGCGCGGCGGCGGCAGTGGTCGACCTACACCTCTATAAGCGCGCTGACGGAAAGGTCTACGATCTCACATGCGTCGACGTTGACCTAGAAAAGTATATGCTACGACTGAGCATGTGACCGACGGGTGTGTTAACCCTCTTGATTGTACACACGTTTGTGGGAGAAAAGTGCTTTTGATTTTTCCTTTTGTATTTGCTTTCCCAACACGTGCGCGAATGTTCAATTAACTCTTGTTGTTCGATGTGTTTCTTTGTCTCGTAAATACAATATTGCATTAACCTACTATCCCATTGATTAATCCGATGAGTAGGAAAAGAAAAGAATACAAGTTCGTTGAGATTGATGGTAAATATGTAATGACACTCGGTATACCAAGAATTATCGTTGAGATAAAGTTTAACATATTAGCTAACTGCTAGATGGGCTTTCCTATTTTTTCTTACATAAAAAAGTAATGGTCTGCAAAGTCATTTTATTCGTGATGTGATTGGCTAACAGGTTGTCACGTGGATTACCATGATGCGAGAGTATGTATGTGTATATACATGTACTGGACTTAGCGTATATAATATTCTTAGCAGAGCAATTAACTTGTTCACCAAATTTGTGCTAAGAAATATTTCGAGTCGTTTTACATCGATTTTATTTTCATTAATTTAGTAAATTGAAAATAAGTAAGACGTTTCGTAGGCATTAAAAAAAGAATGATGTTTACGTTCACTCAAAGGTCCAAACTTAAAATAATACGATAAAATAATCTGAATGCTCTTAAATTAAATTTATTCTTAGAACATATAAATTTATAGAATATCTCTGTTATAAAATTTAGCTTCAAATAAATATCATTAACAATGAAAAGAATCATAAATCGATAGATTATTTCATAAATTAAATACTGTGAACAAACTTCAGATCATCTGTTGCAGTAATTTATTCAATAACATTTTCGAAATTAAACTTATAAATTTAAATATTACTTCAAAATTGACATGGATGCATACATGAAAGATGATAGAATGTTGCTGAATATAAAAATTTTGAAATAGAGTTTGCAAAAAGTACTGCTCTAAAAAAAAACTTAGTTTTAATATTTTTGCCAAAAAAGAGTTTTTAATCGTAGACAAATATATTAAAAATTAAGAAAATTAAATTATCAGGCACAATTAACAGTATGATTTATTTAGAAAAAGAAGAAATAGAAGCGAACTTGATACACTGTCCATTATGTATAGCTTAGCTAACACCTAAAAAACTGGTACATTATTAGGTAAATATCAACGTAATAAGATTTTTATTTGCCAATTAATATCGATGGATGTTGAGCATGTCAAAGCATAAAATTGTTTTTGTGTACACGGTGTATTTTATAATAGTTTTTATTTGATTCAAGCATAAAATTGAATATTAATACATACAAGATATGTGCGATTGACGATATTAGTCTCATAAAAAAAGAAAAACGACTTATATATAGTTGTAAAGGATGTATCTCGTCGTTTACTAATCGAAAATCTCGTGGGATATTTGCATATGTTTATCACTTTTATGTCATGCAAAAAAATGTAGTGTTATATAGAGGAACTTTCTGGAACGATTTTTAGATGGGCATATTCAAATTTTGTTCGTTATTGCCTGTTTTTTTTCGTTGTTGTTTAATATTCAAATAGGAATTTTAATAATTTGGATTTGTTTATACTGGTTTACTTATTTAGATCACGATGGTCGGCGGGAAAAAACGTCAAGATATTTTCCTTATATTTTAATGAGCTGATTATGGTACGATTGTGAACAAAACGTACATATGTTTGACGCGAGGTGTATCGCATGATGTTTTTCGTGCAAAGGACTTTGTGCAATGCAAATTCAAAACAAATACTACAACGCATTGTAAAAATTCAGACTGGCAGACAAAACATAATGCAAGTTAAATATGCATCGCGTATAATCGAATGAAGCTTGAACGTCACGTGAAAACCAACGAGCGAACGCGTAAACGTCAGGCGCATGTAAGAAGCTCTTGCGAACTCTTCGAGCGAGCGTCCTCGTCGAGATAAGATGGACAGAAAGAACGAAAGAAGGAATATCTCGACAACTGAGCAAGGCTAAGCTATCAAATCAGAAGCCGGATCCGACTGGAGTCGTGCGTGATCTGTCAAAGTTTATCGAGTTTTATTATGTTGGCGATTGACTGTAATCGAAAATTGGCGCTCGGAGACGAAGGCTATTTTCAGATTCTTCGACCGAGAGGAGAAAAGAAATTTTTGACGCCATCGACAGTTTACAAACATTGATCAGTCGAGTAGTCGAAAATGCGGGTCATCAGGCGCGCATGCGAATGAACTGATTAGATTTGATCCGTTATAAAAATTTCAATTTATTTACAACTGATGTAGAACAGCTCGTGTCTATTTTTAATACAAAACAAATGTGTAGCTTATTTCAAAAAATCAATTTTTTATTCAAATTATCAATATTTTACTTAACTATGAAAGAAAAATTGAAAAAACCAATTATCCAATAGATAAATCATAATTCGCGTCTGGCTTTCACTTAGAAAGCTCTATTTCTCTATCTCTCCCACCCCCTTAAACTTTACAAAATTACGCAAGGAGCACGTTTGTCGCCAGTCGAGATTCACGTGTCGTTACATCTCGCACACGTTTCCAAACACCAGCTTTTTCGCGAGGAGAGCTCGCGAAAAGTTTATACCAACCGTCCTTTTTTATTGCTTCTTCGCAGGTTCAGCACGCGGGCACGTTTTGTTATCGGCCTCAGATGTTTCTTTGTTGGTATATATCCTCGCAAAAGGAATGCAAGGTGGATGCGCGTGTTCGAGTTTACAAAACTTTGGAGATTAAAGCAGCAATTGTTGTTCAGATCAAGACACATTGGAATGCGGCTTTTTTCTCATTTTGATAACAAATTGTCACGCGTAAATTTAGCACTCTGAAAGTTAATAATAAATACCGCGAGATTAATTTACTATTGGTTGTTCAGGTGACATTGCATAATTATATTCTTATATTAAATATGTGCTGATAGTCAAATAAACAAGTTGCTTATATTTTCAAGATTGAATATTATAAAAATGTAATGTTATTTTTCTAGCACATACTTTGAGCACCCAATTTTATCATAAAGTAAAAAATATAAATATAGCAAATCCATAGGTTTTATTAAAAAAACATATTCAACGAAGGCAAGCCTGAAAATACATGATTTATTTACGTGTTTGAACGGCAGCAGCAGCATCTCGTCAATAAATATCCGTTCAGTGTCGTAGATTTTATTTTTTGCATTGTCCGCCAGCTATCAGTCTCATTACTTTCTACTCCATTAATTGGGCTCGGACGCACGCGCGCACCGAGAGGGAACTCTCCGCTTGTGTCGTGAGTTATCTCCTTTCCAGAAAAATCCTGACCCGCTCGACCCATCAACGTATACATTTGGCGACTTGAATAAAAATATAACCGGTGATATTCAGTTATTTTCGCTCCTACTGCCGAATGCAATGGTTGTCGTTGTTGTTCTTACAGCGGAACTTCCTGCTTGCGTCTGCCGCACTGTTATAATTGTCCGCGCTATTAATAAACAACAGAGGTGTGAATATATTTGTATAAGTGACTTTTGCATATTGTTAATTTCACAAGCATTATCCATTGTATTTTTTTTACAAATGATTTGTTTTGCACGAATATTTCGTGACGTCAATTGGATTATCTTTGAATTATTTTCGCGATTATTTTTTTCGTGAGATGACTGACAAACTAAATTAAGACGATGAGATGTGTAGACGTGACAAATATCACGTAACTTCGGACCGTTCTCCTCCTATGAATCCAGCAATCGACGAAATTTTGTATTCAGGCCACTTTCTACTTGCTCCGATCGTATCTTTCGTGAATTATATAAGAATTTTCTTTCTTGAATTTCGGCATGTTACTTAATCTCTAATGGTTGTTGCAAATTCTTACCTAATTTTTCGTTATTATTCGGTCTAAAATTACACTTCGAAAATTTAACATGCTATTTAAATATCATGATGATTAAAAATTCTTCCTCATGGATCATCATAACACAAACCACAACCACAACAACAACAAAAACATTAATAAGTCAAACTACATATACTCGGCGGATGCGTACGTGATATTTAAAAAAAAATCTTGCAAATCGCACGATGAACCAAAATAAAAATCACATGATCGGAAATTCCAAAAAATTCCGTCAACCGGCCTTGCCCCTCTATCACAGCGTCCCATCTCACTCTTTGCTTTCGCGTCTATCTCGGTCTCGGGGAAAAAAAAGGCTCGTGTGAGAAAAACGTGCGCGCGTCACGTGCGAGGTAACGTTCTACGGCGTCAAACACGTGATTCCCCTTCAACGCGGTAGTGGGGAGGTCGTAAAAGAACGTGGCGAAGGAGAAGAGGAGTAGGAGAAGAAGCGACTGAGGCTTCGATACTCGCCACGAGTCGACCGACCGGCTATTAAACTCGCGGACTTTGTGAGCGACGCACGTACACTTCAGCTTTTCCGATAAGTGTTGTTTGTTTCATCGTTTGGAGTGTCGTTTCATCGTCAAAGTGATTTCGACAAGTTTGTGATCGCGATCATGGTTACGCATAGTATGGAGAACATCTTAAGTATGCAGTATTACGCGCCGGTGAGCGACGAGGCACTGCACTCGCCACCTGCGCGCAAGAAGCGATGTGTCGCCAAAGAGGTGATTATATTGATTTAATTTACGCGTGCAATCGGAGGGATTATCGTGTCGAATTGGATTGTGAAGCGAATACAACGATTTACTTTATGCATTCTCGTTTGCCAAGTATGTCTCGACGAGTGATTAATAATTAGAAGTGATGGTTGATTTGTAATAACTATGTCATCGATTTCTTCTCGGGCATGCTGATAGCTTGCTTTTTTTATAAAGTGCTGTGTTGTAAACTTTAGTTGTACTTGTTTATGTGTTTAATTATAAACGTTTTCTGTTGATAAATGTATTTCCTGTTAATTCTACTTGTTTAAAATGATTTTTTTTTGTATTGTGGAAATTCTCTAGCGGTTGAGAAAACTTGATAATAATATTTTGCTCGAACATTGCAGTAAAGCATAAATAAAAATATCATAAGTGGACATTGAAGGTTCTAAAATCAACTGTTATAATTCTACTTCCAGCATGGATACAAAGCTGACGTATTCAAGGATTTGATGGCACAAATTGTGTGATGCTTGCAAGCTTTTGGGAGGTGGCTGTTCCATTTAACGGAACAACTCTTTCCAGAGGTGCGTTTGCATTTAACACATTAACATTGCATTTACTTTCATCGATCTTTTAATTAAATTGAAATGTTTTGTCTGACCACATCACTCGTATACTACTTAAAGCGTTTACGTGATACTATAAACATTTATATCTTGTTATCTCATCTGACCAATATCGTCCTTTCACTACTTGGCGCATTTACGTGAGCCTATGAACTTGTTGATGAAATATTTCAAAATGAAAAAAATTCAACTTTCAAATTAAAATTAAACTTATTTCTTCTTTTTATAATAAAACGTGCATCGGTCATAAAACTAGCTAGAAATATATCGTGTCGAACAAGTGGCATCTCGTATTAAAGTGTTTGCGTCTGACCAAAAAAATTCAAGCGAAACGCAATACTACTCGTATATTGTTCTTCCCTAAAGTGTGAGTCAATGTGTAATGTATCTTTTTCAATTGGTTTGTTTCAGCAAGATCCAATGTCTCATAGAATCATCGAGAAACGCAGGCGAGATCGCATGAATAATTGCCTGGCCGATCTTAGCAGACTCATTCCCGCTGAATATCTGAAGAAAGGAAGGGGTCGCGTTGAGAAAACAGAAATTATCGAGATGGCCATTCGTCACATGAAGTACTTGCAAGGTGTCAGGCAAGGTGTGTGTCATTGAAATCTGCAAATTTTTTAGATGAGCGGAAAGAAATTCAGGAAAGTTAACGATAATTTTTTTTACCTTCGTTCAGACACAAAACATCACACACCAGTATCGTCAGTGCACAATGTACATGGCGAGGACAGTGTCGACAGCGTGACGCACCCATCAGTCTCGGCAGCAAGCGCAGCCGAACACTACAGGCTTGGCTACCAGGAGTGTCTCAGCGAAACAATGCACTTCCTCGTCGAAGCCGAAGGTTTCTACGCCAGAGATGCTCTATGCGTTCAGTTAATTAGCCATCTTCAGCAGCATTGCGAGAAAATTCTCGCTACTAGTGAGTGCCTTTTTTTAGTTAGCTTGGCAAAAGAAATAAAAGGAGCGTCTGTTTTAACGTTCGATTATTTTTATTTTATAGGCGACAGATTGGGGTTTCCACATCCAGTGGATCTGCCAACAAGCAACGGCACAGCGTGCAACGGCGTCTCACCATTCGCTCATGTAAACGGTGGTTTACCAACCTCTACGTGCCCAACAAACAATTCCATTAGCAATGGACTTGGTCTTCTCAACAATAATAACAACAATAATTCCTCGACTCTTAACGATAATTCATCGTCTCATCCACTATTGCACAACGGCAACAGTAGTTCCGATCGGTGTTCAAGTTCCGGCGTCTCGTCGTTCGACTCGACCGAATCGACTCGACCGCAGCGTCCATTGCTTATACCACCACCAAGCCTCGTCAGTGATGACAGTAATCATAGTACTCATTCTCAAGTGTCCTGTCATCAACCCATGCAATTGGACACGAAACCACCGACAAATTATAAATTTAAAAATTCCATCAAACAGAGATTTTCAGCAGATCAAAGGATAAAGACATCGGCATCGCCACCACCTTCAGCAAGTAGTTCCGAAGCATCACCGAAACATCAAGCAACAGTTACACATCAAGGTGTTCCTATTTTCGCGTTGCACGATAATGGTGGCTTCTACATACCTCTGACAGTCGAAGCATCGATGCTGAGGCCGCATATGGGTTACACAGCGGATCTTGGACCTGAAACTGTTTTACATCCCGTTACGATATCTGTGAATTTCAATCATTCGATGCCACCCGCGTGGTCCCATCAAAGTCCAACTCATCAGATTTAGTGAGAAGCGGAATGTTGGTTTTTGTTGATAATCTGATGTATAGACTGTCTTGGCAATGGTCGCTCATTCTCGAAAAGTGTGTTTTTAGGAGGTCTTTTTATTTGTTAGCCTGGTATTCGTCAATAGTATTTTTGTAACCTCTAGCATTTTTTTGTACAGGACGGATCGCATTATATTTTTTGTGTATACTACGCGGAGAATGAAATTTTTTAATCGCACACTGTGAAAGAATAAAAAAGATCTAATCAAAAGTTACAAAGAAAAATTATAAAAAAGTGACGAAGTCTGCCGCAGCATTTACCTATTATCGACTATCGTGGATTTATGGTTTCTTTATATTCCAGAATATTGCGCAAAATTTTTATTCTTCTATTGAAGTCGTTTCCGGAATTTCGAGGTGAACAACTTGCGCATTTTTTAAAATGAAATAAAAACTACTACACGGTTGGAAACAAACTAAAAATAAAAAAGAAACGGTGATTATTAACGTGTTATTTTCTCCATTCAACGCTTTATTTTTTGTCATGTACTATGTAGTAGCAGTTATAAGATGAGTATTGTTGACTTTCTCGAATTCAACTGGATGATAATCAGTTTTTGTCCAAAATTGTTATGTCTAATAGCTTTATGAATGTTAAAGACTTTTTTGAATTTACGAATGTAAGAGATATATACGTATACTATTAACTTGTAAATTTCGTTGAATTGATTGTGAAAAAATATTGAAATGCTCCGTTTTTGAAAAATTCTTTGATCGTTTCCGACATAGTTTATGTAAAAACAATAACGATGCATTTCAAAGCTCTTGTTAAACATGCTTTCAATTGCGTATTATTTTCCAACTGTGTAAATTTGTGATATTATATTCGTCATATTAATGATGTAACAAAACAACACAAACTAAAAATGGAATCGTTATTTGCGAGACAGCAATCAATTGTTTATCTTAAAGAAATAAAAAAATATATGCTAACAAGTCAAGTTACGGTTTCACACGTTTAGGTTGTAAGTGAGAAAGAAATATATCAGCCGGAATTTCGGATGCGCAATAATTAAGTTATACATTACGTAAAAAATTATAACAACAAAATATCAACAAAAAGAAAAGAGATGCGTTAACCGTTAAGATTGTATAATTGTTAAGTATGTAAAATATAATGAAGAAGAAAAATAAAGCTGCAAAGCTGTCTACTCGTGTGGCACGAGTCGAAGGCTGACAGGCAGCGGGCCTCAGCAACACAAGACTGACCGAGACCTGCATTACACTGAAGAGAAAACATTAAACATTTTCCTTCTATAAGATCACCCATACACTGCATTAACTATAATTTGTACATACATACCATGCTTAGATGTATAATACGATGTTGAGATATGACTGTGAGAGGAATAAATTATATATATTTACCGTATTGAGGATCAATGTTTTTTTTCATTTCTACATTCCTTTACAGTCAACAGTGCAATTAATTATCTACTTTTATGAATTTTTTCTACTAGATATCTCTACGTAATGAATATTTAAGTTGAAGTTTTAATTGCACGATCTATAAGTAGTATTCAAATTATTTCGATTTGACAAAAAATCAAATTAAATTTGCTGTAGCGAAGAATAATAATTATATACTTATAGCAATATAAATTATAATTTCGTTTTCTGAATTATCGTGTGACATGAAACAGCAAATCTGCAGTCCCGTGACATATATACCACTTTTCTTCTGTCGTAAAAATGGCAATGAAGTTCACAAAATTTCTAAAGAGTACAGTAATAATGATAGTATAGTAATAATAATATTACTTCATTATTTACTGATCGTCAACATTCTCGTACAATTAATATGAAAAAAATGGTATTAAATTCCACAAAATTGAGGAATTAATAAAACGATTGAGTAAACACTTACTTTATTTCACTAAAAATTAAAAAAAGAAACATATGAGATAGGTAACGAAGAAAACTTGCGGTAGAATAGAAAAAAAAATCTTTAAAAAAGAAAGTAATAATAAATATAAGTCGAAAAGATGCATACTCAACTACCATGAATGCAGAATAAAAATCTGTCCACTAATGGTGGCGATTAAAAGTTGTTATTTTATTACATCAACATAATACTGGCTATGAGGGGAATGCGGGGGTAAACGCAATTCGCAGAACGCGCCTACAATGTTTTCTTTCGTGTATATATCATATATTATATACGTGATACTTGAGGGGGCGGAGGGTTTCGGTTAAGGGATTTTATAGAAGGGAGAGTAAAGGTTAAATGGTGACTTCAGAGAGTTACATGATTTTCAATGGTCAATCCCCGTATTTTCTACCGTTTTACATATTATTTTTGTTTCGTTATAATTGCCGATCGTTTACGCATGCAATACTTGTTCGCTTGCGAACTCATCATCCGAATACATCCAAGGTCAGCCAGGCCAGGACTTACGATGCTCGCGTGCGCATATCATTCTAATTTTCATGTTCCTTTTTTTCGTTCATTGTTGATTGGTGATATAATAATCGCTACAAAATTAAACAATCACATTTTCTATAACATGCCCTTGTTCGTATAGAGAACGTCGACGTTGCGTTCGTGAATGCTTCATTTATTTCCTTCTTTTTTGGTATTTTTTATAGTAAATAAATATTAATAATAGCAATAATCGTAACAATAACACTACTAGTATAAATTATGATTGATAGTACAATAATTAGCAATAATATTAGTAATAATAGTATTAAATGGTGATTCGCAATCAATACAAGTGAGTTTGGATAAACACATTTTTTCAGCCTTGAGAATTTTTTGCTTTTTTCTTTATTTGACAACGTATTTTCAACGTGCGATTGAGACGACGAAAAACTTGTCTTGATTTTCGTGGGTGATTTTCTTGAGATTTGAACAGTTATTGATAACTTTTTTCTTTATGTTCTTGACATGTATGAACATATTATTAAAAAAATAAAGCATTTGAAATTTTTCACAAGTTACGACGAAATTTAAAAGTATATTTATTAATGTTTTCAAACATGATACGTTGTTTTTCACATCTAAAAAAATTCTGAATAAATCAAAATAACAGCAATTTTTTAGGGAAATTCATTTTTTGGAATCAATCGATTGTACTTTTCGGTATAAAAAGTGTACATGCAAAATGTGCGTTACTTCGTACAAAATTACGTAAACAGTGTGTTTTATAAATATTTTATCACGTCAGTAAAGAAAATTCATTTACCATACATTTATTAATCGTGAACATACAAATGATTCCGTTCAAATCTAAAAAATCCCCGTGTAAATCTTTGTCTTGTCGAGTTAGATCTAAACCTAACTACGCCGGAGTTTGTTTAGGGGACAAATGCGAGTGTTTTCCACAATACCACCCGTTTGCATGATTCTCCCTTATTCATTTTTTGAAATGATTCTCCACACGTACACGAAATAAAAATTGTAAAGTTCAATTCCATATTCATTATTTAAGCAATTGTTAATTATTCAATCATTTGCAATCTAACAGTCATCGGGTGTAGGCTTCGTAAAAATTCAACTCGATATTTATTCATTTGATTTTTCATCGTAAACAAAGCCTTTTCGATTTGTATAATATAAACGACCAAGGTAGATGACACTGTCATCTGTCGTGAAGAGAATGTGTGTTACGGAAGATAAGCCAACGGGTGGCATTGTTATGCTAGCCGTGGCAAAAGTCGACGATGTTATGGAATCGCCACGACTGATTGAGCCGTCCCTAGCAGATACATGGTGTGCGCGGGGCGTGAGTGAACTGAATATGGAGATTCGGATAAATGCGCGGATTAAGGACCACTGGATAGCGTGAAATCACGGGCTCGTGAAGATGATAAGGTTTGGCTGACTGAATAAGATTTGACTCGTATGAACGACCTGTTGGTAACTCGATGGCTGCTGGCCAACAACAACGAGCTAAACAATTCTGATGATGATGGTAATGATGTTGCTGATGATGATGATGCGGATGCTTGACGATAACGACGGATGATGTGATTTCGTCGACGGCGACCTTGACCGCGAGGGTTGTTGCTGTTTCTGTTGAGAGATAATGGTCATCGCCGAGGCGGGTTCTTTGGCTTCCGAGGAAGCTTGATGGTTACTTTTTCTTCTGGGCCTTCTCCGCGGCTTTTGTTACTTTGCCCTGAATTTCTTTGAAATTCACGCTCTGAAACGAAATTGTGCTTTAGATTAGAATAAAATAACTAATCGATGAAAATAATAGTGTTTATTCAACAAATAAAAATATCTTGACAGTTTCTTGTTTTCATTTTGGCAATAGGACAAATTTTCAAGAAAAAATTGGTGTCAGTGGCGCTTCATAAATTCAATATTTTAACCTGTTTAAAATCCGCTTTTTAGTAATACAAAATCAAGTAATAATATGTACCTTAATGACTCCCACAGCCACAGTCTGTCGCATATCACGTACAGCAAATCTTCCAAGAGGCGGAAACTCTTGGAATGACTCGACGCACATTGGCTTAGTCGGTTGTAACAATACTATAGCCGCATCGCCGCTCTTCACACTCTTCGGATTCTCTTCAGTAGTCTTACCTAAAAAACAAGCAGCAATCATTCGTTATGCAAATGAAAACTTCTCAACTCAATCCAACATTAGAGTTATACCGGTACGACGGTCGCACTTCTCCTTGATCTCAGCAAACTTGCAAGCGATATGAGCGGTGTGACAATCGAGCACAGGAGTGTATCCATTGGCAATCTGTCCGGGATGGTTGAGTACAATAACTTGAGCAGTAAAGTCTTGAGCACCCTTTGGTGGTTGATTCTTGGAATCACCAGCGACGTAACCACGACGAAGATCTTTCACGGAGACATTTTTGACGTTGAATCCTACATTGTCACCGGGTACGGCCTCAGTAAGAGCTTCATGATGCATTTCCACTGATTTAACCTCAGTGGTGAGGTTAGCAGGAGCAAATGTCACTACCATACCAGGTTTCAGAATACCAGTTTCCACACGACCAACTGGTACGGTACCGATACCACCAATCTTGTACACATCCTAAGTGTCAGAGAGTTTCAAATATAAATTTTCAATTCTAACATCTGTCATTGAATCATCGTCTTACCTGAAGCGGCAAACGTAACGGTTTATCCGTAGGTCTTGACGGCGGCAAGATAGCGTCGAGTGCTTCGATCAATGTTTTACCCTCGGCATTGCCGTCCTTACGCTCGACTTTCCAACCCTTGAACCAAGGCATGTTGGATGATGGCTCGAGCATATTGTCACCGTGCCAACCAGATATGGGCACGAATGCCACGGATGCGGTATTATAGCCGATTTTTTTTATGTACGATGACACTTCTTTCTTGATCTCCTCGAAACGCGTTTCCGAGTATGGCGGCTCAGTCATGTCCATCTTATTCACTCCAACAATTAATTGTTTAACACCGAGGGTGAAGGCGAGCAAAGCATGCTCACGGGTTTGACCGTTTTTGGAGATACCAGCTTCGAATTCACCTATTACATCGAAGATTGGTTAAAATTTCAGTCTCGTGTTATACTGCGAATGTTTTTTTTTATTGCGAAAAATGTACTTTACGATACTCTTGCGAGAATCATTTTATATTTCTTTTGTGTAACTTTGCGTGTATCGATTGAGGTCGTTAATCTCGGTTTTCAAAGTGAGATGTTACCATTAAACTTTGATGGCCTAGTCATAAAGAAGTACAAAGCGTATAAAGTAGTTGAACCCAACCCGCTTCGTGTTTTCGAGTCTTTTGACGTTCGTAAAGTTGCGCTTTTGAAAATGGGGTATGAAAGTTTTTGTTCCGCATGGAAATTGATACTTACAAAGAGCAATAAACACATAACCAAAAGCGATGACAAAATAAAAGCTCACCAATTCCAGCAGCAACGATGAGTACGGCACAGTCAGCTTGACTCGTGCCAGTGATCATGTTCTTGATGAAATCACGATGTCCAGGAGCATCGATGATAGTTACGTAGTACTTGGCTGTCTCAAATTTCCAGAGTGCGATATCAATGGTGATACCACGCTCGCGTTCAGCCTTCAGCTTGTCAAGTACCCAAGCGTACTTGAACGAGCCTTTGCCCATTTCCTGAGCTTCCTTTTCGAATTTTTCGATGGTACGCTTGTCGATACCACCACATTTGTAGATCAGGTGACCGGTTGTTGTCGACTTACCTGAGTCGACGTGACCGATCACCACGATGTTTATGTGGATTTTCTCCTTGCCCATATTCTTAGTTGGGGATCGTCAGACTAGTCTGGAAGGATATAATTGTAGAATTCAATTTATATCAATCGCGATGAAAACTTGCGTCATCTTTCAACTCCATTTTTGTTTGTATTTTTATTATAAAATCATATTACTTTCGAAAAGACGTTCGAGCGTCGGAATTGTAAAATCGAATTAACAGCCGACATACAAATTGCTCAGTGCCGCTAACTTGATAACACACATCGCTTTTTTTAGTATCAGTCAACCTATAAAGTGAACAAGCGATATAGTTATTGCCTTGTGTTATTTAATATGACGAAACATTGTTAGCAATGTTTGCTTGCTCGTATTTGGTATTACCGTATGTATACCTATATACATTCGCCGAGATAACATGGACAAAATTGAATACGGTCTTTACTTTCATGCCTCGGGCAGGAAAAAAATTAATCTCGTAACGCATACATCCGCGCCGTTCGTTGGTGTGTAAAATATAATCCAATCGATAATGTACATATTGCATTTTTCATTTCAATTTTAGCTGGTCGATTATATCGATGTAAAACTCTCATTCGAAAAAGTCTGTATATATCGTGGGAGTAAATAGTGTCACGAAAATAAAACCAACACAATGCAAAAGAAAAAAGCTAAAGAAAACGAGGAAGAGAGGGCGTTAAACTTCGACCTATGACCTGAGAACATATATATATATATATATATATATATATATATATATATACATCATCCCTTACTATGTGTATTCTCTTGTAAGTTTCTTTACAGCTACATATGTTGAAAGATAACTAAAAATATTTCGCAGAGTTACAGAAAAATAATTTAGCAAAGATTTGCAGAAACGACAAGGCTGCAAGTGCAAGAATAAAAGCGATGATGAGGGTCGTCGGCGGTGGCAACGGCGGCGTCGTCGCGCCCCTCTTCCGCAATGGCCGGCAGTCTCTCTCTCGAGATCGATCCACCTAACCCCTTTCGTCCGTCTCCCCGCCTACCGCAGGTATCTCTCTCTCTTTCTCTCGCTCGATGACTACAGATAGACAGAGCCAAATAGGCAAAAATATCCGCGAGCTGATCCCCGGCGGCGCACACGATCACATCTTCCAATATTTGACTTCAACCTTGCTGTTTCTTCGTCGCGGTGAACGATTCTTCGCGAACGATACGGAAAAGGGAACATGCAAATAGAGCTTGCGCCGGCGGATGGCCGGGGATCGATATAGTCTACCTGCCGGTAGATAGCTTTTTTCGTTCGAGTCCCTTTCTTTTCTTAAAATTTGTCGTTGCTGCATTCGATTTCTCATGTGTTTTCGCGTGAATATTGAAGCGACTTACCGTGCTTTATGCGTGAACGGCGCAGTTGAGCGGATGATACGAGTGAAGCTTTCGGGGGTTGCAAGTAGAAGAGGCAGACGTGGCGCGAGTCACCACCACCACCCGTACTCCAACTCTCTCTTCGCGTTGCACACTCTCGCAAAATGTATAGTGTTCCCTCTCTCTCTCTTTCTCTCTCTTTCTCACACATGCGCGAGAAGCTCACCGATCAGTGTCTCTTTCTAGCAGCTAAAGCCAATTCTGCGCAAGCGTCGAGCCTTATAGGTAGTTTGCATGGCTACGCGTTTCCCGTTTCGCGATATATACTTTTCGCGAGGGTTGACGTTGGATATGTACGTACGTGTATATAGAGGATAGATGTGCTTGACGCTTGCGCTGAGCTTCCCGCGTTGTTTCGTTCAATTTGAAATTTGCAGACGATGAAAGTTTATATTTTTAAGCCAAAAAACAATAACTGTATTCATTATGGTATTATATATTTTTTTTTTGTTTTCAACTATATTTAACATCTATTCGACGATACTAAATAAATGGTTTTACAAAATGGGTAACATTGTGAATTAAGATCTATATTATATGAAGGTACTTCTCCAAAGATCAATATTAAATGACATTACATTATATAATGTAATTTTACGTCATTTTCGTAGATGCTCCACCGAAGATCTTTCAAGGGATCAAAATTTATATTGCGTTGCAAATTGACAGTTTTTACGTGATTTTTCTGTTACAGATGATCCTATAAATAAATTTCATTTTTTACTTATTTTTAAGTTGAAAAGAAGTTTGTTTTACTACGTTTCAAGTACATTTAGATATAAGTATTTCTGTATCTCAGAATAATCTCACAATTAACTTGTCATAATGGGTGTAAGATAGAGTTACAATAAGTCTCGTGTGGTAATAATTGTACCAACTTTCGATGCCAGCACGCCGTATATATCTACAGTGCCGGTCAGCCACTTTTACCCCCCCACGGGCAAAATCAGTCTAACTTCAAAGTTTTATATCTCTGGTAGAAATTAACGTACAGAGACGCGCGTGGGTGCGTTTGAAAGGTCTTTCGGAGAGCTTTCAAATTATATGACTCACGGTTGCCATCGATTGTTTTTTTAAATTTTGCGACAATTATGCAAAATTGAAAATTCTGAAATTTTTTTATTATTTTTGACAATTAGCCAATTTTGGAAAAAAAATCGTACGAAAATTTGAAGTACACCATTTCCTAGCTATTACCAAGCCCTATCTGAATCACTCATCAAAAATTTATTTTCGTCAAATATGACGCGCGCACGGGCATTTTTTCCTGGAAGTGACAGTTTTTTTCAACATTTTTTATCTCCGTCAAATTGTAACAATCGAAAAAAATTTTATAGGAGAAAAAATGTTTGTTTTTTCACGTAGAATACTGCAATAATTTTTTTTTCGGTTTTTCGAAAAATTTTTTTTTTCGGTTTTTTTCAATTTTTTTTTCTCACAGTCGGTACGCTAAAAAGATGAGAAACCACAAAAAAAAATGTTTTTCCACCCATTCAATAATACTACATAACAAGTATCGTAAATTACATCAAAAAAAAAATCTTTTTTTTTTCGACCTTGAAAAAAAATTTAAACCGAAAAAAAAAATTTTTCGAAAAACCGAAAAAAAAATTATTGCAGTATTCTACGTGAAAAAACAAACATTTTTTCTCCTATAAAATTTTTTCGATTGTTACAATTTGACGGAGATAAAAAATGTTGAAAAAAACTGTCACTTCCAGGAAAAAATGCCCGTGCGCGCGTCATATTTGACGAAAATAAATTTTTGATGAGTGATTCAGATAGGGCTTGGTAATAGCTAGGAAATGGTGTACTTCAAATTTTCGTACGATTTTTTTTCCAAAATTGGCTAATTGTCAAAAATAATAAAAAAATTTCAGAATTTTCAATTTTGCATAATTGTCGCAAAATTTAAAAAAACAATCGATGGCAACCGTGAGTCATATAATTTGAAAGCTCTCCGAAAGACCTTTCAAACGCACCCACGCGCGTCTCTGTACGTTAATCTCTACCAGAGATATAAAACTTTGAAGTTAGACTGATTTTGCCCGTGGGGGGGTAAAAGTGGCTGACCGGCACTGTATGTACTTTTTTAAATAATGAAAATATTCAATACTGAAATAGCTTGGTTATCTTAATTCGTATAAACTGTGATCAATTTAAAAACTTTTTTCCAGTACAATCAGCTTTAATATTGTGGATAACATAATCGATGTCAATCCAGTTCTAATGTCAGATATAAATACAACACCTGATCTATGTAGTGGATTTCATTAATAGTGAAGAAACTGGAATAAAAGCTTATGTCCTTTTTCCTTCGGAACTTTATCAATAATTTTTTTCGTTTATGATTCCAAGTTTACGAGAAATTAAGAACGGAAAGTACAATCGTGATTTTATTTAGTATTTATGTAACGTATTTTGTAATACTTTAGATTTAGGCAGGAAGAGAATGTATTTAACGAGGCAGAAATATTAGCGATCAAATAATGTACTGTCGGTTTATTTTTATGGCATATATCATAGAAAGTTTGTCTAAATAGTTTTGCAATTCATGCCACGTCATAATGATCAGTTTATGGTATATTTAAATATACGGTTGAAAAATATTATCAGTTTCTTCATTCGAATTATAATTTATTTTTCAAATCTACGATCAATCGTTATTTTTAGAACTTAGACTAAAAACTTACGTGAGCCAAAATTCTTTCAAGATTTCTATATATTTAGATAACAACAAGTTACAAGTAGTAAATTTAATAGTCAATATAAATAGATAAAAATAAACTCAAGGCTAATTACCTTAATAGCATCGATGTTATTATACATATGAAGTCTATAATATTCTATTATCGTATTCAGAAACTTTTGAATAATATTTTTTATTTTTTAATTTAAGTTTTCCTAAAAGATTAAATTTGTATAAAGTTATAAATCTGTTTGCGAGTGCCTTCTTGTGTATCTAGATTTATAGAACAAGGTAAATCATCTTTCTCGTCATTTAAGTTTTATGGAGTTTATATAGTAATAGTATATAGTAACACCTTGAGTGTGATTTTATTAATTACTTTTTGTTGAAATTTTACAAAAATGACATTAACTAAAATAATTGTGTGAAATAATTTACGATTATGAAAATTTCTTAGTTCTAAGATTACAAAGAAGAGGTCTTTAGTTATTTTGAGATTTATTAGATCTTCGTCTATGTCTTTTATCAATCTCATTTTGAACAAACACCGGATCGTTCCAATACTGCACTTCACCACTACCATATACCAAAAAGATTAAATAGCTGAAAGTCCCAACTCCAAACATGATCCAAAATCCTAATGTCCATTCACTCAATGTCTGATTAGGTGTTATAATTCCAATGACGTAAAATCCGACAATTCCCGTCAATCCTCCCATTCCATTTGACAAAGCCATGATCGTGCCTGCATAATTTGGACTTAGATCCAAAGGATTTGACACAATACTAGGATAAGCGCAACCAAGAAGTCCCATTGATATGACGAACATCCCGACAACTAATGATCGATTGCATCCGGCATATGAAGCTGCAATGTTGAACGCTGCGGATACGGGCAACGCTAGAAAGGAGAAAAATTTCCGTACCATCGTTGTAGATACGTTCCTCTTGGAAATTAAATAATCTGCCAACCATGGAGTTGTACTGGCACCAATCCACATACATAAATACACGAGGGAGGTGTAATAACCATTGTTTTCGACAGAAAATTTCAATATACCACTCATATATTTGGGCAAATAGGTGATCATACTGAGGTTCAACCAACCAAAACCAATTGTTCCGATGGCTACTGCCCACACCGGCTTCGATACTATAATTTGACGCCACGGTAATGTTGGTGGGTTCACGCGTGTGTGCTCGTTCATACTTTCTTTCAAGTACTTCATCTAAAAATAATTCATTTCAATTATTTTTTATATTATAATCGCAATTGAATAATATATAGAAAATTTCTTTCGAGTATTTAATAATAAAAAATGTATTGTTTTCAAAAGTACAATTAACCTCTTTTTCAGTGACGAAAGGATGAACTTGAGGGCTATTGTAGCACAAAAACAACCAAAAAATGTACCATATAATACCAGGAATTCCCATCACATAGAAAACCAAAGGCCAACCGATACTAGAATACTGCAGAATCCAACCGGACACAGTCGTCGCAAAAATTGTGCCAATCATAAGCGAACCATAGACAAATGAGGCTGTTCTTGATCTTTCATTTGGTGGAACCCAATTGGCTAATAGAACATTGGTTGCTGGAATAGTGATGCCTTCACCAAGGCCCATTAACATTCTAAGAATAATTAGTGCTGTAAAGTTGCCAGCATAGACTGCTGCAGGTGTTAGGATCGTGAAAATCGCAGTGATTAAGATTCCAAAACCTAAAGTATGTTTGCCACCATAATTTTCGGCGATGTAACCACCTGGTAGATGCGTAAGAACATAGCCCCAGTAAAACGATGATAGAATCAAACCCTGGAAATGCAATCTATGCGGTAATGATACCGAGTGGATTTATAAAAAAGCTTGAAAAGTTTGTATGAGAAAAAGAGAATTTAATGTATCAAGATTATAATAAAAAAAAATACATACCAATTTTTTTTAATTTTGCATATTTTATTTACATTTACAGTTGGAAAACATATCTTTGAGAATATTGTTTTATTATCTATCTTGTGATTCAAAGAATTTGAAATTTCAGAGACATAGAAAGCTTGAGCAAGCTCTGTAGTCTTGATAAGGATTTTGGATTATCATACCTGAGTGTATTGGTCCCAATTGTAAGTATCCTTAGATGTATTCATGGAATTGGTATTCCCTCCATTGATACTGTTATTGCTCGGTAATGCGATATTGTCATAAGTACAAACATCGTTATGAGCGACAGTTATATTAGCATTGCTGACCATTTCTGTAATTGCAATCGATAGACAACTTCGCATTGCATATGCATTGAACAGTCCCAGAAAGCACATCAGAGCGAACACATATCTTTGTGGAATGTGGGAGCCTGTGTTAATTTTATTTTACCAATAATAAAGCTGAAATCAGCTGTAAAAGTCATCGTTGAAACCATAATAGTAAAAACACTTACACCATATGTTCACATCACTGAAAATTTCATTCACTGTCATTGTCATCGTGAACGGGAACAAGCAAACTGTATCACTCAAGTAACGCGTTGTACTGATTAAATAATTTTTCCCGTCAACTGATAAGATTGCAAGTATTATAATCACCTTTATTTGTTGAATCCGTTTTAATATTGATAAACAAGCATAATAAAATAGTTTATATCCTTATCGATCATATCTTTTATTTTTTTTCCAGAGCAAGTATACATGCATGTTTCAGACAAAATAGTTGAACGGATTCGTTTTAGAAAAGTTACTTCTCAATAAGTGTGTTTTCTTTGCTTCCAAACAGACTGCGTGCAATTGAATACGCACTTGAAATAAAGCTATAGTTAATAAAGCATAATAAAGATCAATTACTCTTTCTCCTTATATACGTTACTGCTGAATAAATATATTGCGACAAAAATAATGTAATTTTTCACGATTTTGAACACTTGTTAGTAGCTTGCTAAATAATGTTAATCAAACCGACGGAATGTTGTTGATCATGAAAAAAATTTTGCTCATGTATACGGTAATAAGATATTTGCATAAAAATAAGTACAAGCAGTAATACATTTGCTATTATGTACAGAATTTTTATGATTAGTTATAGTATAATATTCTGGATCTTCTCAATTTGATAATTGAACTTAAAGAAAGTTGAACAAATATTGTGGAAAATTCCACCGTATATTTAATGATTGTTGTAGCAAACGAGTTGAGGGAAACGAGAAGTTTGTGAATAATTTTGCTTATCTTTAGAACTCGTCAAGTATAATAGAATTAGTACGTTTGACAAATCGTAAATTGTAATTTATCCAAACGGAAATTACAATTACAATACAACAATCTAACTTTATTTTATAAACACAGGCCTCTTTTTAGTTAATAAAATCGGAATGCTTCAATTTAGGTAATAAAATCAGTTTTGAAAAAAAAAGTACCAAACATGACCAAATATTTCGAAAATTGTTCCAGATAGATAATCCGTTTTAATAATATATTAAATAATGATAATATAATAATAATATATAGAATTATTTTTAATCAAACTCAACGTTGAACGTGAGTTTAGTAAAAATTTGTAAATAATTGAAACTCAACTACAAAACTTAGAGTTTTGTAAATTAATTAATTATAAAATCTTAATCTTATTTATCGAAACATATAGTTGTCAAAATGGTCAGTTAATACACTTAGTTTTCTTTTAAAGTTTAAGTTGTACTTTTGAGTCTAAATTTACTTGAGTATTAGATACAAATTGTGAATGTAATTAAAAATATAATTAAAAAATCTAGAATTTTAAAACAATTTAAATCACATTTTATTAAAAAATCTCGCGAGTATGTGAAACTCAGGACAAAGATTCTAAAATATTTATAAGTCTTTCGAAAATAAGAAAAAATCAAACCAGTCGAAGACGATATAGGATAATGACTAGACTTTTAATAATATTGTGCGTTCCGCAGATTTAAAAAAACAAGTTGTTCTTGAAGTAAAAAATTAGTAATAATACCACATTTTTATACATATTTGATTATGTTGCCGGTAGTGATTCATAATATTTATAACGATATTATTAGCACCAGCGTAATCAGATAATATAGATCTTAAAAAATGTATCTATTAGAGTCACGGTATTATTGCCTCATAAATTCTAACTATAACCTATAATTAATTAACGATCTTTAACTTCCTTAGGAATAAGGTAAAATACTATTGATGATTTAACTGTGAATCTCAGTTTTAAAACAAATAACATTGGTTTTACACTCGATGATGGAATTTTGGGAATTTGAGCTTTTTACCAGGTAAGAATATAATTGTGATAATCTACACAAATATTTATATTAAAATGTTAGTTTATTCATCAAAAAGGTTGGAGAGATAAGTTAGGAGAAAAGGTAGGAAGAAAACATAGTTTATTTGGGTCTTCCGTAAGAGACCGCAGTGGGACGGTACGACAAAGGAGATCTCTAACTTTTAATCATGGAAACTGTATATGTTTTTATACTTTTAGTAGATAAGGTTTATTTTTAAACTCGAGAGCTACGTATCTATTATTTGTATTACTTTTTAATTAAGCATGGTTGCGTGCGTCGATTGAGAATTATAAGTTACGTATTACTACTAACTTTTTTATTTTAAAAATTTATGGTCGAGGTTTTTCTAATTAAGAATACATGATGAAGTACACAATCACTCTCGACCTTGCGCTGTGAAAAATTTGTAAATTTTCCAAGCCCAAGCTTTCTTAGTACGCTTTTTCGAAGTCTTTAAAATATTAAGTTTATCTTGGTCTAGAAATCATTGACTTCAATAAATTGTAATTGCAAAAATAATTTCAATATTTAGTAGTTTTTAGATTTCAGAAGAGAATCTATCAAAGATTTAGATGTTGACTAGTTTTTTTATTTGTTTATTTTATAATTTTTAATTAGTACGAGTTTCGGGTCATTCTAATACTGTATTTCTCCAGTGTCGTAGACCATGAAAACGCACAGCCATAAGCACCATCATATCGAACACCAACAAGTCAACTATATATATTATTAGCATACTTCAAAATTAATCACGATACCACAGTCGTCAAAATTGTGCTAATCATTACAGAAACGTAAATAAATGAAGCAGTTTCGTTTTATCTTGTGTATAGTCCATTCGGCTAATAAAACATTGACCTAGATAAATCACTAAATGAGTCACACCTTCACTAAAGCTCATGAGTATCCTAAGAATAATCAATGCTGTTGAATCTCCAGCGTCTACTGCAATCGGTGTTAAGAATTACAGTGATAAAGATTCCAAAACGTAAAATGTGTTTGTCATTATATTCTCAGCTATAAATGCCTCTGGCAGAGGAGTAAGGAATATAGTAAAATTAAAAAGAATTATAAAATAAGAAATTCTTAATAGAATGACGAAAATATCATATCCTATAATCAGATAAGGATGTTGACACAATGTCTGAACAGAGCAAAAATTGTTTCTTCATTGTCGAAACGTCGAAACAATGATACCTGGGTATACTCGCTCCAGTTGTAAGTTTCCATTATTGTATTTGTCTACTTGTAACAACCGTTAATGTCACTACTGAGTAATGGAATATCGTCGTAAGTACGAGTATAATCATCGACCATTCTTTCCGAAGATGAACTGATCATTTGTGTAATGGTAATTAATAGGTAACGTCACGTTTCGTACCAATTGAATAGTCCAAAAAACATATACCTAAATGGAATGTTGAAGTCTGACTTTGTTTTGAATAACAATGAATGATAAAGTAACTGTCAAAGATGCTGTTGACAATGGATGTGGACACCATTTCTTGATACAAGTGGAAACCTCTGTTGTTGTCATTGTGAACGATAATGTGTTCTTCTTTATCCAATGTCTTTAGCAGTACTGAGTAAACATTAGCGTATAAATCAATAAGATTGTGAATAAGTGATAGAGTTATAATTAGAATTTCGTTAGTTTACATAAGTATTAGTTGATAAGCACACTTATAAATATTTATGTGTTTTAAAGAACACGAAAACAATGAAACATTGATAAGCGGTAAACAATGCATAATTTTATTTTGAAAAGTGTAAATTATTTCCAATACGTTTACTCGTAAAAAGATTGGTGTTATTTAAGAAACAAAAGCAGTTTTGAGAATTGGAAGATTTTAGGGAAAAGAAATAATAAAATTTTTACAATTGAAATTAATGATCTCTTTGATAATTTTGATTTAATGAAAAATAAATATTTATATTGCAAACGAACATCAAGAAATATTCTCATTATACCAAAGGCCAAATATTTTTTTTTTCTGTAGTGGTGGTTCAAAATCAATGCAAGTGTTTATCAAATAAAAAACCGTTTAAATTTTTAATAAAGAAATTCAGTGGATTCAGTTTTTTATCTTCTCAAGTAAAATTATCAACTAAGTCGTCAATTATTTTTTCTCGTAACGATATTTTAAAAGCTCATGCTTTTTTGAATAACTTATTACAATATAATATAACTAATTTGTTTCATATCAAATTTTAAAAACATTTTCAAATTATGCGGTTAAGTTAATACAAATATTACAAATGAAACCAAAGTATCCTGTAATTTTTTATTTCAGAATAAATACATATTTTTCAAGATACAGAATTTTAGAATTTTCAAAATTCTATTCGAGTCGACAACCTTTCCCAGTCTCATATCAGGTCTCATGCCTTTTATTTTTAGGCAATGCTATGCTGAAAATAGTTCGCTGACAAGTCAGTACAAACGCGAGGTTGGTGCGTTCACATGTGAAAATCTTGAAGATCGTTAGAAAATTGTTGTTACGTTAAATAGAGCATACAAGTTGTGGCTTCGAATATGATATTTTTATCATATTGACTAGGTATTGTAATTTTTTTCCATTCCTTTGAAGAAGTTTGAATATACGTAAGGCGTGTGCTTGGCACGGGAGTTTTATCTGTTTTCATTAAAAGAAGGATTGGTTTGTATATATAGATACACATAAGATAAATAAACTATAAAAGAGGTTTTTAGCTCTCAAGATCTTTACCATGAGTAACTACGAGTATGTGGTATACTAAAAAGAGGTGAATAAACTTTTTTTTATTCCTTATTTGATATTAATCTCAAAACGTTTTCTGGCTGTTTGTTTCATAGTAATCCTATGTTTTGAAAAACTTATATAAGAGCTTTTGCAAACATAATTCACTTATTAGTTAGTTGTAATATAATTCACTTTGTAATGTAGAAGAAAAATAATTATACTTTAAGTTAATAAAATTTAGTTGAAGAAACTTGAATTGCTACTAAAAACTAGTGGAATAGTTAATTTTGAATTAATTTAGTTGCATGATTCACTTTCGATGTTAATTTGTATAATGCTTTTATTATAAAATTGCTCAGAATAGGAATTATTATTATCACTTTTAATTACGATTACTTCAAAATAAATGTTATATGTATTTTTTATTTAGTGTCTCCATATTCAATTTTTTACATTTGTGCTCGAAAATGTGAAATTCATTTATTCTTATGTTCAACTAACGTAGGAATATTTAATAAAATTGTGTGCACAGATGACGTAGATAATTATTGATAAATTTTATTACAATATTATTCATATATACATGAGTCTGAATAAACGTAATGACAATATATACCAATTGTCATGTTATAATTGTTCCGGTAAGGAAATTATGCTCTGTATTAAATTAACCACAGTAATAGAAGTATTTACAAGTTATTTTAGAATAAAAATTAAAAAATAATAATAAAAGTAACAAAAGCCGCGTAACATTGACGCCAATCGTAATTATACTAAATCTTTGCCTGACCAGTTTTCCGCCTTTCTTTTTTATCGATCTCAGCTTGGACGAATCCTGGATCATTCCAGTATTCCACTTCACCACTACCATATGCTAAAAAGACTAAATTGCAAAAAGTCGCGACGGCGAATAAAATCCAAAACACCAATCTCCATTCAGCCAGTGTCTGATTAGGTGTAAGAACTCCAATGATATAAGGTCCGGCAATTCCCGTTAACGCCGACAGTCCATTAGTCAAAGCCATAATGGTACCGGCATAATTAGGACTCAAATCTAGTGGATTAGTCATAACGCTTGGATACGCACTGCCCATAAGTGTCATCGATAAGACAAACATCGCGATAACTAATGTTCGATCGCACCCTGCATAGGAAGCTCCGACGATAAATGCCGCAGAGATGGGTAAAGCAACAATAGAGCCAATTTTCCGTACTATCGTTGTAGATACATTCCTCTTTGAAATAAGATAGTCTGCTAACCAAGGCGTTGTATTGCCACCAATCCACATACATAAGTAGACAAGAGAGGTGAAGTAACCATTGTTCTCTACGGAAAATTTTAAGACGCCACTCATGTATTTAGGTAAATCGGTGATTATGCTGAGGATCGACCAGTTAAAACCGATCAACGCTACAATTACTGCCCACAGCGGTTTCGACGCCAGAATGTGACGCCACGGCACTGCTGGCGGCTTCTCGTGCGTGTGTTCGTTCATCCGTTCTTTTAGATAGTCTACCTGTTGGCATTACAATCGAATTATGTAATGAATCATTATTGCGAAAATCGATTATCTATTTCAACGGATTGCAAATGCGTCTTGATGAACAAATATAGTGTAATTTGATTATAATTCAATTGATAATTTTTGAATTGTTAAATAATCTGAATTATTTATAAATAACACGTGTTAACAACAGTTTTATGCTTTATGTGTTACTAGACTAATTTGCGTAACTAGGCTTCTTTGTGTAACTATAAGCTAATTTGATTTCGAATTGATGTGACGAATGATGGCACTAATGTGCTTCAGAATAAAATGTAATTTTGATTATGAAAACTCGAAGATAGCTCAAGCTACGATGTAATCGAAGTCAGTTTCATTTACTTTCTTTTTATAGCAACAACTGATAATATGAAACATCTTTAAGTCTTTTATCATTCGTTATCACGCAGGCTACAATCCTACAGCGCAAACCAATCAATGTAATTGCTAATTTTTATCGAATTATTCTTAAAATTACATTCTTCTCGATGACAATTTAATTGAAAGTTATCAGTCATTAACAATAGAAACATTAAAAAAAAGTTCTGAAAGTAGTTGTTAACAAAAGGAGCCCAAATAAATTGGACTTCTAATTATAAAATAGTTTATAACACTATAGCTATCCATCAAATATACCACAATGCATTAAGACGTCATTAGAAATTATTATCGTTGATTTCATTTATCGTTTTTCACCATCTACTTGATTTTATTTTAGTTTTCCAACGTTTTCGTCTTCAACACTTCTAGCACAATAAAAAATACTCATAATTATATTTAAAAAACCATAACGTACCTCCTCTTGAGTTATAAATGGATGATCTTGTGGGCTGTTATAGCACAAAATTAACCAGATCAAGAACCAAATAGCACCGATGACACCCATCACATAAAACACCAAAGGCCATCCAATACTAGAATACTGTAGAATCCATCCAGATACCATAGTCGCGAAAATCGTTCCAATCATTGCGGATGCGTAAACAAACGAAGCGGTTCTTGATCTCTCTTCTGGTGGTGCCCATTTAGCTAAAAGAACGTTGATGGCAGGGTAAGTGATGCCTTCACCGAGACCCATAAGTATCCTAAGAATAATCAATGCTATCGAGTCCCCAACATAGACTGCTGCTGGTGTCAAGATCGTGAGAATCGCAGTGATTAGAATCCCAAAACCTAAAGTGTGTTTACCACCATATTTTTCAGCTATGAAACCACCTGGTAGATGAGTAAAAATATAACCCCAGTAGAATGATGATAGAATCAGACCCTATAATTACAAAATTAATATTAATTAAAGAAGTTAGAATGTTGAACCAATATCTGAGAAAACAAAACAATACCTGAGTGTATTCACTCCAATCGTAAGTTTCTCTCGTTGTATTTGCGTGGATAACACCACTACCACTGTTATCGGTACTGCTTTTACTGGGTAATGGAATATCATCGTATGTACAAGCGTCGTCATCTATAACTGCTTCCGAAGACGAACCGACCATCTCTGTGATAGCAATCGATAGGCAACTTCGCATCGCGAATGCATTGAACAGTCCAAAGAAGCACATCAGGGCGAATACATATCTTTGAGGAATTCTGGCGCCTGAATTTTGGTTTTTGTTTATGATAATAATAAAATTAAAATTAAGTGTTGAAGTTGCAAGTTAGAAAATATCAAAAAACACTTACACCATTTTTTCACGTCAGTAAAAATTTCAATCACTCTCATTGTCAAAATAAATGGGAATAGGGAACGATATCAGTAGGTTAAATGGTTTGTGAACGATTACGCGTGTTTCACTGTCTGATGGCTTTAGTAATACTGACTAAGCGGCAAGCATGCTTTACAACTTTATATTACTTCACGTGTTCTACTAAAGAAACGCGAGAGCGGGAAAGAGGATAAAAAATGTACACACGTTTGTTGCTTTGCCAAAGTTTGTTTAACGTTTGAGTAGCTTTTAAATTTTTTTTTTTTTTTTAATTTTTCGATAAGAAAGAATGTGAAACAATGTATTAAATTTTCGTTCATGTTCATGTGCACGATGATACGCAGGTTTTCAATCGGTTACAAGACTTGACATTGCGTGTGGTTTCAAGGCTTACTCATCAATGTTTGCATATAAATGTGCGTGAAAAGTTTGGAATATATTAAATTTGCTATTATGAGAAATTTTATTCTTTTTCTAGTATTCCAGTAAATGACTGACTTTTGCATATCTATTTCTTTTATTTTTGTGGCATGCCTTGCATTGAAAGCAAAAAATATTTGCAATTAAATGAATATATATTGTAAATATTGTACAATTACAAGTTTCGTACTCTGCTGTATGCAACTTGTATTGTATCGGACCATAAGTTTTCTGAACCTTTCAATAACAGCCAGCTAAATTATTATAATTGAACTAAGAAATAGTTACTAGAAATTTTCTAAAAAATTAAACTGTTTTAAAATGAAGAGCAAACACATGACATACTAGGTGATGACTGGCTACATTTGTTGGTTGAGCGTTTATCTTATCTTTAAAAATCATTATGTACAAAAGTCGGAAAACTTTATAGAAATAGCGTAACTGATAGATCTTGTAATATAATTTTTTCAAGTATATACACTCGATTCCACATAAGTGATACTCTACAACTATTCATTTTTGGAGAAATTGAAATACCTCCAAAAGAAGTGATGGAATTATAATTTTTAATTTTTATGAGCTCGAAATTTTTCTTATTTTTTATTATCTTTTATCACCATCACTGTCCAAACGTCAATTAAGATAAACTAAATAACCCATTGATATTATTTGAGAAAAAAAACGATGTAACGAGTTGATTTGAATCTATTTGTGGTTTCCTCACGTATGTGTCAAAATCATTAAATGCAATAGTAACCGTGTCCTACGGCTTCATTTATGTCATAGACACTCACAACTCAACACTCTGCTGTGCACTGGTTCCATGTTGTCATGAATGATCTGCATCAATTTCCATCACGTTTTATATGAATTCTAAGATTCAACAGTTCGACGAACGTTCACCGACGTTGAGCGCAAGTGTCATTACTTTGACAGCCAGGAGCAACTTTAAGCCAGACTGTTCTCAACATCCTTGGAAGCATTGCCGCTAACGCTTTTCCTCAGTTCCTTGAGCACATGGCAACCGACAGCATCGTGAGTAGTGCAAGACAGCTCACGGCGAGAGCCAGCGTTTGCCGTTAAAAATACAAATGAAAGCATTGTTATTGCTTCTGTCAGAGCATCTGCCATGTGAATCGTTTAGAGGTAGAGTAATTAATTAAATGTTGAAATACGTCGGTCACAAAGCAAATCATTTGTCATTATCATTTCAAATAACATCGTGATAATTGATTTAGCTCTTTTCAGCTTTTTCTACTTTGCCTATCGTTTGTATTAAGTTTCAATGCTGCAACACAATTTTTCATATCTTTATTTATCTCTATTGTTCTTTGATATTTAATATACCTCTTATACAATAATTTACAACGGAGTATGCAAAATGTGGAATGTTTCTTACTGAATAGAACGTGATAAGTAATTGATTTACGCTATTGCATTTTTTACAAACTTTACTGAATTTTTGATTGTGATTAATGTAACTGCGTCAAAAGTTTTTAACTGCATTTAAATCAGATATACACGGTCAATTTATAGTTTAATTAAATAATCACGGGAAAATTGAAAACCCATTCTTTACACAGTCGTCCCAAAAATTACAGAAAGCTCAACAACCTATTAATCAAAGGAGTCTCGTGTCCATCACCGAAGTCTGTATTCTTAGATGATGCCAAAATTAAGAATTTCGTATACGCTTGAATTCATGCGTTAGCGCATGTAAGAATGAAGAACTTTGTTTTTCATTACCAGGATGATCTTGAATTTAAAAAAAAAATAATCCTTTCATAATCCTTTTTCGACATTGATTACTAAGTTTGAAATGATAATTAGCTTGTAATAAATCGAGATGATTGAACTGCAAGTTTTTGAAATGGTATCAAAGTTTTGGTGTCGGTGAGACTTTATATTTACTCGCTATAATATTACAATGTTCTTGATGAGATTATCACATCTAATAAAAGCTTTTCTTCAAGAATAATGACTAGTTTGTAAGCTGAAAATAAACAGATTTCGGCGCTTGAGTGAAGGTTTTTTAAATGTGATAAATGCAAATGGCTGCATCAACAAGGATACTTTTATGTTTTTGAGGGTTTTAGTTGTACGCGTGCATGAGAGAAGTGTTTGCTTCTAGAATGTTGATTTCGCCTTCAAATTTGCGTATGCAATATTTAAAACGTGTTTCACTTGCGTGTCTAGCAATAATTCGATATTATTAGTTGAGAGCTTGCAGGTAGAAAATTAAATTTTTTTTCCCAAATGCCGAAGAACCAATCAAGAAAGCTGACAAATAGCAAACAGTAATTATTCTTGAAAATATTAATTCCGAAAAGCGCACTCATACAAAGTTTTGTACGAAACAAAAGGAATTTAAGTGAAGAAAATTTCAATATTTTCAATTTGTTCTCCAAATAACTATTTATAATCTATACTATCATCGATAGAAAATAAGAAAGCACTTTAGTTCGTTATAGCTATTGCGATAACAAGCGAATTGCATTAACAAGTCACAAGAATTTTTAACGTTTCTGCTAGGAAAATCATATGAAGGCCACTGCCGACCGAAACCGTTTTTTTTTTCTTTTTCTTTCACATCCGCTTGAAAGTTATTCGGAGCTTTCGTCATTGTGCTATACTGAAGCTAATTGCTCACGGAATTCCTTTCGTGCGTGGACCGTGCCACGCGACGATCTTTGTGCCAAAAGTGGCCCGAATGGTGCGCACATCCGACCGCGTGTGTCTTTCCTTTGCGAGGTCACTGAGATTTTTGTCATTTTTTTATTTGTGAACGAGAGGTGAATAGAAGATCCGAATTCATATTTTTGCTCTGACTTTGCTTGGATTGAATGACAGTAGTCTAGTCATTTTCAGAATATGAATAAATGTTGCCTCTTGATAGTATAATCTTTAGATTTTGTATAAATTTGAAATTATAGAACTGTATAACTGTGATTTTATCAGATAAACGATATTATTTTGTATATCTCTTTAAATATTAATGGTATATATAATGATAGAATTCTATAATAAAAATAATTCATTTTGTATTCATCTCCTTGATGACTATTATCAAATAGTGTCGTTTATGTAGAAGAAGTAAGAAATTTAGTTAGATAGATTTCATTTTAATCTAACTGAATTTTGTACTTAGATTTTATTAGATGCTATTTATTTTAATGGGGATTATTTTGTTCTTTATTGAGAATGAACAACGATAACGAATGTTGTCAAAATATTTAAGATGTTATAAAAGCTATCTTGAAAAATATGATAGCTGTAATTATTAAACCCGAATATGAAGCACAAAAATATTTAGCCGATCAGCTATCGTGGTCTAAGATAACGAAAACCGTTGAATACCGCCGCCGTCCCTGAGAATAAATGCAAACGTTTTCCCGACGAATCATCATTCTCTGAGATTCTTCCATCTCCTTAAATTAAGCACAACCACCGAGATAGTGACGCAAAACGAGTGAAAAACAGTATTCTAATTTGGTCGCGCAAGCTCTTTACTTCCGGACATCGCGCGCGCTCGCCTTTTACGGGCAGCCCGCACATCCGCCTCGCGCTCGCGCGACAATAATTTTCAGGATGAGTAAGCCTTTTTCTGCATGCGAAGCGCGTCTCATACATTATTGCCGATGATGTATGTGCGTTCGCGACAAAGCGAAAACACACGCGAGGTATTTCTGGGCAACTTCCGAACTATTCTCGTCAAATGCCTTTTCCACTATGCCGTTTATAACGACGATGACGGCGTTTGAGAAATTTTGGAGCTTTCTCACACGATTTGCTTACTCACAGAGCGGAGTTTACCCACCCATTGCGGAATTATTATGTGAATTGCGATGCTCTTTGATGCGTCACGACTTTATTTTGGGTATGTTGTTATCCGATAAAGGGTGATGACGCGATCTTGTCTTGCTATAAAAATAGTTATGGGTTTGATTATTATTTTTTACAATATGATTTAGGGATATTTAATACCATAAAGTTCACTGCTAAAACAAAGATAACGCAATAAATATGCTTATAAAGAGTTTTCTTAACTATTCAAATGTTTACTCTTGATCTTTCCTAATCTTCATCTGATGGGAGGGGAACTAAATCTAAATCAAGATTTGACGTAAATCCCGAACGATACAAATATCGAGGGATATATTAGTGCAATCAAAGTTTTGACGTCGTTGACTTGTGAAAATAAATAAAATGAGAAAAGTGTATAATAAATTGATTTTTTATAGCTCAATCTGGCAACAACTTTTCATCTCTCATATCAAAATGCAATTACATCTCACAAACAGAAAGTCATAACATAAAGTTACTCTATTATTAAAAAAATATGTGAATTGTATTCATTTTGAGAACCATAAATACAATTAAATGTAAAACATAAAAAATGTATAAAACGTTGTTCACTAAATTGCCAAAATTCCACTCAGAAAGAAAAAAGTTGTTCTTGGCTCCTGCATCCCGTGCAATTAGTACAAAACTTGCTGCAGCTTTGACGCGTGACGGCAGAAAATTATTATCGATAGTATACACGCGTAAAGAAGTAAATCAACGAATGGTTAACACGAGTAGTCACGTGATCTTCACATGTATCGTCGTTTTTCTTCCCGAAAATCCGTTTTGTGGTGCCAAATTTGCGAATTTCGAAATCGGTTAAAGCACATCGACTTTCCTCGATGTGCTTTTCATTCATATATTTTACGTACCTTCTTGTCTTTGGTAATGGTGAATTTTCTCGACAATGCGTTTCAAAAGAGAAATTTGATTTTGTCGTCAATTTTGTAAGCTATTAAGCTTTTATCACCTTAATATAAGTTATCAAAGCCGTCGATACACGTAGAATTTCATTGACAATAATTTATATGATTGCGAATTTTGATGAAGAAGAAAAATTAGGAAGAATTATGTTCTTTTCTGCGATTAATTACAATTATTTTCTTGGAAAAAACGGAGATAAAATTAATCTGTCGGAACATAAAAAATCAAAATAGCTTATCAATCTCAGAGCTTGCATTCTTTGTTTGCCTTACCGGCTGTGAGACTTTTTCTATTGGATAATTCTATGTTGTGAACAAAAAAAAAGAAAAAAATCCGAACGATTAGTCATAAACTATCTCAGTTTAAGAAGACAAGCAAAGTTTGACGCTCTCTTTCAATGTCGATTCTCTTAGCTTCTTCTTTTGCCAGAAAGCGTGTGTTTAATTATATTTAAGGAATTTCCAACACTGCGGGTTCGTCAGATTATAAAAGCGTAAAATTAACCGAATGGAATGTGAATACCGATTGTCGAGATTTCTGTCAGCTTGCGACGTTTTGAGGGAGAGCTTTGTTCGATAAAAGGTCAGCGATTTATTTGGTTTTCATTCTTTTATGTAAAGCTGGTAAATTTATGTTGAATTCTACTGTGCGTAAAATAATATTAGGGATAAATAATAAATTATAATGCGTTGTGAATTTTTGTTGATATTAACATTAAAACAATTAGTAAGAATTACGATACGATATGTACTTTTGATTACTTTAGGTCTAGTGGTATTACCAACGTACAAGAATAATACAAAATCGTATAAACTTCATCAGTGAGATATTGTATACATAACGATTAGTTATATAATTGTTAGATTAAAGCAATAAATTTGATTTTCTTTCGGGATAATTTACTTTGAAGATTCATTTATTTACAATGATTTCTTCACAATAAATTTTTATTTTTTCACTTCACACGAACTATATAAATTGATATTATGAATGCACCGATCTTCCATAACTAAAGGGATAAGATAGTCAAATATATTGGTTTTCGACTCGAAATTTACGTCAAAGTAACAACAGACTTGAAAGATTGCTCCACATTTGTCTATTCAACCTCGTGTTTTCATGCAAAAATGACAAATAAACAGAAGAACGAATAGAAAATGTAATAATTTAGCAACAAGGAAAACGAAAGAACCACTTGTTAAGTACCAATGAGTCAACGAATACGATTCGCAGCGATAAAGCTCGAAAATTTCGTGTGGTATAAGAATTCTTAGAACCGTCATCTCAAGCCCTCAAAAATTAAAAAGAAAACGAAATGCTTTCGCTTAACTGAAAAATCGCTGGCGTGACAGTGATTCACGCGTTGAGCGTCTAGGCCCGTCGTTGTTTGAAAGACGAATGGTTTCGTCTCGATATGATCGTCTCATCGTTTACGTTTGAGGTAAAAAGGCTTCTGGCATGGTATGAATATTGGCTCGGAAAAGCGAAAAGTGCTGCTGTCGGGAAGAGAGGGAGGCTGAGGACGTATAAAAAGCACCAGCCACACTCCAGGCGTCGTTTACTTGCGACTCGCGCGCTTAACTTGAACAACCCAAAACTTAGTGGGGACGACAACGGAGTTATACTCTTTTCGAATCTTTCTCATATCTTTTCAAATAACCACACGCAGTTGGACAGCAGCAAGAGACAGTAGTTTATTGTTAGTGTTTGTGTCGGTGCCAAACGATTTGGACAAAATATGTCGTCTCTCATGCTGGTGAGTTGTTCGCTATATGTATATTAGACAATAAGCCACGCATTCTGTTGCATTCTCAGAATTTCCGTTGCCCGGAATTTTTTCCAGTTATAAATTATTTCGCTCGATCCTTGGCATCATGATTTAGTAATTTAATTTTTCTTTCTTCTTTTTTTTACGGATCTTTCTTTTGATCTTGCTTTTAATCATTTTTCATCTGAGCGGTAAGAGAAAAGCAATACATTCAAAAGAAAAATATGACGATTTTTAGTAAATATCATAATTTGTCATTATCGTAGTTATAGAATTTTATTAAACATCTGTTTTAATATTCAATCTTTAATATTTAACATTCAATCTATTTTAATATTACAATTCTTGGCGCGATATGAACTGACAATTGTTAATCGAAGCCATCATGAAATGCTAAGTCGCAACAATCCAGCTTTTGCATCCTGCTTACCGAAACTTTCCGCTTCTGACCGAAGTCTGATCACCGCGTGCGCATGATAACCGAAAAAAAGGCGTCGCGTCACTGATTCACGTGCCGTGTGAATGAAAAAGAATTTTTGACAATTTGCCATAAATCGAGCTTTTATGGCCAGGGCCACGGTCGAGATCATCAGCATCTGGTGGCTGTCCAACTATCTCACTTTCTTGCACCCCATTCATCATCGCTATGTGCGCAAAAAGTACGTGCGATTGTGTCGCAATTCGCTCATGAAATTTTTCGTTAAGTAAGAAACAATAAAATAAACGTTGCATTTGTAACGAAAATTTCCAATTCACTTTGCCACAGTGCAGTCGTGGATCGATCATTGTCGATCACTAGAAAGCTAGCCTGTAGAGCACAGAGCTTTTCAGCTTCACAAACTTCGAATGAATTAGCCGATTGCTGCTTTGTTAGATAACTGCGGAAAAAGAAACGTAGCGTATCTTTGGCTGCAACGGGGTTAATCTTATAGCTGCTGAGAAGAGAGAGAGAGAGAGAGAGAGAGAGAAAGAGAGAGAACAAAGAAAAGAAGAGTGAATCAGGCGCTGTAAGTGCAGAAGAAAGCTTCTGGGCCAAAAACTCGATATATACGTACAGCATGCTTGGAGAGTGGATTGCGGCGGTGACATCTTGTGTGCTGTTGCAGTGCGTCGTCGTTGTTGCGGTCCGAGAGTGGCGTCTTGTGTGTGTGGATTAAGAAGCCTCGCAGTGAATGTCGCGCGCGCTGCTCGCTTGCAAGCTCGTCAGTGTACTCGTGAAGCTTGGCTCATCGAGGCACACGACCACCTCGTTAACCACCTCCGCCTTTTTTACGCGCTCCTCGCTCTCGCTGTTCTCCAATTCGCCACGACGCTTCCCGGCTTGAATTTGATATTGAATCTTTGCAAGTGGAATATTTCGCTTTTCAGTTTGACAATTTAACAATTACGTTCATGGGGCATTTTATTTTCTATATGTTGCAGGAATCGTTGAGCGAAAAAGTGGCCATGTTTGATCAGCATGCCAACAAACACATTAATAGCCAGTCTAAAAATCCATTTAGCTCTGGCTTGAACTTGCCAAAACCGACCTTCTCGAAAGAGGAGTATGGAAGGTAAGTGCGTTCTGCCTGTCAATTATTTTCAGGAACAGGAAGTTGTCCATCTCCCCCCCCCTCTCTCTTTTAAATTTCAGTGAAGTTTAAGGAGGTCGTTTATGTAGTTCCTTTAATTGGATTTCCTTTGACTAGCATATTTATACTTCTATTGAAAGTAGCTTAAATTTCACATAATCGATTTTCAATACATGCACATATCTATAAAGTCGGTTCCCTTCAAGATATCTCAACCGTTATACGAATTTTTAAGCTCCACGACACTCCTGTCAAACAGAAAAATAAATCAACTCACGTTCAAACCGTGTATCAAGCAAGACCAATGTCAAAAAACAAGTCTGCCAAAGCAAACACACTAATACGAGGAAAAAAATCCAAATTTTGCAGGCCGGCCGCAGGTTCAATGTCAGACATCAGAGGTCGCAAGGCAAATGCTCACATCCTCAAGGAGATTCTTGAATTGTGCGAAGTACTTGATCAGAATGGTACCCCATGCCGTGACCATCCAGAAATATTAGCTATTTCCTTTGGTGATCTGTTCAACCTTTACGTGCACATAAACGACAAACTCGTTGGTCTTCTACTTCGCGCTCGCAAGCAGAAACTCGTTGACTTTGAAGGCGAATGTCTCTTTCAGGTACGTTGTGTTCTATTTATAGTAGAAACTGTTGCTTCATAAGTCGATAGATTAACGCAGTCGGTAAAGGAGAATTCTGCTAGGAAAAGCTCGGGGAGTTTCTGAAAGCTCGATTATTGATATAGACATTTGCTTCCTTCTCATGTGAATATATACCAAACGATAAAATTCTCTTGTTTTTCAGAGGAGGGACGATCACGTGCCAATTTTCCTACTGAAGCCAATTAAAGAAATCAGAGAGGATTTCCGGCAGAGGCTCGATGCGCTTCATAAGGAGATCCCAAAATCGCCTAGTTAATACATGTATAAATATATATCAAGACTTTGTTATTTTAATATCGTTCGAAAGTATTGTTAATTAATCGACGAAAGCTTTTCATCAAATTGAGAACAAAAACTGCGTTTTTTACGTACGATATCAATTTTTATGTACAGTTCCACGATTAATTTATTTGTGAAAGTGAATTGATTATTGATAGGCTGAATGTGAAGTTTTATCAGAATTGGTTATGAATCATTGCAATTTTTATTTGCAAATTCCGTTGTAAATAGTAGAATGCCTGGTGATGGACGAGTGAGAAGTTAAAAAATTGTGATATTGTGGAGAAATATTCAGGCGTATAAATAACAAATATTTCTGTATGAGTAGTCTTTAAAAAATGAGAAATTCTTCGCTAGTTATTCTTCCAAAGATATAATAGAAAATTAGATAAAATAGGTGAATAAATAAATAGTATTTTTCAAGATATCGCATATAATTATTTTATATATACAGTTACTTTACAACGCACATGTTTAGTGACACGGTAGCTCATATTTCCATCGTAATATTTTTTCTTTATAATAAGATAGCGGCAGTGCCAGCGCAATACCTAAGTTTTTTCTTGTAAGGATACATAGTATAAGTATGCATACTAACAAAGTAGAAAAACTTGTCTCAAATGGTAATAAAACTTAGACTCGGAATTTTAGAGTATATTTAATATATGCTCTTCTTTTCACAATCGTTTATAGAGAAATAACGTAAAAAAATTGATTTTCGATAGATTAAATTTGTTCATAACTTATGTTTCAAGATTGATCATTGATATGTCGATATTGATAGAAACGTTTAGAAAAGCATCATCAAATTCGTGAAGGGCAGTTATTTTTCGGAAAATTCTGCCTCTATTTAGCTACTTTTTGGCAGTATAGATAAGAAAATTTATACTTTGTTCAGATATATATTTTAGTTTATAATTGTAACAATTTCATTCTTCAAATTTTTTCTTTCTTGTATATAATACATATTTCTAATTCAAGTTTTTAAAGATAATGATAAAGTTCTTTGGTCCAATAATTAAAAATTTATCCAATAACCGACGTCTTCATTCTCAATTTTGTCAGATTTGATATGTTAGTGAGCTGAGTTCATTTCGTACAGATATTGATTCTGCATGATTTGATTCTATACGACTTTTAAAATTTTGTTTATTTAACATAATGGTATTTTATTGACCAAAAAATATAAAATAGTATTCATTAGGAAAGAAAATACTTCTGAACATACAAACTTTCTAGAGAAAATTCGATTAGAAAATAGCTGGCATAAAGTATTCTATATAAAATATTTTTAAGAAATAAATAATTATTTAAAAGATTTATATGTTTAAAATTTTAGGCATTATTAAAAATATGATCAAATTGTGTAGAATTGGTATCTGTATATAGAAACGAATTCAGCCTGTTAGCGAAGTCCATTATGTTTCTTTTCGTATCATTTTACATACTTAACATTGTAAAGATAAATAAAAAATTGAAACTTATGTCCAATATGAATAAAAAATTGTTCATTTATTTAAAAAGCGAGTAAAAAAGTATTGCAAAAAATTGTTCTCCAAAAATTGACTCGATATGTACGTACATGTTCTTTACATGTTAATAACAAATGATATTGGAAGAATCACTCAATTCATTTGGCTAAATACTAAAATTGCTTTTTTCTGTGATCCACTTCATTTTTTATAATAGATTCCAATCGATAACTGCGTGTTTGAACACTGTGTATGATATACTTATTGCATGAAATAGTACACACTAACTTTCCCTTCAATTTTTAAGTTGGATTATTAACAACGATAGCAAGTGATAAAATTTTGCAACATTTCAATTTGCGGTCCATGTGATGTATATATATGAAAATGTTTTTACATGTTACTGTACAACGCATCGTTTATAAATATTTTTTTTTGTCCTAACGACAAATGTATATTCTTCACTTCGTGTATTATTTATATATAATTTCCTTATTTTCGTTTTCTGCGCTACAGTAGGCCAGTGATTATACAGTTTTCATTTGTGAAGAACATGCAAAATACAGAAAAATTCACTTTTCGAACGTTATTAGCCCACAGACATTTTTCATTTGCAATGGGAAGAAATCAATCATCAGTAAAACTTTTATTCAGTTCTTCTTTGTCAAAAAAGCAGAGTTAGGTCGAGTATTTATATTCATATATATCGTATTTCTTACACGTATCATAATATTTGTGTTTTTCTTCGTTCTGGGACACGATTGTGTCGAACAAACCTTCTATATAATATTTATATTAACTTAAACTTATAATATGTATGTACATTTTTCAGGAAACATGCCACATGTTCTTTTTCAACATTCATCTCAGTCTATGTGTGAGTCTCATTATATATTGCATTCTATTTTGTAAGACAGGATAGCCGATCAGCGGTTAGTTTTCTCTTTGTTTCTACATATATAATATTTTCTTTTGTACAAGATGTTTCAAATTATCTGGTTTGTCTCATATAATAGCATTATTAGAAAAGGTTTCCCTTTCAAATTAAATATATTGCAGGTACAGTAATTAGAATATATTGCAGATAAAATAATTAGAAATAAATTGTTATACGTTTTTCGGAAATGTTTGCCAATGAACGGCTGGACATTGAAACTTCTCGTACAAGCGTTATATACTTCATTTATAGGCGCCTACACGAATGCTTTTACAACGTGGAATGTGTACAGTGCACGTCAATCATGTTTTTTTTATTTACTATTAACAAATCTTGTCTTTCATTCAGCGTTATAGCGATTATAACATTGAAAAAAGTCTCTATGATTGAGAACAGCTGCTCGCAATGGACATGATTCGTCGAAGAGTTTACAAAAAGTCTTGGCTATAATTTCTCGAATACTAGAACACTGTTTTTTGTTATTTTATCTTTTTTACACACACACACACACGTATGCGGGTGTATTTTTGTTTGGATAGATAGTGCAATTTTTCTATTTTTTTTTTATCTTACACGTTCTATATAGGGAAATATAACTATACGCACAACGTTAAAATCTCTCTACCGAACGCTCTAACATAACACCGATCAACGCGTCTTTAACATATTAGTTCTTTGCATTTGCTTCTTCAATTATTATCAGTCTTGGTGTGTGTATGATATTTTGTTCTCTTTACATGGTGCGTCGGCAGCTCAATCCCCAATTAAGAATTAGCGAACGATAAGTGTTTTTTTTCTTTAGCATTCATCTATACTAGATATAATACGACGATATTTGTTTACTGCTTCATATGGCTATATAATAACTATTCTTTGTTTCTGTTACACAAGGTTAATACAGTCATTTTCTTTGCTTTACTCTGGAAGAAAATGAGATATACTTTCTTCAAGTTTGAACGAAATGTCATTTTTGTGCTTTGAAAGACGGAAGTATACAACACTAACAAGAAACGTACCTCTTATAATATTTCTACAACTTCAACATTCAAATATTATCTAGTTTTTTTCATTCAACATTTATATGTATGTCTGCACAGTAAACAAATGTCGTTTCACTTTTGCAACTATCGTCGTGGATAAAAAAGAAGATATATAATATATATCTCAGCACGTAAATTTACGTATACGCATTTAAATTCGTAGATATACATTCACTTATACTTAAATGTATATTTATAATATGTATACGTCACGGCTAGTTCGTGACTTTCTTTGCCTTAAAAATATATTATTGTCCTTCGATGAGAACGTAGCACTTGAACTTCACGTCTTCACCAGTCTCATCGTGACTGGTCTTCACTAAAACTTTCATTGTCCTCAAAATTTTCTTTAGCCTTTGTTATTTTCTCTTTTACAAGTTTTTAGATAAAATAAATCTTAAAGTAAAATTTTTTCTAACTTTACATGTTACAGGCTTAAACTATGATATCGGGAGCATCGCCGCATTATATTTATTTATATTCGTAAAGCGTGTCTTGCTGGAAATATTTTTCGCGATAGAACTTATGTGTTTGCGTATATATCACAATTAATCGCACTTTCATTAAAAAAACTCAAATTTCATTAGGCGCTTGATAGATAAGTGAAATTAATTGTGAAAAAATATAACCTTATATACACACTAAGATTCGAAAAACTAGATATACTCAAATCTTTTCCAAGCTTAAAAAACAGTGAAAATAAAAGAATGAAATCTACGATTATATTCCTAACTTAAATTATAAACTATATGCTTATTTACATAGTACGCAAGTACTTACAAAAAATGAAAAATTCATTTAAGAGCGATAAGAAAAATATCAACGAATACTAATATTTCCAGAGCAAGTCCCGCGCGTTTCATCCTCGTAGAAGCAGATCGACGCTGAACTGCTTGACAGACGACCACCATCAGACGTCATTTTCATGACATAATTCGATTTTTCGTCTTGACAAGTGAATCCTTCGTTTGTCGGCGATGAAGTCACGCACGCAGCCACGAATGCCACGATGTCCTGGTCGACCGCCTATGAAGAGTTTACCGTTGGTAAATAATGGGCCTGATTCGATGTTTTGTTTTACTGGCAAAAGGTCATCGATTTGAAGCTCGGTTGAACGACGACGGCGTATTGCACGGATATGGTGCCAAAAGCCGTCGTTGATGCGTTCCTACAAATGGAAAATTTTAATTTAGATTTTAAGGAATATACGAAAATTTTGTAAAATTTAAGTCAACGCTTGTAAAACTGAACATACGTTTTGACTTTATCAGAAGACTCAGTTTTTAATATTTTTACAATAAAACTAATTTATTTTTGGAAGCAAACGTTTTATAAATATAAAATGAATTGTATGAAATAAAGTGTTATCGAAACACAATTTTGAATGTTTTCGGAAAATTAATTTCGAAAGAAAATTCGTGACGGTTTCTTGGATACTACTTTTTCTTCTATGCTGAAATATTTATATAATAAGGCAAGGATTATATTTATATTATAAAAAGTTTTTGATAAAAAGTTGATATCCTCAAGAGAGAAGACAAAATTATATTAGCAACTTTACAAGAATATCGGACGTCTTTCATGCGAGGATAAGAAAAAAAGGAAAGTCTCTTACGTCGCTCCTGACGGTGAAATTTTCCCTTCGGCCAAGATAGGTAAGGACGACGTAGCCATCGCGCAGCGACAGCATCAGATGCTCCAATTTGCCACGGCCGACCCAGGCGATAACGCCTTCCGAATGGGTCGTCCTCAATCTCAATTCGAATTTATTCGACTGCCTCTCTCGCCTTCTGCAGGCAAGAAAAATATCCAGGTTGGCGCGTGAGAAAATTTTTAAGCCTTTCTGACGCGTGCGTTCGCATCGCTCCTCGCTTCGTTTTCTTCCTCGCGTTGAATTACAATTATTATTCACCCGCGTAAGCGCAGCATTAATGCAAATTATCGAAGCAATAACTTTTCCCATTCCCTTTTTTATTGGTTTCGCTTCACTGATGATTACAAAATCAAGTTTGAAGTTTGCATGTTTAATGATACAAATACTTTAATATTTATGAGTGCTGGAGAATATTTCAATTTTATGAGTTTTAAATTATTTTCTGTGTTTCTTTTTTAAATAAATACGATATCTATAATGATCAAACCGAAATAAATGACCAGATTTTCGAATCCTATCACATTACATTATTCATCGTAAAGTTTCGAGATGAAAACTAAAACAAATCCTTAAATTAAAAAAACCATCAGAATATATTCAAATCTTTTGATAGTTAAAATATAAAATTCACCTGATTTATATTCAAATTTAGAAATGAAAAATCCTGCCAATAGGATTGACGAATTGCTTTCTTGATCAAATAGAATTATATTTTTTTTGTGATAATGTTATTGAGTTTATGAACGAAAATATTCAATAAGCAAGACATTTGTTCTCGGAAAGTGTTTTTCCATTTTTAAATCGCAAATAATTTTTTATTATACATTATTTTTTATAATGTATAATAATAAATGTTTTCATTTTTACGAGGACGGTAATTATGCAGAGACGACTGTAGCGTAATTAAACATTGAAAAAAATATAAGGTAAAAAGCACTAAAAGCTTCTTTAATTTATTAAATATTCTGCAAATAAATAAAAACATTTAACAGAATGAATGCCACAGATGCAAAAGTGTATTAGTGTACGAGGAACTGACGACAAGTTTTGCATTATCGACACCAACTGTCTGCACTTCCAAAGATAGCGTGCAATTTGTTTGCGTCTTACTCTGTCAATAATGAAAATGAGTTGAATTTAAAAATCTAGGTTTTCACAACACACTTCGACCAACAGTATTTATTCTTTCAGATCCTTTTCATCATCTCTGACTGAAGCCATAAAATATACTGTAACTAAATATTGTCAGTTGTTAATAGACTGTAATACTCATACATTAGACCCTTTGCTTTCAAATACCACATAAAATAGACTACGCACGCACAATATTACGATTAAGTTTGGGAAAACAACACTTACATTTTACCGAATGCAATCGAAAAAGAAATCTCACAATAAAAAAGGCTTCAATAAAATATAAGTGAAAATCTACGACAGTTTCTATTTGAATATATCACTAATATATCACTAATATAATCTTCGTGAAGCACAACGATTAAGTTCTGAAATACAATATCATTTTCTTGAATCCCATCTAAAATACTAATTGATAAAGTTAAAATATAGTATTTCTAGCAGATTCGATTGGAGTATGGTGAATGGGGTCGGGAAAAATAAGTACCATAGATATCAAACGTGTCGTGGAAACATGAATATACAAAGTCAACTTATCTCCATAATTGACAGAGCAAAACTTAAAGCTCTTCTTTCTGACTGCAGACATTTGGTGTAGGTGATTCGAGCTTGTCGCCAATTTGTAGGTCTGCGGACCTTCATTATCCTACACTATGGTGGGATTTTGCAGCAGCGATGCACGTAAGGGATTCGTGAGATATGCACGCACGCCTAGTAGTCCACTGATTTCATTCCGTTGGAATAATTAAGTCTCGCAAGCTGCGCACGAACGACGAAAGCCACGCACGCACGTTAAGCTAGAACCACATCGCAAGTATTGGCACACAACTCAGTAAATCCGCACGTCAGCTCGTCAAGTTGGCCTCTTTCTAATCTCGCACACTAATGTATTTTACCTCTGCTCAATTACCTCTGTTGATATATGAATTTCTTTACAGAATATTTATTCAATTAAAGAAGTTTTTGGAGCTTTTTATCTACTGTTTTTTTTTAGTGTTCACAGTAATAAAATTAGAAAGCTACATTCGTAATACAAAAGTAATTATACACATGCCAAATTGAAATAAAATGACTAAAAGTATAGAACGCTTGATAGCTAGATACACATGATTTGTTAAGATGATTATACAAAGCGAATCAGCAATAGAAAAACAATGGATAACTCAAGAAACCGCTTTTAAGTCAAACAATTTTTCTAAAATATAAAATGAAAATAAATAAATAAATAAATATGGTCAAAAAGAAATAATTTCAAGTTAGAGTCATTTCAAGATATCCTGTTAAAGGAAGCAATAACATATGAACACTACTACAATAATAATCTATACTAGAACGCAGGTGTTAACAATTAATAGTATAGTAAAGCATTGAATATGCAGTAGCGCAAATAATTTTCTAAATCCAGAATTATTCCAGGAAATGTGTCGTTTTGCAAGTACTGGGGGCTTTTTAACTTACTCACTATAGTTGTAATTCTCATAATCATAGTCCTCAGTGTTGTAGTCAGTGTAGGACTCGTCGTTATCATCTCCGAGGGTGGTGTTAGTAGCATTAGAACTAAAGGCAAAAGTTAGTTTTCTATATCAGCGACTATATTAATTTATTACTATGACATAGTGAGCTAATATAAACTCGCGAATGCTACTCTGGACTGTAGTACAAGCTGGAGATTATTTTTGGCCCTTCGTTACTGAATTATCATTTATGTTTTCATTTGGGAGTATTAGTTAGTTTGTTAAAAAGCAGGAAAATATAGCCAATGAATTTTCAAAATCAATTTACCTCCTTCCGAATCGATGCTTCAATTGCAAGAAGTTTTCGCCGTTAAATCGTACAGCTTGCTCAATGATTTCACCACCTGATGAGTCGTAGCCCATAACTGTCAAATAAGAAATAATGTTTAGCATTCATTATCCCATTTCAATGTCAAGTTTATAATTTTGATAAATTTACAGAATTCGCAATGGATGCCGTCGTAGCCAGCCGCACACTTGCAGAAAAAACTGTTGAGTAGCGGGAAGCAAACACCTCCGTTATTGCAAGGATTTGAGTTACTTGGACAAGGCAGTCCGTTATAGATTTCAGTGTTGTGCTGCGTTTGATTGATAGCGAGGTTCTGATAAGTTTTGTCGTTCACCATTAGTCGTTGGACTGCGCCAGTGAGGCCTGTCATTGCACCGGCTAGTTTATGAATTTCTTTCCAGTGCCTAAATCAATATTTAGATCAGGAACCTATATTAACATTTCTTTTGCCTAAAATAGATTGAACTTACTTAACACCGCCAATATAAAGCGGCAATTCCAAATTCAATTCAGTAAGTGGACTTCCAGAAAATCCCCTCGCAACAGTACCATTATCAAGCCGAAGTAAACCTTCTCTACCTAACCTACTAATCCTTACACTATGCCATGTGTCTAGCATCACGATATCCGGCGAAGTGATATTGGCAATACCACTGCCAAGATTAAAACGAAACTGAAGTTTGCCTTGTACAAGATTCAAGCTTATAAAATCGCCACGGCCGTTATTCAATTGACCGTTATAAAGTAAAAGACCCTCGGTGCTGCGAGTGAGAAACCATAATTCGATTGAGAATGTCTTGGCTACACCTTCGAGACTTGGAAGCTCGATGAAACCGTCGCCTTTCATCTCAGGGATGAGGAATTCCGTCAGTTCTGCATCCACTGAAAAATTGAGTTAAATAGCTACAGTGATGTTGAGAAAGAATAACATTGTAGAATTTGAATATCACGTACATATTTCGCAATGCATTCCAGTACGCCCGGGTGGGCATTTGCAAACGTAACCACCCTCAGGTAGGATATCACAGGTAGCACTGTGGTGACATGGTTCGTTCATGCAAGGATCCAATGAGTCTTCGCAATTCTTGCCGGTGTATTGTGGTGGACAAATACACTGATATTCCAATTCGTTGGCCTCGTAGCCCTATACATTAAAATTAATAGCTTCGTTGTACATACTCATTCAAGTTCATCATAATTTGAAAAAATACCTGATGTTCATAATTCTCATCGTAATCTGGTTCATATTCATAATCACATCCAGGTCCAACGCACATTTTTCTTGGGTCCTTCGCATTATTCGGATGTTCCTTCAAAATATTACATTGGCTGCCTTTGCACTTGACGATATTCAAATCAGTGCTACTGTTCCTTCTTTCTTTAATCTTTTTACGCAGACTCCTTCTCTTGGCTCTTGGCCCAATTAAACAATTTTGGCCCTCGCAGCGTAAATCCTCTTCGAAAATCGGCTGGCAAGTGGCGCCGTTTTGGCACGGCAAGTTCGCGCAGCCGTTTTCACGACATTCTTTTATTCGATAAGTTTCTAGTACATCTCTATTGAAACCAAGATGAATATCTATCGGTGTGCGATTGATGCGTAGTTTCTTGATACAACCGAGAAATCCGTGTGATGTACCGATGTTGTCGAATACTCTGCAAAAAAGCGTATCGAGTTAAAGATGCAAATTTGTATTCTATAATTTGGCTCATTTATTGAACGCACTTGCTGTAATTTGTCGGTATATTCCCAATGAAAGTATCTTGATTCAAGTCAAGGCTCTTGAGCATCCCTTCGCTAGAGCCAGCAACTTCCTCGCCATCGTCGAATATCAGCACACCGTCCTTATGATAACGCTTAGCCGCCACCCTATGGAAGTCTGTCATTGACACGCGCTCTGGCGACGTCAGTACTACCGGACCGTTACCCAAGTTATATCGGAACTGCAGGAATCTGCAAGACGACAAAGTGAACTTTCTCCATAAACGTGAACTGCAATAACAAACTACATATTAAAATAAGTATTTACCCGTCGATAATAGCAAGCGACACATAGTCACCACTGCCGTCATTCTTTTGTTGGTCGTATAATAAAATTCCATTCTCGGCATATGTCTTGAATTCGATTTCGATACTCAATTTGTAGTATCCTTTGAGTCTGTTCATGCGTATATAACTCTTGCCATCGAACGAGGCAATGTCATAGTCACGATGGTTTATCTCCTCGTCACAGTGAAAGCCTGTCCAGTTCTCGCGACAACTGCACGCGTAAGTCGCGCCTGGGAGATCGATACAAGTAGCGGACTGATGACATGGCGATGACTGACACGCACGGAATTCTTCGGTTGGAGTTACTGGTGCGTAGTTTGCTGAAAATTGTGTTTATTGTTGGCCAACTGTTTATTGCTTTGTTGTCTTAAGTTGATAAATATTCATAGATATATTCTAGATATATATTTGTAAATATATATCTTATATATTAATTAATATTCAGTTCTTAATGGAGATATAACACTATATCTAAAGACGTGAAAATAAAATGCAAAACTGAACGGCATTAACTACAATTTCAGAGTAATAATAACTACTTTACAAAAAAATGACAAAAGTTTAGTATATTGGAGGGTTAAAACACATAACTAAAAATTTTAGTTCACAAACTAAAATAAATATCTCACTGTCTGGAACACTGGATAAGTAATCTCACCTAAACTGGAGCAATCCTGTCTATCGCTCGTCTCGGCGAAGCCATCGCTGCAGATGCAATTGCGATTGATGCAAATGCTATTCGGTATACTACAGTCTTTATCCTCGTTGCAGTAGTCACCTAAAAGTGGCGTTACGACTCTTATCGTCGCTGGTGTTGGGCGATAAGCTGCTGCTGCTGAGCCTGCATAAAAAGACAATGAATTAAGATAAGTTATGATTCCAACGTAAAAGACTAAACTGAGTTATTTACCATGTCTAAGGTTCTTTCGGTCGACAGGAATAGTCTCCTCGTGCGCGCGATGCGTGTAGTAGTAGCGTGCATCTGGCTCGGGTACCATTAGGTGCCTCGTTGATTTTGACAAAGGCGATATCGCTGCCGCCGGCTGAGTATAGTGCACTGCCGTGTATCTCTTCACTGGGAAATCCGTGTTTGTCATCGAATCGTCTGTAAAATACGGGCAAAATAGAAAGTTTGAATATTTACGGCTTTTTCTTTTATTAACAGATTATCTGATTGAGATAGACAGATCGTTGTGTATTTCATGGCTCTCGCGCTTTGAGCTTATTTTTTCTTGTTGATTGAGTATAGGAACATATCGTCCGACGAAAAACCAACTCGTTCTACGTGATATTGACATACGTGATTTTACGTCCTCACAATAAAATCTAAGGTAAAATGTAGATGTTCTATCTGACGGGAAATCAATCGTGGAAAGAACAGGTATTAAATAAACATTCTCAAGTCGTAGAAACAAGCCGAAGTAAAAGAAACGCAAAAAGGAGCAACAAAAAGCCAGTAGGGTTCCACGGTAAAGTAAGCGCGAATCGATTTGCTGCCAATGAAAGGACAATCAAGGGAAGGGGAAGCATTCACAGGCAAATGAAATCGTCCCTTCGATTCAAGATAAGAAAGCTGGCTGAATCTTAATCTACTGTGTTCGCGAGACGTCTATTCGATGTTTACGAATACAAATGGCGTGTCTCCCTTTCGCTCAATTTACGCTTTGATTGTTTTTCCCGCGACGATGTTTTTTATTTACAGTTTGGAATTATTCATGAGTTTTCGGACTCGATATTTAACTCCAGAGCCAGACTAAAATAATAATTCGTGGGTGACTGTTAATCAAATGAATAACTTATTTAATTACGTTTGCATTTGTTGTATGTATAATTTATGAATGAAAGAGTTTGCGCGACCCTATATTTGTTTTAAAATATTTTGTTTAATTATGTATGCCACGATGACGAATTGTTCAAAAAAGTTTAATTTTCAACCTCCAAATAATTTTAATGCAATTATGTCAAGAGAAAATCAAGCTTTTAAAATATTTTCGATGGCCGCCATTTTTCATAAGTGTACCAATATTTCAAATATTTTCAAACAGCAAGTAATTACTTTATTGTTTATCAATAAATTAATAGATTTATTGGTCTAACGTTCAATGTTGGTTTAATGATAGTTCGAAAAACCTATAATGGATTTTTCGAAGTGACTTCGTCAAATTAATTTAATTATTCAATAATTGTTTCTGCATCGTATTTATTTTATATTTATGCTTTCATTTGAAAATTGGAATTGATTTTTTTATATTAGCCTACAATTCAGTATTGGAATTTCTGCCGATTGAAAATTTTACAAATAAAGTATTTTAAGATATTCCTATAAGAAAAACCTCTTCGTATTCGTAACGTTGTAAGGCATACTGACTCACGAAGACGCTCACAATAAATTTCTCGAAAGGCGACTGGTAATAGAATCTTGCCTGTATACCACGACACATGTCTAGCTCTGCCTTTTCTTTGCGCAAACATCCAAAGTGCCTTGAAGAGAGAACTAGTCTCTTGCTAGTAATCCAATCCTCCTGCTCTCAACTTTTCTCTCGCGGACGAAACTTTTAAAAAGATTGACTCGCGAAGAGCGACTCGTAAATAAGTTATTCGTTCTGCCGTTTAATTCGGTTGCGCTCGCTTCTTTTTGGCGCTAAGGATCGATTGCTTTTTTCCGTGCGACGCAATTCAATTAAATTTGACCGATAGTAGCCTACGAGGTTGATGTGTACTCTGATTTTAAATTAAATTGGATATAACTCGGGCGAATTGAAGTGCTATTGCGAGGATCTTTTTCTCGTTGCTTTGGAAATAAACAGGAAAGTAGGCTGATTAAATTATTGATTAATGTTTTTTTCACGTATACTTACCAAATTTTCGTACAAATAAAAATTAAATAAAAATCAATTTGTGAAATGATATAAGTTTTGGATTTGTTAGGATAAAATATTAGTCACTGTAAGCAAGATTAGTATAATCCGTACAAATGGTAAGTACTTTATTTCTTTACACAATATACATCTCAAATGCTCGTTCAGTTGTCAAGCTAAAAGCGCTAGATAGAAGGAGTTTCACAAGCGTCAACAGTACTAGGTATCCAACTCATTAATATTATTACGAGGCAAGTCAAATTCTGGTTATTCACAGTGGATGATTGTAAGTGGCAGGCACGATAATGAAAAAAAAATTTGCAGGCACTTTCGATTGTCAATATTACTGTACCGGCAAAAAATGCGAATTCTTATAACAAATATGAATCCACTGACATTACCAACAATCGACTACACTCGAAAAGGTATATTAAACCATATAAGCCCAAAGCTATAACGAAGCCAACACTACCACATCTCTCTGTCTCTCTATCTATCTGAGTAGATCTCTCAAACGGTATTAGGTCTGCGAGGATGTGAACCAATCCTTCGATTTTCAGCCAATGACTGACCTCGGCATTGGCCAAACGCCTGCGGTACGACGTCGGTTTGATAACGGCAGGCGTAGAGTTTTAATTCGCATTCGTTGTCATAAGTCTGACCGTCGCTACCGCACACCGACACGGCCGGTGCGTCTTCTGGGCAACTTGCTGGGCAAACACAGTGTGGACCGCCTGCACCACCTACTGACTCACTACATTGACCACCCGAGTAACATTCCAGTTCAGTGCAGCTCGATGCGTGAGGGAGTAGTGCGTCAACTGTGAACATCAGAAACGGAAACAACAGATTTTTTTGTGATTAGTTTAGCTGTAGAAATGGTGATTATCCCATTTTTTTCGAGTAAAACTTGTCTTGGAACATCTTTCGTAAAAGAGAAACTGCATATAGGTGTGGAAAGAGAGTCGTATAAATGTAAATGTGATCTCTTAAAGCATATATATGTATGTACCTGGCTGGCATCCCTTAGGAGTGAGTATCTTATTATGATCGGTGCAGATCGTGCATTTTTTCCCAGCGATCTCGGGTTTGCAGACACACAAGCCCGTCATCTGTTCGCAGTCCTCGCGCACTGAGCCGAATAGCGAGCAGCCGCACGCTAAAAACATATGCAATTTTTCTTTCTCTCTCGATCTCTCTCTTAATATCGTATCTGATGCATTTTTAATACAACTGAATGTAATGTATTACGTATGCATCCTTGATGCCCTTTGTCGACTTTGGATAAGCCCCAGTAGCCAGGCTTACAACGATCGCATTTTAATCCGCCGACACCTGGGCGACACTCGCATTGGCCATCTTTGGGGTCGCAGGTATCCGACAGGCTACCGAGACGATTGCAATTACATTGATTTGGACAACCAGCCCCATCGGGACCTTGAGCAGCAGTTTTACCATCGGGACAACAACCGTGCCAGGTTTCCTCGCATTTTAAGGCATGTTGGGCTACAAAAAAAATTGTAATGCTGACGGAAACATATCGAAGCGTCAATAGGCTTCGAATAAAAATGTATTCACCTTTCCTGCAGCACCTGGCGAATCTGGTAGTCTGATGGCAGTACGAGTGACTAGGGCAATCTCGACGCTCGGGACCCTTGCCACAGTCATACTCGTTACCCTCAGCATCGAGAAGCGGTTGCTCGCCGTTACAAGGTTTCACCTCTAGACCTGCAGTTTCAAACAAAAAACCTCGTATACGCAAAGTGTATGCTTAAACGTTGATGTAAATGTGCATGTAAAGGTCTATTAGCCTGATTAATTACTCATTCGGGGGAGTGGGAGAGATGAAACGAGAAAAGCACACATAGCCGAGGTCATTTTACGGTCGGCAGACTTGACACAAACGCCATACGGTAAACATACGCCGTGCCGACTCCACCGCCGTCGCCGCCGCGAGCCTCGTTACATACCAGAAGCTTTTTTTTCGTTTTTTCGTATGTATACCCTTGCTCCACCCCTTCTTTGATAATTTGTGCAAGCTACATTTAACTGTTTTAACAAGATTAAACGTGCGACAATCTAATGGAGTTTTCGCGAGCTTGTCGTAAAAGAATCTACGTATGAATGCCTTTTTTGTTTAAGCAAGAGCGAACCTTGGCATAGGTCTAACGGTCTGAGTCTCAGTTCCTGTTGTCTTTGGCAAGACTGCATGAGCATGTGACACATGCTTGGATAAGTCTGCATGTCGCTTCCACATACAACGTGCTTGTTTTCTGGTGCCATTGACGCGCAATCGAACTTGCAGCTACATCGAGGAAACTTGTCGGGACCCAATTCGCAAGTAGCATTGAAGTCGCAATGGATATCACGGCAGGCTTCAAATTCCGGCGCTGCTGTGCTCACGTCCGATGTGGTTGATTGTCGGGTTATGGATGGTGTTGATATCGTTGCTAGTTTGTTAGTTGTCAGCGAGGAATTTTAGTGCTTGGTTAGTTGGATGCGAGAAGCATTTTTGCAAAATCAATGGAAAAGAAAATACTAACTGAGAGCAGCCACGGGAAAACCATCGTAGCATTCGCCATATAGAATGAGCTGTAATTGTGGTAAGTTAGGATCACGCGTGCAAGCTTCTTTTTGGAGTTCGCACTCGGAGGCATAAGTCTTGGTGTCGCTGCCGCAGACAGGCTCGTTCGTTGGCTTAGGACACGTTTCGGGACATATGCAAACTCCAGCCTCGCAGCGAGCTCCATTCTCGCATTTTATGCTTGTGCACATTTCTGGAATAATCCGATAATTGCTTCAATTTCACAGTTAAACGGTTTTGAAGTTTATTATATGGCCGATCGATATTGATTCGCACTACTTCGTTGGCTGTACACGAATTTGGAGTTTGAGAACTATTCGAACTTGGCGAAAGTTAGCAAATACGACTTCATCACAACGGTGCATCGCGAACTTGTCAATCAGATCAGGCAAGTTTGCTTTATCCAGCAAACGAGATTATCTAATCTAATCTAATAAGAAGAATAAGCTATGTAAATATGATGCTTACCGCAGTCTCCTTTATAACTGACCACGATGAGAATCTGACTGGTACACGATGTCTTCTTCAGTTCGCATTCATTTTTGTAGGTTATTCCATCGGATCCACAAACTATACTCGAACCTGTGGACTCCTGCGTTAAGAGGGAAGACCATTATCCAAATTAATTTTACACGTGAGTCAAATTTAATCTCTCGCTGGGATTTGGTTTACCGTCAACGCCAAAACTTTAAATGAATATTAATTATCTAAGAATACATTTGTAGCTCCTGTAAGTTTATAAATAAAACTATTAAGGATCACGCTACGCCACTTATTTGACACGTGCCTCAGGGCAATGCCACGTTTAATATACTTGTTGCGCATTCGTACGATGGAAAAAAAATAATTCTTGTGTGTATGTTTGATGCAAAAAGCCAAACTTAATTAGTCATCGGATGTTTGCACGTCGATTATTTGCACAGATGATCGAATTAGTACGCCAAGGGTGTTGTCGGTTTGTCGGGGAGGGACTTCATATATACGAAGTGTGAATGATTTGTTACGTGCACGGTGTGTTGATTGGCAATCGATTTTTTGTTGTTGAATGATTGCATTTGTTGAAGGAAATACTATTGAATTTTACAAAATAAAAGAATTCAACTAACGAATAATTGTTATTTACAGTAAATTCGTCAACTTTTCCACATATAATCAGTATAATTCAATCTCATAAGTCATTCGAAGTGCAAACACGAAATGTGGAAGTTTCAAGCTCCCTGATGGAATCAAATTTGCACTTTGGAATTGACGACATACGAGCGGGAACAAAAGCAATGCGACATTTCAATTCAATTAAACCAATCTAAAAATTCAAAACTTGTCCTAGCAACATCATATAAACCTCGAAAACAGAAGGGCAAACACACACGGAGAACTATTCTCCGTGCACGTATATAGAAAGATGCTTGCGACTGAAGTAAAGTAGCTCTGTATATGCATATGTGTGTATATGGGAGAGGGAGAGGGATGACTGTTATTCCAACAGCCTCGAAATCTAATTGGAATTTGAGGCTATATGCGTGCAGCTCCTGCACATTGTTCTATTAAATTAATCTTAATGAAGTTATTAATTGGTCGAAGAGGCGAGGGAGGTTGGCTGTTTTATGAGCGCACGCGGGTGTCTGTTTTCGTTTTGAATTTTGCACGGCGCGAGAACGCTAAGTCCGCTGTTCTCGTTAAGAGGTTTAATTAAGGCAAGGGGAATTGCCCTGGTTGCCATACCATTTATATATACAAGATCAGGTTGGTATTTTAACCTACAAGTTTGCTTTTGCAATAGTTGATGCGACCTGTTGTTTTATTGCGCGAGACGCTTCAATTATATTAGTCAAATGGGCAAAGATCTGTTTACGATGGATTTATTTTCTGGTCGTTGGTTGAATTACAATATGAAACTGTTGCTTGGAAATGGCAGAAATTAGGTTTGTGAGTGGTTGAATACATTAATAAATGCAAGGGTTTTGTCGAGTTTTAGTATTCAGTAATGTAGAAATTACTTTTATCATTTATCGGCCGATAAAAAGTTTTGCAAATACAGTGAAACGAGCGAATGTAACTCGCAGTTTGAAATCCAAGCGCTGCCTCAACGAAATGAAGTATTAAATTTAATTGTGACCCATAAAATGTCTATTAATTTTTTTTCTTCTCTCTTTTCCCTATTTTTTTTTTTTTAATATTCCTAGTGCGAGTGCGAGTTCGAGAGGACAATAAAGCAAAACTTAATTAGCAATAAAGAAGCGTAATATTTCTAGAAAAAGCAATTTGCCGCTCGAGGCAAAAGACACTATTTGTACTTCGGGGACTTGGCAAATGATATCCTCTCGTTATTTTTTCAATTTCTTCTTTTTTTGACAAACATCGATTATCAAACCTTACGTATTTTTTGTTCATGAAAGAGAAAAAGAAAGAGAGCTACTTTGTGTTTACTTTCAATTATAGCTCTTCTGTCTCTCTCTTTCTCTATCTTTCTCTTTCTGGCAGAAAAAAGTTCTTGGTAGATTATTTAAAGAAGTAATTTTTATGCCCTTAGAAGCTTCTCTCTTCCATGCTCGCATGCGTGGTTATTTTTGAATTTAGACTCGAGTTAAGTAATACTGTTTATCTTGGGCAATTTTCTTTTTTTTTGCGCTAAGCGCTATGTTCATAGCATGATGGCTTTTTTCTGAACGGATGAAAAAATTTTTACTCATGGTTAACGAAAGTACTATTAACCTTTAACGAAAGTAATATTTACTCGTGGTTAATTCGGCGAAGGGATAGACTTAATTGAATTTAATTACAGTGTTTTGAAAGTAATACACTGAATCAATTTTTTAATTACGAATACTTAAGTTCACAAGTCAATGTCTATTTTAACAAATTAAAATTATAATTTTCTCTTGGTTTTGTGGCGAAATTAGTAATTCGACGATGTAAGAAATTTCGTAATACCATGAAATCTTCCAATTCTTCTGTCAAAGACAAAAAGTGCCTTTCGAGTAAAAATTTATCCATCGGAAAGCCAATAGAAAATAAAAAGAACTCGAGACAGCACAAGTTTATAAAAATTCATAGCATCGCGTCGACTAATTCATTAAGACAAGAGAGCATTGTTGAGGTTGAAAAAAAGGCTATGTCAATAATAACCATCAGTTTCAGTCAATTTGTCGCGCGAGAGTTCATAGTCTTGAGAACCTAGTGTTTGTAACGTTCGATTATTTTTCTGTTCTACCGTGTACATCGGATATACTCAACGTATTTTAATTATTCAATGGCTTCATTGAATTTCATGAATTTCCTAGTAGTCTGTTGTTTGCATACCACAGGTAAAAGAACTTTATTCATTTCGCTTGGATAATCTTCAATTGTTCAATCTCACCTCGTTTTCGGATATCGTGCCTTATCTATTCTCTATTTTTTTTTTGCAAATAAGGGATTACGTATATTTTTTTTACAGAAGCTACGAATATTTTGTGACGTGAAAAACTCATCGTTAATAATTTACTCAGATGTTATGTTGACTAATAACCGATAAACCATAGCACATGGCTGTGTCTCCTTTTTTCCCTCAAGAGCTTAATAGCCACATTACTTACCGCCTCTTCGCAATTGCTTGGGCAAATGCACTTGGCTTCGCCACTTGGCTCGCTCTCGCATATACCGTAGTGCTCGCACTTCTTGTTCTCGCAACCATCTGCAAACAAACACACACAGAGCAAATATTATCAGTCAAGTATATCACTCAAATTGTTTTTATGATACGTAATTTTATAAATTTTTTGAATGAACGGCAGACATTAGTGAGGATAAATCTTATGGTTATTTGAAAAAGTAGACAAGAAATGAAAAACTAGATTCTTTGAGTAATGAAATCGAAAAGTGTTATCAATGACAAACACACAGTTCTAGAATGTTTAAAAATATTCATTTCAGTGCCTAAGACAATATCTATAGTTCAATTTGCAAAATCCATTATACGTAGTAACTATAAATTATGAACCTATCCAGCCTGCAGTTATATAAATTTTGATCTAAAACCTAATACGGTATACGCAAAGACAGTTAAATCAAGAACATCGAAAAGCCACTTCAATAAAACAAAAAAATTTCTTGCATCGTTGAAAATGGTTTCGTGCCTACGCGAGCGCATAGCGAGGTTGATATAAAAAATTTTAACCTGAATCCGTCATCGGCAAGTCCTGCTATTCATCGATATTCAAATTGTGACAATTTACTCCGCGAGACGTACACGCCAGATAAAAATAAAATATATTAATTGCAATGCTTGACTGTTGGTATATTTGTCAAATTAACTTTTTCGTGGATTACTCTAGAATTAACAATTAATGTTAGGTGATACGCTAATCGGGAATTGTAACTTGTAAGTTAAGAATGTGAATATGCGATATTCACGATAAGTAAGCTTTGATCTCAGTTTGTCTATAGTTGAGTTATTCTTTGGCACTGTGACATGTAAGTTGCTTAGAATTTTAGAATTTTATCTTTAAAAATATGTTATAGCTATAAATAAAATTAACAGTGTTTTTACTCTTTTCTGTTTATTTCTTGAAATTTGGAAAATAGCGTTATTAATTTTAATGTAGAAGTTTGTTAATAAACAGTTTTATCATAATTTTAATTTAGACCGATATCATAAGTGTGTATGTGTTCTAATAATACTAATTTTATTTAAATTTATAAGGAAAGGCTTGGATTTATTATTATGGTATAAAGTTAATAATAAAATTGTGATGTGTTTAGTATACTCTTTTTATATTTATATTCAGAATATTTGAACAAAATTATCAAAAGATCATATTCACTATGTTAAAATAACCGATGAAATAAATCTTTGCTAAAAATGCAAAGTTTTTTTACAGTCGGAAAAGGATGCTTCCACAATCGCCATTATTGCCAACTTTTCTAACGACAAGAAAAAAACCCTGCACGACAGCAAAAAATACTCTCGACACAAGTGAAATATGCCCCGTGCGTAACAAAGACGGCATATACGGATGATATATGCGCAAAGCTTAGAAGGATCATCGAGACGCGGGCGTCGTTATACGTACGCGAGCTTGTTTTACGTATCTGTGCGTACGTGTGCGTGTGCTCGGGAAAATGTAGCCGCACAAGAACCAGAAAGTCGTTAGACGGATCTTCCTATACTTAAGAACCTCGTCACGTCGGCGTGCGCGCATTCTAGCGGTATCACGCGAAAGAGAAAGAGAGAGAGAGAGAGAGAGAGAGAGAGAGATTTTGCGCTTGGGATTATGCTTGTGCAATTTCATGCAACCGTGGATACGTCAAATTCGTATACTGCTTTCTTTTTTTTGCTCTCCTTGGGATTTACTCTAGTTTACTTTGTTACGCGGGTTGAGTCTGACTGAAGAGTAAAGAGATTTTAGAGTGACTTCGAGTGGAATTTGAAACTAACTACGATAAATATTTTTGTAACAATCAAACTTTCAGTCGATAACAATGTCCAAACAAATGCATGCCGCATGATCTGCATGTACCACAAGTTACGTCACTCGAGCTAACGCTGGAAGCAGACACACATGTGTCGACAGTCTAATTTTCAAGGCAAATCCACGCATTACTACGATGCAAATTGGTCGCCGCACACATCACGCGCTCGCGTCACTGGAAATAGTTGCGGCTCTGTTTCGCGGTTGGTCACTTCTGCGCGCGCACCTGGTGGCTTCAGATTTGCATGTACGCGGCCAAAAAGATTGACCAGATGCTCCGCACAGTCGCTGCAGCCCCTTCGGATGACTTGTACATTTGTCTTCGCGTTAATCTTGTTTTCAGTTAGAGATATAGGTATTTCAGTATGAAGATACTCGTAGCATTGCAGAGTTCATCTGCTAGTTACCTTCATCAGTTTATTCAATTGATCTTGTTATGCGATTACTTTAGGATTCATAATATAAACCTTGCCGGAGCATTTATTATATTAGTTATTTACGGAAAAAATTTAATATTCAATATTGGATTTTTTAATTGAGGTTCATGTTTCGCTCTAAAGGAATCTTATATCATAACTGAACGCTTCAGTTTTTTAGTAACACATTTTTTGCAGATTCACTTTGTCGAATACCATTAAAACACTCCGCTGCTACAGTTCGTTAGTTTTAAAAATACAAGTTTGCAAAATCTCACAGAAGGAAGCTCGGTTGTTCGTTTTATTTTCTGTTGAACTCACCGAAAACTCAGTCGTATATTTTTGATTTAAACGTTCAAAATTACGCTTGATTTATTTATGAGGTTATTAAGTATTTATTTCTCTTTCTCTTTCAGCAATCGAATTTAATTTCCAATAGAGACGTCTGGCAATTAAAAATAAGTTGAAAATCAATGGAAACAATAGAATGATTTGTTTGGTAAAAAAAAGAACAAAAAAAAAAGGAAAAGAAAAAAACTAATTTGGAGCCAATAAAACCATTGAAAAATTGAGCGGCTTTGCAAAAGTACCTCGCGAGTGAGCATTTTCAAAATTGCATGGTTACTATAGCAGCACGAAGTGCGTTTAAATTTTGTAATCCACATCTCTCTTTGAGCATGCAAACTTCATTCGAGTGAGTTTGAAATATTTAAAAGCTCTCAGCCAACACTCTCTTTTCGATATACTAATCGTAAGCTCTAGGATATTCAGACGAGTCATGAAAATTTTCCGAGAGTAAAAATCCTCTTTTGCTCGCCCTCATCAAATTATATCGTACAAAGACAGAAGAGTTTTCATTTATTCAATCTCTCGTGAAATTTTTTCAAGCAAAATGCAATTTTCAGCCATAACTGCTTCTCCCTTTGTCAAAGTTATAACCAACTCAAACAGGGATGGCCTTCTATCTTTTTTATTCGCGCACTAAACTTGGAGCGAAAAAAAGAAGTTTATTTTTCCATGGGAAATAATTTTTACCCTCACTGAATGCATACGTCAAAAAAGTTCTGCATATTCTCACTTATACAAGGGCAAACTTTCTTGAAGTGCACTTTTCTGATAGAGGCACTCTTTAGGCTATGCATCTTTACAAGAATAGGGTCAAAGAAACTTAGCTCACGGTGAAAAGTCGAATGTCGTAAGTCAAACTACGGTAACATGTGCATAATTTTTCTATGCGGATCATCGCTAAAAAAATTTGCCTCATTTTTCATCAAATGCGTCTAAGAGTCAAAATATATCCTCAATCCATAGTCGTACGTATCATTCGCAAAATTAGGAAGATATACTTACTGCATTGCTGTGGATAAAGCACTTGTATGTCGCGTTTGTGCTGGCAAGCCTCGTAGCGCAGTTTACATTCGTTGCCATAGGTAATGCCGTCATTGCCACAGACTGGCTGGAATTCGGCGGGACAACTAGGGCATTCGCATACCGCTTGGCCGTCGATCTCACGGCATTCGGCACCCCACTGGCAGCTCTGCAAGTGACGCGCAACTCCACTTCATAGTATTCTTGCGGCTCTTTTATTTTGCAACCAGGGGAGGTGAGAGAGATACAGAGAGTTTTTGCTCGACATCCACAAGCATTTTTCATTTCAAAAGTTTGTGGTTTTGAAACAACGAGAATACAAGAAAAAAAATCAATAGTACAGACACGACCTCGTTAAAATACATTTCTCGTTGTCCGCACAGTTAATAAGCAGCCAGCGCATCCCGAAGTAAAACCAATTACATCCTCACTTGTCACGACAAATTGCATTCGCACATAGCTAGAGGAACGAGTAACTAAGTAAAGTGTGTCCCTGGTCCTAAACCTATGCTAGAACACGGAGACGTAGGCGCAACATTCCACACGGTAAGTAGAATGACACAAAAGCGTCAAGACATTTGACCTCTGGTAACTAGGCCATCGAATTTGCCGACACTTAAAAAGAATTTTGATCTGATAAACTTACTAATTAACCGCGATTGCTGCTCTTCTCGACTAGAACTTATAATGAATATAGATTTGAAAGTCGGACGACATTTCCGCATTGAGCGTCAGTTTCTCTTAATTAAAATGAGATGGCATTTAATTTGATAGCCACGTAAAGGATTGATGGTACACGATAATTATCAACCGTCGAGCAGAGACACATTGAAGGAAAGGGTTAAGGATCCCTTTGAAATCCTTGAGTAATGATCGCGGATGCATCGACTCGAGAACGAGTGTCTTTGAGAGCAACGAATCCGCAGCTGCTCGCTTGTAATCGAGTGCTTTCTCTCTGTCGTTCGTCTCCTCCCTCCTTCCTGTCGATGCTCAATTTTTGAAGGTACGCCACCTCCAGAAATTCGATTAGCACTTTTGGTGGCAAGATGAGGGTATCAAAGTGCAATGACATACATTTTAACAAGCGACGGTTCTTCGTGTAATTTTAACATTTCTTTGATAGGCTTGAATGACTCAGACTTAGCTATCCGAATTTAAAACAGAAGGGTCTCCACGTGAATGAAGCTCACAGGAAATTTTTTTTTTAATTGCCGTCGCTTCACACTGAACGTAACAAAAGTTAGATAATTTAATCGAAACTTCTTAGCACGGTTGAAATTTATCTGAGTAATTATTATTAAAAAATAAAATGGGAAATGAAGTTTAGATATAGAACTTGGAAGTATCCTCAAATTAACCACCAAAACTGCACGTTATCTTCCATCAACTTCACTTTGGGCGAAACAAACCTTTTCCGAGCACGGCCCTTTAGATCCACAAGTCCCCACGTAGGCAAGTTTAATGTCGGTTTTGGTGATGCAAGCATGTCGTTTGAGTTCACAGTGCGAGGTGTAGGTAGTGCCGCCGAGCGCACAAACCGGCCTCATAACTGGCTCGCACTCGGGGCCACACTCGCACTTGGTAATGCCAAAACGGTCGATCGCGCATTGCTCTTGTGGCTTGCAGTTGGCGCCGTCGCACGGATTCACTCCTGCGTGCATTCGTTATTAGCCATATATGGGGTGAGATAGGCATTTTTTAATTTTTCAATTGGTTTTTTCTTCCTTGTCATACTTACGTTCGACACGAGAAATCGAGAAATCAATGTTAAGTTAGTGTATTAAACGCTTTTATCATTAGTGTACCTTTCCCAAACGCATGTGCTACATGATGTTATACGATCTATGATATTACACCAAACCCCCATGAATATTAGATATATAATCTCCAATACAAATGATTTAGGAACTAGAGAAATTCAAATATCTTGTGTTTTTCGTTGAGCTTACCGGAGTTGCAAGCCCCATTGTAGATCTTCCTCAGTTGAAGGCGCGAGCGACAAGCTTCTAGGCGGAGATAGCATTCGTTGGAGTAGGTTTTGCCGTCGCTACCGCAAACTGGATCGAAATCGATGTTAGCGCATTGCTCGTTACAACGACATGCCGGTTGTCTTGATGCATCCAATTGGCAGATTTCGGGTTCGGTACACTGAACTCCGGCGCATGGATCTGAAACAGAAAAAAAATTTATCGGAATTTTTATGCATTTATTCTATTTCATAGGTAAGTATTTGAAAGATGAAACGAAACTATACAACAATAAAGCTCAATTCAAACGACAACCAAGAAGTCTCAAGAATTCTCCTAATTGTTGTGATCGTGAAAGGTTTTATAGAATATAACCGTAACAATAACCATTTGGTAAGAAACGCAATCACTCGACGAAGAGCGCTCACAGCAATAAAAGGCATTTTTAATAATCATAAAAAGCTGCCGTAGCGTCTCTCTCTCATTGGATTCTCGTTTAATGTCGTATCCTCGACGACGACAAAAGCTTTAAATGTCGTCTTAATTGACAACACACATACGCACATACGTTTCTCGGCTTAACGACGGACAGATGGATTTATATATCTCATTATCCGCGTTTTCCTAGCGATGACATCGCGAACCTTCGCTGCAATTATCTTTCTTCTGTGGACTGCGAGAAAAATCTCGTAGAAAGAAAGACAGTGATTAATAACTACCTGAGAGAAGCTTTGCCACCAATACCACAACGACTGATTCGCACTGAGTGCCACTGCGCTCGGCAAGAAAGATTGTGCGGTCGCTCTTCACCTCGGCACAGAGAAAATCTCTAAGCCACGAGATTTTCTCTGTGCCGAGGTGAAGAAAGAGCCCTCGTTTTCTAATGAATACTTTCCTCCGCAAGTGGAATGGATGTATTGTCACAAAGTGACTCGTTAGTGGCAGTAGAAGTTAATTGATTTTAATACTTTCGATGCAAAAGTCCGCTTTTTCAATATTTCGATTTCGTCAAAATTTTTTCTTACAACTCGGTAAATATTCAGTGTATATCGAATGGTTGGGTAATAAGTAGAACAAGTATGAATTTAGTCAGTCATAACTGTCATATTAATATTTGTACAACTTTATAACCGACAATTATTTCGGAAGCTTACGCCTACTTTCAATGAAACGCAAACTAATCGTTACTGCAATACGTGAAATCTGATGCTCATTCAACGAGCGAAATTCGCCCTTCTCTCGCATGAAATCGCCGCGTCAGTACAAAAGTAGCGATATTACAGCGAGGCAAAGTTGTAGTCCGTTGAGGATAACGGAAGCCGCGTGCCGAGATTAATCTTAGTCGTGGAAGTTCGGAATCCAGGGCTCCTACTGCCACTGCCTGCCTCCCTTCTCTTTTGAAGCTCCAGTTGCAGTCCACTGGAGCGGCTCAACTCTTTCGGCTGACCGGCAATGTTAGTTGGCTTGCACTAATGGAATTTCATGTGTTTTATTTTTTCCAGGTGTTACTCTGTTGCTTTCCTCGGAGATTCGAGTACAAAGTTCGAGATTCTATCTGTTGATGGTTAATCTTATTTGTCTGCGTGAAAGCTTTTCGAAATCGATAACGTTTCACGCGACATTACCTCTCGATTCTCAAGTCACACTTCTCACTTTAATCTACTCCCTCTTCCGAAAGGAAACAAAACAGAATGAGAGCGAACCACGTGAAAACCACTTTTCTCACTCTTCGAATCATTGGTTAGCATGATGCGTAAGTTGTTAAACGAGACGGTGGCTTCAACAGATGAACAAAAATCTACGTGAGTCTTTTCAAGGGAAAAGATATGTAACTTAACTCTGTAACAAAGCTAGACGCACGTACGCGCTCCACTTAGAAATTCTCGCCTAAGCGACGAGGAGGAGAAAATTGTAAAGAGTCGTGCGTATATACATTGCCCTTAATGCTTCCTCGTCGTTGGCTTTTTAGCTTTCGTTTTCGAGATAAAACTATTGTTGCACGATCAATGTGGATTTACAACAGTCTCTACCTCGAGTGTATGTTCTTTTAGCTACAGCTAAATCCTTTGTTTTAAACTCAATATAAATTTGAACCACGACTTTATTCAAATTTCTACGTTGGTGTACTTTGCCCGAAACGAAGACTTATCATTTTTCAAGTCCATCACGCTACTCAACAATGTAAAGCATAGCGAGCGAGCTTTACATCACAATCAGATTAAAGCTGAAATGAAAAAAAAAACTTTTCAGAAGAGACTTCCTTCACCATCCACAATCACCACCAGTAGCTAATCCGTCGAAAGTTACGCTCAACTTTTTTTGCTTCTTCCCCTTCGGCACATTGACGAGCAATCGCGAACGGCGAATGAATAAACCGCATGCGCACGAGTAAGAGAGAGAGAGAGAGGGAGAGAGAGAGAGGGAGAGAGAGAGGGAGAGAAAGAGAGAGGATTATAATGATAATCGAGGCGCAAAAAAGGGCTCTCAAGAGTTTTTTTTCTTCTCCTAGCCGATTGTGTCGTCCTCGACCCGATAACTAGGAGAATGAAGCGCTGACTTTCTACTCTTTCTCTCGCTTTTTCTTGCGCGTACCCGCGCGCTTTAATGGCAAAGTCGAAGATTAATGCACTCTTTAAGATTCTTTTTCAACTTTGCTTTTGTTCGGAAAGGTACCACACCGAGAGAGATCGTCATTAATTTTATCTTTAATTGGGGATAATTACGAAAGTTGATGGTTAAAGTTTTAATTGCGTTGAAAAAATTCTCGCAAAAAAACTCCCCTACACATGTTGGTATAGCATTAACAGGTCATTTCATTTCTATTGCCGCTCTTCCACTTTGCTCCTTATTACTCTATAATTCTGATTGTTCTAACCATTTAAATTACACGTTATTTACATAGTTACAGTTGAAACGTCAACCTATTACCAAACCAAATGAACTCACGTAACTTTGCCAAGTCATATACTACCTCAAAATATTAAAGCGAGCACGTAGTTCTATCTTTTTTCCATTTTCTTTTATTTTGTCGAAAAACGCGCTCGTAGATACGTGAAATTCGAAAGACGCGTCTGCCACGTTGAACTGTCGTCGTCGTCCTCTTGTTGGCCGGTGGTGACCTACTTTTTCTTCCTTGGGATACATATTTTCGATGCTGTTTGAGTTTTTGCTTTCCTTTGCTGCTCTCCACTCTGCGGATGTTTGGCTGTCTAGAGACATCGCAATGAAAAGAAGGATGAGGAGACTATAGTATAAACTTTTCCTGAGTGTAAAGATGACGTCTCAATTGATATGGCAGTTCTGTTTATTGGTTGATAAGATGTTTGCTTTGAAAGGAAAACTATGTTTCCTTTACGAACTGAACGTTTTGTTTATTTTAGTCACATCTTCTACGAGCTTTATTCGCAGTCTAACAATTGTCAATTTGAGTTTAAAATTTTTATAAAGTTTCTAAATACATTTGAATTTTCTATATAAAGAAAATAGGGTTTACGTTTACTGGTGCCACATTGCAACGTTACTAAAGCTTTTTATTTTACTATGCGGCAGATAGACCGAAAACAATGAAAAGGTGACATCTGTCGAAAAGGTGAGTCCTTATTGCGAGCTTTTGTATTGAGAATATTGGAAAAATGCCGATATCTCAAGACTTGCTTGTCATTTTGTCTTCAAACTTTTTTTTGTATGATTTTGCTTAAAAACGGTCGCATATTAAATATTATCTGAAATCGATTTTTAAGAAAGTTATAATAACTTACTTTAATATGTACATGATAGTTTACAGTTCATTCATAAGCATCTTAAAGTAGGTGAAATAGATAGAGTAAAGAGTTTTAGAGAGGCAGAAGTTCGAAAAAGACGCAGTGATCTTCACCCTCGAACGTTTCAAAATAAGAAGCACACAACTCAGTTTTCTGCCCTTCCTTCCTCCCCCCCCCCTCTCTTTTTCTATCTGTCTATCTGGCAGCTTTACCTTGCCGACTACGAATGCAATGTTTGCTGGAAAGAAAAAGTAAGACATGGGAAAAAGGGAGACGAATCGAACAAGTCGTCGCATAGGTCGAAAGTGCACTTTCGAGACTGTGCGAATAGATAACGATCAAAGTATTGTTTGTAAAATATACAAAATAAACAAACAAACAAAAACAAAATAAGAAAAGGATAAAATGTTTCGAAAACTGCATCTAATATAATATAACAAATGTGATAATTTAAAAATGTATCTTTCTAGAAATTGAATGTGAAATGCCGATATCAAGGCATTTCCTTTTAGCGTAAATTATTTAAATTTTCCAAGAACCTCTTTTGCCTGATTGATTTCAATCAGAGTAATTGAATATCCAGGCAAGGACAGTTTTTTTAATTTTTTGCTGTCCGTAGGAAGTAGAACTTAGTTCCGAGCGCATAATAAATGCCAGAGCGTCACCTAACGTCAACGCTAATTTAATTAAGTAGCAGAAATGAATATCAGGAACGCGCGCTTCATTGCACTCCTCTTCAGCTCCTTTTTCGAGAGTGCTGAAAGTACATTTGTAGCTTGAGATTGGTTGGCATTTTCCAAGTAAATTCTCGTGTATAACAAATCCACGAGTAAAAAGTCAAGCAGGATGAAAATCACGACGTTGGCGTTAATTGTAAATCCCCATTCCGTCACGACAAATGCAGTATAAACTTGGCTGGGGCGTTTAATCAAGCGCAAGCGGCGAAGACAAATGTTTGATCAGACAAGAATAGTGCGGCAACGCGAGTTTACTTAGGATTAGGCGAGTCGCGTTGATTGTTCGACTTCTATTCTTTCTCTCTTTTCAATTTTTGTTTGGTGTTACACTTGTTATAGCATTTGTTTACGACAATAGATAAGCTGCTAAAAACATTTTTTAAATATACGCCTTACTAATGATTACATCGATATTTATTAATTTGGTACTGGTATGTCTGTTTTCACAAACATACAACTGTTATTCCACCATATTCATACTAGTGTAGATAATGATTACAATATAGCAGTAGTTATAATATACCATTTTAAATAAATAAAGCAATATGGTCTTTGTTAATCAAAAAAGCCATTGGTAAATCACTATCGAAATATTCATTCAATTGATGACACTGATTCATATTGATTTAGAAAATTGTAGTTGTTAAAATAAAAATTTATGAGTCCGCGATGAGTATACTATATTCTATAACTATCGACATTTTTTGCCTGACGAAAAGTATATTTTTGTTATTCCATTTTATTTTCTACCTACTTCATACAACAAAATGATAATTCAAGTAGACACTTGCTAATTCAATCCAAGAAGGTGCTGCCACTCGACACTGTGCCACCTGGAGAATCCAGAGGATTTTGGACACTTCAAGGCTTCTGTGAGAAGAAAAAAAAAATGAAAGAAAAAAAGAGGTGCTATCCCTCGAGGATGTACACGCGACGAGAGAGAAGAGAGATTAGCCCTTGACCGGTGCTCTCGCGATTTTTCCTCGAGTGCCGCTCGGAAAATTACGTTGAGTGCTGCCTTCCCGACGAAGTGGGAGGAAGCTTAATGAATTTTCCTCCTCCTCGCTACCCGCTTTTTTAATTCTCTACCGAGCGCGTGCTGCTGCTGCACACGCGATATACACGTTCGCATGGCGTTGCATCGCGATAGGTGCGTGAACTCTTCCTTCTTTCTCTTTCTCTCTCACTTTTTTTATTTTTAATCAAGTGCTACTGCTTCGTTTTTTTCTCGCTGCGTCGAGTGCGCTCTTAATGCTCTTTAACGTCAAGTTGGATATTGTGTTGTTTCTTTCTTTGGAATGGTTTTAGTGCAGTATATTGTAATCACGAGCGATTTATGAATGCATTTATTTATCTCGCAGTGGGTAACTTGATATAGTAGGATTTATGTGTTTTCTAGTAAAAAATTTTACGATGACAAGTTATAGTTTATATTCTTAAAATTCTAAGAAAGTTCGAAAATATTCCACTATTAAATGAATGGAGTGTGAACGCGACAACCTTTCTGAGAAATCTGAAAATTTTTCTCCAGCAATATCGAGTATACGTGTCAGAAAATTGTAACTTCGACTTCACCGATAAGTTCATAGAAAGATTCAACTCAACAGCAACATTTCTCGGTTAGGCAATGGAATGTTCCCTCACAGGAACTATTCGTTTCACGTCTTTGAGGGAGAGATAGAGTGAGATAGAGAGAGGCATGGTGAGGGAGGTCTTTGTCATCGAGTAGTCGGTTCGCATTTAACGCCTTCGGTGCGAGGTATTCGTATTCCCGGGTTTCTCTCTGTCTGTTTCTATCTCTCCCTCTCTCTCTCTCTCTCTCACTCGTGTGTCTGTGCCAGGATCAGCGTGCGCACTCTCTCTCTTCGTGTGACAGTATAGCTGCCAATAGCCTGACAATTGCCTGGCTAATTTGTCATTGTCTCTCTCTCTCTCTCTCTCTCTCTCTCTACCCCGCATTCGCTTGAGCTCTTGCGTAATTCCGCGTCGCTTGTCCAACGAGCTGTGAAAAACGACACGTTAATGACGCGCGATGCAACCGTTTCAATTGTCGTGGTTATATCTCTTGCCCCACGTCGCGGATTATTTTTGGATTTTCCAGACGGAAAATGGATTTATTATTAACGGCATCTGGTTGCATTTATAGTTGCGTCTCCTCCCCCAAATGATATTTCATTTTTTGTTTTCTGACACAGAAAGGGAGGCAGAAGTGTCGGAGTGCGAGTAATGCACGTTTCATTGGAGCAGTTCCGCGTTTATTTTCCACGTTTCATTATGTGAAAATCGGAAAGTCGTTAATTTCAAAAAACGAAATACGTGCCAACAGCTTTTGTTTTTGACGAGAGATACATTTGACGGGGTATTATCAGATGACGTAACATCGTTAAGCTTTCTTAAAATCGTTTTTGAAATTGTTTTCCCATTAGTAAAACTAATATGCGCAAGTGAGAATTCTATTCGAACGCGAAATGGCAACTTTAAACAATACAAATCACACGCGTGCTGGCGAGGGAAATAAATAAATTACAAGCACGTACTAGCGATTAGTTATACGCTCCTCGCTCGCTGCAGGAGTCAAAATTGAACGAAAAAAGAATAGCGATGGTGGCATTTTATTTTTTCGCCGTCGTCGTCGATTCGAATTGTGTGCTTCGCTATTATTTTTTTTTTCGTTTCACTATATACGCAGGGACGCACCTGTGCCAGTGTCACGCGAGAAATTGGCTCTCTCTCTCTCTCTTTCCCTCTGGCTCTTATTGTGCTTCGCCTGAATAATAGCTTTCGATACAAAACTCTACTGGCAAAAATATATCTATCGCTGGTATATACAATACATATGCGTGGGAGAAAGGGAGGTAGAGAGAGAGAGAGAGAGAGAGAGAGAGAGAGAGAGAGAGAGAGAGAGAGAGAGAGAGAGAGAGAGAGAGAGAGACAGAGACAGAGAGTGGACCTTCATAATACGAATATTTTCGTGCTAAAGTAGCGCCGACGAAGTGGCATCCATTTTCCACTTTTCTTTTCTTTTTGATCAACTGCCGTCTCATCAAAATATACGGGCACGATGAATATGAGGGTGACTGGCTTTTAAATCTATTCGCTTATCTCTATGTGTGTTTGATGAAGATTTATGGCTTTACGGCTAGCGGATTTATTGTGAGTAACCAGTGTTTCGCATGATGATTTACAAAGTCCAAACGGTGTTTCGGAATGATTCATACAATACCAAATAACACATTGTCGAATGAATTCTTGAATAAAAACGATAACTTACCACACTTGCCATGGAAAGCAACGGTGATGTTGGCAGATTTGGTGCAAGCGACGCGATTCAAATCGCACGTACTTGGATAATCAACGCCATCCGAGCCACATACGGTACCCGCACCCTCATGATCACCGAGGCTTGGGCAAGATTCGCGACATTCGCACCTTGCTTCTGTGGCATCACGATTACGTATGCAATACTGGCCTAATGCGCAAGTTAATTTCTCGCATGGATCGACTTTCTCTGTAACAGAAAGTTAAATAGATTTTATTAATTTTTGATACATGGGATCGATGATCAGAATACACATCTATCCGCGTTTTATTTGTATAATAAATTATTCTAATCGTAAATTAGTGTTCATTGTTATATCTTCGTATTTTCAAAGATTATCTCAACTGGAAATAAATTATCAGAATCTCGGTACATGTAATCATAAAGTATTCAGTAGTAACAGTCTGGAATTAGTCAGGCGTAAGATGAAAATCCTATACAACCTAATTCTGTTCTTTTTGTGGAGCCGCGAGCATCCGTGTATAAAATTATCATTGTCAATGTGTCAAGTCATTAGTGTATCTATACCTGCAGGAAAAATGTAGCAACTCCTAGCCAAATTGACCAGCGTAAAAACGAGCGTCAGCACTGTTAACTCCATCGAGCTCGTTTGTAGCAATAGTCCACGAAAATAATAAAATAATTTTTTTCTTAGGCTGAAATCCGAGAAAAAAAAATCAACTCCAGCTTCGCAAGCTTTAAAGACCACAAAAAAAATTCTCATGCGTCAGAAATACCACACTAAGGACAAAGGATTAAAGCGAATATGTATTCCACAATTCGATTATTAAAGTGGTGCCAATTGAGCGATTAATTAATCGCTCGAGCGCATCTTTCCGACGTAATTACGCTGATGCAATATTGAGTTGCGAGCGTGCACCAGCATAAATCACACGCGGGACAGAGAAGATTGTGCATTTGTGTATTCTTTTTTTCTGCGTTTGTAATTCATCGCCCGCGTACGTTTGATTAAAAACTACGGGACCAACAGTTATTTTTTGCTGTCTCGTTCTTCGATTATGCGGCGTGCTCGTTTTAATTTGAAAATATTTCGCTGGCATTAGGGAATTTTCGTGCAGATAAATGCATGGTCTATTTTGAGGCGACTGGGAGGAAGGAGAATATCAAACATGCTGGGAGAATAAGAACATACGACTGGAATTTCGCGGCAAAAAATTGCTAGCGCAGAGTTGAACATTTTGCATTTTAGCTGGAACAATTGGATGCTCCCGTTAAATATGCTTGGACGCAAAAGTATAATTAAAAAGTTTAATATTTTAATGTATTCACAATTATTAACAATAAAAAATTCGCAAATTCAATTTCAGTTAATCAGTCTAATTTTGTCTTACTGCGCAGCACACCAGGAAATGTACATAAACCACACAGCCACACTTGCCACTTTCAAATTTCGTTTTCCATCTCGTGCGTGGTATGAATTCATCAGCGAGCGAGTGATCGCAGTACCAGCAAACAACGACTGTTTCGTAATTACGCGACTTGCAACGGCAGCAGCGGCGGCAAAAAAGGAAGGAAGCATCGTGTACGCGCGAGGATTTATATCGCGAGTTAATGCAATTTGCATGGGTTGGCGTAATGAGGGTGTCCAGTTATTACGACATCACGCGCGCTCGGGGGTATCACTTTTGACGCAGCCGGCCGTTATTCACGCGCTTCAGCTTCTTTTTTCTGTTGTCGCAACGCCGCCGCGAGATTTAATCAATTTCAACGAACGAAGCTTGCGAGGTAGAGAAAGAATGTTTTTTTTTTTCTTTTGACGCGAACTCAGGGTTTTATGCTTACATCTTTTTGTTTTGTGAGCGTGAATACGGAGATTTAATTAACACGCTTCAGAGAAATACCGTGATATGTATCAAAAGAATACTGTTTTTTGCCGGTGTACTAATGATTAATCATGTTGTTATAGATATGGGACGAGAAAGATTTTTACATATATTACAATGGCTTTAACATTTTATATTTATACCGTAATAAATTCATTGTTGTCTCTTAAATTTGATATTATATAACCGATACTAAAAGGCACATTCTTTTAAGCACATATCATAGGTATAAATTCATATATACACCTATTTACTAACATTTGTCTTAATTGATTAGTGCACATGATACCGTAATGATAACGATTGCAATGGCAAGAAATTATATCTACCCTTCCATAAACGAGCGCGAAAATAATTATTTTACTACCAATATATTTACACACACACACACACACACACGCGTGCGCGCACCTCAACAGTAGTAGCAGCGCGCTGATTTTTCGATTCGGACCAACACTCAGACATTACAATTAATAATCCATTCAAAAAAGCGCTTTTTTTAAGGGTTTGCTGCCGACTCCATGATTTATCGCTCATTTCTGTAATCCTCTGGTGATAGAGAAAAAAGGCATCTATCTCTTGGTGATTTTCAGCTTTACCCGCACACAAAATTTCATACAGCTGCGAGGGGGTTTGCCTTTTATTCGGCACAGTGCTCGAGTTTTTAAAAATTTTTTTTCCAACTAGATTTTTTTTTGAGCGCGAAAGAGATGAGATTGCAGATTGTAATTCGCATACACGCAGTGTGTTATTATTTTTCTCGTTAGTCCAACTCTTCGCGCGGAAAAAGTGTCAAATGTGAGGTATTAAGTTATATACAGAAACTTCGTCGGGCTTTTCTCCTTTGAAGCATATACACCTTTGTAATTATAAATCTGCATACGAATGAATATTGTTCATATTAGATTGAAATTTTTTTCTTGTAATTGAAAAATTCCCTTTATTAAACATGCGTCAGTCTAAGTTTGACAATGCAAACCGAAAAATAAAGAGATTTTCTTTTTTGTCCGATTAATTAAAAGTTACAGTTGTAGCTAATGAGTAAAGCATCGACGAGTCAACATACATGGCCTCAACCTTGCTACCCAAGCCTATATAACAGGTAGCGCGGAACTTCCCGCTTGCGGTTGCGGACGCGTATCAGAGGCTGAGCTTAATGAGCGGTTTATACTTTACCTCTCTTCCACTTTCTCGTTTTTACAACGCGATTGCTGCGCTTGTAGCTCGTTACATCGACAGAAACTATGTCGGACGATAATTTGAACAAATCGAATAATTAAAAAGTGATTAGGAGTGACTTGCAACTGTAAAATGTCTGAAATATTTGTCTTTTCCAAGTATCATCAATTAGTCGACGGCATACTGAGCTTGTTGGAGCTGGTATAAGGGGGTTACAAGCTTGTCTGTTAGAAAATATGGGCTGTGTGCGGGTATCGAGGTTCATTGATTTTAGATTACTTCATACAGCTCAGTAGAGAGAACTTTATAATGCTTTGTGAGAGTTAAGTAAAAGGCTTTTCTCTTACTTTTAAATCATAATTTATAAAGTTCGATGCGAGGAATTGAATTACAAGTAAATAAAATAAAACATGAAATTGGAAAGCACGTCGTTATAGCAAAACCACTATTTCTCGTCTTGAAAGCCGCAGAGTCATCTGAAAATTTACTGGTTTCTGCCATCAGAGACAAGTATATTCTCGGCACGCGCGATATGTAACCGCCGGCAATTAGCGCTCGCGAAATTTCCAAGGTTCGTGTCTTTTAAGACGACGGCGCCGACTACGACGAAAATTCACCCTTGTTATTTCCAAGAGACTCCTTGCCGTGGAGAAGGGGGAAGTGACACGTAGGTTTGACAAGGAGTATTGGATCGATCGAGAGACACACGCAATGTCCCGATGTTTCCTCGACTTGGGATTGAGTTTTGGATGTTCGCTGCATTAACTAATTACCTCGAGAGAGAACTCATCTGAGTTACATGACATGTAATTCATGAGGGACATTGCTAGTGCCCTTATCTCGTTGGGTCAATGTATGGAAATAATCGTGGTTTCTCTGCTGCCAGTTGATTGTAAATTGTATTGAAAAGGCATTGTCTTTTTATTTAATCTTCAAGTTGGAAAATGCTTCGACGATCATCCATGTCACAACTACATTTTATTTGGAAATCCTATTTTGTTCTAGTAATCCAACTTCTGCTTACGACTCAGCGAAATGAAAGGGGGAAACAAAATTTAAAAAGCAAAAGCGCTGACCCCCACAGTGAGAGAAAAACGCAGCGTCAACGGAATCCTCGTGGAAAAATCCATTGGCAAGCAGAGAGAAAGGGAGACAGCGAGAGAGAGACAGAGAAAGAGAGAAAGAGAGAGAGAGAGTGAGAGAGAGAGATAAAGAGAAAGAGAGAGAGAGAGAGAGAAACGGACAATACAGTTGTTACCAAGCCGATGCTCGCGTTCGCATCGATTCGCGGGTTATGAAACACTTGACTGTCGCACAAAGAACTCATTGTAAGCTTTTATCTACACTTACTTATATACGCATGCTTCGATTTGCCTGCGAAAGCGAGTCGGTAATTGAGTTTGATTATCGATTCTACGATACACTCGTACTTTGAACTAGTAATTTAAAAAATGAAAACAAGTTTACAACATAACTACTGTTTTACATGTCACAATAGTTTCTTACTTATTCCAAAAAAAGAAACTCACGGAAAAGAACCTCGAAACAATCTGGCGATTTGTAATTTCCATACCGAGCGACGCCAACTTATGAAAATACACAGACCCTCGTCGCGCCTGAATATTTCCGCAGACGACATAAATTTCGTTCTCGAGTTTCTCTCTCGAAAAAAACAGGTTAAGGCAAGAGTTAAAAACAAGTTTGGAAAAGGTGTTGTTCGAAATAATGCACCTTGCTTAACCTCAACAAGTGTCGTCTAGTGATGTACGAGGTTGGATCAATAAGTACTCCTGTTTTTAAAGATGCAGATTCTTTTAACAATTGTTTCATTGTGGAGAAGTTTCATTTTTCAACATAATTTCTTTTAAAGAAAATACAATTTTTCTTACGTTCTAGCCATTTTTTTAAAACTCTCTAAAAAATATGACTTATCAAATCCTTCAAAAACATCTTCTGTCTTAACGATGATCTCGTTTAATAGGAATGTGCATATTTTGCCGATTTTCGGTATCTATGATTTCAAAAGAGTATCGTTGGGTTTTCTACAGAAAATTAATTATATTAGTTTTAATTATTCAAGTATTATAATCAACATTATAATACAAAAGATCCACTGTGTCGAGAGTAGTGAAATTATTCTCGCTCAAGTCTATTGATTTTCTCTAAAATATAGAATAAGTGACGATTATTTCAAGCCAAAGTGAAATAAATGAGGTCGGTAAAGTTCGTTAATTGACACTTGATATTTAAGAATTACTTAGACTGACAAATAAATGCCAAAATCTCAAGATAAAAAGAGTCTTACAATTAAATTCAAGATGTTTCTCGGTAAATAGAAGTATCTACAACACTCACCCGCTCATGGTGAAATATGATGAACTATATTGTTAGCTGTTAGATTGAGTCTGTGAAAATTTACGTCGACTATTATTCTGTGAAACCAAATAAAATTTCTGCTCACAAAATAGCTGGGTGAGAATAAACGATATGATTTTATAAGATCACTGAGCTGACAGAAAAAATCATTAAAATTATCTACGAAATATCAATCAATTGAAAAGCAGATTAAAGCACACTTTCTTCGAAATCTATGTATACACCGATCGAAAGAAAACTTGCGAGAGAAAATTTCCAGATAATTAACCCGAACATCCGTATTTCTGAGAAGTAAGTTGGTGGCGGGCGGCGCGTCCGGCGTACACGCACCCTTATCTATGCTGATTAACGCGCCAAGCACAAAGCCGAGGGACGAGTTAATGGTCCGCGAGGTAAGGAGAGGAAGCCATCTGCAGCGCTCACAAAGATCCTCCAAGCGTCTTCAATTAAAGCCAACCCTCCAACCTTGACGTTGCTCCAGGCACTGAACAGACACCAAAGCGAAAAGTTCCTTTGAATCGGATCTTTGTGTTTTTTTTTTATTCTTCAGCGGGTTGAGTAAGTGCTGAGGCTTGTATTAATTGCTCGCGGTTTTGTTTTTACGAGGGAGAGGCGAGGAAGACATCGTTGTGTAGTTATCGATTGGATTCTTTTTTTTTAAAGAAAGGAAGTTTTTTGTGGGCTTTGCGAACATTTCGTGATTGAAGTTAACTATATATGTGGAACGAGAGTTTTGATTTAATTAGTGCAAACGCGGTGTTAATAATTGAAAGATTGGAAAGATAACTTCACACAGAAATATTGCACGATGAAATTCTTAATATTTTAATAGCGCGTTCGCGCGTCCAATTCTATTTGGTAAGTGAACATGAACCACGATTCAAGTGTTAATCACTCCCTCCTTTTCACATTTTCCTTTTCTCTTTTTTTTCACGTAAATTGCCGAGTTTCCACGAAGCTTAATCGTCGACTAAGTAGAAACTCGTCGCAGTAGAAGCATACAGCCTGTTATTTCGCATGCGATACTGCGGGATGACACGGAAAAGGGCTTGGCTCCTGCGAACGTTATTTTGCTGCCTGACTACGGAAGTATCTCGTATCAAAGAAATCGCTAGCTTTCTTTTTTTTCACTGTTGCTGTTGGCTTTATCAGCTTTTTAGTCGAAAATCTGTATTTTTGCTTCTGTGCCTCGGTTAGCTTTGCGATGTCCATTGATAGTTTACGATAGGGATTTATTTTTGCTATTTTGTCAAGCTTATCGGGTTTATTCGTAGGAATCGAAGAACGAAGCGAAAACAATAATATTTCAATGAAACAGTATTAAATGCAGGAGACAATCAATAAATCTTGGTCCTCAAAAGGAATTACCCGAGTACATAGTTTACAAACGATTCAGAAATTTGATAGCCGAGTAGCAATTAAATTGCAGAGGGGAATGCGACTATGTTGTAGCCGAGTCAGGCAGCGCATGCATTTAGCGAAGAGATAGGTCGGATCGCTTGACTTTCCATTTCGCATAAGAGAGCAGCAACAGCAGCGGCTCAATACTCGAGCAGCGGCGTTCATTTGCGATGTTGCGCTGGCGCTTTTATACATCGTATACACGCGCCAGTGAAATAATGAAAGAGAAGGGGAGCAAGGACAAGATGAGAATGAATATGAGCAAGAATGAAGACGCGAGTGCTTTGTTGCCGACGGCTTTTATTATTATTCTTCTATCCTTACTCTCTTTTTTTTCCTGCTGCTTCTTGTTAACTTCAGATGATTTTCATCGTTATAATCTCGCGAGGGCCTTATTTTCTTCTCTTCATATTTGTTTTCCGAGAATGCGAAATTTGCTTTTTTGTTCGAAAGAAAAATAATGGGTCGAGTTTTGACTAATACCGTATGCAGCATTCATGGAAACTACTTTTGCAAGAACAACAATTATATATAACGGATTGCTACAGCGAATGTAGAAGGTAAACTGTTTTTTCTTCTTCTTCAACTTATAATCTAGTAGTACTTTATTCCTGTTCGAGAAAAATGTGTTGAAAAAGCGAAGTTCGAATACAAAAATTTTCGAGCTAACGAATCTCAAGGATGTCCATCTTTTGTATATAAGAAAAAGGAATTAGCGAGATATAATCGAAGTGGAAAGAAATATGCGAAATACAACACTAGGATGCATATGAAGGAAAACACTAAGAGAGTGAGAACAATGAGGCACAACGATTTATAACGAAAATGAGCATTAAAATGCACAAAGTGTGATGATATACCGACAATCATGAATATGGGCGATGTGACTAAACGAAGTCGAGTGCAATGAAAAATTTTTCGAGCGAAACCCATGCCGTTATACAGTTTTAATGACTCGTGAATTTAGCATGCGCAGCTGTGCAGCGGTATACTGATAATTAAGTAGCCGTTTAATGCTGAATTAAGCTATACGGTGGACTTACTGCAACAGTTGCGACTGACGATTTTATAATATTTCGCTTTTAATTTTGTGTACCATTAAAATTTGTTTGATTCTTGATAGCAAAGTAGTTTTGATTTATTCGATTTTGCGTGAAATCGAGTAAAGGTAACTCCCATTTCTTGCGCAAAAAGTCAAGTGGCCCAGCACAAAGGGTTAGCTCCAAGCTTAATAGGGCGAAATTCAGCGAGCGAAGCATGACAAAATCGCATCAATAAGCTTCCGCAAGTGCTGCCACTGATTCGGGCTTTTCCGAGAATATGCCCGAGGCGTACAATACTTATGAGCAGGAGGTGTCGTCGTGAGAGAAATGCATCCATGCGCGCAGCACACGCTTGTGCATCAAGTGCGATCACTTTGTTGCTTTTTCCTTCTCGCGCGCGATTAAGAGCTTCAGTGAACTGCTACGCTGTGATTGTTACGTTTGCTCGTTTATTTTTTATTATTACTCGGTGTGTAACTGCTCTCTTTGGGGTAATGTGCCCTTCTTTCATTCGCGTGCACTCTCGTTTAGGCGACGACGCGAGCACTTTTCAACTTGATATAACGTGTTGTCATGTACGCCGCACGCGCTGGCACGGTATTTAGATGTGTTTTTGTGACTTAAGCGTCGGAGAATCTTTTCCGATGGGATTATTTGTTCGTTAAGCGAGTATTTCAGTCGATTATGGTAGCTACATTGAAATTGTCAAATTGATTCCAACAATTAGATTACTATTTTTAATGGTGGAAGCAAGAATAAAAAGAGGAAAGGTATTTGTAAAATTTGTATCAAATTAATTTTTTTACAAAGAGTAATTTTCAGGAAATTGCCTGACCAACCGCGAACTTTTTCACTTAAAGTTATTTTCCCATCTCAACTCGTTTGTCCACGCCATTTTACTCCTCCATGATCCTTATAAATGTTTCATCAAACATCGTCTATCTCGAGAATCCTGAGAAGAATGAATAAACAAGGCAAGCCATTCGCAGACGAGCAAAATTAGCAAAGGATCAAAATGTCAAGTCGAATAACAAGACAAAGGCGAAGGAAAAGAAGGAGAAACGAGAGTAGAAAGGAACGTGAGAAAATGGCATCTCTCTTGCCTTGCATTTTTCATCTGCATACTTAACACGGACGAACACAGTGGGAAAGAAAGAGCCACTTCCACTAGAGAATACTAACTGAATGCGTTCGATTCTCTTCGCGGTGAATCTGTTATACGATAGGAGCCTATACGTTATGGAAAAGACCTTAGTCGTTTGATCACAAAAAATTGTGTTTACATGGAAATTCGTCGATGTTATTTTGTTTATGTAGTCGGAACTTCACGTTAATATTGTTTTAGATGTTTCTGTGGTAGTTGAATCGCTACATCGAAGCTTAGATCATTTATAAAGTTACTTTATACTTCACGTTGAAAATAGTTGGAAATCGTTTGCTCGTGCTCCCACGCGAGTAAATCTTGGCATTCAAGATATTTCTAAATTGCAAAATTTTCAAATTCCCGTGGAATTGAATATACCGAAGCTTATCGGTGTAATATAGTTCGAAAATCGATAAACTCTACACATCATATTTCGAAAAACGATGACCTGGATGTTTGGTAAATATTAGCTTGGCAACCCGAGTATTCTCAGTCTGTCACTGGTGTAATAAAACTTTTCTCGGAAATACTGTATAGGAAGAGTAAACAAATTCGAGGATCATTTTAAATTTATCGCTGCGTTATTTTTTTCCATCGCAAAAATGGATGACGTCCGCACGTTTCTCAGAAGAATAACTTTCGAAATGAAATGTACCCGCAAATATCATTTTCTAAGCGTTGTTTGCGTATTCATAAAATACATGTACCTTATCACGGAGCTGCGTTAAATAGCGAAAAATCACGTAAGTCAGCAACTGCGTGGCACAAGATTGCCTTCGACGTTGCGGCATTATCGAATTGAGCTCCATTTCCCACTGAACGAATAATGCAGATGCGACGACATTTTTCAACCTGTAGTTTTTTTAATATTTTATTTTTTTCCACACACATACAGGTTACGAGCTTGCCGAACGTTCCTTTTATTTCACTATAATTTCGAATTGTAACTGCGTTCTTTTTATGGAATATAATGCATAGTTGCGCCTTTTTATCTTATGTCTCTCTAGCTAGTTTGCTCCTAGCTCGATTACTTAGCGTAATTTTAGCCGGAAAGCGTTGCTCTGAATTCTCTCTATACTTTGAGAGATATGTGAGTGTACATACGTAAACCGCTTTCTCGCACGACAATATTGTGTATGTTAAGGTATCTGCACAGAGGTATGTAGATCGTCCAATAACAGTTCGGAAAAAGAAAAACAATTTTCTTTTTGTCCCAACTATTTTTCTCTTTGGAAAGTCAATATATGTGCCTGTAAATATTGATCAGGCTTAAAAGCTCTGGGCAAAACAAAGCAACATGAGTTACGTTTACGAATTGCTTATTCTCTTAAAATAAATAAATGGCGAAACGTACTTGAAGCCCGCGAAAACATGATGATATATGCTTGTTAATACAGCAAGAAAAATCGCTTTGCTTACACGTTGCTTTAGCTGATCTACATTTAAGCTTCATTTAATTGGATCATGCGCGCTGGATTTGCCCTATTTCGTTTGCATGGATATGCTCTCGGGATATACGTATATGATCGATGAGATAAGTGCGAGTGGAAAACTGATAAAATAGAAAGAAGAAGAATTATGGAAAATGAAATAAATAGTTAAAGATATCATATTGAACCAGAGTAAACTAACAGGATTTGAATAATAATAAAAATAATATGTCTTTATCAAATGTTTCTTATCGAATTTAGAGTATTATTATAACTATTAAAACGCACTCGATTATTCATTAATTCCTTCGCGAAGCAGGACGTTCTCGCTCTCACTGACGAAACAACGAGGTTTGCAAGTACGTGCAAAGCGTCTTGCGATAATGCTGGGGTATAATACTTCTATCAGAGGTCGCTGCCTCGTTCATATACGTGACTTTCCGTCAGGCGTTGGAATTTATCATTTAAGATCGGAAGGCGACGCATTGCACGAAAGACTAACGAGGCCAATATTAAACGCCGCCCCGAGGTAAACGAAGGAAACGCTCATATACGTAGCCTGGAAGTAGACGATACGAAATGCGCTAATTACGCGTTACGACATTATCTATTATAATTATACATCGAGTTAATTTCAAATTAATTATGCTGCCACGGCCCAGTTCGCTCCTATTCTCTGTTGAAGGGGAGAAAAGGGGGGCTTTCGACTTGTCGTTGTCGAGAAAGTTTAGCTGCGTCTGATGCTATGCATTAGCAGCGAGATTGCGAAATGCAAGTGTTTTGCAAAATGGAAGATGGGGTAAAGTTGACGGCGAGTTGCGAAAATTTCTTAGCGAAAATTTAATGCACTTATTACTAACGCGAATCATTCTTTAAATTTAATTTTTCTGAGTACTTACGTGGTCGAACATATTTTTCGGATGAATTTTAAATACACAGTATTTCATGCAAGCAGAACTTGAAATAATATAGTAAAAAATACAATGAAATAATTATATCCGAGATAAAAAAAGTCAACTGAACTCTGAAAAATTGGTCTGATAAAACAGCAAAACTAAAAAAAATTGCCAGTTCCCATGCGTTTTACTACTCCCAGCAGCAGCCTCAACACACACGGCGAGAGAACTGGCATACAGAAAGAGAAAAGAGGGTAAAAACTGAAACACAGCCACGCGTATGCCGCAGCGCAATTTGAAAGTAAAATAGAAAATGTCAATACCGCGTCTGGTGCACACACACACACACACACACGCACACATACGTACATGCAATGGGAAAACCGCGCGAGCGTTTGGAACAAGAGGCCGCGCCGCGAGATCGATTATCGCGATTTATGGGGGGAGAAGGAGGGGGCAGGGAGGCCGGGCACACCGAGCATTAACGAGATCCAAATAAATCATGCCATTTTGGTGCTCGCGCGCGCAAACGCGCATTCCGCGAAGCCAAGCGCCGAATTATATATCGCTTGGCCATACATCGAACTGCAACGTGCAATATGCGCGAGTAAGAGAGAATAAATAGGCCCGCGGGCAGCACCGGCAACGAAGACGGATTTACGAGTACATAATTCAAAAAATGTATCAGCCTTTCCTAGCCTCCCCCGATAAAGTTGTAAAGTACACGCTAAGCTTTATTACATGAAACGAAACTGACGTGGGCGATTTTCTCTCTCTCGCTCTCTTTTCTTTTGACACGGCGGCGCGCAACACACAAGAGTCGCGAGATGATGAAAGAAAAACTTTGCGGGATTTGTGCCTTCCGCGATTAAAAAGTAGCGGGATTTTAAACTTCAAGCGCCACGGAATCAAGAATTCAAGATTGCAGTTGTTTTTTTTTTTATTGCGAATGTTTCCACAAGCTTCTTTTGTCGACAATGAGGAGAGGGTTTCTTGAATATTATGAACTTATTAAGATGATACATAAGAACGTGCAAACGTGGCAAAAAACTTTACTACTATTCTAAGGTGCAGTCATGATGTTTGAAGATGTATCATTTTTATAAGTCGTCAGCATTATAAACAAAATCAGAGTAGAAGAAATATGTTAAAATTCTTACTTACATAATTATAACTACTTATTTCTCGCATAGAGTTTTTATTCAAAAAAGTACTTTTTCAAAACAAAGTACCTAAAAGAGCCAAAAGCTTAAAATAAGTACCAATCAACAGGTATCTAAGTAACATAAAAGGAGAGGTGAATGAACTCGACTCATGCACAACAGGAATAGAGAAAAATTGATCGCACATGCACGCTCGTCCAAAAAACATGCAAGTCAATGCACGTAAAACTAGCCGGCGAAAAAGCACGTGTGAACGGAGTGGGAGGGGGGCATATTGGGAAAATTTAGGCGCGAGAGAGCGCTGCGCTCTTCTCCACATACACATGCACAGACAGTGAAAGCTACTTGCAAAATGGCGCTGTTATTAAAACCATACGTTGCCGGAAAAGTAATGCACAATCACGTGAATTATTTTTAAATCTCCCTTCTCCTAACGTATTGTACTTATATAAGTGTCCAGCCTGATGGCCAGTTCGAGGCTGACGCAAAACTTTGACTGCTTTCCTAGTATACACACAAGAGCAAACCCCCCGAGAAAGAGCAAGTAGGGCTGCAGCGGCGCGCGCCGTCCGATATTGATTTTCTCTCACTCGCAAGCGAGGAGACGCTTCACCTGGCGCCAGCATCCATCGACTCGATAGAAGAAGGAGAGAGCAAGAGCCGGGAGGGGGGATGGCGTTATATACCGGCTCTACAGTTTAATGAATTGACAGCGAATTCAAGGGATTGCCTTTGTTTCTATTTTTTGACAGCGCGGTGCAAGAGATCGATGTGGACTTGCGCTGACATATATAGTTTCTTTTTTAGTAGGATAGGATCAGTCTTCATTAGTATCATAATATTTGTGAAGTTACGAATAGTGGACAATGAGCTGTAAATCTAAAACGGTATGTATATTACGTGCAGGATATATTATTATTAGGATATACAATGTTCAATTAATAAAATGTGAAGTCATATAAATCAACAATGTCACATTTTATTAATTGATAAAAATGGAAAAGTAAAATTTTTCAAATATTTGGTATCATCGTTTAAAATTCTATCGACGTGAAATGATTTCTATCGTTTGTAAAGACTTGAAAAACCCAAAGTATATATCTTTCACGGGTCACGACCAAAACGGCCAAAACTTGTTGTTCACTTTGGCCTTTAACCATGAACATGGCGGCTCTCGGAGGCACTCGGCTAAAGTAAGAAGTAAACGTCACAAGAGAGAGGAAGAGAGAGAGAGAGAGAGAGAGAGAGAGTGCACGCAGCCGGCAAGAGCCTTTCTCAAGCCATTTAAATATTTAAGTCTGTCTAAAGTCGCGCGCAACTACTGCGACATCGAAGCGCAGCGCACTGTGTGCACCCAAGACTCTTCTTTCTTTTTTTTTCACTTTCTTTTTAACTTGATGGAGTGTCTCTTGAGCTACGCTTGCCTTTTATCGGTGAACTTTGACGCTGCCAAACTTCTAATGTAAAATTCATGCTTTTGGCTCGCGGAGACGGTGACGGGGTATTTTCTTACTGATCAGTTCTTTTATGCTCAGGACAAAGTGCCATACAAAAAGAAAATACATTGACGATGTATACATAGAAATGTTATGCTGATGAAATAATTAGACATTCTTTTTAAAACAATAGTATAGAGTTGCAATTTCTCTCTACTGCAGTTGAAATTCACCTTAATAAATCGCAAAGAAAAAGGTAATTGAAGAGCTTGAAAAGAATAAAGGAGCAATTTTCCATTGACCAGAGAACGTTCAAGAACGCAGGAAAGTGTCAAGAAGACATAATACCGCGAGAAAGGGCGGAGTAGCCACACGCGTGTATGGATGTGGTAACACAAGGGGTTTTTGTTTGTTTTTTTTAAGTGTTGGTGCTGGGACAAAAGGAGCCATGGTGCGCAAGTCCCAAGTTTCTTGTCTACCTGCCTACGTCTAAATCACAGTGCTGTGCGCTCGGGGATTACAACTTGGGAGGCGATCGTACAAATTAAAGCGTTAACTCTCTTCCTCCTTCTCTACCCAACTGACTTTGAATTCGAATGACAAGATTCCGCGGTGTACGGGTTCGCGTGTTCGACTACGGAAATTCGTGTTTCTTGAAGCAAGAGTGAACGAAGGGCGGATTCCCTCGATTGGCTGGAAACTATTGTTAAATTTGTTGTGACCGTTGTTACATGGAATGAATTCCGTTCTTTTAATACCGGACATGTCGCAGATTTGGTTGGAAAGTAATAAAAAGCTGATTTTCGATAATCTATAAAAATAATGGTTTGAAATTGAAAAAAGTATTTGAAAAAAGGTATGAAATCGATATCGTCTCTTATATTAAACATTTCGTATTTTCGTACCAAGAGTGATTAAATATACATATCAATACAATAATTATTCCATTCTAAATTTACAAACACAATATACCGATCTGAAATAATTAATTATTATTTCACAGAATAACGCAAAGTCAATCTATTCAACTACGAAAAGTGTCATGGCGGTGTAATATGATTGTCGCTGTGATGAGTGACAATAACATTGCGGTAATAAATTATAATTAATAATTTATTAATTTGCTTCATTTCCATCAATAATTTCAAACCTACGCAATCGTACATTCAATGTAACGCACCCGAAACGCAAAATAGGAAAAATTCTTTTTCATTAATTCTAGAATCAGTTAGAGGGTGCATAATGTTCAATAACACGAGAGCCTGACCGCAAAAAGTGCTAACGCTAATTCTAGACGTTCTGGGTTCTCTCTCATAATCACTATGTATAAGAGCGGGGTTGGGCTAATTCAGCTAGGCATCGGATAATCGCGCGTACTCAGCGACATCTGGCAGTGTCCCCAGCGCCGCCATCATAGAGAAAACAAAAAAGCACGCCCGCTTATGCGACGACGGCCGGCCGACAATCGTAGATAGCAGCTGATATCGCGGTTTCGCGTAAATCATCGTTTTAACGAGGAATCAATGTGATTTCGTAGAGGTATATATCAGCGCAAACTGGACGTACATACGTGTGAATAGCTACCACTTTACGGTTAACACCGCAATGCATTCTCGAATTGAACTCTGTCTTTTGTTATATCGTCCACGTAATAGATTATTTTCAACGATATAGCAATTGTTCAATATTTTATGTTTAATTAATCGTAAAAGATATAGCAAACATCACAAGCACGCTAACTCAAAGAGTTACGGTTCTAAAGTTCCTAAAACACGAACGACATCCGAACGTCATTTCGCAATTACTCTCTTCTTCGTTGTCGTTGCATATAACTGAAGTTGGGCAATTATTCCTAGAACAAGTAGATCTTTACCCCATCTACTTTTAGTCGAAGAAAATTTAGTGCAAACTCGCGGCGACGTGGCATTCTTTAGCAGCACTTTTTCTTCTATATTTTTTCAAGATATATACATACACATACACACATATCAGAAGTGCTTCGAAGAGAAACTATATAAAGTATCGGAGTCTTTCCTGAAGGCAGTTAAACTTTTAACGATTACGGCGTTAATGTTGAGCCACATCGTCTGGAGAGAATACCGGCCTTCTTTTCCAATACAGCATGATCATACGAGACCGAGCGTGGGGTTATTTTGCCGAACAAGCAATCTCGCTATATATAGCACTCTTGCGCGTAGTAGCGGCTTTTGATCTCTCTTTTACGTTGGGGCGCGCGGTAGTAAAAGCTTTTGTGTAATAATAGTTGAACTTCTTCTTCGGATTGGTTTGTTTTAGAGCTATGATTTTTCCGACAAATTATTCTGTTGGCCTTGGATGATAATGCTTTATTAATATTATTTTAATTAGTGATTGAATGCGAAGACTTCGTAATTTCAAATTTCACTACGCATGTTTTCAGTTCAAAGTTTTTCTAACAGATATGATATCAAGTTGATGCATCATAGTTTTAACAAGAGAAACCACAAAAATATATTTACAATATTATTTTTCTCAATCAATTAATTTTATTTTTATCGATAAAGTATTATTAGTGGAATATATGACTATAAATTATTTATTAATCATATTTTTAATATTTATTTCAACGATTATTAATAAAAACGTCAAGAATATCATTATTAAACTCGTTAATGGGTATTTTATCGCTCACATTAATTTTTTATGAATGACAAAAATGATACAAACACAAGATAAGAAGAAAAAAAATCAGTGTAGCGAACTAACATATAACGAAGGCACAAAAGAGCCGTGAATATTGCACACGCAAGCCTGCGGAAAAATGAGAGCGAGTGGGGGGGGTGAAATATCTCTATTAAAGGCTCTGCCTGGCTAAATTTATGTAGAGAAGCAGATTACGTTATGAGGCTGGCCCGAGCGAGTTATCTAGAGATAAGATGAGCCGATGAGCCAGCCTCTATAACTGTCGCCACCACCGACGTAGCTTCGCTGTTTTTTTTTTCTCCACGCGAAGGCTGCTACTGCCAAGATGAAGTGTAACAGGCGCCTCGGGCTTATAAAACTCGAAGTGGATGGGAATTAAGAAGCTACTGCGGTGAAGCGTCTTCCCAACGGAAAATAATCTGACGTCGTATACGTCGAGACTTGTTTGGCAGGCATATTTACAATACTCTCAGATTGACGTGACGAGATTGTAACATATTTTGGAATAAAAAGAGAAGCGTCTTTTTCAAATGGCATCAATGAATGAGAATGATTAATTGACAAGTATAGCTCAGATATTGCCAGTTTGCTAGTAAAATGTCATTTTTTATTTTTCTTTATTTAATGAAATATTTCAGTTCAATACTCCATTTTTCATTGTTATCCACGTCTTATCGTCAAATATGCTGAACTCCAAAATAGTCTTGCAATGAAAATATTTTTTATGATATGACCAAGTAAGCGCCGAGATTGAAGCTTTTCTATAGATAAGAAAATGAACTAAAAGAAGTTAATCATTCAAAAATTATTACCAACGCAATTTTATTTAATAACAAACAGATTTTTTGAAAAAAATTTATGGATGATTTTAATAATTGAATTTGATATTTTCAACAATTTTTTAGTATAAAACAGTTTCCAAAGGTACAAGCAAATCGATTATTTATAATTAATGAGACATCCGCTTTGTAAACAAATATCGATTTTATACTAAATAAAGCAAAAAATTCAATATAAAAACCACTTAATTAACCATTCTCCCTTTCTGTCTTAAATTCTTGTATTCGCTTAGAAGCATTTAACAAAGATAAAAAAGTAACTGAACAAATGCTGAACGTTTAATTTCAACCGGTGTTCGAACGCGCGTGAGTCTTCGATACAGTTGCGAAGCATTAAACGAGCGAGAGAGAACACTTTAGGCTCGTGTACGTGGCTGGCGAAATTGGACGAAGGAAAATTTAGTAGCCTGTCCTCCGAATCTCGGAAGTCCTCTCCATCTCCGCACAGCGCGCGAGCTGTTTTCCGTGAGAGCGGCTGGATGCTACGACCAATCAATCGTTTACGACACCTGATAGGCAAGCTTTTCGTATTTTTTTGGCAATCAATCTGTTTCTTTTCGTGTTTGCGTTACTTGAAGGGTTGTTTATGAACGTGGATTCGAATGAAGAAGAGCCTTTTTTTCATTTTTTTATAAACTATGTGAAATTTGATAATTGAAATAAGCAGAAAATACGATGATAAGGCGTTCTAAAATGCACTGAAGATAAAATACAATGAAATGTCCTAAAGCAACACATTTCATTTGTTACAGCAGAAATACAGTGTGAAATTAAGAATGATAAAACGGTAATAATTGACAAAACCAGGTATATTAAACTTGACAAAGCAATAGAGAAAAGGAGGGAATTTACGACTGTGAGTTCTGAGGATTAAGTTCACTAAAACATTAACGACACTTTATGTCTGCAAGGCAAAAATCCTCTGAGGAAAGAGATTTTTGACTCTCAAAAATCTAAGCTAAAATAAACCAGAAGCTCACTGCAGGTATTTAAATTCACGACACATTACATAAACAGAATATAACAAGTTAAAGTCAATTGAACGAGTATTGGATTTTGAAAATGGTTGGTATCAACATTTGAATGAAGATAAATATGCAAATGAAAGACTAAAAATTTGTTATTCTAAAGGCTTACAGATTTATTATAGCATAGGAATAAGAGACATATTCTCGTGGATGTCGAGTAAACTAACAGGAATTTTGAATTGTAAAAAGTTTTCAACACAAATATCGGTGAATCAGTTGAACCATGTATGTGAACGTGCGAGTGTGTATGTGGTGTGTATACAGAGCTAGAAACTAAAGTTGAATAAATTACGACAACAATGTACAGTTGGAAAATCCGCTTGGGACGCGAACGTTCCCTAACACTGCATAGCAATCTCTCATGCTTGTTAGAAATTTTCTTTGTTGACAAAACTCAACTACTATTTTACATTATTTTTTGATAAGAGGAAATTTTTATATAATATTTAGTTTGGATAAAGTAAAATATAAGAAGAATAATAAGATACCTTAATGAAAATTAAGTGATTTTGAAGATGATTGATTGAGATTCAAGACGTAACGTCCCTATAAATTTCCATACAGTAACATCTCTGGTTAAGAAATTCAATAGTATAATAATTTTCGTAAAAAACAAAAAAGCCAGAAAGCTTAGCTTTGAAAATTAACTTTTACGAAACTTCTTAAATTCGCGAGCAGGCTAAGATCAACTTCTGAAAAGTTGAGAATTCACAAGTATATAACTCGCGGCTGCACTAATATCCTTCCCTTGCTCGTGCGCTAATCCAAGTTTCGCGCCGAAAAATCGCACGACTGAATAACATTTAAATAATCAAGCCCTCTCTTACAAGAGGCATCTACATCTCTCACTTTTAGCTCGAGGCAGCAGAAGCAAAAACTCGCTTAATCAATCTCTCCTTCCTCGTTTCGTTTTCATTTCACGCGTATACACTCGTTGAATATATGTATATCCGCTCAATGAAATTCCAAAACATAGTCGACGTGAAATAGTTTCTCTCTCCCTCGTCGTGAACTTTACACTTCGTTACTCCACGTTCTGTTGTCGCGTCTGATTTCGCACGCCGCCGTTATTTTCTCGCTCCCTCGTCCTTTGAATTATTCAGCGGTCTGTCGCGAATGAACCGACGCTGCGGATGCAATACTTATTATAAATAAATTCATTTTCAGTCTTAAAAATTCTGGCTGACTTTTTCGTAAAGGACGTTCGACAAGCCATCAATTATTTCCTGATTCTGTTGCGAAATAAACATCAATGGGTACGAACCACGCTGCGCAATAAATCAAGTAAAACGCGATAGGTGTAGTCGTCGTCTCGCTGTAGTAAATTCTTGTTCCTTCTTCACCACACTGACGTGGCGCGTGGGTTTCGTACGTAGCTCAGCCGAATGAGATTAGCTAGCGGTGTGGTACGTAGTGCGAGTTAACGCGTGCACACGCTGCTTGCTCACCAGGTGTTTCTCAATAAAGCAACACTATGCATTCATGCCGTGCACCACGCGCTAAAAGTTTGTTGTACAACAACTTGCTTAACTTGAAATAAAGCACAGCGCACACGACCATCGACTTCGCTCAGAATTTCGCAACTTTTGTTTAACTGAAATCGATTGTATAATGGTTTTGATAATAGGGTCGGGTATTGTCATAAAATATCGTTAATAAAATTTTGCCGTTAGTTGTATTGAATATTGAAATATGTGAAAAAAAATATCTGCGTAATTTCTATGCTAATAGTACAGACCCACGGTCAACAATGGCAAAAAAAGTGGCCGACTGCGGTGTTCAAGTGGCGAGCACACCAGGGAGGATAAGGTGGATAAAGCTGGCGGTTGACCCACGGGACTACGAAAACGCAGAGGGGGTAGAGAATAGTCGCGAAAAGCGCTTTTTCTGCGGTTTAAGGTGGGACTTGCTGCTATTCTCCTTCCTATGCCGAAGCCCCCTTAATCCGGCGTCGTGACCGTTTACACCGTCGATTAAGTCCCAGTCCTAAAAGCGCTCGCAGTGTTATACGTGACCCTTTCTCTCGTCACGTTGGTAATACCCAGGCAAACATGCGACGTGTTTCGCTTTCATTCTACGTTCGGTTTGATACTTTTTCGAGAGACTGCTTGAACGTCTTGATGTGTGATTATTTATCAGTCAATCCTTCAAAGAAACGAATTCACAAATAAATTGAAAAAAGAATAAATACAAAAGTAATTTTTGTAATTTTGAAATTATAGCACCGTTAAAGATGACTTAGTTTTTCAAATAATAACTAATTTCGAAGATTAACTTGTTCATAATCTTATTTTTGTAGCAAAACAGAATTATTTTTACGAAATTCCAAACAATTGTTATTTCTATACATTTTCAACTATTAATTAAACATTTTATATTCCACAGTTGATGAATTTATAAAAAAAGTATTTAATAATCAAATAAGTAATTTGTTTTCTTATTTGATAATTTATAATTGAGACGTATACTTTGAGGGTTAAAGTCATCAACTTTTTATAAATAGAATTGTAAAAGTTGAAAAAAATATTAATTCCTAAAAGAAAATACTTGAAAAGTTAAGCGTCTTTGTATGAAAATAATTAAAAGGTATGTAACTTAAAAAAACCAGCTTCATTTACGGAAGCTGAAAATTCTGTTAAAAAGAATTCAACACTTGTCATAAATGAAAAAAATTTTTAATTAAAAGAAGAGATTTCAGTAGCACAATGGGAATCAAATAAGAGTAATCCTGGATATTTGTAAGAACAAGATACAATATTTCTTTTGTTTATTAAAGAAATTTTGATATTTAAAGCTTAGCAGAAATAATTAGACGATACTCACAATAGAAATTATAATGCGGGTAGATTATTGTATACGAAATGGGATCCAACGACGACAGTGTCAATTTATAGGATTATCGATTACTAGGGCGCGTACAGGTATAGGCGTCTCATAGACAGACATATATTTTGGAGGCAAACCACGTCGGGTTTAATCGGGTGTCTCATTTTATCATTAATTTTCAAGCGGTTGCCTTACCACGTGCTCCATGCGATCACAGAGCAATTTCGCCTTTTAATTAAAGTATAAGCGCTTTGCTCGCGAGCGGCAACGCCAAGGGCTTTTGGATTTTCCGAAAATAGAGGCTCGTTATATCAAGCGCCTCGGAACCGTGATTTTCGTAGCGAAATGAAAAAAACATTCGCGGGCACTTGAAATAATTCAATGAATTTTATTTCGAGAATAAAATTTCGTTTGCTGCGAAAAATTTGCTTTTATGTGGCTTCGTAAAGGGAGTGTGATTTCATTAAAAAGTAAAAATTTTCAGTTTGATTAAATTTTAAGCAAATCGAGTAGACGAAAAAGCGTTAATAATATCGAATCAATTGCACAGTTTTAATGAAATCTTGTTACTGTTCGATCAAGTATAGGCATTGAACGAACAAAAGCCGTTCTTTTATCAGTCACCACTTCTCAAAAACAGAGCACGCGCTACAAAATTTGATTTCATAGTAGATTGGGTGTATCAGCTTATCATATGCGTCACGCTCTCTTCTTACTCACAGCGTGTAATAATTATACACGCGCCTTCGTTATGAGACAGGCAGAGAGCGAATTAATTACATTAAGATCGTGAGAACTGCTTGAGCGATATTACGATCTCAAGCATGTCGAATGATACTTAATTATTCCTTATCACGGAGAAGGAGAAGGTGCAAATGCAATAACGGAAACCGGTTTATGGCCTCCGTCAATATGAATTAATTAACCTTAATATTATATGCCTTTACAGATAATGACAATTCTAATGCGTTGGAAGTGAGGTGTGGACTATCGCCGAAGCTCGCAGCGAGGCTTTTAACACTAAGTGCTCACTTTCGCGTTAATGGCACCTTTGTTGCGCGGCCGTTCCAACTTTGACTGTTCATCATTTTCTGCTGCACCAAAGCCCGACACACACTCTCAGTACATATACATACGAATAGGCGAGAGATCGATAATGTAATTATCACTTTTTTTATATATTGCAATACGCAAATGTTGGATGAATTGTGTCGAGGCTGATTTTTCAATGAGCCAGTGAGATTAGTTTTCGATTTCTTTCTTCGACGACAAATTTCCAATGGAAATGGCGAACGATTGAAATTTAAAGTCACACATTCCGTCTGCCATTATCGGCGATTTTGGTTTTGCATGCGCGCGCGCGAGAGGCTCCAATCGATCGAAAGTTTATATCTACGCTGTATACTACATTAGCCTACATAGAAAAGCTTCCAAACAAAATACCTTACTAGGTCGTTTTAAAACCACAATTTTCCGCCTGACCATATCCGATTCGTACCACTGATAGTCGATTGAAATTAGAACTCTTGCCCTCACTCCGCCATTTTCGAACGCGCGTGCTTTGTAAAGTTTGACTAATTATATTATTTCAGCTACATTAAACTTCCAAAGCACATTATTACGTAGAGAGTTGATTAATCACCCCATGTGTGCTTGTGTCAAATTTCTAATTTCCAATATGACACTCACTCGTGCGTTGCAAAATTCAATCACCGATTGTATTCGCTCCTATCGTTTCTATTTCTATTTCTATTTCTGATTGCCAAATAGCATTCCAAAAGTATATTTTAAGCCTCGCTGTGTTATTGTTGGTTGCTGAACAAATAAAAAACACGACGAATAGTCAATTGCACAACAATAGAGAGAAACAGATAAGAAGTCGTCGGTTAGAAATAAAAGCCCCAACAGCAGCAGTGGTTATATATAGCATATAGAAGGGAAGAGGAGATAGAAGGAGAGAGAGAATACTGCAGAATCCGCGCAGTAACAGAGCAACTATACACAGGGATTTGGCGTTTCCCGGGGTCGAATTATCTGGCGCGTTCCATACTCCCGGCCGGCCGATATTCAAGCGACGCGCGCGCTCGCGAAGGCAAGCTTCCGGCTTGCGAAATCGGACTGCCAACCCGGAAATTTTGCACTATGTACACATGCACGCGCGCACGTACACACGTACACACACACACAAACCCACACACACACACAGTTATAGCCAATGTACAGCTTTGCGGGGAATCGTAATTATTCCCCTACCCGATAAACTTTGAATGTGTTCGAGCGCTCTCTGTTTATCTGTTGATCGGTTGCTATTGATGAACAAAGTTTATTCAATTAGATATTCATACTCGAGTTGTTCCAATAACTCCCGAGCCTACGTAATATTATCAGCGGTAATATCGATCGTGAGATGATATACAGCACACCGTTATTAGTTCTCAGATATATCAATGATGATTAGATGGTATTAATTTCGAGTCGAAATTAACTCATCACTTAATTGTTTTTAATTGAAAAACGTATACTGTTGTTTCTGTCCGAAGTCAATTGTTTGTCGAGCATTCGGAAGAATAATTAACTTTTCGATTTTCCAACTGATGCTTTATAATGTTATTTTGCTTTTCAACAGCGAGGATTTTCCGACGGACGGCGCAATAAGCTACACCTACACGCGAACGTGCTTGGAGAAACGGCATATTCGAAATTGGAAGACAAACAGCCTTCCAGCACATTGACTGCCGAGCTGTTCGAATACACTGCATACACGAAGGCGAACATATGCACACAGAAGATAAGCGTATACCGTTTTACAGCAACAGAGAGCAATGGGCGCTTCCATAAAAAATAATAATTGCCACCCTTGTTTATTATTCTTACTTTTTATTAGTTGATGAATCTTGGCGATTCAAAACTATATTATCAAGGGTGGAACTGAATGCAAAAGACAGTTGGAAGTACAATGTAAATTTGCGACGAGTTTTCGTCTGATGTTCATTGTGAATTCAATGCAGGATATAAGGGATAAGGGTGCAGTGTATATATTTACCCTTTTCCCATGTCTCATCGTCGTCGTCGTCGTTGTCGTCGGGATTAATCTATGATCATACGTATTATCGATCCTACGTGTAAAATGTGAGGCTTATATGAGGTTTACATAAATAAGCAAAAAGGAAAAATTAGTTTAAACAGCCAAACCGAATCGTAACAGGCAAACTTAATTAGGAAACAATCGGATGGTCGTCGATCGAATCGCCGAGCGAGCAAATAGTCGGCTGCCAATGTGACTATGCTAATTCCTATTGCGACAGTGTAACTTCGGCATTAGTGAATGGTGGTGGTGGAGAGGGTTTTAGCTATTGAAAGGTTGATTTTCGAATTATTCTAGAGTGCCGGTGCTTCGATTAGTCCTTCGTTTGACTACAATTACATTAAGTAAAGCGCATTAAACTCGATGATTAACTGTATATTTTGTCGCTAAATGTTTAGTCGTTAATTTTCGTTATTTTTTAGTTGTACTTTTACCAGAGAGAGACAGAGAGTGGAGAGAGAGAGAGAGAAAGAAAATAAACCCGAGTGGAATGTAAAGTACACAAAGTATGAAGCAGGAAAGTATATGTACACAATACGATAGGCGTTGTTGTAAAACTCGTCACGAGAGAGAATCACTGTACCATTGTGCGAAAACGTACGGTAACAAACATAAACATCATCGTCGTCGCGTACGCTGGTAGAAAATGAAACAAAGCATCGTATTCTCGCGCGAAGAAAAAAAACCTTGACAACAACAACGTGAATAATCACCATTGCGCGGGAGAGACAGAAATGATGACCCAGTGCGGTGGCAACAGTAGACACACCCGGCGAATTATCGCGAGAAAAGTTTTCGATGCCCTCCGGCCGACGACGACGAGCCGGACGTAGCAGTGAACCTTCCGGCCTCGTTACCATCACACACTTTCGCAGATGAAAAATGTCTCAGTCCAGCCATAAAAACTCTTTTTATCGGCTTAGTTATGACCTGCTGCGAAAAATTCAACAAGCACGTAATTACCCGCGCACGAGAAAGAAAATGATTTTTTTTTCTGTTGGTAACTTTGAGTACTAAGGGTATTTTCTATTGGGTTACAAGAACTGATTGGGAAAAACTTTTTTCGGGATATGAGAAAAAGCTTTTCAGTAAGTTGGAAGTTTTAGCGAAGTTTTTCTTTTTTTGCTTTTTTATGTACTTTACTATCAAGACATTCAGTTGATATAAATATCACCTAATATTTATTTAATATCAAATTTACATTAGTAAACAATGACATATTTACTAAACATATATTATTTCGAATAAAAAGGTGATAAAATCTCTATACGAAAGTACTTAAATTTCACAAACTCACCGAGCATTTATTCCACCTTAAAATTACATTCGTAAAGACAAGAAAAGAGAAGCTTACAAGACGTAAAAAGAAAACTACCACGAGCGAGAAGTGAATTCAAAGGTTCGCTTTCGCGCTCATTAGATAGTGCGTGCGAGAAAGTTGCCGCAGGCAAGCAGCAACGGCTGGTGTAACAATGCCCCTCTTCATACCCACATCGTCTGGAAGGTTATATCTATACTTTTGATTTTCTTTCACGAGAGGACATTTCTTGCAGGGCCTGATGAGAAATCAAAGAGGCGTTAGATGAATTGACATTGGAACAGCGAAGAAGTTTAATGTTTTAAGATGGAATGTTAATTGAGTTTGACTGGTGAACAATTATTATGATGACATAACGAAATCAAATATTAATTGTGAGCGTCGCAAAAGTCACGAAATATGATATTTCGCAGATTACCATAGTTGGTAAAAAAAATGTCGGATAAAACTTTAACGCAGACAACAATGAAATAAATTACTTGAAGATATTTTAAATTCGCTAAAGCAAATCTTAAGCTTCTCACCACTTTCCACTTCAAGAATTCTAGCAACTCGAGTTTAACTTCAGCACTTGTAACTTAGATTTAACATCCAATTGCTGTAAATTAACTAAACTTATGTTTTCTTTAAAATTACAACTCGACAAAATCACATTAATTTTACTTTTAACAAAAAATAAAATAAAATAAAATAAAATAAAATAAATAAAACATTCAGTCGAGTGCTTGAAAATAGATATACGAATAGCGTGTATCTCTCTATAAATAAAACAAACTTGCGCGAAAAAGCGCTCGAAGGCGTAAGAGAGCAGAGAAAGTGCGCGGTTAGATCGTGAGCGAGCGAGTACTCGATTAATATTTAACGCGTAGAGCGTCTTCCAATTCCTTTTACCACTGCTGACTGAAAATAACTTACGTTTTGCCCTCCCCACATAGAATTCAATATACCTCGCTGCGAGGCACGTGTGCAACGTGCTGCTGCTGCTGCTGTGATGCAGGTTATATGAACGATCTGGATTGATTGAGTCATTAGTTGTGCTGAATTATCGTCTGTTCGTGTCAGTTCTATAATGAACGACGAGTAATTAGCGTATTAATGGGCTATTGCTGATGACTATCTGTCGGGTAGCTGAGATTAATTCGTTACATAATCGTGTGATTGTACTTTTATAACAATGCCAATTTGTGTGATATTTATTAATCTCTTCATTTTCCCTTAAAATCGAGACATTTTTATACGAATATCATTAACAAACTAATTGAAGAGTAAAATTATAATTCTTAAAAAAAGAAAATGCAAATTAAAAATCAGACACGTAAAACTCAAAAAGGCTATCAAGTAAGCTATAAAACAAGAGCGATGCCTATAAAAGAATTACCCGATGTTTTCCCGTTGGTCTTTTATTACAGGCACAAGCGAATATATTGATAAACGCCGTGTGGCGCCGTTAATTGATCATCGATCGCTGCGATTACAAAACAGAAGCCCAACGTTATGTTTTGTTAAATTACGCACACCTACACGAGAGAAAAGCGCCAGTTCAGCAGCGCTCGCTGGTGCGTGCGTCCGATGAATTATCAATATCGCAATTACTTACACTTTCTTTGTCGGGCCTGCACTTTATCACTTATACGAAGCGACGCACACTTTCGTTAGGATTACTTCATTAAGTTAATCGAGCCCTGTGAATAATTAGAGATTGTGCAGCGTGCGTAAACTGAGAAAATCTTTCGCGAATAAAAATCTGTTCGTAATTGTTATTGTGAACTGAAAAATGAATGCAAGAGGCTGATTAATCAATCATAATAAATAAGGAACAGCCAGACGAGAAGTAATATGCAAACGCGTGTGTCCCTTTGCTTAATTATCACGCTCTCGAGGCAAAGAGTCGTCGCGTAGTCGTCACCGTGGCGCAATTTAAAGTCGGTCTAGCTAGGCGCGAGAGCAGCGCGGTTATAATTACACGTCAAGTCAAAAGCTTGTTTCTAATTTTCGTTTACTTTGCGCCCCTTTGTTCGCGTGACAGCGATGCAGCGGCTTGTTCTCCAAGCTTAAATCTTTCCGTTCTTGTGCACTAAGTAACCAAGCGCTCACGTGCGTTCTGAATCGCTAAAAATCTGCTCTGTTGCCAGCCTAAGACGTAGCTCGTGCAATAGTTCAGTGGAGCTTGCTACTCATGCGGCTTTCCGTACAGGTTGTAACTTTTTCTTTGTAATTAGAATTTGGTTTCTAAAGGTTTTTTGCGAAAAGTCTTGCTGTAATATTACGTGTGTTACGACAGTTGTTTTTTTAGCGGGTTTGGGTATGAATTGAGCATAATTTCTGAAGTAAGACTTTTTCTTTTCAAGCTTCGTTAATCTTATAAGCAATTAAAAACCTTCTGGTAGAATGCTTACGAAAAGCAGTTTTTCGCAAGTCTTCCGTAAACTGTCTACCGGACTCTTGTTAGACTCCAGTACAGTCTACCGTAAAATTTTAATCCATTAAAACAAATTTTTGTTTTCTAACTCGAAAGGGGTATAATTTTTACGTACAACCGCAGCGCGAGTAGTAAAAAAAGTGGCAAGTTGTTAAGGAACAAAGATAAAAAGTGCGCGCGAGCGAGAGAGAAAGCAGCGTTTGCCGCAGAAGCGCGCATTTCCCGTTAATTGCCACTCATTCGGGATGATGCGCCCTTTGGGATGACTACTGCACGAGATCTAGCTGCTCAAGTTTTGTAATTCGACGATTCCGTATTACTGCCTTGCTCTTCGCGCAACCAGCCTTCGAGTCTCAACGAGGCCGATTGAATTACCTTAGCTGGGACCGTTTATCAGTTCACTTTGCCCCGGCCCACGTACTATTCGTTAGAACCCGTAACCCGATTAAAATTTTGTTATTAATAGCTTTCTCCCTCGAGAGAGCTCCACCTGCGAGTTGTCAATTAGTGCTGTGGGTAGTTTCATTCTTTTTTAAGGGATAAATTATTTTTTCTACGAATTGTGAGTTCGGAGGATTGACATTTTTATTTCTAGTAATAAAGAATGTAATTATGAACGAGAATGCATTTAGCGAATGTGTCAGACCAATCTACTACAAATATACTCAAGTCAGAAAATTAATGTATGTTTAAATGCGGAAAAGTGCAATTTAAAAAAAAAACCTCTTGCCGTAAAATTGCAAGCAGTGGTTGTAGCAAACGCGAGTAGAATAGACCGCACAGCGAGAGTATAGCCACGAAAAAGAGCAGCGGCGGAGAAAAGGAAAGTCGCGACGCTTATACGCGTCTCCTAAGATCCCGGCGTGAGTGAACTCCTGAATCAGGAAAGGCGGATCACGTAGCGCGAGAAAGAGAAATCCAGAGACACACACGTGCGCCCGCGAGAGTCGTACGAATGAAGGTAGAAAAAAGGAAAGCTCCAATGCGGGCGCGGCAGAGGAAATAAGAGGGAGTAAGTGAAAAGTTGCAAGCTGCACCCGTGTGATAAAGGAAAAAAAAATGGTAGTTCACGCTGTTTGCAGTTCATAGGCACACTCGGAAGATTCCTTTTTCAAAATTCTATATCTTCTGCGTTACGAATGAAATTTGCAAGCTCGAAATGTTCCGTTTGTTAAAGTCTTATGAAATAATAGCAGAAGTTGAGACGTTTGATGCGATTGGAAAGGCAAAGTTCTTAAAGCAAACGTATAATGGTTAAGCTTGTAAGTGGGTACTAAGAACTCGCCGAAGTATTTAGCTAAGCTCTCGAATATACTGCGCGCGCAAAGATACATAATTAAAGCCGAGCTGCTATTTCGTTTCAGTTGAAATCCCCGTGAAAAGACGAACTTCTCTCGTACGAGTGGGTTAATTACATCAAAAGAACTACACGCGTGCGCGCGCACATACACTTACACATACATATACGTATACATGATAATATTTAATTATGCAAAACAAATTGTAATACATTTAATTGTCTGGTGTTTGTAAATTTACTCGTCTGATCGGTCGAAGTGGATAATTAATGGGTCGTATATGTACCTCAAACGGATAATAAATTGAACATATTAACAAGTTGTTCAATAGCCTGTTATGTTAATGTTTTTATTATTCGAAAGATAAGATAAATATGAACAATCTCGATGATAACATTAATTACATTATTTGTTTTTAACAAACACGGCTTTACTAATTATTCGTTAATGATACATCAAATTACCAGATGAACTTTGGTATTTAATAGAGAACTCCAACCGAATACAGAAACCGAAGCAAGAAACGGAGAGAAAACGCAAAATATAAAGAAAGAGAAGGAGAGAGAAATCGAATCCAATATCGCTAACAAATCCAGAGCAGCAGACTCGAAGGTTGGGAGAGAGGGGCATTGGATTAAAGCGATCGCGTGGCGGATTTAAATAATTGAAACAAACGCCCCTGGCAGTAGTAGCACGAGACGTCGACGTCTGCGAAAGCCCTGACTGACGCGGCGGTGGTCGATTCCCCGCCGAGTCAGCGTCGCTTTATTTTTTTCTTTCTTTCTTTTGTTCTTCATTTTTTTTTTGACCGTCTACGGTAGCGCGTAACTATCGGCTCGTGTGCGGCTTTTGAGTGAAACGGTCGTCGCCTAAGCAGAAAATCGAACCAAAAAAAAAAGATACGAAAGAAAGAGAGAAAAAAATTCCTGTAGACCTTGCGTGATTGGACATTCTTCTCGACGCGTCGGAGGGTGCAATTTGCGGTCGCGTTTGGTCGTTTTGAAAATCGATTAGCGATTGGGCGCGGGGCGCCGGGCGTTTCGTTGAATTTCGTGAGTGAGTTGAGAAAACGCTGGATTTTTTCGGATATTTATTCGGCCTTTTTTGATTTGGAGAAACGTTACGCTGTCAATATACACAGAGTTTGAAAAAATAAAATTTTTTTAAATACTTTTACTGCTTGAAGGTTGGAAATTACAGTTTGAAAGCGAAGTGAAATTCGAAGTACAAATTGATAAACGTGAGAAAGAAGAAGAACAGCAACGGTACGACAACAAAAAAATCCTTTCCCCTCGTTATAGTAATTAAGTAAGTTTCTAGAGGTAGAGAGAGAGAGAAAGAGAAGAGAGAGAGAGAGAGAGAGAGAGAGAGAGAGAGAGAGAGAGAGAGAGAGTAATGTCCCTGAGCTTTCGCTTGACTTTCTGAAAATAAGTATAATAACAAGCGTGTAATGAGGTAAAACTTCCGAATAAATTTGATGGGGGGAGAGGAGAAAATACGCCGAGTACAGCCTCCCCCGTTTAAAGTTTTTGATTAAAGCTCCGAAAGCAAACGAACACGGCAGTAGCGACGAGAGACAGAAAGTCTAAGCCAGTTAATTATTTCAGCAGACGAATGCCGAGCATTTCGAAGTTTGGGCGCGCGCAAGGCGCGCGAAACTTTAAATTTCCTTCCGCACAGGTCCGCAGGAAAACGTGCATATGCGAGGATTCCGAGCGCGCACGTTGTGACTTCTTGCTTTGTTCCTGTATTTTTTTATTGCCACGAGAAAGTTCGCAAAAAGAGTTTTGTTAGATGCAAAAGAGAGGTCGATTTTCACTGCACTCGCACTGTTACTTCTCAAGGGTTTCGCTTTCTATACTTTCTTCCATACTTACTTTTATTGATATTTCAGCTTACATCATACTCCTTTGCCTTTTCAAAAGAAACACATTGTATTTTATTTCTAAGAAAGCGTATGTCAAGAATATCCTTTACTGAATTTTTCATTATAACGAACAACATTATACGCTTAGATCTCGCGATTAATAGCAAAACTCCAAAATTTAACCAAGCAATATGGAATCAATTCCGGATGAAGAGGACACTGTACTCTGGATTAGTATTTACTATCGCTTACACAAACATGAATAATTCTTGTAGTTACAATCGCTAGCAGATTAAATAAATCGTTACTTGCTGCCAACTCGTAGCTACGTTTTGAATGAATTGATTGAAATAAAAGAGAAGCTCTGCTTGACATGTTAAAAAAAGTTTAATTTAACAGAGAAAGAAATTCATTGTTATAGCGTGTAATGAACTTAGAAATGAATGATGGAAATGTTATGGATTTTTTATGAGTAAGCGATTCTTTTACACGATATTACAAGAGTCAAAAGCCACTGCGGTTGTAAAAGTTTAATAAGAAAGAACACTATTCCAAATGTTATTGCTAATAATAACATGCAGTATAATTGTAAAACCGATCTCAACGTAGAAATCATGCTATGATTGGTCGAGACCTATCAGACAGATGGTGTCAACTAGATGGGCAGCTAGTGCGGGTTCAGTTGTTGTTCTTTTTGTCAGGCGTTTAAAAAAACGACATGTTGACGGTCGATCGATAAATTCAAATGATTGATTGTGTTTCTTTTATTTGATTTTTTCCTGAATCAGTTAATCATTTTCAACATAAAAACTCGCTCTCTAGAATGTGAAGTAAAAGGTATCAAGATTTTATCCGACATCAGTCGACCGGGTGAATGAAAAACGTATTGCTGACTATTATAAAAAATTATTAATGAAATTTGAAATTGATAAAAATCATTCCCTCGTGTATTTTTCATCAACTAACACGTATGCCACCATCTCGCATCAACTTTAATGATCGTCTTGGCCCGACTAATTTACTCACCGAACCACGAATTTCTATGCAAAATCCTTAAAGCCATCAGAAGAAAAAGGAACGAAGCCCTCTCCCAAAAAGGAAAAAAATAGCCCGTGAGACCATCTAATTTATAAAGTCTGGAGGGGAGAGCGAGAGAAAATTGCACGTGTCGCCGGCGCTATTAACTCGACCGCGCAATCTCGACACGCTTAACCGGAATGTAAATTCTTTAAAAAAGTGCATAATGGGCCACTTAGCCCCGAAGGTGGAAAGTTGGCGAGTTCGCGCCAGATAAAATTCAGAGCCACGGCCTCGTGCCAGTTTCTCTCGCAGAATTTTCATGCAGATGCCCAAGGCACGGCGGCGACGACGACGACGTCATAGACCTCTTTTTTTTACCGGCTACGAGCCAAAGGTGCCGAGGTGAAAAAAAGAAAGAATTCAAAGTGGAAGCCAAAGAATTGGGGGATTGAAGTAAAGATTCTGAGGGAAAATTAGGTCGTTATTGGCTCTCGATACTTTGATGCAGTAGGCTATGCTTTTAAGATGTACTAAGACGGTCTTTTGAATATTTTTAATTATCGATTATTTTTGCTTTGATAAATAAATAAAATAGAACAATTTCAATTCACCCGTTGAAGACGGCATTGCATCAATGATACTCAACTTTGATACTTCGCTCGAGCAATTTGAATTTTCATCATAGTTTCCGCAGAGAATGAATATAAATTACAACCCAAAGTTATTGCAGCTGTATCGTGAATCACGTGAGTTAATTCAGTACACAGTCATTGATACAATAGGCTATGATAATAAAGTTTGATTGTACTACTAATGTTACTATCAGAATCGTCAAGTTCGCTCGTGCTGATAACTTGCAGTAAACGTGCTTTCTGAACTTCTTTTTTTCGAAAAGTAAAACATACACTTCGTTGCACGTCATTTTGAAAAAATAAACCTATATCTTTTGAAGTTGCAACCTAAAACAGCAAAGCTTCCTGTTAAAGAGCCAAGAAAAATCTTTTGAAAATAAAATCCAAACGCTACCGAGTACAAAAGAAAGAGGAAAGTTGCAAAAGAGAGCGAATAAAAGGGTTAGGTAAGCGTGGCAGTGTGGAGATTTCGAAATTAGACCGGTGAAAATCGACGCACGTCCCGCCGAACAAGCTGGCAAGTAGTAGCCCTCACCGAGTTCCTCGTCGCCGTCGTCGCAGTCAGTAAGTACGTGCTCACCGTAGCCTTGAAGTAGCAGTTCCGAAGACGACGTTGACGCTTGCACGAGCATTTATGAGCGGATCGTCTGGATTGGAATTTTCTTCCATCCTCGTGACTTATTGAGTTCGCCGTGGATGAAGTTTTTAAGTTGACTTTATAATTTTAAAGCACGAGTTCGACTGGATGAAAATCTTTTGTTTTTTCCTTGGGAAAATTCTCAAGAGGATAATTAATTTTTGTCAGTTAGCTTTTCAGTTTTGCTAGATTAAAAAATTTTAGGGAGCAATTGCAGCAGTATCATGGCAAAATATTGCGGCTTATTATCCTCTCAATGTGTTATTGAATTACGCCTTCTATAAAACTCAATTACATCTCTGTAGGTAATTTTTGAAAAGATCATATGATAATGTATTAAACAAAGCTAAAATAATTATTATTATTGATGAATTATTGAAAAATCTGCCTTAGTTATAAATCAAAAACTTGTGACAAATTAAATTTGTTCTCATTCGCTTTCGACAGCATCTGAATAAATGAATCGAAATAATGAATTAGACGCGAGTAACGTATTTCCACGTAATTGTATTATTTATTTCTTGGTCCAGTGCATATCTCCGTCCAATTTAAATTAAAAGGGATATTTCAGAATTTTTACGCGTGATGGTTTTGTGCGTTATTAGCAAAATTAAGCGACAAGAATTAATTATTCCAACGCTCTGGCAACACAAAAAAACCACGTATATTTCGTCTCATTATCTTGGAGTGACTTTTAAAGAGCACGTGCCCGAGATAAGCGACCTCTACTTTAATAAATAACTGGACGTTTTTTTCGTTGGACTCTGCTGGCAGTACCTACTGTGAGGTCCCTTCAGCGCTTTGAAATTGATCGCTGGGTTTTTCTGTCAAGCGGTTTAAACTGTATTTTCTCGACAGCGGGAAGAGGTAAAAATCTGATAAAATATTAAGGATTTTTTGCGATAATAATGAGTTATTTCATATTATAATAATAAATGCGTATACCCATTAATTTTGATAAGTGACGTTTTTCCACAATAATTACTATGTTCATTTCTTCCTTTTGTCAATCATTGATATTATTTAGTTTGACTGAAGTGCATGTAATTCAATTTAGAAAAGGATATTTTTTGTAATATTAAAATATATTATATTACCTATATTTATAATATACTGAGTATATAATAAATACATACCGGCGTGCTCATCTTTATCGTCTTTTTTTCGCATTGATTTTAATGCACGTACGAAAATAAATCAAAATTTTGATCAGCGAAATTGAAAATTCGACAATTCAATATGCATTAAATATTCCAATGATTTAATATGAGATATAACCAACATTATTTATTGGTAAATAAATATGCAGTTATGTTGATATATTCATGACTTAAAAATGTTAATAACGAAGTTTTAAGTATTTATCGTACAAAATTCTATCTTAAAAATTCATCAAAAGTCAAAGTCAAGTGCACTTTTAAAAAAATTTTATAATATTTTATGCAATTGAATAAAGCTGAAATCAGTGTAAAATATTTTATCGTAATAATCTGCCGATTTATATCTGTTATTATTACTTAATTTATTGTTTATTTAAAGCTAAACTTTCTCATAAAGCAAAGTTTCATTCATTTTTCTATCAGGGTATTAGTTGGTTTTTATTTTCAGGTCAGTATGATTAAATTAATCAATTCATATTAAAATTATATTAACGATACTGATACCCTTTCTGAACATTTAATCATCAAAGAAAGTCTGCAGTAATCTTTCATGCGTATATATATATATAATATAATAACAGCTGATCACATGACTATCTTTCAGCCAATCAGATCACGAATAAACTGGCTTCATTTTGTCAGGTTCTTTTTTTTATAAGAGGATTTTTAAAAGAGGATTACAGGATTATATAAAATTCGTCTGTAGTATTTATTTACTCAAATCTAATTCTTCGTTATTTAAACACTAACATATATGTAACAAAACATAATGAGTGTAAAATAAATATACTTGAACGAACTTTTGGAAATCCCTGACATAAAATAATCGAGTAACTAAGAACAAGTACAACTTTCTTTCATTTATTTGCAAACAACTTCTACGGGATAATTTCAAGACAGCAACAGAGAAAAATCAAACTGAAAGAGAGGCCACGCAGGAATAAACATTCAGTCGATCAAAAAAGAAACTCTAATGACGAAACTCTCTCTTTCTCTCTATGTATATACAACAAAGTGCGCTTCTCTCGTCATCCCTGTGGAGACGCGAGCGAGCGCAAAAACCTTCTCTCACGTCTCGGCCGTGTAATTAGTTTCTGAGTTAAAGTGGCCCAGGCAACGCGACACCCACGGGACCTCTATTTTCTCTCTTTTTACTTCCTCCTCGTCTATATTTCCTGGGCGCTGTCACTTTCTCTCTCTCTCTCTCTTCCCTGTCTTCTACCGAATTTCCGAAGTAGTAGTTGGCGCATAGTTTGGCGAGTCGCCCTCCATCCTCCGTGGCCTTGTTTCTGAGCTGCTGAAATGCGTGAATATTCTATGGAATGTTTATGAGTTTGCGTTTTACCCCTGCTCTTTCGAAATTAAATGCTGCATACGAAAGGGGCTCGCTTGTTCATTGGAATTTGGTTTTGCTCGGTAATTATTTCTTGTGATTTGTGCGATTCAATTACACCGATGGCAATCAGAATTTAAATTTCACGGAGAGTACAGTAGGGAAAAGTTTCGTACTTATTTGAGTGGGTGAAATTTAATTAGATTTTATTGCATACGATTGAATTTCACTTGTAAAGAAATTTTTTGCCCTATTGCAGTTAAATTTGTAGAGGAGAATATCACAGGTAATTTTACCGAGGGAATGAAATATTACATTCCCTTCCACTTCGCTTCTCAAAGCTAACTAAAAGAGCTATAATTATATATTTGATTATACATTCTAGATTGAAAATTTTCAATCTATATACTTTGAAAAAATTTTAAAAAGAAGAAACTAATCATTTCAGAAGAATCCAAAAAACTCGTCCCAAATATTCGCTCACTACTAAACGTAGCTTACTGTGATAACTCACTTGCCATAACAATATCCTCTCACTAGCTGTTTCTAGTACAACTTCCAGCGATAAAAGTCAAAGTCGACTGACTATCAAATAAAAAGAAATGGACCACTCATTCTCGGTGACAGGATGACAAAAAAAAGAAAAAAGAGAAGAGGGAGTGAGAATCGTCGAAATCGACGCCAGCACGTAGCTCGAGGCAAAGAGAAACAAAAAAAAATAACAGAGTGGAAAATAAGAGAGGTGGCAAAAATAAAAAAGACGGATGGCTTTACGGACGAAATCATGCAATTTCGAGTCTGCATGTCAGGAAATTGCGCGTCGGCGTTGTATATGAGAAAGCGAGCTAAATGAAAACACCGCAACAGTGGAAGGGGTTAAAAGTATCTGTGATTATACCATACTCTTTGATCGCGCTCCTCTCGTAAATTACTTTATCGATTCGATGTTTTGTCAGTTATTGACAGGAGGACTCAAACCAATAATACTCTACTTGATTTAAATTTTTACATTAATTAATTGGTAGTTTCAGAAAATAAATAAATAATAGAATATTTCAAAAGAGAGCGTATCTTAATTAATGATTATAATTTTTGTCTATATAATTTACACCACCATATTCTTTGTATTAATAATTCGTTTTGCTTTTGCATTAATTATCGAAGAATTTATGATACTTAAAGTGTTATAACAAAGCTATGCAGCAGAATATCTTCATTTGATTTTTTTGTTCTTTTTATGAATATATCTTCAGTACTATGTTGATTCGTTATTGAATTAGGTCTCAAAGTACCTGTACAATTGCTGAAAATATCAATGCGTTAGTCTAAGAAAAATTCAGTGGCTATTTATTTGTTATTCATTTATTTATTAAGTTTATTTATTTAAATGCAAAATATATTTGCAGTATATCTAATTGGAACTAGATTCGCTTTACAACTTGCAGAATATTAAACTCCCTCGCGCAGGATTGGATACAAAAGTACTTACAAACTAAACAATACTAATAAACTAATAAATATATTCATTCCTTTTTTATTGTAATTCATTAACACAACAATAAAAAAATATGAATTACGAGTTCGTTGAAAAAAAATCCAATTCCTCTAAACATGACTGACAACTATAACGAGCATGCCATTATCGGGCTTTACTCCCACGTAAATCGCAAATCGCACTTTAAAAAGTCAAGTAACACAATATCGCAATATGATCCATTTCATCCAAGTTCTCTCCATTTAGAAAACCTTGCAGCTGACACCATTTCTTCCAGCCATTCCTTATCCTTATTTTTTTTTGTTCCGTCGACGTAACGACATGGCAGCCGAGTCTCGTTAGAGTAGTCTCGCGAGTAGCGCGTAAAGTTTCTTCAATTACAAGAGAGAGAAAATCGAAACGGGTGAGAGAAAAAAAAAACACGAAAACGAGTAAAAAGAGGGTGAGAGCAAAAAAAAAAAAAACGCCGAGTAATGCCGATGGCAGGTATTAAAGCATTTGTCAAGTCGACGCGCTGCTGCGCGTTGCTCTCTCGCACACTTATTAGCGGCCAACTCTATGCATGGCGCCTGGCCAACTAGTTACCCTCTCTTTCTCTCTCTCCGTCCGACGCGTATTAGCTTATATATATCCTTAGCCACACAGCTCGCTGACTTGTATATATGTTAGCTTGCTACGCGAAGCTTCCGACCCTATACCTTTCGACCGAACGCGCCCGAGCCGCTTTATGCATACTTATACGATGGGGTCCCTGCCGAGCAGCTAGATAGCTTTTGAAATTGAAGACGAAAGGAATCTTCCACTTACAACAGAGTAAGAATGAGAAAGCTTTTTTTTCTTTCTACGTTCGGCTGAATACGGCAACAGACGAAATTAATTAGATGAAACTAAATTTATGAAATTTTTGGTGAGATGTAAAAAGTTTAAACGGAAAATTAAAAATGAAGTTTTCGAAATTTAAATTATGAAAAATAATTTTGCAAAATTGTTATATTAAAACGATCAAACAGTAGTTGTTCTATAATCATCATATTAATTTTTTCATTATAATCTTCAGGAGAAAGAACGTTTATATCATCATTCTCACAGTTTTACCACAAAAAAGAGAAAGTATTGCAGCTAGAAAGGCATTTACCTTAGGGTCTCGAGCTTGCAACCTAAGATTTGCTCGCAGACGCACAATTTTTCATCGGTGAATCCTGAGAACCAAGAAAGAGTGAAAAAAAGAAGATAGAGAAAGCGAAAAAGAGAGAGACGGTACGGCAGCAGCAGCAGCAGCAGCAGCGGCAGTAGTCTTCTTTCCTCTTGCATTTGGCCGAGGATCAAAGGCTCACCAAGCCTAATTGCTATTTACCCTAGACTGCAAGCCTTTCCTTCTTTCTTTTTTTTCTCTTATTTCTGCCTGCATCTTTTTATCCTTCGCGCTGTTTTTCCCTTTTCTTTCCGTTCCTGAAGTGCCCAAAGTGAAATGGAGATGAAGTGCCGATGCATTGAAGAACTTTTTCTCTGTCTGCAGTTCTTTAGTGAATTTCATTTGTGAAGTCGGAAAGAGAAAGAGAGAAATAACGTAGCTTTGAAACGAACCTCTTAGGCTTGACTTTTTTCTCAAACACTCGTGAGAGCGTGCAAGAAAAATATCCTTTTTTCGTTTATTAATCCCAAAGAATATTTTTATGTTTTTATACAATGCTGGAGATATATTTCAATTTATTTTTAAAAATTAAAACAGACACTCCAAGATCTCAATTTTCTTACAAAATATTGCACTTCTATAATCGGATAGATTGTAATAAATTGAGAATGACTAGTTCAGACGGGAGTATAAAAATTCTAAACTTAACGCACATAACAGAATCCACACACTAATTTTTCAAAATATCTTGCATTACATTTATTTCAGTATTTCTTTATCAAACTTTTCATAGAATGGACTTTCGAAATCTAAAAATTTCCTGAAAATCTTGCTTCATCGCTCATCTTATGCAGCAGTACCAGCCAACCAGGTTCTATTTCGAAACCGTTTAAAAAATGCAAATTCTAAAGTGCAAGCGTCGTGACGAGTCCCACGAGAGAGCGAGAGACCTACAGATTGCGCGCAACTTTCGGATCCCTTGAAAAATGCGCTCTGCCATTTTTCAAGATTAGCCCGTCGCCAAGAGGATGCGACGCGTTCTTCCGAAAAAGGCCGAAAAGGCCGGACTTTTCCCAGACGGAAAATGGGAAGCCTCTATTTCAAGATTTGTCGAATATTGAAAATATAAGAAAAAAATACGTGTGATCGTTTCGTCCGAAAATTTAAGATCTTCTAGGAATAGAATTTAGAGGGACTCACAGATGAATTTTCTGATAGCAGAGTGAATTTGTATAAATGATAAAATTTCATCAAGCCATGTTGGTTAGATATTCACTTTTTTAAATCAAACTTGAATTCATCAAATTTCTTAACTATGGTCAAGGCTCAAGTGGAATGCACAACATGCGATCAACATGGATGATAAAAACAAAGAATTAGTCGACTACAACATGGGGATTAGAAATTTGACGAAAGTTCGAGCGCAATCAAAAAGTTCTGATCCAATTAAAATGCATAAAAAATACAAAACAAATCCTAGCATGAGTTTTTGATTTCAACGCATACCAAATAAATCCTGCAATCATAGAATCGGGGCATTGTTTGCTTGCAGGATCAGGCAGTCAAAAGTCCACATAAAAAAAAACAATTAAACTCACGCACGTCGACCGAAGCCGTTACATCAACACTCTTTGCTTCGTGAACGAAACAAAAGGAGATGCAACAGCGACAACAATCGAGTACGCGAGCGCGTAATTATCAAGCGCAAATAGAGAGAGAGAGAGAGAGAGAGAGAGAGAGAGAGAGAGAAAAACGAGAAATCACCGTTGCATGTTTGCCATCCACGCGATTGAAAATCAGGCATAAACAAACGGCAATCGATTCTCATCACACTGGTACAGAGCAACCTTTTCGATGATAAACAAACTCCACATGCTAATCGATAAGCAGATTGTGTTAGCTGAAATCACTGCGGTTCACAAAAAAGTTGTTTTTTTAAATGACGAATGTTATTTCGTTGGTGTATTTTCGAGGGATTATTCACACTATTCAGGATCTGAGCGAGTTCAGTGAAATGTTTTCGAGATACAATTTGAAATTTGCTGTAAAATCGTGAGATTCATTTATTGACGATATGTTAAAACATAATAAATGAAAGTAATTTAGTATATAAACTTCAATTCTACTTTTCATTTTGTCAATATCGAATATTTATTATTATTATTATCTATTGATAAGCTGTTTATTTATTACTATTATTTAAATGAGAATAGTTTGATCTATTTTAGTAATGTAGTATTAAATTATTCAATTCTGCAAATCATGTGATCCACTATGAAAAGCAGTTCACACGATTAAAGATTAGAGTAAACTAATAATTTGTACATTTCACGCTCGCAATATCAACGTGAATATGTATGTATCTGGTATTGATCCGACATTATGTTCTTAGTGGTCTTTTAAAATTTTTGTTAGATAAATAGATGTAAAAACTCTTTTTATTAATTTATACATTAAAAAATACTTTATTAATTTACTTGAAAAAAATACCAATTTATTGTCTACGAAAATACATCGTATTTCCCTCTAATTGGCTCAAAAAACGCACAAAACAAGTTTATTTATACGTCAGTCAAAATGCATTCATGCATTGTGCGAGTCAGCAGCGTTTCTCCTTCGACAAAAGATATCAGACATAGAAAGAAGGGAAAAAAGAAGAAGCGACCTCCTTTCAATATCTTACGAGCTTTCAAGTGGCTCGCTTTCAAAAGAGAGACCGATCTTCGCTCTGGCGCCCGCATAAATAACAAGCGTCACCCCTCTACCATCCGCCTAGAACACGAGTGACATTCAATATCTCTTGGTCGGTGCGCGCGCGTCTTCCGTTTTCGTATTATAATATTTGACTTGGCCGCGCGTCCCTACTTTCTCTCTCTTTCTCTACAATGGAAAGACACATATCGGAAAATCGTGCGCTGACCTACCACCTTCTTCGTAAAACGGCACATTTTTCCACGCTTTCATATAAGGATATATCTAGTCGACTTGGCTTTTCTCTCTCTTTCTCGCAGTCCTGGATATCCCTTTTCTTTAGTTTTTGAGAAATGTGAAGTAAGTGACGTAGACTTATGCGTGTAGAAATATTAAGTTGCGTCGGAATTTTAACTTTTAATTTACATAAAATCGGTGCTTTCTTATTTTTCCGTGAATCTTTCGTACGGTCACTCCATTTCGAATGAAATGAAATTACTCTAATGCACATTGGAGCGAATTTCGTCGGAAGGAAGGCACTTTACACGATAAATTGCATTCGTATCTTATAAAGTTTATTTGCGCATCAGCATACAACTCTTTCCTCGCATATACGTACAAATCTCTTCGATAAATTCAATTGCAATTTCAAACTTGCTAAATCTCGCACAGCTGTAGCGCGGAAATTAAAAAAAGAAAAGAAGTAACGTCGTCGAGAAAAAGTTTTTAAAGTTTTTCCGATTTCTCGAGGTGGCCCGCGCGCGCAGCATGTATCTTCATTTTCTCAGCAACGCGGGCTGGCTTGCTTTATCTGTGTGTGTGTGTGCGCGGGCGTGCGTGCGTGTACCCTCACCGGAAAAAACTCTGGAGAGTCGTTATCGCGACGAATGTAAACTATTGTACGCAAGATATCAAGGCAACTGGAAAGTATACATATTTTTTTAAGGAGAGAGGCTGTTAAGTAAGAGGAATGGAAGAAAGTTTCGAGCTCTCTGCGCAAATGAAGTATGATTATAGAGATAATTTCATTCGAAACAACTTTGAATACCCGATAAGAAAAGAACTTTGCATGCAATTCAATCAAAGTGATCGGGCGCAAAGAGAAAAAAAACGAACTAATTATCAAACTTCGGATTATCCGGAAGCTAATCAAAATACTTGCAAACTCGGCTGAAAAATAAATCATCAAAAGAAATTTCCAGCGGGAAGTAAGGGAGAGCACAAAAGGACACGCTTACACGAATCTCCCACGAGAGGTGTAATTAAGTTAATCAGGGATTATCGCAGCGGCCACACTTCATTACACCGAAGTTGCGCCAGCGCCGACTCTTTTGTTCAAGCGAATCTTATCCACGGTGGTGGTGATAAATCGCGGGCAGATTCGCTTTCCCTTCCTTCCAACTTTGTCGCTAGCTCTATTTCTCTCAGTTTTGAAGGATGAACTCAAACGAAAGGATTTCAGGTGAAAAGCCGACTGCATTGGCTATTAATTATGCTCGCCGTGAGTTGACGTGCGACTAGAGCTGACAAAAGAGGAGATTAATTTTGCGAGCGAAGGGAAAATCGCGCTCGGCAGAAACTAATTGATGTTGCGTATAATTTTGTTAATAGTGAATAATCATTTATCAGTAGTAGTACTTTACGCAATATTGCATATTTAATGCTGGCTTATACAATTAGTTGTATTAATTTTAGGATTTTAATTCAACCAATAACTTTTGCATGACATTTAAATTAAAAGCATAAACTTGCCCGTTGAATCATTCCATACGGCACGAAACCTCAAATTTAACGTTTAAAAGAGAATGACACCAGAAAAGTAACGTAGCAACTTGATTGCACTTGTCATTATATTGAGTATGTGTACGTATATGTGCGGCAACGACACTCCAATATCCGGCTATTCGCTCATTCATATGTTCGTTACCATTCTCATCAGCTGCGGGAACTCGCTCAACATCTCGCGCGACCCTCGCATTGTTTGCGCGCGCATAATAATTTATGTGTTCTCGTCGAGGCACGCCGAATGCGAGGATGTATTGCATGGACAAAGCTATAAATGAGGAAAAAAATATGATGAGAGAATGAGAGAAAATAGTTGAATTTCGAGAACGAGAGAGAAAGAACGAAGAAAAGTAAAGGTGATGCGCAACGTGCTTCTTTTAGGAGAGTGCGTGTAGATGTATTATTCTGTTGATGGTTTGAAGAAGATTTTTTTTCGCTTGTATATAGACTTTGATAATTTTTTGCTATTTTCAAATGAAAAATTCATTTAAGTTATCATTTTATTAAATGTATTTATATTGTAACTCATATTTTATAGAATTCTGTTTGAATTGGATATTCGAAGTCTCATCTGGTGGTAAAACTCAGCACTGTTTAAAGTTATACCAAAATAATATACAACAACAAATAGGGTGTGGTTTGTAACAATTCTAAAGTTAATATGTTTACGTTTCAACCGCAAAAGTAAGAAAAACAATATAAATGACTATCGAAATTCCTTATACTCATTTCATCTGTTAATAGTTGCAATCTTCTAACTCTTAACCAATTTCTTGAACCTTTTAAATAAAATTTAAAATTGATTATATACCTTATGTAGATTTTTTACATAATAAAACTTTACAGTAATATTTCAAAAGATAATGGTATTTTAAGAATAACCATTATTCAAAATATTTCATATATTCCAAAGTATCAAATGCTGACGAACAAAAAAATGCGCGGGCTCAGATAATAACCATCATACAATTCGGAAATCAAAGAGTCTCAGCGTCAGCATTTTCGCATGCTTCAAGTCTTTTGACGCGCTTATCTTTTTGTCGTAGCGCATGCACTTCCGTTTTCTCTTTCTCTTTCACTCGTAGGATTCGCTTTAGAATTCCTTTGAAAAAAAAGAACGCGGCTTTTGTTTGCTCACCACCGCTGTTTTTTTTCGTCGGTGCGTGCTCACTTTGATGGTTGCGCGCGATATATATTTGGTCTGACGTTTAATCCGACAAAGACGCCGTGTTTTTTTGCCTTTGACGATAACGTGAGAATGTAGGTTAATTCAACAAAGCACCGTTATTTTCTTTCTCGTTCGAAAAATCTTTCTTTCTCTTTTTCTTTCTCTCCTTCTTTCCATAAGCGAGAGAAAGAGAGAGAGAGAGAGAGAGAGAGAACGCTTGACGTAAAGAGGGTTGCTTTCAACAATTACGAGTTAAGAGAGAAAGAGAGTTAAGAGTGAAAATTGGAGCAGGAAAACACAGGTTCAGAAGCTCGCAGTATCCACAATGAGGCTTGAATAATGAATGAAGCGCTGTCGAGTGACCTCTGTTACATGCTGCAGGAAGTTGTTAGCGAATAAGAGGATAAAACGAAAGGAGAATCGAGATTAAAAACACACACATACGTATGCAGACTAGGTCAACAAATAAGCCTAAAATGTTATAATTGGTAGATCACAGGTACGTTTACATATTATTTTTATCGTAATTACAAGCGCACTTGGTAAAAATAAATTATGTCGGGATGTTACTTTTCAATATCGAAGGAACAAATGCTAACGAAAAGCACAGAAAACTCACAGAAAAAGAGTATAGGATTCTCAAAGAAAGCTTGCAAGTGAAAAAAGTATCTTTTTGTCTGTGTCTTGAGCGCATTGGTTAATTCATGGTATTGAACAAGGGAGTGCTCGCTAGCAGCGAAGCAGTATACCTTGGTAAAAAAAGAAAAGAGCAGAATAACTTTTGATAAAAAAAGGAAAGAGAAATCGTAAAAAGTTAGGTGTATCGACACATGAGTACGTGGTTCGTCTTGCTTTCGACATCGCGGTCAATCGGGTTTACTTCTGATTTCTGTTTTATTACAGCTTATACATAAGAAAAGGCAATGATAGCTATTGAGTGATGTTTTTCAAGTGACCCATATAAGCTAATGTAATATTTCCGTTTGTAATTTCCTCCTTTTACAATGTAAAAATAGAGCGCTCGACATTCAGTTTGGAAGTGTGATTTACTCGGCATTGCAAGTGAAATTTTTCCACATAAATTATATTAAAAGCCAAAAAAGTGCACACAAAAAAAGGTGTCCTTCCGGCGATTTGCCGCGAGTAAGGGTTCTCTCGCATACAATTTACATAAAATGTCAACCGCGAAAAATTTATGTATACTCCTCATACACACGCACAAACTGCCAGGTCTCTTTTTTCTTCTTCACGTTGTTGTTTTTTCTCTTTCTCTCGACCGCCAGATTCTCTATTAAGATATCCAGCGTGGCACGTACGCTTGTGCATTCATTTTTCAAATCGTGCAACGTGACCCCAGGCAGCGCAGATTTGATTCTGTACGACCCTTACCCACACCCTTTCTTTTATTTTTTTCCGAACGCAACCTGTTGTTGTTCCTTTTTCATTTATTTGCGCGATATTGTCTTGTATATGCGTATTTTGAGCTGAGTCATTGGTTAGATTTAGAGCGAGATATTCAAAGTTCGATATTTTCAAGTTTCTTGGCATACAATGCTACGGAAACGTATATGTTTGGGTGGATTAATTTACCACACTTAGTTTTCGCTTGGTGGCGAATTCATTAATTTTTAAAACGATACGAGAAACAATTTTATACGCAAAATAAAAACTTCCTTTATTCATCAAATTGGCAATAAATCCTTGTTTGTGAAAATTTTATTAATTTATTACAAATAACGCGATTCTTATATCAAGCATACAATCGTTACAATAAAATTGAAAAAAAGACCGATAATATAAGAATAAAAATTGAGACATTCGAAAAAAAAAAACTAAATTCACAAAGAAAATTGAGTTATATCCTGGAGTAATACAGGAAACCTATTAATTTCTTTTACAATGTTGAATCCGCTGCGTCGCTGGGCGCGGATAGCGACGTAAAATCGAGCGCTAGGCAATAAATTATCCACTCGTTCGCTCCCATAAAAAAGCAAAGTTTTCTGCGGGCGCACGCGCAAGAGGGAGAGAGAAAACCATTTTTTTAATTTATAAAAACGTTAGGCAATTCCAAGAACCGTAAACATCTTTTCTTCTACGATGTATATTTATATATATTTTTTTTTTTTCGTGGTAGATTAAAGTATTTGATCCTTTTTATTTAATAAAAATGACGCGACTTTTCAATGAAATAATTTTTTGGAGCTTTAAGCGGAAGTTTTTTAGGAAACGTCGTCGTGGCCTCATTTCTCTTGTCGATGTCACGGACATGCAGGCCTCTTGAAGAAAAATGATAGGCGAAGCTTTCTCTTGATCGACAGCGCTTAATCCTCGTCTTAGCTTTACGATATATCCCCTATCTCTCCTCTTTCTACGCATTGTCCTTTTTATGGAAGCTTTCTTTTTGAAAATTTCCTTTTCTCATTCGTGGTAATATAACATTGTACGGTCGGACGATGCAATATAAAGTGTACACTAAATAAAGGCCACGAGACGTTACGCAAGCATGACTGACAGCTGGCATGGTCATTCTTTTCGCGCGAGAGACATACGGCGTAATGTCACACCTTCGCAGTAAATTTCTAGTTTCGTTAAGAGATTGAATAGGCTGCGAAATGCACTTCGCACTTTGTTTTATTTTTTCTTTGCCTGCTACCGTGGATCACGATTTTATCGGTAGGTCGTATTTGTTCGAAGGAGAGTACATATCGCACGATATGTTTTTGAATGAGAACTTCGAAGTGCAAGTTTTTTGTTTTGAAAGGTCATTGACTAAAATGTATCCGAGATTTATTAAACTCTTGAAAGGTTTGAAAACCTTTTTGTCTTTCGCGACAGTACGCATAACAAGAGTTTGAATATGTAAACATAAATAGAAAGCACTCGCAAACATTAAATATATCACAACTTCCCTTTTGTGTGAGCGAAAACTTCTCAGGGAGTTATTTTCTTTTTTCAGCGAAATTTTTATTGAGCGCATCGTGTATGATATTAAAATGTACAAGTAAATATTTAATCAAACGTAGTATGAAATATTTTAATTGCAGACACTGCATTACATACATATATTTATCTTCTTCGCTCACTTGATTTTCAACGTCGTAATTTTCAAGACAATTCAAAAGGTCCTTACAGCCTGCTTAGCCAAGCTGCAAACTAATCAAGCTTGATCCTTCTCAAGCCAGCATGTCGTCGCGACAATAAACAGGCACACATACAGCGAGAAAGAGGAACGAGGGAGGAGGATGACCACAAGCGCATCAACACACATACAACACAATGACATAACACTCACCACAAGCGCCCTGATGCTTGACCCGCGTCTCCTTACGCTTCTGGCAGCTGGTACGTCGCAGCTGGCAGTGGTTCGAGTAGGTGACGCCGTCCTGGCCGCAAACCGGCGCGTAGTTGTCTGGGCACGAGGCTGGACACTGGCACGTTGCCTCGCCAGTATCCAATACCACACAACTCATGCCCCATGCGCAGAATGTCTTTTCGCATGGCTCTGTAGGCATAAAGATTTCGACTTTCAATTTTTAACAAACGATTGCTTTCAATGTTGATCAATATATGTAAATGGAAAGTGATAAAGGGCAGATGAATGAAAATTTTATTTCAAAACTGTACTGTTCAAAATTAAATATTCGAATCCCAAATAAACAAAATTGTTTAGTTTACAACAACATTGCACGACAGTTATAATTGCAAACCGTTGTCTCCAGTAATAGATCAGATAACAGCAACTAAATATCTCACTCTGGGAGATGACATTAATTTATTTATAAATAACTTTTATTGGCAGGTGCTGCACGAAACTCCAAGTTTATTACAGTAACGTATCAAATATCCTATATAAACTTGCATTGTAATGCAGCTCTGGATTTCCTCCGGAAATTCCGATTTCTCACAAAAAAAATTCACTACCCCTCTTACTCGAGTAACATGATGTCTCTCTCTCTCTCTCTCTCTCTCTCTCTCTCTCTCTCTCTCTCTCTCTCTCTCTCTCTCTCTCTCTCTCTCTCTCTCTCTCTCTCTCTCTCTCTCTCTCTCTCTCTCTCTCTCTGGAAGTCCATCCGTGGTTGCAATCAATTTTCCAAACGGCCGTTCGATTCGAAAAAAAGAGCACGGGTAATCTGTGCACGCGCGTGATCACTAATAAGACGCCCTCTAGCGAAAAGAAAGAAAAAAGAGAATGCACTACGGAAAATCTTTGCCGACCTAGTGAAGGATTACCGCAGCCGTAGCTGGTGTTACGTTAAATGTGCAGATTATGGACCCGAAGTTTTTTATTTATTTTTTTTTTTTGATGAATGATGAAATCTGTATGAGATTTGAATAGTTCACTGGTTTATTTTTTGAAGTTTGATAAATGATCATTGAGCGGTGTACTTTCTTGTTGAGAGTTAAATGAACTGTCTGATACATGTCTTGATTTACGACTCGAGAGTTTGGTGTATCAAGGGACGGGAGTATTCAGCGAAACCGTGGAGTTAATTGGATTGGTTTCTTAAGAATAATATATAAATTTGTTGGCCGCATAATGAGTGTACTTATACCAATCGCGTTTTGTACACTCAATTACGTTTGGTATTAAATTACGGCGTGTCTACACTCGAAATACTCGGATGCGAAAGTGGAATAACGGGCAAGAGCTTGGTGAACTTATACATCGAATTACGTGAAAACGTTCAGAAATTGCCAGAATTATTAGAATTCCATTTTGTACACGACGTATTTGTAGCACATGTGAACTCGAGCGTGCATAAGAAAACTAAATTCTCGATATCAAGAGAATTTTAAAGGCCAGTAAAATTAGCGTTGAATTCATTTTCGATTAATTTCTCAAAAATGACTGTTTGGCATTGTCATCCGAAACATAATACCCTATCGATATACCACCGCTCTCTTCCCAACATATACCCGTGCGGAAATCCGAGCATCGCTACTCCCGGGTATATATATAGGCACGTGTGCTTTGGCTCCCGCACACTTCGCGTAAAGCAAACATCCGTGTATACGAGAGGCCTTCTTTCGCGTCAGCAGCAGCACATAGATGCAGATATGAACCGCGCACGTCTGATCTCGCCGTGACGCGGAATTTCGATGTGGCTTTGTGATGCATATACCGGTATAGAAAGAGGACGGGGGAATGGATTGTCTAGTTGAGTTTGGGATGCATGATTTTATGGGCGAGTGAGCTTCAGATGCAGATCACTTTATAGCGTGTCACTGTTTATTTTTTTTCCATGGCAGTAAGCTCAAATATTATTTAGTAAAACACCGCCTCCATTTATTTCACGCAAGTCATCTAAAATCCGCGCGTAAGTACGTGCGCGCGAAGTATCATTAACCAGCCATCCCTCGCGGCTAGTTCTCAATCATCAGCGATTCAAATCATTCGCAGGCTTTTCACAAGAAAATATCAAGTGGTACATATTAACATCCTGCCTGACTGGGCATTTTTATTTTCGCTTTAGCTAATTAACCGTAGTACTAATTCTCATCTCAGTGTGCGGTACTGGTTTTTGCGAGACTGTAATTGGATTTTTTGAAGTAGAAAGAGGGAGGGGATGACTCATAAATCAGATAGCAGTACGCTTACGTACGCGCGAACGTGTAAACTAGCGCTTACATAACCATTTCCGTGGCAGTCTTTTACGACGAGCAACCCTTTCTTTCGCTTCTGCTGCTGCGTCCTTTTACGAGCGAACCTCTCACGCATATACACATATACTAGGCAATGGGAGAGAGATAAGAGCAGGCGTTGATAAGGGTTTTTGCTATTTAGGCGAGAAATGCATTTTCAAGGTCGGTGGATTACTCTCATTTTCTTGACGTTTATTGCCGACGCGACCGAGGCTGAAGGATTTTGTGCTTTGGCTTATGATAGGATTGGATTGTTTCATTTATACGAGTATTACTCGTAGATAAATGTTGTTGCCTTTCATACCGAATGGATATTTGAAATTGAATATTGATTGTGTTTTGTTATTGCATCTAGCATTGATGTTAGATACAGTGAACGTATAAAAATGCAATACGCATAAGTAACGAACATTTAGCCTGTATCTAACCTTACGAAGAATTCGAATCTTTGTTTCACTGTAAAAATGCTTTGTCTGCACTGTAGTAGCCTTCTTCAAAGCCAGCTCATCCAAACCAGAAACTTTACTGCACATTCGCAGTATTCGTAAAGGAGAGGGGGGATGAGGTGTTCTATTAATAACCTAGCGGGGTGCCTATAATCTGTCATCGAGGGAAAAATGGGAGAGTATATATCAGAAGCTTATTACTCTTGTGATTCATTGATTTGACACATTTACACCTCGATAGATTCCTTGATACATCGCTCTCTTATCGTTGATACTGAGTGTCGGGGGATATGTTTCCATATGGCGAAGTTTCGAGATCGTTGATCTTTATATTTTATTTTTAGCCTGGCTTTTTTAAGTTTTGCAATGAATATCTTATTGGTAAAATATTGGCTTTTAAGTAACGGATCTCATATAATCTGTGGATTATTGGAAGTGAAGTTAACAATGAACTCATCAAAATATCGAAGCAAAGAATATAGATTTACTTTGAATAAGAATGATTGAGTGAAATTCTTTCAAAATAGTAAAGGCTTTCGTATAAATATTAATTAAACTGTTTCATATGTATATTCGATATTAAAAAAAAACTTGTTTATTAAGAATAACCCAAAGTTTTTGAATACTAATAAAGTCACTTTTAATAGTTATGATTGCAACTGGATGTTTTAGAATTAAAATTACTTTTCTTATAAATTTATTTCTGCCAATGCATACAACTACCCATACAAAAAAATGAAACTGCACACGAATATTTCCAAAAAAACTATGGTTAACAAAAAAAGCGTTTTTTTATTTCATTCAAAATTAAGTTTACAAAACCACAATACTCGAGGCACTAGACGCCCCACCATGCAAAACAAAAACACAGTGAAAGTGCGGCAATGGCAGTAATTTTTCCGCCGGCATGCTAATTCGCACGCGGCTGCAAGTGCAAATATGCCAACGCGAGCTGCGTTCAATTTCGGCAGAGCTGTTTGGACTCGGACTCTCTCTCTCTCTCTCTTTCTCTCAATTGAATTTATCGGTGCTGCTAGCTCATGAAAAAAAGAACGCACGCGAAGTACCAGCAAATATGGCGCCCGATCTGTCCAGTCTTTGTCACGCATTATTTACTCGGATAGACTTTTATTGCGAAGCGACCGGTTATTACTACGCTCTTCAAGTGAACTGTATCTATCACCTCTCTCTCTCTCTCTCGCTCTCTCTCCCTCCCTCACTCAAGTCCAATATTTGCGGGAGGGTTAATTTTGGGAAGAGCGGATTGCAGATTCGGATGTGGACGTAGTATTGGCAAAGTTATATTCAAAGTCAATTGAATGCGATATATGGTGCTTATCAATTTACTCAGTTCTAGCATAAAATAAACTCTATTGTCTGTAAATCATAGGATTTATAGACAATAGACTAGTTTCTCCAAGTACCCAATTGAATTTTTAATAAAACTTTTAAACAAAGTTAATAGTAACTTTTCAACTCATACTCCTAAAAATATTAATCCAATCCCATAATCGCAATGTAACTTCATGATAGAAACTGAATCCTTTATCGTAACCTCATCTGCCGCTCTCGTTGTTTAATTTCCTCGGGGAATCGAAGCTACACATACACCAAACGGAATTGCAGCATGGTAATTTTCCTTCGGCGCAAATCAAAAGAGACATACGCGTGCAGCGAGTCTTCGTATTTTAATTACAAAGAGAAGAAAATCACTCGACGATTGACCAAAGGCATTCGTTAGTTGTTGACGGGGGCGCGTGTCAATAATGTTTGCACTCATACACATACCTACACCGAGCATTAATGGCTCATCGGCCAAGCGACCCCTTTGTTCCATCTTCCTATCACCACGTCAGCCTGCAGTTTATCGAGAGTGCTTTGAGCGAGCGAGCGAGAGGTGCAAGATGGAATGCAAATGATAAGAGGCGTTGCGTTGCGATGAGTGTCATTATGGCTTATTTGAGGCAATGCTCACGAGAATGGGATGGAGATTATTGATGATTTATTTACACTATTTTTGGTGTTTAAAATTTGTTTATTTAAACTTTTGCGATTTTCCTTAAGCGTGAATCTTTGCTCAACTAACTCCCAATTATTGAATGTATACAAAGTAATTAAGGTACTCATGACATAAACTGCTAAATCCAGCATCGCCAAAAGTTCGTAAACGCTATTAAAAGGGCGTGGTAAAGTCGACCAAATACCAAGTTGTTAGCATTATCATTAATTCCACTAGTACTAAACAAGATTAAACTTTACACGAATTTTGCCTACAACAAAACTGACGGGTGCCTAACAATAATGTACAGCTCGAAATATTCGCTAAACGTGAAAATTGTTTCAACGTCCAATCGAGAGCCAGAGAGAGTTGGACGCTTCTGCTTGGAAGTTATTGAGTTTGAAACTTTCTCATTACAGGCTGCTCTACCTTTCATGGTCATTCCATTAGTCCTATAATTCAGCCACGAGCTATCAAACTGCTCGTGTAATACGGCGCGTTGACGTTTTCTCGTCGCTAAAAGTACCTAACGATTTCTCTTTTTCTTTCTCAAGCAATCGGAACTATTTTATTTTCGTTCAATAAATACACACGTAATTTTGCCTTTCATCTTTTTTTTTATTCAAATAAATATTTTCAAATGGAATATTATAGGTAGTTAACTGAATATTAACTGAGGTAAAAACAGAGGTAATTCAACTCTCTTGGTAATGCCGCAAGGAAGCTGGCTCATTTATCCGACATTTGTGATATTCGCTTATGGTAAAGCTTGTATTTTAAAGTTTTCGCGTAAACCCTTAACAACCATAAAGTCGTAAAGAAGCTGAGTATATCTGTTTTTAACAAGCTCAATCAGTTTCTTTTCCTGCAAACTTCACGTCGAGAAGGAAAATCTTATGCAGATTGCTACTAATTAATAACATGAAAAGACAACGGCTAGGTAGTTCATAATTTTGCCTTGATTAATGACACGAAGAAACTCGGTTTCCAGTAAAATGACTTTAATTTTAATCTTTCACCCCATCGTGTCACGAAAGGCGAAATATAATTGAAAAAAAGCGAGTAGTTTTGTGGAACGTAGCATCGATAGATTAAGATTTGAAAGTACGGACGGTGGCAGCGACACGAGTAGTAATTTTTGTGCGACAAGAGAAAGTAGTATCGAATCAGTGCTCACGCGAATCAAAGAAAGCACGCGATTGCATATGTATATGTATACGTAGTCATTCGCTCTATCGCTACATCACTGTTGTATCTATAGTCTGCTCGCCACTACCTAAGCTAATTAGTCGCGACGCGCTCGTAGTGGGCACCTGATTGATGCTTTACCGATAAAAGTCGCGTCGAGCGTGAATTGTTTACGTTAATCGGGACTTATTGGTTTTACCCCTTTTTTTCTGACGCGTGAGACGGTCTACGCTACGCTGAGTGTATAATTTTGGGGAAAATGTATCCTTTCTGATTGGAAGCTCTAGGATCGACAGCTCGACAAAGTCAATCGAATTCAAATGTTGACGGTGTACCGCTAACACATACTGTCTTAATCGAATTCAAATGAAGTCAAGTAGAGCCGGAAATATCTTGCATTGATCAGTGGATATTTACATTTCCGATGCAAGATCGACGTGGTAATGTAGTGTGCGGGCGATCTCTGTAGAGACCAGTTTCCGGGAGCCATCGACCGCCTCTCCCCTTCCTTGCTCGAGATAGAGATAGAGAACTGTAGTGCTGCACAGCCCCTTCGCCGAAACTCGCAGTGGCGTTAATTCACATGTACGTATACGCCATTACGCATAACGGACACGACGGCGGCGTGTGCGCGTCTCGTGTCGCCGACGGTCGCCGCATCTCCCTTGACACGTGTCCCCAACTCACAGTACCGCGACTCGTACATGCATTTGCACTGCTACTCAACGCACAAATCATATTCTCCCCGCTTTTTCATGGAATTACCAATGAAAAATTTACTCTGTGAGATGAACCAAAAGTTAATTACAATCGCAACGAGGAGTTTTTACATAACCCAATTATAAGCACGTCCATATACTTTCAAGCTTTCGAGTGCCATCAGTAACGTTTCATTCTAGAACAAAACTGACGACGGCACTCGCTTCTTGTGTCGATTCATCAATGGGGTTCGCCATGTCACCACTTCCAATACGGTTCTGTATTGACATCCATTCCTGCCAGCACAAAATAGTAATATCTTTGTATCGTGTAAATGATTTAAATTAACAGACTGTTTTTTAAGATTTTTCAATAAAGATAAAAAAGAACACAGAGTTTTAGATGCAAATATAATAATGTAGTGAGGGTTAAAATCGCATTTTTTAATCTCTCTCTTTCTCTCTCTCTCTCTCTCTCCCTCTCTCTCCCTCTCTCTGTCGGGCATAGTGTTTATATACCCCGTGATTATGATGCTAATTTTTTGCACCTCATGGCGGCCTATGGCCGTTTGTCAGGCTTATGTCTCGCGGTGTGCGCTGTTCTTCGTTTCTTTTTGTTGTTGTGACATAAATGCAATTGAACTGATATATTATTGTAACAATGAAAATTAATTTAATAAAAACAACGAATTGTATCTATTTCGAATAGACTTATTGATAAACTTGAGAATGGTTGTTTAAGTAAATTGACAGATTGTATGATATAATCGGGATATTGATATACAGACAGCGAAAACTACTCATCGTGATGCGGTTTCATGATTACTACTACTATATCCAGTGCTATCTATAGACAATAATGTAATACGTCTCTCTATATGAATATCCTAATCGATTACTACTAATAACTAAGTAACGTTAATATAATAACATGCTGCTTTATCTACAACGGTTCACAGAATAATTTAAACTCCTACGAGAAACTTAAATGTAAAAAGACTGTCGTGAATAATTTCACTGTTGACTTCGCAGTTGCCATTTTGCTCAAAAGTTAAACACACGCATACAAACGTACGCATACAAACGTACGCATACATCCTCTTTGAATCCCTAAAACTCGGCTTGCGCGCAAGTGCAAGCGTAGCATCCAAACTTGATCCTCACAAATTCATCATACAAAGTCCTCATTGAAGTATGTATCAAAGGATTTTCGCAGGGGAAAGAGAATAATATTAAAGTGTTTCCTTCTACAGCAGTTAGTGCGGTCAATACATGGGGCTATATTGACTTTGAAACCTTATAATCAATGTGTGTGTGTGTGCGCGGATAAAATGTGTGTATACCCACCTTGTGATGTATATCGTACACACACACACACGCGCACACACACAAACACACATTATGTGTAAGAGAGAGATTTAAGTATCGAGCATTTGATAAAAACATACGGGTCTGATTAGTATTGCACTAAAAAACGTTTGAAGCTTGGTGCGCGGATAAATAAGGGTTTTGAATTTGATTTGGGTGCTGTGTGCGGATTACATACGCACGCGTTAGCTCTCTCGGAGAATGGGAATGGATTTTCGGATGCGATTTTTGAACTATTCTATTGTGTATAATCAAACAAGCGTATGGAATTCTCGAATAATCATACGACGAAAAGAAGCTTCTAGGCATCCGATAATCCCTCACTTCGAAATTCCCTACACAACAGCATTCAAACTAGATCGAAAATGAAGAGAGATAGCCCAAATAATGAGAGAGAGAGAGAGAGAGAGACTACGTGCATGTATGTAGCATCGGCAAGAATCCCAAGTACGCTGCATGATCGCATCACTCGCACGCACATGCTATAGCTCGCTAATCTGCCAGTTTCCACTTAATTTGTCGAGGTAATTAAGCTTCTTTGTCTGTCTCTCTGTTTCTCTCTCTCTCACTGGCAGTACTTCATGTGTGTGTATGTGTGTGTATGCGTGTGCGCGCTTGTATGATTGATTGATTGATTCTAACTTGTTCATTAACGGTAACATTTATATGTGTGTGTGTGTGTGTGCGCGCGCGTGTGTGTGTATAATGATATATTTGTATAAAGAATAACAACTTTGATAAAACTAACTGTGATATAAAGCTATTTTTACATTCTTAGATAGCAATAGTTAGTTCACTAATACTAGTAGTTTGATCAAGGAGTTATCGTAGTTTAGATAGAAAATTTTTCTCGATCACGAAAATAAAATTTAATAATTCCATACAGAAGCATGATAAAAATGAAGTGAAGACTAAGTGCACTCATATAATCAAAATAAATTGTAAAAGAGAGCTGATGAGAGAAATTCTCATTCAAGTCACTTCCAATCATTCTCAAGGGTGTTACGGTTCAAGGTTAAGGTAATGGGTGCGTACCGCCTCCGGAACCCTCTCCCTCCCTAACAACGATTGACAATGAGAGAGAGAGAGAGATAGAGGAGGCGTAGATCTTATTGTATCTGAGATACGAGGAAATGTGTGAGAGGACGCTAGTTTTTGCCGGAAGCCAGTGTAGATTTTAATGAGAGATAATGATACTCGCTCACTTCATGTGTGTTCTGGCATACTATGGAAAGGTTTTACATGTTGCACGATACTCTTGGGTATCGTTTATAAAATCAGTTTATTTATAGGTTGATAGTAGCTCTTTTAGTTAATAAGCTGCTTTGTTATATGACTGGACGCACAATCGTTTTTAGTCTTTTTATATGCAAATACTATGTCTAACTCCAGTATATCATCGCAAAACAATAGCAGCGCATAATTAATGGAACAATAAAGATTTAAATCTTACACTGTGAAGTACGGTGGGGTGTTATGCTTTTCTATTTTTAATAGAATATGCTAAATAATTATGCGTTTCGTTGGAATAGTTGAAAACTTTCTAATCAATGTAATCCCGTCGTTGTTGACAAACATCTTAAACTGAGCATCCGCAGAGGTAATCGAAAGTAATTTGCCGCATGCGCGAGACTAATTGGTCGCTGTCTAAGTGGCTCGAGGGCTTGTTGGAAAAGACACGAAACTAGGCGAGAGACGCAAAGGGGAGGTTTACCACCATTGGTGGAGAGAGAGAGAGAGAGAGAGAGAGGCAATCAAAGCGATATGGTTGGCTGTTAATGCGGGAACTAAGGGATTTGACGGCTTGAGCTTGAGCAAATTCGATGCCGATGCGCCTACGCATGAATTGATGGGCCAGCACGTCCTATCCTTCGCATTATTGATGCGTTGAGCCAAAATTACCTTAGCCCTTTCGAATAATTATAGCTGTTTTGAATAAATTGATTGCTAATCTTACCAGTAAAAGGTTGAAAGAAATATATTGGAGGACTTTGAAATGGAATTCTTGTATAAGCCAATCTATCAAGAATATTCAATAGATATGCTAATGTGTGTATCTTTGGATAATAAATCGTGAGAAAAAGGATAAAAAATGCCACGTGAGGGTAGCAAAAATCTATCTGCCTTTAGCGGGATCAAGAGAAACGAGCGAAATCAGCATCATACATTTTGTGAAAGCATACATATATTTTGACCACGTATAGGTATGTGTATGTGTATGTAAGCGTGTGGCGAATAACCGTTGATAAACAAGCGAAACGAAGCAGAATCACATGCTACATTTTTCCTGGAGCCGTAAACATCGAAAATCAAGCTCGAATCCTGAGCTGAATCGTTGAGTTTCAAAAGACGGTAATGGAAGTGCTATGAATTGTTGTCTTGTAGCAAGTTTTTGAATTTGTTTTTTAACTATCTAGTAGTCGAATCATTCGGATGAATATTTATGTATAGTTTCATATGTCATTATTTTAATTAAAATAGGATTAAAGATAAACGGTTTAATAAAGGATTGCGTATTTGTTGTTTCAATTATTTGAATGTAATAGTTTCATTTTGTGCAAATTTATATATTTTCATTTAATTAAGCTATAATATTTAATGAAAAATAATCAATTAAAAGTTATTTATTTACTATTACGAATGGGTTTGATAAGTTAGTGTTGCTTAATGTTCAAGTGTAAGTTATTGAATAATCATACTCAAAGTATCAAAAGAATCTTAGTATTTAGAAATTAAGAATGTTAATTTACTTTAGAATTACATTGAAAAGGTGAGAATATAATGCGAAATAATCTTAGAAAATAATAGTTGCCCTGTGAGTGGTGAAAGATTCGTGTCAAATCACGTTGTAGTTAGTATAGAAACGCACAATTTCAAATGGAGATTCCTTTGTTTATTTGATCCAATTAACGGTTGTGATTACCGCGGCTTGGAGTCCCATAAACAATCCTTCTTATGCATTCAATATTTCTTGTTCTTGAATTGACTGATATGTGGTCAAAGGCGAATCGACCATTCCGTCACTTGACCGCGATAATGCTAAGGAACGTCCGAACTACGACACTACCGAGTCTTGCGATAGCCGCGATGGACCCGAAGTCCGGCTGGCACTATGCAGACACGATTTTTGGCAAAGGTAGTGACATGACCTGATGGCGATGTCGTCAAGAGCGGTGTCGTATCCGTCGTCCTCTCAGAGATCTAGGCTTCTCTGATTGCTAAGCCAGACTAAAAGCAAGGCAAGCGCTAAGCGAAGACGACCGAGTTCGATGCGAACTTGAACGGCCGGATTATCGAGGAGCTATCGTGTGAGCTCATCACATGATCGATCCGATAAATCGATCAGTTTACCTTGAGCTCATCATTTTAAAAGTTGACTGTCACAAGAACAAGTTGATTTTCAATTTCAACTGTAATTTAGCAAAACTTTAGATAAGATTCGTTAATCCAAGTAATTTTCGAATTGCATCCTGAAATTATTCATCACAGCCAACACAGCTTCTTTTGGCCACTCGCTGTCGTCGTCGTCGTCATCTAATTTATTTTTCAAGCTTGGGATTAAGACTCCGTATACACTATTCTGCCAACGACACGCGCGTGCGACTGACGCTTTCTCTTCTTTGAAAGTTTAACGCAGAACGATTCGCGCGACCTAAGGCCTATAAAAGCCAACGGGTACTGTGAGTCTTCAAGATTATACTGCATCGTTTGCTTGAGATTTAGACTAAGATACTTACAAAATATTATACGACTGAGCTACTTCAGGCGTTGAGTAATGTTTTCTCTAATGCGTTTACTCGAATAAATTGCTCTTTTCATTATTTATTACGAATGAAATATCTTGTTTTACCGATTGTTCTAGAAATAAGCTTGGAATTTTGTATATCAATGGAGTCCAAAAATAACTGAAGCAGTTTTATCTCCTCAATAAATTGAATTGTATTTATGTACCTCCGTCTATTTGAACTAAACTGCCGAGAAAAATTGAATCATCTGTTTCGAGCAGGAACTTTTGAAATCACGTAATTGAAATCATTTGATTTGAATTGAAATCATTTGATATTATGTCTACATTACATCCTCGACTATTTATCGCAACGAGAAAAGCTTTCTATTTTCAGCAGAGCTGTAATTTATTATGATCCAATAGTCTCGCCGATATTAAACCTCTCTCTTTATCTCTCTCTCTCTCTTCCTCTTGGTAATACGCTAATCGCATCGTCGTTCTTTCTATATCTCTTCTCTCCTACAATGTACCTTTTTCCTTTCTTTGCTGTGTATGCGCGTAGCAGACTGGAAATTGTCTTGCGCTTTCTACTCGTCGCGGCGCGCGCGCGCGTGTTTGCCATGTGCTTGAGCTTTGCGCTCGAAAATTTATGAAACGCGGACTCGTCCTGGCCTTCTTTTGTTCCTTTCTTTTTTTTCTTTGCTCCGCTCCCTTCTGCTGCATTATACGAAGCAGTAGCGTTCGTCTTTCTTCATGAAAGAAGAATTTTTTCATTCCAATACGTCTTGGCTATTTGATCTCTCGCAAAGCTTTTAAATTACTTTTGCTTCGAGATGCGACAGCATTAATATTGAAAATATCGTCGCTGATTTTTGATCTTCCGCTCTTGCAAAATCCTCAAATTTGAAGAGAAGCTAAAATCTCGAGAGGAAATAGCGATAACATCCAAAAGATGTTTCAAAGGTATACTCTACATAAGATGATGAAAAGTACATTTTCAATATTACAAGCTATAGCTATAATGGGTATATCTATTTTAGACATTAGTGTAAGCCCGTAAAATCTGAATTTCTTTTTGTCCAAGTCCAATCGGCATGTCAGTGATATCGCGAAAAGACGGAATGAGAAAGCAGAAGGGTCGGCGGTGGTTATCAAATGTCACAGATCTCTTTCGTGCCTATTCAGAAGAAGGCATCGTCAAAGCGCTGATTTAGCTGGAAAGAGAGAGGATGAGAAATTTCGAGCTGTGACACTTTTCATTCCCTCGCGTGCGGTTTTCGTTGTAGAAAGAGCTTATCTTTCGGTTTCGTATTTTAGGTTTTAATCACTTTGTCCTTCTAATCCGTCTCGTTTTGCAGCAAAGAAAAAGAAAGAAAATATCAATGATATCTTTACAAATCGAAGATGCAAGTTATGTGTGTCAAGAGGCATATTAAATAACGACAACAAAACAAGAAGGCAAGATTATGGTACTAGAGGCATGATGGGTTCTTCATTAAAACTTGGAGGAGGTAGGCTAAACTCTCGTGAGATCTATAAAGGTGAGAGAGAAGGGTCGCTCCGTTGTAACAGAGGAACATCAACTGTCGTAAAGCTTTTCGTTTTCCGGCTGTTTTCCGCTCGCTCTATTGCCTCGCCCATGAATATTAAGCGCTCGCGAAAGCTCACGCGCAAGCGCAAACTTTTCGAATTCCGCGAGACTGCAACATTGTCGTGTGCATTTGTATGCTTGGATTTTAATGGTGGATTGTTGCTGTTTGTTGTTGGGATGACGTTACTAGAATGCTTCCAGTTTACTGTAGCAAAACAAATTTTTTATAGATTTTTGTCTATATTTGTAAGCTGATTTTCTTCAATCTACGACAAACATCTTATTACAAGCGAAAATGCTGAAGAAACATTTAAATACTCCATTATAAAATATTAAATTTAAAATTGTGTCAAAAAACAAATATAGTTATTCAAGGTGCACAATACGTATAAACAAGTCGGTTTTTTCAGTCACAACAGCATCTTGCGAGCGTAGAGCGGACGTTAAAGTCACAAAAGTGCGCGAGCAAAGTTTGTTTTTACTTCAGTGGGGAAAAGTCAGATTGTTACCTCTTACAAGAATGGAATTTTATTCTGTAGCACGCAAGTGTAAAAGGAGTCATTTTACGTTGAAAGAAACTCAAGCATCCAAATTATTCTTTTGAGTTACGAGCGAAATAGCGCGAATAATAACATGCTTCTATTTCTTTATTCAAATTTCACGCGTATATATTCGATTGTTGATAAACTTTTTGGTGCAACAGTGCAACGTGGTGCATGGTATGAATTTATCGATAAAATTAATTATTCAGTAAGCAATATGATAGTATAGATTGGAAAAGGTTTGGAGAGTTAATATCAATGAATATCCAACAAGAGCAAACTGCAGAAGCTCAACGTCGAAGCAATACGCAGCAACAAAACGCCATACTGTATACCTCGAAACTATAAAACAAAAGATCGTGGCTGGCGTACACGTGAAGCTTTAAACAAAGGCGATTGGCTCGTAAAAGGCATCGACTACCGGCGAGGGACTATAGAAGGGGAAGGCTTCCTCGCGGGCTCCTCTAATTAAGGCTTAGTCGGAAATGCGAGCTGATCGCTCGCTGGTTAGGAGAGCGACCGACCACTAAAATCCGGTATTCATAGCCGAGGACGCGGCCGACCGCCCCAGCTCGCTTAAGTTCTGTTGCGATAGCACGCGGCGCAAGCGGTACACTCGTTCGCCCGTAAACGCGTTTACGTTCATTACTTTGGCTAAGGCTTGTCGATATTACACCTAAAGGGGTCAACATTCAAACGTTCTGACTTACTCATGGCAATGTACACTTGTAAAGACTTTTGATGGTGGTTAGACGTTGAGAAGCGTTGAACGTTTGGAAATCAGATTTTTTACTATTTTATTTTGAGTAAACGAGCGTTAAAATCTTATTTAACAAATCGCTTGCTTGTCAATAAAGGCTTTAATAAATAAATCATACTCCTTAAATCTCCTTTTCCTCTCTTGAAGGATAGCTTACTATTTCCGTATACCAACGCATTTGTATCTATAATTCACGCTTAATTTTCGATAAAAATTTCAAAAATCAATATGTTTTCGTATACCATCACGATTAAAAAATTAGATGCCATACAATATGACACGAAACCGTAGATTATAAGCCATTGTTGCTTTTTTCTCTCTCGTACTAAATCCATATTGCCTCAGTTCAAATTTACCCGGCACATACACATAAAACAAGGTCTGCAACGTGGTCAACGAGCACAATAAAGCAACGAGCTCGAGGGTTAGGGTCGAGAGTGTGATTTTACGTGGCGGAAAGTTTAGGTAACATTGTTCTCCTTCGCCGGGGGAGAGAGAAAACGGACAATGCGCTTGCGAGCCTAGGTGGGCGCTTTAACGACTCGGCGTAAATCAGCGCCGAGAGAGTAGCAGCTGATCTCTCTTCCCGTCGCGCTGTAAAAGCAAATGCGAGTTTTTTTCCTTTATATATTCTTTTATCTCTCGAGCTACGTCTCACTTCACGATGCTTTTATTTGACATTTTGCTTTTCTTGAAAGAATCGTCATGTCTTTGTTAATAAGCTTGTCGGCGGCTTGTGAAATTGAAAAGTCTCGAACAGGCACGCAAAAGCCAATTAATTTCGTTGAAAGCTTTTCTATAAGGATGTTTAAAATTTTCACCCTCGTATAACGCGTTTACAGTACAGCGACACTCTCGACGTCGTCGTCGTGTAACGTTGATCATCCGAGGAAGTAGGAGAGAGAGAGAGAGAGAGAGGATATTAGATTAGCTGAGCGCGCGAACGACGATCAATTGGCAATTAACCTTCCCTGGGCTCCTTGCGTTCGGCCGAGTGGAAAATTTGTAATCCGCTACTATACGGTACTACTGCTGTTGTTGCTTTTGCCAAGGGCTTTATATTTTTTGACAGGACAAAAATCGGTATTGCTTGGAATTCAGCCGGGTTTTCGTGCAAATACGAAAGTTTTCAAAATGTTGGCCGGGGTTTTACGTGCAATTTTTTTCGATGAGGATTACCAGAGAGTTTAAGAGCATCGTTGCAAAAAATAAATATTATTTTTATAATCATAAGTATTGCTGGAATATTTATTTTATAAATAAACTTTGCAATCGATATGAATGACCCTTTAAAAAAATTAATACAAATAAATGAATAAAAAAGTTATATATCTTTAAAATAATGCTTGCTACTTGACGTTAAAACGACAGCTACTCGAAATAAAAAGAAGTCAACAACGATCGTTTACAAGTGCGATGAAACGAAAACATATAAACTCTTTTGCGCGGCTCCTAAAGAATGTTCTTCAGTCCGTGACGAGAAAAAAAGAATCATACTACAAAGAGCGATACGCGATAGAAAATGGTGAGTATTCGTCAGGCATTGAACACGCGGATAGAGACATATTGAGATAAGACGCTTGTCGAGTAGCAGTTTTCGCCCACCGTCACGGCGTTATATATACTCGGTGCTTCAATTTTTCAATAATAAAAAAAAGAAAAAAAAACGTCTATTTCCGGACTTGGTTCTAAGATTACCGATATTGCATACATCCCGGCGTCGGCTATAGGCACGTACTACTGAGATGTATTATGGGTTTTGGACGTCATAAGGTTAGATATCGATGTATTTGAATTTCAATGTAAAATAAAAATATAAACTTTATTTTGTAGTAATTCAGCTTTTACAGTAATATACATGTTTATATTGAAAATTGCATTGGATTGCATGACCGTGGCGTGTCTTTCAAAGTTTTACATTTACCATCTTCTCAGCGAACTTTCAAGGCTTTTAAATAGACCATAAAACTTCTTAAAACTTACATAATTACAAGCTCGCTGAAAAGTTTTTCAAAGAGACTTTACAGCTTGCTAAAATTTTATTGTATTCTTGTCTTGAAACTTCGTTATGTCTTAACTTGTAATTTTCAAGCGACCACATGATTTACATCCGCATATCATAAATTTTAATTAAACAAAAGTCAATATTCAAATAAACGCTTACACGTGAACAAATGAAAAACGATATTAAAGAAAATCACATCGGAATGCGTCAATTGGAAGCCGCACACAGTGTCATAGGGGAAAAACTGTCGGAGTATTGCTATTCCGCCGACAGCATATTTCTTACCCTTTAAATTCAAAATATACCGTCCGCCTTGCCTATCTCTCACTTGTTTACCTTTTTTCAGAGTATAGCGTGCACGCGCGAAAGTCAGCCTGAAGGAAAGAGTGCGAAGAAAAGAGAGAAAGAGAGAGAGAGATAGAGATCGCGTTTCGACTCAAGGCAATGTTTTTAAATGAGCCTTTTTTAGCTAGGACGACGCGCTCTTATCTCTGCAAGAGTGAGACAGAAAGATCTTTCTTCTTTCCTTGGGCCGATTATTCGTTCTTGCTTCGATTCTCACCTCTGTGCCCGTCTTTGGGACTTTTACTGCCGTATTGTGTTTGCGTCTAAAGCGAGAGTGAGAGTTTTTTAAGTTGAACCAGATGGAAACGAATTGAAGCTTGTTTCTAGTTCGAAAGTAATATTGGATTATTCTAAAATATTACGGTAGATTAATATTTTATATTACTTGGTTTTAAAAATGTAGAAGATAACGTTTAACGGTATAGTTTTTCTAAAGTTTTATTTGAAAAGTCAAGAAATAATATGTTGCTGAAGTGACTATTCTCATACAAATAATATTCATCTCTGATCGATATTTGTTGTCCATTTCCATGTCCTATATAAATAACCCCGAATGTAACCTAAGTCCTAACGTAATAAAAAGAAGAGTGAAGTATGCTACCCAGCAACGAAGCAGGTAAAGTTCCGCGGAATACAACAGCAATAGCCGTACAACACATCGTGAATGCGAGCATGGTCAAAGGCAAGCTCGGAAGCCGGAAGCATGTCCGAGAGAACGGACAACTATTAAGTTCGGTATCCATCACTGCCATCGGCGTAACGAGAGAGAAAAAGCAGAGGGGCCGGCTGGCTGTGGAGGTTTATCCCCTCGCGAGAACCACCACCCGCCTCCGGGAAATCGAGCGTTCGAGCGACAAAAAGCGAGATACGAATCCTTCTTTCTCGGCTTTTCTCTCTTCTCCCTGCTTCCTTTTTTTTATTGACGATCCACCATCTAGAGAAAAAAAGCTTTATGCCGGAGCAGAACGTGTGCGGTTTTGTCAATCGGACGTTCGATATGGTAATGAAGGATTTTTTTTGTTTTTTTTTATTGTGGTAAGGGTTCGATAAAATATATTTAGATTATGTTCCGGATGGTCCTAATACTTCAATTATACTTCCGGCATATCAGTAAGTAGTTCATACTTTTTCACTTACAAGTATTCTATTTAGGAGACATCAACTCACGATTGAATAACTTTTAATTAGTTGGTTTAGTGCGAGAAAGGTGTCGTTAGCAAGCCTCCAAAATTTATAAGAGTAAGGCTTCACAGAGATCTGCGCCGCAGCGCCGAAGACGGGAAAATAATTGCCAAGAGCAGTTGAGGTGGTAACGAATTGCTTCCCGTGACAGCGGCAATAAACTCCAGGCCGAGTATTTTAAGTAGCGCGGGTCATTATACTGTCAGCCAGGCGAAAGATCGGCCTCGTCTCTCTTTCACTGGCTTCTGTGTGTACGGTCGAGGCTACAATTTTACGATGCTTCTTCATCTACATTTATTGGCGGTTTCTTCTTCAGATTTCCTGCATTTCGAACTCGGAAATCTTTGAGATAAATCAACAAACTTATATTTTTATTGTCGTGGAGACTCGAACATGGCTTACGTTAATGATGTTTGCAAAAAAAGTGAATATAAGTTTATTAAAAAACTATTTAAAGAATTTTCTAATAAAAATTGTAAGCAATTCAGCATTCGATTTTATTCATTCAATTCAATTCGGAAAGATTTCAAGAACTTTGAGAATAAAAAAATTGAATTCCAATAAAACATCAAGCATTGTTATATATAGGCAGGTCCAGCTGAGATAGCAAATCGTCGCGAGCCATAGAAATCGCAGCAGAGATCGCAAGTAAGCAAAGTAGTAGCCGCTGTAAGGGGTTTAGATTCGAAAGAACATTTGCGCGAATAGGACCGTTAATGTTGAACAATTGGCCGATAAATTCGTCGCTAGGAAGAATCAGCCAAGAGAGTTAGCTTTATTTCACCATAGAGTGGAACCCCGTTCGGTGTAAGAGAGAGGGAGAAAGAGAGAGAGAGAGAGAGAGAGAGAGAGAGAGAGAGAGAGAGAGGCTGGATCAGAAAATACGGTTATCGCTGGCAATTTCCCTAGGATTTTGCTCCGTTGGAATGAAGCGATGACGGATGGCGCTCAACACGGAATTGGACTTCCAATGATAATATATTTCTTCACTTTATATCTAATATATACCGACGAATCGAATGTCTTATCTATATTACATATGATGTCTTGGTTATATTGGCGTATTTTTAACATAAATAGAAAGTAGTTTGGAAAAGTAAGAGGTATTATTTTTTTAATAAAGATTGAATGTTTGGCTGAAAGTTTGAAATGGCATTAATCTGTTCGTGAAAATAAAAATATAATCTCCAATCAAATACTTTAATCAATCTTTTATTTAAAAATGCAACTGAATTTTGACCTGATATTTAAAAATATGGAGCAAGTTAAAGCTATTCAATCATTCATCGAGAATATTTTATTTTTCGAAAAATCTCGATCACTTCCCATCCATGTAAAAAAATAAAATGTCCAATAGAATAGAGAAACTAACCTATGAGAGAACAATCTCGCAGGTAATCGACTTTCAACCAGTATTAAACTGACGAAAAATCCAATTAAAAATCGAAGGGCTCATGCAAGGGAGAGAGAAGGTGAGATAGGCTGAGTGTCGTGTCAGTTGAATGAAGAGCAAATGACGGATGGATCGAAGCAGCCAGTGGCCGTCACTGACAGTCGGGTGTCGAAGAAAACACAGGGCTAGAGAGGGAGAGGAAACGGTTTGTTATCGACAAGCGGATGAAGTGTCGTCTAGTGGCGGGATTTGCGAAAGAGAGATTGACGTCGAGCCATTGTCAGCTGAGGGGAATAATACGTCGAGTGTGTCTCGCACACTTTTATCTTTTTTTTTTAAATAGCGGATAAGTTATTCTCTCCTCTGTAGTTATGTTATTGATTTGAATAATACAACGTTTCTTTTAAAAAATATATGCAACACAACGCAATAGCATGCAACTCGCTCACGGTTGCGAAAGGCATCGGGGCGTACACATGAGCGCAATCAAGCGAACAAAGGCTACGCGCGCGTCGCGTCTTAGCTGGTTCGATTAAATTTTGCTTGCAACATCGCAAACGATAGCATGAACATTGCAAAATGAAACTGCAATGATTGATCAACGTAATTATCATTCCATTATTCACAAGTGAACACAGTACGACTTAATTAGTTGTAATGTACCGTTACCTGACCAATCGCAATCTCGACTATATACTTATTAATATGCACTCCATTCGAATCATAACATAACGACAATAACCATCATCATGTCATATCACTCAGCATTTATCAAGTCAACAAAGCGCGCCTGCCGACTACGTCGACGACGTTATCACGCCTGTGCAACGTAATTGACGTGAGTGGCTATGTGCCGCCCGCGCCCACTTCACTCGGCTTTGTCGATCGACACGAGAGAGCAAGAGAGGGTCCGAAAATAATCAGGGAAGCACTTCGTCAATCAACCAACGTGAGCATACTGTCTGTGACGTCTGCTTTGATCCCCAGGACAATGGCGATTTCGATAGGGGCTCATGTTGTGGAGAGCCGCACCAAATGTTGGATATGGACATCCACGCGCTTGTTTGAGGGTCGTTTTAGCTCAAAAATGCATTGAGGGCATTAACATTGCTTCCAACACGGAGATGTGGTAGTGCTTCTGCCTTTTCTTTCTTCGTCGGATGCTTATTTCTGTTGGATTTTTTCACAATTACACTGTTTCTATGAGTTCGACTTTATTTTTTAGATACTAAGTTTATCACAGATCATATTAACATTACTACGTTATGTTATATAGTTACTCCTCGTATTTATAAATGTGAACGGTAATATAATTAGATATTATTTTATATACGTAAACATCAAGTCAAGAAAATAGTGGTATAATAAAATTAGAAATACGGAGCTAAAAATGAGAACAATCACCTTTTATCTCCGAATTGATTTTCCAAGTAAAAACGCCATTAATTATTCCAGATTATGTAAGACCCGAAACATTTATAAAGTTACTTTTTATTTTATTTATTTGGATAACGCTAAATATTTTACCAGAAAACATAAAAATAGAGAGCAAGAGAGATGTACGGGCAAGCTCAGCATCGCTATATAACAGCTGAGCATGAAAAATAAATTCACCCCTCTAGCGCGTCCACATCAATTATACGCTCTTTAACCGAACGTGCAGACTCGGCGAATAATACGCAATTACGCATGAAATTCCCCACGGGGAAGAAGCGAACCTATTGTCCAATTATTCATGTTTATGGGGATAAAAAAAGTCGTGGACTTGAAAGACGAAAGTTAATTCATTAAAAAAGAGATTAAAAAAAATGGAAATATAATTCTAGACTGAGCAAGAACGGGCGTAATATCAAGCGTGCGATGCGCGCGATACGCGCGATACGTGCGTTTGTGTCCTACTTTATCCTGGACTATATTTTTCTCTCGGCTACTTGCTTCGTCATTTGTTTTCTCGCACACACGAGCGAGCGTACGTACACCAGCTTTCCAAGTATACCCTGAGAATGTTTGTGATGCTCATATGGTTGAAACGTTCTTAGTTACTGCGAGATTGTTTTCTTCTTCTTGCCTTTTTGGATTTTACTTGCAAGATATTACGTAAAATGTTTCTTTTTCAATTTTAAATATTAACTTTAGTGTTTTCCCTTTGAAATTGTACACTATAAAATTGTTTAATTTAGCTATTCGGGTGATAAAAAAATTATCGTAGAACTTTTATTATGATAGAGATCAAAACTGCATTACCTCTTTTTCCTAAGAAAATCCTCTCATCTTCCTCATCGTTTCCTTCCTTCCAAGCACAGACTTACCGTCTCTTACTCGAAAACTAACTCACTTAATAAAAGCCTAATTTCGTTTCCTAATCTCCCTAAGAGATTATAGAGGAGCTACTCCTTTTAAAGAAGTTTCTTCATGTTAAGGCAGATGTTCCTGATTTCTCCAGCTACGAGCTATCTGCATTTTTACTTGCCATTAAAAGGAGCGAAGCATCTCCCTCACTGTTTACCGACAGATGAAAGGAGGTTTCAAATCCAGAAAATCAGTTAACATTCTCACTGTCGATCACAGTCTACAAGAGCCCATGGAGTCGTAACGTCTAATAAGCGTTTGACGAAGCCATAAAGCTACTACCGTCATTCCGGAAGCTGTGAAGAAATGAGTAGGAAGCTAAGTGAGAGGGAGAGAGTATCGATGAAATAGACGGAAACCGCAGAATCGAGAGGGAGAGAGAGAGAGAGAGGGAGAGAGGAGAGCTTCTAGATCTTCCGGCGCGTAAGACACAAAGGAGCTACCGCGCACTAATGGCGACATGGCAGAGTACTTCGTACCTTTATAATTGCCAGCCGGTAACTTAAATTTATGCTCTGATTCTCCATCGCTGCTTGGAGGTGAAATAAATCACATTTATGTTGATTAATGAACAAGTTAATTATTTTATTCTAAAAAATTGAAGAATCTACAGCATATATAGATTGAGCATCGAGGAAGCTGAGTAAAAACGTTGCCTGCATGTGTAACTTTTATTGTAAGTTTGAAAGCTCGTAAGCATTACAGAGTCTATGCAATAGTGTAAGAGAGAAAGAGAGAGAGAGAGAGAGAGAGAGAGAGAGAGAGAGAGAGTCTGAAGCAGCTCGACCGCAGTGGTCTGATGCACATCCTCGACCATAGAGTCTTGCGTGTGTACGCGGCGGAGGCGCAGGTGTGCATCTTGAAAGAGAAAGGCAACTTTAGAGGAGCCTAGAGTGGCGCAGCAGACGGCTAATGAAGTTTCACCCTTCGCCGGAGAGACTCGAGACGTATATAGTCTTTCCTCCCGCATGCACAGGGGAAGAGGAGGAAGCCTCCAAATTGCGGCTCCTCGCGAGTGCACACACATACACATACTCTAAGTGCACGCCTAATTGCTCGTAATTGCTAGCGTATCGAGTTACTACAACTACATAGTTCACTATATTGTGTGAATGGATATCTGTATGTGTATTTTTATTTGTATGCCTTTTCTAGACTTTAGTTAAAAGAGAAGGTATTCCTAGAACTATGATAGCGTAACAGTTGCTCGAGTGTGAAACTGACGCTTTTAAGAAATTAACGTTCTATTTTACTTGTAGAGTGACTACATGATATTTCTTCAGAGTAAAATTTATTTTTATTTTACATATTTGAACGAGAACGAACGGAGTCAGTAAAGTAATGGGTCATGTAATTAATATTACAATGATAAAAATGCCCGTGGATCACTATTCGCATCATCTGCGCTTGTGATTTTGTAGATAAGCACATTTTTCAAATTTTTTGTCTATTATTCCATATTAAGGGCTTGAAGAGTAGGGATGGATTTTTACAATTATCTTTCTGTCGAAAATTTACAGTGTGAAACAATTTCTTCCGAAATCGATTTATTTTTTCTCTAAAATTAAATAACCACTGTTTATTCAATTGTATGCGGTACGGTTTCAAAATTTGATAATTAAATGCCATGAAATAGACATCCGCAGGGGAATATTATAAGCTTTGAATTACTCAATAAAACATTGATTTAAACAATTTATTTCAAATTTTACGACTATTAAGAAAGCCCAGTATTCATGCAACCCACAAACTAAATTCATATTTTTTACAAGGTATCAAAGCCAAGTGCGCATATATCTCCCTGATATTTTTGTCGGCTCCTATAGCAAAGATTAGATGGCCGTAAACACGAAGTGAGCTGAGAAAAAAGGCAAGCTACTGAATAGCTTATATCCATCTCAGATTAAGGTTAACAAAAGCAGTCACTATCGCCGTCGAGGCTGGGACTTATTACTCAATTTGGATGATGGACGAAGCGTAGCATTGGCGCGCAACTCGATGGATGGATAGATGGATGTATGGATGGATGCACTTTGGGCCTGTGCTATGGCTCGATAGATTTAGCTCTCGAGCACGCGCGTAACAGTTGACCTCGAAAATTATTGCGATGATGCGGTGGGATATTGGCTTTTATTTTATTTTTCTCATTCGAGGATTGATAAAATTCCTGGGAAGGAAAGAACATTTACGAAATAAGAGTGACACTCTACTGAAAAAATAAAAATTCACTAAGAATGTACAATTTATTTTCATTAGTCACTAGTAGCACTCGTAAAGAAAGTCTCTCTCCCAAAAACAGAACAGCAACCTCTTCCAAACTCGTAGAATTGCCATAAAATAACTCTCACTTTTCTTTCTTGCCTTACGCCGTGCCGCTCGTCCGACCGCATAGTGGTGAAATTACAGCGAATGAAGTGCTTAATCTTAATAAACTTAAGGCCTTGTTGCCATGTGCGGCAGAGAACACAAGTCCCCTGGAATAGGGAGGGAGAGAGAGAAATTCTCGGCAACCCGTCGTCACCACCGCCAAGCGAAGCTTTCAAGGCATACACACCAACTTATGAACATTCCGCGCTCGGCTGCGTTCATTTCTTCATATTCGTACATTTGCGGGTGTGTCGCACTCGTGACTGAAACGCATTTGTGTGTTGTTTGCAAGTTAAGTTTGTGTAATGTGATGTCACCGCGATGAAAAAGATACATTTTGATAGATTAAATAAATGCTCGTAGGAATGTGCCACTTCAACATTTTATTTTAATTATTTCGATGAGGGAGGAGGGAGTTGAAGGTTACGGTTTATGAAATAGTTGTATCTTTGTCGGATATGTACATTTTCTTCTAGTTATGATTCTCGAAATTCTTGGTTAAATAGTTATATCGTGTTGATAAGATTACAATTAATTTTATCGTAACACTCCTCAAACGTATTGTAGATTGTTTTTTATTGCGAATAAGAAAGTTTTCAAATTAAAAAATAATCGCCAAGATCGACCATATAATAACCTCATCGCATCACCAACTTTTCTTTGCACGACCTACATGTATAAAGCTGAAGTTATTACGTAAACTTCATCCAACGTTTTCTGACTCGACTTCACGCACTAACGATACCAAATATATGAACGATTAAATCTCTTATGTACTGTTTGACTATTACTGCAATCGAGTTAAATTTATTAGAGACGAGGGGGCTTCGCTTTATTGTTCAAGTACATGCTTCTTTGGCGACCATAAACTGTGTAACCCGCAGAACTGTTAACTTTATATTTTATTACCAAAAAACCTAAACGAGAGAAACCATGCAAGTGTTCCGTATAACCGGAACATTCTATGATCTTTACATGTATTTTTTTCTATAAAAAAAGAATAAACTAAATTTTATCTTGCATTTGAAAGTATAAATAATATTCTCCTGCACTTTTTCCCTTATCGTCCAGCTTGCATCGATTCACCCCTGTACTTTATCATCTACGCGCATACATACACGCACGAGCACCCGACTATTCTCGAATAATTATGACGCACGGCGTTGAGCGCGTTTATCGTAACATGAAATCGTCCTTCTCCCCCTCCTTTTGTTAGTCGCTCTACCTTGCTTCTCCTTCTCTCTCTTTCTCTCTCTTTCTCTAGTACATAAGTTCCTTGTGAAAATAAAAGAGAACCTCCCACCCTTCCTTGTCGTAAATACGTTCAGACTATTACTCCCTCTCTCTCTCTCTAGCTTTCTTGCCTTTGCTTGGGAAGGGATAAATTGCTGGAATTAAGCCGGCAATTATGTAAGTGAGCCTTCAATAGCGCACGCGTTTTCGCGTCTCTTCAGACTTATACTTTCTTCGACGTAGCGCTGTCTAAACGATTATGAGAAAATTTTATACCGAATTTATCACAATGTAAATTTCTTCCAACCAATTATTTTATTTTTTAATCGTGATAGCATTTTAAACCGTATATATATATATAATAAAGTTTTTGCAAAATTCCTTTTCGATTACAGGAAAAGAAATAACGAGACACTGCCGTCAACAAAAGATTTCACTTTAACAGCAACTCATTAAAATGCATAAAACTTTGTTATTTAGTCAACGTTTTTTATGCCTTTTGAGACCGCAAATCCACGGCCAATTAAACGCAGGGTTCTTTTTTTCTTGAGTAATCGTTTAGTAGTGGCGCATATAAAAAAAGGTCAAGCCAATTAATTGCTTGCGAAACCTCAAAAGAAGCAAAAAACATGACAGTCGTAACGAGAAACTCTACAGCAAAAGCAGCGAATCTCCGATTAATTAACCAATAAAATCAGATGGATTTCATTTAACGAGCGGCACTTTAAACGCGACACTCATTTACCGCATAACTCGCGGGTAATTACTAATCAGATATAGACAGAGAGAGAGAATACGCGACTAATTAGCGTCCCCTTACGTAGAAGGAAATATCACCTGAAGCCCCTATAAATTTTGACTCTTGGACTAAGAGAGAGAGAAATAAAGAGAGAGAGAGAGAGAGAGAGAGAGAGAGAGAGAGAACAGGAAGGGGGAGAGAGAATTCAAAGGCAGTTGGCTATGGGCAAATTTCTAATTTTCCTTGAAGCCAATCGCCTATTACGGCGACGATTACCGTAATGACTTATAACACGATCATTTTGAATTTTAACAAGGATTTTGGGATTAAAGAATTTTTAGATTGTACTACTTAAGTATTGAATTCTTTTTGTAATCGTTTACATGATTCTAAGGATTATATATCGTGCGTACTCCATTTGTGATTTAATTATAGTAATTTATTCTTTTAGATCGAGATTACGTAGGAATGAATAAATGTTACGTAAGATTTTATTATTTTTTTTTATATAGATTTTTTCCAGTGAAATGAGAATATTTTATATTTGTTAGACCTATGCTAGATTGAAATACAGTAGGAAAAGTTTATTTGTAAAAGTTTTTAAGAAAAAAATATTTCAACGCTGAAAGTAAACCGAAAAAATTTATAAAAAGTTTTATCGAAAAAAATAAAATAGATACAGTTCAGGAAATATTTATATTCGTTAGTGGCTATGTTTCAACAGCAATCGATCCTTGAATTAAAAAAAAATCTATATGTTATTTAGTTTGCACGTAAAAACTTATCCTTTCACAAATAACTCATTAAAACGTCGCGTATATTTTTCAATTCACACAAAAAGCACAGACGTCTGACACAAAAGAGCAGGCGGAAAGAAGAAAAACAAGATTGTAGAACGATACGAGCGGAGGTGAAAAACAGCACGTGCCAGAATCTCAACGCCTCTAATTCCCACGCTCGTGTGCACATTAACAAAGAATGCGAACGAGAGAAATAGGAACGTGAGAGAGAAAGCAGAAAGGGCGAAAGACGAGTAGATGTATAATCCGGTCATTGTCTGTGCACGCAGAGCGCAAACTAACGCGATTTCTTTTTTTTTTATTTATACCTCTGCAGCAATACTAAGCCATTTTCACGGACAGTAAGTTTAGCACAAAGGGATTACGAATTAAATTTTAGATGGCCGTTTGTTCGTTCGTTCGCGCGTACGCGTATGTGTATGTACTTGACACTGAAAAGTTCTATTTGCAAAATAAAGCTCCACTATGTCAGTGTCTGCAATGCCTTGAATTAAAAAATATATGTTTCGACGGTGCACATAACATTGACTTTTTTGGAGTATCTGAAAGAGAATCGACTTACGCGGAATTATGGAGATTTTATACCTTAGAACCACTCTGAATTATAGAATTTCTTTCCATGCTACGTATATAAAGGAAGTTTCTCGAAGTAAAGTTAAAAATTCTGTAAGAAAATTAAATTATAAATAAAATATTCATAAAGTACATCTAAGTCTGACTAAACTGACTTTCCTCTACTGGACTAATCGAAAAATATGACAAAAAAAATAAGGCAAAGCTTGAACCAATTATCAACTTCTCTGTTTTGGGAGGTCATTATTCTTGGGAGAGACAGCTTTTGAGAGGCAAGTTAGTCGAGGAAGGCCTTTCTAAACTAGGTAGGCGCGAAGCGGGTCGTGAGTGCTTGCGCGTGGTGCACTAAAAGAGACTAGTCCGTGACCAGAGCGACGTAAAGTGCTCGCGAAACTTCGACCCTTACATTCACTTTCTCACTCAAGATGTGAACTCTGAAATATGTCGATATATCGATGAGCTTCTGCAAGATTGCTGACTTTAGTATTGAAACTATATAGCAGAGCAGGTGTCACTGCATTTCAAAACGACGATTATTCCTGTCAAATTATGAACGAATTCATTTTTTGATTTGCTACAGGATTTCATTATTAAATTCCGAATGAGCTTGTACAAGATTATATCAATATTATTTAGTTTTGAAATGTAAACATGTTTGATGATGAATCCTGAATGTCTTATAAATCGTGCATTACAGTCTCAAAGAAAATGTTATTTATCAGAAAAGTATTTAATTGCAAGTAATAGAGAATGCGGCACATGTGCATTTAAAATGTTGCTTAATCGATCTTCTGTAAACGATTTGACGTACGATATCTCGTGTGAAGTGCAACTACTTCCCTCTCATTGTCACCTGCGGCGTTTTCTCACAGCGGTCCGTACTGAACTTACAAACTTTCTTGCTCGGTGCTTGTTGGCCTTACATCGGCTATCCAAGAAAGTAACAAGAAAGTGTAATTGAGGATACGTAATATTACTATTAAGTATCTCGGATCTAGTCTTTTACTATGCTCACTTGCACAAGTGATCACTTGAACCTAGAAGGAATTCCATAGCTTTAAGCCTTTCTTTGTATTTCTTGTTACGCTGGTGCCAAGCGGAAGAGTCATAAAGCATCGTAATTATAAGCCCGCATATAAGTTTCTACTATATTTTAATGTAAAGCCATTGGTTAATATTAAAAGAGTCGATTAACGGAACAATCCTGAATTTCTGATTTTTTGAATAAGTCGGACTCGAGAATAACATGATTATTCACGTGACATCATTATTGCGAAAGGGATGACATTTGTAAATGAAAGAATATATAAATCCACGTTATTATCGTGTCCTCGTTGAGATAAATATTATTGTTTAATTATTTGTTTATTTAACTTTAATAGGGAGATCTTTTTTATTCTGATAATTATCCTACCTAAATCGATTCTACGTTTATCTTGTTGAAGGACAAAAATTCATAAGAATCCGACATTAAAATCAAACAATGACATATCACTCATTATAAATAAAATCTTCTGTTCGTTTATGAAATAATATAAATAAGTAAGAATAATACATAATTATTCCCGCAATACTTTCAATGTATTTATAAACTATACGTTATGAAATTTACATACCAATAAAATATTACTGAATAGAATCCATTGAAAGTTCGCTCCCACAAAACTTAACTTTAACCTAAGAAAATATCCCGTCGCAATAAGAAAGGACTACGTTACGGGAGGTTTGAGGATATCTGGGCGGTCGAATGCAAGAAGTCGATCTCGATGCAGTATAGGGGAAGGAGAGGAGGAGGGAGAGAAAGAGAGAGAGAGAGAGAGAATGTGTCGAGGGTGTACATGCAAAAACGCCTGAGAGGTGCTTTTCTTGCGAGCGGCGAATATGCGCTCTCGAGATGGGTGTATTATGTAGGCGGGGAGGTGGCTTTAACGACGCGGCGTCCTTCCGTAGCAGCAAAAAGGACATGAGTTACACGAACGTATACACACACGTCCGCACGCGCGTACACATACACACACCGCAACGCTGTGAATATTTCATGCAAAAAAGATTGATGCGGCAACGGCGAGTCTTTGTTAACGCTGAAATTGTTACTTTTTTTCGAAGCTCACAGAGGGTCGGAGGAAATTATTTGATAATGAAGGCGTTGACAAAGTTTTACGTAATTGTAATGTTGCAAATTTTCCATTTTACCAGTGAGTGAATGCGAGGATGAGCTTTATGAATATTTAGATTTTTCGGCAATTGAAATTGGTGTAATTAGTAGGATAAACGATGGAGATTTCAACATGAATGAATGTCACATGCATGCATAAGATATGGTCAAAAAAAGAAAATTATTTTTGTCTCAAAACAGGAGTCTGTGAGTCAATTATATGTATAAAATGAAAAAATGTATTTTTTTATTTAAAATACGGTAATATGAATTGCGATAACACCTTTTAAATGTACCGTTACTTTTTAAATATAATTTAATTCCACCTAAATTTAATTTATTGAATAAGAAGGACATTTTTTTCTCTAAAATTGTGACTTCACGTTCATAAAAATATCCACACGACGCTACACTAACAAGCCTGTTTGAAAACAGCCAGAAGATAAAGTTAAGAAGTGAATAGACACATTCGTCGAACAGACACGGTTACAAAAAAAAATAGCAAGCTCATCATCTTACGCATCAGCCATTGAAGATGGGGTGGTGGTGATAAAATTATGCGCGCACGAGCATCCAAGAAGAAGAATACGCCGCGGAAGCGAAAAACATGGATAATAAGGACGTAACTCTTCCCTCCTTCTATCTCGAAAAAAGAGCAAAGACTGTAAATATCTCAAGCGAACGATGATCTCCCAAGTGGCCTCTTGTTCTTTATACCAGCACGCAAATATTGACCGTGCGCGAGCGATAAAAAAGGCCGATACAGCTGACTTTTAATACGCGCGAGAGAGAAGATATGCGTCTGAAGAGTTTTCTCCGTAATTGGCTGTTTTCTTCCAAAGATTCTTTCCTTCAGGTCTTGTTACCGCGTAAGATACAATATAACCCAGTAGATATCAGCTCTTTCTTCTGTGAGCATCTGTATTAAAGTAGGTATCAATGAGACAATTTTATATTTCATGAATAGATGAGCATTAAATCACAAGAATATTTTTTTCCATTCGCAAAAGTTGTCTAATTATGTCACAATTTATAAATAGCAACGAAGACAGGAATAAAAAGTCGAATCGTCTTGACAAATATTTCAAAACCACAATCTTCACTGATTTTTTTTTTTTTGGATTCGCGGTTGACTTGGAAATTATCTTTCGAAACAGAGATAAAGAGTGCAGAGAAGGTATAGGTTGCGTTATTGCGCTATGCATGGAAAATTTCATTTCCCTTTTTATTATATCGTCGAGTGTATAAGGCTAGGAATATGTTACCTACTTTTCCTTCTCTCATACACAAGCATTTTTACTTACTTTATTTTTAAACCTGCTGCAAGAATGAGAAAGTTTCTGCTTATTACTCCTATTAAGGAGATGAAGTGTTACATTTGTTGAAGCTTTCGTGGTTGCGTGAGGAATCGACTTGTAAAAGAAAGTTACGCTATAAACTGAATATGCACAGAGACGGAAAAAACGCCAATGTATGTTCGGATCGTCATAAAAGAATGCAATTCCCGAGTAAAGTATAAAAAACGGCTGAGGTGACAAAAGAAATACGTCAAAATCAATCACGTCCTTTTCTCGTTCTAGAGTCGCATAAAAAATGGCCATCTCTTTAAAATTTCAGCAGACATCAAGAAAAGAAAGACGTAGTGCGCGTTGGCAATCGTAGAAAATGTTCAGAACCGAATCTCTGGGTGCAAGTGGTGGTGGTCAGTGCTTTTTACGAAGTTAGCAAGAGCTTAAGAGGAACTTTCCAATGAAAAAAGAACAGAGAAACTAAAAAAGAAAAAAAGAGTTGAAAGAAAGTTTCGGTGCGAACGAGACACTCGGAAGAGTTTATACTCGTACTTGCGCGCGATACATATATATATATATATAACTTTTTGAAATCAGATCGAGCGAAGGTCGATATATATATATATATATATATATATATATATATATATATAAGGTTAGTACGAACTTGTTTTATGGAAATGCGATTTGTGAGTTCTTTCGCAATACGACGACGACGAAGAGAAAGGATGTTTCTTTTTCAGTCGTGAGCTTTGAGCTTGTGCGCGTGACTGCAAGAAACTGCGCCTTGGAAACTCAATTTTATTTCAAGAACATATAATAAACGATCGCTTTTGTCGTCCGCTTATTTATGGCTGCTAAAATATCAATAGTGTGTTCTCTGAAAATGAGTGATATGAATTGTATACATATTTCAAATTTAGTAACTGTATGAGCTACTCAAATTTTAACAGAGGTGCACTATATATTATCTGATTAACTTCAAGTTCGTTTCATGATATAATAATACGTCGTTGCTGTGTTTGCCTAAAATGAATAATCGAATGGTATTTAAACTTCATTTTGATATCAGTTGTTATCTAAATAAATTTGTTATTATTATTTACAATATATTGGAACCTAATTCAATAGAGTCAACGTGATCGTGTGTCCAATAGTACAAACAAGTTCGATTTTTATTTATAGTATTATGGCATCGGACGATCGAAGGAAATAAAAATGTAGCGAGAGTATACTCAAGCCATAAGAAAAGAAATAAAAGAAGAAACGACAGCGAAGCTTCAGTGTAGGTAAATGTCTCTTCTCTTCGGCAGACAGTTTACAGAGGTCGGACGAGCTGGCACTGCAACTGCGCTCATACACACAGAGAGACGCACATATACACACTTACTTCTGCAAATATAACGCTGCTTAAAATTCACTCGGGGAGAGGCTCTGTCTTTTTAGGAGCCAGTGTACATCGACGCGCCAAATTGAAAATCCGATTTTCCTTCACCGCACCCGAGTTAAATCGCTCGCCTCTCTGCTCCTTTCTCCCTTCTCCTTCCAAAATGACGCAAGCGCACGTGGCTCGGGATTCAAATAAGACACGCGCACGCGATAGCTAGTCTAGCTTTGCTGCTTTTCTTTTGTGCACCTTGTCAGTTTTCTCCTTCGCGAGTATATACTTAGAAGGCGAATTTAGCATTGATTTGCTATTTTTCTCTGTTTGCCAGTGCAAAAGAGATGGAAAAATTCAATTGGCGTGAAAGAAAATGGATGGAGCTCTTGAATGATTTACGAGGTGTCGCGATTCGTTTTCACATCGTTTGAGCAATTTGAAACTACAAATTTTTTTAGAGTGCAAAAAAACGTTTTTTTTTTCAGCGACACTGTCAATACCTTTTTCGTTTGAATGATAGCGACGTGAGATAAAATTTCGAAAGCAAACAGACGAGTGGCTTTGTATTCATATAACCCCCAGCTACAATTTTGACATTTCAAAACACTATATTCTGTTATACTAACCATTTTTGTTACATGATTACGACACTTGTGGAAAAAAGTTAATGAATTCCAATTTATGTAAACTCAATTAAAACAGTCAACATTTTCAGTGAACGAATCATTGTCAAGTCCACCGTTGTAGCTGTAAAAAAAAGATGTTCTCTCTAAGTCATAAGAATAAATTATAATTGTACGCGAATCTCGTTAATTCTTCAATTTCAACATTCTCTAACAAAAGAAGGAAAAGAAAAGAAATAATTCGAAAGCGGGTAGGTAATAAAAGAGCATAACGCCTCTAATCGGATTTTAACGCCTTATATCGAGTGTGCGCGCTCACGAAACAGGGGAGATTTTTCCATTCGTCCACGAGGAAGCGCGCGGCAATCACTCGATTTACGAGCACTGGAATTGTATTTATGCGAGACGTGCTCGGCTACCCGCGTGGCTTCTCTCTCGTCTCGCCCACGATTTATTCTGCGCAAGCTATTACCGATTTATCGTCGTTTTGTAAATGCATTTTGCATGTTTTTATGTGCGACGAGAAAATATTTTCACGAGCTTTTGTCATATTCCCGATGATCCGGTGATTGGAGGACGTATTGTAGAATTTTTCTTCGTGTTGTAAGTATTTGTATATAATGTTTGTAATATCAGTGATGCACTAAACCACTTGGTGATACTATTACCGTATATTTTACATATTTTTGTTGTTATCTAGAGTAGCTAGTAATTAATTAGCATATTGAAGAACGTAGCAGTAACTGAAGTACATAGTAAATATTTACGTTAACCAACAACATCCCATTACGCATCCACACGATGTATATACTCATTACTCAGTAATCCATCACGAAGACGTACTCTGCAAATTAATTTACTGGATTGTTGAAATTTCGATAACTGCAGCAGCAGCACTTACTGTAAATGAAACATAGTACCGTCTTATATATATACCTATGTTTGTCTGATTGTCTTAAATTCATTAGATCGCTAAAACTGAAGTATATAAAGATCATCCGAATCCAAGAGAAGGTGGTGGGTTGAGAAAACCGCAGGAAATAGAACAACTAATCCGTAGGGGAATCGTGTGAGAGACAAAACGAGCGTCGATCTTAATTAAGCGACGCTCGCAATTGGCCGTCATTATTGACATCGTCGCGCGTTCCTGCGGCTGGCTACGGACAATACACGAAAACGGCATTCAATTATCTCGCTCGAGTACGCCGATTCACACATACATACACAGATACACACGCATACATACACGCAAAACTCTCTCTTGCTCTCTCTCTCTCGCTCTCTCTCTCTCGCTCTCTCTCTCTCAGGCTATAACCATTGTTTACGACGATTCCAAATTTACGATTCATCTACTCCCTCTCCGTGTACACGATGTCTCTACGTGTATGTATTTACCAGACATGTTTGAAAATGGTCTATTTTTTTTTCAAACTAGCGTTGTCAAGCGCACTTCATGTATTTATTATGTGTATTCAGTAATATTCAGTTTCCTGCTTGAATCAAATAAAAATTATTACAGACGAATTAAAAATACACTAAATACATATGACAATTCTATGATTACAAACACTTATACGTCAATATTAAATTCTGTAAATCAAGTAAATAAAAATCCAATATTGTTAGTTCGCTGATATAACAATCATTTTTAATATAATTACGTAACAGATTTTTAGGTATCTTTTAGCTATATGAGTAATGAGCACCAAATTAGTTTTTTTTAAATACATATAACTAGGAGCAGATTCTCACAATTTTCTTTTTTAATTTTTTAAAATATTGCTCTATAATTTTTAGGATTTTGTAGGATATCTCCGTTATTTTAACTGTTTTCTGATCTGATCATCGGTCACAATTTAGAGAGTTTGTTAATATTTATAAAATAAATTTCAAAAAGAAAATTTTAATTAACGGTATCGAATGCATTGAAATCAGTTTTCGATTTATAATTCGATCTCTTTATTTTTGATGATGTTTATTCAAAGTTAAATTTTATAATGAAGATATTTAATCAATTTATTTCCTATAAATAAATGTAATTGAAGTGCCTAAAGATAATTTTATCATATTACTTTAAGGTTAAATCGTTGAGTAACTGTGGATTATTTTCTTAATGCCTGCGAAATATCTTATTTATTTTTTATTTAATGAATTAATTAATATAATATGGATGTAAAATGGCTCGAGATATTTATTAAAATAAATTTTAATAACAGCTGCTGCTGTGCTATATACCAATAGTTCAATACACGTACATACACATACATACTGTCATATGATGGAAACTTACGTGACTACCTTTCAGCCAATCACATCACGAATAAACTAACATCACTCGCCAAGCCATGAATTTTTTAAAAAAGGACAGGAAAGGATTAAGAAAAGAGAGAGGGAGAAGGGGGGGAGCAGAAGTTAAAGTTTTATATTGATCGATCGATGAAACGCATAGTACGCTTCACTCCATTGGAAACCGCTAGGGATACGTTGTTATGCGCTTAACTACTGTAATGAACAGGCCACAGATTGCAAGCTGTGTTACTCGGGCGAGAACAATTGCTTACATTCTTGTTTATCTTTGTGACGGAGTGAACAAGGTAAATACTCTTCTTCCTACCATCTTCTTCTTTTTCAATTAGTTCTTTTTTTTTAGAATGAAAACGAATGGTAATTTACTATATTTTTTTTATTATCTTATATGAAATTTTTTCATTGTTTTTCTTTGTGGATCGCGAATTTCACAAAAATTCTTGGCGATAACAAGACTGTTTTTCCATATTTCTTAGTTCTTAAATAAGATGTTGATTGATACGCTTATTTAATCTTTTTCTGGCGAACTTTTTCGGGACTTAGCGCGATTGGAAATAGAAGTACGTCAATATATAATGTCGTACAAGAAAGTCGAGGTTGGTTGGTCGGTGCAAGACAAAGCTGACGTTGTCAAGACGAAGACGTGCGAGGTAATTGGGCTTGCTCCAAGCTTTCTCACGGTCGCTGAGAAATGGCGAGTCCCTCTTTCAATTAATGGCAAGTTTATCTCGTTCTCGTGTGTAAGTAGCTTCACTTTCTCTTGACGCGTGTGCTCTCTCCTTTGTCCCAAGTGAATTTCGTTACCTTTGAGAAGAGCAAAATTATTCTAAAAGCTTAGAGCTTCGGAGGCTTGTTTACTTTTTTCCATAGCTCTGACTAACTTTTCTACATTTCAACGGAGAAATTTAATATTACTTGTTATTTTAGAAATAAGAAAATGGCTTGATAGGTTTGAATAAATTGTAGTTATGAATAATGAAAACCGAAGTTTATTACGTTACCCGAGCTATTTACGAAGTTGTTTCATCTTTGCAAAAATGAGAAATGAGCTGCCGACTGAAATTTATATCTGATAGTCGCGAACTTTGTGTCTTAAGTGCTGCGCAATATAACATCGACGAAAACAATCTAAAGTGCATTCAGCGTTTGTCCGAGTCCAGCGGAGTTGTACTTTAATTAAAGTCCACCTGAGGGGATCGTAGCATTTTCAAGACGGCGGAAGTCCGAAAAATAGCCGCTGGAACCTTAATATCCGCGACGCTTTTCGTCGAAGAAGAGGCCTCGGAAAGTCCCGTCGACCTCTTTGTGTCTTTCAACCGGGTAAACTCTCTTTCATAATTGCGTCCCGCCGGCGATACTCTGACCTGCTTTTTTGTCGGTTCGTCCGAGTTTTTCGCGATCGAATTCCCTCAGGCTGTGACCGCAGAATCGACGCTTCTTCTTCTTGCCTTTTTTCGTGAAGCGTTTGGATATGGGGTGTATTTGCGAGTAAAAAAGTGATAAGTAACGACAATACATATATACTATGCATTTCAAATGCCTACCACTTGTAAAAATCAGAGAACAAATTATTTTTTTTCGACATTTAAATTCCACTTTAAAAACTTAAAGTTTTTCGCTGACTGCGTAAGTCCTGCGTAAGTAAAAGGAAGACTTGCGGGAAATTTTCTTTTGCAAGATGATGGTATCTTAAAACACGTAATTTTTTTTCTCTCACTAGACTAATTAAAACTTGATGATGAAGCGCTTAAGAGACTGTTTTATTTTCTGTCTTTCTACTGCGGCAATGAATACTTTTTACATCCCACGTGAAGAAATCGATCCATCACTAAAACCCAACTAACTTTCATACGAACTCGATAATTAGTTTTTCTCATCCCCAAAGGATAAAACTGTTAAGGCTCGCTCTAGCGTCCAGTGAAAACTTTACGATCAATCATCTGCCTCGGCGCGAGGCACGTAGATATTAAAAGTCAACGCGTACGTAGACTTGTAGAAAATTCATGCCATGAAAACTCTTGCGGAGGCACAAAAGAGAAAGAGAGAGAAAGAGGCACAAGTTTTAACTGCTGTTTTACGACACGCCAGACTTTCTGATCGTTTAGTCAGAGAGACAGAAGAGAAAAGGGCACACTGATAAAAGGTGCCTCGTTAGGGAGGGCAAAGTCAACGTGATTTTATTGCAAATCAATTCCCCTCACTCTAACAGTGATTTTTTACGATCCACCGGCAGTTTAATTAACGATTCGGTTAAAGTAGTTTGTTAGCGCATCGCTCAATCTCATCAGCTCTATTGAACCCCTTTGAGTAAAGTTGCACCGTTTGATTGAAGATTTGAACCCATTAACTTTTCTAGGAAAAATTAAATGTATAAAGTTAATAGCTCTTTCTTTAATCGATTTTTTGTGCTCGCTTACCATTTTTTTTTCATAATTCTAATCGAGATATTACAAAGAAAATTCTTCAATAAACTGTCCAGTGAAGAGTAAAATCTATTTTTTTCATGCAATAAATATGGTAAAGTCCTAATTCAGGCAAGAAATTACTGTAAGTAAGTAAAGGCCGGCGTAGCATCTAAATTACCAAACAGAGGGAGATGAGATCTCGTTGTCGTACAAGAGATAGAGAGAGTGTGTGTATGTGTGTGTGTAGGAGAGAGAGAGGAAAGGGAGAAATAGGGAAGAGAGAGAGAGAGAGAGAATGAGAGAGAGAGAATGAGAGAGAGAGAGAGAGAGAGCTAACCGATAGGCAACTATTCCCTAAATTGCGCACAGGTAACTAGGAGCTACAACAGAGCTATGAGAGAGAGTACGCTCCCTGGGTTGGATGCTAGGTACTGTTGTGTCTCTCCATTTATCTGTCGATCTCTCTCCGTTTCCTCGCCTCCACACCACATATAATGGCTAAAGTTCTGCTTCATTGTCGTGTGACCGACTGGACATGGGCGCAGGCTATGGCTATTGTTGAAACTATATACATCATTGAGTGAAATCGAAGAATACGAAAAAACAAAATCTAGGCTAATGAGTTGCCACGTCAGTTAACTCTCGATTAATTTAGTTTGATTGAGTTGCTCTCTCGTCGTCGCTTGGGTTTGACGAACTTTATGGCTTTACTCCGCAACGAGATCGAGTTATTTACAAAGTCATGCTGCTGCTGCTTTGGGCGACGACGATGAAGGCGTTATTAATGGAGTCAACTTTACTCAAGATTAACTGATTTTGCAGAATTTCGTTAATTCGATAGTGTTTTAAAGATTTCTTCTTTTGATTTGTATCGACGTGCAAAATTATATATCAGTATTCAAGACAATTTAAAATATATTTCGGTAATAAAATTATGCAGCTGGAAGTTGAGCCGTAGTGAGCGATGGTTTTGAGTTTCGCGCTGTGCAAGTAGTCAAAATTTTTCATCCAAATGGAAATATAGAAGCATCTTTAGAAATGTCTGCGTACTTTAATGGGCAGATATAAATTTGAGATATATCCCATTTCACTAGAAAGGTAGATCGAATTCCAGTTACAAAGTCGTATGTAAAATTGGTGCGGTGAACAATTTAACAGAATTGCTACCACCGAATCGGGAGAGCAGCGCATTGCGTGTCTGTTTACACGTTTGGCCCTTAGCTTTGATGCGACAGCAGCGGAGCTTTTGATCAACAATGCGTTATAATCGAATATTGGTCGCTCGATTATGTGCGAATAGAGCGCCGGCGCGTACGCGCACGAAATCTCCTCTTTATCAACCTACAACTGCAGGGACGGCAACGCGTGCAACGTAAATAATCAATTTTATATTGATTTCTCGTAGTAATCCGCTTCCATTATTAGCGGCTAGAGAACGAAAGCTCGATTCCCATTGTTAATTTAATTATTTCGCTTGAATGCACATCTCGGCTGAGTTTTAGTATGGTGTGTTTATGTGTGAGCGCTCGCGGAAAGTACGCTACATTATTCACGCCCAACATTGCTACGCGGCAGCAAATTTCTCTCGTCACATTTCAATAGGCTTCAAAAACTGAAAATAACTGACAGATTACTAGAAAAAAAGGATAAGCAAATTTTCCAAATCAGAGCTTTCCAAAAACTTTGGTAGAAAGTTTTTGACGTTACATGCAGTTCCTTTCATCGCGGCAGAATGTTAGATGATACTCTCTTTTTCTGATTAGCATAGAACGTCGAGAGATAATTCAAGAATATTCGTCCATATACAACGTCTCTTATTCATGCTTTTCACGTGTAAGAATGAAGAGAGCTTTGAGAACATGCAACATGCAAGCTTCGGAAGCACAAATACCATAAAGGCGACCGACTTAAGCCGAAATAATAGACTATCGATTTCTGAGAGGGCGGCGCTGCATTTCCGACAGGAAAAGGAGAATCCTCTCTCTCTCTCTCTCTCTCTCTCTCTCTCTCTGCGTTTATTTACTGGAAAATTAACCGGAAGCACGCGCGCCGCCAGATTAGAAGGAACGACTTCCCGCTGCGCCAGCCAGAAAAATGCGCCAGACCCGTTATCTCTCTTGGGGACGATTCGTTACTCCTCCTTCTTTTTTCTCTCTTTTGCGAGGAGCTTGCAGGACGAGAAGGAAGATCGGTAAATAGGAGAAAAGTGCAATTTATATTGGAGAGTGAGAATGCCTCCCTCTCTGAGGATAGGGTTATTTGTCTGAATAAGCAGGGATTTGCTTTGGCTGAGTGTACTGAGACAATGCGAGAGAGAATGAGGGATGGACGGAGGTAAAACACTTTGGAGGCAGTAGTTCGCAGGTTTTGCTTGCAATAAACTGTGATCTAATGTGTTAGTAATATTTGTAGTTAAATTCAGATTAATATCTATCGATGCTTTGACAAAATAAACAAAATTGTACGTTATGTATTACTTAAAATTTTCTTTAATTATCTATTTTTTGTGGAAAGATTTGTCATTCTTCTATTTACCTTTAAAAAAATGGCAAAATATATTGCATAAAAGTAACATATCAGCCTATACACGAACAAAATCCATACTACTCAAGTATTATATTTCTTTTTAATACCCAATCAAAACGAAGAAATATTGTCGATAAATACGCGCACATACAAGTAATAATTAAAGTTAAAAAGATAAGGGAAAGCGCATCACACCTAGCAAGCGCAACGCGGCGAGAGGAAAATGTGAAAACAACATCGAGGACGCAGGCGTGCGAGCACAAAAACAAAGCATCGCTAGAAAGAAGAATAAATCCACGTGTAAATCCGCGAGACGCGCAACTGTTTCGATTCTCGCGATTTGATATCGCTGGGGAAATCACTGAGAGTGCCAACGGAAAAATGAAAAAAAGTAAAAACGAACTCGAGCGCTAGCATAGAAATGAAAAAAAAAAGAATAACAAATACAGAACGCAGTGAAAGAAGAGAAGCGAAACGAGATTTTTAACACGACCACGCTACCACCCCTAAAATGTTTCTTGCCTTGTTGTTGTTGTTTTTTTTTCAACGTGGCAGTTTTTTAATGCACCCGCTGGATGCCTTGCAAAAGGTCAATGCGGATAAATAAATAAAAGGCAAAGCTGCTGTCGAGCTCGCGGTGAAAAATGGGCGCATCTACAACAACAACAGCCACGGCGACGAAGTTTAATATCGCTGATTGCGGCGCGCCCTGATTGCTATACATCGAATGTAGATCAATCGCCACGCGCTAGTTTTTCCGTGTTCAATTATGACTAAAAAATTGCAACCACGCGCCTGCGAAAGAAATTTTCCAGTAATAATTTCGCATATATACGCGTAGATGGTACTGCACGTAAGGAGCTTTGACAAACAATTTAATTACTCGGATAGGCGATCGCTCAAAGTTTCTGCGACAAGAGGATGCCGCGTCACTGTGGTGTTCGTTTGATCGATCGCCACATGCATGTCTATAATACAATTTTCGTTGGGGGTCGTACCTTTTGAATATTCGTTCGTTATGCATTCAATAGCCAGCTTGCTGTCCGTTGGCGCTAATGACGCTCGCTGGATAAATCGACCCGTCGTCTATTGTTGGCTGCTGCTGCTGCTGCTGCTGCCGCTGCTATGTATGGCGTCGCGTCGTCGCTGCATTGTGTGCAGATTATTTTTGTTTGAGTACTTTTTATACGCGCGAACGAACGACAAAGCTTTTATATATAAGTAAGTTATTATTGCAGAGCGAGAGAGTGCTTGCGGTCTTCAAATAAATATTAATGAATTCATCAATTAATCCAGTTGTTTTTATTGATGCGATTATGTAGAAATACTGATTTCTCACAGTTAGTTCATTTCTGCTATAAATTTATCGGTTTTTTGAAATTGAATTGAATATATTCATTCTGGCTAATTTGATGAATAGTCTTTATATTATGGTTTAACGTTACTTTATGAATAATAATTCTGAAAGTGTTTCAAGAGAAATATTTCAAAGTAAAATTAAGCAAATCTACAATGAAATCACGATGAGCGTCAGTCGAGCATCCGTCCCAGATAGATAATCCAAATGATGAAAATTAGCGTATAATTGAAAAATAAGATAGACGCTATGATTTGTGTGCTCGACGGGGTATACAAGGCGCATATACTACTGTAGCAGTAATCGCGCATCCCGATAACGTTGGGCTGACGTAGGCGATTTAATCGCGAACTTAATTCACGACCGGTAATCGCCTTAGACCCTCTCTATCTGAAAATTAATTTTGCTTTCTCCGCACGCACGTGCAAGGCTTTGAAGCACTCGTTTAATTCGATTTGAGACGAGCGTGCGCTCGGACCCGACGATATCGTCAGAGAGTTGTAGCAGATTTTGTTAAAAGCGTTCGTTCTCTCTCTCTCTCTCTCTCTCTCTCTCTCTCTCTCTCTCTCTCTCTCTCTCTCTCTCTCTCTCTGTAACTTTGACGAAAAAAGGGATCTCTGGGCTTGGGAATGGGATAATTTAATTCGAAGCAGGAGTGGACTTCGGTTTTGCGGTTAATTTGAGATGAAAATTCAATTATCGTGCGGTGAAAGAGTTTGTTCAAATTTCAAAATTCAAGCGTAAAATTTGTTTATATCCGCCTATTTGAAGTGGAATACTTCGCCAATTTTCTGAGTTATCTCTATTAATACGATTATATGGCTTTTCATAGATCATAATTAAATTTTTCCAACTGAGCTTGTTCGAATGACTAACTATTTCGAATGTGACTTTCGATACCGAAAGAAGCACGGAATAATCGGATATTAACTTTTTCACCAGCATAATTGTTGTTATAAAATTCAAACTGAGCGCGCGAACGTGCAGTATGCATAACCAACAGTAATCGCGTGTAATCGAAAGCATAACATCAGTCTCTGAGCAAACACTCGTAATCCATAATGCATTAACGTAAGACGCGCAACTGCGTTTTTTGAACCGTCGACTCGTGCGAATGCATAATCGCTCGGGAATGTCGCCGTCGACATTGTGAGTGCAAGGACGGCAAAAACTGATTTTTTTTGCCCTCTCCGTTGGTGCGAATGTCGCATTAAAGTACGATTTAATTCAGGTTGTTTTTTTTCTACTCCCATGCGACTGCAGCTGCGAAATGTTTACGCTTTTTTACGCCTGGGGAATTATGCTTCGTATCTTCTACTGCCGCTATTGCTGTAAAAAAAGGGCATACTAGGCTTCAGTTTGAGCTCACGGGGTCGCGTCGCTGCAAATTTATTTGATTGCTTTTTTCCACGACGCGGAATGTCTGCATTTTTACACAAGTATTTTCATCATTTTCACGTTCCATTTGAGTGCGGCTGCGCTTTTGTTTCATGCGTGAATTTTTATTTTCGAGGGAAACACTTCTACTTGATTGTTTCTTTTTAATTAACACAGACAACATTTTTTCGCTTTTACAATTTTGTTCGCATTGTTCCAAAATGTATTCTCCTACTCCACTAAATTATATAATTTAGTAGAATATTGAAATGATTAATTTACATTCATAAGTCAACCTTAAAAGACTCTTGATTCCAATAATTTAATTTCCTCCGAATCCTTAAAAAATCTTTGATTTTTGACCCTTTGAAAGTATCAATCCTGTTTGTATGTGTGCTCGGCATACGCCGAAGTCCCTTCGTATCATGAAAGGGATACATGAAATTGTACAGCTAAATTAATTAAGTACAATGTAATTCTCATCCTTGATTGCTAAGACCCTTTAATCAAGTGAATCACCAAAGACTTACGTAAATCTATATCTTCAATTCTGTTTTTCTTTCTTTTCCCCTGACTTTACTGCAAAGCTCGTAAAGCTTGAGATATCCCGTGGCAATTTATTTCCGATACTTCGTTATGCCCTTTCCGTGTTTTCTCTTACCGGGTATGTACTTCTTTTCCTTTTTATCCTTTTTGGGTTTACGAAGTACGCGTGCGTGACGATTGTTTATCGTCGGGCATGAAGGTACTGTTGTAGAATTCAATTTTGAACGTGAAATATTGGCAACATGAAAAGTGACGTAAAAATTTTTTAGGATGGTGAATCAAAGAAAGTTCTTTTTCGTTTTTACTTTGTAGCAAATCAAAAAAAGAATGAAATTTTTGTTGTATCGCCTTCAGTGTAGACAAGCGAAAATTTTACACGACTTCAAATTTGTGTAATCAAATAATTTTTATCAACTACGTGTAGTTAGTAAAGTTAACATCATTGAACCAATCAAATAGAGCAAGTTAAGATACACTATCATATAAATTTCTAAATCTAAAATTTCATCAACTTTCTACAGTAAGAAAAAGATTAATTAAACATAGAAGAGAAACAGAACACACAGGAAAAAAATAAAGCATGAAAAATAACAACAATCAAGATAGTCTGTTAGAATGGTTAAAGACACTCACCGGCGTTATTACTGGCGGAATTTAGATCCTTACCTGTAAACAGAAATGAGATGTCAAGACATTGATATCTAGAAAGCATTCGGCAAATAATGTATACACACAGTGCGGAAGATAGGCATCACGTGCGAGTCATTAGCGTTGAGTACGTCGTCGTCGTCACTTGAAGGAAAGCGACTACTAACATCGATTTCGGATATCAGAGGACGACTCGCACACAAGCGCGAGTACGAGAAGTAGCTCATTCTGTTACAGGATTAATTACTGCCTTCGTGTCTCAAGTGCGTTAAGCTCTATTGACAAAACGAGACTATATAACCTATTCCCCTAGTACAGATCTTCGATTACATTAAGCGGACGCTTTGCCGCGTTAGTATCGACAATCGCTTCGGAGATTATGATGAGGAGGGGGGAGGGGGGTAGGAATATGTACTACTGCGCTCTGGATTTGTGGAATTATTGCTTAGACGTAGGTTATACGCGTTGTCACAGGATTACTACCCGCAAGCACAAGCGCCTTTATGTAATCCTTCAGCTGTGACTTTATGTGCTTGCGCATTTGTAAATTGCATCATTTGCGTTGAGTTTCAATTTTGCATGTCCATGTAGTTGAAGGATATGAGGATTTTAAAAACCCATTTAGTATTCTTCAGTACATAATCGCAAATGAAAAAAGCCGCGCGAGAAGAAGCTTCAAGGTGCATAGGTCGAAAGACAGATTAAATATTATCAAAGACAGATTATATTAAATGTATAACGGTTGAACATGTTTTGCTTTCGTAAAGCGCGCACCACTCGGTGACAAATTATTTTTTAGCTGGAAATGTCTGACAGCTCTCTCTCTCTCTCTCTCTCTCTCTCTCTCTCTCTCTCTCTCTCTCTCTCTCTTTGCATATGTACGGAAAAAAGCGAACCCCAGACAGAACTTATACTCGTAATTTCCGTAATAGCATGTAAATACTAACGGGAGGTTTTTTAGTCAATGGTACGAAAGTAAACGCAGTGCCAGGGTATGCAATAAATAACGAATCAAAAAAGAATAGCAAAAGCAACTTTGTCGCTTCGGGTAAATATAAGGAAAAAGAGATAGAACAAACGATCAAGCGCAAAGATTAATAAATTCTACACACGCGAGAACGAAGTTCGAATAAGAAGAAAAAGAAGAAAGGCACATAAAAGCAGAGGGAAAAAGCAAACGTTGCACGTGTTTGCCTTTCTCTCACCCTCTCGTGCGCATTCCGCGGATACATATTAGATATATTAGCTATATAGGGTCGATATTATAGTCAAATATAGGAACACGTCGACGTTGTCCCTTGGTAGACATATATACATACATACGCGCGAGGTATAAGAGAGAAGTAGTATAGCTCTCGGAGCAAATACTCCGCACGTGACGCAAACATATTACGTCGTGCTCTCGCGTATACTGCTCCTCATCGTAAAATGCAAAGATTCCGCGGGAGAGTAAAAGCGTCGCGTCGCTGCCGTCGCACAACGTGAAAAGGCGGTCTTCCTTCCGTTTTTTTTTCTTTTCTTTTGTGCCTTATTGAGGGAATTTTCTAAAGATACGAGATGTATGCCGCAAAAGGGAGGAATGACCACTTGGTAATCCACTTTTAAAACGTGCTTGATAAGTTGAACGAAAATGATAAATTTTGCGTATTGGATGATTTATTCATCATCAGTGAACCTGAATGCGAATGGATATGGATGCTCGACGCTGAAAATTATATCCAGTAATGCATAATTTTCAGAAATTATCAGTATGATGGGTTTGATGAACTAAAATTTTTCATTTTAATAACTACATATGTCTAATTTACGTTTTCAATTAATTAATTTCTTAGCGAGAATTTCCGCTGAAAGCACAGTTAGATAACTCGTGCAAAATTAATATTACAGATTAACTTGAAAAATCAGAAAGCAAACGTAGAATGAAATAGTTAAAGAATGGCCCCGAAAAGCTTGAGAAGAAAAAGCCACAAGAAAAATCATTGGCACACGCTCAATTCAACCCCTACGACGCGTGAAAGAGAGAAAGCGTTCGCTCGCTCGCTCGCGAGGGAAAAAAAGCGAGAAAAGCGCCGCTCGCGAAAAATCGAGAGAAAAGGAAAAGGAGGTTCATTTTATTTTTTAGCTGTCTCCCCGAGCTCTTGGCCATTCTTTCGCCGTCGACAAAAATCCCGCGAAGGGCCGTAGATTTGTACGCTTCCGCGGGGATAAAGGCATAGAAAACGGCGGGGATGGACGGCAACGATTTATGGTCTGAATATTCGTATCCTCTTTCTCTCTCACTCTCTTGCGTCGACCTCAAATCTCTTTCGTATTCGGGAATGAGAGAGAAAAGGAGAGAGCGCCAGCGAAAAAGTGCCAAAGGCAAAAATGAATTCAAGATTTTTGCCGTGCGAAAAGTGCTTTTGAAAGCCTCTTCGAGGTATTCAGCGTTGCGTTTATTTCTACCTAGCGGCTCTTATTCTATTTCACCTCTCTCTACCACATTGAGTTCGTTTTCACAAACTCTTTACTATTCCATCGTACTTACTCCTTGTCCACCTATCGGAGATGAAAGTTTTTGATCTTCAATTAAAAGCTATGCTACTGACATGATGAAAGTTTACCAATCAATAAAATATACAAACTAACAAGGAAATGTAAATTCGGAAATTCAGCTATCGCGCTGCAAAACTTTTTTTTTATATTTGTCTAGCGAGTCGTGAATGATGACTGAGCGAAATACGGAATTTAAAATAGCTCGGTGAGATTTTGGAAAAAGCAGCACGTATTTTTTATCAGTGTGTAGTGTACACGTTTTTGGCATTGCAGTGTGCCGAAATTCGATAATCTATCACTGTGACGGATACGGAAACGGAAAAATAACGTAATTATTCGCGTAGTGCATCAGATGCGCTCCATTTTTTTTCGTCCAAGCTGAATTTCGGAAGCTAATTAATTACGCTTTGCGCCTTCTGCGGTAATCGAATGCGTCGTAAATCAAAAATACGCTCTACTGAATTTTATCCGAATAATTTGCGCGCGCTTTTCACGTGTGATTCAAATTAGCACGAGATTTGCTCACTGCGCAAGTATTTTTTGGTGTAACTGCGAGCTTTATTTCGAGTAACCTCAAAGATCAAAGTCACGACGTTGAAAGCCCTGTTGTGGAAAAAGTGAAGTTTCTTTCGTTGAGGCTTTTATCTTTTGAGTTGTTGAAAAAGAGTTCTGAGTTTCCAAGCTGCGTGAACATTTCGATCATAAAAGAGTTTTAATCAAGTTAATTATATGTAACACGAACGTCATTTACACTATATCTACAATACTATACAACCACGTAAAATTCAGACACAAAGTGAGTGATTACACTAAAAAATAAAGTTACATTTTATTAATTAGTCTATATAATTTAGTTCCTATATCACGAGTATGCATCAAGTTAACTAAGTATAATTCACTAGTAAAAGAAGTTGAACTACGCAGCTTGATTTACGAAAGTGGATAAAAGCAAAGCTCGTGCACAAAAGTCAAAGTACAGTACAGAGAAAAGCAGTAGCACGCAGAGCCCCCAAAGCGAAAGAAAGGGGAATAAAGAACGGTGCGCAGTAGGTGGAAAAACGAATAAGAAAAAAAAGGATCGGTGTGTATAGAACGTTCACACGGGTCATCGATACAAAGTGCCTAATAGCTGTTTTTCGTTTGTGTATACACCCACCTCCACATACACACACATACACACACACACACACTCCCTTTGTCCCGAACTGTGGTTGTGAGATTCGCTTTCTAAGGTCCCACGTGCTTACTGATCTTAATGGGAAAAGTCGGGAACACGAAAAAATTCATGGATCTTTTCTCGTCGTCGCTCGACGTGATACCCCTTTCACGGCTGTTTACGCGCGGGAAATGAGAATTTCTCCCTCGGCGATCGATTGTTGCGAGCACGAAATTAATTCTTTACTCAATCATCGCACGCTCCGCTATATTCTTGACGCAAAGCTATTAGTTTTTTCACTCGTTAAATAGTTTTATTTTCGAAACAATGTGATGTCCGATCAAAGACTGGCCTAGACTACTTGGCCAACAATCTCATTTCAACAGTGGCTTACGTTGGAAGCCGGAAACTCGGCAATAACAAAAGAATTTAATAAGCTGAAGCTTTCTTTCTCTCCCAAGCTGTCACTTGCAAACAATTCTCCGCGTCGTAATATTTAAAAAGTGCCTTAGAAAGAGAGCGAGAGAGAGAGAGAGCAAAGGGAATAAGATAAAGCTTGAGTAGAAAACGTCTTCCAATAAAATAAAAACGCGTCGTAAAAAACAAAGAAAGAAGAAAATCACTGGCGCTTTTGCCGACGGCAATTGCAGCAGCACGACACGGGTTCCTGCTCGTCTAGCGAAATTCCTCTTATCGCTTTCCGCGTGGCGTTTTTCGATCAAGTGCTCGTGCGCGAGACAAAGTTATGGAGCCGTGATTGCGATACTCAATGTCTCTCGGTAGAGAGAAAGGGAAAAAAAATTAAAAGTTGAGAGACAGATACATTTATCGAATCCCTTCTCTCTTTTGTTTCTCGCGGCAAATTGCAGCTCGGCAGCGAAAATAACAAAGCTTTCCTTTTTCCACTGTGCAAGAGAATTTGTTAGCATTTTCTCTACCCGGAAAATCAGTAAATATTTCAGCGCTTCTCTCGGATGTCCAATCGATTTTGTCACTGGCGCAGGTTGGCAGGGAGATAGCAAGAGCGCTAAAATATTCAGGAGCTTTTTTCAGTGCTCGTACATTCTCTTTGTAAGCGCTAAATTTTAAATCTTCATCGGTGTATCTTCTATTGAGAAAGTCAGTAATTGGAAAAGGTAGGACAAACAAGTCTATCGATCGATTTAAGCTTTCAAATTGCAATACTCCGAAGAGCTATGTAAATGAACCCGATATTAAGTTATCAACGGCCGATTCGTCTTCTTACTTTCAATTATCTGTGAAATTCTCGGCCGCGAGAAAAAAAAACGAAAATTATTCAGATTAGATAAACCATCTTTGCGACATTTTTCTTTCAAAAATCAATTTTTAATAATTCCTTTATTAAAAGTTTTTCTGGAAGAAGGAGAATGAAGGCTTGCGTTGTATTAAATAGGCAGGATATTAAAATACGTTAGCGCGCTGCAACAACCCTGGGCTTGATAGCCTTTGGAAACGATATTATAGATTTGCTATGTATTCTCCCGAAGGCATTGAATATTCCGAATTGAATGGCTCTGCTATTTTTCACGACGGCGAATGAGAATACATAAGACGCTGCTGCTGCGCCAAGTGCACAGATGAGGATACGCAGTCTTACCTTCGCCAGTCAGGAAATTGAACGAAAATACTCTTTTTTGTGATCTTTCTTTTATGTACGTGTGTATGTTTTACATTTGTTGCCGATGCGCAGCCATTAAATTTTATAAGTTGGATATGAATCGTAATATTAGTTTTGTGTGATTTGAGCTCGGAATTCGTTTACATTAAATTTCGGATTGTTGATATATTCTTCGGTAAGAACTAGTATACTTTCATCTTTGTAAAATATGAAATATAAACAACAACATTTATCCCAATATTAAAAATATACCTACTAGAAAAATGACAAGCAAGTTTTTCTATTGTCCAGAAGCGTATTTCATAAGAAAGATACGCAGGAGAAACGGATGAATCATATCCTGCGGGAGAAATGTATTTTCTTAAAAATTACTCATCTCCATCCTTTCCGCGGTCCTCTTCATAGAACGAAAGAACGGTTTTTTCGAGAACAGCGCGCGAGTTCGCCTCAAAAAATTTGCTCGTCGATGAATCTCCCTTTTCCCATTTCGTTCTCGAGAAATGTCGTGAGCACGAAAGAAAAAGGGAAAAAAGGATATGTTCGGCTTTCATGAATTTTCAGCGCGGTAGTTGACGGATTGTGATCTCATGAATATTCGTGGTAATCGAGTACTTTATTTTTGTTGAGATAGTTCAAAGTTTGTATTTTTAATTGGCAAAATTATGTTTTGAACAATTTCAATCAAACGTGCAGCAAAAATCATTTAGTTAACTTTTATACGTATCCTAACAAGAAGTGCTTATAGTCTCAAATGAAATTTCATTGAAAATTTTCATATTTGCATGCGCATTTTCCAAATACACTTCAACCAAAAAGAACATTATGGAAAACATGATTAAACTATCAAGCACAAGATAGAAGAAGAAGAAGAAGATGAGCAAAAAAACATATATAAAGCTAATTTGGCTTCCAGCGTCACTTGCATAATGCAGTCCGTCCAATTTGACGCGATGATCGTGCGCTTGCGTAATTCATGCAGACCCCTGCGAATAATTCAGCCTCGCCTTTATCTCGTCCGTGCGGGGTTAGTAGTAGGAAGACAAAGAAAAAACAAGGATGGCGAAGCTAAGGATTTTTCATTATTTCCTACGCTGACATTTTCTTCCTCTCGTGTACGTACACACGTTTTGAAAATGTGTCGTCACTGTTCGTTGGTTGGCTAATTAGGACTTGCCAGATGTACATAAGTGACTAGATGTAACCGGGAATATTTAATGCAAAGCTTCATTCTACTGCATTGTTTGAGAAATACTCGTCTAGACGAGAATTGTGTAATTTTTAATAATACATAATCAATGTTTGATCGATTGAGAGTACTGGAAACATATAGCAGCATTAATGGATGATATCAAAAATGCCGATGAAAATTTTGTTGTTCATAAATTTAATTATGTGTTTGAAAGAGTAATTTCTAGTTATCATTATAATTCAGCGGTATATTACAAAACCAAGACATTATATGTAGCGGTTTTTCTACAAACTTTTCTTTTGCACTGAATAAAAATAAAAATTTTATTCCTCTAAGATGATAAATTAAAAATTCTTCGCTGAATATTATACAGAGATTAAATTCTCTTTCTCTGTCTATATAAAAGTAATTTCGTAATCATCGAACTTTATCAAATCTGACAGGGTATCAAACCAGGATTAACCATTCAGTTGTATGTTTTAACCCAGGAGAGCGTTTAATTATTTTGATTTAGTTAACTTGGTAATTATCAGCGAGGATGCGCACCGTGCCGCTTGAATGGAACTGATGGTCGTTTGTATGGCTTTAAAATTTATCAAGCTTAATGTGCAGAATAAAAGATCGCCGTAAATTCAATGTCTGAGTTTATTTTATTCTGACATTAATGAAATTTAGCGTCAGATTTGAAAATATTAAAAAGAAATTATGAAAAACACATTAAGCTCTTCAAAACTTTCTCGAAGAATCAGAAAAAGAATATATTTTATTTGTCATTCTGATCTTTCAATTACAGTGAATAAAAGAACGGTCGTATATATCGCCAAATGAAGACTCAAGTCTCTTTCTCAACGCTAATAAATATTTCAGTATCGTCTGAGCCATTTTACCGTGGGTTTATGATATTTCGCGCAAGGCAAACAGTATGGATCGAGCAAGCAGCGCTAGACTCGTCGGTTATTACACCGAATATATAATACAAGAGAGGATTGGCGAGTTAACCGTTCTCGCTGCACACATACACACATACGTATACAATCCCGTCATTCTTTTTTTATTCTTTTTTCCTTCTTTTCCACTCTACATGCACGGTTCGGGCTAGCTATCTCTCTTCCTCTCTCCGTCTGGCTTTCACACATGGACAATGAAGAGATCTGTCGGTACTGCGCGCGGCAGAGTGGGCCTTTCATGCCGTCGTCATTTGCTCGACAAATCATGTGCGTAATTCGCTGACGCATTTTCGACCAATTTGATATTTGATTACTGAATTAATCTCGAACTTCAGATATATTTTAGCATTTTAATGCACGCGCTCCGCGGAAATTTTGATCATTCTCGCTGTGGTGAATTCCATTAGTGATTATGGAACAATATTTCAATTGGCTATGCGATGTTTTATAAATGAAGATTAGGAAAGCAATATACTTTATGCAATATTGAATAAGTTATAATGACATATCTATACCTTGATTTCTTTGGCTGCATTTTTCATTTTAACGTAAGATATATAATATATATCTCACGGAAAGACGAGGGAGAGAGAGAACTAATAAAGACACGCAGCGTGGTGGTAGGGAGAAAAGTCGCCTCCGAAGATCCAATATGTCCGGGAAGCTACGCGCAAGCGAAAACCTTAGGGATAAAATTATTCGTCCGAAGGGATGTTATATCGACATCCAATCTGATCTCCGCACGCATGACTTGTATAGAGGAACATCAGTTGTGATATTTCAATGAGGTGTGCTTCTTCAAAGCTTATTTCAAATTACAAATTATGCGAGAATTATATCGAGCTTCAATCCATTTACGAGTTCGAAAATATTGAGATTTTGTTTTCATTTATAATGATTCCAAAAAAGGCTGGATTTTCTTGGATTTTCTCACTGACAGGGAATGTTTGTTTTAATGATTCTTCAGATGAAAACATTGACGTTAACCGTAGTAGGTATACTAGCGTTTTTCCCGCTATATGAATTTCTACAATTTAAGTACTTACATTTTGGAATAAAGTTGTGTTAATCTATCCATTAGAAGAGACAGAGAAGAGTGCAAAAAGGAAGACGGACTTAACGTCTTTTCTGATTTAATCCGAGTCTTCCGAAAGTGAACATAAATGTACGAATTTTAATATGAAGTGTATTTTTTTTGTTTAGATTCGAAGTGAAAAGAGCATGTCGTAACGGGGATTGGGATAAAATACTCAGACTCGCTAGTGAAAAATCGCGAGTGGACAGCTCGAAAATGAGAGACAGAGGGAGAGATAGAGAGAGAGAAAAAAATGAGAGAGACAGAGAGAGAGAGAGAGAGAGAGAGAGAGAGAGAGAGAGAGAGAGAGAGAGAGAACGAGATAATCGTGCGTAGAAATTGTTGGTCAGAGTTTGCAAAATTGCCCTCCGGTCAGTGGAAAATAAAAGAGAAAGTCTACGCTCACTGCGGAACGGCTAATTTGCGGATTATTATTTCTGCGTTGATAGGGCTGACGGGTGAAACCTTTTCGCTTTCCCGAAATTTTTTATGCACGTTGCTAGTTAGTCAAAGCAAAAAGCAGATAAAGCAAACCGTGAATAAACATGGCAAAGAGCTTTGAAATACACGTAAAAGAACACAAATACACAGTAAGCGAAGAAGCAAATCCAGAGATAAGACACAATCCACACAAATATATACATACACATGTTCAAAGAACGGCTCGTAAAGGATCCATACAATCGCACGTAAAAGCTCATGAGTGATACAAAATGCCGAGCTGGTGTTTCATTTTTTGTTTTGCAATGATTAAAAATAATATTTTTTTGCTTCAGTCTTCGTGAAGTTAAGATTACATGCACGTACATGCGTGATTGCGATAATCTTCATAAAGGCTTTAGTCAAATTTTAGTATTCAGTAGAAATATCTAGATTTGGTCAGCCGTACAAGTGTGAAATTGTTCAATACCAATAAGAATAATCAGAAATGATAATACTTTATTCTTATCTCAGAGATTATACAGAAATAAAAGCGAAATATTTGTCTCTCAGGAGTCGAAAGCGATGAGAAAAATAAGCTGATTTTGAAGCTTGAAAGAATCACAAATAAATAGTAGAAACAATACGAGTATAAAACAAATCTTTACACAGAATAAGCAAGGCATTTATTCATTTTCTCACGCTGCTCACGAAATTATTTGCTGTCCTGCTCGCATTATTGGTTAGGATTAACGTTTTGTGGATATATACAGATCGAAACACATGTTATACTCCCCATCGCAATGTTTGGTCAGTTTGATGTAATACATTCTTATATCGTTCGATATTTTTTTGTTAGAGTGGTAAAATATAATTGTACAGCTATGCGAGAAAAGAAAAAGGGAAGTTTTTTGCTTTTAAAGGGCCTAATAATTTCATAGATATCTTTGAAATAAAAAAACCGATTGATATTTTTTTATTCAACGTAAATACACAAATCGAATATTATATAACTAACCAATCTTTCTTCAATAAAAGAGCATATAGTTCGTCGAAATGCATTCAATTGAATATTGTTGGCGGGGGAAAGAAAAGGTCGGTTGCATTTCTGTAATATAGAGAAGTGTATGCGCGTGTATGTGCTCGCAATCGTCAATGAAATGAAGAAAATAAAAAAAAAGCGAGAGAACCGAGCGTGGAAAGTGCCGAGTCACGAATTCGCAGTCACGCGCGTACTGCCACCGCCAGCTCTATAGCCATTCGTGAAAACTACCGGAAACGGAATCGCTGCCAGCGATCCGCGTCATTTGAAGATCGCTTTGATTGCGCCCGGATACTACGTGGACGATTATTTTCTTTTCACGATTATGTGACTACATTCCCAGATGTACTACCGAAAAAAAATGCACGCGTGAATATACATCAGTTGGGCTAAATCCAGTGTAGTAAATACATGCAGCAAGCCGCCAAACACACAACAGACACGATGTTCAGCACAATTCAACAAGCTGATACTTGCGAGACTTACAATCACACAATCACCGTGGGGGCAGCAGCAGTAGTTACATGCAAATTCTGCTAGCGGTCGAACATAAGCTATACGGATCGAGCCGCTTGTCGGATACTGTTACGGTTCCGAAAATCCAACACGTGGACGAGCAAACGTGTGTAGGTGAAAATCATAGCCTGGAAAGTTTTTAAATAATTACAGGCTTGTGCCTCTCTCTGTCTCTCTCGCTCTCGTTTTTGCTTTAGCAGACAATTGACTGGGAAGCTTTTTCGGCCTCGAGCTCGCGCTATTAATGGGAAAAGTTCGCTTTTATCTTTTAAACGGCCGCCACTGCAACAGTACTAATTTCTAACTTTGTGCGCCGCCACTCGATGCCTGAGGTGGAAAAGAGAGTGAGAGAGAGAGAAAGAGAGAGCCACTTTTACGCTGTTATTCTCATGCCTATAAATTTTAACTTTCTTTTTATACCATTGCGTGACGTTGTGATTATATTCCAAGAGCTCTCGTGATTTCGTTCTTGCTTTACTTTTTTTTCCTTTTTTTTTTTTTAGGAAGTTGAGAATAAAATGATATTGTTAATGGAGATAGTGTGCGAACGCTTTAACTGCACTTGAAACTTCTGATAAAGACGTTTGAAGTTATAAGCTCTTGAAATTTAGATTCGCTTCTTTGGAGGACGAAGAGGTGGGTGGCAGCTATTCTGATACTTACAGCTTGAAACGATTCTCGAGTGAATGACCTTTCATTCTATTTTTTGCTATACCGGATATCGACGCTGGGATCAAAGAAAGAGTTTTACTCTTTCAGTATTTAATAGGTAAATTATATTTATCAAGTTCTTTTAAATGCATACAATCAATCTTAATTTAGTCTCGAATAAGAATAGTAAAGGTAGTTTCCAAGATTAATAACCTTTTATTTATAAGAATGGCGTTACTTAATAATTAATTCTCACTACTCATTACCGTTGATAAAAAGATACGACGTATGTCATGTTCATCATTAGTAGTAATATACGAGAAACGACTTCTATCTTCGCAGTGAGAGAATTGCTGTTATAAAATGTGCTATATTTGCAATAAAATTTACTACAAAACATAGTTATTATGGGATATGCTCCAGTTATAATAAAATTTATCGAACTTTTGTTAATTTGTATTATAATTATAATGATTTCTATATGACAATATTGAAAACTTAATGACAAATAATACAAATTATTCTGTTATAATGATTAAAATATATAATAAAATATGTTAGAACATTTAGTAAAAATATATGATTTGAATAATTTTTACAATGAATGTAGCAAACATTACTTTGGTTGGATAGCGCGTGCGTAGTAGCATTTATACAATGTGCAGAAGCAACTGGTCAGAGTTGTAGAGGCCATGTGCAGATGGCGGTTCAATTCTCGTAAGTGGCAGAATAAATATTTGGTTACTGTATAAGAAAATGTCAGACTGACTCATGTATATAAAAATGCTTGCGGTTAAGTGACTGGCAGGTGAACTACATGTTAGGTAACTACAATAGGTTAACTTGCTAACGAATAAATAGATAAGATATACAATATATATATATATATATATGTATGTGTGTGTATGTGTATTAACAGCAGTATTTATGAATCGTATGCATCTTACCCTAAACAAGAATTTTATGATTAATGTGATCTTTGAAAAGCATTCGAATTCAATATATTATTATAATTTAATTTCCCGAACCATTAAATATTACTATGCGTATGTAATAAAATTTAGTGATCTAATCTTCTGGATTCTGTTTGTAGTAGTAATTACTATGGGTTGTATTAAAGTTTATTATGTTACATAGTAAAATTTTCAACATTAAAATTTTGCTATTTTAGATAGTAATTTTTACTACAGTTAGAGTATATCCTACGACTATTATGTTTTGTAGTAATTTTTACTATGGACTATGGTAAAGTTTATAATATCAATTCTCACATTACGGGGATTTTCATAAAATGGAAAGGTTATAAAGAAAAAAAAAGAGCGGGGAAAAAAATCAAATCACGTCCGTCAAGTTCCCTCACTCTCGCGAATTTTAATCCAAGCCTTTAATTTTCAAGCAGTAGCAGTTCGCGCTTCTGCGCGCGTTCTCAACGCCAAGACTTAACGGTCGGTTAAACTCAACTATCGGATTAAAAGTGGCGCGCGCTCCGATGCACAGTGCGATTAAGCCCGATTTAACGTCAGTTTTCAAATGGCTCGTAACCCAGTCTCTCTCTCGTTCTCTCTCTCTCTCTTCGCGCCTTTCTGATTTTGTATTCCAAACACTGATGTGAGTAGCGTTTACGTTGAACGACTTTTTTTCGTCCTAAAAGGATAAAACGCTGTAATCTAAAATTGGCAGTTCTTTATGGGATTACATACAGTCGAATTTGTTATTTAGCATACTCAGCAACTTGTATCTTACTGGTACGAAATGATATTGAAGTTTCAAAAAGACGCTCATATACAAGAGGAGTTACAAAAAATTATTAGAACTTCATTTATTAAAAAAATATTGAGTTTTAATAATTTCATACTATTCATCAAAGGCAAAAATAAAAAAACAACTTTTGCTGTATAATTTCTTCATTAATTTCATCGCAATATAAGCTCGAAATAATCCATGGAACGAAGAAAAGACGACGACAGAAGCTCATCGGCACAAACGGGCTCGCGACAATTGGACGGTACGTAGTTCCGTCGTCGTTGTCGTCGTGTTGCTCGAGAGAAAGGCGAGGGAGAGAGAAACGGTGGCAGTCAAATAACTTGTCACGTGCAATGGCCTTTTGCCGCGCGTGTACTTGTCATTTCGCGGCTCTTTACGTTTCCACACGGTACTGTTTGCGCTTGTTTCGTTGATTGTCTTGGGGACCGGCCTGGCTCGCTCACTCTGTTGCTTGATTTCATAAAGTTAGGCTTGTTTTGCGAAACGGGAACTGCTCGCTTGATTGGCTATGGCTAATTTTCTCTGAATTTGTTGCATTTTATTTAATTTGTATTTTAGGTTTTTACAAACTTAATATTTTTCCGATACTACATAAAAATTAGAGAAAATTGGAATTAATACATTGAGTTCTTAAGACAAGATAAAAAAAAATATGGCGGTCATTATCCCGAAATTAAACATTAGTTTCTCCGGCGAAAGTGAGATTTATCAGGTCACTTAACCACCGCCGACAAAAAGGCAACAGCAGCTGGCATTTCTTGGATGGTAAGGGGTGAGCTATAGTGTAGCGCGCCCGCAAAAGAGAGTTAAATTCCTTGGACGGAGAAAGGAAGAGAAAAAAAAGGAAGCTAAGAGCGTTAACCTTTTGTCTAACAGTCCAGCTGTGGCTTTTCCTTTGTGTACGCGCGCGCGCGTGTATTCGGTCTGTCGCATTCAGCTAGCGTAACACCTAGTTTTTTGTTGGAATTCGAGTTAAATCCTTCGACTGCCACGCGCGCGCTCGTGTGAGGATTTATGTTACTGGAAATGTCGAGCGGACCTTTCTAGTCTAATTACGTTTTTCCCAATGCACGCGATCGCTCTGCTGTCGGACTAAAGTTCGGATGACGCTTTTCATAAATAATGGGGACGTATGCTTTCGGCGTAACTTGTGGTATATTGTGCAACATTACTTTACATTTTATTTAAAAGTAGGGCTATAATTCCATTCATAATCTATGGAAAAAACACATCGACTTACGAAAAATGTTTCGCAGAATACCGCAAAAGTAAATTTTTATTTCATTCCCCACACGATGCAGCAAATCTCTCGGCAGTCCCTGTGGGACGTCCTGTGAAACGGGCCTACAGAGACGAGAAGTGAAATATCCGCACTCACTGCTGAAGGAGGAAAGGGAGGAGGAGCAGAAGGAGAAAGAAGAAGCCTCTCGGCCATTTGCAAAGCTCCGAAGCGCCGAATGCACTCTGGCCAGATGAACTTTTTGAGGCTTCCGTTCTACGTTTTTCTCTATCTGTCTCTCTCTCTCTCTCTCTCTTTCTTTCTCTCTATTTTTTAAAATCCGAATCCACAGAAGCGACGTGCGCGCACTACTGCCATTTCTCTCAATACAGTTTTGTACGCGCTCGCACGCGTTCACTTTTAATCATAAAGACATAAAGTGCAATTAGAGGATCAAACTACTACGGAGTCCCCAACATTTCATCGTTTACAGTCGACGAGCACTTTTTTTTCTTTTCGACGCAAATATTATTCAGTGCTTCGTCAGGCGTAAAACTAAAAGGTAATATCCGGCTTTATTATGACGAAGAGTACAATTGCCGTTTGCTAAGTAAGTTATAGGGCCGAAGAGAGACGGCCGGTAAGTAAGTAAGGAACTGCTACTTAACGCTCAATACGTTCCACTTAGATGGGGGGCGGGCCTCCTACTGTACAGATGGCTTTGTCCGCGCGCAAGTCTCCTGCTGCGGTATGCACTTGAGACTTATTTGCTCTCCTTCGGCACAAGCCACTACGATGGTCGATGTCGAGTATTTAAAATATTCTATAACGCCTTTTTTAATGATTTTGTTACTGGTAATACACATTTTATTCTGTACTAGTAAGTCTGGGTTCGATTATAGTATCAGAATGTACTACAAATTTGTTTCTTGAAAAATATGCTATTAATTCTTTAGTGTACCAGTTACTTTATTCATTAAATAATCAAAAACAGTAAATAAAAATATAGAAACAGTTAAGTTTCTATATTTTTATAAAAAAACAGGATATAGTGACATTTCAATGAGGACGTTCAACGAATGATTCACCTAATGACTCTTTCATTTCACGGCACGAACGAACGAACTCAAAACCAATGCTTATTCACAAGGTAATGCGTAAATAAACCGAATAATTTTCAAAACCGTGTAAAATTTCAAACTGCTTTTCAATTCGCTTACGATAGTTTTATATACAATATTTTGTCAACATATCGGAAAATTCGAAGAGGAATTTGCGTTTATGCTGTAGTGGATATCCGTCGAATATTATTCAACCTCATGACAAATATCTACGTGTATAGAATTTGAAAGATAACATAAACGGTTATTTTTAAATAGAATGCTCTATAAACAATATTTTGTTTTACTTGCTGACGGGCAATTAATACTACAAACTGCACAACAAATTTTATTTGGTCTCTCCTTAACACAATTTTATTTTCACGAATATGCTTTGCCTGAAATAGAATTTTCTTAAAAACAGTTTATACGAAAATTAATAATTCTACGAATAAATACGATTGAGCTATTAACCGAAATTGGTCCCAATTCGATCATTCGCGAACAAATAGCGTTGGTAAAAAAACGTACATTTAAGTACGTCCAATATTGGGTCAAAAGGAAAACGAACGTTGCTGCGGCAATATCCCGAGCAATCGAATGCTCGCCTGCGGAAAAGAGAAAGAGAGAGAGAGAGAGAGAGAGAGAGAGAGAGAGACAGTGTGTACTGACGGACTACAGGATGGAAAAGAGCGTTTACACGACGACGGTACGCATCATAAAAGCAATCGTAAACAACTGCCCGAAATCGCTTCCACTCGCAATTTTATGCTGTTCAATCGTCGCTAAGGCAAATAAAAAATCGGACAGGTTTTGATGTTGGTTTTTTTGAATGGCAGTTGTATACCTGGAGCAGATTATGTTAGAAAATACATACTAGTAAAGGAAGAGTAATCGACGTTGATATTACTAAAAATTAAATATACCAAAGTCTACAGAAAATAAAGCGCAAAACAATTCGTTTGGTCGTAACATTAGCGCGAAATTTTCTCAATAAAATAGAAAAGCGTAACCATTGTAGAGAAGCTTTGAAATGGCCTTTCTCTCTTTTGAAACAAGTAACAACGATAAATCGAAGTGGCGTATTGAATGCACTAACGTGCAGGTTGCAGCATTGAGCCAAAGCAACGGCTGCAACATTACGAGAGAATCGAAATCGAAAGGCCTCTCCCTCCGTCTTCTACGATAGAGCGATAGCGAGCCGCACTTTGCATCGAAACGAGGATCCATTCAGCGCTTTTCTCTCTCTCTTCCACTCTCCCCCTCGCTCTCCCTCTTACTCCCTCCCTCTCTCTCTCTCTCTCTCTCTCTCTCTCTCTCTCTCTCTCTCTCTCTCTCTCTCTCTCTCTCTCTCTCTTTCTCTCTCTACTCCAGACCGTTGCGCAGCCCCACACCTGATTGCGTGGCTCGTTTCCGATATGACCTGCGCAGTATATATATATATATATGTATATATATAGTACTCACTACTTTAGCTAATGTCAACTCGCTGTTTTCGATTAGAATGACTATAGGAGATTTTTATTTCAATTGGTTTCAATTATTTGATGAGTAAAACTGATTTCGCAATGAACGAAATTTTGGGAAAATGATATTTGTTTTTCTTTTTTCGACCCGTATGTTTTCACATACGTGCGGATGGAGAATAACTGAAATCTTTCAAATTGAAAGCTATCTGAATACTTTGCAATATAAACAAAATTCCATTTACCTTTCTCTTCAAGTAGCAACAATCTGACTAACAATGTATGGATTGCTCAATTTTTATAAAAGCAGCATGTAATTCGAAACGTGATTTTTTACGAAGTTTTACAGAATCGTATATATGTAGGATTGGAATCCAATAAATAAATTTCTCATTCAGGCATCAATTCGTTGTCAGATTGAAAAATGATTACTTTTGTTTCAATAGCCATTTCAATGATTTAAAGTACAATCTGATAAATAAAAACTCTGATAAATAAACAAATTTTCAAGTAAGAAAAATATTATCATAATTAGACAGAGTAACTTCTTTCAATCCACTAACAATAATTTCTTAAACGCTTTTTATAACGACAATCCAGCCTCTGAAGCACAACGCGGGAACATCCCTTTTGAAATGCAACGACTCGCGACATTCTCAAGGATGCGACGTAGACACACTTCTCTCTTTTTTTTTCTCTCTCTCTCTTTCGCTCTCTTTCTCTGTCTCTGAAAAATAAAAAACTTTGCAGTCTTTAATTTTCTCTTTCGTCGCGCGCGAAAACTTAATTAAGATCGTCGCCATTTGTCTTGGGCATCGTTTAATTACTTTGCCACCCACTCACTCTCCGACACTTTTCACGCACTTTTGTCCATTGCAAAAGAACTTTTGTAATTGTATGGTTTATCCCTTGCGACAAAATCCGCACTAGAAAAGAAAACAACAAACATATAAAAAACTTATTTCTCAGGCTAATCGTCGCAGGCGAGAAAATTGCATGACAGCGGAGGGAGTTTGGGCTGTTATTTACAGTGAAGTAGATCGCTAGTGAAGGAGCGAAGTAAAGGGAGCGTGAAGATAGAGGGAGACAACGCGTGAAATGGTATTTATCGCTATGGGACGACGGTGCACCGCGAAGTTTAGTACCCAGCTACTAGCTACTAGCTGGTCGAACGCCAGACTTTAAATAAAACTTTGAAATTAGCTTCTCCGTTGATTTTAAATTCCAGGAACAATGTTTTACTTATAATGAATACATATATCGTGAAATTCGTTGCAGCTAAATATCATACGTATTCCGAGTTTCAGGGTCATTGTAAATTTTGTCATGAGGAATTCGATATGATAAGATATCGTAAATGTTACCAATTTTTGAATAAAATATAGATAATTTACGAAAAACTCATAATCGCATCATATATTTCAGTTATTTATCTCGTCGCGTTGTATGATCAATTTATGACTCTTGTTCAAGGATTAATTCTATCAAGAATAAATTTTATTATTTGCCAACTTGAATATTCCACATAATTCCAATCTTCATTGTACATCCAAATAATCATAGCTTTTCGAAAAATTATAATTGTCACTCACTATAATAGTATTTTATCATAAAAATCGTACAGAATTTTCTTTCGCTAACCGCAAAAAACTCTACACTCTAAATATACATAAAAATGAAAATAGTCAGTGCCACGCCAAAAAAATAAGTAACGAGATAACTGCTTTGCGTGTGTGTATGCGTCACCAGAGTGTAGGGATAGATAGATAGACGCAAGGGAAAGCGGGAGGCGAACTGTCCGTAAATCTCGGGTTGGTAGCCCCCAAGGGGACCATGTCTCAGTCACAGCACCATGGACGTCAGAGTTAAAGCGCCACCTACGAGAAGTTTGCCTGCGAGCCGCTCTCTCTCTCTTTCTCTCTCTCTCACTCTCTTTTTCTCTCTGTCTCCCTTCCTCTCTCTTTCTCTCTCTCTCTCTCTCTCTCTCTCTCTCTCGTTGTCTCTTTCTCCGTCTCTCTTCGTTAATGCGAGTTTAATCCACTAATTTAGGACCTGTGAGTGCGTTGAACATTGTTCAGATGTTACTGTTACGCGATGAAAAGATTAATGTTATCTAATTATTATTTTTTGTAAGTAATATTTTATTTTATAATGTAGAATACGAAGATCTAATATTTCAGTCTGTTTGTGTTGGAACTTAAAATTTTTTACGATATTTTCAGGATATGTTATTAGCCAATATAGCTTTTTTGTCTGAATTACAAAAGGCATTACAAATTTGAAATACGTAGCTATGAGATTCTGACTATATTGGAACAAGAATAATAAAATTGCATTTCAAATTTTTAAAATAATATCAAAGTTTATACAGATATAGTTATTTTTTAGAACTAAATTTATAAATATTTATATATGAATAATCAGAGAGGAAGTTTTTGAAACAAGTTAACGTAATATCTCTACTACATAAATTTTGGATATAAAGTCTGTTTTTCATGTGTTAGATAAAATATTAGTAGAGTTATAAAAGTAAAAATTTCTCGTTAGAACGATAAAGAGTCGAAAGAAAAAATAGGCAGTAGAAGCAAGAAAAGAGATCGATAATGATGACACTTCATGCGCAAAATTGAGAGAAAGAGATAAGAGAGCAGCGAAATAGATTAGCAGGCCCCGCTGACTCACTTGTTTCATTCCCTCGTTTGCCATCATCTCCTGACATATTTTACTGGTTAGGGTTTTTATAGGACGTTCTCTCTAGCAGTAGTAGAGCGTCCAGGTATATAAGAGGGTTGGTTTTTATTGGCTTATTTATTTGCCCCATCCGCAAGCTCATAATATTGACTTAAGAATCCTTTACGGTAAATCGATATAGTGAGATATACTCTGTTTTTCTCGCGACAGGGAAATGTCCCGTGAAAATAATATTCACTGCATCACACCAACACTGCGAATGCGGTCAATCTTTCTTTTTGTTCTCCCTCCCCCTCATTCTTTCTACACATTGACGCCTTAATGGCCTTGCGTGAGCGGCTTGTCGTTGACCGATTTGCGCTTAATAAAAGAAAGGCGTTGAATCTAGTAGGGGTGAGGTCCATTAGGCGAGCTGCCTTGCGGTGATTCGTTGAAATCGTAAATTCGTGATTACCTGTCAACCGACACTCTATTGTCCCACGGCTTTCCTACTTTTTGCTCTACTCCGTTTATACAAGGCGTTGCCTCCGATGTGATGTCATAAGATTGCCACGATAAATGTTGATTTTTTACACGGTAGATTTGCTTTACTTTTTTATCGTATGAATGTGTTTGAATGATGTAGATATCATTGTTTTATTATTAAATGAAGAGAGATACTGATTTTTGCGTGAATATTTGATAAAACGGTCAGGTACATTTTTCAATGGAATAAATCAATATATTGATGCAAAAATTTGATAAACTTATTCATTCGAACATATTTTTCCATGATGTAATGTAAAATTGATTTATTGCGACTGAATGATGTTTTGAAATATCTTATAAATTTCTCATTATTTTTTATGTACAGTTGTTAACAATTCATCATACTGTGATACATAATAGATTAATTAGACAGTTATTTTATTTGAAAGTAGAACATTTTATCATTTTAAAATAACTCTTTTTTCTAAAAGGTTAAAACGTTATTCAGTATGCAAAGTTTACTTTAAATAAAAGAAGAATCATTATAAACGAAAATGGATTTTGGCGACTACTAATAAGTACGAGTTGTACTCGTTTATTTTAGTACAGGAATAGTAAAAAGTAGTCAGTCTTTAAAATTAATCTCAACGGACACCTTAATCTTAGAAATAAAATTACACGTTACAAAATTTGAGCTTTAACCGCAAGCTAAAAATAATATGTAGACACCATGACGTTGAAAATTCAGACACATATTATTTCGATCAGTCTTCTTCGTCGTTTCTTTTGTTTTTTAGTTCCGGTGAAGCTTTCGATTCATTCCCACGGGTAACTGCCGCGGGGGTTGTATATATTTTTTTATTTTATTTTTTTGCTTTCGATAACGGATACCCGACATTCTCGTAACGCTCCATGCGGTTTTATTGGTCGACGCGCCACCCCGTCTCTTCTTATTTTACGAGACTATGTTTAACCAATCAGAGTTTTGTGGTGTTTACAAAGAAGAGATACATAGCTAGAGAGAGAGAGAGAAAGTAAAAAAAGGGAATACGATGTCGAGTGTGTGTGCGGAAAATCTAAACAAATGATTTTTAAAATTCATTAAATAAAAAGGTTTAGGAGTGACTTCCAAACTTTTGAAGTGGAGGGGGGATATGTATTAGGAAGGCTTGGTATTATATTTTGAAAGATCAGCATATGGAATCGACTTGTGATGCATGTAATACAGCAGGAGATTCTCTAAGTTTATTTCATTTGCACTTTTTAACGTTGCTTCATGCGTGAGATAAAGGCATGAAATTTATTCAAACGCTACCACGGTTCTTTTCTTCCCTTCTTTTTAATGCTATAGGCGTTTAAGTGCGATCTTTTTTAATTAGACTCTCATGTAAATTTTCTTGCCGCTGCTACGTTTTTTTTATACGAGAACCTACTTTCATCGAGATATGATAATACTATAGATAGGTAAAACTTTATATATACTTGCATTAATATCCCTCAGCACGTTTGAGTTTATGTGGAATAAATTTTTATGAGCTTTTTTTAATAAAAAAAATCCATCAGCTCAGGTTACACGCGAGTATATTGTATCGAATATAGCATGGAAAAATATAACGAAACAACTTTTCTTTTATATATTGCAATGAAAAAGCTTAACAATGTTCTATTATAGTTATGATAATTTTAATGTAACAGAATGTAAGATTATAAAACATCGTTTAGAAAAAGGAAAGAATACGAAACTTTCCTAATTGAGTTACGTTCCACCTTAACACCGAACACAAAAGACGTTAAGTTGGTTACATAACTTCTGCGACTTTTAGCTTTTAAGCGCGTGGTTTTAGCCGTGAGTTTTTCAATTGACGGTGGGTAGGCAGTGCATGTTTTAATAAAAGGATTATAGAAATATTTCAGTTACAAAGATTGCTCTTTTTTTCAGTATGTGCATCATTAAAGTTGTTTTTCTTTTTCTTAACAGCGAGAAGTTCACACGCCGGGTTTCTTCTTATATATTTTCTATCTAAAAAAGAGTCTGTGTATGTCGTTCCATAAATTTGAAAGGAAGTACTCAGGTTTCTAGGCAGCCTTCACCCCTCCGCCACTATCACAACCTTTTTCTTTCATATCTCCGAGGTGCTTCGCGCGTCTACTTTTTCAGTCTTCTTTTTTTTGTCACTCGCATTTATTCTTCCGTCTGTCAGTATCTCTTTTCTATTTCTAGATGGTTATTTTATTTTTCTTGGAAATTTTTAACAAAACTTACCGTATAAGTGTCTGATATTGTTTGTGCATTTTTTAGAAGAGATACTCGATTATGCCTACAATTGTTTGTTTATCGAATATAAATTCAAAGAAATTTTGAAATAATGATCCAACAGTAGATTACAGTTAAATATTTATGTGCACCACTTATGACGTTACATTATTACTACGTGACGTACTGTATTACGACTAACAGCAGCTGCAATTTGGCAACTCAGCTTTGTTCGCATTCTTTATAAAGTTAGCTATACTCTACTATGAATCACACTCAGCATAAATTTACCCTACGTAATTTAACAAAAGACTGAAATTCTAAATATGCTACTGAATACCCTGGGAAAAAGCCTTTTATAGCTTCTTTGAAAAGGTACTAAATTATAACTTTCAGCAATTGTAGAAAATGCAATTTCTAACATCAAATTAATGCTCGAGTTTTGTTACATTCTTATATTTTTAAAATAAAATAATTGATTCTGTTATAAATATATATATATATATACACACACACACACACACACACATATATATATATATGTGTTTACGTATTTCAAAATATTTCACTACTTTGCAGAAGAGACAGTAGTGGAATTTAGTATTTAAACTCGGATTGAATAAACAGAAATAAAAAACAGTAACAAAAGCACGATCGAAGCTAGCAAATTTCTGAAACTCCATTTTACCTGGCAGTATTTTTTGCATTCTCACGACTTTGATCTTCTAGTGCGTCGTGGGAGCAGGGGATGTGGAGGAGGGCTTTGTTAAAAGTTAACACCAATGGCGCTATGGGAAGAGGCAGATATTCAGGCGGAAACAAACGTCTACCGTAGCTGCTGCTGCTGCGCGCCTGTAAGCACATGAAAGAGGGTAGAAAGAAGGAGTTGAAACAAGAGAGATAGAAAGAAGAAAGAAGACGCGTTTCATGTTGCTGCAGAAGTTACTTTCCTACACAGCTTCTAGTTGGCTTTGCACGCGAAAGGCAATTTCTTAACCGAACTCTCTCTCTTTCCTCTCGCGCATGGGATTCTTGTTGCGTTTTTGTAAGGTGCATATGCTCAATGGTTATTGTGTACCTTATCTTTTATGATCTTTATGGTTTTCAAAACCTGTCGTCGAAAGAGAGACTGCATTTTAAATCCATTTCTTCATAAATACTCATAAATTATGGGTCCTACTTCTTGCACGGATAATTAAAAACTTTAAACTTTAAATTAAACATTTATCCTTGAAAAGTGCATCTGCTGTAAAGTTTTCGACATGCTGCTAACTGAAAGTACTTCAAAAGCACACTCTCAGCATTTTTATCAAGCTGCGCGCGAGAAAAATGAAAAAATGAAGCATAAATTAAAAAGACTTAGCTTCAAATATTTCCTTGCTCTTATTTTTTAGCGAAGGCGTAGTGCGCATAAAAGGCATCGGACCTGCTAGTCGTTAATTCTGGCGCGCCAGTAAATTCGAACTTCAAGGACACCAAGAATTTCAAAAGCTTTTCTGCAGAAGCGATTCTGCTTTTTGTAATTTATCGGTGTCTCCTACTCCTCCTCTTGCAGTTTTTCGCTTTTTCATGCGTCATTTTTCTGCTGCTGCTGCTGTTGGTGGTGGAATTCTCCATCTCTTTTTTTTAGGTTGGATTTATCTTGTTATTTCGGCTCTATAGCTATTGTTTTTTTTCGATGGCGTTTTTTGTTTTCACTTTTTACCGCGCATTTATGGCTGAACGCGGGTTCCCTGCCCATCCTTTTTTTGAGTCTCTTTTATCGCCCGTACCGCGCAAATCATAATAGTGACGTTACTAAAATCTCGAGCAAATTCTACAAATTTTGAGGTCGACCTTCTCTTTTTATATGTGGACTTTCTGATGTAAATTACGCAGGGTAGAAAATACTGCGAAGGGAATTTAACAGTTGAGATTTTAGAAGCAAGTTTATTAAGAGACCAACCCATTCAATTTTTCCGCAAAAATTTTCAAATAAAACTTGTATTATCTTTGCATGAAAAAAACATGAAACAAAAATATTTATACCATAAGAAAAAAGTCTAAATTCATCCAATACATAGATCATATACATCTTGAGTAAAGCCGTAGTCATAAAAAATGAAGTTTAAAAAACAGTTGGCTGGTTTAAAAAATAACCATTGTTTTGTTTTTCCAACAGCAGCGTATTGACTTGCACACACACAACGAAAAGGCCGTTACTGGCGAGGGAAACGCGGCAACCTCGTAACTCGCTTGGTCGCACGCTTTCACTGGCATTCCAGCTGATTTCCCGATACTGCTCTACGCCGCGCTCGCTCGGCAGCGATGGAAATCCATCGAGCGTCTCGGGTCGTCGCGGCCGTTGAGCAAAATCGTATAACCCGCTAAAAGGGATCTCTCTCCCTATTGTTGTCGTTGTCGCCGTTGGACGCGCTCGATTTGCACGCATACACGTAGTGCGTTTAAGTGTATGCGTGTGTGCGGGTATGTACAGTTGAAACGTTTACGCGACTGATGGTCCGTGGCCCTCGCGAGTCATAAATCTTCCAGCGAACCTCCTGTCCCGGGTAATACTCAAGTTCCGCGAGCTGCATTTGCTTTTATGTATGCCTTTTTTTCCACTCCCGACCAGCATGAGATTTAGATGCTTTAGTAATGAGAGCGACTCTGTTTAATGTGCAATTGGATTGTGTGCGTCGTTTATGAATAGAAATCGTAGATCTATGTGTGTACGTTTCGTTTCGGCTGACTAAATTCTGTTTATTCGTCTGAATCGATTCAAATATTGATATCAACGTATGACAAGATACATTTATGGACGCAATTTATTATTTTCCCATAGTTTTTTCTACTAAATGTCAAAGTCAAAATTCTATGGTAATACTTCGTAGCCATTAAAATATACTTTGTCGAAGGGAAACAATAAAATTAACTTACAAATTTATCAAGTCAGCAAGTAAAAAGTTGTAGCAAGCTGTTCGTCCACTATCCAAAGCCGCATAATTCATCAACTTCTAGCAAAAGTTTTCGTAATGAGATGATTTCAAAGAATCTTGAAACAATAATAACAGATTCGTCTAGCTAAGGCTCGGAAAAAAAGTTTCTTGAATACTTCAGCTTTTTTTGCGTTTATCGTAAGTTCTTTTTTTAAGAAACTTCTTACTAACTTTCCGAACGTTACCAACTTTCAAGTTAATCACTTTAGAGGCTCTTTTATCATTCTGAGTTACAACTTTTCTAATCTTCGAAAAAGAGTTATGAAATTAATGTTGAAACTATGTTTGGCTTAAGAATTTCAAAAATTTCTGGAAACATCGATGTGTGCATGTTCAAAGCAATTGAAAAATTTTGCACTTCTTTCCTCATTCTATAGTAAATTGAAATAAAAAAATGTATATTTTTGAAACATCATTAGGTAATTTTACAAAATCCTTATTCAAACTAAAACTGGTCAGCATATGAAGCATACTACATATACCCATTATCTTTTCTATATCGTGCACGCAAAAACCTTCCTCGCTTGGATAAGTAAAATTTATTTTTCCGCTAGTAAATATTCCATCGAAGTATACAAGTCTTTTTTCAGCAGGGTACCCTCGTCCGACAAATTCAATTATGATCGATCTACGCCAATGGCTATTCTTCTTTCTGAGTTATCGAAGAACTACCGTGAATCGTTCGATGTTCGTGCGCAGATTCAACTCGTGACACTTCATTGGCAAATGGAAAGACCAACTTCTATCCAGAAATAATATCAATTTTTCCTGACATGTGCTAGTGAAAAACAATCAAATTTCGTGCTTAAAGATATACCTTTAATGAAGTGCGATAATATTAACAAGTTGGGGTAAAAGAAAAAAATGTCCCACGAGCACGACCAGGAGTTGTTGCTGGTGTGCTTCCGAGCTTTTAATAAAGAGGGGTGAACTTTCGTAGAGGAAGCGATCTTTTGCCACAACCTCGTATCCAGAAAATTGCTTTACGTTAGCTCGTAAAGTTTTTGTTATGAAGGAGTTGATTAAAAATAATAAAGAGTGATAAGATGCTGCATGGAGACTTGGAATTGAAAAAGTCATTAAGTATCGAAATCTTAATATACCACAAAAAGGTGTTCATCTACGCGCAGTCAATCTTGAAAATAGCTTGTAGCTCATTCAAATTTAGTTTAAGACTGATGATTAACCGTCAAGCGATTAAGACCGATACATAACGTGCCCTAAACGTTGTCACTTTAACGGCGCTGCGCTGTCAGTGCTCCGTTAATTATTGGCTTTGCAAATGAGGTTAGACAAACAAGCAGCGCTAGTGCAGAGGCCGGAACATGCATGCACATACACACACACGCGCATACACTCACACACACATACACACTTGCGACATATACAGGTATATATACTATGGCCCACCGCTACCGAATCCAGTGAGGCTGACTGAAAGGTTGTCGAACTGACAACGTCGCATTTCGAAACGTTATCATATGGAAAATCAAATAGACGGTTATTAGACTTGTCGGAACTAGTAAACATTTTGTATGCTGTTTTATTTGAATAGCAAAATGTACAGCAGGCAATGTCGCGATATGCTGTTGATTTGTGTGCTTCAAGGTGGTCGACATTTTTTTTTTGCTCGATATATATAAAGTATGTTCGTATAAATATGAGCGCGGAATATAGTATATTTAATAGTGCATGTGAGTAACAGTGAAACATTCGTACTGCGGTTTTTATTTGTTATAAAATGTTGTTATTCAATGTTTACTTACCCTCAATAATTGGATGGCGAGGCTTGTATGACATATCTGAAACAGATTGTAACATTGATCAGATAATTGTTACAAGAAAATGATATATTTAACAATGATCCGCTATAAAAAGTACTAAAAGAAAAGAAAAACTACATCAATGGTACATTCTACTCGACTCCCACTTGAAAATTGAGCTCACGGAGAAAAAGGGGAGAGAATGAGAAAGAAAAAAAATCAAACGAATCATCGAAGCACAAGAACATTTCTTCAGCAAACACATTAATCCGGAAACGCACAAGGACTGACTGTAGTAACTTTTAATTATCCGAGCGCCTTTCCCCTTCGAAATCCATTAATGAAGAGGCTTCTCTGCGAGCGTTGGAAAATAATTAGAACTTCCCAACAAAGCGCAACTTTGGCAAAGCTATCGAAGACAGCCGACTGTCATCGTCGCGCGGGATGTTTGTGATAGAGGATGAGAGAGAAATTTTCCTTGGGGCGATTAAGCGAAATGCCAAGATTCGGAAGGATCGAGTGATGAATTCGAGGGGTAGTTCGGTAGCGATCGTTGATCTGTGTGATTCTTTGTTTGTTTTGACTTTTAAAGTCTATTGAGGAATCGATCTTCGAAAAAACTTCCTATGTGTGTTTGCACAGTACCGCTTATTTCAACAAAATAAACTCAATTCAAGATCGCGATTTTATTTATTTTCTCGATTTGTTAGTTGCTATTTATATGAATAACGTTGCTTATTAATCACATCAGATTATATTAAGAAGCGAATCTTTCGGTCTCCCCATACGTTGATATATACTACTAATTTTGATTTCTAGCTCAACCTTTTCCCCTATATATTGGCGAACACGTGTCTCCGATACAAATCGTTGTAATTAATGTCTGAAACTTTGGTTATCCCAGCTCTGAACACGAAAAGAGCAAGAGAGCGAAACTGCAGCACGTGTCGTTCATGCGAAGTAGCAGGTTGTGCGCGGCAAAGTGTAAAATCTTGGGGCGAGCGAAGAAAAGCGGAGTAAGTATGGTCATATCGATAAGCGCTCTCTTGGACTCGTAACACCTCTATTATATGACTCGACGATCTTTCGAGCGTCTCCACCCGTGTAATTTCGATAGCTTTGCAAGCATTCGATGCGGTTAAGCTGCTTATTATTAAGCGTCGATAGAACCTTCTGTTGTTCATTTAAAAAATTTCACTTTCCGGCGTGTTTTCAATTATCAAATTTGCCTATACAAAGCTTTGTTGTATTATCGGAACCAATTAGTTTGCTCTTTCTGTGTATCTTAGTTAACTCGGAATATTAGTTTAAAAATTAATAGGATTTATTTAACCAAGTACTCATTTAATAAAATAAATTGCACTAAGATTTTCATAACAATTTAACTACGCAGAAACCAATAAATTTAATTTTGAAGTCAGATACGTGTTACAAAACATTGTAAGGAAATGTCTTTTTTATCACATTTCTTCTTTTTTTATCGGATGCTTTCAAGATTTCCCTAGTTAAAACTCTCTACGGAAACAGATACATACCAAGGAAGTTCTTTATTCGTAGTCCCTTGAAAATCAGAGATCAGAACGTGCTCTCTGGAAAAAAGTTAGCAGCTCGAAAAGTTTTCCGCACAAGCGCGAATAATCTGAAGATATATACATTATGATAAACAGCCGTAGGAGAAGACCGAACCGGAACTCGATGGTGAGAAATCGTAGAAGATACGCTGACGCTCGCAAGTGTATAATATATACGCGTGAGAAAGTGCAGTTGCGGCTTGCGAGAAGAAGAAAGAAAGGAGCAGCTACTGCTGCTCCTTCTGCTGCTGCTGCGAGCGATTGATTTTCTCGATATTTCAAGCCAAGAAGAGAGAAAGAAACTTTGGCTACCGCCGCGAAAAATGAAGAAACTTTTGCCGAGATTCGGGATCACGTCTCTACCGCCTTATAACGGATTTCTCACGCTCGCCTGAACAACATAAGAATTCCTCACGCACATGTGTTTCTCTCTCACTCTTTCTCTCTTTGAGAGAAAGAAGAACTTTCTTCTCCCGAGAAAGAATACACGCGAGAATATTAATTTAATTGCACATATCGCGAACGTGTACTTGTATTGGTACGTGGCTTAATTTATAAAAGTTTGACACACAAGCGCACGCACAATGCCAATGCGGATTAACAATAATTCCTCTTTATTGGCGGGACAGTCAAGCGAAGAATCGAAGCGGCAAATCCCTTGTGCGCGGATAAAACGGTAAATCCTCTTTTCTAGTTATGACAATTTCGCGTTCATCGCTTACGACACGTCTTCTTTCCGCCAATCTTCTAGTTCCCTTTTTCTTTCTCGTTATTACGCGAAACTTTTGTCAGATCTCTATCCGTCTCTGCACGACAATGGATAAAAATATCCTTATTTTCTTTGGGACAAGTTATTTTTCGAAGAATAAAAGACATAGACTGTATTACCACCGTCATTCGACATCCCTTGTTAATTCAGTGCGCATAATTATTCAATTTCATTTTGAAAACGTCGGGACAGATCAATCTCGAGATATGTGCCGTCAGAATGAACGCAATTCTTGGATGGAAAATTTGATTGTTTTAAAAATCAACCAAAATTATAGGATACTCGAATTCGCCTTTCCATTTATAAGCGACATCATGGAAAAGTTATACAATTACGGTAAATTATCTTCTTCCAGAAATATCTTATTATCAGATTTCTAGCAATCGGTTTCAATGAAGATAATAGTAAATGTATAATTTGAAATAGTCTACTTTCTTTTCACTGAAATAAAAGAGTCTACTTTCTATCGTAAAATTCTATCAAGTTGATATTACCCATATGGCTACGCTACGTATATACCTGTCATAGACTATTTGCAATAATCGAAGCGGCGGACTGACAGTCAAACAGCCTTGTTTTGACCACCTGTAGGCAATATGCGAGCGCACAGACCTAATCTACATATGACAGAGCGAAGCATTCACCTGGCTCTGTTTGTTAATTTTACGTACGATTGACGAGTCATTCACACAAATACCGATTGACGGATATGTTGCTCGTTGCGTTAGAAGCTTCCAACAGATTCAAATATTTTATACTTGTTAATTTTTATATATCACGAATAACATTTATGGATCCAGTCAGATTTTTATACTTTTCCAAGGGGTTTATGGTTGATTGCCAGTTCTGTAGAGTAATTTTTATTGATAAAGACGATGCGTATAATTGATCAATTTTCAGATGATTATAGTTTTGATTTACTTTATCCCCCACCTATTAGCAGTAAAGTTATTTTTTCGATAACAATCCACATCTATTAATCCATGGATTGCAGTAATCAACGCTAACCACCATCTAAGCCATAAGCAAAAATGGATAGTAATAATAACATACACATTGAGGGTAACTCAATTCCAACACAAAAGGGAGTCATCATTGTAAGGTCCAATCAAGCTCCGAGTTAAGGGTAGCAAGCGCGATTAGTGAATAATTCTGACGATCTTTATTTTGATCACGCGATCGGTCTATTGACTATATCTCCGATAATTTATCTACTGGGCGTGTGCTGCTTCAAATCGATAATGCGTTTTTCATCGCTCGCGTGCGCGGTCCGACAAACTTCGAATAAATAATTCGTGCAGTTTCGTCCTAATGAGGACGAGCCGTGTACTAGCAAAACTTTTGCACACGTATGCATCAGAATTTTTTGGTCAATAAAAAATTTCTCGTAAAGGTAGATGCAAAGACGTGTCTTACGTACCGAAATAGAGGCTCTTATTTTGCCACTGCTACCGAAATTCGAAGCGATAGAGAGAGGAGAAGGAGGCGAAAGAGAGAGAGAGAGAGAGAGAGAGAGAGAGAGGCGAATCGATTGATTGATTGAAATGCTTATTATCGTCGAGCACGCGAGCTGTTTCTATGGCCATGGGATGGAATGCCTGGCGAAGATTCGATCGGTAATGATGAAGTGGTGAACTTGGTGTGGTCTATTATAGTTGCCTCGTTTAATTACCAATTTTTCTACAATTACTTTTAATTACTTTAAAGACGGTTGATCAATTTTCAGAACAAGTAATTGACAATCCTACGATACTTGTCAATGAATTAATCATTTTCAATACTCAGCAATTTACAAAAAAAAATTTAATTTTTTAAAACTTCCGATAAACTCAATAAATCTACTTATACGTTTAAGAATCTCTTAAATTATACATTCAACGTAGGAATCGCTCAAGCGATAAAAAAGGGAAACTTGAACGCAGCCTCGATTTATCTTTCCTTTATAAATGAGTGAGTAGAGCAAGACACTCGAAACGAGTTTCTGTCGAGTTTTACGTTTGTTTTCTTCTCCTTTTTGCTATTTTTCATTTTATTATTCGATAATATCGATAACAAGATAGCATGCGTGCATCTATTTCTACGTTCACTTTGTATAGATTATAAAAAATATATTGACCTGATACACTTTGTACTGATTATAAAAATGAATTTGATTCCATTAGCTTAATTTTATTAGTCGGAAGCATGGTTTATTAACATATTTTTCTAATTAAAACTTACAAACAGAAATGTATTTGGTGAAGGAAAATTGTCAAGAGGAAAGCTACTTTGAAAGATAGATCTCTTGTGCTACCTTCTCCGTACTAGTTCGTTTCACCATAGACAAGTTTGTCAGCTTGACCTTTTCACTGTCCGCTCGTTTTCTTTATTTACTTTAAACTTCATTACCGTTGTCCACGGTAGTTTCGAATACCTTAGCCAAGAAATATTTGTTTAATACTCTATGTAAATTTTAAGCAACTTAAGAATGTCGCAATAAAGAAATAATGTATTTATAAATATAATGTCATTGTAATTATCATTACCAGTACAGACGAAGCATTGAAGGGTTGACAATGGCAAAAGATTATTGAATTAGGATATATATTTAGTTGACCGTTTTCTACGAGAATGGGAAAACTTGTTTCCCGTAAAAGTGAACTGCAAAGTCGCTCTTAATGTTTCAAAGTAGCTTCATTCTCATATCACGCGGGAAAGAATTTGAAGAATTCCTTTCGAAATTTATTCAAAGCCTAAGAAAACCCCTTTGACGTCGGAAGCCGCCTTAAGAGTGAAGCTCCTTTAGCACACCGAGAAGAAAATGTTTCTTAATTATCGAATTTGTGACGAACAAAGAAGCTCGCGCAGGCGAGGGAGAGAAAGATCTTCTCGCTAGTGCCTCATCACAAAGATGCGCTTGCGCGCGGGAGAGAGAAGCCTCTTTTTCCACGTGGCGGCTTGAACGTCAAGTGCTTGAAGACTCTCCGTTCCCTTGACGCGAAATTGGATCTTCGGGTAATGGCTGAATTGCGAGCGCTGCTGCTGCCATGCAGGAACTCCGCAATTTGTCGGCCGTAAACGTTCCGTAACTACTTGAAATTGCACGCCGAACGCGAGCAAGAAGAAGAAGGAAAAAAGGAAAGTGGACCTCGGATAATGGCAGAGAGGAGAGAGAGAGAGAGAGAGAGAGGAGAGAGAGAGAGGATGAAATGAAACTCGCGCGCGGCTGCGTGTAATTAGAGGTAACTAGCTCCTGTTTTCTTAGGCTGAAGCGCGACCTACATGAGGCCTGATTTAAGTTCCAAACGTTGCTAAATTACAAGCAAACTTTGTTGAGAAAAGAGCAAAAAAATTTATATGTATATATAAACACAGAGAGAAAGCGAGTTAACTATTTTCAACTGCTTTATTTAAAAGAATAATGACCATCAGTGAGCAAGAAAATCCTCTTTTCTACACACTTGGAAAAAGGAAAATAATGTTCGTTACATAGCTTACTATGGTATGAACATATTTTCGCAGGATGGAGAGCAAGGTGGATTATTTAGATAACAATGCCAAGGATTGTGGTGAGAACCTTCAAAACTTGGCGGTTTCTTTTTGCCCGTTGAATTAAAGGACCGCTTACCGCTGGCTTTTGGCCGCATTAAGCCGGACAATGCAAGTCTCGCCTGCCTGCCCTCCCCCACACATTTCGTTTACAAATGCGAGCATTTTTTAGATTGAATGGACTCCGGAGATCTCTACTCATTATGCTTTCGTACAATGCGATGCTTTATATTGTGAGAATCGTATTTTATGCGGTGAATTTCTTTCATGAACCGGTAGTTAATACGCTAAAAGAAGAAAAAAATATTTTTGTCCTCAAATGTCGTTGAAAATCAATTTACGCATTTTTACATACATCGCGTATTCATAGCTATACCTTCCAGAATAATAAAAGCAGCGTTATAAGCGACTAGCATGCAGCAGCAATATTCAATTACTGCCATCGCGTGGCACCTTTGAAAAAATTCTCTCGTCTCTCACTCAGCATCAAATCGCTCGACCCGTGCGCAAATCGACTTTGCAATTTATCCCACTCGTATTCTGTCGAACGAACACTGTACATGCACACACAACGATCATTAGAAGGGCTCCGCGCGCATGGGGACAGTTTGCCAATTATCGCGAATTTTTCCGAACACGCTTTCTCTCTCTCTGTCTGGCAGTCAAAAATTCCCGCTCGCAAATCGAATTATTGCCCGCCGAAAAATCTAGGACAAACGGGGGTCCTGGGACAATACCGAGACTGATTGCGACAGCGATGGCGCTCACGACGACCCCTCGTTTGATTTCTCTACGCGGAGACTTTCGTAATCAGATCTGACGTCCGAGTGTGCGCGCTTGCGCAGAAAAACATTGATACTCCGGCGAAGCAAACGTGAAGCTTGGCAAGCGTGAGTGATAGATTTTTTCTGGCTACTGAATATAAAAGACGTAATTTTTTCAATGCCCTCTATGCCCTTGGACTTTCATGGAATCTTAAATGTCCTTTTGTTGCGCGCGTTTTGTATTCCACGCCGATGACTGAATGCAAGTGTATTCGGCTTGATCCATATTTATCGAGACATAAATTTTATGAGTTAAATTCGATAATTACCACACAACGGCAGCCGCTGTATATAACCGCGTATATGTGTGCACGGCCCTCCTCCGTTCCAAAGTAGATATATGTAGAGGATCAATTTGTTCGTAAATAAGCCGAAGCTTTTTATCAGAGAGCGGCGCCAGATATCCCTTTGGCGTTGGTTCTTTACGAGTCGACGCATTGTAATTCCAGCCGAACAGTTTCGCCAGTGTAAAGACCCTACGTGCCCAGCATATCAAATTCGACACATAAAATTGCCACCCATTTCTATCTCTCACGTGCTCGCACACGCAGACTAACGTATCACCGGCACATGTCAGCTTCACTCGCGCGCGCTATTGTGGCCCTCGTAAATAATCGTTAGTTTAGGCTTAATTACAGACATACGACTTGCTTCCGATTAAAATTTTTCTTTTCCTTTTTTACTCGAGACTTCCAGATTTCAGTTGGACTTACTCAAGTTTGAGCAGTAGCCCTTGTCGTTAAAACATATATTGGCTCGTTAGACTTCTCTTCCGGATTTTATGGATTTGTTATAAGTCGTTTGGACGTCTATTGTGCCTCGGGTAGCTTTATGCGCTCTATATGTTCTTCGCACAGATTTATAATGTGAGCGGGTCGGCGCAGCGTGCCAGCAGTGGTGTGTTTAATGCCGAATAAACATTTATCATTTAATATTTATGGAGTATTACCACCTTGAAATACAATAAAAAGATAATCCTCTCACATTAATTTCTTGCGCCTGCGTGTACTCGTATATAAGAACTACCACTGCCTCGATACTGGGATTAACTTTAGTATGGATGTTTTATTAGCTAGTACGCTATATTTTGATTTATACTTTTGATCACAATTTACTCGCTTTTAATCGACATAACTATATATTTTCTCTATACTAATTTATATCAGATCAGTTCCTGTTAAACGTTTATACTTCTCTACTACTTGATGATTTACGCTCTCAAGCAATAATTTTCTAATAAAATAGGTTTTTGGATGCGCGCATCACAATAAATATTCTCTAACAATCTATTAAAGCGATAAACATCAAACATGCCATAAACATGCAAAAAACTTACAATTAAAGTAGAGTAGAAGTCCAGCGACGAAAACGAAAATAACGACAAGTAGAACGAGCAGTAACAGCAGTATGGTGGGCCTGCACCAGGGGCTGCCTTGCATATCAGTCTGCGCGGCTTCTTTAGCCGCCCTTTTTTGCTCGACGACACTCGACTCACCGCTGGCATTAACTACCACCCCCTTGTAAGTATACTGGGGTTGCTTCTTATCCGTAACAAATCCATGGTCGTCCTCAGGATCGGAATAAACTCCATAAGCTTCGAAATTATTCTTTCTGTAGCCGTTCATCTTTTCCTGCGTGTTAGTGTTACTGCCAGTGCTAGTCTCTTCGGTTTCATGGTTTTTTCTCGAATAGCCTCCCAATGTACCGGACGAGCTTTCGCCGAGTTTGATTGTACTCGCCTCAGGATACCTCGACGAAGTCGCAGCTCTCTCGTAACTCTTGGAAGTGGTCAGCTCGTACTTAATTCCTTCGTAAACCTTGGCCCTACCTGTGGTTTCGTAACCACTGGCAACTCCTGTATCATTGTCACCAACGTATTCACCACTGTCATACTTCCCACTGGCGTCATAGCGTGGTAGTGTACCATACATTTTGTAGGCCGACTGTTGAGTCGCCAAATCGTAACCCTGATCATGATTGCTAGTCTTGATTCCGGAGTCGTAACCTTTAGTTGACGCAACCTCGTACGATACTTTTGTGCAAGGTTTTTTCGGTTCGAGTTTCAACGTCTCCTCCGCGTAACGTGCAAACTCATAATCCGTTAAATCGCGCGAGTAACGTCTTGTTCCATCGGACACTGGATCGACGTAAGTCCTCACCGACTTTACGGGATCACCTCTGTCGTAAGGTGCGTCGAGATCGGATTCCTGGTACGTTCTGTCGGGTCTACCACGATCGTACCTGAGTGCTGCCTCGTCTTGATAAATTCGACTATCATAGAGATTCTCACGTTCGTAGGCAACGGCAGCAGCTGCAGCGACGGCAGCAATCTTGCGATCGTAAGTACCTGTACCGCCACCAGGATTCCTGATAGGATGATAGCCGCGATCGAGATAACCACTCTCGGCGACGCCATAATTGAGTGATGAGCCACCGACCATATCTTGGTGATAGACGGCGGCGGCAGCACCGGCTGCTTCGTAGTAACGGGAAGACCTACGCTCGCTACCATAGTCCATTGAGCCCTCGACGAGGTTCGGTAGCTTGCTATTTAGCTGTTCGGCATGCTCGACCACTAAATTCGGCAGTCTGCCACCTGATACGCTCAACGAGCTATCTGGCGTGTTCTCGGTAAGGTCCAGCCTCAGGCCTGTGCTGTTGGTTCTGCGCATCTTCTACCATTTGCATGGTCGATTACGCTCTTGCTTATAATTATCGTTGGCTTTCAGTCTTTTTATTGGATTTCTTGTTGGAATAGTTATTCGTTTGCCTTTCAAGGATTGGATATGTTGATTTTCATCGCAGATATGGTCAAATTAGTTAGTAGTAGTAGTAGATTGCTCTTCTTGGAAGGCAGTGTTAGTAGGAGTGTTAGAGTTCTGGAAAGCAAACAAGATGAAAGTGTTACGTTAGTATTTATTGATTATATGCGATGTGAAAAATTATCTTTATCTGATCAATTGTTTAATTTGGGAGTTTGTAAAGAGGGCATCATAGTTTTCAGCTGACGGTTAATTGAAATGTCGCTCAAATTGACAGTATCTTGCGTCTTTTTGCCCTCTTGCGAAGGAATATTAATTTCAGCCACGAACTTTCGCGTGCTCACGGAAATCAGATAAAATTATGACACATTTTGCTATCAGCTAGTAGAGGAAGTACTTGTTTATGTCATAATAGCTCTTCGATGTGACTTTATCAAGCTCGCCTAATTTGTCAAAAAAGTTAGATAAAACATTTCAAAACATTTGAAGATCTGTGTAAAAAGTTATCAGATATGTATTCTCCGATAACAACGCGGAAGTATTCTACCATCCAAATTGTCTACCGAAGTAAATAATGGTTATTAAACGATGAAAATACTATGCTGCTATTGACTCTAAACTATTCGCGCTGTAGTAATGACGTTTGGCATATCGAAAACTTTTGGGAACTATCGCTAGTTGTAGCACAGCTGCCTACTAGCGTTCAGTTTTGGATGACGATCATCCGATGCCAAAGATATTTCCTCGAAATTGCAGAGAGTTGCACAACTCGCTATGTACGGGGCAGCATCGCGGTAGGCAGGGCACGATATAATTGAGCCTAGGTATGCTACAGCAGAGTTCCTGTGGAAGAGAGAGAGAGAGAGAGAGAGAGAGAGAGAGAGAGAGAGAGAGAGAGAGAGAGAGGAGAGAGAGAGGAGAGAGAGAGGAGAGAGAGAGAGAGAGAGAGGAGAGAGAGAGAGAGAGAGAGAGGAGAGAGAGAGAGAGAGAGAGAGAGAGAGAGAGAGAGAGAGAGAGAGAGATAGTGTGAGTAGAACGAGGATGCGATGCCCCGGGGGATCGATAAGTCCGACTATTCCTGGCATCCAGCTATACTAGTCTTGAGAACGCGCACCGAGATATGAGGCTTTTCACCTGCTGCTGCAACCAGGTATATACGTGCCTTTCGCCGGGGAGAGAGAGAAAGCGTAATTTAATAATGGACGGTGCGGCGAGAATTCTCCCGCTCACTCTATTGATGTATGGCTCTGTGTATATTGCGGATACACACACACACACACACACATACACACACACTCACACACACACGAGTGTGTATTCATATACTCCGATTCTGCTTATCAAATTGAATTGAAGTGTATACGAAATTTTAATCATTTATTTATTATAGGTGGTGTTCATTCAAAAATGACACTTTCCAGTTAGTTTATGTCTTATTTCTTTTCAATGATTGAAAGTACGTGCATTTAGTTAGTTTGTTAGTCAAATATTGAAAATAAATGCCATTTATGAAAAGCTCCAATTTAATCGCCTGCTATTCAATGTTCTTTTAGTTTTTTTCATACATAGTAGCAGCGAATATTGCTAGTGAGAATAAGGTAGCATATTGCAATAAACGGTTTCAATAGAAGCAAACTATTTCGATTCATCTCTCGCAAAAATCCACGTAGATTAAATATTATAATAGTCGGAGTGATCCCGACTTTTTCACAGTACGAAACCGAATTATGAGGTTCCTGCGTGAAACTACAGCAGTTGCAAAAAAATGGCAATCCGTTGAAATGAGAGAGTATTATAGCAGCAGCGGCTAAACTGACAGAAGATTGTCGGCATTCATACAGCAAATGAGTTGATTGCATTCGTATGAATAATGTTAACGGAGCACGATCCCTCCACCCTCTGGGGATGACACATACGAGAGATCGATAATTTAAATGAATGTTGCTTGTGCAAACTCCAAAAATAATCATCGTAAGGAACCTGTCCCGCGAGTTTTATATTTAACATGCGCGCAAGACAGAGGGAGGCGCTCTTTCGTACACGAAAAATGTAAATTATTCAAATTCTGGATCGAGGATTGGTTCGTTATTAAACTTCGTAACTCTTGGCTGCATTGAAAATTAATCTTCGGTAAAACGTAATGATCACTCGGACAGTTTTGTGTTCACGTTCATCGGTACAATAAACGACTTTCTCGATATACATATATATACACATACACACAGACACACCACACACCACATACACTCACGTGCGCGCGCGCATTCCACGCAATCTCTCGACATTAAGCTTCGTAAAAAAGACGGTTTATCACATGGCTTAATTAAAAATTAATAATTAAAAATTCCATCAGGCACGTAAAAACAAACGACCTGGGTGCACGACATGGACAATCGTGGAAAAAAAGAAATTTAAACAGACAATTAGCCTGCAAGCGCAACTGAGCGTACGAATAAAAAAAAGCAGCCAATAGGAAAAAAAGGAAGAAAGGATATGAACGAGAGCTCTCGAGCAGTATAGCAGCTGTTTTAACGTTTATTCCCGAAGTTGGTGCTGCTATCTAGGCTCCGGCTTGCGAAAGAGAGCATAATGATCGTTTGGGAATCCGTTTTAAAGCGAGCACGAGCCATAGTTGCCTATCGTCGAGTTGAGTCGAGTCAAACTTACACATTAGGCACTTCTACACACCGGCATAATGGATACAATCAAACGTCGCGATTACGAGTCGCGCGCACAAGAGAGTACTGCGGCCTTGCGTGTATGTGTTATTTCTAGACTTATTCGCGCCCCCGCGAGCCGCTCGAGTTTTACGCGCATATAAGAGTGGCACGTTTAATGTTATGAATTTAACTTTGCCGAGTTTCAATGGGCTTTCGTACAGCGAGTGGCATTGTAATTTATGGATCGTACTCTCGCACACGTCATGACTTATGTATGTATGTAACGCGAGTTGTTTCCTCTTGGAATTCTGTATAATTACAAATGCTGCGTGTACGTATGGGTGTTACTTTGTTCGATATTTTATATATTTCAATACGCATGTTTTTGTGCATTGGCAGAAGCAAACTGTTTGATTACGGGAGTTGCCACGTTAATCAGCGTATAAGTCAAGCTGACACGCGACTGACTGATCGACGGAAAATTATTCGTCATCGCTTGCAATTCGCGAATTCCGAAAGTATCGACGGTGCTTTACCGAAAGGCATACCACAATAGACATGTCGCCCACGAACTTGACGTTCGAGGAACGCAACACAAATTAAAACTGGCAAACGCTACGCGTTTGCAAGGTTTGCGTGGACAAGCGCGCACCAGAACAGCCATTTGAAACTCCCTAGTTGCGCGCACACGTGGGGTCGCATGTATATCGAGAGAAAGTCTGTGGTATATAGTCTGTCTCTTAGCCGCAAGCAGCGGCAGCACGGGTTCGGAGCTACAGAATGATGGCCAGCAGTAGTACCACTCCCCTTTTATTTTGGTATTTATTTAACGAGAGTGTGTCGACGTAGTGCGCGAAAGTTAGCCGCTAACTGGGCCCTCCTCCCCTAGAAGTGGCCTCGGGGGTGTGCTCCCATTCGCGGCGGCCAACACCTTCTCAACTTTATGCACACGAGAAAGAGCCGAGAGTGTTCTGTATCTTCCTAGTGTGTGAGCTCTGTAATGGCTATGCGATCGCTGTTGACTACTGTATTGGGAGATTTTAGGTATTGTTCATTCGAATTGAAAGCGTGGAGAATGGTTTTTGGAGGACGTAAATTTGCTCTACCTCGTTAAATGCTTTAATCTCATTCACTCGACAAAACTGTAAATAATTCCAATTGACCAATGGCGATCAATTTAAATTTGATAAATCATCGACGACAACAATAAACGCTTGGTTCATCAAAATTGATCTTCATGGCTCTAACGAGACGGACAATCGACAGCAGTATCTCTGTCCCGCATGAATAAAAATGAGTGAGAGAACATTGGATATATATAAGCGGCGTTGCAATCGGTTAACGTGCAGGCGCGGCCGGGCGCGTATACTGTTTCGGCAGAATGGACACGTGTATATACACGCGTTGTATCGTTTCTCGCCGAGTTAATACGAGCCTGCGCCATGTATTCGGCGCAGCTCGATTGCACTACTGAGACGCGCAACGCAACGCAACTGCACAGAGATATACACCTTGTCGTTGACGCGCTATTCTACGCCGATCGAATAGGAGGAGGATGCATGCATATACCAAATGTAATTTATTTTTTGTATGCGCTGCTGCAATGGGTACACGAGGATGGATTAGATGATTAGGACGTTAGCTATGTAAATTATTCATGAACATTATAATTGGATTGATTCGAATGCGATAGTATGGAAATTGATCGCTGGAAGATTACAACGGCTATTACATTTCGATACTGCGCAGGTGCTACCGATTAGACATTCTGCAAAATATATTAATAATTTCTTCTGTCCGAATTGATTTGTCGAAGTTGATTTTAGAAAGTAGACATTTATTCGGAAGTAAGCTCTTGAATTATCAAACTCATATGCTGAGATGTTCGAGTAGTTCACGGAATACTGATCTATATTTCAAGCATTTTAAATTCAGTAAGAATAGACTATTCTTGACAATGCTGTTCGAGAGAAATATCCATTCTTGCTTTGGCTACAAAAACAAAAAAAAAATTACATCAGAATTAAAATTGATAAAGTTAACGAGTTCGAAGACTCGTAACAGTTCTACGGGACGTCATTCTAAATTAAAGCGAACGAATGAAAGGCAGCCGCACAGAGATCCATAATTTCTCATTTATAGTACAATGAACTGGGGATTACATTATCCTTATCTCGTCTTTCCGATATCGGTACAGCGAAGCGGATACAGCATCGTCGGCGTAACAAGCGCAAAAGATTCTTCTGATGGTTTTCTAATTGAATTCAGCCCTGAAACTTTTTTTCTTTACAGAAGAATAAGCGAAGAGAGTAAAGAAAAGTAAGAAACTAGATAGCAATAAACAAAGAAGGGTTTTGCGAAAACGAAATGGAAAGGAAGATAAGAAAGCGTTTCTCTATATCTAGTTAGATAAGAGCTTGGGGAATCATATCTAATTGAGGCCTTCGACAGAAATTCTTCGCTTGCATGACGATGAACAAAGGTACACAAAGTACTCGGTAATAATATTCTCCCTCCCGACCTTCCCCTGGAAAAGAAATCGAAAAGTCTTACGAAGAAGATGGTTGGAGGTCCTCGAATGCTTTACTCTCTGTCTGTCTGGTCTCTCACTCTCCTTTAAAAGCGTCGATTTTCGATGAAAAGAACGAGGTATTTCTGGTAAAAATGTCACGTTTTCTCTTCTTTTCGTCACTTTTTTTGCTCCCTTACTCTTGAAGCCTGGAGTATATACTTGCGTTTTTCTCGGGTAAGCGTTCTAATGAAGATCGAAGGGTACCAAAGTGTGGCAAACACAATTAACCTATTAGTTTACGGTTTAACTAGTCTTCAGAAAAATTATCTCTTGATTCGAATGTTAAGTTGTATCGCAGGAAAAACGTGTGCCAAAACTGGAATAAATTGAAGAATAATCCCCAGCGCGCAATGCACATAATCCTTTGACGATGGCGATGGGATGATGGAAAAAATATGAAGCCCGCATAATTAATCAGCTGGGGTAATTATGCGGGCCGTCTCTCTTACTCTGCGACGGAAAAAAAGGCGAGAGAGAGAGAGAGAGAGAGAGAGAGAGAGACCAGAGCGTCGGTAAAAAATCAATAGGGGCAAAGGCAGGCGCATCGCCCTCTCTGTCGCCCACACATGCGAGAGATGTCGTATAATTGCGACAAGGTATATGCAGAGGTACTTTTTCTTCAATTCATAAAAGAGAGGACTCAGATCAATATGAAAGCTGAGCTTATTAGAATTACTCGCTTGACAGATTTTACTTATAGGATTATTACGCCCGTTACTGTCTTTATATCAGAAATTCATTTTCAAGTCACGGTTGGTCCATATTTATTATTGGTTATAGTTAATTTCCTTAATAAGAGAGCGGAAATGAATTAAGTAAGTTGATAATACAGTAATTAACGTTCTTCTCGTGTCTCCGTAGCTTAAAACCCTCATCTCGAAAAAGTCAATAAACTAATTTTCTCGGAGCGCCCTCCTGCTCACACAGAAAGCGAATTTTCTTATCTCATTGAACTGTCTTGGCAAACGCGCCGATCCATCGGCTACGGATCCGATACGATCCCTTTTCCTCCGCCTAATGACACTGCGTGCAACGTCCCGTTAAATTAGTTTGTATCCCGGTGGTTTGCTGCTACTTCTCTCCCCTTTCCCTTGCCAAGAAAATTGATAGCGTATTTGGCGCAATAGTGCTAATTCATCCTGCTCCTCAGGATAATCGATATTTGAAATTTTTTTTCGAAGTAAAAGAAGTTTTTTTTTATCCTGCGTCATCGTGAGGAGATTTTGAGCTTCTGTTCTCGCGCACTCTTCGAGCACGTAATAAAGTGGCAACATCGCCGATCGCGGGGAATTACAGCCGCGCTGTAAAGAATCGCGGCACTCGTTCGGGTAATTTCGCTTTATTGCTCGAGGTTTGCCTTCCGTACTGATTGCAAACCGTTAGCTTTTACAATCGAACACATTTTTTTCTGTGTTTGTTTTTCGCTTTTGTTGCATTCAAGTGCATGCGAGCTTGCGATGATGAAATATATAAATTGAAATTTTTTATTTATTTATTTACCCATTTCTTTTTTTTTTATTTCGACGCATTTATAACGTTCTATCTTTTTAATTAATTTATTTGTTGAGTGAACTTTTATTTTATTGCTACATACGTATTTTATTGCTTTGATGAAAAAAGCATTCTTTTGAGAATGTACTTCGGGGGTGCTTAAAAATATTTTGCTATAACCTTAAACTGCCTATGAACTTATAATAAATTTTGTACAGTTGCGTAAAATCACTCTACTGAAATATGCTTTTCATTTTATTTTTTACTGTCGATCGCTATAAATCTCATGCATGAAAACCGTACAGTTGAAATACTTTTCTTTTATAAAGTTCAGTTTATTTGAGTACTTAAAAAATTTTAACAAAATAAAATATTTATATGTAGAAATAATTGAAAAAGATCTAGTTTAATTAAAAGAAAACACTATCCCGAACTATTTGTTTTGACATAAGAACACAATCAACCAACATACAGAGCGTGGATAGTTCGTGTCCAATTCGCAAGCTCAATTTCGTTCAATCTCGTCGTTGGAAAATCACAAGCGGAGGACTGAATACGCAGTAGTGCAAGCAACAAATAGAGAGCTTTAGACAAGTGAAAACAGGTGATCTCGCGATTGAGAGAGCAGTAGCAGCAGGAACAAAGCCAAGCATCCGTTGGAATCGAACGTAAACAAGAGGCAGACTCATAGTATCTCGTGTGCTTGCGAAACAACTGGTTTGATCCGCGCAATCGCTCCCTTTAAATCACCATTCAACGCGTGGCTGACGAAAAGCTTTGGGGCTAATCGAAGCCTGACCTCGATAAGCTTTTCCTCGCCTGCGTTTCGTATCTGTCACCAATCTCTATTTCACGAACATCATATATGTAACAGATTCGTTTTGCCATTCTGTTATTTACTGCCGTTTGAATACCTTGTTTCATGTTTAATTTCGTCTTCACTGATTTATCTATTAATAAATTTTTTTTTTATTCTAAAACGCGTATCATTTTTGAACCTTGGTATTTTTTAATTACATTTGCCGTCGAAAAGCTGAACCTTCTGAATAGCTAGTTGAAAATGACAATCAATGCAAGATTTCAACAATTGCACGTCTCGAAAAAATGCTTGGAATACTAAAACGCCAATGTAAATTATGAAGTGCTATTCAAAAGCTCGCTCCGCACCGCAGCCAACTTCAATGAATCATTCGTCGTTTTTAAAAGAGAGTAAAAAAAATCGAATTTCGTTCTTTCCAAAAACCCAATTCAGCACTGACCGCAGAAAAAAAAACTAGTCGTCGATTTTTAACGGGGCAAAGAGGGAAGAAAAATATTCGTGATATTCAGCTAGTAAAAAATACATCTCTGTCGAGTTTGGACAGCAAACGATCCTTTGTCAGTGAAACGAGCGCGCGAAAGATCGCAAAAAAAGATGTCCCTCTGCGGTGGTAGTGCGCAAGCGTTGTTATCGCTTGGTCCGGTATACAATGTGTATGTGCGGAGCAGCCCCCCTTTTCACTGAAACGCATATAGCCGTAAAAAGGATATGGGGTTGCTACTACTGCAACGTTGCTCGATTATTATTATTTCATGGCGTTAAAGCTCCGTTGGGATACAGAGAGGATATGCTGTGGTGTTGTTAAAGGGATTAGGAAAATTTTGTACATGGCGATGAGTATGTGGAATTGAATGCAGAAGAAAAGCAACATTTATTGAAACGAATTGTTATATCAAGAGAAAAAGGTCGTTTTGATAAATTCCTTGTTAATTTGAAACTCTAATCGTATGACTAATTTTTAATAATGAAAAAGGAAGTATAATTGCATTATTAGAAAGAGCGGCAAATTTTTTAATTATCAAAATGGACTGTGCTGGTACAATATGTCTACGTTGCGTATTTTTAGAAAATATCTTATTGTATGAAACTTTCATACTAGTTCATTAATTGAAAATCACAATAAATAGAATTTGACACGAGAGCAACGTGTTTGAAAAATCTTGTTCTTTTAGTCATGCTATTGTTCAAAATATCAAAAGACTTACTGGAATGAACCAAGCGATATTTAGCGGTCAAGAAAGCATTATCGCAAACCACAGATATAACGTTCTCGTGGCGATAAACTAATGCCGACAAGCTGGCTCTGTATAATGCCTATGGCGTGGACTCTGTCTCTCCCTGAGGTAAGTGTGAGTTAACGTTGCGAGTCCTCGAGCTACGATTCGCATCCTCTTTGGGGAATAGTCTATCAGGTTAATTTAACTTGCCAAGCAGACTTTTGTTGGTAATTGGTGAGGTATAGTTAGCGAAATATGAATTACTGAGTTTGTGAAGAACTTTTACCGTTTTGGTGTGACCTTGCATAGCTAATTGTTTAAATTTAATTTGAAATTGAAATTAATTAATCGTTTTTTCTAAATGTCAGGTATATTATTTTTGAGTAGCCTATACGAGTGGAAAGACATAATTTATTTTTAAAGCTAAAATATATAACTATGTCTTTGCAAAGGCAAATAAATTTACCATACTGCCGGTACTTTCTAAGTTAGGATAGTAGGTATATTCTTAGAAAGTGCAAACTGATGGTTATTTAAAAGATATTTCTGCATAAAAACGGCTATAAATTGTATTTAGAATTCAGAAACTGAATACTTGATTTCAACAAGGTTGCATTGCTAAAAATGTTAATTTTCACTAAATATCACTAAAACGGCATATTATCGTGCTTGATCAATTTTCCCCAGTTTTAGAAAGTTAAACAAACAAAAAGAAAGATTAGCCAAAAGCTTCATAATCTGAAACCATCCATCGCTTATTCTTATGCAATAAATTCTAAACAATCAATGCTAGAAACGTAGAGGTTGCGTCAGTTGATCCGATTGAAAATGGCCCTGAAATCTACAGTTCGACCAAAAGCGTAAAAAAGAATGTGTGATGTAAAATTGGCAGATTGCTATTAAAAATTTTTCTCGAATAAATATTCGGTCAGCATACAGTTATATTCAATAGTTTTATATACGTGTATACTGTTATTATTAAAATAGGATTCTACAGTATCGAAGGTTCAAAATAAAAAAATTGTTTTATTGGAAACTAGCTTTGTTTTCATTGTCGAGAAAACTAATCAAGAAACTTGACGAGCGTAAAGTCACTCAAACCAACTCTAACATAGAGACGTAAAACATGAGTCAGATATGAAGGCAAACTCGCGAAATTTTCCTTGTTCAAGCGTGCTCGTAAAGCGGCGGCGCGAGAGGTGTCACGAGATTGCGGGCGTTAAGCGCCGTAAAGTATCATCAGTGCTATTAAATTACGCGGGCGCCGAGCAGCTAAAATTCGCTACGATACACGTGTAGAGACCTCAACCCTCTCTCTCTGTCTCTGTCTCTCTCTCACACTCTCTCTCACACTCTCTCTAACTCTCTCTCTCTCTCTGTCTCTCTCTGTCTGTCTCTCTCTCTCACTCTCTCTCTTTCTCCACCATCGTGGTTTTGACGAGCTTGATGTATTTTCTGTTTGACAGCCTTCGTAAAAGTCAGATTGTTCGAGGTATACTGGCTTTACCGGCGTGTTCATTGTTTTGTTTTTCCGTTACAAATTACAGGACTGATTTTTCACTTTGATAAAAACAATTTTTATTTTCTATTAAACACATCAGACTTCATAATCTACATGAACTTTTATATTATGACATGAAATTTTATACACTTTGAATCATATAATACCACTTGACGCCATCTGTAATATCTACTGCATCTCGAATGCATTTGATACTAAGTCATTCATAATTGTTTTAAAATTGATATCAAAATAGAAAAACTCGTATTACATGGATTTACGTAGTGAATAATGAAATTACTGTCCTTGTTCCTTTCCGTTGGAAAGATTGATATGTAATAGCGTCGGCGTGCAATGCCGATAAACCCACCACTATTACCAATTATTTATAAGGGGGAAGGTAAGGGAGGCGGTGTGTCGCTCCAGACAAAGCAAGAAGGAGAACAACAGGCAAATAACTTCACACACACACACTCAATTTCATTAACAAATCCGTTTATTACAAATGCACTTCCTTGAGTGCCGACGAGAGTACAAATACAAGTCGCTTATCACTACTAACACGCGCGCTTATATTAAACGAGACGATCGGCACGTTAGCGCCATATCATCTCGTTAACCGGCTCAAATCACAATTATATTAAACTAAAGAGTGCGCCGGCTCAAGGAGGAGCCTGGCGTAGCAACACGAACGAAGACCAATCGCCGAGGAAAAGAGAGGACTAGAGAGAGAGAACAATGACCTGACCGTTGCTGATGAGTATCACTGTTGCTGGCAGTTCTGCAGATAGCTTCGCAGATATCCTCGCTGGCTGCGTTGCTGGTGGTTCGTCGAGGAAGTTGCAGCTATATGCCGACAACGAAACCGGCCCAACTCTTGCCTGGCTGCTGGCTGTTTAGCTGCACGAGGAGAGACGGCTATGCGACTGCGGTCACTAATTTCCCTTTCTTCAAAAAAAAATGCGGCCGGTCGCTAATGCGTGCGTCGCATCACTGTCGCGAGTGAGTGAGAGCCGGCTTCTCACGCCTTCTCCCACCACTCGCCTAATCGGCGGCACGCGGCAATGCCCGTCGCGACAAGTGCCGCGCGCCAAGCCCAACCACCGAACTGCATGCTACTTCTCTCTTTCTCTCTCTCTCTCTCTCACACTCTCAATACTCGTGCGTTGTTGCCTCTGGCCTCGCCTTCTGCTCTCGGGTGTTGCTGGAATAAAGAAGGAGGCATCAGGCACGTGAAATTTAACGTGCGTTTGATGCCAGCCGTGTGCCTTCGCCTGAGAGAGATGACGCAGGCATACACGGTGTAGGCTATGACCAGCCTACACCGTCACAGATATTTAATAAATTCAAAAAAACCTTTAATACATGAATTCCGTAAATACAAGTGAAACAAAAGAATGTTACGTATATTTTGTTTTATCAACAAGACAAAACAACTGACAACAATAAAGGTGATTCTTATTTAAAATTAATTATCCCGTATGTCACGAAAAGTTCATAAAACAACCACGAATATATTTGCTATGTAATCGGATTAAACTTACAGTGCTTCAACATCTCTCTTTCCCGGATTTCGTACCTTGCGCATATCCCGAAAATACATCTCGTTGCAGAGAGCGAGAGAGAGAGGGAGAGAGAGCGCGCAAATTCCAACGCCGCCCACACACACGTGTCCCAAAAATTTTCCGCATTCACGCGCCAGCTGACATAATACAGTACGATTATTCCGCGGTGATGAGTTTTCGTCTCTGAAAGGTAAAGCATTCCAAGCATATTTAGCAAAATCTTATGCGTATTACAGCTTTATCATTGTTGATCATTGACGAAGCGAAAGAAAGAGAAATTGGAATTTATAAACATCCTCTGGGGATTTCATTTAAATCAAATTATTTGCGGGGACAATGAGGTTATGATGAAATTTTGTAGTCGTGTGCGAAAAACGAGTCTCGAGGATTATTGATTAAATTTTCTAACTATAAATATGGAGCGTGTCTGAATATTATTACTTCACTGAATATAATTACTTAACTTATATTATTTATTCGACATTCGAATTTTTATTTATAGTTTCTATTTCTAAATTTTATTTGCTATTTTTATTGTAAGTCATAGTATCATTGACAGATATAACTTATATTTCTCCCGGATGATGATATTCTATATATATATATATATATATATATATATATATATATATATATATATATAGAATATAATTATAATTATAATTATTATAATTATATTATATATATATGTATATATATATATATATATAATATATATAGCAGTCAATCAGGTGTGAATCCAACAATAACTTAGAGGTAACTGGATGAAATCGATGGAAATTGAACTAACAATTACAATGTTTACGTGAATATAAGATGTGTGAATTTATTCAATTAAACAATAGAAAAGTGAGTTTAATCAATAGAGAAAAATATAGCATAAAAGAACTTCGTTGTAGATGGGAAAAAAATCGTAGACAAGTTAACTAGCGAGGAAATAAATTTATATCAAAGATGATAATAAGATCATAGACATAATTATAATTGCTGATCAAGAAAGGTGCCGACTACCACATGCACGTTTAGGCATTCTGACATCTTTGTGAACCAATCCCAGGATGACAACGGGACAGCCACTGTAAGCGAGTAGCGTTGTCGCTCAGGTGGAGCTTCCGGGTGATAGTTGTCTCGTGCTAATGACACGCAACGTGATCATACTCTACGAAGTTACCTAGGTGAACTACGTCCAGATCGCCACTGATCACGATCACAGGCATAGATGCGTGTATACTTGAAGATCGTAACAAGAAATTAAAATACTGACGATTTAAAACGGTGCGCACGCGTCGGATTCTCGAGTAAAATTGATGCAGCGCGTGCATTTTTTTCGGTAAGAAAATGATCACAAAAGTAGGAAAACTGCCAATTTTTCCTTTGGGACCCAAGCGTGGGTCCCATCAGACAAGGGCGTGGCAAAAGTTCGTGCAAGTTTACCACTACTCGAGAATGGTCAGCGTTGTACCTTTTATATTTTACATTTTTTATGGTACGATGCGGCGCGCTCGCAACGGATAATTTGGGTTTTCCTCAGACGTGCCAGAATTTGAGCTACAGGGTTTGAAACCAGATGTTTTTTTACGATGGTCTTCTACATTCCGTGACGAGGTGTCAACTGTAATTTATAATTACTGTACGTGTGTGTTAAAAAAGGAAGAAGGCGACCAAGATTATTTGAGAGAAAGCACAAACAATTTCTTAGACACGATGAGCGCAAACTGCACGAACAGAGTTAATAATTCTAGATTTTATATTCATAAATATGCCAACATGTTTACTAATCTCAAAATATACGCAATTAACATTATTTCTCGTTGTAGCTTTTAAATTACGAAAAACATTGAAATAATTCTCGAGCGTTTTCCAACCACTCGTAACCAACCAAAATTCTTAAAACTTAAATTACAAAAAAGAATTAAATCCTCTTATCTTCTGTAATCATAGTTCAGTCAAAATTCATTAGCATGATGGCCTCCAAAGGCGATAGCTTAATGAGCAAGAAGCGCATCCAAAGAAGTTGGAAGAGCCAACGAATGAGACAGTTCATGCGAAACGTGGAGAGAGAGAGAGAGAGAGAGAGAGAGAGAGAGAGAGAGAGAGAGAAAGAGAAGATTATATAGCGGAGTAGTAGGAAGCGCTAAGGGACTCTCCCGGCTATATTATTTGCCTGCTGCCTCTCTCCGTGTGTAATATGAAAAGCATTTAGCCGTCTACCTAATAATGCCTACAGAATAGTGTAGCTTTGTCTTCTCTCAGCCGTAGTTTCGGCCTCAGCATCCCCACCCCGAGCCCTAGGTTGCGAATGCTTGTTTACGGCTGTCGTATAGTCTTGTACATCCCGAGGGTTAATGCTGCTATGCGCGAGCTACTGTTTTGTCTCTTGTACATTGTCTTCAGCATTATGCAATTGGCTGGATAAGAGTTTTGAAATGATGAAGATTTCGTTTTTGTGGATGATGTTTACTAGGGTTGGACAACCTACTTGGAAGCTATATATATATAACATATATCCGATTTGATGGCATGACTTTAAAAATGTAGTTGAATTTAACAATAAACTTGCCGACATAAAACTGTTTAATAATATCGTCATAAATTGACAACGAACGCATATAGTGAAATTGTTATCTTTACACGTATATTAATAATACGAAGTAGTTACAACGTAATCGGATCACAAAAACAGCAACTCGGCTGCACGAGAACGTGAATTCAGATGCACGAGTAGACGGGTTTTGCGGTCTTACTTTAACTTGGGTCAAGTTAATTATGTTTTATTTCAGTCGGCCGAGTCCATTACACGAGTTGGCAGCGTTGTAAACGTGTCATCAAAATCACCGTCGCTCCTTTTTCTCAAAACTTTTGTAATTTAGGCTCCTTTGTGCAAGTGAACTCGGCTACGACACAAATTGTCCAAATTTTTTGTTGTTGTACTTTATCCTCTTTGTCACATGACACGTATGGATAAAAAAACAAAGAATATGTAGGAGAAAATGAGATTTTTAGACTTACGATGCGAGTCAGAGTAAAAAAGCAGCATAGCTTTGATAACTCACCTGCAACACAAAAATAGTACAAGAAGAAAGTTAATTGCTTTTCATACGGTAAATTTCAAAGATTATAAAGAATGAAATTTCATATTCACGAGTAGAAAATTATGTGCTTGCTATGACTTAAGAACTAAATTTCAGGCCGATTAGTCAAACTTCGGTCGATTTATGCGGATGCTTGCATATAGACAATGGAAGCGTACTTGGATATAAGTTCGTCAAGCATCCTGACAAAAGTGGGGTACGAAGACTTTCCCTCCGGGATTTACGATTCTGAAATCCTGCCGCGCGTGTGAGAGAGGCGGGTCTCTCAAGTGTTTATGGTGTGATCGAGATTTAAGGACTCGTGGTATGCGTATACAGACAAGGGAGGGTTGTGTTCACTTCACACCGAGGGGATGAAAGTCGTAAATCGATAACATCATAGTCATATGTCTGCAATTATCGCCTTATTCAATCCTTATCTGTCATTAAAATACAAATAAAAGACGTAAGTTTTAAAAGCGTATAACTTTCATTTTCAAGATTTTCTGTTATCATTTGTCGTTTATTAATAAAGTTATTCTACAATGTTACATTGTCAAATAGAAAATGACAGATAGAAAATTTCTCACATGCTACTAATAACAATCATTTTTTGTTAATACGAGCTAAGGAAGTTTTTAACACAGTTGCACACATCCATTCACTACATTTCCAATGAATGGTCTGCGATATTTACACGTTATTTATGTTTACTTATTTTTACATACATAAAATTCAAATTAAGAACGAACAACAAACTACACTTTAATGTTTCTTTAATATTGTTATCAATTAATTTATGATTTATGACTAATTACAATTAATTCGAATTTTTAATATCTTTTTATTCAATATAACTTATCCTACAGTCATAATGAAATTAAAAATTACATAATAATTATTTTTAAAAACATAACATAAAAAAAAATATTTTTTCACGGGATGAAGTATCGACTTTAGTAAATTGAAACGAAAAGGTTTATTCAAAAGTAATTATAATATAGCACATATGTGAATATGCGTATAGAATCATTTTTTACAAATATGATGCGCGTTGTTAAAGCTTGTACGATGAACGAATGAGATTTCATAAATAAAAAATATTTTCTCACATAAATCAAAATCGCATCTAGTAATATTCTATTGAATTCTTTTTTTAACACATTAAAATAATGCCAGTTGAAATCAACAACCTTTGGAAAAAAGATTATGTTTTATATGCGTTTTCTTTGTAGAACTAAAATTGTGCTTTCTAATCAATAATAAAAGTTATTATGTTTTAATAAGAGTTTTTGAGATTACATTATGTTTCGTGTATAATATGACTGAATATACTATTGCGAACATTTTTCCGTAATAATGATATAGTATCATATTAATGAAGAAAATAAACTCGAAGCCCATTAACAATAACAAAGCCCGACTCAACTTGAGAAAATAACGAGAGCCCAAGAGAAAAGCCGTAAGGACAAAGTGGAAAAGAGAACGAGCATATAACGCGCGTATTTCTCAAATACGACGACCAGAAAGAATAAAGTAAACGCGAGTTGTACGCTTGCCGACAAAAGAAAATAATGTCACTTATGCATGTGCGCGAGCTCGCTGCAGAGAAAGCCATTTTTGCGTTGCGCGCAAAGCTTCTGAATAGTTGGTAAAATGAGCGCTCAAGCTGGGATTTACGAATCCTCTTCACGTTGATTTCAACATCGACATAATAAGACGTCTCGAGCTCGGCGTGTTGCTCGCTCGATGAATATGATAAAAAAAGTACCGAGGGAGAATAGAAATTTTAACGTGATATATTTTTATGTAAGACGAAGATAAGCTGGGATTGTAATGTTCCTTTCTTTATTGAAATTATTATGATTCCAAAACATTTTCAAGTGAAAAACATTTGTTTAAACTCAACTCTAAATAGTTTTCTTATAGACTAAGAGAAATCAGCTAGTAAAATGGAGTTTCATTACAAGAGTATAAGAAAATTATGTGAAGCTAGAAAATTCAATCTAATTTAGAAATTAAGCCTTTCATGCGTACGTTTAAGCAAAAAAATATACATTACACAAAGATTCGCATCACAAACTTGAGCCAAAGCATCCGAGAGTACATTCGCCTAATGAACTGGATTTGTAAGAGATGGAAGTAATTTTACCTTACGAATGCTATCCAGAGACAGAAACGACTACATGCAAAAAGGGCAGAGGCAGCGCGAGATAAAGACGGCAAGACGAAAACGAGAGAAGGTAGAGAAGGAGAGAAAAAGCAAAAGAAATCAAGAAAAAGGTTACGCTTGCGCGAGGAGCTACGCGGCATGGAACAGTTGGCTTTATGAGGCAAGATAGAAGAGAAAAAAAGAGAATCGCGAAGACACCGGGGAAATAGAGCAGCCAGCGCGCGAGAAAGAGGCAGAAGAACGGGATTATATTGTGCGCGCGAGTGGGATCGGCTTCGTGTCGTTATTTTGTCGCGCTAACGCGATTGCATATATTCAAGTCACCGCCTATCTCCGTATTCTCCGTAGCTGTATCATTTGTAGATTTGATATTTTCGCTGAGTTTATTGTTCGTTTATTCGATTAAATTATGCAAACAACGGAAATGAACCGTCCAATTTATAAATTTACTTTACCGCAAGAGGGAGAATTCGTGTAATTTTGATGGATCGTCAGCGAGTGGATGTCATTTGATAAACATCAACCAAACCGTTGAGAGAGTAATTTATAATTCTCACGTTCTTTTTGCACAATTTGTCCAGGATAGGGATGAATTAATAAATCACATGCATAAGGAATTATATTTAACGAATCCTGCATTATAAATATTTGATATGCACCCATAGTCGATACTTGCGGATGATATATCATTTCAAGAAAATATTTATGTATTTAGCAATATAATTTCATTAATCAAACTGGTAAGATAAAAAATGATTGCAATTTGAATATTTCCTACCATAATAAAAAAGCTCTCACTGAATACTTGAATCGCTCTTTGACAACTTTTTAGAGAAGAAAACAAGGCGAAGAGAGAGAGGGAGAGAGAAAGACTCGAGAGGAGAGATTTGGCGTCGAGACAATGGGTCTGTTTGGGCTGTACCGATAAAGGGTTGCTCGCGCAGCAGCCTTCACTCGAGCACCTTGTTGCTCGCGGTTTATTTGGGGCTTAGGTGTTGAGACGAAGCCATCCCTATCCTCAATGGTGACTATCGGTGAAGGAGTTATTCGGAACAATAACGTCATTGATTACGAGGTGAATAAATGGAGAGCTACTGCTGCTTTGAAATACTTTACGCTTGATGTATTGCTTTTCGATAAGTGCTCCCTTTCAAATGGCTCTCTATTTAACAAATATATTTGTTTGTCGAATTAGAGGTAAATTGTAATTGAATACGGCAAGTATTGTAGATTCATTCCATTCTATTTCTGCTTCTGTCAAAAAAAATATTCATTTTAATGTTGATTGGAAAAATCTAATGTTTTAGTGACAAATGAGATATTCATCAAATGACGCACTAAACGCGTAGAATGCATTTTATCAAAATTGCTGTTAATTGTACAAAATAATTTTATTTAGTTCAAAATATTTAACAGTCCTAGCTTATTTTCAAGTTAAAGTATCATTAAAGTTTTCAGATGCGTGAACTATCGCCCTTTAATTATGCTTGAACCCATAAGATAAATATCACGACGGTTCTTCCTGTTTAAAAAGCTCTCAATCATCAAGCTAATAGCAAATAAAGGTAAAGCCGAGCGGCCGCATGGCGGATACTGAAATCGAAAACTAATTACCTTTGTTATGCGGGGATGGTGCATATACCGAAAGTAAGTACGATGATCACAGCGGTGGCGAAGAACCAGAAGAAGATAACCCTTAATGTATTTAGCCGTGCACTTGGGCAAAAGGATATCTCTTGAGAGACGCCTCTATCTTGTGCTTTCTCTTTGCTCGGAAAGAGGTCTTCTTACTCTCTCTCTCCCTAAGTGCTATCGGTTAGGAATATCTAAATGCAAAACTCTCGTAGTCGTTGCAACGACGCGCCTTATCGTTTGGCTCACGGCGTGTATAAGATGTGCAACGTGCTATGCTGCTTAGGGGGAACGAAGCATGTATATAAGTGGCAAGCAAGCCTGATGATTTCTCGTTAAGGAGCTTGGAGAGCGGCTACCGCGCGCACGCGCACGTTGTGGCTTGTTTCAAGCCCCGTTGAAATTGAAATCTGCTGTACGCCCGTCCAAGATAAACGCCACTTTAATTATGCCTTTTCTCTCCCTGGACTAATTATCTTTTTCTATTTTACGTGATAGATTCTTTTACTCGTGAATTTTAGTGGCTTGCCGTTGAATTTTCAAATGTTATGAAATATTAACACTCTATGTTATGTTATTTAAAGAACTATTTTATTAAAATAAATTTTGTGGTGATTGAATAAAAGGTGAGTATTTTAAAGCATAAATGTATAAAGAATTTAGTAGATATTTACGAATGGCTGACTAATTCATGTTTTCTCTACTGAAAACTATATTTCACCTATTTTTATGAGATGAAATACGTAAATATTTTAGGATTATTTCTTGAATGGATGTTTAAATAGTGACACGAATACTATCTTTCTTCAATAACGATATTTGAACGACGAAACATGCTAAAGCGCAGGTGGAACATCAAAGTTAACGCCATGAAAGAAAACAGCAATGAGAATCGGCAGTGGTAGAGTGGAGTGAAAAGCGCGGCAGCAGCGGCAATGAGAAAGCAAATGCAGCGGTCGAAAGTGCAATACAAACGCTTCGAGAAAGAGAGTGCACAAAAGAGGAGACAAAAAAAGAAAGAGTGTGCTAGAGAGGCGTCTGGCGATAGTGATGGACAAAAGGCGGCACGAACGGAGACGTATCGAACATCGATTTCAATTCCGGAGTGTCTTGCAAGAGAAACCGGGAATGCAGAATCAGGCATCAATTGCTCTGTCTCGAACGCAAACAAAATTTTCTTCTTCGAGACCTGTTGCCTCGTTTTATAAATTTATAAATATAACGGGGGCGAGAGTGCCGACTGCGGCAGCAGCAGGCCGTCGTTGTCGTCCTGACTTATTGATGGGCATCGTTATCATGATACTGAGGCCGATTTTAAGGGGACTTTCAAATATTCATTGGCGGCGTCAATTTTTTTTCCTTTCACTAGATAGAATAAGCGTAAAAATAGGAATTAATGTTTTTAATCAACTATCCACATATCAATTATATAAAAGTTTGTCAAACGATTAATTTGGTATGTTATTACGTGCAGCTTAACCACAAGGAGTATAAGATTAATAAAACCATTGTCGACACCCGCGCAGCTATAAAGCACAACAGAGGAAAGCTAAATCAGTCATCAAAGAACGTCGAACAAAGTAGAAACAATCGGGCCGCCAAAGTCTACTCGATCAAATCCGTGCACGAGTCTCTCTTTTCTTTTTTTTTCTCGGTTCTTTCCCCGTCAAGTTTCTTCCAAGAGCGCTTGAGATGTTCTGAAGCAAAGTTTTAGGGGTAGGAGGAGGGTGATTAACGGGTGGTCGACCCTCATTTCAATTCGTCGAGGACGTAAATCCACGTCGTTGGCACGGCACGGCTCGCACAAGCACACACATACACCTCCGGCAAAGGTGAGCACGCCCGCGCGTCGTTGCCTGACAAGAGAGAAAGAGGGGCTAGAGTTCCTGAGCAAGAGGCTGCCAAGATTGAATTTGATCGCGAGGATTTTGTTACATAGTTTTACCGTCACGATAAATTTAGAAATCAAGTGGGCGTATGTTTACGTAATAATAATACTTAACTAAGGGTTGTAATTGAAATTTTTGTTGATTGTGAGTATAATATAAAAAATCTAAATTGACACCAACATAAGACGAAGAAGTTAATCTATAGCTTACTTACAGATTAAGTAGCACGAGTATCATTTATACTGGCAATAAGCGCTTCTATTTTCAGTAGAAAAACACATGTTTGGTCAGACATAATAATACATGCTTATTATACGCATAATTACTTACCGATCAATCAGTAAATTCAACAGTATTGTAATAGTAATAACCGATTAATACTGTTACATATCAATTTTAGTAGCTTGCATTATCTAATACAGAATGCTTAATTAAGGGATGCTGTTGTTCAAATTGTCGATTAACCTGTATCTCTCCATCGTTATATCAAAATTTATAACTATTACATTATATATTAAAAGAACTATCAAACTTTGAACAGACGAATCGATAGTGCAATTGTCGAGCAGAGGAGCGATGTGACGACTTGAGGTACGCTCGTTTGGAATGCAGGTTTAACAACGTATTTTCCTTGTTACGTATATCACAGAGGATTTATGGCTCGAACAAATGTCTGAACAAGTGCCGTACGCGCGCAAGCGAAAGAGAGGGATGGAACGCGCGCTGTGTATCATGTCTGAAGGAATAAGAGGGGGAGGAGTATAGTCCCACAACGACGACACAGTAGATGCCACGCGTGGGGACAGGAAGATTATGCTCGTGCGTCGTCGTCTGCCACCGTCTTATTTCTTGCCTCGCGTGATTTGTCCCTCGTTTTCCTTTCCTCTCCTGCTAACTTGGCTGATCGAGTTTACTCTCGTCTGCTTTTTTCTGCGCGTATGAGTATCCTTTACTGTCGGTTGCGATCAAACGCTCATTCGTTATCATTGTGAGTAGCAAAAAGTTACGTTCGAGAGCAATGAAACATATCAAGAAAAGTTGATACGTGGGTTTATCTTTTATTGATTGGTCTTATTATATCTTTTACTTGAAAATATAGACAGAATATGTTATACTTGATTATTGGTTTACGATATTTTTATTTTTAAAAGAAAATAATAATGACGAAAAAAATTTTCGGTCAATCAACATTTATCCATTTAAGACATAGCAGAGCAACTCTTAAACAGCTGGCAAAAACATCCAAGCTGCTCGACTTAGGAGGGAAGAGGGGCAGGCATTTAAGCCGGCTTGGCCTTAAAAAGTGGTGGGACGAAAATCTTGGGCAGCGATTTCCTTCCCCTCCACACGATCCATTATTCAAGCTCGTCTAGCTTCCCGGTAAACGGCGCGCGCGCTCCGCGAGATTAGCTCGAAATCCCGGCTAGGAGATTTTAAGCCAGGGCCTAGTCGTGAAAAATGCAGTTATACTGCTGCTGTTACTCTGCATACGAGACATACTAACCAACGTCCAAGACGTACAACACCACCAATTGCACTCTGGGGAATGTCTCTCGTAGACGACGAACCGATAAAAACTTGTGACTAATAGTTCATGACCGTTCAAGTCGATGTTTTCCAGTCGATAGTATCATCGCCCCTCACAGAGATTCCAAGATCCCAGATAAATGTAAATTTGATTCATGCTTGATTTGTTTTATCAACATAATATGAATGCAGCATATCATCCGATACTAACTGGAAATACATAACACTGCATAAAAAATTCATTACACAAAATATAAAGATTTACGAAATCGAATAATTCTTTGATCGAAATGTCCTTCAGCACAACGAACAAAAGTAATAATTCAAAATTTGATTACGCGATTTCAGAAAAGAATCTTTTCCAAAATTTCTATTACACCATCACGCGACTGTCCTATAAAAAACCCATCACGAGCAGTGAAAACAAAAATTGCCATAAATTTACGTTTTAATCGGGCTATTCAATAAAAAACAATAACACAATAATTTCACACCCGAGATTAAAACTGTGAATAAAAAAGAGTATTTTACCGGGAGCACATATTCACTGAAGCTCACTGGTTGGCGATGCGAGCGCGTTATCCGGGTGCGGATCGTTAACTAATAATTCATCGAGAAAAAGCCGCGATAGCCCAGCAGTGTAGGCACGTAAAAGTTTCAATGCTCTCTGGCATAGGTCCGAGAGCATAAAGCGAGGCAGTGAGAGAGAGAGAGAGAGAGAGAGAGAGAGAGAGAGAGAGAGAGAGAATGCGAATGGAAATTTCACGTGGGTGCTGTTACGTTAATAATAAAGCGTCTGTACCCCTATCGAATAATCGAAGCGATGCACACCCCCCACCCACTTTTCCTGCAATATTAATTGAAGCATATTATGTGCGTACGCACGATATAATACAATCCATACAGTCTAGCATACACACGTAGTATAGTAACGTAGTAACATTCGCTCGATTGAACTTTTTCATTCGTACTTTCTTCGCTTCTTTTTTTTTTTTTTGATATTTCACTGGAATTTCCGATAATTAGTTCTCCTGTCCTAGTTCGAATGGCGGCTTCCTCTTGTGCGCGCTTTCGCGACTGCTATGGGCCTTCATTCCACAGGGGGATACGATCGATTTCATAGTCTGCGCAAAGTTTTTGCGGGCTATACGAGAATGTCACTACTACAGGAAAACTTTTTTATGAACCTTTCGTCAAAATTATGCCTATATTTCGATGAAGACAGGCGATAAAGAAAGTTATATAACATTGACTGTTACATTTTTTTTTTGAAAGCAAAAAAAATCGTTAGTGAAAAAATACTACAACGAAACTCTCGCTCCGAACATTTTTACTCCTACGCCACACAATACTGCAATTTTTGACGTCAATAGGATTATAGGTAGGCCAATAGCAACGAACCTCGCGTGTCGGCAACAACGATATTCTTCCCGCTCACAGAGTGGAGAGATCAAAGTGAAGCTTGGAAAAAAGCAATATGACGACATCGATCTCTTGCGTGAGGGAATGAAAGTAATGAATCAAACTCGCAGCATAAAAAAAAGCAAACGGGTATGGAGCACAATCGACAAACCCAAGAAAATATTGACTCATAAACGAGCCGAAACTACGAGCAAACATCCATCATAGCAATTCTTTCTATTTTAATACTAACCAAAGTTCATTATTTTGATACGAATTATTTGGTACATTTCTTAATTGCTTAAATATTTCAAAAATACCAACCACTTTCCCGAAGTATTTGCATCAAAAAAGGTGCAAAAGCTGTCTGTCATTCTCTCTTTCTGAAAAAAAAAAAAAAAAAAAAAAACGCAGCATTACATTAATAAGCCAGAAAGGGAAGTCCAAGCTGTAAAAGTATACGGTTCAAATAGAATTTTCGACCGTGCTGTCAGAAGTTAAAAGAAAAAAACGACAGTTAGGTAATCTCGAGGCATTTGAATGAGCTGAGTCACCGTCGTGCCTTCTATAAAAACTGTGGTTGAATGAGTACCTAAAAAAATGCACGTGTGTATATATCTGTATCTACTTTCTACGTCTTTATAGTTGGTATGCTGAGAATTTACTCGAGTGTCTAGCCAAGTAGCTTGGTAAAAACGAGTGCATATATGGGTGGTGGGATATGACTTTTCTTTGAGGCTTACGCGACGCAACAGTGATTCCAGACACTATTGTGTGAGCGAGTGTGTTGTTTTTTAGAGGCGAAAACGTCTTCTGTCATTTTTGAAATATATATTTACCTCTCTATCGTCACCAATATCGTCATAATAGTCATTTACTTTTTAGATCGAGATAAGCGATGTTTAAAACAATATCATTTAAACTAATATATTTATGCAAAGTAGTAAGGAAGAGAAAAAGAGATTATAATATATAAACACATAAAACTTTCAACTTCCTTTAGGAGGAAACAACGAGTTTCAAATGTTTGGCAACTCTCGCTTTAGTTTCTCGAGCACGTTGAAATAACTCGACTGAAAAGCCTAATCGACACCATTAAAGAGTCCATTCGCACTCGCGCGTGCAAGAGAGAGAGAGAGAGAGACAGAGACAGGAGAGAGAGAGAGAGAGAGAGACAGAGACAGGAGAGAGAGAGAGAGAGAAGCAGAAAGCAAAATAACTGCAAGTACCAAGTACCTCAAGGGCCAACGTAATCAGCGCAGTGGTGCTTGCTTACTTGCTTCGTCGTTGTCTCACTCTGCTGCTGCAACTTGCTCATTGTTCTTTCTACCTCGGTAAGGCACGACGACGACGACGACGACGACGAGTGATGAATGTAATGAGATGTGATGTTAGTTGCGTCTCTTCTGTACTTTTGTTGGATTTTTTATTCATCCCCTCGGGATCTTACTCGGATATTCTTAACATTTTGAGGATTTGTACATAATGTTTTCAGGGAATGGTTTTTTTATCAGCAAAATTTTTCTAAGAAAAATCAAATTTATGACAATATCTATGCTAACCTTGTTCATGAAAATTCAATGAAAATTTTAAATAGATATTAGATTTTCCAAAGTTCGCAAACTGTGTTATTAATAGTCGGTCACCAAAAAAAAATATTAAGAAACTTTTTTTTACCATCAGTTCTGAATTTATATTTATTGATGCAAATTGTATACGTAATGAAAAAAAGTTTTTGCTTCACGTATATATTCTTAAATTTGAATATTTCTTTGTATCATTTGTAAAAATCAATCGGATTCTTTAAATCCTTGAACTCAAAACGCACATTATTATCGATAAAAATTTCACCCTCTGGAAAGTACTCACCGAAAAGTTGAAAAAGCACGTTTTATCGCGGAAAAATCGAACAAGAGAAGTTACGAGTGGAGAAAGCGAAAATTGATTCGAAAACGCGAAGAGGGAAAGAAAGAAAAGAAAACCTCGGCCAGCAGCAGCAGCAGCAGCAGCAGCAGCAGCAGCAGCAGCAGCAGCAGTGACACATCCTCAGGGTAGTGCAAGCAAGAAAGAACGTACATACGTACACACATACGCACAGCTTTGGCTTGATGGCTTCCGCAACGAACGAAAGTCGTATGTGTATATATGTGCCTATATGTTCGCTCTACGACTTCGCACGTGCAAGAGCCGACTAACGATTCGTACAGCAAGCGCGTCGTGGCGCCACGTGTGTGAGAGAACGTTTGCGGCTACGGTGTAAGTGGCGAGAGTCTTAATGAGGTCGGCCGCACTGTTGCCGTTCTGTGCGAAAGCTTTGATTCCTACATGACGTGTCTGCCTCAGTTTAGTGTCATGACTCAGATTTCCGAACGACTCGAAAATAATCGATTACTTTAAAGTTTTTCAAGATAAATTCAAAAGCTTTATTACGCCAAAATTATTTTGCAACGAGATTAAATTAGAGATCAAACGTGCTGATCTAGGAGATAGCGTTGAAATGCCATAAACAATTGTAAAGCCAATTGCCCAAGCTTATTTCTGGCGGTGTAAAGTCTTGAAAATACGAGGCGGCAGATAGCTGTGAGCGTAGAATCAGAATTAAACCGAGACTGTCCGAGTTAGTATAGTAAATGTCCGAAAGCCGTTATCAAAGCTGCTATCACTGATAAAAGTCGAACACGCATCTCTCGCGGTACACACATGCACACATACGCGCGCAGCGCTAATCACTAGCGTGCAATCCGATTCACGAATAGATACCACTCGCACGCTCACGCCAGAAGCGATAAGACCCTAGATGCATTTAACGGAAATTCCCAAAATAGCGGGCTCACGGAAATGGGGTTTTCAAGTTGCTATCCCTCGTAATGAGAGGTTTTCCAACTTTCTGGAAAATGTGTTGTATTTGATTTTTAAATCATCGACAAATTCTCAAAACAGAATTCAGTTCATTCGGCGCTAATGATGTCTTAAAACTTGCCTACGAATCTTATCAGAGATCGAGAACTTTAAAGGGAATTCGGTTGCAAACAGCAATAATTCCATCTACTTAATTGCCCTGCGGACTTTCATTAATAGCTTTTAGCATAATTACCAGTTCGTTTATTTGCATAATCGATTATCAGCTATCGCAATATTAATTAGTAAGCCGATTATGCAAATCCCGCGTTTGGTAGCGCGCGCGAAACACAACGAAAATTGTTCATTGCCCTCGTTGAAAAAAAGAGAGAAAAAAAAGTTTTTTCTTTTTATCCACAGTAGTTTTTTTAATCGACAAGCTTCGTTATAGCTAACAAACCATTGGATTTTCGAGCACACTTTGTCGATAAACGGATTTATAATGCGCTGCGCGCGTACTGAAAACAGAGATAATCTTTGCGGATTTTTATTTATTGCTCCCCAGTGGAAATTTACCCGAATAAATTATATCGCTGACCGAATTCGGCAATACGTGCCGTTAGATGTAATCACAAGATTTAAATCAAAATTCACTCGATTCTGCGTGATATTTCACGTAATATATATAATAATACTGTTATTATGAACTTCTGTTTGATTTTCCTTAATATCTGCTATGTGCACTACTACATTTTTTCAGAAAAACTACTCTTAATATTGTCGAATTTGTTGTTTGCAGTAGTACGTTCATTTGCTTTATTATTGCTGCTTCAGGGTATATAAATGAGCTAAGCAAAATTTAACTAAAACCAAAAGGTGTGTGCTAACTAGGAAATGCATTGCGTAGATAATTTAGTTATTTAGTTTCATTTATTTGCGGACATAGTCTATATTGACAGATTTGTTGCTAAATTGAAGTAAACTGTATTTTTTGCTGATAATATACTGGAATCAGACGTTGTTTAGCTCTCTCAGGTTCTGCATGTGTTAAATAAAACTTTTTATTAGAAAATTTATCTGTTCATGTATTCACATGAATATAAAAATATTCTGTATCGGATTACAGATAAAGCAAAACTTTTACAATAACCCATTTCAGCAACCATTCCAAAAAATCAACAAGAGAAACCACGCGACGTCAAAACCAGTTCTAACCTATTGAAAGGAAATCGAATCGATAACCCCAACGCCACGCAGAGAACTTTTGCGCAGAGAAGAGAGAGAGAGAGAGAGAGAAATTCAGAACGAGAATTCCGATGCATTTTGACGTACAATCGGGCTCTGCGCACAGGAACAATAACGCGTAGGGCTGAGTTGACCGAGCCATGCGGCCCCATTCCAGCAATGTCCACCCACCCGGTGTAATGCACGAATTCCACCTGCCGCAATCCCAAATGGCTCGCGCGCTTACCGAATATACCACCGAAACCGAAAGACACTTGCCTGCGAGATACACCGCTTTCAACCAATTTCGAATTTAATGGAATCGTTGGGTTATTTTAAATTTTAATTGAGAGAATTTGATCGGTTTGAATTTGATATAGTTGTGTTGACTTGGAAGTAATAAAATTTAATAATATTTGTAGAAAATCACTTGTTCATATTAAATAGCAATCAAAATATTTATTACGCGTAAAGTGCATTTTGAAACTCGAGTGTCAATTTTTACAACAGGCATTTTACACGCTGTAGGCAAAAAAGTAATACATTAACAAGATTGAAAATGGCAAGCCCGTAGCACCCATGGCTTCGCCTCGGGTATCAATTTACACGTGCTATGGACTTTAAAATACTTTCACTTTCTTGGTTAATAATGTACTAGCAATGTAAATATTATTCTTGGTTTAGCAAAGTCAATAGAGAGATTCAGGTTTGTTATATTCAAAAACTGATTCTAACAAATACGAGAATTGTTTTGAGCCACATTCAATCCATACACATTTGACAAATGATTGGTAATGGAATTTGTTTTGATGACTGAGTATTGACACTTTTATTTTGTAACCCATTTTGGATAATCATGAAAAGTTAGAGTTTTGAAGTAGTAACCTCCATGTTTGGGCAGACCCAAAGTTGCATTTAAAAATTTTGTACAATAACGAACCACAAATTATGAAGGTCATTATGAAGGTGTAGTGTACTAGCTTTTAGTTTTAGAGTTGTGGACAGATAGTTAGGGCATTGCAATAGTTAACACCGAATCTGGGGTCACCA